>NW_026912779.1:1556250-2842500 GCF_034315485.1 Pezoporus occidentalis
TTAGTTTGGGTTTTGGGTGTGAGCAGTAATATGTGGTTGTACCTGGTGTTGTGTTTGCACTGGGATCATCTCTGTGGTGAGTTTTGTCTGGGTGATTGACGCCTCCATATGCTGGCACCAAGAAGCCTCAGAAGCAGAGTTAGAGTGAGTATGAAGGCACTGGAGTGCCTGGTGCCAAGAGACAGGCTGCACTGCTCCATAATGAACCTTCAGAGCCATTTAGAGTTCCTTTATGTTGCCTCTTTGAAAATTATTTAAGGATTTTAAATATGTGGAGGCTTGAAGAATTGGTACTTCATTACGAAGTTAATTGCAGATGAAGAATGAGAGGGACCTCAGTTTCTTCAAGAACTCAATTAACTTCAACTTGTTAATTCATGTTTCTTCTTACAAGGTCAGAAGATCCTTTTAGCTCACAGTGGAAGTGCTGTGGGTTTAGGGAGGATATATGACTTTGGGAGTAAAAGGATTCATTGAATTTGAAGCTGAGTGGAATGTAGTCTCCATGGAGTGGCAGCATCTTTCATTGTCTTCGTAATACTCTTTCATAATGAAGAGCAATCAGAATTTCATGAAATACATCTACAAGTGCCTGACAGGAGGATGGAGCCAGGAGGGGCTGGGCTCTGCTCCCAAGGAACAAGGGATGGGACAAGAGGAAACGGCCTCAAGCTGCACCAGGGCAGGTTTAGATGGAGCTGAGGAACAATTCCTGCCCCAGAGGGTGCTCAGGCATTGGAACAGGCTGCCCAGGGCAGGGCTGCAGTCACCGTCCCTGCAAGGGTTCACACCCTGTGGAGATGAGGCCTCAGTGCCATGGGTTAGTGGTGGCCTGGGCAGTGCTGGGGGATAGTTGGACTGGATGAGCTTAAAGGGCTTTTCCAACCTCATTGATTCCATGATTCTGTATTGCAAAGAACAAACTGCAGTGTGTGACATGAGTAGAACAGAGTAAGTGAGAAGATGGGGAAAGGCAGAAGCATTTGTGTAACCACAGGTAACACAGAGCTCTGGCTGTGTCCTTGCATCTCTGGAGTTTCTTGGTGGATGAAATGCTGTCTTTGAAAGGAAGTATTCTAAGAATTCAGTTCCAAAATACTGAAAGCCTTTTTAGTGCCTAATTCCATGTGGTAGCTCAAAATACTCGTGAGCTTCCTTTAAATAGAATTTGTTTGGTTTGGATTTTTAAGCAGTTTACTTAAGTCCTACTTTTCTCAGTAGAGGTTCCTGGAAGGTGTATGGTACAATGTGGTCTGCAGAGTTCTGCTTCACTTATTGTGTGTTATTTCACAGGGCTTCCTAGCAGTTGAAGGGGCAACTTTACACATGGAGTCACTATTCCTGAGGAATGACATGAACAGGAGCATATGATTCTATGATTACTATTATCTGTAGCTCTGTGCCAAGAGCTCTTCCTAACCCATGGGTGAGTGTAGAGTCACCGGGCCATATTCCCTGGCTACTGCTGCTAAATTAGCTATTGAATGTATATTATTTTAACATAAACATCTTGAATACCTGTTAAAAGTGTCAAATGCTCATAATGTAATCATTAATGAAAAATAACTCGCTTTAAAAGCCGTGTTTTGATGAGCTGGAATGATTTGTATCCTCTCGCTGGCATCTATCATGCAACAGCTTCATTATCTGAAAGAATTTTGCCACAAGGGAAGTGTTTTGCATTCCTTAGCAAACACAGTCTCTTCCAGCATTCACTGAGGTGCCCTGAAGAACAGTAAATAAGAAGTAGTAGCTTGGGACTTGGACTTCTTTTTAAAACTGAATTTACTTTGAAAGCATATCAGGAAAGAGGATGCAGTTTGGATGTTGACATCATAGAACAGAGATTTAGGTATGCTTTATCGCATTTTACACAAAAATCCCCAGTTTTAGGAGCAAATTGCTTTGCAGCAGCCTTCAAAGTGATTTCTGTAGAGGCACATAAGTGATTCTCTTTATAGATGTCCTTATTTGCAAGTGTACATAGTTCTTTGTTTCTCTTGCTTCCACATTTGAGCCTATGGAGCAAAGGGAAGGTTCATTCATCATCTCCTGTCACTTGATCTTCCATTGCATACTGGAGATGTTCTGTCCCAGGCTTTACTGTGCATCCTTTATTCCTGCCATGTACAAACCAACCAGCAATCAAATAACCTTACCAGAAGGTTTAAGGTGGTTTCCTCATTCTCCATAGACTTCTCAGCCACTGTTCATGCAGACTGTGCTTGTTTCAAGCATAATGATGAAACCCAGAGGATGGGAATGCTGATGTGTTGCTGTGATTTGTTCTTTTGTATTCAACTGTGCAGGTATAAGCACAATTACTGCTCATACTTGCTTCTTGCTCCAGCTTTGCCACATTACCTCTCCTTGTTTTCCCCCTGTCCTTTTTGCTGATGAGTAGGTCTCTCTTCAGTCATAAGTACCAATAGCTCCTAAAGAAACACTGTGCCAGCTGCATCTTTGATGCACTAGCAAGGACCTGTGGTTTTGACTGTCAGAACTTGCCCATGGAGCTAATGGCAAGTTCAAGCTGTGTTCATAGCACTCAGGTTGTGCAATAGTGCATATGCAGCAAGGTTGCCTTAGTTTGTAAGAGTAACAGTAATAAAGAGGGGAAAAATTGGTGACAGAAAGATTCTTCCACATGTAAATAGATTGGAAAGCTCCTATTACTCTGCATTAAGTGCTCTTTGCATCCCCCTTAGCATCTATGTCTGTGTTGGGGTCTGGTGTCCAGCCAGGTTTCTATCAGAACTATATGGCTGTTCTATTTAAATGTGGCAACTTTGACCTGCTTCTGGTTCCTGTTAAAACTATGGCCATGGAACCATTTTTGTCCCATGTGCTCATAGTAAATGTAATTGTATTAAAACTGTGCATTCAGATCAACGCCTGAATTGTTTGTGCATAGTTTTCTTCCTGGCAATTTGTTCTCATTAAGGTTCTCCCTTTATTTTTCTTTTTCCCACTGTATTTTTTCCATCTTGTAAGGCTTGTATACATTCTTAGGTAAAAGAAGATCATTTTATTATTTCCCATGTGCCCTTTTGCTTCAGGGTTTTGCCTGTTTTCTACTTGGCATTTGCTGGTCACAGCAGCAGTGTATAAAGTGTGTATCTGGGAAAAAGGCAGGACTTTTTCCCTAATAAAATCACTGTTTTGCATTTATGAAAGGTTAGAAGCTGTCATCCCTTTATCCAGTTCTTGGATGCCATCCAGCCTTTTGGATCCATCAGTGCTGTGGGTTTTGGAGAGAATCCACTGGAGCAATTTGGAACGTTCTGTGTCTCCAAACACAGAAGGAGCAGAAGATGTGCCCAGCACTGTAAGTCAGGTTGAGTGGATGGAGTCTAGGGGGTTTTCTGCGCCATCAGTTACAATTTGATTACTTGAGCAGGGCTTTGGCTTTCTTTTTGTCATTTTACTGCTGCTCTAAGAGCAAGGCAAAGCAGTAGATATTAATATTTAATAGAATATTGTGAACCTCAGCTGTAATCACATTGCTCTTTGTGTGGATTAAAAAGGGTGTTGCCTCTTCAAGTTCATACTGGATTTTGTTGTCTTAAGAAGCTAAATCCAGATTTCATGAACTAATATACTTAATCCTTGGGTGACTTGTATTGGAATATGCTTATCAGTTGCTTGGATATATTCGTAATAGGTCAGAGCTCTTGGGTTGAAATTTGTTATAAGTGAATGTCTTGAATAGGAAATTACTTCAGTGGGTGGTGAGCTCTCATAGACCTTCACTGAACTGATTCTTGACATAGCTTGAAGATGAAGCACTGTTAACAGCTGAAATAAGAGATGGACCCTTTGCTGTTTATGAACTTCTGGGCATTTTCTTCCAGTTTTGGAAAGTTAAGTAATGAAAAGTGACCAATTAAATCAGAAATTAGGTGGAAATAGTAATTTTAAAGCTGAAATGCAAAGTTTTAGCTATTTTGTGGGTAACATATTTAAAAAACGTGGTATTTTTCTACATACTGTGTCAAATTATAAAGGTAAATAAGTAAAATTGCATAAAGGAGTAAAGGTTGTTTCTATTAAGAACAGTGGGAGAGCACAATTTGTACCACATTAATAAAAGACCTGTCAATAGTTGAAAGATGAGCTCTTGTTTCCATTGTTTAAGTAAACCAAAAAAACATGTAGGCAAGGCTGTAACATCCTGTGTTGAGTTGAAAGCCAAAAGGAATGGACTGTTCTCATTAACTAACAATCCTTTCTGCTGCATATAAGAGAAAAAGTTGTTCTCTAGGAATAGATATTGTGAAACTGCCTGCAAGTAAAAAGTCTCTTACAGCTCTTCTATGTGAAATGCTGTATCCTCCATGTAATGGAGGAACAAGAGGGAAGTTAAATGTGGGAACTCCACTTGCAGTATAGTGTTGTTGCTGTATTGATGCTACACGGTACACACTGAGCACTTCCTAGATGTACAGGGGGGTTATACATGTGTTTTATGTACTTCCAATGAAAGTTCCCTGGCTGAATTCCCTGCATTGCAATGAAAACTTGAGTCAACAGCTGTGTGCTGCCTTGTTCATGGCATTAGATATGCTGAATTCTAAGAATCAGCTTTACCAAGTATTCACTGTCCAAGGAATTGCTGGTAGAAGTCCTTGGTGGCTGGATTTTGACATGCATTCACTCTGCGTACCAGCATTTCCAGTCTCCCGGAGCTGCTTGGTGTGCCTGAATAATTGAGCATGTGGTTTGGTGTGTATGTCCAAGAGGAAATGTGCTCTGGTGATTAAGATAGTGTTGGTGTTCTGGAGCTTGAGGTCTGGTTTGTCTGATCCTTATCTTTAAAAATGCAGGTCTTTTGAACTGGAAACCTACAGATTTGAGATTATATTCTGGCTAGAAGTGTCACAGTAAAGATCTAGCTCTATATATGTGCTTTTCTACCTAATGCAGGGTTTGCCCCATGTAGGTATCTATTCCTCTTTACACAGTGCTAGTAGTTGTGTTGCTTCAGACATCTTTGCATGGGTGTGTTCTAATGAAAACTGTGACAGAATCCGAAGCTACTGATTTCTCCATGTACAGGAGAGGGATTCAGTACGATGGCAGAAATGAAGCTGTCACTTTGCACTTGTGTTTGTGTAACGTGTTGCATGAGATGGCAATCACGCCCGCTTGTTGGGGGCATAAAGGGTGAAATTTTGGTTCTGTGCCATTGGGAAGACTGCCACTGATTTATGCAGGGTGGGAATTTCACGTGGTTGGCCTCTTTTCCTACAGAGAGGGCTCTGGCACAGCCACCCCCCTTCCCAGGGGAGTGGCAAGTAGTAGAAAGACAAGTAAGAGTGCATTGTCTCACCTAGTATAGCTGGAGTAGCAGCTCTATAGAGGTGAAGTTATTCCCAAGTTATCTAGTAAGGCAAGTATTTGTGGTGGGGAAGCAACCTGCAGGGTTAGGAGAAATGTTAGGGTTAGGATTAGGTTAGGGTTAGCAGAAATGGTGAAATTGAGTGGTTTTCTAACACTCGCTCAATTGTAACTCATTCTGCTTATGTGTTCCTGCCCTGCCAGGGTTCAGTTACACCATCACAAGCACAGAACCGCTGCACTGTGCCATGTCCAGGGAAAGCTTGGTCAGAGGAACCTCTGGGTTTTGTGTAGTAGATGGGTTTGTGGCTTCTGGTCTTGCCTTTACCAGTCTGTACTCCGTGATGTAAGACAGGAAGAAAAGAAGGGTGATCACCCATTAACCACTGCTCTGAATGGTGGAGATTCCTCTACTTCTACCATAGATTCCCACCCTGGTGCTAGTTGTTTAATTTAGGCTTTTCATAAGTGATCTCTGCTTTTCTGCTTTTACTGGTACCCAGCTGGAGACCCTGGAATGTGACCTGCAGAGGTGATGTGCACTGAGCTCCTTCCTTACCTCAGTTACATCTGTCTGGTGGTAAAATTTGTCATATGCTCCTAAATACTCTTAAAAATCAGGGCTTGCTTATATCAGAATGGACATTTGAATTCCTGGAAGCTTTTAATGTCTTTATCTGGAGCCAAATCTGTGGCCTAGCCACCCTTTTCATCTGAAATAGTCTATCTCCTGTATCTCATTGCAGCTGTTGTATTGCAAAGTTCACACGTAACTGATGTGGTTTATGTAGCATTTGGACTATTTCTGGGCAACAAGGAAGCTGGAGCCTGCTCTTGTTTGTTCAGTGTCCATATGATGACATGAACTGTTCTGATGTTAATTTTGCAGAATGATAATTGCAGAGCAGCAATCCCTAATCACTCACTGCTGATGTTTGCAAGCTTGGATAACTTCTCCTCCTCTTAAATTAGTAGTTCTCTTGTTTTGCTCCTAATGTCTTGGTGTGGCAAACAAGGAAAAACATCTTTTATTCTCTTTGCATTTATAAATGGCCAAACAGACCTTCGTGAGCAAATGCAAAGAGGATGAGTGTGTCTTCTGAGAGGCTTTATTCTAGGAATGCTGCCAGTCCTCAGTGCCAGCATTTCAGCTCTCTGCCTTTGGAAATCCTCATCACTGGGAGCACCAAGTAACTCAAAGTTCATTTTGAAACGAGCTATCTGAAATACTTCAGTTATTTCTTCACTTTAAGTAAGGAGTAACTTTGGGCTGTACCGTGAATCCCTTTTGAATGTGGATACTGAGGTGGGAATGTTGCAGTTAACAAGGAAAAGGCTAAAACCTTCACACAGGTGATCACCACACCATGGCCATCATGGGAAACACTCAGGAAAGACATAGCGCAGGATCTGGGAATATAATAATGCATTATCCCAGTGCCATGAATCCTGTTGGAAAGCCTTTTCTGTGGGGTGCACACAACTGTGTAATGAGAAGCAGAACTGGTTTCTCTCTACAGCTGCCTGACAGGATGGAGCCAGGAGGGGGCTGATCGCTGCTCCCAGGGAGCAAGGGATGGGACAAGAGGAAACGGCCTCAAGCTGCACCAGGGCAGGTTTAGATGGAGCTGAGGAACAATTCCTGCCCCAGAGGGTGCTCAGGCATTGGAACAGGCTGCCCAGGGCAGGGCTGCAGGCACCGTCCCTGCAAGGGTTCACAGCCCATGGAGACGAGGCCTCAGTGCCATGGGTTAGTGGTGGCCTTGGCACTGCTGGGAATGGTTGGAGCCATGAGTAGCCTGGTAGCAGTCCGTACTCATCCTTTTGTGCCTTAATGAAGCACTGGCAACCAGCTACAAAACCAAGTTTTGTCAAGCATAGTAATGAAGTATTTGTACATAACAAATTTGAGTAAATCTGAAATAACAATTTCAGTGAAATCACTGGGTTTTTTGTAGTTCTCCATTCACACTACAAACCTCTGCAGTCCCTGCAGCAGTCTACAGTGTGAGAATGATCAGAAACAGATCTGCTTTAACTGTCCAGGCAGAATACAAGTCAAGAAGGGGAGGAAGGGAAAGAAAGAAAATGGCATAAATTACAGAAGCCAAATGAGATGCTTGATTCTTTCTGACAGCCCCTGAAGCTTGGAGGGAAGATGGAAAAACTGGGAAGAGTTTAGGAACATATTTATACTTGGCCAGTTGTCCAGTGCTTGCAAAAAAGAGGATAAAAAATCAAAACCTGTTACGTATTAAGAAATTGCAACATAAAACTCTGCTGCTGTTGTGTCCCATGTGAGGTGTTAGCTGGGTGGCATTGCCTGAGCAATGCTGTAGAAAATATAATGGTTGAGATGCTTAATTATAGACAAGATTTTACTTAATTGTTATTGCTTATTAAAATAGCCCCTAAATCTCAGTGTTTCACTATTAAAACATATATTTTTAGCTCACTGCCCATAGTTCCTCTGAAAATACGTATTTGAACCATTGCATGGAAAGCAAACAAGTTATATTGGAGAATCCTAGAATCATTGAATAGTCAGGGTTGGGAAGGACCTTGAGATCACCCATTTCCAACCCCTTGCCATGGACAGGGATGCCTCACACTAAACCATGGCACCCAAGGCTCTGTTCAGCCTGGCCTCAAACACTGCCAGGGGTGGAATAGCCATCCAAAGCACTAAGGAGAAGCTCAGGTTTAGTGGGTTGAGACCCATGACAGAGGAATATGCAGTTATCCTAAAAAAGGGATCAGTATGTTTTCTAAAATGGAAGTTCTTTGCAATGGAGAATATTGAACTGGTCACTGCACGTTTAGACTTAGAGGTTTCCTGTGTATGTCAGTGTGTTAACCCGGAACCACATTGCCTCCTAATGCACATTTCTACTCTGGCAGCTTCATGTGGAGCATAAATGATGCTTTGTGCTCATTAATAGGGATTAACAGCACCTATTGAGGAATACTTGACGATAGTATGGCCCAGTTGTCTTCCTAAGCTGGTTTCCTTGGTTTGGGGCTTTTTAGATGCTTATGTCTTGTAAGTAGTTGTAGAACTTTGTTTAAAGGTTACAAAACCAGAGGTCAGGGCTTCCTCACTGGCCTCATAAGTGTTGCTGTTGACTTCAGTAGAAATGAGATGTTCTCTTCGGTAGAATTCTGCTTTTCTTCTAGTTTTTGAAGTCTGAAGCTCTCAATACAAAAAGTACAGGTAAAGGGCAGATTCTGATGAATAGGAAGATGTCCAAAATGAATGGAAAATGAGGAGGAAAGAACAAGCCCATTATCCTTATTATAATAGAAAATGAAATCACTAAATCTGCTGGTTTGCTCTCTGTAAGTGTTAACTTTAAGTAGTATGTTCCATAGCTGTCTTGAGAAAGTGATAGTGAAGGATTTCCAGTCTGGGGTTATTTCTATAGGATTTTTTTTCTCTCTAGGAGAAAATCTCTTTCTTGATTCAGTTTTTCACTGTGGCAAATAGGAAAACATGGTTTTAGGTAAATGCTTAGAAAATCAGGTTTAATAAAACCCTGTAGCCCAGCACAGGAAGCACTGAGTAGCAAGAGCATGTATCAGCTCTTATTTCAATAAATGTTAAAAGCCTTGCTCAAAATGACAGTTTCACACAAAGAAACATTGAAGCAAAATACATGTTCACGCTCTGATGGCTTCCCTAAATAGCTGGGAGCCTTGATGTCAAGTGGTTTATTTCTATTAAGGGAGCAGATTCCTCCTGACAGTTTATGGACCTCGGGAATGGGCTTTGCCGTAGGCGTGCTTGCAGCTCACATGAGTAGTTGTTTTTCTACCAAGCTATTTTGATATTAATAGAAAGTATAAAGACCAGCTTGCTTCCCTGGCAGTGCTCAGAGCTGGGTTGGACACAGGGGCTTGGAGCATCCTGCTCTAGTGGAAGGTGTCCCTGCCCATGGCAGGGGTTGGAACTGGATGAGCTGTAAGGTCCCTTCCAACCCAAACCAGGCTGGGATTCTCTGATTCTAACAACTAGAGAATTTACAAAGTTAGCTTGAATTATGTGGACATGTAGAAAAACAAGTAACCTATGGTTGAGGGTTATTTTTGGGTGTCTCTTATTCGAGATCTCAGCTGATACATCCAAAATTCCCCTTACCAGAGTAGTTTGGGATCATGACTTGAAGGGCTCTTTTAGATGATGTATTTAATAGCTGCAAAGATACTGTATTGTTAGGGACTTAAAACCGAAGTGCCCACAAGTGATATGATAAATTTATGCAGCTTAAAGCCAGTAGAGAAAAACAATCTTTATATGAGGTCTTTCAGGAATGGTATTTTTAATGTCTATGAAGTCATAAGAATAACATCATGAAAAAGTCACATGGTGAAGAATGCAGAGAATTTTCTCCCTGTAAATGAAATGCAGTTCTTTGGGATGTGCCAGTGTGGAAAGACATGGTCATTCCATAAGGTCTGTCTGCCCTTCCATAGGGACAGCATGTGTAGGCTTGGCACATCTCACTCTGTGCTGCCTTAGGCTGGTTTTCATGCCTGGGTTTTTCAAGGGGGTTTTATTTCCAGGGAATTTCCTATGTGCATCTTGCCTATGACAGGGGTACAGTGTTACCTTCCTTGTGAGCATACCACACTGGGTTCACCTCAAGAACACACTCTGCTGTGCTGGAAACCGCAAATAGCTCCTGCAGAACAAAGAACATAATAGCTGTAACATATCCTTATGTTAATCTGTTGCTTCCTCCTTATTGTAGCTATATTTATAATGCAGAAAATAAGGGCATTATGAAAGTAAGTCTTGACAAAGCCCAAATTTCCTCTTTGTGTTAAATAGAAGCAGACTATTAGCTAGTACAATGTACTTGGTGTTTTTCTGAGCAGTTATGCTCTCCAATATAACATTGTTAAAACATTTCCTGTTCTTTTCATATATTTTATATCAGAGTTGCTATGTGAAAGGCTGCTTGAGCTGGCAGGTTAAGGTGATGGGTGGAACTGCCTCCTTTGAAAGTGTGCAGCTTAGATTAACTCGGGTAATGTAAAGCCAGTGGAGAAAATGGAGCTGAGCTCACAGAATGCTTAATAAGAACATTTCAAAGCTCTTTCACAAGCTCTAGATGAAAAGAAAATCACAACTCTCAGTTGTTAGGTATTTTTCTGTCAACAGCGTCCACGCCTACAGGGGCCAGGCACTATGGATGTTGCAGTTAGCTTGTCTTCAAAGGTGATTTGTAAGTCCCAACATACATAAATCACTTGGCCTAATGGTCTTACACATACATTTTCCTCTTACTAATAGCCAAAATAGTTATTTTAGCTTCAAATGATTTGGGCTGTGACAGTCTGAGGGGTGGGTTTTGTGTTATCAACATGTTTTGTGTGTACAAAAGCAGTTGTGCATTCAGTTCGGCATGAGGAACAGCATGATGACCACCTACCTAACCTCTGCTCACGTAGGGATGCTTATGTGAGGTGTGTTGGTGGAAACAGTCACTTCTGTGGCTGGGAGGGAGCCAAGCTGATAGCTCCTGAAGGATCCAAACACTGCAGTGTTCTAGGGCAAGGGGAATTCATGTGCAGTCGCTGCAGCTCTGGAAGCATTCAATCTTCACACACTTTAAAAGCGGGGATGCTTCCCTTTGAAGATCTCCATTTTTAAGTCTGGAAATTGTAGTTTCTCAATGAAAAACTCTGTTTTCCAGTCTGCAGCTACCCCCAAGTGCTTTGTAAAGTGAAGGAGGGTTTGGAGAGAAACAGCAAGAATCCCAGCGGTGCTGGAAGGAATTCGCTGTGTTTGCTCTGGCATTATTTTTCCTTCTTGCATAATAAATTAATCTGTTTTTCTGTGTAAATCTCTCTTCTGAGAATTGACAGAGGATGCAGCAAGTGTGGTAACGTGGGGGTTGGTCCTCACGTGGCTTTTCTGTCTCTGCCTTGCTGAACCTGGTTACCAGCAAACAGAGAAGTGTTGTCTGTCAAATGCTTCACTGCATTTGTCATCTCCCTCTACTGTAGTGGCTGTGTCCTTTTTAGCAGGCTGTGTAACAAAACGGGTTTGAAGTAAAGCGGAGTTGATCAAAGTGTGATGATTCATTGTGGAATTCCGACAGGGTTGCTTTGAAATAGCCAAGGTAAGGCTTTAATGAACCTTTTTAGGTATAAAATTGATGGTCAGAGGCAATAGTACTTTACTCATTGCTCGACTCCACAATAGAGCCATTCGTTTTCTACACCATTATGTGGGTGTTGGGTGCTGAGCAGTTCCCAAGTGTTAGAACTTGCTTTTCTTCTCCAGAAGCCTCGTGTACAACACCAGTTCCTCTCATTTGAGCTTCCTGTGGCCTTAGATGTAATAGAAGTGGAATGAGAAAGAACTTTGAATTGCATTGTGTGCAGTGGAATGGGGTTAGCCAAAATCCCTGCTTTGCCTTGTGAGCCAAATCATGCCCTGCAGAGGCAGACATACTGCAAGGGGAAACACAATCAGTGTTTGCTGCCTCTGGTTTTCTGGTATGTCTGCTGCTTTGGGAAGATAGGGCACAAGCTTAACAGGCAATGCCCTTTTGTCTTGTGCTTTCTGTAGGTCAAGCTGTTTCAGGTTACTGCAATGGCTCAGTTTGGTTTTACTTTTCATATATGTCTTTATTTTTTGTTGTTGGAACAAATTCCTGCAGCGTTGCTTAGTTTCTTCTGATAGGATCTATGAAAGGAGCCAAATGTGACTTGTGTAGCATGGTAACTGATAACTTCTTCAAAAAAATACACTTCTTAGGATCTCACATTTAAGTAGATTCTACTTGAAGTTTACCAAAGTGATTAAGGATGACAGGAAAATGCACAACAGATCTTTGTCCTGTACAAGGAAATACCAACTTCAGAATTGGTTTCATTCACTCTGGGATAATTCCTCCTTTTTAAGAGGTGGGAACACTTAACGTAGATCAGATCTGAGTAACAAAGTAAGTCTGAAGTACATAGAGCCAAATTCTGTGCTAATGCAGACTAGTAATGATCATTTTTACATTAAAGTCTTGCCAATAGCAGAATATGCTGAACATTAACATGCCAGTTATTTTTCAGGGTTATAAATAGAAGTGTGACACCAAAATATGTATTTTAAGCTTATGCAGTATGGTGCCTCTCACAATATCATAGAATCATGGGATGGTTTGGTTTGGAAAGGACCTTAAAGCTCCTCCAGCCCCAACCCCTGCTCCCACAGGCAGGGACCCCTTCCACTGGAGCAGCTTGCTCCAAGCCCCTGTGTCCAGCCTGGCCTTGAACACTGCCAGGGATGGGGCAGCCACAGCTTCTCTGGGCACCCTGTGCCAGCGCCTCAGCACCCTCACAGGGAAGAGCTTCTGCCTTATAGCTAACCTAAACCTCCCCTGGTCAATATATCTTCAATATGTCAGATTCTGCTGCTTTGCCTTTGCTGTTGACATCACTTGCAAATAGTACTTGGAAGAAAAGCTCATGGTGTGTCCTCTGGAGAAACGCTGGCCTCGAGTGTGACAGAAGGGAAGGAACAGAAACCAGTTCACAACATTCATCCGACAGCTGTGTTTGAAAACCCAGTCAAACACTAGTTTTGATTAACTGTCTTTGTCTCCTCTTTCTAAAACAGTTACAGAACTTGTGCTAAATATCCAGTGCTCCAAGAAATCCCTGTTGTGGGGATGCCAGATCAACCAGTGAGCAGGCAGCAGCACTCCTTCCCTCCCTGCAGACAGGCTCCTGCTCTGCTCTGGGGCACTGTGCCTATACCTGAGCAGGTTGCTTCATTTCTAGCCTACCTAGAATACTAGTTACTACATATATAATATACCCAGGTACTCGTGTTGTGTCCTCAGAGTAGCACTGGCTTTCTCCTTTATGTTGTAGTCCTCTGAAGTAACCCATCACTTGGCTTTGATTTGATGGACTGTGATGGGCTCATCCTAATGTGTTAAAATTCCTCTCCTTTACACTTTGCCTTGCTCTTTCTCTACTACTTCTCCCTCCCTGTTGCTGGTATGTGCATGCAAAAGGCTTCAGGTTTCTACCCCAAGCTAGAGCCTACTTTTGAGAGCTAACAAAGTTACAAGGAACAGGGGGCAAGGCCAGTGGGAGCAAGCTGAATGTGCATTAGTCCTCTTGACCTTATTCTGCACCAAAGCATCAGTGATTCTCCCCAGCATCCCCCATATATTTTCTTCAGAACCTGTTTTCTTCACCTTACTAAGGCCTTGATTGCCTTTGCTAAAGTTAAAATGCTGTGTTTGGGGTTTTTTTGGGCTGCACTGATCCAAATCATGTCAAACCCCAGGGTTTTCAAACACAGTTTTGTTACTGAGGTTTTTATCCTTCCTGCTCCTTTTCACAATATAAATCTTGTTTCCAGATCCCTGTTTTATCATTAGGCTCTGGCCGCAGGAGCAGACATATAGGGCCAATGGAATGGCTTTACAGTAAGCTATGATGTATCTTTACATCTAAAGGCTCTAATAGAGCCTTCACCTAGATGTGAGTTTCAGGCTTATAGAAACCAAGATCAAAGTAGAACGTTCCTTGTAGGAAAAGCTTAAAAACCATGGCTAAAGCTCTTCCCAGAAGACCGACGGTGATCAAAACGGGTTCCACGTTTCTTCTGCACACATTCAAATAGGAGGGTTTATGAAAACTTGACAGAATTGTTGCAGGAAACAACAACATTTTGGAGGTATTTCATAAATATTTGCAATGCTAATCTATGGGCTGTCACAGATGTAAATACAGTCTTCAGAAAGTAACCTTCCCTCTGGTATTTTATATTAAACAAAGGGAAATAAAGAGTAAACAGGCCAGTGCCTTTGTTTTCTCTCCTAAATAAAAGCACACATTTCTCTTGTTCCATGGTGACAGGGTGGTTAAGGTGAGGGGAAACAAACATATTCCTAAACTGGGCCTATCTCACCAAGTATCAATGCTGTGGATCATTTTTGGGTCCATTTCTAGTGCTATAGAGTGTAAATTGCTTCAATCTTGGGATAATACAAGAGGGATGTGAAGCTGATGGAGGAGGCCACGGAGATGCTGCGAGGGCTGGAGCAGCTCTGCTCTGGAGCCAGGCTGAGAGAGCTGGGCTGGGGCAGCCTGGAGAAGAGAAGGCTCCTGAAGGGGAGACCTGAGAGCAGCTCCAGTGCCTGAAGGGGCTGCAGGAAAGCTGGAGAGGGGCTTGGGACAAGGGATGGAGGGACAGGCCAAGGGGAATGGCTTGAACCTGCCTGAGGGGAGACTGAGCTGAGCTCTTAGGCAGAAGCTCTTCCCTGTGAGGGTGCTGAGGCGCTGGCACAGGGTGCCCAGAGAAGCTGTGGCTGCCCCATCCCTGGCAGTGTTCAAGGCCAGGTTGGACACAGGGGCTTGGAGCAAGCTGCTCTAGTGGAAGGTGTCCCTGTCAGTGGCAGAGGTTGGAGCTGGAGGAGCTTTCAGGTCCCTTCCAACAAAAAACAGGCTGGGATTAAAAGCTTGGCTTTTTGCATACCATAAAAGAGTTATTATGGAAGCATCGTATGTGTATCAATGGTTTAATACAGAGCCCAGCACAGGAAAGGTGGCACTGTTCATTAGGTGTGCAAGGTTTGGTTTTTCCTGCATCAGTTACGTTTTCCTTATCAAGAAGACTTTGGTCAGGGAGTAATGCCAAACAAGCCAGTTATTTCAGAAAAATCTGTTTTATAGCATAGCTTTCAGTTAAAATAAATCTTATTCAGGGAAATCATCAAGTTTGTGTGTAGTACTCGAAGCCCCATGGTTTGTAGGGTGTGCTGGCATGGTTCTGCATCACAGAGGCAATGCTCACTGCTCTGTTGCAGGCAGCTTAAAGCAATGTCCTCATTTGGTTCAGGCTTGCCCACGTGAGGAGCGAGGTGCAGGCTGTCTTTCTCACTCCTGAAGAGAAGTGGGTAGCAGCAATGAAGTTTCACATGCATGCTATAAATGGCAAGCTACAGCTCCAAATGCTCGTAATTGCAGCACATCTCTGGCACGTATTGGGGGATATGAAATCCATGGTGAGAAATGAAAGGAAATCAAAAAGGCAGAGTGCAGCAAGAGGAGGATGCAGAACCTTTTCTTAACTCGGGTCTGTTGATGCTTATAAGAGTTAAAATCATTTAAAAAATGCTACCCTTACCAAAGGTGTTTGAGGTGCAGGTAAAGAAGGGAACAAGTGTAACTGTGTACTACTATGTGCAAATACTGACGTCCTGCTTTCCTAGCTCATTAAAAACGTGCTGCGTAGTGTTCAGGGGGTGCTCTGTTACTTGAGCAAAGTGAGGAAATCAATGGAGAAAGTCTTATTGCAAAGTATTAGTATCTTGGTGAAGAACCGAGCCCCACAGACATGCAAATCCCAGGTAGGGAGCAGTTCTGCAGCACTTCCATCCCTACATCCTGCATTAAGTGAGTCAAATGTATGCATCTTATAAAGAGCGTCCTTGGAGCTGGATTGTCTTAACTGTTTTTTTGTATGTTGTGCCTTAGCCTTATCCATGTGAGGGTATATGGAGCAATGGACAAAGTTTGCTCTCTGCAGAGTTTGCAGTTGCTTCCTTCCTGCAGTGGAGCTTGGGACCTGGGAGCAGGCATGGATGGATTTTGGTCTTACGTGGAGTTGCAAAAGCTGGGCAAGGAATATATTTCCTTTGGTTGTGTCCAGGACAAGCTCACCTTAAAAATGAGAAGGCAAAAAAGGAAGAAGTCTCTTCCCTTGGAGGTTTCACATTACTCTTCTAAAAATAGCATGGATTATTTAAGTAATTCAGTATTTCAAATACATGTTCTTTTTCTCACTCAAGGTCATCCAGCTATAAGAGGAACTTCTGCTGCATGCACAAGGGGCTTTTCAGATCTTTCATAATATGGAGCAAAATGGACTGGTCTATGCCTGGGCTTTCCTTCTGTTGACATATCTGGTCTGCCTTAAGGGCTTCAGCAGAGAGTAGAAAGCTGGGTTCTCCTGTTTCACCCCTGTGCTCCTATTCCTGTGTTATGTTCCTTACTGGAAAGTTTTTGCCTACAACAGATAAAGGAGGTTGTCCCCACCTTGTTCTTTGCATTGTGTTGTGAAGATGTGTATTAATTTTAATTGCTGAATACTAAATTAAGGCTTGTCCCACTTTGAACATGAGATGCTCATTCTGGTTTGTATTTTCTAGGAAGTCTTTCCACATAGAGCCTCTATTTAGTGGTCAAATAGGAAGGAGCTTGTGGAGCGTTTTGGCGCTGCGAGTCTGTAATTCACCAAGCGTACTTCTAGGGTTGTATTTCAAAGTGCACAAGTAGCAGGACGTTCCTGCTGTCTTCATTAACTATTATGGAGGTACATTTACTCATAAGAGTCTATGCAGAGTTTCAAGGAAGAGATGAATTGCATTGGTCCTGAATGCCGGTTTGGAACCGTCTGCGCTGGTGATGAGACAAGTCTAATGAGGGACTAACATAGTTTGGAGAAAAGGGCTTGTTTCTCATAACCAGCCAAGAGATTTGTGTTCTGTGGTGTTAATGTTGTGTCAGGAATTGTCTAAAAATAAACCTTTGTCACATAGGGTTCCTAACAAGATGCATTTCTGTATCTTAGGTGTGATTTATTTACTGGCTTCAGATAAGCGACCTTTATGCACCATTCTCATTATAAAGACATCAAAAGTAAGCCTCACTGCAAAAGCACTGCATTTTATAATGCTCAGTGGGATTTTTGCAAAGGATTATTTAATGTAACTGTTAATAAGACAAACTTTATGCTCTTCAAATTGGAATTTAGATAAATAATGATGTATATTTTTAATACTAGTCACAGTTATGTATCCATACCTGTTTATACATCATTAAAGTTATAAAAAGTATTTGGGTAAAATATTTTTTCCTCATATATAGTGTGCTGAAATACATTCTCTTTCTATTTCTGAGATTTTAGTGCAACAGAAAATACCAGGAAAGTATGTTTTTTTACATAAACCTCCCTGTGAGCAGTGTTGTCTGCGGCACTTGGAGTGTTCCTGGGCCTCTATCACTCAGCAGTTTATCACCCCTATGAATTAGTAAATCACTGCAGGGTAGGAATGGAGTAGGGAGTGTGTGTAGGAGCAGCCACCCTAGTGCCAGCTCCAGCCTCCATTACCCGATGGCAATAGTGCTCAGTGTAGGTTTCCAGTGTGCTGTGGAGGAAGGCAAAGCCCCAGCATAATTAGATCAGATCATAATGCAAATACATGCAAAAAGCCCCAGTTAAGAATGCCTGTGTGAAATACAGTGTTTATTACAATTTAGGGTTGCTTTGACACCAGTTTGATTTTTATTTGCTTTATGTCTTTTTGCTGGTTGTGAGCTTATTCATTTTCATTTCACTTTCTATTTCTTTTCGTTGTCAGAAAAGGGTAAACTGGCTGTTAGAGTTCATTTTTCATAATGGTTTTCAATTAGGGTTTTTAGGTCCTTGCTAAAAGTGTAGCATAGAATCTGCAAGGGTAATTATACCTATTTTAATGCTATTAATAAGCACTCGAAAGGGATCATTACAGTAAATCTGCTTTAGCCTTTTGTCAGACATATTTTTATGTAATATTGTGTAAGGTTTCTGTAATACTGGTACCTTTTAACTAGTTTGGTTTGCTTTTAAAGGAGGGGAAACACAAAGGAACTGAACACATTTAGGGTAGTTTTCTCATTGAAAGAGTACTGCAGGAAGGCATAGAAAGGAGAATAAGCCCCATGTGTGCAGCTCTTTCTCTCCTAACCCTGTCTTCCTTGTCTTGCAGGAAATCCTGGCTGACTAAAGTTGGAAGCCCAAGTTCTCGCATCGATCGAACCAATTTTTCCAACGAAAAGGAGATTTCCAAGCTTGACTTCTCAGGATTTAGCACTAGATACTAATAGGAGCCGTCACTGAGCATAAAGCTGTGATGTTTCTGCTGCATGATATTCTCTGTGCCTCCATAACATGTCACAGGAGCGTTTGGATGCTCTCCATACTAGAGACAAATAGTAATGGTCCCTGTTCACATGGAGTAAGAATTCTTAGTTCCTGTATTAGACATTTAACACCATGAATGTCAATATCTAGTATCTAAAATGCCAATATCTAATTTATTACATCTTGAAAGCTAGATGAATGCTTAAAAGTGTCAGTGATCACTTGTGCACAATGAGACTTATGTATAACCATATGGCGCCTAATCTTTACACTGTGATTCATATTTTAGATGCAAAATAAGGAAGTTATGTTCTCCTGTTTGTAATCTCGCTAACCATCCTTAACTGCAGAGCCTGGAACACTGAGAGATCTAATGTAGCTCTGTGTTGTAGACCATGTTATTTGTGATAAGGAGTGAAGATATAGAGATAATATAAAATAAATATATGTTTATTCAAACTCAGACTAAGATTATTTGACCAATTCTGGTTTAAAATTCTCTAGTAATTCAGTGTAAGTAATTCAGGTAAGTCATGAAACACGATGGTGGTCTCACCCCTTGTTCCATATCTACCTACAGCTTACGTCCATACTGACCAGAAAGGATGCTTTAATCTTTTTGCTTTGTTGATGTTCTTACTAAAATGGAAGACTTCAATTATTTAGCTTATGGATGTGTGTTTGCTCCTTAGTTAATGTATGTTGGAACCTGATTTGACATGATGCACCCACATACATCATGTCAAGTACATAAAAGGTCCTGAGCAACTTGAGTGCTTGCAATAAATACTGGATAAGCATTTGCAGTATTAGATGTGATTCTCATACATAGTGCTCTTTTCACAGGCACCAGGGGGCCTGTCAGGGTGGAACAGAGCTATTCCCTCACTTCTGAAGTACTTCTGTGTCAGGATTAGTATGTTCTGGAGGCCTTTGGTTAGATCTCTGGTACCCAAGCAGGCAGCTGCATGATCTGTCTGTACTCTCAGTTGATCACGATTGGTGTGATCATGCTGTGATGGAGGCTCACGCTGTCAGTCCCTCTGAGAGGTGTGTGGTACGTAAAGCACAGTGTGCTACACGTTTGACAAGTGTATAGCACATAGAGCATAGTACTACTGCAGTGGTCACAGCCTCAAGTTGTCTCCCAGCTCCCAACAGAGCCCGCTGTTGTCTGCCTGCATTGTATCCTCTAAGGCATCCTACCTGAGGATGCATAAGCTGGTCTTTCCCCTGACTGCTATGTACCTCTTCTAAGGGCAGGAAGTGTCAATTTAAGCAATTTGAAGTGTTAATTTAAGCAACATCATCAATTTGTGGTTCACCTTTTTAATTTCCGGAAAGGCCATTTCATAGCTTGAGCATTGCACTTTGAGCTGGGCATGGAAAGGTATTTCTGCTGATGACTGGATTTATTTTTGCTGGGCCTTTGTGCACTAAGCAGTAAGATTTCCTTCCCACACTTTGCAGGAGTTATGAATTGTTGTAGTTCAAATGCACTTGACTTCTGTGACTGTACACAGCATCCTTTGTTGAAGTCACTGTCAATAACTCTTGTTAAATGGGAAATAGCAAAGTTCAAGTGCAGTGGCAGCTCAGTAGCTGTTCCATCCTCTCTGAAAACTGTATCCTGCCCAGCAGAAGTACTTTACATTTCCCTTGAAGCTACCTGGCAGGAGATGCCCCCTCTGAGGCATTTCCAGCCAGGCTGCTTTGTTCATATTTTGAGCAACAACGGTAGAGGAAGGAGGAAAACAAATGGAACACTTGAGACACAGGAACTGGAGACAAAGATGAAGCTGTTGCTTTGATGGCTGGCATGGTGGAGCTGGATGCTCACAAGGACTCCACTAGAAACGCAAGGCCTGAGGAGGGGGAAGCAGCGATTTCAAGTGCTCGCTTTTGGAGGGAGAAAATGTGCAGGTAGAGACCTCTGAGAGAGCTGAAAGATGAAGAAATCTCTTGCTGAGTCTGTCACAAAAGGGTTTATTCCTGTGTCTATGCCATAACGCTCAGCTCCTGCTTTTGTGCCTGTTTTGAGCCCATCTGATGGAAAGGTTGGTTCTGGAATACATCTATTAACCTTTCTCTTTGTTTGTTAGTCAGCAGTACTCATGTTTTCCTTTCTCAACATCCACTTCCCTCACATCAGTGATGTGACGAGGCAAAAATTGCATGCAATTTCTGCAGTGAGTTCAGCTCTGAGTGTTTCTGACGTTCAGAACTATAATACATGTACTTTGTGTTGAGCCGTAATGTATTTCAGGGTTATCTAGCAGTGCTAGATGAATTGCACATACTATGCTTTTCATGCTTAGAGAAGTTAAGAATTTGCTGAGCAAATAAGCATTGCAGATATGTCAGTGTTCCCAGAAACCCTGGGGAGGGTTTTCAGAGGAAGAGGAAAAGGGAATAAACATCATATTCCATATCTTCAAGTTTCTGGGAAGTCCTGTAGCCAGTTGTATTCCTGGAGTATACCCAGGTGTAGAGCTTTCTGCAGTCAATGGAGTTCCAAGGGCAAAAGGATTTCTTCCATTGCACTTCCCCAGTCTAGCTGAAGTGGAGGCCCAAGGTGGCCATAAGGGTAATAATGATATGTAACATATAAAAATAGTCTATGTCCCTGTGAATTAGGGGTTACCAAGGTGAGGAATTACTGCTTGAATGCTGCTGGCTTCCTGCTGCATGGCCATGGGGAAATGCCTTTACCGATGGTTTAGGTTGTTTTCACGTTGCATTGAAATCAGACTGTAATGCATCGTATCTGTGCTTAACTGTTGCTGCAGAGCATGTTTTATTCATGCAAATGCCTGCAGTACAGTCAGGATCCTTTACTGCTTATGCACAGGGAAAGGTTTGATTTGCACTAAGTGGCACCTGCCTGGCTTGTGGGTACATACAGCCGCGGAGGGCCCTTTCCCAGGTGAACATCAGGAATAAGGAAGCGGTCCTTCATCTCCTCGGGGGTGTGCTGCCACAAAATGAAGACGTTCTGACTGCAGGAAAGAGAGCAGATCGAGGTTTGTAAGCGGCTTCCCTGAGACGGTGGTGTTAACAGCGCGTTGAAAAGAAAGAGGCTGGAAGACAGAGTGGCATTGTTGCTCTCCTGAAAAGGCCGTTCGGAGCGAGCGGATCCCACTTTGCTTTCTGTAACTTGGGTGACTTTTTCCAAGGCAGAGATTCGAGGACTGCTCAAAGTAGCTTCTGTTCGGTGTCTGAAAGATGCTTCAGATAGAGGCAGGATGCAGCCCTGTGGCCCAGGCAGGTCAAGGCTTAAGGGGGAGCCTGTGGCATGGCAGGAGATGGTGATAACTTCCATCTGCCAGCTTCCTGGTGAGGCTGGCCCGTGTGCCAGTGACTTCAGGGGTTCTGAAGCTGGATGAAGGCCTGGCAGAGGGGTGGGATGGATCTGGGCAAGACACCTTCACATTAGGGCGAGATTTGAGCCCTCTGTAGAATTTGGTTGCTTGGAAGTATTGTTCCATGTTGCTGTTACTGCAACTAATGCAGTGTTGCCTTGAGCTGCATGCATTCATCTTCTCTCTTTTATTTAATCCTCAGATTCTGTTAACGTGTTAGGAGTCAAAATTGTACCGATTTGTGGAGATGCAGTGTGCAGAGCATCAGAGCAGTATCTAGATTTAAGGAAAACATCAGTGATTTTGCAGAGCCAAAGAATTCCAATGGTGAGGTAGAATAAAAGAGGCAAGAACGACTGGCTGATTAGACATCAAACTAAGTTGACACCTTCTTCCTTTTCTACTACATACTGCTATCACTCAGGTGTAACTGTAGGTATCCTTTAACTTCATTTTGACTTGAATGCAATGCAGCAAGAACAATTGATCCAGGCCAGCTCTGTTCTTGCTGCATTTCCACTGTTTCCAAGTCATTTGTGAATTCTGGGCAATGCTGACCTTCCTGAAGGAGAGGGTCATGCCTGACTTGTATGCTACCATTGCTGAAGGAAGTCTGCATCCTTAAACCGAGGGCCTACAGGGATGCTGGAGAGGAATTCTGCATCGGGGGCCTTAATGATAGGACAAGGGGTGATGGGTTCAGACTGAAACAGGGGAAGTTCAGGTTGGAGATAAGGAGGAAGTTCTTTCCTGTGAGGGTGGTGAGGCACTGGAATGGGTTGCCCAGGGAAGTTGTGAATGCTCCATCCCTGGCAGTGTTCAAGGCCAGGTTGGACAGAGCCTTGGGTGCCATGGTTTAGTGTGAGGTGTCCCTGCCCATGGCAGGGAATTGGAACTGGATGAGCTTTAAGGTCCTTTCCAACCCGAACCATTCCATGATTCTGTGTTAATTAAACTTGAACTCCTAAATGCCCATACATCTCAAAAGGGTATGGGTTGTTTTCTGTTTTGTTAGAGAATCGAAGAAGCAAATGTTCCCTAAGCAGTGAACAGAATGAGAGCATCCTGCCTCCTCAGGAAGGATGTAATCTTGTATTAATGCCATTTACTCCCAACACTCACAATGTTGTAGTGCAGAATAGGGATGTTCTGCTAGAGCTGCTCGTTCTTGAGCCTTCACACAGACGAAAGCAGGGTGGTTGCTCCTGCCATGCTTTCTCTTCTGTGACACCAATCTGTCACTTTTTGTTTCCTTGACATCCTCAGGAGCTCCCTTTCCTGGCTTGCTTTCTTCTTAGAAAACTGTGTGCATGTTTGCTGCTGGAATCCTCTTACCAGGCAGAATGAACTGGATTAGGCAAGAGAGCTTACTCATTAATGCATAGCTCCACACTACTGCCTGCTGAAAGGAAGGGAGCGCTGTAACTGAAGATAATGAGGGCACACATTGGTATGTGCTGAGTTCCTTTTAAATACAAGGGCAAGAGTGTAAATTGGGGTTTCTGTAGTACTGTTCTTTCTTCAGTGCGGTGGGTACCAGTGCTGGTGTTAAAAAGTTGGAAGCTATTTCTGCATCAAACCTAAACCACATTGCACAGATGTAAAATAACTCTGCTTGCCTTAAGTCACTTGATGGTAGTACTGACTTAACTGAATAAGGAATACTGAAGTGGAGGATCAGAGGAGGGGCAGCCTCACTTTTGGTTAAAAGGGCTGCAGAAATGGATTGAAACGCTTTACTAGTCATGTTCAAGAGTAGTTTAAGTAACTGGGAGGCTGCTAGTTGTATTGCACAGTTAGGTGGTCTTACTATGGTAGTTAATGTGCATGGGTACACTATAAATGCATTAACAACTCTGATGAGTCACTTCATAAATCAGCTGTGAAATGCCATTGTCTCTATATCAGAAGATAGCACTTGCACTCTAAACAGCATTAATGGAGGAGGAGGAGGAGGAGTTTGGCCCAATATCACCAGAGAAGAGACTTTGTTTGAAAAGACCCTTTGGGCTCTTTTATAGCCATGCAAGTGGCTTCTTGGTGTTGGCTAACATTGTGATTCCTCTGTTCGGGAAATGGGAAAGGCTGGTGACATCTCCTCCTGCCCTGGAGCTGTTCCTGCGTGCGGACAGCAGGCTTTGAGCCCTGGTTTGGGTTCACAGACATCTCATGAGAGTCAAGGAGTGAATTCTGTCCCTCAGAGCTCCACACTGGTGCTTAGTGCAGAAAAAAGGGGACTTGGTTGAGGCTTTCTGAGACCAGCTCTTTCCCAGATCTGACATGCAGAGCCCCCAGAAACCAGGCTGGACCAGAGCTACAGCAGAGTCCCTGCTTCTCCATCAGCAGGAAGGTAACTTGGCATTCACTTGTGCTTGGCAAGGAGATGACAGAATAAACAACAGAGAGGCACAAGTCCTGTGCTCGGAAGCAGTAACTTCTGTTCCATTGGAAGGCTGCCATGGACTCGAGTGAGAACAGGAATTGGTCATGCAACTGGGGGAGCACAACCAAGCAAGGAAATGCATTATGAATGGGACAGTGCTTGAGAAGCGGCAGATAAGATAAAGACAGTAAGTCACTTTCTTGGTGCTGGCGCTGGTTTTTCCTCCTTAAAGGAGCTGTGACTATAAAAGCCTGATGTTCCTTGCTTGAAGCTCACCGCTTGAAAACATGCCAGGTCCTGCACTATCCCCAGGAATGAGCAATTACCCATTTGTGGTTACAGAGCTGCTCTGCAAAGAGTGGGAGTGGAGATAAGTGGATGCATGCAACCCTGTGAAGCAATAATAGCAGTAACAACAGAACTCCAGCTGAGGCCATAGGGGTGGTGAATAGAGCAGGAGGGCTGCAGGAGCCGGGCTTTGGAAAGCTCGGTGTGGAGAAGTTTACTTGGAGTTGTTTGTTTTGAGCTGCAGTCAGCGGGGTCACTGGAAGCTGGTTGTTGGTGAGCAGCATGAACAGCAAGGGGGTAGTAGGGGGAGAGGGTCTCAGCAGGAGAGGTCCTGTCTCGAAGGTGTTCTTGAGCTTGAGGAGGCATTCGGGAGCAAAATCTCTTCCAGCACCTAAAGGGGCTGCAGGAAGCCTGGAGAGGGGCTTGGGACAAGGGCCTATAGGGACAGGCCAAGAGGAATGGCTTGAACCTGCCAGAGGGGAGACTGAGATGAGCTTTTAGGCAGAAGCTCTTCCCTGTGAGGGTGCTGAGGCGCTGGCACAGGGTGCCCAGAGAAGCTGTGGCTGCCCCATCCCTGGCAGTGTTCAAGGCCAGGTTGGACACAGGGGCTTGGAGCAAGCTGCTCTAGTGGAAGGGGTCCCTGCCTGTGGCAGGGGTTGGAGCTGGAGGAGCTTTAAGGTCCCTTCAACCCAAACCAGGCTGGGTTCTATTGAAAAACTCAGGACGTACGCTCGAAGCATTTGAAGAGATCAAAATAGTAGATCAGCTGTCAAGCGAATCATCTGTTTGGGTGGCAGCATCTTGGTGCTCTGGGCGGATCACAGACGGGGACATCGGAGACCGAGTCCTGTGTAACTGTTGCTGCTAACTTGCATTTCCCCCTGTTTAAAGCAGCTAACCTCATAGAGCTCCTATGGTGTGTACTGCTGAGCTGGCAGGCGCCGCACCGCTGAGTTCAGTCTGCCAGCGCGGAGAAAGCCCCGGATAGGAAAGCACGCACGACTTGTGATGTGTATCTGCAGCTAAGAGAGGAGCTGCAGCACTGACGGCCCTTATCAGAGCTCACCGTGGCTGCAGGCAGGAAACAGGCAGACAAAAAATGTGCAGACCGAGTTAAAACGAACCAGTGACCCTCTCTGTACCCCAGAGGGGGAAAGCGCGCAGTTACCCGAGCTTGCTGACACCTTGAAAACAAAGTGATGACTAAATAGTAATGCGCACCCCAGAGAATGAGTGATATACCAAGATGAATAGGGTTTAGGCACCGTTTATCACGGTTAAGCCGTAGCCTCAATGCCATAATGCTGATTGCTTAAATTCTTTATGCAGACAGTATGATCTAGCAGTCAGTGATGTGCCTGTGAGAAGGAAGAAACTATTTCTATTGTTTTAAACTGAGCTGTAGGCACGGAGAGTGTGGTTTCTCTTAGTTCTAAGATAGGATGCTAACGTTTGTAACACCTGGGTCTGAAGCAAGGACCATTAAACCCACTGAATTCTTGTATTCTACTGTTCTGTGTATTCGGAGCTGTGAAAATCAGCGCTGCTGATGAAGGACCCGTTCTCTGCCTTTGGTCCTGCAGTGGTATCATGGCACTTACCCAAGCCTGAAGCCGGCAGCTTTCAAACTGAGACATGCATTCTCAATTCCTGTAGCCTCTTAGCTCTCCAAGGTTGCTGGATCCGGATGAGCACCCAGTGTGCTGTGATAAACGCCTTCCCAAAGCTTTCCTACCCAGATGAATAAGAATACTTAGTGCCTTTCAACATCCAGTCAAGGGACTGCATTATCAAAGGTAGGAAGTGTGATTTGCCAGGTAGGATGTGTGGAAACTAAGGCCCCGAGAGGTGAACAGTTTGGTTTAGGTGTCCTTTCAGCTGTAAAAATGAATCTTCACACCTCTGCAACACTTTAACTTGGGGTTGTGAAGCTTGCTCGGCACCCAGGTGCTGGTTAGAAACGGAGCATGGTCCCTCCATCTGCAGGAGCTTGAGCTAACCTTTGTGTATTTGTATTTAATGGATGGAGAAGGGTGTCAGTGTGCATGCAGGATGTGTTGGTGATGCATCATCTCCATGTAAATAGCCAGGAGAACATGGGGGCACTTCCAGCTTCTATTTCTGCGTCCAGTCTGTGCCCTGTGCAGTAATGGTTGTGTTCTATGGGGCTAATACTGGTGAGCAGTGTTACAGCTCTGCACTTCACAGTTACATGTACGAATCGCCATGTATGAAACAGCAGTTGTGTTCTGGTGTAGCCATGACACTCGCTCTGCGTGGCAGGAAATGCTGCGCTCCCGAGCTGCCCTGCAGTGCAAATCCTGCCCTACCTGGGGAAGGAAGGAACAGGAAGAGGCAGAAACGGTCAGCCACGGCTTCTGACAGCCTGGGTTTGGTAAAGGTGTGTTCTGAATGAGCTGACTTGCTCTGAAGGTGCTGCGGTGGCAGTTGTGCTTATGAGAAATGCTGCAGGTTCTCAGCCCAGCAAACAGGGCAGGTCCTAATGAAAAAGTGCTTGTTCTCTTGTGAGACCTCACCTGGAGCATTGTGTGCAGTTCTGGTGTCCTCAGCATAAAAAGGACATGGAACTGTTGGAACAAGTCCAGAGGAGGCCACGAGGATGATCAGGGACTGGAGCACCTCCTGTATGAAGACAGGCTGAGGAAGTTGGGGCTGTTCAGCCTGGAGAAGAGAAGCTGCGTGGAGACCTCAGAGCAGCTTCCAGGGTCTGAAGGGGGCTGTAGGGATGCTGGGGAGGGACTCTTCATTAGGGACTGTAATGACAGGACAAGGGGTGATGGGCTCAAACTTAAACACGTGGAAGTTCAGGTTGGAGATAAGGCAGAAGCTCTTTCCCGTGAGGGTGCTGAGGCACTGGAATGGGTTGCCCAGGGAGGTTGTGAATGCTCCATCCCTGGCAGTGTTCAAGACCAGGCTGGACAGAGCCTTGGGTGCCATGGTTTAGTGTGAGGTGTCCCTGCCCATGGCAGGGGGTTGGAACTGGATGATTTTAAGGTCCTTTCCAACCCGAACTATTCTAGGATTCTGTGATCCTATTTTGCTTCTTACATTGTCTCATACTGAAACAAATGAGCAAAGTGGTTTATATACACGTACAGGATGGGTTGCAGTGACTGCTTTGAATCTCTTTGTGGTACAGCTGAACACCAAGAGCTATTTCAGTGTCTTTTGCAAACCTAGTTCATCATTTCAGTGCTGCTGCTCAGAGACAGCGTTGGGTTAAAGGAAACGGGGAGAATTCTGCTGTAGACAGAAACCCCATCGCCTTCTGTTTGTAGGTGATGCGCTTCCCCTCCTCGCAGCCCAACCAGCCCCTCTGTCACGCGCATGCCATCCTTTTACCCTGATAGCAAGAAATTAATGAGTCGGGGAAAGCATAAAGCCTAGGAGCAAAGGGGCTTCCTATGTGGCCGCTCTGCTGAGCAGCAGCTGTTCCCTCTGGGTAGCCCTCCTCACTCACTGCTTGCCTTTAGGCTTTGTGGGCAGCATTCCTGAAAGCCAGGGGATGAAACCGCAGGGGAAAGAGGTGATGGGATTTTAATGTCCTCTTCCCTTTCTCTGGCAGCCATGGGATTTGTGCTCTGAAAGCTGCCGGGGGGGGATGGAGACGCTGCAAGCTGCGGTGGCTGTGACACGGCTGCGATAATTCACATCGCTTCGTACGCTCCAAACAGCCTAGGAGCGAATCGCCATAGAAAGGCAGCTCGTGTTCAGCCCTCGGGGAAAGGCCTGCCTGTGTTACTCTGCTTTGTAGTAAGCCCCTAGGGTAAGGCTTTGGAGCGGTCTGAAGGAAGCAGTCTGCAGAAGCAGGGCTGTTTGCCTGAGCATGCTACCGAATTCCCGGTTCTGAGGGGCCTTGGCAATCAGGTATTACCGTGGCTGCTGTCACCGCAGAGCACAGGAGAAGAAATGGGTTCTTCTCTCTATGGCTACTGCAGTACAGGAGGCAGAATTAGCCTTAGATGCTTGTATTCACTGAAATAGATGAGATGTCAGCTTAGTATTATTTAGCATCAAAGCCCCGATGCTCCTGATAGGAGCAGTAAGGGAAAGTGCCCTCTGAATTTTAAAAGGATGCTTGGATCCGGAGAGCAGACAGAATAACCACAAATCAAAGAGCTGCAGCTATGGGGAAAACACTTGAGAGAAGGACCCGAAGTAACCTGCAGCAACCACTAAACTAAGGCAATTGGAACGAGGACTCAGAAATCTCCCTGCTATTAGAAAACCACTTAAAGGCATCTTCACCTCTTTCCTGGCACTGCTACCCCTAGTAGCAGTGTGTTTTGCCTGCATGAGTACATGTGGTACTCGCTGCTCAGTGGTCCTGGGCTGCTTGGTTATGCTTCTGTATTCACAATCGTTATCTTGTCTCAATGAGAGCTCCTCTCAGTTTGGTGCTCCACGCTTCGCACCCATTTAGTTTGCCTCAACCACCCCTGTTTCATGTTTGGAGCATGGAGCTGCCATCCATCTGCCTCTGACTGAGCCCTTGGTTCTGACTCCAAGGCGGGATTTCAGCTCTCTGTTTCTTGGTCCCCGTTTCCCTTTGCCCAGGGTTTATGTATTCAATGGGTGATACGGACAGCCCCGTGGTTCCCGTGGGGCTGCTTTGAAAATGAAAGCACCTTAAGCCCTTCTAGATGCCCTTTGAAATCTGTTGCTGAATTGCTCCTCCCCAGCAGCTGCGGTGTGAAGTTAAGGATCTCCCAGTGGCTCTTCCACACCGAGCTGCTTCCATCCCATTGTTTCCAGCCCTTGTTTCACATTTGAGCTGCAGTATCCTAACGGCTAACTCCAAGACACTCCCTTCCCCACAATCCTTCTTGGTTCCCTGGAGGCTGAGGTCAGCTGGAGTTTTACAGCCTCCTAACTCCAGAACCCTTTGTACCTTCCCTCTGGGATTTGCCTTTCCGCTTTGTTTCAGGCTTTCGCCACTGACGCGGCTCCCTGTGTAGTGCTAATCCAGGAACAGCCTTGGATTGCCCCTCTTCCTCCTCCCTCTCCTCCGGCTCTTCTGGTTCAGCTGATAGTGATCACTAATGGCTCAGGCTCCTGTTGGGGCTGTCGTTACCGTCTCGCTCAGCAGTAACAGCCACACTCCGCTGGGTACCGGGGGTGATGCTTCCTGACAGCGTAACACCACTGGGGACTGCATTACCCAGGCATGCAGGAAAGAGAAGGTGCCGGTCTGGCCTAATAAACACCCAGAGCTGGGGCTGCGCTCCGCAGTCCCAAGGTACTCTCTGCCTCAAAACCCCTTCCCCACCCAGGTGTGTTTAATACAGCCTCTGTCTTTGCACGGCTCTTACAGAAGGCATGGGGACAAAGGAGCTGCTGGCTCAGGGTATCCGATCCCCTTCGTGTGCTCTCGCAGGGGGAGGCTTTGAAGAATACGCTCCACATAGGGGGACATTGTCCAAGTCTTCACTAACCAAAGCTCCAAATGAAGGAGGCAGGCTTTGTGGCCAGCCCAAAGCAGGGAAGCTGTCATCGGTTAGACCTGGTTTCCTTCAATCTGAAAGCTTTTCCACTGAGGTTGCGCCTTCTGTTTCCTATAGGCATCGATTGCGCTTCCATCTGCTTAGCTTGCTCTGCTCTTTCATTATGGAGACCACTTTCATGTCCAACACCCAAGGCGTGGATGCACAGGATGAGGGCCGCTGGGTCTCAGAGCTGAGCAGGCGGCTGAAGGTCAGAGTTAAGTAAGTGTAATCCAAGAAAGCAAAGCGACATCAAGCAATCTTCACCGTAAACAGTGTTAGCAGGATCCCTAAACTTCGTTATCCCTCCCTCACCGCCTCGGGAGCCCCCCTGGAACCACCCCGCAATCCTGTCAGAGGCAATTGGCTTACAGCAGAGGACGCCGCTTCCTCCCTCGGGGCTGGCTCCCGCAGGGCTCCGTTGGCACGAGCGCTACGCTGAGATTCTGCATGGGGCAGCAGCTCTGCCACCAGCAGACCTCGCATCCACCCGACATCAGGTGAGTGACCCCAGGGACACGGTCAGGGCCGTTTGCTGGCTCTAAGTTTAAACCCCGAGCCCTCACATACCCCTTATACACGCTTACCTGTTCTTTAACGCGTGGAAAGAAGCGCCCAGGAAAAACCAAACCTGTGGCCTTGTCTATAGGGAGGTAAGCAGGGCTCTGCAGGCGAGCTGTTAATGAAACCGAGATCCCCTTTTCCTCTTGAATTTATCCTTATTGCCCCCTCCTGATATCTGTTCTTTCTCAGGACTAAAGGAGGGTTCTGAAGGAAGCTGGGACCTCAGTTGTCCAGTCACAAGAGGAGTAGCCTCAAAAGGGTAGTGTCAATTGGGAGTATGTGTGTTGTGATTGATGCCATGCTTAAATAGGTCTGGCTGTAGAAACATTGCACTGGAGATCATATTCTTCCTTTTTGACTCATTTCTGCTCGGAGCTGAATCAGTGACAGGGCATCCTTTGATGTAAACTTTAATTATAGAAGAAATACTCTTTATAGGTTGCTTCTCCAAGGCTGTGAGCACACAAATCCTACATGAGAAGCGTCAAACCAAGCCGATGGTGATGGAGGTGCTGGAAGGAACCTCGCTGACTTCCTTACAGTGGTATTGCAGGTAACCAACATGAGAAACTGAAAGTGGCCAGGTCAAACAGCTCAGTGTATGTAAGACCAGGAAACGGGTGTTATCCTACATTCCATCCCTACTTCTGAAAGGAACAGAATCCATCAAGGCCATTTACCTCTATACGTTCCTTCACTCTCTGCAGGTGCAGCAGCCTCGCTGTTCAACTGCTTCCTCCCAGCCAAGCAGGCAGCCTCTGCTGAGTGCTCCATTGCTTTAAGGGGAAAGTGCCAGCTTTAAGCCCACGGGAGCAAATCGCACTGCTGAGATTTCCCGGTGCCTCGGGGTAGGTGTGAAGTGAAGCAGTGTCAGGTCACCGTGGGGAGAGCCTCAGTGCTTCCCGGTTCAGGGCTGCCCCTCCTTGTTGGAGAGGCCCTGAGCTCTGAGAGGGGTGACTTGCAGTGCAGAGATCCCTTTATCAAAGGGGCTGCCTCTATCAAACCAGCTACTTAATAGAACCCAGCCTGGTTTGGGTTGAAGGGACCTCAAAGCTCCTCCAGCTCCAACCCCTGCCACAGGCAGGGACCCCTTCCATTAGAGCAGCTTGCTCCAAGCCCTGTGTCCAACCTGGCCTTGAACACTGCCAGGGATGGGGCACCTTTTTCCTCTCTTTATGGTCTGGTTGGTTATTTGGTCACCACACACTGGATAAACAGAGCTTCCAAGTCCAAAAGATGGGGACGTTGTACAAATGAATCTTCCGAAGCAAGGTGTTCCTGGGAAAGCCTTCTAAAGGCATTTCTGCTTCATTAGCGAGGCCCTCATTACAGGATTAAAGGCTAAGCTCCTTCCTCCCTCCTTTCTTCCACAAATGAGGTTTTCATAAGGCCTTTTAAGTGTTTTTCTAAGTACCCCAGGTTTCACCCCTCCTGGCAGGAATAGCAATGTTAATAGCACGAATTGCTTCACACCAATCCAAACTACTGTTGGGGAAGTTTGCCTAGGAAAAACTCTGCTTGAAACTGCAGGAATCCTCCTCTTCCAGTGTTCTAGTGCACTACACTAAGTGTAGTTGAAGGTACCCAAGGCTATATATTAGATGAATTTATTGCCTCCAAGGCAGCCTGGACCTTGCAGATTTAGCTCTGTTTTGGCCAGCTGAGCTCTTGCCCACCACTTCTAATGGCAGTATTTTGGGAGGGGATTTCGCTTTGTAATGGGGCCTGTTAAACCCCAAACCTGGCAAGAGGTGGCCAGAGGCGAACCCCGGATCCTCTGGAGATTCCCTTGTGTCCGGGCTTTCCCACATGGGCCCAGTGAAGGATCCTGGGGAGGGAGAATGTGAGCGGTAGCCCTGAAGGCTCAGAGTCGCCATAAAGGCATTTGTCTCTTTTGCCTTCTCCTGTGGTCAATGCAGTGCTGCAGAATGAGATCACTTCATGCTAAAACTCCTCTGGAGCAGCAGGGAGATGTGTATCAGGTCGAGCAGCAGAAACATCTGCTGGAAGATTAATGAGAAGAGATTGTGGGCCAGGCTTTGCCACTTCATTATCCCTGCCCTCCGCAGAAGCCACCGCTGAGTCCCGGTGATCCCCTATGGAGCACAAGGGGGTCAATGGAGCAGGACTGTGCTCTCCAGCCTGTGAGCAGGACCTCAGGCCCCAATCACACCTCCAGTAACTGCATCCAGGGAGAAGCTTCCCCTCGGTGGTCTCTGGAAGCGCATGGCCACCGTTACGGCTCCGTTCTCTCCTGCCACAAACCTCCGTGGAGACTGGTGTGTGTGTCCGGAATTGATGAGGGCAGAGGCAGAGCAATGCACAACTGACTGCAGAGCGCAAGCTCAGCTTCTTCCAGGGCATCTTCTTCCCTGGCGAGGGAACGCAGGTGACACATCTATTACCTCCTGGTTTTACACAGCTCCTGCTCCGCCTCCTCCAGCCTCCAGCTCGACTGCAGATGAACACAACAAGGAGGAGAAGCTAAAAATACTCCCAGGAGTAAGAGCACAAGGGTGTGAATTGGCATCCTTGGGTATACATCACACATCCACCTGATCCCTATCAGGTCAGATGGGTACACGGAAGGTGTGCAGAAGATGCAACATGTGAGGTGTAGCAGCCTGAGAAATACGGATGATGTGGAAAGCCAACCATATCCCGGGCTGCATCCAAAGGAGCGTGACCAGCAGGTCCAAGGAGGTGATCCTGCCCCTCTGCTCTGCTCTCGTGAGACCTCACCTGGAGCATTGTGTGCAGTTCTGGTGTCCTCAACATAAAAAGGACATGGAACTGTTGGAACAAGTCCAGAGGAGGCCACGAGGATGATCAGGGGCTGGAGCACCTCCTGTATGGAGACAGGCTGAGAAAGTTGGGGCTGTTGAGCCTGGAGAAGAGAAGCTGCGTGGAGACCTCAGAAGCAGCTTCCAGTGTCTGGGGGCTATAGGGATGGTGCAGAGGGACTCTTCATTAGGGACTGTAGTGACAGGACAAGGGGTAACGGGTTAAAACTGAAACAGGAGAAGTTTAGATTGGATCTAAGGAGGAAATTCTTTCCTGTGAGGGTGGTGAGGCACTGGAATGGGTTGCCCAGGGAGGTCGTGAATGCTCCATCCCTGGTGGTGTTCAAGGAGAGGTTGGACGAGGCCTTGGGTGCCATGGTTTAGTGTGAGGTGTCCCTGCCCATGGCAGGGGGGTTGGAACTGGATGATCTTAAGGTCCTTTCCAACCCAAACTGTTCTATGATTCTATAATTGTTGATGGATGCTGAGCATCGAGGATCCAAGGGCTGACCCTCAAAAACGTGCACACTGGAAAAGGTTTGTCCTGATGTGAAACTCTCTGAATTCCAGTAAAAAGCTCGTTTGTCTTGAAGTCCACCCCTAGACCTGATTTCCCACTTAATGAGATAATTCCACCCAGTGACAAGATTTCATTACTACTTCATTTAGGACTCTAGAACAAACGGAGGCAGAAGAGCAGTTAACATGGGTTTCCTAATGATTTTGTTAATGTATCTGAATTTCTAGATGGGAAGAACGTGCCAGTGCAAATCAAGTGATTTACAAGTGAGTGGTGCACTAATTCCAGTGTAACGTGAGAACTTACAAGTGCGACTGGAAAAAGGTGGGCCCTGGTTCAAAAACCGGATAAAAACCTGATGGACAGAGACAGTGAGTGCATGGCAGGGAACTGCGCAGCTCATCGGAGTCACAGCATCAACCAGGCTGGAAAAGCCCTTCAAGCTCATCCAGTCCAGCTATCCCCCAGCACTGCCAAGGCCACCACTAACCCATGGCACTGAGGCCTCGTCTCCACGGGCTGTGAACCCTTGCAGGGACGGTGACTGCAGCCCTGCCCTGGGCAGCCTGTTCCAATGCCTGAGCACCCTCTGGGGCAGGAATTGTTCCTCAGCTCCATCTAAACCTGCCCTGGTGCAGCTTGAGGCCGTTTCCTCTTGTCCCATCCCTTGTTCCTTGGGAGCAGAGCCCAGCCCCTCCTGGCTCCATCCTCCTGTCAGGCACTTGTAGGGAGCCATCAGGTCCCCCCTGGGCCTTCTCTTCTCCACACTGAACCCCCCAGGTCCCTCAGCCCTTCCCCATCACCCCTGTGCTCCAGGCCCTGCACCAGCTCCGGTGCCCTTCTCTGGCCCCGCTCCAGCCCCTCAATGTCTCTCTTGCAGGGATTCAGTCTCACTGGACTCATTCACACACACGTGCCTCTGTATGCTCAATATTAACAGTGGGAAGAAGAGAAAATGTGCTTATTTAAGAGACTTAATTTGGAGAGAGATGAACAGAAAGAGCTGAATGACCTGAAAGACTGTGCTAATAGCAATACCCACTCCTGTGGAGCACGGGATGGGGTCTTCCCAGCACAGATAGAGGTGTCGATGTTGCACTGCCTGCAGTCTGACAGTTGGGGACATACAAGATGTCCAAGCAATTAAACTGGAGCAGGTTCAGTTGGGGTGAGTCTGATAATCATAGGATAGAGCCGAATTTGGGATGGGAGACGTCCCTGTTCGGGACAGGAGAACCTGTCTTTTTGTAAACCCATCCAAAAAAGAAAGAAAAGCATCAGAGAAAGTCATTGCTCTTTCTGCTGATGTGATGGGGCAGCGCTCGGGGTCACAGCAGGAAGAGCGACCAGTTTTGGCTAAAGGGTAGGGAGCCATCATCTTGAGTAAGAACGATGGGGGCTCTATTGGCCCACAAAACGGATCACTCGGAAAATGGGGTGGATTTTGACTTCCTGAGCAGCGAGGCTTCGTCACACCAAGAGTAGGAGCAATGGGCAAAACCTGAGTTAGTGTTAATACAGTTAGTGAACAGGTAAAAGGGATTGCATGGCAGAGTGGGCTGCAAGAGCAGGTTGGTTTGTGTCAGAAAGTCACCGAAGGAAAAGCTGTGGTCTTTGTCGAGTCCCATCAAATCTGTTCATGAAAGACGTTCATTTCTAAGTAGAGCTGGGATGTAGAATAGAATCAGAGCAGAAGCTTCTCGAGGAGCTGATCCTCCTCTTCCACCCAAGTCCATGGCGAGGTTACTGCTCTGAGAGCTGCATGAGGCTCCGAGGTGAAAGCCTGGTGTGTTTGCATGCCGGGTGGCACAGAGCCCAGCCAAGGGCCGGCCCTGCAGGCCCAGCAGTAAGGCTGACCAGGACTTTGGCGAGTGCTGTTGGACACTTGACAGCGTGGATTTGGGTTGGCTCTTCATCAGCTGAATGCTCTGAGACAAGGAAGGGATGCGCTGTAAGTGGAGCTGATTTGTTGGCCGTGACTTTGAGTTACAGCACACGTAAGGCTCCTCCTGTCTTATCGGAAAAGGGTGTTTGCTTTCAGTGAGAGCAGTTCTCTTTTTAACCATTAACTGTTACTGTTATTTCAGTATCAGTTCTACTCTGTTTATCACTGTAATAAATTGACTGAGCGAGCTGGGCGACTGTTTTGCAACAGAGAACTATTTCCTTTTGTAACTTCAAGTACTTAATGGCTTCTCAGTGGTTTCTATTGAAAAGGAGCCCTGGAGCAAATGATAGGAAGGATGGGAAAGGCAGTGGTAGCTGCATGTTATTAAGGTGTCATTGGTGTCATCAGAGGTGGCACAAAGAAAAGGAGTGGGAGATGAAGAGGAGAGTATCCGGGAGGGGTTGCAGAGAGGTGATGGAGGGATGCTGGGAGCAGTCACCAAGATAAGCTCATGGAATGGTTAGTGTTGAAAAGGGCTGTGTTTGATGAGGTGCTGGAGACTTCAGCTAACCAGCATCAGAGGAGCTGATGAGAACAGTGGAAACCTTTGAAACAGGCCCTTAGCAAAGTCATTATCAGGGTTAAATCAGGACTAAACCACCAACAGTGTTTAAACATCTCAGGAGCAGGCAATCCAGGCCAGGAGGCTGGATGGGTTTGGTGCCTTCAGGATCAAACAGTCCATGTGAATGAGTCATGCTCTTCATTTAGAGGAACCAAGGAATTAAGGCTTCCATGGCAGCTGTTGGGCCAGCCCCACCTTCCTCTCTCTGGTATGGCTCGGGGCTGCTTCGAGCATCATTTGTGTGAATGAGAACCTGATTCTTGGCATTTGCTGAGAATTAAACCCAAATTATACCTGAATAATTGCGCTGAAACCTTGTGCTGCTTTCCGAGCAGTGAATATCATCATCTAGAGCCTCCTGACTCCTTCACCAGTACCTTTTGCTTGCTGGAAGCATATATAGCTATTATCAATGAGTAGATTCCATGTGTTGCTGTAAAAACGTCTTCCTTGTCTGCTTCTGACTTTCAGCCCAATACTCATGGAATATTCTGCACAGGAATGGTCAACAAGGACTTTCTGCTCTCTCCCAGCTAAACGCTGCTCACCAGTGGCATGGTAATCCCCAACCACATCATGCAGGATAAATTAGTGCTAATGTAAGGCTGCTAAATGAGCCAATAGATTCCAAGGGAGCAAAAGACATCAAGACAAACCAGGTAGGAACACTTTAATCATAGCATCCTAGAATAGTTAGGGTTGGAAAGGACCTTAAGATCATCCAGTTCCAGCCCCCCTGCCATGGGCAGGGACACCTCACACTAAACCATGGCACCCAAGGCCTCGTCCAACCTGGCCTTGAACACTGCCAGGGATGTTATAGTTGCTATGTGGTATGAAATACCCATAACAAAAGACTTGTAAACATCTGCATGAGGCCACCAACCTTAAAGTAACCCATAGTTAAGATTCAAAATGAGTTTGGGACTTCATGTAACTGCGTGGAAGGCTGGCATTAGGTGTCAGAATGGGCTCAGCAGCGGTGGCAGGGCTTGTTGTAGGTGATGGTGTTCTGAGGGACCACCTTAGCAATGCTGTAATAACAACAGCCTTGAGTTCAGCTCTCTCTGTGTAACTGCATCTTCTTCCTTCGGGTTCAAAGCCCCACTGGTGGCCAACTGAGGGGTCCCACGTGTGCTGCTCTTCTGCGCTGGGTTACAGAGCACCCAAAGAGCTGAGCTTCAGAAACCAGGCTGAGGGCTGGCTCTGCCACCTGAGCACAGCCAGCAGCAGCCTGTGTGGGGAAGAGGTGAGAGCCCTCCCGAGGTTTTATCCAGCCTAATGTAACCTGGGTTATCCAGCCTAATGTAACCCGGGTTATCCAGCCTAATGCAACCCGGGTTATCCAGCCTGAGTTATCCAAACCTGTGTTTATCCAGCCTAATGCAACCCGGGTTATCCAGCCTAATGTAACCCGGGTTATCCAGCCTGAGTTATCCAAACCTGTGTTTATCCAGCCTAATGCAACCCGGGTTATCCAGCCTAATGCAACCCGGGTTATCCAGCCTAATGCAACCTGGGTTATCCAGCCTAATGTAACCCGGGTTATCCAGCCTAATGTAACCCGGGTTATCCAGCCTAATGCAACCTGGGTTATCCAGCCTAATGTAACCCGGGTTATCCAGCCTAATGCAACCCGGGTTATCCAGCCTAATGCAACCCGGGTTATCCAGCCTAATGCAACCCGGGTTATCCAGCCTAATGCAACCCGGGTTATCCAGCCTAATGCAACCCGGGTTATCCAGCCTAATGCAACCCGGGTTATCCAGCCTAATGCAACCTGGGTTATCCAGCCTGAGTTATCCAAACCTGCGTTTATCCAGCCTAACGTTACCTGCCTGGATGGTGCTGTGGTCGCTGTCAGATTGCCACTGCCTGCCAACAGGTTCAGAAGAGGTGTTTTTAGGTTTGGGCTATGTTCAGCAGTAAATGACTTAAACTTTTCAATCCATGCAGTTTATGGGGGGCACCTGCCTGCAGATACGGGTTTTGTCACCTTAGAACGGGACATGTTAACAGTCCCTTGAGGTGACCATCCACCGCTCTGAGCAAACAGCTGTGAAACCTGAATGCTCCTACTAGCAGGGCTATAGACTGAGAGAATCATAAATCCTATGGGTAGCACATCCCTCAAAGAACTCTGTTAGTAACAACTGCTCCTCTGCGTGTAAACCCCAAACCTGTTAGAGTTAGCTCGTGAGGAAATGCTCCTGTTTAAAAGCACACATCTGGAGGCTGTAGGGTTGTAAGAGCTTCCTTCAGCTACTTGAATGCATGGATACAGGATACTGCTCTGGGAGAGCTTGACTGAATTCTGATGTCAGGGGATGGTTGTTGGCAGTGTTGGCTTCAGCTGATGGAAAGTCCTGAGTGCTGCCTTGGAGCCGCTGCGCTGCACTTGGCAGCACAGAATACCCCAGTGCTCAAGGCAGGCTGAACAGGACGCGGAGCTGTCGCCTAGAGGGGACCACGAGGATGCTCAGGGGCTGGAGCAGCTCCTGTATGGAGACAGGCTGAGAACACTGGGGCTGTTCAGCCTTGGAGAAGAGAAGCTGCGTGGAGACCTCAGAGCAGCTTCCAGTGTCTGAAGGGGGCTACAAGGGTGCTGGAGAGGGACTCTTCATCAGGGACTGTAGTGACAGGACAAGGGGTGATGGGTTCTGACTGAAACAGGGGAAGTTCAGGTTGGAGATAAGGCAGAAGCTCTTCCCTGTGAGGGTGCTGAGGCGCTGGCACAGGGTGCCCAGAGAAGCTGTGGCTGCCCCATCCCTGGCAGTGTTCAAGGCCAGGTTGGACACAGGGGCTTGGAGCAAGCTGCTCTAGTGGAAGGGGTCCCTGCCCGTGGCAGGGTTGGAGCTGGAGGAGCTTTGAGGTCCCTTCCAACCCAAACCAGGCTGGGGTTCTGTGATTCCCAGCCATCGCCAAAGCAAATTAAGGAGAGCAGGTCTGCACCAGTTTCCAAGAGCTGCTCAGCCTGGCTCTCCCCCTCTCCTGTGCTTTATTTATCAGCATAATGGCTGGCACTCACTGCGAGGGGGGGCATTTGGGATCTAAGCCTTCCATAAAATCAGACTTAAGCGAGGAGCAGGACTCATCTAAAAGCATGTGTAACGGGTGAGCTGCCTGGCTGGTTAAGTGTCCCTTTATGTGCCTGCTGGCCCTGCGTTACCAGCCAGCAGAATCGCACATCCTGCTGCTGTGATTCCCGTCGCAAGCAGAGCTTGCTGGAGAGCAGCTGCAGTTCTGCATTTCCCAACTCCCTATTTATGGAGCAGCCTCCCTGCCCCTGCCAGGAGGGCCAAAAGAGCCTGCCCTGTCCCCAGAGGCTGTTCCGAGCACAGGGGCCAGCCTGTGGCAGCACTCTGCAAGAGCAGGGTGCAAGGGGTGAGCTGCATTGTCCTCCTCTAAAGGACGTTGTCCCATGGACCACTAAAGGCACAAAACACTCTGAAACACAGCACATGGTACTCTGTTTAAGAACCCAGTGTATTGGGTTCAGCTACCAGAGCCTGACACACTTGAAATAAGCATTATACTGGCTATACTATTGTACTCTGACATTCTGAGATGCTCAGAATGAGATGCGCAGAACATGGGCTAAAAGGAAGCTTAGATTTCCAAGTCTGGGAGAGAGGGGTTCCCTGGTTGGCAATTTCAGAGCAATCAGAGATGTGGAGGGAATAGGGAGGAGATTAAACACTGCTAAAATCCCTCCCCAAGCCCTCGGCAATTACAGTAATTAAAAGAGAGAGGAAGAAGGGGAGATGTTCCCTTGACCAGAGGGACAACTTCTTGTCTGCCCTGCTTTAAGGAGGGGAGGAGCTGCTTGCTCAGGGTTCTTTCTGTTCAGTAACCGATGAAGCAGATTCATTCTGCAAGACACCACAAAGCCAGAAGCAAAGGTGATGCTGACTGGGTACGTTTTGGAGCTCCCAACTTCTCTGTTGGGCTTTTTCCATTGCAGCAGGAGCTATCATGTGCTGGCTCCCTTTCCTCGAAGGTGGAAGAGGAAGGGGAATGGCAGCCCTTGGCTCTTTCCCTCTGATGGTGGAGGAGAACACATTAAAAGCATGTTGTGATACAGGCGGGCACAAACCTTTCAGTAAATGGGTTCTCTTGACTCCTCAGGTGTCTCTGCCCAGTGTTAGCATCTCATAGCGAAGGTCAGAGGCAGTAGCTGGGTAACTCATACGGGTTGCAATCTGTACAGTAGCCCTTGCTGCTAAGAGATCAAATGGCTGTAGTTAAACTGAACTGCTGCAAGCTCTTTAATGTGGACAGTTTTGCATTGAATCTGTAGCCAAATCTAACCAGTGTTTTAAGAGCTACTGTGGATCACTAGGTTTGTGTAGAGGACATGAAAGCCACATTTGGAGCCAGGACACCCCTGGGACAAGGGTGAAAGGGACAACGGGGGAATTGCCATCAGTTCTCTCATTCTTTCTGTGCAGAACTTGGAGCTGCTGCAGAGATGAGTGGTGACATTTGGACCTTGAGCGTTGTGGTGTTTCTCTGGAGGATCCTGAAGCCTGTGATACTCTTCCATGTGCCCTGTTGCCCAGGCTGGTGACCTAAACATGGGCTGGGCAGCAATACTATGTGCCCCTGGGGCAGAAACCTTCCAGGCTCTTCTAGGAAAGATCTTGGCTCTGCTGCCTGTTTGGTGCTGGCCATGTGTCAAGGCAGATGGAAGCAGCCTGTAACATCATCCATCCATGCCCAAGGAAGGAGAATGCTCTGAAATGCAAGCCCTTCCCCTTGGTAACCCCACTTCACTGGTCCTAATAAGACCCTGGTCGTTGCTCCATGGCATGCATCAGTGGGGTTTGGCCTTGTAGAAGCCCTTAAATAGACTGTTTGTATCCCTGGAGACTGCTGCACTCCCTGTTTAGTACAGTCTGGATCCTCAGATGGGAGACGTGAGGAAAGCTTCCGTGGAAGTATGGCTAGAGAACGCTGTGGGGAGCCTGTTCCATTGATGCCAGCCAAGCTGTGCAATAGCCACCATTCTGCGCCATTCACTTCCAAGTGGCTTATCCACAGTCAGCTTTACGATGGAAACATCAACTGAGAGCGCCAGTATTTACACAGTTAGTGGTTGCATCCTGGCCTGCGCTCTGTAGGTGGGAAGGAGCCTGAGCAGCCCTGCTCTCCACGGCACGGTGCAGCGCAGGTTTGCTGCAGTAGCTCCCATATACCCCCTTCCCTGGCAGCGCGAGGGCACGGCAGGGACAAGGGCTGGCCTTTAGCTGCTGTGCCAGCAGGCTGGGGCCACGGGACCATGGCACAATCTGCACCCCGAGACCTGACCGCCGAGCAGTGCCGGCACCGAGAGCGAGTAAAGGGCACCCTCGCGCCCTTTGTCCCCTCGGCCACAGTTGAGCAATGCCTTCCTCAGCTGAACGCCTGGGCCTCCCGGGCAGATACAATAAGAGGTCTGTGGGAGCGCTCATACCGCTCGCATCTCATCACCCAGCCGTCCTGTCCCATCGCCGCCCTGCCTTCGCCGCGGTCCTTGGCCTTTCAGCGCTGCTCCATCACGCCCAGAGCTGAAAGCGTCCTTTGTGTGGTCCACCCCAGTCTGCCAGCCAGGGAGCCCTGCTCCTGCCCCACAGCAGCGGGTGCTGGAGGCTGTCGCTGCCCGCTTCGGGTCCCTCGTGGTCTGCCCCTCCGGGCTGGTTGCTCGTCAGCTGCCTGGTGCGGTCTCTGTGAGTCCCCGCAGCTCATGCTCCCAGCTGTTTACAGGAGGTAAATGCAGGCTATAAAGGAACACAAATTAGCTACTACTTAGCAGTGCAGCAGAGCTGCTGCCTGCGCCCTTGTCTGCAGCAGTGGCCATTGGCTTTATGGCTGTGTATCACCTAATTTTATTGTATAGGCTTGCAAGCATCCGAAGGCAGGCAGAGCATCTCCCCCTGCTCCTAGGAAGGAAGAGCCTGATTTGGCAGCCTGTGCTCTAAATGAATGGATTGTTCTTTCCTCCTTTCATCTGAGCAGCTCTTTGGAGTACATGTGGATGAGGAGCTCTGTGGCCTGCAGGATCCAGCCTGGAAGAGCTCATTGACATATAGCAGCGAGGGGATGCATTAGGAATGAGCCCTCAAAACACTCCAAGGGTTAGTTCCCTGATACCCACTGATGTTGAGACCCGTTTTCACTGGAGCAAGTAGCCACCAACCTACCTGTGAGAAGGAATCCGTCCGTTCAGTGGAAATAGAGTCTATTTTAATAGCAGCAGCACAAATCCATGTGGTGCCATTGGAGGCATTTGTCAGATGTGACAAGGCACTCGGCCTATTTTTGTCAGGGAACAAATCCTTTTTCCTATTCTGCTGGGGGCTGAGTCCCATCCTTAGCTATGAGCTCACTCCTCTCTTCCACGTACATGGAAATTGGACTGAAGGTAGAATTTGGCTGTGATCTGAATGGATGACATCTGTAATCTTTGTTGTGCAGATATGGGACCCAAAGGACACGGACAGCTGCTGGTGAACATCCCTGCAGGGATGTGTCTGTCAGTCCTACCTGGCACTTGTCTGCATCCTCAGGTGCCTCCAGACATGTGAAAATGTGCCTTTGAGAGACACGTGCTTGTTGTTGCCACACAGGTGGGAATTGAATCTGTTTCTCCCGATAGAGGAGCTCGATCATCATCATAACCTTCCTCTTGCCAAAAAGGATGGTTTCTGTCTGCTCTGTGTTATGGCCGGATGTGCTCCATGTGGACTCTCTCTCTTTCTATGATCCATTGAAGATCTCCTGCAGGGCGAATGGTTGGACTTGATGATCTTAAAGGTCTTTTCCAACCCAGCTGATGCTGTGATAAGAACCAACTTCAGGAGTTACATTAACATGAAACAGGCCCTCCACTGGTAGACATCAAGCATCCACATGAACCCCTGGCTTTGTTAAAGGCAATGGAAAACTCTGTATTCCCCTCCCCTGAGCTGCAGATCCCTTTTCAGTGGGTGAGCTTAGTCCTGGGATGCACAGATCCCTGCCCAAGGAAGTCCCAAAGCACCACCATGAGTACTGGCTGTTTCTAAACCCCAGACCTCTCCACAGCAGCAGTTCTGTAGGGAGCTCCTTGCCTTTGTTTCCCTCCTCTTCCCTTTGCTCTGTGAGCCCAGAGCGCTGTTTGAGCCAGACTTGCCTTGTGTCCTCAGCAGGAATTTGCCTTCCCAATGTTTCCAGATCAGCCACGTGCGCTCCTCAATAATCCTCTTGATTCCTGCCTTGCGCTGCGGGGCCTCCTGCCATTGCGACTCCATTGAGACAGATCTGCTGCTGCTGGTGGCAGGGCAGGTAACCTGTGGTCAAATGTTTGCTATGAAACCTTTCCCCTCTCTCCTCTTCCGCTGATGTGCAGAGTTTCTGCTGTCCCAGGGGTGACGAGCAGCCGGCACACATTGCCATGCAGGTATAACATCAAGATGTAGCTGCTTTTGCATCAGGCTTGAGCAACATCGGTGCTGGTGGGTGAAACACAGCCCTGTGCAGAGGAGGAACGGAGCTCGGGCAGACATAGCGTGGCTCAGACATCTCTCCTACCCTTCACACAAGGCTCTGGGGATCTGCTCTTGGAGAAGAAGTCCAAATAACGAAGCATTTTGGATGATGGATGAGGGACATTGTGCGCACACCCAGAATATGTCATTCCCAATCAAAAGGAAAGCAATTGTTTCCATATGTTGGCACGGTTGGGATCCTGGTGCGGAGCCAGTTGTCTGGCTGCGATCAGGCAGCAGCATCTAACAGTGATGGAAGATTATACCTTGCAAGTGGGGTGCTAACTTTAGGCTGAATTCCTTTTAAGGATACAAACTCCGAACGCTTATCCAGGATGTAATTTATGGTTCCAGCGTGTTTTGACTTTACAGAGGTGAAAAAAGAGCCCTTTTGTGTATGCATATATGCATAAAAATTCCTTCCTGCTCAGAGCCCCCCCCCAGGAATCCAATAAAACAATAGCTGGGGCTGGTTTATGTGCTAACTGAGCCGCATGGGCTGCTGCCTGCGGAGGCTCGCAAGGATTCCCCTTCTCCTTAACAGCTAGGTGTAGATTTAAGTTGCTGAGCTGGAACTCAGGTTCTTTGAACAGCCTTTGAGACCTGCCCTGCACCTCCCAACGCCATCTGTTGTTTGGGGGGTTAAAGTGTCGAACTATGTGCATCCTGCTGCACAAATAGATTAATACAACTTGGAGACTTCAGCAATGAGATTCCTCCACGCCAAGGCTCTAGTAACTTCTGCGCCAAGCACAGGCACATACCCCAGGGAGGTGGTAAAGTCCAGGGCATTTTGAACTGGAAGAGGGTATTTTGCTGGAAAAGGGTATTTTTAACATATTTCAGACATTCTGCATGTCCCCAGCTCCCCTCAGTTCCCTGGACCACCAACACCAGAGCAAAGCTGCCTGGCTGTGATGCAGCCAATGAGGGATCACTGCATCCTTCCTGAAGCATCTGCAGCAGCAACACAGGACCTGCAGTGGGTGCTGCGTGTGTGTGACCCCATTTGACAAACACAGATTCCCTTCTGTGTCGCAGCCAGGCCGGGCCCTTTGGGTAATCTCAGCAAGGAGTTCTAAAAACGCATCCTTTCCCTCCCTGCATCCTGAGCAGCTGCCAAGGTTTGAATTCTGCAGCCCCAAAACCTTTGCAGCTGTGGGCAGACCATTGAAATGACTGCAGCAGTGCTGGTTCTCCAGCTGAGAGCTACGAACACATTAACTCACTCTTCCACACACACATCAAGACTCTATGAACTCTACAAGTGCTTGCAGTGGTGGTGTTGGGGACGTGTGTTGACCACCCTTTCGATGCCCAGTAAGCAGTGACGGGTCAGGATGCTGAAGACAAGGGGCATGTTTCCCCTCAGATGAATTGCAGCGTTGTGGAAGCAAAGCAGAGCCACATTTGGGTTTCTTCTTTTCAGTCCTGGGCTTATTTCAGTTATTTATTGGATCAAGTTATTAAAGCTCTGCACTGGAATATTTACATAATAGATTATGAATAGATTCCTGATGCCTGAAGCGGCACCGAGAGAAGGGAACTGATGTCTTTTTATAGAAGAGTAATTTGCAAGACTAATGTATGAGAGGAGCTGATGGATTCAGAAGCTCTCAAAGCTTACTCTGAGAGAGATTTGGTAAGAAAATAGCTTTGATGTGTGCAGGTGTTCAGCTACTGAGGGAGAATCCTCGCTGTGAGCCACATGCACGCGCAGAATTCCACACTGGCACTATTCACGTGTGCTTTAGAGCAGTTTGGATCCTAGCTGCTCTCTCGGGAATGGCATTTTCCATGCAGCAGAAGGCTCCATGGAATTGATAGTTTGTTGTGCGCACAGGTTGCTGCCCTGCTTGGCATGGATTTGTTTCTTACCTCTACTCCAGCATGAAGATGAGGAACTAGGATTTCCATCTGATTTTATTATTCACTTGTAAGGTCTTCCTCGGTTGCATGTAGAGATTCATCACCAGGAATCAGATGGGGAGCTTGAAGTTCTACCAAACTAAGCACTTCCTTCCCTATACAAGTAAAGGTGTGTGGATGCTAACTAACGGGGGGGTTGGAACTAGATGATCTTAAGGTCCTTTCCAACCCTAACAGTTCTATGATTCTATGATTCCTGCACAGGTTGGAGCTGGCTCCAGGCATGCTGCGAGCCTGTAGGGCTCTGAGCAGCTACGGCTCTGTATGTGTGAAAGCTCAGCATCCTCCTGCACTTCCAGGCTGTGAGTGTTCCTTATTCCCTTCCTGCAGCCAGTGAAACCAAGGCGTGAGCTTGGACATGGCACTGCCTAGGCTTGCTCTGGGACTGTGCAGTAGAAGATGATGGGCCCAAAGCTGCTGGTGCTGCACTCGAATGTAGACCTGCTGCGTCTTCAGCATCATGGTAGGGCTGCTGACCCACGTCGGCACACGAAGCCTTCAGCCTATTTCTCAATGCAAGCTGCTCCCTGTTCATTAACCTCCTTGACGTGGGCAGCCTGTGAAAGGACAGTGTCACCCCATGGCCTGTGCTCTCATTCCCTGCTGGCAGCCCAGCCCAGGCTCTCAGCTCTGCTGACCTTGAGCAGCTCGTGCTCTTGACCTCTGCTTCCCTATCTCCTCAGTGCTGGATCTGGTTTCCTCTGCTGGGGCTCTAACAAAGGACTCCATGGGTTATCACACCCTCACTTAGGGCCCTGATCTGGCCTTCGCTGCTGTATGGGGCCCATGGGCCACTATTTCTGTAGGGTGGTGCATGCTTCCAAAATAAATGCCCCTAAATTAGCAGGTTCAGTTGCTAGGAGCAGCCTGGCTGCAGCAGCAGAGCCTGATGGGGGCCAGTTACCAATTCTTTATGTGGCTTTTGAGAAAAGCAGCTCTTTTGAAGCTAACAATTATTTAGTTACCTAGTTAATAATAGCTACATCTCAATATACTAATGGAAGGTCGTTACTGGCATGTATTTTTTCAACAAGAGTAGCATCTTTCAAGAGATACAGCTCTTGGTCTAGCAATGGCACAGCATCATGGAATGGTTTGTGTTGGAAGGGACCCCAAAGCTCCTCCAGCTCCAGCCCCTGCCACGGGCAGGGACCCCTTCCACTGGAGCAGCTTGCTCCAAGCCCCTGTGTCCAACCTGGCCTTGAACACTGCCAGGGATGGGGCAGCCACAGCTTCTCTGGGCACCCTGTGCCAGCGCCTCAGCACCCTCACAGGGAAGAGCTTCTGCCTAAGAGCTCAGCTCAGTCTGCCCTCGGGCAGCTTGAACCCATCACCCCTTGTCCTGTCACTACAGTCCCTAATGAAGAGTCCCTCTCCAGCATCCCTATAGCCCCCTTCAGACACTGGAAGCTGCTCTGAGGTCTCCACGCAGCTTCTCTTCTCCAGGCTGAACAGCCCCAATGTTCTCAGTCTGGCTCCATACAGGAGGTGCTGCAGCCCCTGAGCATCCTCGTGGCCTCCTCTGGACTTGCTCCAACAGCTCCATGTCCTGCTTATGCTGAGGACCCCAGCACTGCCCACAGCGCTGCAAGTGGGGTCTCACCGGAGCAGAGCAGAGGGGCAGGAGCAGTAAATCTGTTCACGTGCTGCTAGCTGCATCACAGGGATGCCAGTGATGCATTAATTCTATTCCAGCTCTGCTCCCACCTTCAGGGTTTCCTAGAGCATCCCAGTGACCGTAAGTACTCAGTGTCCCCCCTGTGCAAATGGAAGGGCAGTGGCCCACATTCCAGCAGTGATTAGTGACACAGCCTGCCCCACTTATGGAGTCATTGAATCATAGGCTCAACCAGGTTGGGAAAGACCTTTAGGATCATCGAGTCCAACCAGTGAAGAACTCCGTGCAGCCCTGCTGCTCAGAAAGCACTGACCCACCAGTGGAGCTGCTCTTATGCCACCTCTGAAGCTGAGGTTTCAGAATGGCTGGTGGTTTTGGGGAGCTCAGGTTGTGCCTGGCATTTGTGTGCTTCCTCCTGTGCCCGGTTCAGTCTGTGCTTCATTAAATATTAACAGGGAAAACTACTGGTGCTCAGTTAGAGGGCAATTCTGTTGTGTTAATGGATGGAAAATTGCCTGGAAGACTGCTGGGAAAGCTGCAGTGGTACCCGGTACTGAATCATTGATGGTGCAGTCTCTAAGCTGTCCTGCAGAGGGGATGGGTAATGTGGAGGGGTAAAATGTGCCTGGGAAAACAAGAAGAAGCACTGTAAGGAATACTCAGGCACTCGTGCAAGTGATCTGGGCCTTTTCTGTCCTGCACTTTCAATGTGATCGTGCTGAAATGCTTTTCCAAACCCTGCCTTCATCCTGTCCCCAGTGAATCCCCTTGCTCTGAGCCCCTCAACAGCCCCCTGCATTATCTTCTGTGCAGCTACCTCAGATCATGTAGCCCAAGCTCTCCATAACAATATCACCTCTTTCAGTTCCACTTGCAGCTCCTGGAGCATCCAAAGGTCTTCCAGGGACTCTGCAGGAACAGACCTTTCACCACTGGTCCAGTGCCATAGACTCTGCCAATGAACCCTTCCCAGGGAAGGTGAGACAATGTGTATCCTGTATGATTAATGGCATCCAGGAAGGTGGAGGAGTCTGTTTATCCCAGAGCTTCCGACTGTCTCTTTAGTAGGAAGATTTGTTGTCGGATGCTTTGGAATTGCTGGTGGTTTATGTCAATGACGTGCTCTTCTGTGTTACACATGCTCCATGCCGTGCTCCTGCGTATTGTGGCACCCAGGCTTCCCCTAGCTCTGATGGGCAATAACCTAACCATAAATCATCTGGCTGTTGAAGAGGCTCCTTACGCTGCGACTTCACTGAACCCAACTGTCCTCGTGAGTGGAAAAGCTGGAATGGGCAGGATCAGACCAAGGGTGTAATGGTGAAGACCCTTCACTTGCCTCATCTCTTAGGGGCTGTGTGCGTGGTTACACGTTTCTTATGCATCAGTAGCGTAGTAGAAGCAGGGCTCTGACCCACAGGCTCTGACAGACTTCAGGAAGCCCCAGACCACGGGATCTGGCTGTCAGACACGTTTGGAGAGACGCAGGCTATGCTTGTTGGTGACCCCCCCATGTATAGAAATAAACCAAGCCTGTGTGACTCCGACGAGCAGAACCAGTCGGGATGCAGGCACAAACCTCCTGGCCTACAAAAGCAGGAGTTCAGCGGCGTATCCATAGCAACCCTGGAGGCAAGAGATGCGATGTGATAGGAGCAGCCCCAGTCACACACGCAGCGCTGCGAGCCCGGCCGTGGGCTGCGCTCTCCATCACTTGTTGCTTCCCTCCAAGCCTTGCCGCCGTGCCCCGTGCTGCGGATAAAGCAGGCTGACAAACCAGCCTTTATTCCGTTGCCTTCAGTGGTTCAGGCCCAGGCCAACGGCCAGTGGAGAGGCTGAGAAACAAGCTTCAGCCCTGCCAGCACTTGTGCTAATAAATGAACTCGGCGCGCAGCTGCAGCGAGGAGCTGCCTGTGCGCCCCTGGTTAACGTCAACCTTGGTTCCCCTTCCAGCGGCATGGAACCTTCGTGTGTGCAGAGATAAAACCAGCCCCTGGCCGATAGTTCCTTAGGGAACAGAAGCATTCCTGCGTGCTGCAGGGCCATGCTCAGCGGAAGGGCCAAAAGCCAGAGAAAGGAAATGCAGCGCAAAGCTGAATGACCTCACCCCGTCCCTTCCTGCAGAGTTCCTAGGGGACAGCGGGCTCTGAAAAGCACTTATCAAAACCAGACGTCAGGAATGGCCAAGGCATGGCCCAGAATGCCTGCGGGAGGGCATGAGTTCAGGCATGGCTCAGACACTGAGCTGGCTGCCGGCTGTCCTGCTGGGGAGGAGCCCGGTGTCCTACAGTGAAATGGCCTTTGATGGATGGGGGGGTGCCTGCTGTACAGGGAGACATACAGACACGGGTACCACCGCCAGCAAGTGGAGCAGAGAGCTGGAGATGCTGTCGGGCTGGGGATGCTGTCGGGCTGGAGATGCTGTCGGGCTGGAGATGCTGTCGGGCTGGAGATGCTGTCGGGCTGGAGATGCTGTCGGGCTGGAGATGCTGTTGGGCTGGTGCGTTTGCTTGTTCTGATATCAATAACACCAAACACAAGCTGGCACCATTGAACTGTTGGAGGGAACACAACGCTTCATTGATGCACTGACAGCTGCACCATGCTTTGATCCTGCCTCTCAGCTCTGCTCCGGTCAGACCCCACTTGCAGCACTGTGTGCAGGGCTGGGGTCCTCAGCATAAGGAGGACATGGAGGTGCTGGAGCAAGTCCAGAGGAGGCCACAAGGATGATCAGGGGCTGGAGCAGCTCCTGTATGGAGACAGGCTGAGAACATTGGGGCTGTGCAGCCTGGAGAAGAGAAGCTGCGTGGAGACCTCAGAGCAGCTTCCAGTATCTGAAGGGGGGCTATAGGGATGCTGGGGAGGGACTCTTCATTAGGGACTGTAGTGATAGGACAAGGGGTGATGGGTTCTGACTGAAAGAGGGGAAGTTCAGGTTGGAGATAAGGCAGAAGCTCTTCCCTGTGAGGGTGCTGAGGTGCTGGCACAGGGTGCCCAGAGAAGCTGTGGCTGCCCCATCCCTGGCAGTGTTCAAGGCCAGGTTGGACACAGGGGCTTGGAGCAAGCTGCTCTAGTGGAAGGGGTCCCTGCCCATGGCAAGGGTTGGAACTGGATGGACTTTAAGGTCCCTTCCAACCCAAACCAGGCTGGGGTTCCGTGGTTCTGTGGTGTCGTTAGAAAGCTCCGTGTTTACCAGAACCTTTCTGCACTGGTGAAATCTCGCTGCCTTCCCTGGAGCAGCAGCCTCTTGGCTCTTTCTGTACGTTCCAGATGATGATTTCCAGTCAGCGCCCGCTCTGTGCTGCCGGTTAGACGTCGGCTGCGCTGTGCTGCATGGAAAGGTGTTTCGTGTCTGAAACCGGCTGTGCTCTGCTTTCCCTGCTGGTTGCTGGGTGCTGGATGTAAACGGGGTTTGTTTCCCCGCTCCCGTCGGATGGTGCGGTGCGAAATGTGATTTCCCATGCCATGTGCTGTCAGCTCCGGATAAACGGGAGCCGTCGTTGCTTCCGCAGGAAACAGTGACAGCCAGGAGGGACAATTTGCTGCAGCCCGCAGGAATGCCGAGCTCATCAGCGCTCTCTGCAGCAGCTAATGGAGAGCGAGCCTGGAGCCAGCCCTTCCGAGGGAGAGGGGGATGCTTTAGTGGGAGACTTGAGTTGTAGTGGAGCACAGTGAACAAGGAAAGGGCTGAGTTACTCAGGGCTTTCCCTCCACAGGGAGAGAAAAGCTTTGCTCAAGAGACTGAAGGACAAGATTTATTGAGACTATTTCTCCACTCTTCCTCCCTGTTCTCATCCCCGCTATTCCCAGCAGACCTTCCCTGTGTTCTCGTGTCGGAGAGGCTCAATTGAACTCAAAAAATGTAACTTGCAGCTTCTCCTAAAGCAGACAAGAGCTAGTTCCTACCTGCAGCACTCAAACCGGCCCTGCTTGTGTGCTGGGGGAGCTCATCCAGGCACCTCACTGCTGTCAAAGTAATGAAAAACCAACCGTCACCTTTCTACCCAAGGCAGACACAAGTGTTCCTGGCTTTGGATCATCCTCCTGGATGTACATGTTTTATGAGCCTTCCTCTCAAAGGCTGGTAGCGGAACGGGAACACAACCCTTGAACATTTCAGGGACAATTGAGACCGAGTTAATGCTTTAGGTCCTGCGTTACAACCAACAGGAAACACGTCCTGTCCAACATGCTGTCCCTGCTTCATGTCACTTCAGTTAACAGAAAGGTGTACGAAACTGCTCTGATGTAGCCTTCTGCTGTACAAACTCCACCTCCGCCGGTACCACCGCGCTAGGTTACCTGCTGCACCTCTTCAGCGCCTACCCTCATTGCCGTGTCAGTAACAAGTGGGCATGGATCTAGGTCTCACCAGATTGATCAGATCTGTGTCTATTGTAATCCGGGGGGATTTTCCTGATCCTGAGCATTGCAGCTTCTCATTTCCCGTAATGAGCTGTAAGAACTGGACAAAGTGTGAGGAGTGGGATGGAAGGTAAGGTCAATAAAAGCTAAATCCCTCTGCTCAAGCACCAGCACAGATGTTGGGCAGAAGGAGCCTGAAATGAGTTGCAGCCTTTTGGGACATCCAGTACACGCTAAATAACCAACACTGTCAGATCTGGATATCTCAGTGAAGCTATTGGGTGATCCCTGCAAGTTCAGTCCTTCCTGCAGCCACAGAGAGCACAGTGAGGAAGTCAGGATATTCCAGGCACTTACTTGAGCAGCTAAAGAAGGGGAAGGCAGCTCTGCATCCCTGGCACTCTTGCATCCTTTTCTGGATGGATCCTTTCACATGAAGTAACAGAAGCCCAGTGTTATATTTAATCAGGTATTTATAGAACACCCAGATCCTAAAACGGGGTGAATTTGCTGTTGAGTTTTGCAAAGTACAATTTTAGACAAGACTTCTTCAAAGAACTAAAAGCCAAAATTAGCATTAGGGAAGACCAAGGATGTCACCCTCACACCTAAAGCCTGAAAGGTTTCATTCATGGTCCAATGAGCGCCCAGAGCATCTTCACTAACCAGCTTTAATGTACCCCTGCAGTAGCACCTGCACCTTGATCCTGGACTTCCTTATCTGCAGTCCTGTGCAGGTAGGATGTATTTTTCTCTCCCATCTGGGCTTTCTTGGAGGCTCTGTCAACATCAGCTCACCTGAATGAATGAATGGATCCTGTATTCTCCACGTACAGCAAATATCATTGGAAGTACAGGTACTGTTATTGTAAGTAATGAAGGAACATCTGCTACAGGGTAAGAGGGCATGAACCTGACAAATTAAATCAGGTAAATGATTGCCACAGGACAGCCCTTAGGCACGAATATTACTTCGTTGTACCAAGGCATTGTGATGGTGCTCAGTAAAGTCAAAGGGGAGTCAGCATCACTTGGAAAAGAATGATCTAAAGATCAGGAGGTGCCACGGGCAAGCTCAGAGACAAATTCCTTTTATTACAATGAGAATCAGTTCAAACTCTGTAATTGCTGTTATTAGTGTCCATACTCCAGTGGGAATGCTCAGACTGCCTAAATCCTTCCTAGTGTGACTGCTTGCTGCTCCTGAGTAACGTTGCTGCTCACGGCTTGTATGAGTGAACGTTTCCAGCTCTCATTCCTGTTTCCTAAAAGCATTCCATGTTAAGGGCAGGTTGGAGGGGGCTTGGAGCAAGCTGCTCTAGTGGAAGGGGTCCCTGCCCATGGCAGGGGTTGGAACTGGAGGAGCTTTAAGGTGCTTTCAACCCAAACCAGTCTGAGGTTCTGTGACTCTATGTCATGTAGTGTATTTCATACAGAGGACTTTAATTCACACCTTGATCCATCCTGCCCTATACCACACCACTTTACCTGGACTTTAACCATTTTCATAGAATCACAGTATCACAGAATAGTTCGGGTTGGAAAGGACCTTAAGATCATCCAGTTCCAACCCCCCTGCCATGGGCATGGACACCTCACACTAAACCATGGCACCCAAAGCTCTGTCCAACCTGGCCTTGAGCACTGCCAGGGATGGAGCATTCACAACCTCCCTGGGCAACCCATTCCAGTGCCTCAGCACCCTCACAGGAAAGAATTTCCTCCTTAGATCCAACCTCGGGTCTGCTTTCTGAAGACACCTCATTCGTTCTGTGCTGCTCTGGTGAGTTCACAGTCCCTGTACTGGCTGTTGGCTGTGTCCCTCTGCTCTGCACTCCAGTAGAGCTGTTATCTAAGTGAGTTGATTGTCTCTGCTGCCTGAGGCTGTCTTTTTAACAGGTTTGTTGTTTCATTGGTGACACTTCATTTCCATCGAGCATCAGTGGAAGCATTTCGTTAGTCCTTGTACATGTGGAGAAATCGCAGGTCCATTGAACTCAGACCTGTGGAACATTCCATACTCTTCCATCAGTGACATCATTGAACATTATAACACACAGAACATTAAAACACACAGAACCTTCCTGTCAGAGAAGGAAGAAACCTGGGATAAATCTTTTTCATCCTTTCTTGTTCCGTTTGTCTCTTTAGATATACGCATCATGAGCTCAACCCCTGTATCCTGTGGTACCCAGGATCTCTCGCCATCACTCGCCAAGGGAACAGAGGAGTTCAGTGCTCCGAGGTGCTCACACTGCAAGGTCTGACAGGAGGCTACATGGAAACTGGCCATAAATGGAGGTGTTTGGTCCTTGCACATCCCAAGGGAGCTGTTCTGTTCCTGGAGCCTCGGAGGAGTCTTCATGGGTGGCTGTTCCCAGGCAGCAAGTTTCAGTCCAAAAGGAAGCTGCAAGGGGGGAGTTCTGTAATAGAGCTCTAGCAGAAGGCTCTCCCATTTTGGCGTGTGTGGGCTATTATAACTGCAGTGTGGAAGAGATGGGGCTGGTTTTGCCTCCCTTTTCTTTTTCATCAGGGATTTTGTGAGCCAGAGATGGAAAATGCAGCAAAACCCTTTGAAATGAGCAGACATTTTAGGGCTTTTTGGCATGGATACAAACCCAGAAGCTCCCACTATTGCTGCCCAGAACGTGCGCTTGGGTCTTCAGAGCGTTCACTGACTTCTGTGACATTTGGATGCGTTGTTGGGAGCTCAGTCAAGAGGAATTTCTTTAGCAGCTCTGCCCCTGAGTGTGTCTGGGTCATTGATCTGAGTGCTACAAAAGCCTCCAAGGCAACAGGGAGAGGATAAAAGCATTTCTTATGTTCTTACAGGTCAGCAGCCCCACCTGCAGCACCCCCGGCGGATGCTGAGGAGATGCAGACGATGCCCCTGCCCCAAATCAGAAGGTTTCCACCATGGGGTGAGAGAATTCACTCGCAGGAGGGCTCAGGCAGGGTCCCCACTGCTCTGCCCTGGGGTGCGAGTGGGGTTTGGGCTTGTGCTGCTTTCAGGAGATGAAGCAAGGGGAGAAGTGGGCAGCGCTGGCTCCGCAGCCAGGTTTCCCTCTGCTGCACTGTCTGGTCTTTGATTTACCTTTCATGTCGCCTTTGTGTCTGGCTGCTCAGGCCTGGAGAACTGAGGCTCTCAGTGCTGAGCAGTGAGGGGATGAAGGAGAGTTGGTGCCTGTACTTGTTTCTGCCCTCCTCTCTTCCTGACCATCTCCTGCAGGGAAATGTAGTGTGGAGAGGAGCCTAAGCCCCAGCTGCTGCGGCTATGACGTGAATTGCTCAGCCTTTACAAGCTGGACTGTGCTGTCTTGTGCTGGTGGCGTGGATCCTGTTAGTAAGTAACTGTACCGCGTGTGTAAGTGCCCCATCTTTCAGCCCTGAGAGGATTTTCCATCGTAAGGGATGCGCTAGCATTCTCCATAACCCTGCTATAGAGTTCTTGCAGTAACTGGAAGCTCTCTGCCCTGCCTTGGGGGATGGAAAGCAACAGAAACTTGCAGTGAACTCAGTTTATGGTTGATTTAGCCCAGCGTAAGATGGTAAAAGTCATGGCTGAGGTTTCTTGCAGTCCCTGGTGGTGTCTGCTCCATAACACACTTCGCCTTTCCAAGCAGTGGGAAGCTCTTGTCAATGAGGTGGCAATGGTTTTTCTCCATAGCACTTTTTAATCTGTAAGAGGATCCTCAGGGAATATAGATTTCCTTCTATCCCTAGGGATTACGGTTCAGGACAGCGGATAGGATTTAGGTAGACAGACGTGTGGATGCTGTTAGGAGCTCAGTGGTGAGGAATTCCTTTAGAAGCTGCACTACTCAGTGTGCCCGGGTCGTTGCTGTTACTCTGACGTGAGTTTCCAACCCCTTTGCAGACCTGGATGGGCAGAGTTCTGCCAAGCTGAGCATTCTTAAGAAGACCCATGGGAGGAGATGCCGCACCTGTGCAGAAAACCCCATCCCAGGTAAGCTGAAGGTGGCGTTGCTCAAGACCTCTGCATTGGGAAGGCAGCGACCGATTTGCCATATTGCTGTCTCTAAGCACTGATGTCACAGAATTTGTGAGGTTTAATGCGTGTGGATGGGCTGGTGGATTTCTGAAGCCTCTTACAGCCCATCAGCAGTTGTAACTGCAGCGGGTGAGTCTGTCACTGCTCAGCCTAAGCGCAGTGGTGCACTGAACCGACTGGTGCTTAGCGAGGACGTATCTGCTTCTAGCTCACCAGCTCTTCATGTTCACATGGTGCCTCGTGTTTACAAGGCTGCCTGCTGCCTGCATCTAATGGTAGAGCTTCCCCTCTCTCCTACGTGTGGCTACTTGGGAAGAGCAGAGGAGCAGCCTGCGATGGCAGCGCTCAACCATTGCCTCGTGCTGTCGCTTCACGTGCCAGCTTCACCAGTAAACCCCTCCTATTTCTGTGCCATGTGGCATTCTCTGGGTGCATTGTGGCAGTGGCTGCTCAGTGCGTTTAATAAAGCAGCTGCTATGAGTAGGAACAGAAAATGCTTTAGAATCAAAAGAACTTGTAAGCTACCGTGAAGTCTTTCCCAGTCAATCTTTAGTTAGAGGGTGCGGTTGAAGCCGCTGCCATAGGCTTTAACAGTAGCTGGATCCGGCCCTGTAATGGCACTTTGTGTTCTAATTGTCTCTGAGGACTGTGGCTTTCAACTAGTCCCACGTTAATGAAAGTGCAGAGTCAGTGGTTCCAGCCTAACAAAGGGATGGAGCCTCATTTCCCGGCTGCAGTAAGTAATGGGACAAAAGTGCCTGCTCTGGAAAAGGACACAGCCCTGTCGCTGCACTTCTTTGGCACAGATCAATGGGGATTAAGCTGTGACCCATGGAAGTTCCTACTAGAACTCTTCTAGGAATACAACTGCTGTCGCTGCACAGGGGAGGGGAAGTGGTTTGTGCAACCACAGAGTGCCTGCGAACCGCTGTGGTTCTAACCAGGGGTGAGAGTGGGGAGCAGCCGATGTGGAGTGAGTGAGCAAACACTGAACACTGGGGCTAATGGCTGTTATGGAGCCAAATGGGTAAAGTTTACTCGAGGAAGTCATGGAATTTGGGTTTGGGTCGGAAGGGAGCTTAAAGCTCTCGTCTCAGTCTCCCCTCTGGCAGGTTGAAGCCATTCCCCCTTGTTCTGTCCTTACAGACCCTTGTCCAAAGCCCCTCTCCAGGTTTCCTGGAGCCCCTTTCGGTCAAACCATCCTGTTGAGTAAGTGCTGGTGTCCTTGTCACTATTCCCACCAAGCTTTTATTCAAATTAGCAGTTTTTATCCAAATTAACCTAAAGAGGGAGATTTACTGGGAGCTCTATGGTCTTAGAACCCGTCCACAGCACAGCTCAGTGCACTTGTGTGGTCTTCCCTTTCCCTCCAATCCCTCGCCGCTTGTCCTGCAAGAAGGATGCTTTCCAATGTGAAAGCTGTTTGTCAGGGCTTGAGAGGGGATGGGATCATTGAAACAAACTAATGGGGTAATTAAAACATCTTAATCTTTGTTTGTGGGATCTCTAATGACTCAGAGGAGCATGCCGTTTGCAGATTCCAAGGAGCAGCTCTGCAGCTGCCTGGTGCTCAGGGAAGGTGAGGATTGCACATGGGTTTGGCACTGATCTCACTCATTCTTGTTAGTCTAGTCAAGGAACGGGGAAGGATTGCCTGGGAACAGCTCTATGGAGACTGGAATGTCCCTGAAGGTAGGATGTGCAACGTAGACACTGCAGAGAATAACACAGAGAAAACAGCAAAACCCTTGGGGCTTGGAACAAGCTGCTCTAGTGGAAGGTGTCCCTGCCTGTGGGAGCAGGGGTTGGAGCTGGAGGAGCTTTAAGGTCCCTTCAACCCAAACCAGGCTGGGATTGTATGATTTATTCACTGCAAATGTGAGTTAAAACAGTAACAAAGGAACAGAGCAGAACGGCTCAAGCAGCATCCATCTCACTGCCAAGCGTCTGAACATCTGCTTGATAAGAGTCTCGTTCCCTTTGTTTCACCCCTCCAGTATCTGAAGGGGACTATAGGGATGCTGGGGAGGGACTCTTCATTAGAGACTGTAGTGACAGGACAAGGGGTAATGGGTTCAAACTTAAACAGGGGAAGTTTAGATTGGATATAAGGAGGAAGTTCTTTCCTGTGAGGGTGGTGAGGCACTGGAATGGGTTGCCCAGGGAGGTTGTGAATGCTCCATCCCTGGCAGTGTTCAAGGCCAGGCTGGACAGAGCCTTGGGTGCCATGGTTTAGTGTGAGGTGTCCCTGCCCATGGCAGGGGGGTTGGAACTGGATGATCTTAAGGTCCTTTCCAACCCAAATTATTCAATGATTCTATGAATCTGCAGCCCCAGCCAGCTCCCTCCAGCCCTCTGCAGTGATCGCACTGCACCCAAACCCCAGGAGCTCTCTGTCCATGCTGAGCAGTGGATATTGATCTGAACCGAAGGCATTTGGCTCGGGAAGGGGGGCTTAGCCAAAGCGTTGGGCTGATGTAAGCACTGTCGGGGAGGAGGCTTTGCTTGGCTTTGCTCTGTGTCGTGCTCAGGAGTCCCATCGCACAGACAGCCACGCCGCCTTCACATGGCCCTTCGTCCTCTGGCTGGGTTCTTGCATTGCCACCATGAGCTCTGCCACATGCAGGGAAACCCAATCAACAGAAACACAGAACCCTTCCTGTGCCACGGCCGCCCGTGGGTGCAGTGCGTGCTGATGGCCGCTTTACAGGAGCTCAGTGGGTATAAGCTTACACGCCCCCAGTTCTGGTCTGTTTTAATGTGAACTTGAAGACGTGCTCATTTTTTGCCTCAGCATCAAATATTTCCAGCTATACAAAATGACAGCAAAGGAATTGACTTTAAATAATTAATAGCGAATGATTTTATAATGCTTTTTTTTTTTGCATATTTGGGATGCTTTTCAGAGCTATAAGCCATTTTTGTCCAGCAATTGCTATTCCTGCCACTGAAGTGGGTCAATATTCCGTGTCTTCACCTGATTTATGGTAACATTACATATTACCACTGCAAAAGCAAGGTACCCTGTAACAATATCATCATGACCTGTACCTCTTTAGCTGAGCGATTTCTCAGACCATTGGAAACAAATGGTTTTGGAAGCTTTGGTTCTCCCTAACAGTAATAGTGGAAGGAATTTGCTGGAACAGAATGATGGGCATCTGGCTTTACGCATTCAGCTAGGGCTCGTATCTGTGCTGGATTCCTGCCTCTGAGCTCCCCCATCCACATAGTGACTGGGAGCTGGTCAGTATTAATGAGCATCCTCCATAAAGAGGATGCTTTCCTACTTTGCAGGAACCCTGGAAGCCTATAATGAATTTAAGGTACCAAAGGGACTACGACAATAGCCAGGTTGGACACAGGGGCTTGGAGCAAGCTGCTCTAGTGGAAGGTGTGGAAGTGGCTGAGCTTTAAGGTCCCTTCCAGCACAAACCTGTCTGATTCTATGACAATAGTGGCTGGCTCTCATTAGCACATTGGCTGTGTGGTGCAGTGTTAAACGGAGCCAGAATGCGATGCCCAGGAAACGCCTCTGACTGTTGTAAGGCTCAGGCTCAGACGCTGCCTCACATCTCCTCCATCTCCTAGGTTACAGGAGCTGGTGTCAGTAACAGGTCAGTGAGTCTGCAGCACCAGGATGACGTGGCCGAGGCTGGAGCACAGCAATTACAGCCGAACTGATGGTGAGGAGGGACGCTTGGCTGTGTGCAGAGGGTTTCATCGAGGTCTAATGAAGGCTCCTGTGTTTGTTAGCACAGACCCATCGCCTCCTGGAGACTCGGGCTGCAGGGCTGCTGTAAGAAACACACCCGTAAATCAGCTCTTTTCTGTGCCTGAATCACTGCTACAAACCAAATCCTTTGGAGAAGCCACGGTTGCTGTTTGATGCACACCTCACATACGTGTACCTGCACCCTCCACGCTGCACAATCCAGCCTGAATAGAGCAGGTATTTGCCATATATCCCCTGAGCTGCTTTGATGCTTTCTTGGGAGGGGGTTAAAAGCGTGAGTCAGCTAATTGAGCCTCAGAAACAGTTTAATCCTATTACAGCACATGAGGCATCATCTCCTTTGGTTTTCCTTCAGTAACGCTGGTTCATGCACTGCTCACAGACGTTAAGGAGCTCGTGTGTAAGCAGTCTGTCTAACCTAGCAGAAGCAGGGGTCTGCAACAGGTAAAGGACTACCACGTTTTGCAGTCACTGGGGTGTTTTGCAGTCTCTATCATACATTTAACCTGTAGCAATGGTCTGGACTAGAAGCAGCATATGCTAACAAATCGATGCTCTGGATGAGGCAACGCAGCAGCCCCTTGCTCCATCAAAAAGGAAACACGTAGGGCTCAGATTTGGCACCCTTTAGTGCCTGTGTGTGTTCCGTGCTCGCTGTGGGAACTCGGGAGCTGGCTGCTGTCCAGTGCTCCTGCTCAGCGTGACCTTCAGAGGAGGAACAGTCCCAGCTGGGTTGTTCCATTGTACAAAGGCTGCTCCCACGGCGCGAGACCCCGTTCACGGCAGGATGGTACCCACTTCACTGACCCCCCTTCCTCCGCCTTCCCAAGAGCTGGGTAAGCACAAGCCAGCAATAACCCGGCAGCAGGCCCAGTCTGTGGCAGGACAGGGAGATCTGGCTGGTTTACCCACACCACATTCCATGGTACCTGCTGCAACAGGGACGTGCAGGGAACGGGGGTTTGATTTCGGTACTTTGTGCGTATTGAGCAATACATTTCCCTACTGTGTCAGACGATGCATTTTGAATGAGCTGCACCATGCATAGCTAATGCAAAAGCTTAATTTTAGACACAGGGTTTGGGTTTATGCATTAGGGAGCTATGTAAATCACGGCTGTGAGTTAGGGTGACACAAGAGCTGCGCTGTTCAGTGGCAGCTCAAAGGCACAGGTAAAGGTGGTCCCCCTGATGCCAATATCCCAGCTGATAGGTGTTGTCAGGAACAAGCTGCTGCATGTAACAGCCTGTTCCAGCTGGACCATTCCAGAGCCTCTTAAGGCATCGGACTAAAAATACATCACCTGGGAGTGGTACCAGCTCAGCTAACAGCCAAAGAGCTGCACTGTGGCACTGATAGCAGCTGGTACCATAGAGTCATAGGGTGGTTTGTGTTGAAGGGACCATAAAGCCCATCCAGCTCCAAGCCCTGCCACGGGCAGGGACCCCTTCCACTAGAGCAGCTTGCTCCAAGCCCCTGTGTCCAACCTGGCCTTGAACACTGCCAGGGATGGGGCAGCCACAGCTTCTCTGGGCACCCTGTGCCAGCGCCTCAGCACCCTCACAGGGAAGAGCTTCTGCCTGAGAGCTCAGCTCAGTCTCCCTTTGGGCAGTTTAAAGCCATTCCCCTTGGCCTGTCCCAGCCCGTGATGATTTAAGTCTGCCATGATCACATCACTGTCAGTGCATCCCAGAATGTTCCAGGGTGCAAACAGAAGAGGTCAAACTCTAAAGCCAGACAGAGACAGAAATGCAGTGAGAGGAATCTTTCCCAGCTCTGTTTTCTATTGTATCAGACTCTTTACGTCTTTTGCTCCCTGCAGAATGAGTTCTTCCAGGCTCTGAGCTGCTGCTTTGGGTGCAGTGTAAACTTCTCTTTGTTTCTTCTAATTCTGCATTGTTTTCCAGCAGTCAAGGAGAATTAAGCTGATTGCAAGTGGCACGACAATACCACCAAGGCCTCTGGGTCCCAGGAGATCACTGGGGCCCTTTACGGCTGTTTATTCATCTAGAAGCATCGTTTTGTAGTGTCCTCCTTCCCCTGGCAGTGGTTTACCCATGCATCAGCAATGAGGAGTCACGAAGGTGAGCTGACTCTTGCACTCGTAGGGTATTAACATGAAAGAGCTGTGCTTCCAGGACTTGCACTCTCCTTCCTGAAACCAAAAAGGACAGAAAGACCTGAGCAAAGTGCACCAGGAGATGTGATATGAGGCTCATTCAGCTCCTGTAATTGCATAGAGAGATCTGCAGGACCAAAGGGCACCTGGGTGGATGGAATGGATCCATCCCTTGAGCAGGTTCATAGGGTTAGAACTATGGGAAGCCATGTCAGTCAAAGCTGAGATGAATATGTCTGGGAAGGACCCATTGGTCAGAGTGTGGGGTGAATTCAGCAGAGGGTGAAATCTCTGACACAGACTTGTACCAGTGAAATGGGCTGGTGGCTTTCTTAGACCTGAAAGAGAATGGTTGTCAAAGTCCTTGAGAGTCTTTAACTGGCATTAAGCGATGCTGCACTAGGGTGAGGTTGTGCCCACAAGAACACTGGGGCTGTTCAGCCTGGAGAAGAGAAGCTGCATGGAGACCTCAGAGCAGCTTCCAGTATCTGAAGGGGGCTATAGGGATGCTGGAGAGGGACTTTTCATCTGGACTCATCGGGACTGGAGTGACAGGACAAGGGGTGATGGGTTCAGACTGAAACAGGGGAAGTTCAGGTTGGAGATAAGGCAGAAGCTCTTCCCTGTGAGGGTGCTGAGGCGCTGGCACAGGGTGCCCAGAGAAGCTGTGGCTGCCCCATCCCTGGCAGTGTTCAAGGCCAGGTTGGACACAGGGGCTTGGAGCAAGCTGCTCTAGTGGAAGGGGTCCCTGCCCGTGCAGGGGTTGGAGCTGGAGGAGCTTTAAGGTCCCTTCACCCCAAACCAGTCCGTGGTTCTGTCAATGTCCCCATCTCAGCCAGGCGGGAGGAGCACAAGCTCTGTGGCGCAGTGCAGCAGGGAGGCAGGACGGGAGCTGAACACTGTGGGTACATGGGCGAGTGCAGGCAGTGGTGAGCCTGAACCTCTCGGCAGCACCGACACTGCTCAGAGCAAGCAGGGAGAGCGGCACCTGCGGGAGGGACAGCAAAGAGACCAGGACAAACTGAGACCCGCAGTGGATGGGAGTGACTCGCATGGGCCTCACTGGAGCTGCTCAGGCTGGCGCAGAGCTTGGTCCAGTTTGACACGAGCGATTTCCCAGGGATCTGGGCTTGCCCGAGGAGTGTTTTCATTGCAAGAAGCCTCTTGTTCCCATCCTTGAGACTTCCCGCGGCGCCAGGTGAGTTCAAGGCACTTGGGTTCCTGTAAGGCACAGCCCTTGAGTGCCAGGGAGATGGGATCTGAGGGCAGTGAGCAGAGCTGGGAGCAATGACACCATAAATTACCCCGTATCCTTCCTTGTGAGCCGCCCAGACACGTGCAGGGGAAGCACATGTCCATAGTGACTGAGTGCTCCTGCCCTGCTTTGTTAAACCCTCTGCCAGCATCAAAGTCAGTGGGGGTAAGCAGTAGACCCTGGAGCTCCGCAGTGACCGCACACTCATTTACACCTCAGTGTCTGCATTGCTCTTTTATGGTGGTGTGGATGACATCTGGGCACTAGGAACAAAGGGATGGACCTGAAGGCGCATCTCTGTGCACCGCGCTCCTTCTGTGGCAACTGAAAGTCACAGCACTTTGACTTAGGTGGGAGCCTTGCAAACCTTCAGAGCGTGGAGCACAGAGCCTCGCTGCTCTGCCCTGTTCTCCGGTCTCGCTTACCCCTTTTGCCTTCTTAAAGTGAGGATAGCAAAACGTGTGTGTGCAGTGGAGCATCCTCTGGTGCTTCAGTTGGAGCTGCTCAGCCTGGAGAAGAGAAGCTGCGTGGAGACCTCAGAGCAGCTTCCAGTGTCTGAAGGGGGCTATAAGGATGCTGGGGAGGAACTCTTCATTAGGGACTGGAGTGACAGGACAAGGGGTAACGGGTTCAAACTTAAACAGGGGAAGTTTAGATTGGATATAAGGAAGAAATTCTTTCCTGTGAGGGTGCTGAGGCACTGGAATGGGTTGCCCAGGGAGGTTGTGAATGCTCCATCCCTGGCAGTGTTCAAGGCCAGGTTGGACAGAGCCTTGGGTGAGATGGTTTAGTGTGAGGTGTCCCTGCCCATGGCAGGGAGGTTGGAACTGGATGATCTTAAGGTCCTTTCCAACCCAAACTGTTCTATGATTCTATGATTCCGGATGTCCAACCTGGCCTTGAGCACTGCCAGGGATGGGGCAGCCACAGCTTCTCTGGGCACCCTGTGCCAGCGCCTCAGCACCCTCACAGGGAAGAGCTTCTGCCTAAGAGCTCAGCTCAGTCTCCCCTCTGGCAGGTTCAAGCCATTCCCCTTGGCCTGTCCCTCCATCCCTTGTCCCAAGCCCCTCTCCAGCTTTCCTGCAGCCCCTTCAGGCACTGGAGCTGCTCTCAGGTCTCCCCCATGGGTTAAACACCATTTACACTCATTTCTCTCATGACTGTCAGAGTAACTCAGTCTTCCCCATTCGACATTCTGGGATATCAATTGCAGGTTCATGAGCTTGCTCAGAAGTGTTCGGTGTTTGCACAGCTGAGCCGTGTGTCTCAGGAGGAGATAAATAAATGTTCTCATCCCAAGAGATGTCAGTGAGAGAGGTTCAGGCTTAGCAACCCATGTAGAGTGGTGCTTGTCAGGAGGGGGAACGCAGGACGTTTGGTCTTGGTTAAGGAAAATCCTTTCTAGCATCACTGGAGGAGGCAGAAGGGCAGGTTGATGTGAGAGCATGATGGGGACTGGCTTTGCACAGGGGAAATGTACCCAAAAGAGCTTGTTGGAACAAGTCCAGGGGAGGCCACAAGGATGCTCAGGGGCTGCAGCACCTCCTGTATGGAGATAGGCTGAGAACATTGGGGCTGTTCAGCCTGGAGAAGAGAAGCTGCGTGGAGACCTCAGAGCAGCTTCCAGTGTCTGAAGGGGGGCTATAGGGATGCTGGAGAGGGACTCTTCATTAGGGACTGCAGTGACAGGACAAGGGGTAACGGGTTCAAACTGAAACAGGGGAAGTTCAGGTTGGATCTAAGGAGGAAATTCTTCACTGTGAGGGTGGTGAGGCACTGGAATGGGTTGCCCAGGGAGGTTGTGAATGCTCCATCCCTGGCAGTGTTCAAGGCCAGGTTGGACAGAGCCTTGGGTGAGATGGTTTAGTGTGAGGTGTCCCTGCCCATGGCAGGGGGGTTGGAACTGGATGATCTTAAGCTCCTTTCCAACCCAAACTATTCTATGGTTCTATGATTCTATGCCATGACCCAGCATTTCCTAAACAGAGTTGCAAGAGAGGGGAATGTCTGAGGGATTCACTGCTGCGCCAGTAAATGACACAGATTCATTGTCTGGGGCTTGCAGTCCCCCTGTTCCAGTAGCTCACAACTGCCATGTCGAGCTCCTCATATTGGAGCATCTTGCCCTGTGTGTCAGGCTCCAGCTGAACTTGCTTTTCCTCTGGGTTTTTCAACCATCACCTGAAGCACTTCAGCTCTTTCTCACCACAAAGGGTGTCCCAGGTTATATGGGGCTTCTATAGGTTGATAAAACCTTATTGATTTACTGCTGGGGGAGGCAGGTACCGCAGATGTGGGATTTGCCACCCCTGTGGATGCAGTGAATTCAGTCACTATGAAACCTCAGCAAACCTGGCACACCAGTGGGAGAGCTGTTGGGGTTTGGCAGCTGAAGGCAGGGAAGAGTCTGTTGGCACTGCGCATCCTCTGGCTCCTGGTCTGAGCAGAGCACCATGGCAGTTCCTGCTCCTGTGGAGGGCAAAGTGTGAGTTACAATGGGTAGGGTGTAATCAGTGTCCTGTCACTCACCCCTGCCTGCTACACCAGCTGCAGGAGGGAAAAGGAGGAAGCAGCCTGCTCTGAGATAGGAGATGGGAATGAGGAGGGAAGCAGGTAAGGGGCACAGATGAGTGCGGAGCTGGGATTTAGAGCCAGTGTTTTCTGGGAGGAGTAAAATCTGGCTCCAAAGGTTAGCAGAGGGGAGAATTTGGGATAGAGAAAGGCAGGAAAGGAGTTGGGTTGAGGAGAACCAGGGGAAGGAGCGCCTAAAACCATTAAAGTTCTCCCCCCACAGAACTGTGCATCCCGGCACTGCTGCGTTCAGAAGTGCCTGCGATGTCCATGGATTGGAAGGGACCTTCCAGGCTCATCCAGTCCAACCCCCTGCAGTGAGCAGGGGCATCCTCAACCAGACCAGGTTGCTCAGAGCCACATCCAGCCTGGCCTGGGATGTCCCCAGGGATGGGGCCTCCACCACCTCCTTTTTCCTGGGATGCCACTGAGCGTTGCACCCGTGAGTACTCACAGCTGCCACTGAGTCACTGGTGCAGGGGAGGTGCTTGGATGTGCGTTGTCCTGGAGACGGTTCAGGGTTTGGATGGGGTGCGATGAAACAAGCCGTGGGTGACTCACGGAGTGAAAACTGCCTGAGCACGGAGCAGGGAATGGCCTGATCCAGCGATGACAGCCAGCATGGGCTGCATGGGCATCTCCTAACCGCTGCTCATGGGTATCTGTGCCAGGTACGGCTCATAGCATAAGAAGGACATGGAGCTGTTGGAGCAAGTCCAGGGGAGGCCATGGTGATCAGGGGCTGCAGCAGCTGCTGTATGGAGCCAGGATGAGAACACTGGGGCTGTTCAGCCTGGAGAAGAGAAGCTGCATGGAGACCTGAGAGCAGCTTCCAGTGTCTGAAGGGGGCTACCAGGATGCTGGAGAGGGACTCTTCATTAGGGACTGTAGTGATAGGACAAGGGGTGATGGGTTCAAACTTAAACATGGGAAGTTCAGGTTGGAGACAAGGCAGAAGCTCTTCCCTGTGAGGGTGCTGAGGCGCTGGCACAGGGTGCCCAGAGAAGCTGTGGCTGCCCCATCCCTGGCAGTGTTCAAGGCCAGGTTGGACACAGGGGCTTGGAGCAAGCTGCTCCAGTGGAAGGGGTCCTGCCCGTGGCAGGGGTTGGAGCTGGAGGAGCTTTCAGGTCCCTTCCAACCCAAACCAGGCTGGGATTCTGTGATTCCATCTGAAGGAAGCCAGCAGCCAGGCAAGGCATTCAGGACAAGACAGCCTGGCTCCAATGGAACAGGGAGCAGACAGACATTTTAGGGATACATCAGAGCAAAGGAGAGGATTGTCAGAGTGGAACTGAGTAAATCAGCATGGATGAAGCCCAGAGGTTTCATGGAGCCTGGTCAGGTAAACAGGTAGAGATTGGAATGACTGAGGGCTGGAAGCAGCAGGTGTCTTGGCTGCGAGCAGCAGGGAGGGGGGAACCAGCAGAGCAATGGGAGTTGCAGTGCTCAGAGCAGGCACTGAGGAATGTACAGCACTGAGGAGAGAGCAGAATCTCCTCGTTGCTATTGGGGACAGCTCTTCCTGGAGACAGGCTGGGCCGGGTGCAGGGAGGAGTGTGTGATGTTCCCAGCACAAGGGAGGCAGTTCCTCCTTGGAGGTGGGGAGGATGCTGAGGAACCGCGTTAAAGCCATTGACCTGGTTTGGTGGGGGTTGTTTGTTCCAAGGGTTCGTTGTGTTTTCAACAAGGAGCAATTCCCGCAGCAGTGTGATAGGGCTGGTGCTGGATGATGGATGAACCCTGCTCCCCTTGGAACCTCAATGTCTCCAGGAAGACAAGGCTCGCCAAGCTGCAATCCAGTTTAGCCCAAATGTATTGCTGGTGAAGGAGATGATGACGGGGGACGTTGTGGCTTCCGTAAGAGGGGCATCCATGCAAGTATTCCTTGTTGTGAGGGCTCTGCTCCTTAAATCCTGGCATTTCTTAGAGGGTGGCTGCAGCCAAGCACAATGCTGACCACTGGGACTTCAGCTCTTCAAGGTGGCTGCAAGGCGTTTGCTCTCTGGATGGCACACCTCTGCTGCCAGCTGCTATGGTGGAGTTGAATGAGGACAGAATCCGGCCTGTAATGTCCTGTCAGTGCTAAACTGCCTTACAGATTGAGCTCCCTATAGCTGGGATCTAGTAGTAAGCAGACCATAGAACCATAGAACCGTTAGGGTTGGAAAGGACCTTAAGATCATCCAGTTCCAACCCCCCTGCCATGGGCAGGGACACCTCACACTAAACCAGGGCACCCAAGGCTCTGTCCAACCTGGCCTTGAACACTGCCAGGGATGGAGCATTCACAACCTCCCTGGGCAACCCATTCCAGTGCCTCACCACCCTAACAGGAAAGAATTTCCTCCTTATATCCAATCTAAACTTCCCCTGTTTAAGTTTTAACCCGTTACCCCTTGTCCTGTCACTGCAGTCCCTAATGAAGAGTCCCTCCCCAGCATCCCCACCCTTGCATGGTTTCCTCTCCTGCTCCGCCCCAGCCCGTGGCAGGAGGACTATTTCTGCTGTTTATAACTGCAGATGCACTTGGCAGGAGGATCTCTTCCCTGTTTCTCCTCTCTTTCCTCCTGACGCGCTCCCTCCCTCCAGCCTGCTTTGGAGCAAGCTGCCCTCCCCATCCAGCCGCAGTGCCACGCCGGGGCAGGCAGGCAGCTGCCGCCCTCCTCCCTCCCGCTGGGTCTGCAGGAGCAGGGCAGAGGCAGCGCGGAGGGGACGAGGTCCGTGCCCTGCCCTCCGCAGCCCTGCCTGGGGCTCCAGCGCAGAGCCCGGAGCCGCCGGTGCTGGGGAGCCCGCAGTGTCCTGGCTGGAGACCTCTCGGCTCTGAGCAGCGGGAAGCCGGCCAGGGGTCCAGCGGCCTCTGCTATCCCCCGGCGTGGAGGCCCCGCTCCTCCCAGCTCCTGCAGCCGACTCGTGCTGCGGCCACACGGAACGGGAGCGGGATCGGTGCGGAGCCCAGCGGCATCGGGCTTGGGTTTAACACATCCCTACTGAGCTGACGGGAGAAGAGGTCCTGGCTGGGCATCGGGGTGCTCTGCACGGGCCTGACTTCTTCATTGTCCATCGGGTCGTGGTGAGAGCCTTGGCTGGCGCAAACTGCTCCGTTGTCTAGAATGGAGTCCCAGCAATAACAGCCTGAGGGCTGTACGGAGAACCCAGTGCCCTGCTTTAGGATGTGCCCCCGGCTGGGCTGGATTTGGGGCAGGCTTTCAGAGCTGGAGGAGCTGCAGAGGAGCGCGGGGAAGGTTTGTGGGGGCTGTGGTGAAATCCAGCCAAAATCCGACTCCGAGAGGCAGGTCTGGGTGTGCCCCGATCACAGGCATAGAAGAGGCCAAGCAGTCCCCTGGGCTCCCTCCACTCCTGTTTTGCTCTGCATCCAAGGCACTGGAAAGAAGAGCTGCGCCTGGAGAGCAGCTGGGATAGAGCAGAATCCCCCTCCCTTTCAGCTCTTTTGATAATCCCACCTATGTGCATTCCATCCTAAGAAATCTGATGAGGTTACCGAGTCCAGCCAGCGCCTTGGATTCATAGGTGCACAGCTCTCCCCATGCCACACGCACTCGGAGCCAACCAAGCACAGAACACATAACAACTGCCTTGGAATCCTCTCTCCATGCACCGTCTCCACAAAAAGCTCATTCCTTTAAAGCATGGGCAAGGTGTTCGTATTCCTGGCTGGCTGGAAGCTAACGCATACCTTCAACATCCAGCTTGGCCCTGCTCCTCGCTGCATCTGCCAAGCATTCTTTAGCTGTCAGGGGCTGGGATCTACATGCTGGGAAGCGCAGGATATTCCGAGGGTGTGGAATTCACCGCTTTCGCACAAAATGTACCAGTGACGTAAACCTCGGATTTTAAAGTGAATTCGGTGCCTTATGGAAAGTCCTAAGTAGAGAAGCAGGAATCGAAGCTCCCTGTTTATGCCCAGTGCAGACGCAGCCCTAGCACTGGCTCTGCAGCTTCTCCACCCTATGTTGCTGTGCTTCCACCATGACCTGAAGGGCTCATAGGAGAGGTAAAGAGCTAGCTGGATTTCCATGTCCACCCTCCTAACCAGTTCAGTCTGAGGCAGGTTCCATATTGGTTTCCACTGGTTCCCATTGGTTTCCACTGTGGATCCCTGTGGGACCATCTCCTTTCCAAAAGCCAGAGCAGCCAGATGACACCAGGCATTTTACAATGCAGATTGGTGGCTTTCTCCCTGACCCCATGGAGTTCCATTGGTTTGTGTTGGTAACCAGAGGAGAAGAGAGCTTTACCTGAGGTGGACATCCATCCTCCTCTTCACGTGGACCGCCCGCTTGGTTCACTGCCCTATCGCTAGCCTTGAAATTCCAAATCTCCCAAACCAGATCCTCTGGAAAGGAGGCAAAGTTGAGCCTTATATTGAAGAAAAAAGGTGAACTTTTCCTATTTGCTTTTCAGAGCTTTCAGAGGTCTCAGGTGCGTTTTAAAGCATTTTTCAAGAGCTGAAGAAGAACCACAGAGCCACGGACTGGTTTGGGTTGAAGGGACCTTAAAGCTCGTCCAGCTCCAAGCCCTGCCACGGGCAGGGACCCCTTCCACTAGAGCAGCTTGCTCCAAGCCCCTGTGTCCAACCTGCCCTTGAACACTGCCAGCGATGGGGCAGCCACAGCTTCTCTGGGCACCCTGTGCCAGCGCCTCAGCACCCCCCCCAGGGAAGAGCTTCTGCCTAAGAGCTCATCTCAGTCTCCCCTGGGGCAGGTTAAAGCCATTCCCCTTGGCCTGTCCCTCCATCCCTTGTCCCAAGCCCCTCTCCAGGTTTGCTGCAGCCCCTTCAGGCACTGGAGCTGCTCTCAGGTCTCCCCTTCAGGAGCCTTCTCTTGTCCAGGCTGCCCCAGCCCAGCTCTCTCAGCCTGGCTCCAGAGCAGAGCTGCTCCAGCCCTCACAGCATCTCCATGGCCTCCTCTGGCCTCGCTCCAACAGCTCCACGTCCCTCTTGTGCTGCTGCCCCAGAGCTGGATGAGGGCTGCAGGGGGGGCTCCCCAGAGCGCAGCAGAGGGGCAGGATCCCCTCCCTGAATCTGGTCCTTCATTCCTTCCACTCCTGCCGGCAGAGAAAGGTGCTGCAGGGGAGAAAGAAACTGAACCTTTTCATTTTGTCCTTAATGCTTCAATTTAAAGTTCCTAATTTCTGAGCCCTGGTGGTCAGTAGCAAACAAACGACCTTCCTGTGACTGCTGTAGATGCTGCAACAAGGTAAACACCTTCAAAGACAGAGGCTTACATCAGGCCATTGAGGTTCTTGAGTACTTTGCCCTATCTCTTCTCAGTATCTGCGCATCTAAAGCGTATTTGTCCTACCTCTATTTTAGCTGATAGAGAAGTGAGACGTGTCCAAACAGCCACAGAACAGAAGCTGGGGTCATCGTTCCTTTCAGAACTGCAGCAGAGGTTGGAGGCTGTGCTGAACTTTGGAGCGTGCAGGTACATGGAATGGATGTGCCTTCGCTGGGAAAAGCAGATATGGATTATTCCTCGGCTATTCCACAATGGAAAGTCTCCGTTTTTAGGTGGGTGTGGATCCACCCTGAACGTGTCTTTGTTTGTTTGCAAGGTTGTTTCCTGTTTTTTCTTATCACCAACTTTCAGCTGTGAACTAAAGGGCAGGCTCTGACGTTACAGCCTCTGGTCCGAGGGATGTGAAGAGGCCTTTCCAACAGCTCTTTGAAGGAGCTGGACAGCTACTCAGGGGTATATTGAGTCAGAGAAGAGTTCTACAGCTTCCTTCCTGAGCTCAGCTGCTGGTTCAACTCCACTGAAGCAGTGGGAGTAAGAGCAGCAACAAACCTGGACTGCTTTGCAGTGATTTTCAGCCTGGTTTCATGTGGAATTCCACATATTTGTGCCCTTCCCCGATATCTTCTGGAGCTGCTGCCCAAAGTCAACAACATTTGACTGGAAGAGAGAATTTCCAACAATAATTAAGATGTCTCCAGTTTCCTAAAAATAGGAGGTTGGGATTTGAACATTTGCACTTTCCCCCTCAATAAATCTGTTGATCTTTTCACCCATTCCTCCTGCATAGGTTCTCTGAGGGGGTTTCTGCTAAGGATTTAGGAAGGATAAATGGGATAAAATTCAGCTCTTCTACTGGGAGATGCGAATAAGGATTTGCATTAACCTACAGGTGACTCTAGTCTGTAGGTGTCAAAAGAGAAGTGAATGAAGTGTATGTACACTTTGTGTAGATTGAACCCCATGACTATCTGCTATGTTTCCACAGCAAAGGTCATCAGAGCTTTGCTGCTGAAGCCAAAGGATCACTTTGAAGTGTGTTTTATTCTGGTATTTGCTATGAGTTCATGACATCTCGCTGCATCCCCAAAGAGAAGGGCTCTGATGGGTGTCTACTCACATGGGTGGAAAAGCTTGCACTTTTATTTGTAGGGAATTTATTTACCATTCTCTTCAGCAGATGGGTCTTGCATTTCCCAGATGGATCCAAGCCTGCAGTGCATTCTGCATTCAGCGTGCAAAACTGACAGGGTGATTTCTTGATAAATTAGAATGGATATTGGGGCTTGGAACAGGATGATTTTAAGGTCCTTTCCAACCCAAACGGTTCTATGGTTCTGTATCTTGAGTTGATAAATGCCACGCTTTTAGATCTAAAATGATCCTATAGTTCTTTCTGACCCTTTCCCTGTATGGAACTTCTTTGTTTTCTCAGGAGTAGCCTCAAAAGCAGGTGTAGCATTCCAGCAGCACTCCCAGCAAGGACACAAGGAATGGCATCCTTTTCTCCCGGAAAACAAAGGAGAGCAGGAGGGGGAGCTGACCCAGATTCTTCCCTTGTGGCAATGTCAAAGTCAGTTATGAAGACTTCTGAACATGGAAAAACTGACATTGTTCTTCTTCTGCCTAAAGTCATAGGGAAAACATGGATGCGATAAACAGCTCAGCAAATCTCCATTGATTCCAGTGAGCTTTGCGTTAATACTGAGTTGGGCCTCCCATAATAAAATGTTTAGGTCTACCCTAGGAAAGAAAACAGCATGGCTGTGATTTATAGGAAAGCTTTCTGAACAAAAGGACAAAGGAAATTCCACACTTTGCAGTGGGCTCCTTCTTGGAATATGAGAAGCTTTGGCATGCTTCTCTGCTCCTCTGACCCAAGATCCGTCAGTCAAAAAACCCCAACAGAACAAAACAAAGTCGAATGGTTGTGAAATGAAATAAAAGAAGAAGGAGTGTGTGCCAGCCGGATTCCTCAGGGAAACGGAGACCAAAGGCAAGCGGGATGCACGGCCACAAGTGAGGTGCCCCTGCAAGAACCCAAACTTTCTGTCCAGCTCAGCACTTTGTTACAAGCCACTGATGCTGCTTTAAAGCTGCTTTCAGAGCCAGGGCTGAGAGCATGTCACTGTCTGCACACAGACTCCTGCAGGGGTTTGTACAGTCAGGGAGGGGGTTACTGGAGACCCTTAAGCAAGATGGAAATGTAATGTACCTGTTGGGGACAATTAATTGCAAGTGTAATTACAGCTGGAATCTTTCATCAGGCCTGAGCTGGTGGCAAATACACAAGCTCCAGTTATGCTGCTGTGACGTCTGTGTCTCTTTGTGGTCACTGCAGTGGAATTACAGCATTTGAAGACTGACAAATTCAACTGCCTAAAGCAACATGTCCTGAGGTGCTTAGAGTCAGAGAACCATAGAATGTTTTGGGTTGGAAGGGACCTTAAGATCTTCCAGTTCCAATCCCCTGCCATGGGCAGGGACGCTGCACCCTAGACCACGTCACCCAAGGCTCTGTCCTACCCTTACCCTGCTCCAGGCACTGTGTAGCATCCTCAGCGTGTTCCTGGTGCGTGCAGCTTCCTCCTCATCCAGCACAGAAGCTGACATCCCATTTTCAATGAGTCTCTTGAAAAGCTGCTGGAAGTCCTGTCCCAGAGACCTTGCAGACGTTCCCTCATGCCTGGAAGCATTCCCAGCCCATGCAGAGCAGGCCCTCAGTGCCATGGGTTAGTGGTGGCCTTGGCAGTGCTGGGAATGGTTGGACTTGGTGATCCTGAAGGTCTTTTCCAGCCTGGTTGATCCCATGCTTCCATGTCTGGGTTTGGGAGGCACCAGGAGGTAAGAGACTCCTTAATTCCATTTTTCCCTGTGTGCTTTCATTCCTCTGCCTTCGCCTGGCTCCTGGGGTATCTCTGCTGAAACAAGAACCTGGTTCTTCCCCTGGCCTCCCTGCTGGGACCACTTACACGTGTATTAGTTACTGTCAGTCATCAGAGTGTGTCACGAGCATCTGGCTGGTGGGAGGTGTTCTGTGGCCATAAAAAGCACTGGCCAGAAGCAGTACCTCCCTCCTGACCCTGCTAGAAAGGAATCTGAAGGGTGAAAAGCTGTGAAATGCATTTTCCATCCCCAAATCCATCAGTTGCTGAGACCTAACTGTGATTTGGGGTATAAAGGCTTTACAAACAAAGAGGTATCACATAGTTCTGTGCTATGTAGTTTCAGTATTGATTTGCTCTATATTCATGAGAGTGAAAGTAATGCACAGCTTCTACTGCAGCAGAAGCAGAGTACACAAGTGTCATGAAGTTTTCAGTATCACCATTGGGGTTTTTAATGGTGCTCTGTGCATGAAGACACTGCTGTTACCATTAAGGTCTTTTAAATGATTTTTTCCTTTTAGGCCCCTGTGAAACCCTCATTCCAAAATGAAACAAAACCAGCTGAGGATCACGCAAATATAACTGCATTTTCATGCTGTATTCCTTTGCTGCTGCATTTAACCCTTATTTTCCTCTATGCTGTACATTACCAGAGCATAGCTGCTCTCTACACAGGTTTGTGCCCCAAGTGAAAGGCTCCCACTGAATCCTTCCTCCCGAACTGGAAAGATGTAGATGACTTTCTCTGTTTCCTCCATGGGCCTGATCCAAAGCTGAAGGAAGGAACTTCCCAGAGGCGTTGGGCCTGTGTGTCACAGACACTCCAGTCACTTGCTGGGCATGGTGGGAAAAGGGAACTTTCCGTTCTGGTCTTTTCCTTCTGAAAGGACACACAGTGTGTCCTGGGTTATGCTTTGAGTTATTTATACAACTGTGTCCTGAGGAGCTACAACATCCTCCAGTGCAAACACAGCTCCTGTTTGTTGCTGTACTGTTGAGGAGGAACCATAATATCAAACATCCCCCCCCATTTATTCTTCTAAAACCTGATTCTAATCTCAGCTACACCATGAAGTTAAATCAGTGCAGCTGCCTCATATCCCCCACTGGAAGGTCTCTATATGGGCAGATCCATGTGCTTGTGTAGGGCTCTGCTATGGAGGATATGCTTTACGTGTGCACGCATGTTTAAAACACTTCTGTCCAGCTCAGTCTTATGTGAGCCACATAAATTACAGTTCCTTGTACCACAGCACGTGTTTTATGTACCCCATGGCTTTGGTTCTGTTCAGCATTGTACCCAGCCCCTTGCATCCTCATTCTTGCACCCTCAGAACCTCCTGAGTAAGATCCAAACACTGTGAATTTAGGTCATTCATGTAAGAACGTGTATTTTGAATAACTATGCACATTTTCCAGTGTGAGGGGAAAGATGCAATCACAAATCCTTACCACTCTCTATATTTCATCTTGAAATCCTGGCATCGCATTCTTTCGTCATTCTATTACAGGCTATTTTCCTCTTCTGGGCTCCCCTTTGCTAGAGATGCTGGAGCCCCTGTAATGCATTGATCTGTAAAGTGCTTGGTGATACCCTGAGTGTGAATGTGGGGAAACATCAAATACTGGTTTATCAAGTGTTTAGCAAACCTGAAAGTTCAGCTCTTGGCTGAGATCCTGTCACGTCCTTTGCTGTCGCCTGCTTTGTGGCGTAACGAAGGCTCTAAAAGCACTTGGGGATGGGAAAACCAGGCTTTGATTTTATGAGGCTTCTCCTTCCCATCAGCTATCCCTCTTTTCAAACTTTCCTAAGAGCCATTTAGTGTTGCCCTCCCAGTAAAAGCCACACAACTCGTGACATGAGATGATCCAACCTGTCCTGCCAGGCTAGTGGGGATTTTCCATCAGCCGGTGCCACCAGGCCCTATCACAGTTGGTTTGGCTGCGTAACATCTACATTCATGTTTTCCCACCCATCTCAACAGCTCCTAAAAACAACCTGGATACAAAGCCGTATCCTTTGAAGATGAGGTGACCGCTCTGTTGACTGGAAATAGAGCGGCCTTCCAGGAGACAGGATTCCTGGAGAGGAAGTGTGCGAGAAGCATCACCCGCTGTGGCAGGTTTGCTCTGTTTCTTCTCCTTTTGTGTTTTTGTTTCTAGAGGACAAATACATTAAACAATCGTTTAACTGAACAGCTCTGGTCATATCTGCATGGTGGGAATAAAGATGGGAATAAGCATTGTGGTCTCTAGATAATTATAATAGAGATAAGAGCTGTGAGTAAGAGCCAAGGAATTAAGACTGAATGCTGCCATTTGACATTCCCCTCAGCCATCATTCCTCAGCCCTCACACCCTTCAGTCCCTCAACCTCTAATTCTCCTTGGTGATGGAACTTCTTTCAGATGGATTGGATCCCATTGTGTGGATGAAGTGGTGTGATCAGAGCATTGGCAGATTTCAGAGCATCTTCCTGCCTGAGCTAGTGTGCTCATGGGGCAGCAATCATCCTGCAAGCTGCAGGCAGGGTTTGCAGCAGTTCCACGTGTTTATGGACACAGGGGACTGTTCAAGGACGGGGTGAAAATCACAGAATCCCAGCCTGGTTTGGGATTCTGGAAGGGAGCTTAAAGCTCCTCCAGCTCCAGCCCCTGCCACGGGCAGGGACCCCTTCCACTAGAGCAGCTTGCTCCAAGCCCCTGTGTCCAACCTGGCCTTGAACACTGCCAGGGATGGGGCAGCCACAGCTTCTCTGGGCACCCTGTGCCAGCGCCTCAGCACCCTCACAGGGAAGAGCTTCTGCCTTATCTCCAACCTGAACTGCCCCTGTTTCAGTTTGAACCCATCACCCCTTGTCCTAGCACTGCAGTACGGGCAGCAGTTGGAATGGGAATGTGGTGTTGAATACCATTTTACCACCCCCCTACCAATGCCCTGCCAGATGTCCATGAACCATCAGCAACATTCATCACAACAACAAGGGAAGCATGAAACTGCAGTTTGGAAAATGCTGGCATGGAAGGGAAATGGAAGCTCATCTATTTATAAACCAAGTCTGGAGCTCGCTTCTGTGATCACCCTATAAATAGTGACTGCATGAAATCCCAAGCACCGGCGCTGGTATTTCATACATTCTTGCTCCTCATTCTACAGCAGTTTTCTGCAAAGCACCACTTCCCCCCTACTGTTGTGGTGCTTTTTAAGAGCTTTTAGAAGCTCATTCCCATGTGCTAGAATTCAAGATCCAAACAGCTTTTACATAAGGAAAAAACAATCGAAAGCGTGATTCATAAGAAGTCTCTTCTCCCAAGGAACAAGTGACAGGACAAGAGGAAATGGCCTCAAGCTGCACCAGGGGAGGTTGAGACTGGAGGCTGGGAACAATTCCTTCCATGAGGCGCTGGCACAGGGTGCCCAGAGAAGCTATGGCTGCCCCATCCCTGGCAGTGTTCAAGGCCAGGTTGGACACAGGGGCTTGGAGCAAGCTGCTCCAGTGGAAGGGGTCCCTGCCCGTGGCAGGGCTTGGAGCTGGAGGAGCTTTAAGGCCCCTTCCAACCTAAACCAGTGTGAGACTCTATGATCCTAAGCTCAGACTGAAGCTCTGAGCATTTGAGCAGCCTGTTCCTTGTTCATGTGCTTCTCTGAGAATCATTTCATCCATCTCATGGTACTGGAATTAAAGCAGGGAGAGGAGATGACTGTGCCTGGATGAGGTTCCACTGGTGTCAGTCACATCCCTGTACAGGCAAAACGGTCCAGCTCCATGAGCAAGGCATCACGGCCTCAACAATTAAAACTGAGCACTATCAGAGCGAAGCAATTCTGCACGCTTTACCTTTTCTAACCTATTTGGGCCAATGGGGTTTGGAGGGTGTGCTGGTGTCTTAACCCAGCCTTTACCCAGCTTCAGTTTCCGTAAGAAAACTAGGCAGATTGCCACAAAAGTGAATGAAATCTGGAAGAGGAGTTAAGAATTTAACCTTTGATTTCCCTTTCTGTATGACTTGGCAAAGATGACTGAGTTGGGTTCACTGAAGTTCCCTGTTAACTCTCTCCTGTAGCTGTCCTAGAGAGATGTCTTTTCTTCCACAGCAGAAAAAGAGGCAACTTCACTGTTGGTTTCTTCTGCCGTTTTTTTTTTTTTTGTCCATGTATGATATTTCTTGTTACTTTTTAATAACAAAATCCAGATTTGTGTGTCAAAACCAGAGACATTGTTACCCCACCAACCCCTTAATGGCCGAGCTGTTCCAGGGCAACCCATCCAAACTGCACAAACTGCTAATGTGTATTTTTTAATGCAACATTCAAGGAAACAGAGTAGTAAAATGGTGCTGAAACGCAAGGAAAGAGGGAAGAGAACAACTCAGCACCAAGGGGGAAAGCTTTTGTGAAGAGAATCCTGCAGCTTTCCCTAGGACAGATAAGCGCTGAGGGGTTTGGTCTTCTTGCCTCCCCATTTCTCTTTAGGTACATCTGCAGCCATGCTCATCTCCACCTTGTACGTGCAGCCCGGCAAGAGAGAGGGGCTGAGTGCTGGCAGCAGGGTGCACAGCTCAGGGTGTGACACGAGTGTTTCCCACTTCCCAGGGTGGTTTTGTGCAGCTTTCCCTGTGTCTGAGCTATTCACTGGTGTATGAACCAGCCAAGGTAATTCCTACCTTGTGTCTGTCTGCGCAGCTTCAGGCGTACCTGTGACTGAGGCTGCAGACGTTCCCTCTGATGGGGTTTCTTTGACACGGAGCCCGCAGGACATGCAAGCGGGTCCCAAGACACTGATTTGCTTTGTTAATGTACTGCCTTGGACACAATGGAGATGTCTGCAGGGGATGTTGTGGTACGCGCCTCTGCCAGCTCTCACTGATGCTTCCTGTCCCTCAGCAGCAGGACTCCTGCCAGGGCTCCTCCCGCACGCTGAAGGTTGCCGTGCTGTTGGCATGGGGAGCAGGAAACCCATCTTTCCTGTCAGCATTTCCACTGCTGGTGTGGGAAGGAGACAGCAGCTGGCGGAGGCCGAGGTAAGTGCCCTCTGCTTTAGTGATTTCCTGGGGTTTGGTGTGCTGGGCACATGGAGAAAGAGGTCCTAAGCTCATGGGAGCTGATAGAGAGCACAGACAAGAGCCAATGTTGTGGGGATGGGACAGCAAAGCAGTAGAGGTGCTCAGAAAGCACTTTAGGTTAATAGAGAGAAATAGGACTTTAAAGTACGAGTATGCAGGTTAATACTCAGTGAGAGTATTCCCAGGTCTCTGATACATTACCTGCGAGTAGAGCTGCTCAGGGTCTCCATGTTCCTCCTGTCTCTTACCAGTAGAAAACCTGTCTCTCTCACACACCCCCTTCATACCTATGGTAGGTTACTATAAAGTACCGTGGATGGAGATACCCTAGAAGCGTGTTCATTTCCTGATGCAGGATTCTGGGCTCATCACCATGGGCTGCTTGTAGGGAGAAGGGGAAACAAGGGGTGAGTCTAATGGGTTTCTCTTTGCAGTGGCTGTTGGCAAACAGAAATACACTGGTGAATAGACCACAGGGAATGCATTGCTACAAGGTGTTGTTGAAGGTACGCAGAGCTGGGTGTTCTGGCATGATGGGAAGGAACAGAGTTGTGTGAAGAAGAAATGTCTGTGATGGAGAAGCCATTGAGCTTCCAGACACATGGTGGGGAAGCTGAGAGCTTTTCCTTTAGGCAGATTGTTGCCCATCTTTGATTTTCCTCTCAAGATCTTGGCCAAGGCTGCTATGAGAGAAAACACTGGTCTAGATTTGTGCCTTTGAGCCTCACAGTGTGTCTAAAACACAGCATTCCAGGTGGAGGAAGGTGTGTCTGGTGGGAGGAACACGTCTCTCATCCCAGTCATACTGGAACCTGTGCAACTGGAACCTGCTGATAACAGGCTGTTTTCCCAGTTCAGTGTGGTAGAGCTGGGAAGTTCTTTAGTGCAGCTTGAACTTTTCCGTGTTCATTTCTTCTGGCATTTAGGAAATTGCCACCATCCTGAAATAGGATTTTTCCAGTTTTAATATTGCCTCAACAACGGTGACCCTTAATTTCTAATCTAGTGATGCTGTTTTGCTTCCATTTGGAAACACTCTCTTGCAACTTCAGATCACACAAAGGCAACTGAAACGCCCTAGATCCTGAAGAGAGTAAAACTCCACACTGAATTCTTCCATTTTGTTTTGAGCAATGCATTAGGTTATTTAAGCTGCAAATTTAAATGACGCTTTGGAGATTTTGGAATGTATTTACCTTTGCACACCTGCATGGTGCTTTCCTCTTGGTGAAGGTGTTAATACACATGGAATAATTTGGGTTGGAAGGGACCTTAAAGCTCATCCAGTTCCAAGCCCCTGCCATGGGCAGGGACACCTTCCACTAGGGCAGGCTTCTCCAAGCCCTGTCCAACCTGGCCAACATATGGGTGTGTAGGTATGGATGAGGACCAGACAATATTGCTGAGCCCAGTGGCTTAGTAGAAGAAGAAAGGATTAAATATGTCTCCAAATGTAAGGAATTCATTGCTGCAGGGACAACATGTATGAGAGAAAACCCCCTTGGGTTGCCAAGGCAAAGCTGACTCCAAAGTAAGGCGCAGAAGGGCAGTGACTTCACCCAGTGTTGCTTTGCTCACCCTTTCCACTTCATTGAACAGCAGTTTCTAATGTGGCCATCCACTCTGCCTCTTTCAGTTGGATTAAAGGAGTGGGAATGCAGCCACCAGTGCCAACAACCTGTTAGTCTATCCTGGTTTACTTGCTGGTGGTTTAACTTGTAAGTGTTCCCAACTCAAGTGGCACAAAATTGTAGTTTTGGGCTTTCTAGCTCTGTGGGTTGAAGGTTCACACTGCAAACACTACCAAGTATTAGTAGTAATATCTTTAATGGCAATAGCCCCCTCTCTGTGAACCCTGGAGGTGCTGGTTTGAACCATCAGCAGCAAAACACTTGTACCTGCCCCATTCTTTACAAAATATGGCTCTTTAAGAAGACAAAACTGGCTGTCAGTACTGGGATAACTGGTTGGACCCCTCAGTGCCCCTGTGATTCTGGTTCTCACTTCTCCAGGCATCATTCCTACCCAGTTATTTCCATGATAATCCATGGCCCACCCATCTTGGAGCTATGTGGGTTCAGACAGACAGAAAGGATCTTAAAATACTCTGGATGCTCTTGCTCACTCCCATCTATTACAATCTTTCCCTGCCTACTTGCTTGGGAGATATTAATAGTTGAGTGAAGGATGATGTTTTTTCCCTTGATGTTTCTTAATATCCTAGCATTTGACTTTTCCTATTTATATATAAATATATATTTGTATTTACATGTATATACATACAAGTACATCATTAATTTCTCTGAATTCCTGTTACTCATGGCTAAAATGAAAGCAACGTTTATGTTGGATCAAAACTGGAAGCCTAAATGTGGTGCATGTACTTAGGCACTTATTAGGTTTTATTATTCACAGCCAAATTATTCAGCTTTTTCTAAGAGCAAAACTCTACTGGGCTCACAGAAATTGGTTTGTAAAGTACTTTAACACATAGTGCACATAATAAAGAAACTCAGTAGGACTTCCCATGTGATTTGGGCCAGACACAGTGACCAGGAGCAGTCTTAGTCCTGCAGCTATTCCAGCTAATGTTGCTGCCAGTGTCTTGGGGGCTTTCAGGAAGGCTGGGAAATGGTCTGAATTTAGTTTTCTTTCCTCTGTGTGGGTAACTTTTGAAGGGGATTGAAATGGTTGCCTTGCCCTTTGTTACAGGAATGGTTACAAAGGGCTTTGCTGGGAATTATTGTTGTTACAGTAATAAAAAGAAAGAAAGAAAGGCTCTTTTTACCTCTTTCCTACCAGCACTGATGTTTCATGGAAGCAAGAACCAGCAGAGAACTGTCCTTTTGCTGCTGAATCAGGTTTTATCATGGGAGGGAGGGCTCGGTGGAGGAAGAGAGAGGCAAGAAAAGAGGAAGGGGGGGGGGGAATGGGGTGGCTCCTCCATTGATGTATTCTCCCTGCATGCCAAGAACTGGATATGAACCAGCACAGATGACAAACGTGGTATCACCTTTGTCAGGCTGACAAGACAAGGTTTGTGACATCTTTGTCAAGGTGACAACCTCTTGTCAAGGTTCTTGTAGGCTTCATGGTGCCAGAACATTTTAAAGAGGCTTTCTGAAGGCTTGAGGAACTTTGCCCAGGTTTGAGGGACTTAGCAATGTGAGAAAGCATGAGGTTACTTGTCTCATAACCTGTACAAGTCAAAGGCAGGTGCTGATGCTGAACATGGGCAGTTAGAGAGAGGGCTGAGATTGCAGATGATTACCAGTTCATGCCTGATCTGAGAAGTGAGACCACTGGAAAGATAGAACAGGATGGCTTGTTCCTGTTCGGATGAGGGAATGAAATGTGCAGCAGCATTAGGAGCAATTAGACAGGCAAGGTGCATCTGAGAAGGAGACAGGGATGAGGCTGAAACTGAGAAGTGAGGTGATGAGAACCCACATGAAAGCATTGGCCACCCTGGGTAAAAAGCAAGGCGCCAGCTCCAGCCGAGGGCCAGAGACGTGAATGATGATGGGCAGGGTGGCGGTGCTGGCTGTGATCAAGGCAGATAAGTTACTGCCCTGTTTGGCTGTGGTGTAGGAGCTCTTTCTCATACATGTGGAAGCATAGAATCCCAGAGCGGTTTGGGTTGGAAGGGACCTTAAGACCACCGCCTCACAGGGAAGAACTTCTGCCGTCTATCCGAGTTAAATCTCCCCTGTTTCAGTCTGAAGCCACCACCCCTTGTCCTACCAGTCCTGTCCATCTTGCAGTGCCGCAAGGGCAGAATGAGATTGTAACTTGGGTAAGATGATAGGCCTGGAGCGGAGAAGTAGATCACGGAGCGACCGTTACTGAGTGCCTGTGATACACGTTCGTATTTCATAGGGTGAGTTCACCTAACAGCAATTACAGAGGGAATGACAGATTAAGTGTCCTGTCTGGGATGTGGACCTTTGGAAATGGGGAGTTTGGGGAGGCAACTCCAGCGGAGCAGTCTTGGAAACCAGAGGAGAACAAAATCTCAGGAGCCAGGCTGATAACTCTGTCAGGATGGGAATGAAGCAATATCCCAGAGATTACGCCAGGAAGTGGATATTAGAAACTTTGGCAAAGCAGCCGAGTGTGAAGGGGCAGGAGCCAGATAAGAGGAATTCTGAGATAGGAGCAGAGGAGAGGAACCCCAGAGAGCAGTGAAATGGTGAGTTAGGAATGAGTGTGGGGATGGAAAGCAGGACAGGGGAGGATGATAACTGTTGAGGCGGATGAAACCGGGGGTGCTTTGTTGGTTTTACACATAAAAAGGTGGATAACACTTGTCCATAGCTGCACTGTAAGCGATAGGTTAGGGGTAACAGAGAGGAGGGACTGATGGGGCTGAGGGCATGGGTGGAAGCAGAGGGGCCAGGATTTGCAATGGGAAGCTGGAGCAGAAATATCTGCCTCTGGATCTGGGTGGTGAAGAGGGAGGTGAGGAAGGGGGAGAGGATCTCTAGGTGGGTAACGGGGGTTACGTCTGCAAAGACCGGCAAAATCCTGCCCGGGGAGGGAGGAAGAGGAGGAATGCAGCAGAAGGGCGAGCCTCAGGGTTACAGTGGTAAAGGAGGGGCTGTTTACGGAGGAAGGTGGCGGGCCCGGGGGAGGAGAGGATGGCTGCAGTGGAGCCAGTCAAACCCGGCATGGGATTTCCACGAGGAACGGCAGAGCAGCACTGGAGGAAATGGATGCTGGGGGTGAGCCAACATTGTCTGTGCGATAGGAGAGGGTGTCGGAGGAGGAGGAGCATGAAGCCTGCAGGGACCCAATAACCGCATAAACGCGAGCGAAGGCAAAGCAGAAGGGAAGGGAAGGGAAAGGAGCCGGGAAGGAGCGCCGGGAGCAGCCTGCGGGGAGGCCGCGGCACCGAGGGGGTCGATCTGGGGGTGACGCCGGGGCCAGGCCGCAGCGGCGGCGGCACCAGGTGAGGGCCGCACTCGGTGTAAGCGGGGCCGCGCCGGGGACACCTGCGGGGCCCGGGGCCCGCCGCAAGGAGCCCGCTCGCCGCCTGCGCGGGGGAAAGAAGGGGCCGGGGGGGGGCCGGGCCGGGCCGGGCCCAGCCCCGCCGCTGTCCCCGCCCCTCGCCCCTCGTAGCCGCCGCGGCCGGGCGGGCGGAGCGCAGCGCAGCGCAGCACCGCGGGGGCTGCGGGCGCTCCGGTCACTCCCCGCTGCTGCAGCCGCCGCCGCCGCCGCCGAGCTGAGGGAGCCGTGCCCGGGCAGCGCTGAGGTAGGGGCGGCCGTGAGCCGGGAGGACCCCCCCCCTCCCCGTAACCCATCTCCGTGTGTTGGTGTGAGGCGGGCACCGCACCGCGGGCGGGCCCGCAGCTTCGCTCCGCAGCGCCCGGCGGGCGGCGAGACCCCGCGGCCTCCCCCCCTCTTCAGCCCGCATCCCGCTGCGGGGCTGCACCCCCCGGCCCCGCTGTCAGGGCGCGGAGCCGCCCAGCCCCGCCCTGCGGCGCCGCGGCCTCGCCTCATCGCTCCTCATCGCTCCTCATCGCTCCCCTGCGGGGCCGCAGCCCCCCCCCCCCCGCTGTATTTATCTTCATTACCCCGCACGGAGGTAATGGCAGTGGTGCTCGGGCGGGGCGCGGGGCTCGTCCTGCGCCGTGGTGCGCAGCGCCCGGCAGCGGCGGAGCGGAGCCGCCGCAGTGCTGCTGCGGGGCCGCGGCGCCTCTCCCCCGCTGCCGCCCCGGGGTCGGCGGCCGTGCGGTGGGGCAGGGCAGGGCAGCGCTCCGGAGCGGGGTTTGAGGAGGACGGGGGGGTGTCTGTCCGTCAAGCGCCCCTGCAGCCGGGCGGGGACAGGCCTGGGTTAACACAAAGAACATGGCAGGCTCCTGCGAGGCACCGAGAGGCTGCAGCAGCGCCGAGGAGCCCTTGCTCACGGCTCTGGCGCCGTGTGGGGAGAGCCCTCGTGGAAAGCTGAGCTTTTCCGCCTGCGAGGGACGGTTCGGAGCTAGGGCGAGGCATTGCCTGGTTGGTTTTGCTGTCGTAATTGTGAGGGGAATCGCTTTCGCGTTTGTAGGTGAGTCCCGCTTTGCGTTTTGAGACCGCGCTAACGTCGCCCATAGGTGTAAATATACAACCCTAAAAGCAGGATGACTGGAATAGGGAATAAGCCCCAGTGTCCCAGCTCCAGAGCACTCCGTACCCTTTACTGACAGGGTGGGAATATTATAAAACCTGCCTATGGAGCTGGCGAGGCAGCTCAGGAAGCCTCCGCTCTGCACTAACCCCGTGTGCTGGAAGGCGCTGCGGGGAACAATGCTCCCAGCCGGAGCTTATGGGCAGCAATTTATTCCAAGGGATAATCAGCCCTGCGAAAGCATCAGGGGAGCCTGTGGCTCCTCAGGCCTTTGCAGGGAATCTCTGCTGGAAGCAGGACTCGCGTATCCTCAGTGGGAGGAGATGGAAATGGTGTGAAGAGCTGGGAAGGGAGGGTGACGGCAGCTCGATGCGGTTCCTGAAGAACTGGCGTTATCCATTGGTGTTCCTGTGTTTTCCTGGCTGTTGTATGCTTACATGGCTAAGCAGGGCTCGTAGGGCTGTGGGGAGGACTGGTGGGCTCTCTCATGGGTCACCGCCAGAGCCAGGGAGGTGATAAATACCATAGGGAAGGAACATTCAGTCACCTCATGCAGCAACACAGGCTCGGTGTTAAAAAGAGGTCAGGTTGTGTCACTGGAGCCCGTCGTGCGCTGTCTGTAATGCAGGTCCAGTGCAGTAAATGGGATCTGCTGAAGCAGAATGCAGCGCTTGGGGATGAAATAGGAGCTTGCAGCAGTTCCGTGGCAAAAAGCATTGCAGACGCTGTTTCATCTCGGTGGCGGCACCAATCCTGCAGCTTGTGGAATCCCTGCAGCGTTCCCCAGCTCTGCCGGCACACAGGGGTGGAACAGAGAGGGTCCAAACGCTTGTGCTGCATGCATGGAGAGCAGGACGCTGCTGCATGTCTCGCAGTTCCTCCTCAGGAGGCGTTCCGAGCCACTGTGTGAAGGGTGTTTTGGTTTTCCTTCAGCATATGTGAAATCCAAGCCCTCGACCCCCTGTAATGCTCATGCTATTACGTCACCTGGCTACGGATTGGGTTTTAATGTGGGTCAGTTATCAGATTTAATACTTGTAGTTGGATGATTTGTAAAATCAACGTTGTTTGTCACGAGTGACAAGTACATGGGTGTATTCCGTGGGACATAGATGGGAAGATGGATTTCTACAGATGTTTAAGGTTCGGACTGGACTGGTGTCTTCAAGCATCTTCCCCCCCCAAAAGCTGGTCTAGTGAAGGTGTCCCTGCCTATGCCAGGGGTTGGAACTAGATCAGCTTTAAGGTCATTTCCAGCCCAAACCATTCCATTCTATGTTTAAGGCTCAGACTGCCAAAGTTCTCTAGCCAGTTAATCTCTGTAGGCACCTAAATTCCTTAGTCATCTGATCTGGGCACAGGTTACAAACCAGTCCAGCGGTTTAGCACTGCCCATTACCCGTGAGTCAGCTCCTGAATCCAGGCCAGGCTGGTATCTCTGACCACAGCCTCCTGCTCACCACCATTTCATGGATATAGGAAAACCTTTGCGAACTGCAGTGCTCGGGTGATGGGAACTGGGTGGTCCAACATCAGCCTGAGGAGACACCAGCAACCCCTTGGATCTTGCCAACCCTCAGCTGAGTGAGGGGGTTGTGAAGCAGAGCAGTGGAGGCTCTTTTCTGCGGCGGTTATACACACTGTGCCATGGAGGCTTGTGATGAGGTTGGGCCAGTGCTCCGTGATGGTGCATCCAGCTCTGGGGGCAACAGCACAAGAGGGATGTGGAGCTGTTGGAGTGAGGCCAGAGGAGGCCATGGAGATGTTGCAAGGGCTGGAGCAGCTCTGCTCTGGAGCCAGGCTGAGAGAGCTGGGCTGGGGCAGCCTGGAGAAGAGAAGGCTCCTGAAGGGGAGACCTGAGAGCAGCTCCAGTGCCTGAAGGGGCTGCAGGAAAGCTGGAGAGGGGCTTGGGACAAGGGGTGTAGGCACAGGCCAAGGGTCGCTGGCACAGGGTGCCCAGAGAAGCTGTGGCTGCCCCATCCCTGGCAGTGTTCAAGGTCAGGTGGAACAGGGCTTGGAGCAAGCTGCTCTAGTGGAAGGTGTCCCTGCCTGTGGCAGGGGGCTGGAGCTGGAGGAGCTTTAAGGTCCCTTTCAACTCATATGACTCTGTATGAGCACTATAGAGCCATGTAGGGTTTTTCTGACAGCTCTCACACTGTGTGCTCCCTCCTGTTCCCAGCTGATGTAGTCTGGGAGTAGCCTGTGCTTTCTCCTTACCTCTGCTCAAGTTCATGGCAACTTTCCCAAGTGAAACCAGCGGGAATCTGGCCTGGAGTTACGAAATGTGAAAATCCAGTTGTCTCCCTTTGCTTCCTGGTGCGCTCACACCTCAGAAATCACTTTGTGTTTGATTGTTACCACCAAATAACACTCTCCTGGAGAAGCAAGTGCTGGAGCTGGCACGTGCGTGCCGTCAAATGGCACCGAGGCACAATCAGTGCTCTGCACTCGAGGCTGCTTTCCCCACTGTTATTCTTTTCCCCACATGTGGTTTTCATTTGTCAGATTTTTATTATTCCTCTGAAAATGATCTGCTGTGAGTTTGTTTTTCTAATGAACACGGATACGACGGTGCAGCAGTTATAGCTGGGCCTTGCCTGGCTTTGCTTTCCTTTCTTCTAATGAAAAAAGGGCTACAGAGACAGAACATGCAAGGAATTTTTCTTGTGCCTAGTAGATCTCGGCTTACCCAGCAGCTTTAACAGAGGGGTGGAGATCAATTCTGTATGTTTAAGCAGGCACCTTATCCTTCTGTTTTGTTCAGCTTTATTTCTCTCTCACATATTGTTAATCCCAGACACATTTTTTACTCTCTATTTCTCATTAATAAGACCACTTGTGCATGGAAATAAGTGTATTGTTAGTTGGTGGTCAGGTTTATAACAGCTTTAGTGGTTGTTTGAAACAGATGACTAGGGAGGGTGGGCTTGTGCCAGAGAGTGCTATTTTGACTTGCAGTAAAAGGTATGGGATTAGGAAAAGATGCACACTGAAGTATAATCATTGTGCTCAGGGATTGTGTGTGTCTTCCTATGGCCAAGGACAGGTTAAGGTTGAGGAGTACCTTGAGCTGTGTTTTAGTATCATTACCATTTTTCTTTCTCTTCTCTATGAGGTTTTTCTCCTATGGAATGATGAAAATTTCAGGATGTTCGTACTTTTTCATGTCTTTTCACTTCCCTCCTGCTATTTTCTTAATCATAGGATCACAGAATGGCTTGGGTTGGAAGGACCTGGAAGTTCATCCAGTCGTGTCCCCCCCCCCCCCGATGATACATTGCACAAACCTCTCTCTACTCTCTCTATATTTTCCCAAGCTGCATGTCTTTTAGCACACCAGGAATCTCTTCGGCACATCCCCACTGCCACCAGAGAAACATCTCATGCTGTTGTGCAGGCAGTTCTATTTCACCATCTATTGAACGTGCCGAGCATTAGAACCTGGAAAAGCAATGGTGGGTTGGTTTGGTTTACTGGGCAACCTCTCACATCAAGAGAGCAGCAAGAACTGAACAAAAGAGGCCATTGGAGTGAAGATGATGTGCCAGCAGATGCTCACACACACGTGTTAGGTGCTACGAATAGCCTGGCTGTTCATGCCAACCATGCCACTGGAATGGGAGAGGTGTCCAGTGGTTCTCTGTTCATCAACCTAAAAATACACTGCTCTAACACTGTTCACAGGTAAATGTTCCCAATTAAGCAGCTTCTCTGTTTACTGGGGTTCCAACCAGGCTGTTCTCTTTTGGGACCAGTGGCCAGATCCTGGAGTTGCACCTGCTGAGCAGTGACTCACTGTGGTCTGTGAAACACAGGCAGGAATCCCATGGTTTGCTCTGAAGGGAGCTTAAAGCTAATCCCCAACCCCTTGCCACAGGCAGGGGCACCTTCCACTAGAGCAGCTTGCTCCAAGCCCCTGTGTCCAACCTGCCCTTGAGCACTGCCAGGGATGGGGCAGCCACAGCTTCTCTGGGCACCCTGTGCCAGCGCCTCAGCACCCTCCCAGGGAAGAGCTTCTGCCTAAGAGCTCAGCTCAGTCTCCCCTCGGGCAGGTTCAAGCCATTCCCCTTGGCCTGTCCCTACAGGCCCTTGTCCAAAGCCCCTCTCCAGGTTTCCTGCAGCTCCTTCAGGCACTGGAGCTGCTCTCAGGTCTCCCCTTCAGGAGCCTTCTCTTCTCCAGGCTGCCCCAGCCCAGCTCTCTCAGCCTGGCTCCAGAGCAGAGCTGCTCCAGCCCCCGCAGCATCCCCATGGCCTCCTCTGGACTTGCTGAAACATGGTGTTCCTGGAGTTAGTCTCCCAGTTTTGTTCACCTATCCACAGCTGTACACAAGAGACAACCTTTTCTCCTTCTCTGTTACAGTCATACCACTTGGAGCTGTTTGGGTGTGAGAATATGACACAAGAATGCTCCTGCAGGTAACTGGAGAAACTGTGGCCTTGCTGTTGAGTAGTAAAGGGGGTTTTGAGTGTATTTTTAGGAAAGGGATAGGTTGAGTGACAGCTCAGATGTATTGGAGCAACCATTGGTTTTGTTTTGTTAGTCATGACTCCACTGTAGTGAGAATGTGGAATCATCCCTGGAATGGGCTTCAGTCAGGGCTGGGCAGGGACTCCTCCTCTGTGTAGGTGGGCCTGTAGGAGGCTACACACAACACACGGGTTCTGTGGAGACAGGTTGTCATGTACATAGTTATAAGGACTCAGTTTAGCTGGTGGGAGATGTAATCAGAGCTGAAGATGTGCAGACCTAAAGCAATCAGCACAAGCTTTCGTGTGCTGCTTCACTGCCCACGTGACAGAGTGACAACATCAGTTAATGTATTTGAAGTACCCAGCTTAATGAATCAAGTGTTTACGCTTCATCTCTTCAGTGCCACTGTAGAAAGTGGTTGAATGGGTGTTGTGATCCTTTCTGGCCCTGGTCCATCGGCTCTACAGACCTTTAGGTGTGTGACTGGAGGCTCCTTAAGCATCACACCCAGGTACTGGCTGTGCTGAAAGCTCAGGCCTTCAGGTGGGTGCTCAGGGAGGATCACCCTCTGAGCCCCAGGTTTTGTGGAGCTTTGTTTCCTGCTTTTGGGCTTTCTTGGAGGCTTTGGAGGCCAGGGCTTGGCAGCGAGCTGGTGGGAGGTGCTCCGAGGTGACGCAGAGGCTCCTCTGGGGAGCCTGGCCCTGATGTGTTCAGGTTACACTGATCAACGCATCTGGTACCAGGCTGGAGCTTCTCCCAAGCCAGACCAACAGGCACCTTTGGGAGTCTTGAACCTTCACTGCAAGCTTCAGCCCCCCATCGTGTTACAGCCCCAAGTACATGGTCAAGGTCTTTGTGGGGACTTCCTACCATCTGGATCTGGATCTTGGTGCTTCTGTAAGTTACTGAGTTTGTCATATCATTCTGTTGATTAACTTGTTATAGAAAGGGATATCTGCTTTGAGTCTCACTTCTACATGATAAAACGGAGCCTTGCGGTTGTAAGGGCAAGAAAGGCATCAGTATGTGTTTCTCACCCATGGTGGGTGCTGCTTGACTGGTTCGCAGTGGGGTTGATCTGTGGTGACTGCAGAAAACCAGGGGGTTGTGCACTGTGACCAAACACTTGTTTTTTCCGCTCGTGAAATCAATTCTGCTTTGTGCCTGGATACCACAAATACTCCAGCTAATTATAGCAGGCAGCTCCTCTGGTTTGTTGGCTTACAAGGGAAAAGGTGCTGCCTGCTGTATCTAAATTAACCTAATGTACACACATTTACTTTAACACCCACAGGTTTCTGTTTGGGCACCTCGCTTGGGAAGTGTTGGCTTTTGTCTGGAGCTAAGTTAATGAGGAGGTTGCCTTCCCCAAGGCTTGCAGTGACTTTTCTCTTAGGAAACACATATTGAATGAGTGTGTTTAAGGGTGATCCATGGCCAGTCCCTGCAGCTGGAGAGCTTCGCACTGGTGGGCAGTTTGTGGCTCCGGTATGCTGGGGGCATGCACATTTATAGCAACACTGGAATGCAGCATGAAGCTGATCAGTCTGTGCTTGGAGAAAGCAGGTTTTGCTTCTCGCTAGGAAATTCCAGGTCTCTGTGCTTTTGGAAGGTACTTTGGGCTCAAATCTGCTGTCTGGAAGTCAGTGAGTGTTTCAGCATAGGAGGAAGGCCACTTATTGTGGCCTTTTTCCTGCACATAATTTTTAGGAAAGCATTCGTTATTAAACCCAGTGTTAGGTGGACTCTAGTGAGGAAGTCTTATTTCCCACTCTGCCACTTACATGGAATGGGAAAAGCAGGGAGTTGAGCAGCATACACTGGTTTTGGGTGTCTGAACTTTCAAAAACTATGGGATCCACATCCCTTGACATGTGAATGTTCCTTTAGTCAGCTTGACTCAGAGATAAAATCATGGAATGGTTTGAGTTGGAAGGGACCTCAAAGCTCCTCCAGCTCCAAGTCCTGCCACAGGCAGGGACCCCTTCCACTAGAGCAGCTTGCTCCAAGCCCCTGTGTCCAACCTGGCCTTGAACACTGCCAGGGATGGGGCATCCATAGATGAGCTGGGGGGGGGGAAATGGGCTTTAAGCTGCAGTTCACCTTGAGTCATGCAGGGTCCCTATGTGATGAGGCAGCCTAGTTAGTTTAACGTTGGCTTTATTTTTGTAGCTTATTGTGGCCTTTTTTTCTGCACATCATATATAGGAATAATTCTCCACAGTTCCATGATGGTCACAAGGTGAATGGATTAACTGCTACCCTCTTGTTTTTAACCTTTCTTTATTAAAGTAACATATTCTTATTGTCATTTCAAGTGCTTTAAAGAGGCCTGAAAAGAATCTGCTTGGCTCTGGAGCTCACTGGTTTGCACCAGTTGAGGATCTGTCCTGCAGCCTTTAAGTTCTGATAAAAGAAACACTGGAGCCTGTTGTATTTTATTCCCTTTGCGTTTTTGGCACCAGAGGAGCTTTTCCTGATTGTTTTTCCTCATTTGAAGGCTGATTGTACTAAGTGACCTCTTGCTGCTAAAGGGTGGGTCAGTTTATGTGGGAAACTCTTACTCAATGTGTCTGGGAGATAAGTGGGACTGCATCCCAACCAGCGCTGGGCATTAAATCCCGGAATGCACTGAGGATCTGCCAGGAGATTGGAAGCAGGACTATGCGACAAGCGCGAATGCAGTCACACTCTCCCTAAAATAGTCCTCTGGATAACAGGAGATGTGGAAAGTTATCACTTACCTCATTTTAGCACAAACTCTTTCCTAAAAATGGATCATTGACTGAGGGTTTGGGGGGGGTTCTTTACTTTTTCAAGATATATTCTGGTTGCATCTCAGGAGCATTTAGGTCCCTCTCCAGTCTTAAGTTGAAGGCAGGAGACGGCTGCAGGTGAGGAGGGAAAAAGCTGTATTAAACCCATGCAAGTGAAGCACAAACCCCGCAGTCCCAGCTTAGGGAAAGCTGTTCATCTAATCCTCATGGTTATCTGAATGAGGAACAAGGTGGATTCTTATCTTGCTGTAGGTTAGTAGTGTCTTCAAATTCACCTTAAGCTGTCTGGAAGTGGCAAGGCAGAGATAAATCAGTTCAGCAGCCTTGGACATGCCTGCACGGGTTGCCAGTGATGGGATTTTGGCACAGGACGCTGGCTGCGGGGATTGTGTTTGGATATTAAAATGAGCAGTGCTTCACCACTGCAGGCTCTATATGGTTTCTTTTAAGGGTAAAAATAAGCAAATTTGATTCCTGTTCCTGTGTCAAATCTATCAATGGAAGGATCTGATTGTGCAGCTTTAGTCGCTGCCGTAAGCCATTTAAACTTAAAACCTGGGCTGCCTAAATTAGTTCCTTACGGAAAGAGGATGAGTTAGCTTCTAAATGGGATAGTGTGAGGGAAGTGTGGGGGCCAGAGTGGCTGGTCCTTCCGAGCAGGGCTGCAGTATCCCGAGTCAGCACCAGGTTGTGTTTAACCCTGTGGGAATGAAGGAAGCATGGGTGGAAATAACCGTTCCCTGGCCATGAGCTTCCATTGCTGCAGGGACCTGGATGAGGAGCGCCGTGAAAGGGATGGAATGTTAGGGAATTGTTCTGGTCTCCTGTAGGTGTGACCTTTTGTGGCTGCAGCTCTCGGGACAAGTGATGAGCTGTGCTTTTTGAAAGGCAAAGGGATTACTTCATGTGTGGAAAAACACCCGTCACCTCCCTCTCTGCGCTGGGAGCCTGGGAGCAGTGGGGCTCTGGATACCCACAGGATGTACCGCTCCCACCGGGCCCGAGCCAGAACTGAAATCCCTGGCACAGGTACTAGGTCCTCATGGCCTGTGCTTGGGGAAGAGCAGCTTCATGTCCCCTGTGCTGCTGTCCCTGAGCTGCCCTGTGGGCAGGGCTCTCGCTCAGCCTGTGGTGCAGCAGCAGCAAGGCTGCGTTCTGTTACCCTGCTTTGCAGCACGTTGGGGAAGGAAGGCTCAGGATGAAGTGGGAACACTCCAAGGGTGGTTTTGGGGAGGATGTGGCACACCAGTTAGCCCAGCCCTGTGCCACAGGGATTCCCTGACCCCAGCTGGCCCATTAAGCAGCTTTGCAGCTTTCCATCGTCGCTGGGGTGTGTAAAGTAGCTTTGGTGCTGCTCAGGATCTGGCTCCAAGGAGGGACGCACAAAACGCAGGTAAACAGAGTGAAAAACCACAACACAGTTGAGTTTCACTGAGCTTGTCTATATAAGTCAGCCCTTCAGGTTATCTCTGTATTAGGAAATAAATGTCCAGAATTGCACAGTTCCCATAAGAGATGTGAATAAGAGAAGCTGTGGCTGCCCCATCCCTGGCAGTGTTCAAGGCCAGGCTGGACACAGGGGCTTGGAGCAAGCTGCTCTAGTGGAAGGGGTCCCTGCCCGTGGGAGCAGGGGTTGGAACTGGAGGAGCTTTAAGCTCCTTTCCAACCCAAACCAGGCTGGGATTCTATGAATACGGCTAATAGCAAGTTGAACTGCCCTGAAGAGCTGCACGTTGGGGCAAGTGGGTTATTTCTGGAGATCTATTCTCCTTGTATGCTGGACAAACAAGAAGATGACTGAGTTAAACATATACCACAAAGAATTGAAGCTATTTTTTCCCAGGCAAAGTATTGAAGTATCCATAGTGTAATAATGATCTGTGTCATCTGCTGGTTTAGTAACGGAACTCTCAAGTGCATTCTTTGTGCAGTAAGAAAAGCGGGACCTTCTGTGTCTATTTTCATTGCTGTCTTAGGATTCTCCTTTCTCTGTGACACTTAAGGATGAAGGATCTGAATCTCCAGTTATGCCAAGTGACACAGCTACATCCCAGCATGTGAAGCTGTGCTCACTGACATCAGCACAGTCTGTGGCTTGTGGTTTTGAATCATCATACAAAAATATGGAGAAGCACCTATCTGAGCTAATTCTATATTGCTCAGTATTTCTGAACCACATTAGAACCTTGAGGATTGTGAAAAGACACCAAAACAATGGTAAATAACATCACAAAGGATGGTGATAGCCCCTCTGTGGGCAGCTGTGAGTGATGGGGAGCACATAGCTCTCGTCTTCTCTGTGGTTTTAGTCTGGGTAATCCTAATAGAGAGTAAATTGTGAGTGTGAGCCTGCTGCTGGAGCGTGTGTAACAAAGATCAGTGTTTAGATGTGCCATAAAGGTATAGGAGGAACTAGGGATGCTTGCTTAGGTATTTATTGCTGGTAGGCTGAGGTATAACCAGAGGTTTAATTGCTCTAAACTAGGATCTTCTCCTGAACAAGTGGAGAAGGAACACTGTGAGGACCTAACAATCTCTTTCATACAGTCATAAAATCCCAGAGTGGTTTGGGTTGGAAAGGACCTTAAGGTCATCCAGTTCCAACCCCCTGCCATGGGCAGGGACACCTCACACTAGACCATGTCACCCAAGCCCCATCCAACCTGGCCTTGAACACCACAAGAGATGGAGCATTCACCACTTCTTTGGGCAACTTGTTCATAGAATCCCAGACTGGTTTGGGTTGGAAGGGACCTCCAGACCTCACCCTGTCCAACCCCCTGCAACGAGCAGGGACATCTCCAACTAGACCAGGTTGCTCAGAACCGCATCCAGCCTGGCCTGGAATGTCTCCAGGGATGGGGCATCCACCACCTTTCTGGGCAGCCTGTGCCAGTGTTTCACCACCCTCGTTGTAAGGAATTCCTTCCTCACACCCAGCCTGAGCTCCCTGTTTCCATGTGAGTCTGCTCACCGCAGCGGAGCAGGTGAGGAGCACATGGACATGCCAATGGGAGGTGGAGCGCCGGCTTGGCCAGGGGCACGCCGGCCATCTCAGAGCTGTTTCTACAGCTGCTGCTGACGGGCTGAGAGCAATGTGAATCACTTGGGGCTGCAGTGGCTCAGGCTGTGAGAGTCCTCACATTCCTGGCACGGGGCGAGGAGCCTTCACGTCACCTTGAGGGCAGTCTGCAGAGCAGCGTGTCCGTGTTATTCCAGTGTGGCTTTAACGGGAATACAGCTGCTGTCAGCTTTAGCTTCTGGTTCCACAAGTGTGGCAGGACACTGAGGAGCCATGGAAGAGATTGGGGGCCCAAAATGAGCGTTCAACAAACTCCATTAGGCTGGTGCCTGTAGCAGTCTTACTGTTAAAGGTTTTATGCGTACTTGGATATAATCATAGAATCAACTAGGTTGGAAAAGACCTTTAAGATCATCAAGTCCAACAGTATAAATATATATAAATGCATATAAATCCATATAAATATATCTGCTTTCTGATATTTAGTAGCTTGGCCTTTATATTGCTTGACCCTCTAAAGAGAGATGGGAGGGCATGTGAATGTATAAAAGAAGGGCAGAAATAACTTTATTAAAGGTTTTATGTATATTTTGATATAATCATAGACTCAACCAGGTTGAAAACCGTTAAGATCGAGTCCAACAGTATAAATATATAGAAATGTATATAAATAAAATATAAATAAATCCATATAAACGCATCTCCTCTCTGATATTTGGTAGCTTGGCCATTCTATTTCTTGACCCTCTGAAGAGAGACAGGAGGGCACGTGAATGTATAAAAGAAGGGCAGAAATAACTTGGGATGTATTTTTAATGTTCTGTTGCGTGGCTTGATGAAAACGTTGCAGCTTTGGAAGGCTGAAATGCTCGATGGTGATGGATGTGGAGGCACGGTCACTATGCAGACTGCTTTATCAGAGGGGAATTTCCAAATGGCGTTCCAAGCATGTTATTAAAGGATTAAAGAGCTGGGTGATGCACCTGGGGCTAACTGTCCCGAAACCAGGCTACTAATACACCATAATTAACTGTTAAGCAAATATTCCCATAACACCAAACCATGTTTTGATTTGCTTTGTGCCTCGCAGTGGTTCGCACGCTGGTCAGAAGCATTTGCAGGATGAACCTGATAGGTCTGGAGGGAGCGTGTGTGTTGTATGAGGTTGTAGTTCTCATTGTGTTTCCATCTGAGCCTTATGTCTGTGGGTCTGCTTTGGCAGAGGAGCTCAGGACCTGCTCAGTGAGGTGAGGAACATGATGTGATGCCTGTAACTCGCTGGTTATGGGGGTTTTGGAACATGGAGCTTGGTCCCAATGAGCATTCCTAAAAGTCTTGGTTGAATTGCCCTTGCAAATGGCAAACTCGTGTTTTGTTCCAGTGTTCTAAATGATAATCTTGTTTCCCCCCCGGGTATGTCATGTGTATAGTGAAAACTGTTTAACTTTGGTGTAATATCCACTTCTTCTTCTCTCAATTGGCCCCAGCATAGCAGCAGACTGGAATGTTTTGTACATATTTTCTTTTCTTACTTTGTTATATTAAAGCAAGCTCCCCATTTTTGTTGTCATCAGGAGCAATAAATTCCTGTTCTTCTTCATACTCTGCCAATTTTGCTTTTGACTTCCATTAAGTGCTGCCTGGAAAATGCAGGGATTTCTCTTCCAAGTGCTGGAACTCTTTCCCAAAGTCAACCTGAAGGGCAGAGTTCACCTTTGGGAAGTGCCAAGTGGAAGATTGGTGGGTGCTGAGACTGCAATGACCATGGCTTTAGCCCTTCCAGATCTGCTGGCTTTCAGGCATGAGTGCCAGGAAAACATTGCAGTATTCCCTTTAGTTCTCCAGGCAGAGCAGTTTCTAAGCCAAGATTTCAGAGTGTATCAGGAATCAAGGCTAGATGGCTACTGGGTTGCTGCTTCTAAATCCTAATGTGTTTTGTGCTGATGCATGGTCCTTGAATATTGTACCTTAAGGAATCAGTTCCCCAGAATCACTTGGAAAACCTTTTGCTCCCCTCTGTCCTGGAGACATGATGTGACTGGGGTGGCTCTGAACCAGGGGGTTAGGGTGGGTTTAGAGGCTCCAGGGCTTTAGAGCAGGGTTCCATTTGGTTTTGCAGGTGTTTGGAGCCTCCAACATGGGGTCACAGCAGAAGAAAAGCCCTCTGCTCACCAGCATTCTGTTCAAGATAACTTCTTACATCTGAAACATGGCAGGGCTGCTCTCAAAGGATGTGATCATAGAGGTTAAAGCCCAACAGCCCAGTGTCCAAACCCACTGCAGCCTGTTTTCTTCCCTATAACGCTATAGTGAAGTCATTGTGTTAACAGCTGGTTCCCACGTGTGCGGCGCTGATACCGTATCAGGACAATGAGCAAGTCCGTCTGGCCTGGGGTTTGGATTCTGCTGAGCCCTGCCCAGAAAAAGTGACACGTTTGGGGAAATGATGTGGCCTTTCTGTTTGGATGACTGGCACTGAGCCCATTCTGGTGGTGATTTATTGCTGGTGGGCCCAGGTCCCTCTGACAATGAAGAATTGCCCTCTGTCTGCTGGCCCCGAGTTATTTGCTCTGGCCTCAACAAGTGTTCCTGATGTTGACAGCCTGACAGCCATGTAAACCAGCCCTATGGGAACCTCTGGGAAGCAGGATGGGATTGGTTGGAATGGTTAAAAGTTGTATTTTCTAGGTGGAAAGCCACTCGAACAGAGCTGTCAGGGCTTCTTCCTGAGTTCTGGTTTTAGCCTGGAGCCTTCATCCTATCAATGGCATCAACAAAAAGGGGGAGGAGGTTTGATGCTTGAAACCAAAGAGAAACCTGGAGAAAAGCAGTTGAGGGAGGTTTTCTAGCAGCCTATAGCTAATTTCAGCTGTGGAGTTTGGGTTGGTTTTGTTCTTTATAGTGCTTTTTATTTGGTTTTTATTTTAATGCTTTTAATTTCATGGTCTTTTGTGGGATGAGGAAGGAGGGAGCTGTTGTCCCCACTGGAGTCGCACCATGGTGCATGCCTCTGGCCCTGTGTTTAGCTGCAGCCTGAGGGAAGTCTGGTTGGTTTTTGCAGCTGGATGTGTTGAGAAGCTGTCATAATCACTAATTCCAGGCTTTGCTGCTTGGTGGTGTCTGCTGGAGGCAACAGTAAAACTCCCCAATACTCTTCCCATGCAGAATCCAAAATTCCATGAGAAATGCAAGCCCTGTGAACAGAGTTGTCTGTGTCAGTCTCTGCTTTGCTTGCCTCTCACCATGACTGTAAGTCATCCATGAAGTCAGTGCACTGCTTAAAGGGGGCATTCCTTTTGCAATTGCTATCACAGTTCCAATATTCAGATATTCACAGAATCACATCAAGGTTTGGGTTGGAAGGGACCTTAAAGCTCCTCCAGCTCCAACCCCTGCCAGGGCAGGGACACCTTCCACTAGAGCAGCTTGCTCCAAGCCCCTGTGTCCAACCTGGCCTTGAACACTGCCAGGGATGGGGCAGCCACAGCTTCTCTGGGCACCCTGTGCCAGCGCCTCAGCACCCTCACAGGGAAGAGCTTCTGCCTAAGAGCTCAGCTCAGTCTCCCCTCTGGCAGGTTCAAGCCATTCCCCTTGGCCTGTCCCTCCATCCCTTGTCCCAAGCCCCCCTCCAGCTTTCCTGCAGCCCCTTCAGGCACTGGAGCTGCTCTCAGGTCTCCCCTTCAGGAGCCTTCTCTTCTCCAGGCTGCCCCAGCCCAGCTCTCTCAGCCTGGCTCCAGAGCAGAGCTGCTCCAGCCCTTGCAGCATCCCCATGGCCTCCTCTGGCCTCGCTCCAACAGCTCCACGTCCCTCTGGTGCTGCTGCCCCAGAGCTGGATCAGGGCTGCAGGGGGGGCTCCTTCTCTGCCACGTTCAGAATAGCTGTGAATATAGAAATTCTTTGGTTCTTCTTACCAGGGAAGTGGAACGTTCATCATTTCAAAGGGTCGCTCCCAGGGCTGGACACATGCAGGAGTTGAGCTGAGGCCTCTTCACCCCATTTCTTCATCTCTGTTGTTGTTGTTGTTGAACAGAGAGTACAAGTGGGTGGGAGAAAGGAAGGAGCAGGAAATGGATCAAAAGAAAGTGCAGAGCATCTGAACTCAAATGGATGAAGTAATGGACCAGAGGGAATGCAAAAGTGAAAATGTGGATTTGAAACAGGAAACTGCATCCATGGAACTTCATCGCGACCAGATTCATCCTGGCTTGGCAAATGGGTGCATAGCAGTGAGTGGGGCAACAGGCAGCACCTCTGCTGGCTGGCAGGGCTGTGAGGAGGAGCTGGCTCCTCTCTCTGGATGCTGTGGGTTCCTGTTCATGGGAGGAGGACTGAATGTTGTACCAAGCCACTAATTACCTTTGGGAGGCCACTTCCAAGGGTGGGTGCGATCCCAGTGATTGGGCTGGGTGGGAGGATCAAGGGCTTGGCAAGCTGCGGTGTGTGTGCTTAGTGCTGATACCCTCGGCCTACTTGTTAGAAGCATTGGCAAAGGAAAGGCAGTGTTTATGTGTTTCCCCAGTGTTGTGGTGGTAATACGGAGCTGAATGAGAAAACATCATTTCAGCAAAATGATTTCCTTAAACTTGCCATCAGCAGAAGACGTGTTGGGAAAGAGAGTTCCCTCTAGGGTGAATTAAAGGAATGGCCACTGTATATTTAATGGGCAAAGCCCTGTTCTTGTCATGTGGCTTCAATATCTTAATAACATTAAGAAGGAAGGAAGGGAGCCAAACAATGCACCTTTGTCATGGAAATGAAGCCCAGGAGGGCTTTCAGCAAACACTGGTCAGCCCAAACAAGGGCTTGAATTGTCATCTGCCATAAAAGAAAGTCTAATTTGTCCCTGTAATCCTGTTGGTGCAGGTGAGTGATGGGAGGACTGTTCTTCCGACTGCCTTTGAAGTTCAAAGTGAGGGCAGATTCCTTTTGCCATTCTGTTCTCTAGCTTGGCTTCCTTGCGCAGGGAGAGCGCTCCGATGGTCAGCATCTTGGAACGGGAGACTGGAGCAGGATAGCTCCCTGCAGTCCCAGACTGTGTGAGACTGGAGTGCTGAGGCAGAGCAGTTCCCAGCTGTGTTTCACCAGGGGCTTTGCCAGCATTCCAGGCATCACTGCCCCTTTCTGGAGAGGGAAACTGAGGCAGAGAGGGGCCAGCCTGGCACTGCAGGGTACAGAAGACCCCTGCCCTGCTCCCTGCGTGGGAGCTCTCTGGATGGAGGCTGTTCATGCGCAGGCAGAGGGATCCCAGTGAGGCAAAACTGGGATGAATTTGGTCTCTGACACTATTATAGGGGTATAATGGATTGCCCTGGCTTTACTCCAGGGAAATGCCAGCTTGGATTGCGTGACGTGCTGTCGGTGCTGGTGTAAGTGAAGAGGCAGGGTAAATCTCCGCGTCGTCAGTCTGTCTGGCTGTGTCACAGGGGATCACAGTACTCCAGCAGTGCTAACGCTCTGCCTCTGTGCTCCAGGAGCTGGCTTGGGAGCTCTCACCTTTAGGAAGTGAAAGAGAAAGGGAAGAGCCTCCCGTGTTCTCCCACCTGTGCTGGCACCAAGCCATTGCTTCTCTGGTCACAGCTTCACCCTCGCCAGGCTTGCTTTATAACCAAAATGAACCCGAAGCAACAAACCCAAAGCTGAATTCCAGTCACGGATGAAACACCAGGACAAAACCATGCTGTTAGGAGGGGAGAGGGTGTCATGGCTAGTGATACATCAGCCCACACAGCGTGGTCCTGGTTTGCAGTGGCCTCTGGTTGCTGTTTGGGTCTCTAAGTTAGCCAGTGATTTTCCTCTTGAACCACAAAACCTCTGGATGTGAGTGGAGCTGGTACTATTCAAGCATGTCTGTTTGAATGAGATTTGTATTAGATGCCTCAGACGTTACACTTGCTCCCTGCACTCATGCTAAAAGTAGCTTTCTTGGCTCAAATACGTACAGAGATGAGTTTGTTGGCAGTTACCCTTCCTTTAGTAATTAAGGTAGGCTTTAGTAGCTTGTCTGGAAGGTAACTAATGTGTGTGTGTGAAATATATGGTGGTGGTTTGGGTGCAGTGCTGTGGGAAGAGCCACTGGGATGTCTTTACTCGAGTCCTATTAACCACTTTAAATCCAGAGACGTTGCTGTACTTTCAATGCCATCTCAGTGCTTACTTGAGCAAGCAGGTAAGTGCACTGTTTGAATTGTTACATACTGAAGAGATTAAATGCTGGTGGTGTTACCTGGGCAAAACACGCCCAGGGGCTGTAACCAGAGGGTTTCCTCCTGAATCAGTTAATTTTGCTTCTCCTCTGTGTTACACCTTAGTTCTGATGGCAGAAGAAGGTGGCTGAACAGCGTCTGCTCTGGTCAGTACGTGTTTGCAGGTTGTGCATCTCCATGGACAAGTGATGGCACTTCCCTGTTCTATTCCGTGATTGATGATAATACCTCCCCCCATGTACCAGCCTCACCATCCTCTCTTTGACATCCCCAGAACCTTCTAATGGGGTTGTATTTAGTTATACTTTAATCTCTAGATGCCATTTGAAAAAGGATGTGGTGGCACAAGGGCTCTACGCGCCAGTAGTGGTCCACGGGAGCCCGGTGGTCTTTACCCAAGTACCCGCAGCGGTGTCGTGAGGCTTTCTTCAATGACTTTGGGTGTATATGAAAGCACAAGTACATGAAATAGCTGAAGGGACCTCGGCTTCAGTGCTCACTTGTCACTGACAAGCACTGTTTAGCAACGTGAATCAGATCTTGGGAGGCTTATTTTAGGATCGGGTCTTGTTTCTTCTTTGCTGAGCAGTGATTCTATCCTAGTGAGGAAGCAGTCCCAGTAAGTAAGTGGTTGAGCTGTGTGTGCTCTGCTGCCAAAGGACTCTGCACAGGCCTTAGCCTTGCTCTGCAGAGATCTGCAAGCAGGTCCATTATCCATCTTGGAGAAGCCACTATGTTTGACACAAGGCCCCTGCCTGGGCACTTGAGTCCTGCTTGTCTCTGCTAAAGCTTCTGAAGCTGGTTTTCTGTCTTACTGCAATCTACATGGCTGCCTTGAAATGATCTTGTGAAGGTCACTGTGCTGGGGCACTTTGCCATCCCAAATTGCCTCCCTTGTTCTCTAAAATTACAAGTATTAGTAAAATAGTGTATTGAAAAATTGGTAAAAGAAGCCCTGGGACAAGGAAGCTGTGGCTGCCCCATCCCTGGCAGTGTTGAAGGCCAGGTTGGACACAGGGGCTTGGAGCAAGCTGCTCTAATGGAAGGGGTCCCTGCCTGTGGGAGCAGGGGTTGGAGCTGGAGGAGCTTTAAGGTCCTTTTCAACTCAAACCATTCCATGATTCTATTCTATGCTTCCATGTGAGTGTTGCTCTACTGGCAGCTCCTGCTTGAGTAAAGGAAGCTCCAGTTTGTGCAACACTGGCTCCGTGCAGCCTGAACACCCAAGGCAAGCTGACAGTTGCCAGACTGGGAGAGATGTACTTTAGGGTGAAACCAGTGGCTTTCACTCTACATAACTTAATTATAATGGCTGCAACAAATCTGGCTCTTTCAGAGAGCTTTAAAGGAAGAGCAGCTTTGTCAAGGGGAGCAGAGTGGAAACTGATGTGTCTGAGAACACTGGTGCATTTTCTAGAGGGGAAAAAGTTGTTTTGATTTCTGGCTGTTGTTCTCCATAGGGTTAAACTACAGATCTCTCGTCCTCAGCTTGCTCATAAACCACCTTTGATGAAATGAATAGCAGCTTCAAGTGGGAGGACGGAGAGGGAGCTGTGCTCGTCTTGCTGAAAGATGATTTGCAGGAGGAGCAGGCGATCCCAGCTGGAATTCCTGCAGCGCTCCTCAAATGTCCCCAGATTTTGCTGCTTTTTGTCAATTAAAGTCTTTGTGGGTCTTACCTGGCCTTGTGGAGAAGGTGACAACCCCCTTCTGCCTGCTTCAGAAAGCCTCAGCAGGGCGAGGGGTCTCAAAACCCCGTCCTAGTGGCACCGCTGCTGTGAATGGCGCTGCTGAGGCTGATGGAAGGAGAGAGGTGAGAGTTTTGCCTTGGGCTTGGGGCATTCAAGACCCAATTCATGTTGATGGGTGTTGTTAGTACCTAGCAACTGTAAACATTGAGCTTCCACCTGTTAAAATTAAGCTTCTGGTATTGTGCTGCAGGTGAAGAAGGTTATTCTGGATTTCAGTCTCAATGCCGCCTGTTACATCTCAAATGAGGCGTATAGAGAATGACAGATTGTTACTTTGGAGGGTGAAAGCATTCCTTTTGATACTTTCTATTAGTTCTGCTGCTAAAGGGACAGTGATGAGGCTAATTTTTAACTCCCCAGTGAAACAGTTGGTTAATCTGATGTTCCTGCTCACTGCACAGTTACCAGTCTCCCCAAGATGCTGTTGTGTGTACTCTCGCCAGTCCACAGCAATTGTGCCTCCTCTTAACATGACCCAACTGGACATTGGAGTTTCCTAGCATTCCATGGCAAAAAAAAGCATGGAAAGGTTAAAAGAGAGGTAAAATGAAAACCTGAGCATCCATTTCCACAAACCCACAGTCTGTTACCTTGTTTTGTTACTCCTCTACACAATTAACTCTCATTTGGACAGTCGATGGTGGCTGTTGTTTTCTACCTGATAACTTCTCTATTTGGGTTACTCTTGACTGACACCTGTATGTAAGAGCTTGGACCTTATGCTATTGGAGCAGAGGATGATATCATCCTTTCCTCCTTTGGCCCTGGGAGGAGGCTGTAAGGAGTCATTTTTGTCCCATGACGTTATCTAGCTGGGTACATCTCGGAGGTAAGGTGATAGCTGCTCCATAGGGAATGTCTGAGGCTCTCTGTCATTTCCTGCTCTCCCCATTCCCTTCCTGCTCTGTAACCCACACCCAGGCACTGCTTTCTGCTGGCTTTGGCCAGTTTTGGAGCAATGCCTCAGTATACTGCATCCACTGCTGTCATTTGACATGGAGTCTAACACGTCCACCCCGCTATGGGTGTGCTTAAGGCCATGGAGCTGCACGGATGCTGAGTGTGACCTGTGGTGTTTAGGGTAGGTGCCAAAATACTTGTCCTAAGGTATAATGAGCTCCAGGGGAAACGGGCTGGTTTAAATCAGTGTCTGTGCTCAGGGTTTGTTATTGCCACCTATGGGCTCCAGAGTTAACTCCATGTTGGATCATCCCCAGAAATGTGATGGTGATTTTGTGTTTCACCCCCTCCCGTATTCCCTGCAGTAACATCTTTAATCTTGTGCTTCGCCAGGGTCCCAAGGGAAATCCGACAGCCGCCACTGGTGCTGCGAGCAGATGGGTAGAGGGTTCTTGTGCTCAGTGCCTTCGTTTGGACCTCGGAGGCTTTCAGCAGCCTTCAGGAATTCAGGGCTTTTATTTTAAATCAGGATTTCTATTGGCTTTGCATTTGGTTTCCCTGTTCTTGCATTGATTTGCAGGGTGCAGAAGGATTCTGGAACAGTATTTATGCTGCTTGTATCCATTTTATATTGAAATACATCACGTCAGGCTCTGAAGAGCAACAGCATTACGCTGCAAAGCACTCCCTATTTTGCTCTACAGCAGGTCTGATGATTTTGACTAGTATGAGGCTTTAACAGGCATTAAATCTTTGTACAATAGCCAGCATAACTCTACTGCGTCTGCAATTAATAAGTAATTCAGCCATGTCAAAGTCAAGCAAGCACAAATCCCCTTTATACCGTGCTTTACCATCTGTCTAATCTATCTGTGTCAAATATGGCTTGTTTGGGGCTGTCCCGCAGTCTGCTCTGGGGGGATTAAATTGCTGTGTTTCATTCCTGATGTTTGTAACTCAGGTCATAAACAAGGTTTTCATGCTGGCTTTGTAATGACTTTGGAAAACAGGAGTGTGGAAGACAGCACAAACACTTGTTTGTCATGTTCCATAGTGTTCGTAGAGCTCCAGCACCTTTAAAGCAGCTCCCGAGTACAGGATGAACATGGACTATCTGAATGAAGGGACTGTACTTTAGGCACTTGCATGGAAACAAGCACCAAAACGAATAGTGTAGATCCACCTATTGCCTAGAGCTTGTTTTCCATGGATCCACTGCTACCCTGTAAAAGGCTCCGTTCTGTTTGCCTGGAAGTTGCATTAGTTTTATGGCATGTCAGAAATGAATGATGGAGGGGACTGGGTGTTTCATTTCATTCTGCTGCTCTGTGGGAGCTGTACATCCCTTCTGAGTGCCGGGGGAGCAAAAGGAGTAGCATTGCAGTAGGATTTGAAGGTAACCTTTCCTTTGGACATCGTTCCAAAACCAAATTGATGCAGTGCCATCTCATCAGCAGTCTTCCAGTGTCTGAAGGGGGCCTACAAGGGTGCTGGAGAGGGATTGTTCATCAGGAACTGTAGGGATAGGACAAGGGGTGATGGGTTCAAACTGAAACACAGGAGATTTAGGTTAGATCTTAGGCAGAAGCTCTTCTCTGTGAGGGTGCTGAGGCGCTGGCACAGGGTGCCCAGAGAAGCTGTGGCTGCCCCATCCCTGGCAGTGTTCAAGGCCAGGTTGGACACAGGGGCTTGGAGCAAGCTGCTCTAGTGGAAGGGGTCCCTGCCTGTGGCAGGGGTTGGAGCTGGAGGAGCTTTAAGCTCCCTTCCAACCCAAACCATTCCATGATTTTATTCCATGATTCCATTCCATGATTCCATGTAAGTGTTACTCTACTGGCAACTCCAGTTTGAGTGCAGAAAGCTCCAATTCATGCAGCACTGGCTCTGTGTGCTGTGGGCATTAACGTGTGGTCCCATATATCCTGTGCTCTGGCACTGGCCGATGACTTGCAACCTACCTCCATTTTCTGCCCATTTCAGGCAGGGAACAGTGACCTTGTGAGCTCCTGGCACCGTGTGCCTGCTGCCTGCAGCCCTGCTAGTGCGGGCTGAGCCTGCAGCAGGGATGCTCGGGGTGGGAGCGTGCCGGGCAGGTTGTGTTGGCAGCGCTCAGCTCTGCACCCTGGCTCCAGCACCACGTCTGCATTGCCTCCACGTGTCTGCACAGCCAGCGCTGCTCTGGGGTGAGCCAGCCCACTCCTACAGCTTGGGAGCCAGGTTTGCTCTCTGGGGCTGTTATTAAAGGCAGCAGAGATACAGCCTGCATCCATCAGTACCCTCTCAAGAGAGACAGCTTGCAGAGCTTTTCCTGAGATGCCTGTTAGGAAAAAGACACCGGGAATAAGCTAAAAAAAAATCTGCATTTTCACTTATTCAGCCCCATTTCTGCTCTCCCCCTCTCACCACCTCACTTAATCTTTATTTCTCTCTTCTTTTACCATCACATGAGCTTTATGCAGAGAGATTCCTGCTCTCGAGACAGCCGAGCCTGCTGTGCAGTGCCGTGCCGAAGGGAAAGCAAACTCCAGTCATTCAGGGATGAAATGGCTGAATCATTGTGTTAAGATGGAGTCAACCAGGCAGATGGTTCTAGAAATGGAGGGGGCAGGTTTTGCTGTCACTGGTGAAATGAGGAGGCTTCTTTCTGTGTGTCGTGTTGACATCAGTGCTGTCACTAATAGAGATGTTTCATACGGAATTCCATCTCCAGTGCTTCATTCCATCCGGCCGTAACACCAAGTGTTGTACAGGTAGGAACTCACAGCAGGATCCTTGGGAAGAGAAAGGGATAAGTAAACCATAGGTCTGGCTTAACCTCTTCCTGGCTTCCCAGCTCATGGGTTTTCATGGAGAGCATAATAACTAAAAAGCCAGCATAGCATAATCCTGAGGTTTTACTAAAGCCTCTTACTAGAGCATCGCACGCTTGAAAACACTCCCACTAGGATATTCACTTGGAGAAATGGACTGACCCAGAGGTTCTGTGGTCCTCCTATTCCACATACAGATGCTCTGATTACTGTTGACCTGATTTGAATATGGGCTTGACTGGTTTAATTGGAAATATTGATTGTGGTGCATTGGGTTGGTCGTGGTTTTGCTTTACTCCTGCACCAGCTGCCATCCTCCCTCGAACCTGCGAGTGCAGGAATCACTTTTTCCATGATACCTGGAGAAAGAGGGCGTTGGGAGGAGGGATTTTGTGCACTTGTGGATCTTGGAGTGATTTAGGTGGTGTGCTGTTAATGAGAGGGGCTCTGGTTTGTTCAGGACTGCAGGGGAGCGAGCACACTACACCTCGTGTGAGTGACCATTGGCTGTGTTGCTACAACAGCCTGTAGTTCTGTGCTTGCTGCATGCAGACATTCAGGTTTGCTGGGGAAGGAGAGGGGCTTTGGCCAAGGGCCTGCAGGGACAGGCCAAGGGGAATGGCTTGAACCTGCCCGAGGGGAGACTGAGCTGAGCTCTTAGGCAGAAGCTCTTCCCTGTGAGGGTGCTGAGGCGCTGGCACAGGGTGCCCAGAGAAGCTGTGGCTGCCCCATCCCTGGCAGTGTTCAAGGCCAGGTTGGACACAGGGGCTTGGAGCAAGCTGCTCTAGTGGAAGGGGTCCCTGCAGGGTTGGAGTTGGAGGAGCTTTAAGGTCCCTTCAAGCTGAACCTTGATGTGAGTCTATGGAATTGCACTGGTTTTTAATATGGTTCAAAGTTCCAAATCATAGCAGAATGCCTAAAACCTTACACACACTACATTGTCAAGCCAGCCATGCGAAGGTTATTCTGTATTTCATATTATCTCTGGGAGCTGCAGGTGCCCTCAGCACCTGGTGCCATGTCTGTCTCTCTGTTCCCATTCTTCTCACCACAAAGCGGTGCTGGACCAACCTGGTCTTTTCAGTTAAACCACTCCTTGTGCTTTTATTTCTTCCCTTTTCCCCTTTCCTTCTCTGTAGTTTTACCTGGCAATGCTTTGAAAGCTTTAAAGTTGCATTTTTGCCATGACAGTGAACCAATGCTCAAGATTTCCCACAGGAAACAAAGCTTTTAGAGCCTGGAAAGACGATGAAGAGCGTTTTCCTCCTCCTCCAGAGGTTCTTCACCCAAGATGGCTGTTGAGAGCCATGTGTAGGAGAAAGCAAAAGCAAGAAGAGCTGGAGAGCTGCCAGGCATTGAAAAGGCCTGTGTAGTAAACAGTCATTAGGTGGAAAAGGAGCAGGATTAGCACTTTGTGAATTGCTTCAGGGCTTTTATGTTTGTGTTCTGGTGCTGTAAATGTGCAGGTGTGAACCTCAGACCTGTGAGAGTCTTCTCTTCTGAATAGAAAAGAGGTTCTCCCACCTGCCTGCAGGCCTTCCTTCATGACCCGGTCACCTTGTCCTACCTGAAAGACACAGAGAAGAATGGAACCCCCTGCTATTGTTAACCTAGAGCCTGCTCCTTGATTTTCTCCTGTCTTTAGTATTATTATTTAGCTACAGGTTGGGCAAGAAGAGATTCAGAGCAGCCCAAGGAGAAGGACTTGGGGGTGTTGGTTGATGAGAAAATGAACATGAGCCGGCTTCAGTGTGTGCTCACAGCCCAGAAAGCAACCGTATCCTGGGCTGCATCAAAAGGAGCGTGACCAGCAGGTCGAAGGAGGTGATCCTGCCCCTCTGCTCTGCTCTCATGAGACCTCACCTGGAGTATTGTGTGCAGTTCTGGTGTCCTCAACATAAAAAGGACATAGAACTGTTGGAACAAGTCCAGAGGAGGCCACGAGGATGATCAGGGGCTGGAGCACCTCCTGTATGGAGACAGGCTGAGAAAGTTGGGGCTGTTCAGCCTGGAGAAGAGAAGCTGCGTGGAGACCTCAGAGCAGCTTCCAGTGTCTGAAGGGGGGCTATAGGGATGCTGGGGAGGGACTCTTCATTAGGGACTGTAGTGACAGGACAAGGGGTAATGGGTTAAAACTTAAACAGGGGAAGTTTAGATTGGATATAAGGAGGAAATTCTTTCCTGTGAGGGTGGTGAGGCACTGGAATGGGTTGCCCAGGGAGGCTGTGAATGCTCCATCCCTGGCAGTGTTCAAGACCAGGTTGGATGAGGCCTTGGGTGATATGATTTAGGTAAGGTGTCTCTGCCCATGGCAGGGGGGTTGGAACTGGATGATCTTAAGGTCCTTTCCAACCCGAACTATTGTATGATTCTGTGATTCTATGAAACAGCACCATTTCTGCTGGGTTTTTGTTTCTTACACACTTGAAAGGAACCAAAAGCTGGCTGAGGATTTCAGGCCGTTAGTCTGTCTGTTGGAAACAGCAGAAGGCAGCTCAATAACTGCCCAAGGAATGGAGTCAGTGTGTAGTGGAAGCTTTCCCTCACTTCCTAACATTGCTTTTGCCCTCTATATTCCTTGGGCTGGAAATGGGAGCTGGATGGATGCCCCCAGCATGCTGTGCTGTCTCCTGTGTCTGTACCCAGGTTTAGTTTAGGGATGGGGTGGCTGAAGGTGGCACCTTTCACATCAGGCACTTGTGCACCCTGTGATCACCTTGTCTGTGCTTGTGTAAATAGGGATTGAAAAAGTTATTCCAGCTCTTTTTGAGCCAGAACTATGGTTATAAGTGATAAAGTCCAGTTCAGAGTTGTAGGAAAGACCTCCTCTTCATAGAGGTTTTTCCAACCCTCTGAAGGCACCAGATCCCTTTTCAGATGGGAACTGAGTATCTACACATGTAATGAGGTCCTGACCTTCGTACAGTCTGGGCTGCACCCTTGGAAAGGGTGAAATCCTTGTTCAGGAGGAGGTTAGCAGCAGCTGTGGCCTATGAGAAAGGTGAAGGAAACCTGGGGTATCAACCAAGCCAAGGTCTGGGCATGGAGGGGAGCCTGCCTGGGTCTTGCTTGCAAATGCTGGAGCAGAAACATCAATCGCTTTGCAGAGACACAAGCTGGTTTGGGTGATTTATCCTCCTTTCTGTAAATTCATGGGAAAACAACCAAGTGACTCGATCCTGTTTTGCCATTTTATGCTGATGGAAAGGAAGCACTCGTGATGTCGTCTGAAATGGCAAAACCATTGCATGGCAGTTAGGAGAAATACCGCTGGTTTTATGTGGTTTTCCCTCCATGGTGTTGCTGTTGGCTCCAGTGTTTTGCACACATTTATTATTAATATTGCATATTAATATTCCCAAGTGTTTTGTAGACTAAATCTAATGAGCAAGACTCAGAAATCTACCTGGGGCCGGGTTACTTCTGTAGGCAACTCAACCCAAGTGTTGGCCTCAGTGGGGTTTGGGCATCTCTATAACGCTGGGGAAGCAATGGTCCCCAAAGACATTGAGCAGATGTCGTTTGCCGGTAAATAGAGGGGAACAAAGCAGGTGAAAACGATGGGGGATTTAGAACAGCATTTTTGGGATGATGAGGTATTTTAGCCTGAATTCTAACCGCTGGGGACTTGGCCCGATGTGTCGGGTTTAGTTGTTGGGACGTGAAGTAAGGATGAAACGGGCTGATTGCACGCGAAAGCTGCCAGCTAATGGAAACAACAGCCAAGATCTTATTTAAATATGAAATGAATATCAAGTGGCATTTGTGGAACTCTGAAGAGAGATTGTTCCCGAGAGGAGGCAAGTGGAGATCAAAAGCTATTGCTTTGTGGAGGAGGAATTCTAGAAGATTCCTCAGGGATAGCACGCATAGTTGTCTTATTAAAGCCTCAGCGAGCAAACAGGTGATAGGAACAAGATGTAAGATACCGGAGGAGAGAGCTCTGCAACATCTGCACCCCATTAGTGAGCTGCTCTGAGTTTTCTTTTGTTCCCGTAGTGCACAGTTCTCACTATGAACTAATAGTACATAATAATAACACCTTGGGTGTTTGCCAGCCCAAACAGGGGTTTGGCTGACTTGGAGCCTGTTTGTGGAAGGAGAAAGGCAGTGCAGCTGTTGGGCTGGGGACGGGCCAGCTGAGGAGCTGTTTCCCAGACACAAAACTCGCAGCAGAATGAAATAATAACTGGAGATTTTGCATAGCATTGCTTTGGGTTGGGGGGGGTTCTTCAATGTGACTTCTGTGGGTTGTGAATCTCTGGGATTTATCAGCAGGCTTTGGGCTTTGGGCTTGGTAATGGGTTGAATCCGAGTGATCTTGGAAGAAATATGATGTCGTTGCTTGTGTTTCTTCTTCCGGAGGTGGGTTTTGAGGCTGTAGTGTGAAAAGCCTTTGTACAATAGAGCAGCTACAGGCTGGGTGGAGAACGGATGGAGCAGCTTGAGGAGAAGGACTTGGGGGTGTCGGGTGAGGAGCAGCTCCCCATGACCCAGCTTCAGTGAGCGCGTGAGCCCAGAACCCCCCAGTGTGGCAGGTGTCCCTGCTCGTGGCAGGGGTTGCAACTGGATGAGCTTTAAGGTCCCTTCAACACAAACCAGGCTGGGATTCTATGGTATATAAAATGATGAATATATTTTGCATGGGGCAGCATGTAAGGGATGTGCACTAAAATACCTACACTTAACCATAGTTGAAACACGAAAGACCTGAAGTAATGACCCACCAGCTTTGGTGGACTTCAGCTCCACATCTATCATCTTATTTCCCAGGGGTTTGAATTCTGGCCTTCTTTTCCTCCAAGGATGTATCTCAAATGGTTTGGTCACAAATGCCCTGCATAACAAATTGACTTCATTTAGATGGCATTAAGGCTCTTTAACCCATTTCAAAGGGATGCACTGAAGACCTAGAGGCATGCATTTAAATGAAGGCACTAATGATATATATTCCTTTTCCTTGCCTGACTTTTATCTATGCATCAGATGAAAGTTTAGGGGGAAAGGTTTCTGTTAGTCTTGCTGGGAGTTGGCCAAAAAAATGTGAGGAATGTAGAAAGGAATTAGCAGCTGGTGTCCATTTAAAACTTGAGCCCAGGCAAAAGCAGGCAGTACACTCACTTTTACCTGTCTTCTTCCTCTGCTTAGTAGCCACTAACCCACTAAGGGTTAGTTTAGAAGCAAGGAGATCAGTTAGGATGTGATGCTCTTACTTCTTGTGCCAAGAGGCTAATGAGTGGATGATGTTTTGTTTCCTCTGGGGAGGATGAGACACGTTTCCTCCTCTTTGGGAGCTCAAGCTGTGCTTGGTTACTTGAACCAGAAATCCTGTTGGCCTGGTAGGACATGCCACACACTAACTTGGTGCTTCACGTGTACCACTGGTGCCATTGTCCTCTTTCAATGGGGAAGGATCATTTTATCAACTAGCTCCCAGCCTTGCTGCAGTCTGTGCTGGGCTGCAGGATGGTTTTTAACATGCGTGTTTTCAGTTGGGCTATTTAACATCCCGCAGCTCTGCTCCATTTCTCAGTTCGCTTTCCAACCACTTTCCAGCTCAAAGAGATGCTGGTATTCCCTAACCTGTCTTCACCTCATCTTCACAAAGCAAAACTCATCTCCTTCTCTCTAATTCTGGCTTTATTTTCACTACAGAAATAACAGCTAGAATCCATATGGTACCTATCACATCCTCCGGTGCTGCACTAAGCTTGGCCATGGAGAGACAGATCTTTGCATGATGTTGGCCATGACTTTGGGTTTCAACATCTGAAGGAAATGCTGGTTTTGGAGCTGTCTTTGATGAGCCTCCTCTGGGACCACCACATTGTCCAAAACTGAAATCTTCACTAGGCCAGCTCTTCATCCAGCCCTCACTGAGCTGATGGAGCATCTCTGGCTAAAGCAGAAGCTCAGCTAGAGAGGCTTTAGGAATCTCTGGTACCTGGACCAAGTGCTGGTGTGAAGCAGATGGATGGGAAGGGATGGGATGCAGGGGGACCTGGACAGGCTTGAGAGGTGGGAATGTGCAGTCCCAGGCACAAACATAGGCTGGGAGAGACTGGATTGAGAGCAGCCCTGAGGAGAAGGATTTGAGGGAATGGCTTGAACCTGCCCGAGGGGAGACTGAGCTGAGCTCTTAGGCAGAAGCTCTTCCCTGGGAGGGTGCTGAGGCGCTGGCACAGGGTGCCCAGAGAAGCTGTGGCTGCCCCATCCCTGGCAGTGTTCAAGGCCAGGTTGGACACAGGGGCTTGGAGCAAGCTGCTCCAGTGGAAGGTGTCCCAGCCTGTGGCAGGGGTTGGAGCTGGAGGAGCTTTAAGGTCCCTTCAACCCAAACCAGGCTGGGGTTCTGTGATTCTATGGCCTTGGTGTTGTCACAGAGGATCTGGTGCTGGTTTATGTCTTTTAATGAGTCTGAGCATTTGGACCTGGGCTTCTCCTCCGTGGGCTGATGCTGGAGCTCAGGGTGCTGCTGAACCCAGCTGCTGCTTCGGCTGTGCTGCCTTTTGGAGTGTGTTAGCACAGATTTCCCCATTCCCACCCCTGGAATCCGGGCTCTGCTGTTTTGCTTGCGCATTCAGCCCCGGCTGCCTGTGTTAGCAGGTGATTGCTTCCAGGCTGCCCCTTTAAACCGCTCCATGCTCTGCCTGGCTCTGAGCTGACCCCGAGAAACAGAGCCTGGAACAAAAGCCTGCACAACAAAACATCCTCCTCTCCCCAGGCGCTCCCTGGGTGCGGTTTCCCACCGCTGCTCTGTGCTTTGGAGGCAGAGCCAGAACTGCTCAGTCCTTCCTGCCCTGGAAGTTGTCAGCAGCAGCCCACCCTCAGCAGCACCTCCAAGGAGGGAGGAGGTGGCCCAGAGTCTGTCTTTGAGTGTCTCCTCTTGGCTGAGAGTGATGGAGCCTTTCCTGCCCTTAAATAAAGCCCTCCAACACAGAGGAAGTTCCTATAGATGTGAAGCAGAATATCGTGACGTTACTCCCTGGTCTTGTGTCCTCTCCTGCATCAATACACAGCCCCCCATGGTTGCACCTTGTGCCCTAGCTCAGCATTGCAGCATGACGGAGGTGGGCATCACATCGTCCTCCTTGTGGGAAGGAAACCAGGAGCTCATGGGGATCCAGGGAAGGGGAAATGGTGCAGAAGGCTCTGATTCACTTCTATTCATCTGCAGGTTGAATGGATGTTGATTGGGCTGGGACCTGTGCTTTGCCCTGTTTCTTCTTAGCAGATGTCTGATGTAAGTCCAAATCTCTTAGAGCATAGTGGTCATGTTCTATAGAATCACAGAATGGTTTGGGTTGGAAAGGACCTTAAGATCATCTACTTCCAATCCCCCCGCCATGGGCAGGGACGCCTCACACTAGACCGCTATAGACCTTTCTCTTTCTCTAGCTTGAAGTAGCTGTTACATTCTTGGTTCCAGTTCATCAAACATCTCCGTGCTTGAAGCGTTCCTTTGGTCTAAAAGCAATTCTTTGCTGCACCCCTTTTTTGTTCTGACCCTTTTACCTCGACAGTGTTCCAGTGGCTGGGCAGCAGTGCTGTGCGGCCTCTGGGCAGGCTGTATCCTGATCCATGCTCCTGAGCTCCGCTGGTTCCAGTCGCAGTGTGGACTGTGCACATTTATTAACTGTCCAAGAAGCTGGGGGATATTTAATAACAGGGCTCGGAAGGGGGGGTGTGGAAGTGGAGAGAGAAAATAGAAGTGGGAGAGACAGCAGTTGGCTGGCTGAGTCCTCAGCCAGTGTCCTTGGCAGCCCTTCTCCTGTAAGGAGGTCAGAGCTGTCACATCCCGGCTTCCCGGAGACAGACCACAGGAGGAGGAATATCATGGATGTAAGCGTGTCCTCTTGCACAGCACTGAGTTACCTTTTGCATTCGCACACAGCAGAGGTTCTGTTGTCATAGAATCAGAGCTGTCCTCTCATTGCAAACGTTCTCTCGTTGTAAGTGTAATGTAAGGACGTTTCTCCTATGTAAGAACCTCTTGGTAGGAGTGAGAAGCGAGGCAGAAACCTCTGGTTCTGGCTTTATGATTGAAGAAGACACATCGCACAGCATCTCTAGTACCTCCTTTCCCCAGAAACGAGCATGTCCAGTACCTCTGTCCCCATATATGTGGCTGTAGCTCATCCAAATTAATAGAACAGATATAAACTTAGCTCTATAAATGACATGGTTGCACAAAGGCAATCACGGTATTTATTGAACAATCAAGTGATGCCTGAGGTTTAGGTTTTTCCCTAAGGAGTGATGCTCCCAGTGGCCTGCGAGGGGCTGGATCCCACCTGGCACTGCCACTTCGCTGCAGCACTAGCTCTGGAGCACAGTCAAAATGAACTGGGATGTCACCGAGGGCATTCCTTGTCGGGGGCTTCCTGCCAAGCTGGGGTCATGGCTAGGGGCAAGATGTTCAGGTCCTTCCGAGCACAGGCAGTGATGCCTTCATCCAGGGATCCAGCTGTCTGAGAGGCTTCAGGCAGCAGGAGCATCTCTGTTTTCAGCCCTTTTTCATACAGAACTGGTTCCCAAACCTTGGTGCTGTGTTTCTCATGAGCTGGGACATGAGTAGAGACTGGAAAGTGGGAACCTCCTTTCCGGGGGTCACTGTTTTTTTGTGGGATCTCTGCTCTGCAGAACCACTTGGAAAACACTAAAAAAAGACTGTTTTGTTCCACTGAAGAAGGTAAATACCACTGCAGACAATTGCTCTGTATTTTCACATTCTTTTGGTGAAGGTCAACCCAGAGATAGCTTCTAGAACATGGTAATACTAAATATTATCCTTTAAATTCTCTGTGACTGAGAAAGGAATGTTTGGGTAGTTCCTTTGGAAGCCTGTTGATAACTGTTGGACTACGTCAGCTTTCCTTCCTGCCAGACTATGAGGCAAGATGTCCTAGCTGCTGCCACCAGCTTAAAGGCGTATTCACCCATGAGCACATACAGCTGGGCTTTGCAGAGGTGCTTGGAAGGTGGATCTGTGCCTTGTTCCATGGTCAGGGCTGAGGAGGGTCAGATGCAGAGGCTTTTAACAGCATTAGGAGGTGGCTCCTTTGAAACAAAGCCCCACCTCCATGATGTGTCTCTAAAAGTCTGCCAGGGAAGGTGTCCATCCATAGGTATGGAGACACATGTATAGTCACCTCTTTGGTTGTTATAGAATCCCAGCCTGGTTTGGGTTGGAGGGGACCTGAAAGCTCCTCCAGCTCCAACCCCTGCCAGGGCAGGGACGCCTTCCACTAGAGCAGCTTGCTCCAAGCCCGTGTGTCCAACCTGGCCTTGAACACTGCCAGGGATGGGGCAGCCACAGCTTCTCTGGGCACCCTGTGCCAGCGCCTCAGCACCCTCACAGGGAAGAGCTTCTGCCTAAGAGCTCAGCTCAGTCTCCCCTCTGGCAGGTTCAAGCCATTCCCCTTGGCCTGTCCCTCCATCCCTTGTCCCAAGCCCCTCTCCAGCTTTCCTGCAGCCCCTTCAGGCACTGGAGCTGCTCTCAGGTCTCCCCTTCAGGAGCCTTCTCTTCTCCAGGCTGCCCCAGCCCAGCTCTCTCAGCCTGGCTCCAGAGCAGAGCTGCTCCAGCCCTCGCAGCATCTCCATGGCCTCCTCTGCACTCACTCAGCGTTTGAATGAGTGAAACACCTGGATTGTGCCAAAGCTGAAGCGTGTGTCAGGAATAATGGCACCTTGACAGCAAGCACCTCCATAAGAAAAGCCCTTCCTGTAATTCCCAAAGGGACTGAGCTGACCTGGAGCCTGATTTCAACTCTGGTTGAATTCCTCTCATGGATTTAATTCAGCTTACACCTCTGGGCCCCCTTTGTGGTATATATGGCCAGCATGTTGTTAATCCATGCTGTTCATGCGTTTAATCACTCTGTACCAACTTACCTCCATCAGAAGCTTTTTGCTCTTGTCTCATCAGAAAGTTGAGGCGATTCCATGGTGTTTGTAGTGAACCAAGAGCGTGGGCTGTGAAAGTGGAAGGGCTCTTGGCCTGCTGACAGCCACGTTCCTCAGAAGAAGTCCTGGCACAGCAGCTCTTCATTGCAGATGACCCCACACATCCATGTTCATGTGTTGCTTGTGATGCCCCTGCAACGTTCAGGATGCAGTTCAAGCCACGGCCTGGAATACGATCCCTGATTGTCCTGCTTGGTTTTTCACTCTCCAGTTTCACAGGACCAGCAGCGTTTGCTTTGGGGGGCCAAGCACCGGTCTACAAGGTGTGAATGGCACAGGTCACTGATGTACCCAAAATGTATGAGCTGGCACCTGAATTTTGCCTCGTGGAGATGTTCTTATGGGGCTCAGGCTTTGTGGAAGGTACCTCTGGATGGGATACCCTGCACAGAAAGCCAGCGTTGCCTGAAAACAGGTGGGAGATCTATGAACTGGACTAGAGATGTTAACAACTGGTAGATGCAGGAGTGGAGCTGGAAAGAGAAACTAGGCAGAGCTGATGAGCTGGTCCCCCAGGTTTCCTCTAGCTGAGGTGCTGGCATAGCAGGACACTCCCAGATATCCTAATAATTCCATAGGCTGCCTTTAGCTGACTTAGGGAAGGCTCTATGAAGGTGATGAAAGTGTTTTTTAAAAGCAGTTGCCTAAGAGCTGCACTAACTGGGATCTGTAGGAATTTCTTTATTGACTGAATTGGAAGCAGACACAATGGGATGATGGGTTTTAGAAAATGCCCAGTTGATGTTTCACAAGAGTTTTTGGATGCTGAGTTACATCTTCTTTGGTCACACTGGATATAAAGGTGGCTTGTGAGGTTGAGTGGAGCCCTGTTTAATCCCTGGATCTCACTTGAGCATAGAATCCCAGACTGGTTTGGCTTGAAGGGGCCTTGAAGCTCCAAGCCCTGCCATGGGCAGGGACCCCTTCCACTAGAGCAGCTTGCTCCAAGCCCCTGTGTCCAACCTGGCCTTGAACACTGCCAGGGATGGGGCAGCCACAGCTTCTCTGGGCACCCTGTGCCAGCGCCTCAGCACCCTCACAGTGCCCATGGACGAGCTTGTGATGTGCTTGCTTTGAGCTGAACCTTGCTCTTACAAACCTAAGTTACCTTTAACTGTGCCTTGGCTTGCGCAGACCTCACCCAGCAGTGGTCACGGAAGGAAAACCATAAATACATGAGGGAAGAGATTGAGTCCTCTCTGTTTTGCTTCAAAGCTGAGTAAGGAGGCTGTGTTCTGGGACAGGCACTCGCAGTGTGTGGAGTGTACTGACACAGTCCTCATGTGTGCTGCATGCCTCCATAGCTCGGTGCAGACAGAGCCACCGTCCGCTCTGTGTGGATCCCTGTAGACATTCCCTTTCAGCAGAGATGGAAGAATATCCTTCCCTTAAAGTGTGCTGGTGGCTGATTCCCAAAGCCCTTCCCAGCTCCCTCCCCTCAGAGCTGACTGAATGCGTTCTGCTCTCTCCAAGTGATGAGGGGAAAGGAAGGGCAGCCCCCGGAGGGGTTTGGTGCTTACTCCACCCTCAAGTGTTATGTGTGGTGACATCTGTTCTGCTCAGTTTTGTTCTCCTCTGCATTAACTCCTCTCCAAAAGCTGCCACTTTCTGCCTAAAACGTCTCAGTTTTTTCTGGTTTAGTCTTTCCATGGGTTTATACAGAGTTGGGGCAGAGGGGCTTTGGGCAAGGCTCTGTAGGGACAGGACAAGGGAGCCTGGCTTTAACCTGCCAGAGGGGAGATTGAGATGAGGGGATTGGAGCTGGATGAGCTTCAAGGTCCCTTCCAACCAGAACCAGTCTGGGATTCTATGATCTAATCTAGGATGCTCCATAGGGCAATGTAGGGACCTAGAGTCCCACCCCACAATTCCCGTTATGTGCCTGATCTCAATGAAACCGTTCTGGTTTGAGGAGGCTTTTCAGATAATGCTGGCACATTATGGGTTGCATCCTCAGCTGTGCGCTGCTACCTCAGATGATACAGGACAAATCTGGATCTTCTATATACATTAATTAATATATCCTAGACTCTTCAGGAAGAGATGTTGGAATCCGCATTTGCTGCGTGGCGGATGAGAAATGGGATGAAATTCTGCGGCTCTAAATGTGGAGACAGTCAGACTGCAAGGCTGTGATGGTCCTGGCTGGACTGGAAAGGTTTGAAATGGACGTTTGGTTCAGGCTTCCTACATAACTTTGTTTTCCAGTCGTTGTTATCTCTATGCTCTTGGCTGGGATGCTGCTGCTCTGTTGTGAGCCCTGCACATGCTGAACCCGTCTGAATCCTCCTCCTGTGCATTGCTCATCTGGCTGTGGGTGTGCAGCCATCACCCCCGCTGACCACACTTGGGTTTCCAGCACAGGGAGCTGCCTTCTTGTTTACAGTGAGCAGCACAAACCCCTTTGAAGTCATTTCAATGCTGGTGTAATGTGTACTCATGTCCCAGCTAGAGCGTGATATTCCCCCCCGAAGGAAAACAGGAGGCTGGAAACCCTCAACTCCCTGGTGCTGGTGTTCCAATGACGAGTTATCTGGGGTGTGGGAAGCAGACCTCACTCATGAAGGACAGGCTGATTTTCATGCCCTTTGCACACTTTTGCAGCCTATACTGTGAATAGAGAGGCTTCAGTCTTGCTTTGTTTGTGCATTCCTCAAGTGTCTGCCCTACACGCTGACCCTGGCATTTGACTCCCCAGTAGTACAGCCTGTCCACCCCTTTCCTATGACCTTTCCGGGTGCTTTCAGCCCTCAGCCCCCACAGCCCAGAGCGTGGACAGCCAGAGGAGTCAGCACCACAACGTGGGTTGGGTCAGGAAGCAGACATGGAATACATGGAGCGCTCTTGGACCGGGGAATGCAGAAAGGATGTGGTTCTGCACTGAGCTTGTCAGTTCAGGTCTTCTGCAGAACTCTGAGTTCCTGACTGGAGCAGGATTTCACTTGTGGGGTGTTAGGATGTGTGTCCCTTTGCCATATGAATTGCATTGGATCTAAGGAAGAAGCTCTTTACTGTGAGGGTGCTGAGGTGCTGGCACAGGGTGCTTCAACCCTGGCAGTGTTCAAGGCCAGGTTGGACAGAGCCTTGGGTGCCATGGGTTAGTGTGAGGTGTCCCTGCCCATGGCAGGGGCGTTGGAACTGGATGATCTTAAGGTCCTTTCCAGCCCTAACGATTCTATGATTCTATGATATAATGTGTATCACTTCCCATTGACCTGTGATGGGGCCAATTTCCCTCTATGGAAGCCAAGGTGAGGCACTCACCCTGATGAAGAGGTGGGATGTGGCTGGGTCCTGGGAGCTCAGAACAATTCCCACTCTCCAGCTTAAATACAGGTTTAAAATGGCATTTAAAGAAGTATTAAGTGCTGGATATTGCTCGGAATAAGCATTTGTCTGAACAGTCAGACAAGCTGAGATAGGTTGAGCTGTGCATTAGCCAGGGAATAATCCATTTCCATAAGTAATGGGACCAGTTGGGGTTTGCTGCTCAAAATCTCTTTTCTTCAATCATAACACCATTAAAACCTCTTGACAGCCCATAGATAGCAAGAGTAACATGAACCTCACTGCAGCTTAGAATGGCTCATGGAGAAATAGTAACTCTCAAACTAATGTTTGCTTTAAAGATAAATGTAACTATGAGGAAGTGATTCCAGATGTGTGGCGATGGCAGAGCTTTCGCTATTCCAGCCTCAGCCCGCTCACTGCATTCCAGCATCGCATGTAAAAGGGGCAGCGGATGCTTTGGAAATGAATTCATTCTTCAGCTGGCCTGAATCAAACTTGTTTGTTTTCTAGTATGTGAGAAGCAAACAGCAGAACGGGCTTTATTTATAACAGTAAATACGAAAGGGCTGACCCCAGCCTTTGAAAGCTGTCTGAGAAAGTGCTCCTCCTGGTAGCTGCTGCTCTCTTGAAGTCGTTTCTCCTTTTTTGAAGGCAATGCCAACCCCCTCCCGCCCTCAAATTACGCAATAGGTTGTCAAGAATGCTTTGAAATGAAGTGGTTTGATCCCTTCAGCCCCCCGAGGACTTCCATGGGCTGCAGAAGGCAGTAGCAGAGGGTTCTAGTTTATCAATGAAGATGGGTTTTCAAGGTCCCAGGTCCTTTCTTTGCCCGGTGTGGTTGGGTTTGTGCTATTTTGGGATTGGAGCTTTTAACTAGTTAAAAACTGGAGGGTTTAATAATAGTTTTTAAATACTAGTTAATAATTATTAGTTCCTGAATGTAATTCCCTGCTAATATCCCCAAAGCCCAGCTACACACAGTGCTGGTGCGATGGAGGATGCTGCTGGAGGATGTGGACTAGCAGAGAAATGCCAGTGCCTCTTGTCTCTGGTTTTAAGCCCTCTATAAAGACCACTTAGTCTGTGTCTGAGTTGTGGATGGTAATGAAGTTGGGGCCTGCCATTTAAAAGATGTCTTGTGTCCATGTGCTTGGGTTTGAGACTGGGTCTGCTTGGGGTGCCTGGTGTTGGCACAGCTCAGGATGCTGGTACCTGAGCTTCGTGTGGTGTTTGGCTCCCCACAGAAAACATTGTCCCTTTATTAGATTGGTATTTCAGCTTAAAGCCAGGGTGTTTGAATGACAGAGGTTGTTCCTGCTCACACACAGGCTTGCGTCGGTCTCTTTTTGCTTGTGCCACACGTTCTATAGTGCTTCCCTGCGAGGGAAGTCAGTGGGTGATGGGTAGGAGTGGGGATTGCTGCAGTAAGGGAATGGTGCATGGTACAACTGCCTCCTACTATGTGCTGACTGCGCAGACAGACAGAGCTGTCCTCACCCAGTGCTGGTTGAACTCATCCAGCAGTGGATCTGACCCCGTGAAACCGTGCTATTGAGCAGCAGGGAGTGCTCCTGAAGGGGAGACCTGAGAGCAGCTCCAGGGCCTAAAGGGGCTGCCGGAAAGCTGGAGAGGGGCTTGGGACAAGGGATGGAGGGACAGGCCAAGGGGAATGGCTTGAACCTGCCCGAGGGGAGACTGAGCTGAGCTCTTAGGCAGAAGCTCTTCCCTGTGAGGGTGCTGAGGCGCTGGCACAGGGTGCCCAGAGAAGCTGTGGCTGCCCCATCCCTGGCAGTGTTCAAGGGCAGGTTGGACACAGGGGCTTGGAGCAAGCTGCTCCAGTGGAAGGGGTCCCTGCCCGTGGCAGGGGTTGGGGCTGGAGGAGCTTTCAGGTCCCTTCCAACCCAGACCAGTCTGGGGTTCCATCTTCCCTCCCTGTTCTCAGGGGCACCAGGGGCTGTAGCAGGACCTGGGCTTCAGGCGATGCTTGCCCATTACGTAGCTGTGTCTTCCTTTGGAAGAAGGCAGCACATCCCATTGGGGTTCGATGGTGTTATCCTCACCTCACCACTTAGTGCTGTGCTGCAGGGGACTTATTTTTATCCCTGCAGCGCGTGTCTGCTGCCCCTGTGCCTCTGAGCCGCAGCACAGGGAGCTCCATGCCAGTGGAGGAGGAGGCTCCGCTTTTATTTTGAGCATCACTGCAGAACCAGAACAAGGAGGCAAGGCTTCCAGCCCAGCAGATGGGGGGCAACAGACCCATTTCATGCTCAATTTAGCTTTATCTGGGATAGATTTTGCTTGTGGGATGTTCAGGAAGAGAAGTGCTAAACCACAAGCTGAAGCTGGATTTATTCTGGATGTGGTTACATGTACATCTAACCACAGGTGACACAGAAATGAATCTGATGGCTTATAGCACCTATACTAAATGAGCACATTGTTGCATCCAGGTTTTAGTGTCACTGTGTTTGCAGTTTGAGCTGCTGTTTTTCCAGTGGCATGTTTTCCCTTCCCTGGGCACTATTGAGAGCTGAAAAGGTTGAAGCTGATGCTGTAGAACAGTCTGATTCTGTGGATTTAACTGGAATTAACCCTGATTTCTGCCTGCGTAGAGGAATCAGTGGGAGGTTTTTGTTTAGGCTTGATGCTAGATGAGGATCAGCTGGTGAATGCTGTGCAGAAATGGCTCGAGTGGGATTTAATCCTTTCTGCCATCCTTGCTCCATTCTTTTGTTTGTTGATAGCAACAGAATCCACGCGTCCATCTGCAGACCTCCCTGCTGGGGAGCGTCAGCCTGGGCTTGTGCAGTGCAGGAGCATCATCCTAAAGAGCAAGTGCTCTCCGTGTTCTTTCAGCCTATTGGCAGCTCACCATAACCAGAGCAGTTCCTTCCCACCTTTGGAGAAGGCTGGATCACTCGCAGGCAGGCTTTGCTAACAGCTCCTTATGTAAGAGCCTCCAATGCGGCTCGTTTCCCTGCATGTCTCTGTGAAAGGAAGGGATTTGTTTGCAAGGAATAGATGAGAAACCTCCTCATCTGTGGTGGGGAACAGGAGAAAATCATCCTGGTCGTTTTATCCTTGGAATGTCTGGAAAATTAATGTGAACAGGGAAACACATTCACAGAACCCAGCCTGGTTTGGGTTGAAGGGACCTTAAAGCTCACCCAGCTCCAAGCCCTGCCACGGGCAGGGGCACCTTCCACTAGAGCAGCTTGCTCCAAGCCCCTGTGTCCAACCTGCCCTTGAACACTGCCAGGGATGGGGCAGCCACAGCTTCTCTGGGCACCCTGTGCCAGCGCCTCAGCACCCTCACAGGGAAGAGCTTCTGCCTAAGAGCTCAGCTCAGTCTCCCCTCTGGCAGGTTCAAGCCATTCCCCTTGGCCTGTCCCTACAGGCCCTTGTCCCAAGCCCCTCTCCAGCTTTCCTGCAGCCCCTTCAGGCACTGGAGCTGCTCTCAGGTCTCCCCTTCAGGAGCCTTCTCTTCTCCAGGCTGCCCCAGCCCAGCTCTCTCAGCCTGGCTCCAGAGCAGAGCTGCTCCAGCCCTCGCAGCAGCTCCGTGGCCTCCTCTGGCCTCCTCCAACAGCTCCACAAGAAATCCGTTGTTTCCCCCCTGGGAGCTGCACTTTTCAGCCTCAGGAGATCCGCATTTCGGGACGGGGCTGACAGGACCTGTTAAACCCATCCTTCCCTTCGCGGGGATGTCTGCGCCGGGGCAGGGATGTCTGCGCCGGGGCAGGGAGGATGCCGCGAGATGCAGCCCCGTGTCCTGCTCCCTGCCGTCAGCAGGTGGCACCCGATGGCCGGGCTTGGCCCCTCTCAGGTGCCGGGCAGGTACCGCCGGAGGAGGAGGGAGCAGCCCCTTCATCTGCTGTTAACCCCTTGTGGGGTCTGCGCTGGGGCCCCGGGGCATCGGGGGACCGGGAAAACCGGGACCTGGCTTTGCAGCTTGAACCCAGGTGTGGGCATTGGAGAAATCTGGGGCTGACCAGGAGCTGTTGTATGGAGGAGGCTGCTTTAGGGTGAAGTAGTTGCTGCTTCCAGGAGGGTTGGCATGCAGGGAATCTACTCCACCACCGTTCCATAGGCTGAGAGCGCCCAGCAGTGAGAGCAGAAGGAAGGAAACAGATGGATTCATAAAAATAGGGATTTTTCTCAGATGCGTTCCTAAGTCTCCCTGTAACACGACTGAATCCACTAAAACCTAGCTCCCTTTTCCAAATATTCACTGCATTTCCTTATAATACTCTATGAAGGAGAACTGTCAGTTTGCTCTTCTGGGTCAGCCCTTGGGTCTCTCCAGCTCTGACTTTGTTGGGTCAAGGAGTAATGGGGGAACTTCAGATCCCTGCTCGCGAACAGAAGCTGTTCCCTCCTGTCCTTAAGCAGCCGTTTATAACCTCCCTCCTCTCCCCTTAGAGGAGGTGTTGGGCTCTTTCATATTTAGTCCTGATAAGTACATGCAAATTCCGATTGGAAACCGGGATGAATATGCGAACAGCATCCGAGTGCTGTAAGAGGAGAACCTCGGGTAGGGTTGCGTCGGTGGGCTACCACTTTGTTGCTAGGGAGAGTTCAAAGCAAGGCATCAATGGGTTGTTTTTAGCTGGATTGGTTCATATATAAATGCCCCAGACGGGTCACAGTTAGCATCTTCATGTGAAGGAAGATGTGTCTTCAGATCTCCATTAAGAGGCTTAAGCTTGCCAATGCTTATGTGGCCTCCTAAGCCTTTGCATGGTTCTCATCAGAACTGGCACCACTTTATGAAGGTGTTGAGGTTGGTTTTGCACTCCAGGTTTTTCTTAGCCGAGGTATGCACGGCTCCATGTGCTTTACCCAACATTCTCAGCTCTATAAAGACAACAGGCTGCTTTTGGAGATAACAGTTCTGAAGGTGTCTTGGTGCATCCTTTCATACTGAAGGGGCTACAAGGATGCTGGAGAGGGACTCTTCATCAGGGACTGTAGTGACAGGACAAGGGGTGATGGGTTCAAACTGAAACACAGGAGACTGAGATGAGCTCTCAGGCAGAAGCTCTTCCCTGTGAGGGTGCTGAGGCGCTGGCACAGGGTGCCCAGAGAAGCTGTGGCTGCCCCATCCCTGGCAGTGTTCAAGGGCAGGTTGGACACAGGGGCTTGGAGCAAGCTGCTCCAGTGGAAGGTGTTGGGGTTGGAGCTGGAGGAGCTTTCAGGTCCCTTCAACCCAAACCATTCCAGGATTCTCTGTTTCTGTGACGAACAGTGTCTAAGTTATTCGTCTGTGGTTTTGCTTTGCAGAGGTGTTTAAGAAGACTCTGATGGTGAGAACAGGTTAAGGAGACTCAAGATGACGACAACAGTAGCGACAGATTACGACAACATTGAAATCCAACAGCAGTACAGCGATGTCAACAACCGCTGGGACGTGGACGACTGGGACAACGAGAACAGTTCAGCTCGGCTGTTTGAACGGTCCCGCATCAAGGCCCTAGCTGGTAGGCACTGCTCACACGAGGTTCTGATGCTGTGGGTGTGACAGGGTGGGATGCTCTCTGTCTGCACCTTGTTGGGTTGACGTTTTCCTGACATCAGTGGGTCCTGATGGTCTCGTGTTGCTTTGCAGGACGTGCTCGGATCTGATGTTTTACAAACCCTCAGGTGCTCAGATTCGCTATGAAACTTTGCTGTAAGCACAGGAGAGCAGAGATTTCATCCACATCCTGTCTTTTTACTTGGAAGGTTGCACTGACTCTTTCTCCCCCCATCACTCTCACCAGTTATTAACCATGTTGGCTGTGTACTCAGATTGTTTCGATTGAAACAACAAAACTCTGCTTCAAAATACCTTCGTTTGGAGGTGTTCCAAACATCTCCCTTGTCCTGGAATGGAGGAATGTGGTAGGTGGGGATAGCTGTCACCTAGTGCTGAAACCACAAGTATTTCTGAAGCAGAGCTTCTGAAGTACTTGCTCTCTGCTGAATTACACTCATCAGCAGAGAAATAGAATTTGATTGGGTCCTTTTCTGTTTAAGCCATTCGATTATTGTGTATTAAAGGCTGTACATTAACCAAATGTGTTTATGCAGCACAGAGATTATGTTGTGGCCTCTCAGCTCGCAGGCATTGCCCTGCAAAGCAGTTTCTATGCGTCCTGTCAATGATTTCCTGGCTCCTGCGGTAGCATGCCCACATTCCTGACCTCTGACCAAAATACCTCAGCCGCCTGGAAAAACAGGGCAAAATATGACCCATTTCTGCTGGTGCAATCCGAGTTGCAGGGGAGGTTTTAAACCCAACCCTTTGCAAGGTGTTGAAGCAGGTTTATTGATCCTGCGGAGGCAAATGCAAAGGTGTCATCTGTTTCATTTGTGATTCAATGAGACCGGCCCCGCAGCACCTCGTGCCCTTTCCCCTCGGGATGCTGGACATGGGAGTGCATCAGATGCAGAGCACCTTTACCCGTCGGGCTCAGGGCAGGATCAGGTTTGGAGCTGAGCACCAGGGAAATAAAGTAGTTCACGCAGGTGGGCACACAGCAGATCATGTAACTGCTGCTGAGGCCGGTATCGACTTCATGGAACCACTCACAGGAGGGATGTGTGTTCAGTTAAAGACCTCATTGCAGCAGTTCTCATCACAGGATGCATTAAAAGCCACAGTGCTGGCACGGGGCTGTGCTCAGTGGGGTTGGCAGCAGCCTGAGTGATACCTGTGCTGGTAGATGGGTGGTACATGGGAAGAACCTTGGCTTGGGGTTCTTTATAGTTTGATCTGTTTGAGGAGGGAGCTGTATTTGACTCCTGCCACATTAGAGAGTGCAGGTTATAGTCTGTTCCTTGGGTGGGAGGTGCTTTTATACAAAGCTCATTAACCACATTTGGGTGCCAGACCCAGAGCCTTCAATGCTGTTGGTTTTTCCACTTACTTTTATGGTGAGTGGAGCTCCCCACCTGAGTAATGAATAATAAACATGAAACTCTTACTTCAAGGAGAAGTAATGTAAGGAAAGTACTTGAATTATTTAGCTAGCCTAAAGCAAACAGCAATGTCAAAGCAAATAATTTTGCTGAAGATTCAATTCAAATGTTTTCCCAGAGTCTGCTGTATTTATTTTTCTTCTTAACAAGCATTACTTGTAGTTATTTTAATTTGATGCATTTCATGCCTGTAATTCTCTGCTGTGAGCGCTGCGAATGCTGCCAAAGCTCAACTTAGCACTGCTTGAGAGCCTGTGATGCAGGAGAGAGGAATGACAAGAAGTTTGGGTTGCAAATCAATGGTTAAAGGTTTGCTTTCTCTTGCATCTCCCCAGAAAGGCACTTGCAGGCTTTCTGCAGCTGCAGCCTGGAGCTGGGGTAGCCGTGATCTCTGTCATTGGACTCTGCGCATCCAGGCAGGCTCTTTCTGGAAAGGTGCCCTCTAATTCAGCTGCTTGTCACAGGATCAGACACAGTAATCCCTGTGTGAAAGCCTGCGGCTGGTGGTGCACACAAAGCCACGCTGGGTGATACCAGGAGGCTCTAACCCCTGTGAATTTGACTGTCTCTTGCACCATCACTCTTTCTGGGTGAATATCACTGCTCTGAAGCAGAAACAGTTGTGCACTGCCTGCAGGGCCCAGGGTTAGTGAGTAACATCTGAGTCAGACTCCAGTCTGACACCTCCAGATGTGCCCATCTAAGAGGCCTGAGCATCTTCCCCCATCTCCAAGTGTAGCTGTTCCCTGATGACATCAGTTTTCTTTCCAGAGGTCCTAGAGTAGATGCCTCTAAAGACTGCCTGTGGATGTCCAGCTCTCTCAGTACGTCTGCCTTTCATTGATGCTACAAGATAAATCAAAAGACTATCAGCATCTTAGAATCCTAGAATAGTTTGGGTTGGAAAGGACCTTAAGATCATCCAGTTCCAACCCCCCTGCCATGGCCAGGGACACCTCACACTAAATCATGGCACCCAAGGCTCTGTCCAACCTGGCCTTGAACACCGCCAGGGATGGAGCATTCACAACCTCCCTGGGCAACCCATTCCAGTGCCTCAGAACCCTCAAAGTAAAGAATTTCTTCCTTATATCCAACCTGAACTTCCCCTGTTTAAGTTTGAACCCGTTACCCCTTGTCCTATCACTACAGTCCCTAATGAAGAGTCCCTCCCCAGCATCTCTATAGCCCCCTTCAGACACTGGAAGCTGCTATGAGGTCTCCACGCAGCCTTCTCTTCTCCAGGCTGAACAGCCCCAACTTCCTCAGCCTGTCTTCATATGGGAGGTGCTCCAGTGCCTGAGCAACCTTGTGGCCATCATCGTGGATCATTTTGGATGCACATACATTATTATCTCCTCCTAGTGTGAAAGGTTTCAAAATGAACAGAGTAGGCACTGGCTTTTTATCCCCCATCTGTAAGGTGCAGACTGCTGGGTTCAAAAGTAGAACAGCCACAGGCAGAACATCAATACAGACTGATGGCTGTGTACTCACTCTGAATCTTCCTGCTGGTGCAGGCATCTTCTGTCCACATTCTTCAACCAGGTGTGAAGTGCCTCTTCTGTGAAGCTTCCATCTTCTAGTTTGCTTAATTTAAATGAAGCTTACTTCCTTAAAGGTGGAGGGTGAGTGAGAAGTAAGACTGATGCTCTGTTCCAGAAAGAGTCATGATGGCTCCGTGTTCCATCAGGATGGTGAAATATTTAAACAGCAAAGCAGGAGGTGGTGGTCAGAATACCCTGTGATCAGGACTGTGAATTGGAGGAAAGCTCAGTTACAGCAGGCATGATTTAATAGCAGAAAACCACTGTCAACACTGCAGCTGATAACTGGTCTTATTGAAGAGCTCCGTGCACCATGAAAACCAGAGTGTGAAGGCTTGTTCCAGTTTAAACGAAATAAATCATCCGGGATTTCAATCAGAATCCAGATTTGAAGGGATATGCAACCAGATTGGATACCATTCATGTTGAACTCGCTCTGCAACTGATATGAGAAGAAGGTAACTGATCCCTGCTTGGTGAAGTAAGCTATCCCACTGTAGGAAATCATCTTTCACCCGTCCTTGCTCTCTGTGGTTCTTTGGAAGGTCTTGCTGGAAGACCAGGTAATTCTACCTGTGCTGTGGAAGCCAAAACGATCTCATGTTTGTGCAAAATCCTTCATTCACAAATCCTCAGGTGTTGGATTTCATCTCCCAAGGTCCATTAGCTAACAAGATCTGTGGGCAGCGCCTTGGTGCATCGAGCTCCTACCAGAGCCTTAAGAAACAGTTGAGTTTCACATGCGGTCTGGGGCTGTGGCACTGGGGTGCTGTGACACTGGGGTGCTGTGGCACGGGGGTGTTCTGACACTGTGGCACTGGGATGCTGTGGCACGGGGGTGTTCTGGCACTGGGATGCTGTGACACTGGGATGCTGTGACACTGGGATGCTGTGACACTGGGGTGCTGTGGCGCTGGGATGCTGTGACGCTGGGATGCTGTGACACTGGGATGCTGTGGCACTGGGATGCTGTGGTGCTGAGATGCTGTGGTGCTGAGATGCTGTGACACTGGGGTGCTGTGGTGCTGAGATGCTCTGGTGCTGAGATGCTGTGACACTGGGGTGCTGTGGCACTGGGATGCTTTGACACTGGGGTGCTGTGGCACTGGGATGCTGTGGCACTGGGATGCTGTGACACTGGGGTGCTGTGGCACTGGGATGCTGTGGCACTGGGATGCTGTGACACTGGGGTGCTGTGGCACTGGGATGCTGTGGCACTGGGGTGCTGTGACACTGGGGTGCTGTGACACTGGGGTGCTGTGACACTGGGATGCTGTGACACTGGGGTGCTGTGGCACTGGGATGCTGTGACACTGGGGTGCTGTGACACTGGGATGCTGTGACACTGGGGTGCTGTGACACTGGGGTGCTGTGACACTGGGATGCTGTGACACTGGGATGCTGTGACACTGGGGTGCTGTTTTCAGGTAGCAGGAGATCTGTCACCTCCAAAACTTTCCATTTCTACCCTTGGCTAATTCACTGGCATTAAGAATGCCCAGCTAAAGTTACTCCTCTTTCTGCTCAGTTGTGTTTTGCCCTTCTGCCCCCTGGGCTCACCCCAGTGACCAGAAGGTGCCTCAACTCTCTGGCCTATGAATTAAAGATAGTTTCAAGGTTTCCAAAATAGCAGAGGCTTATCTGCTCAGGGCAGATGAAGCTGTGCATTCCTTTTCCAGCTCCACCTAAGTGACTGTGCAGAGGTCAGGACACTCACTACTGGGGCACGTCACAGTGCTGATGAACCTTGCAGGGGATACAGGAAAGGAGGCAGCAAAATAACCCCTCTAAAAAGGCAAAAAGAAAGATCCTGCTTATTGTACTTACTCTTCAGGTATCATTCACCTGCCTGTCCCTGCTGCAAGGTATCTCTCATAGCAAAGTTTTATTGCTTCACTCTGAGTATATGCTAAAGATAGAAAAAAATCTGCAGGGTCAGAATGAAGTTTCAGGTGTTAAATCCAGTAAAAAAGGACAAAACAAGGACGTGAAGCTGTTGGAGTGAGTCCAGAGGAGGCCATGGAGCTGCTGCGAGGGCTGGAGCAGCTCTGCTCTGGAGCCAGGCTGGGAGAGCTGGGCTGGGGCAGCCTGGAGAAGAGAAGGCTCCTGAAGGGGAGACCTGAGAGCAGCTCCAGTGCCTGAAGGCCACTTTGGATGGGGCTTGGAGCAAGCTGCTCTAGTGGAAGGTGTCCCTGCCCGTGGCAGGGGTTGGAACTGGATGCGCTTTAAGGTCCCTTCCAACCCAAACCACTCTGGGGTAGAGGGTAAGAGAGTAAACCTTTGGCTCTGGAGGAGCACACTGAGGATAATCTCTTGCAGTGCATCTCCCAACTGTTGGGTACCTGAGCTATCTGGGACTCGCCAAGCAGTGCACTGGTTTGAGTGGCAGTGAGTGGTTAAGGAAGGATTGCTCAGCAGCAGTTTGGTGCTGGTAAATCCGGGCTGAAGGCCATGTGGAGGATTCACCTGACAGTACACAGAAATGAAAGCCTTACAGCAGTGAAACTGCAGATGCCTCACCCAGCTCCAGTGTGGCCGTGTGCATTATGGCCTCTGGGTTTGTCCAGCAGGCAGGGGCCTGATTCAGACTTCCTCAGGTGGTGTGAAAGGGCTTGGTTTTTGAACAGCCTTCCTTTGCTCAGGTAAAAACTGATGGAATCATTTCAACAGCAGCTTTTCCAAGTGTTGACCTCACCCAGTGTTTCCTTATGGATCTTAACTTCTGCAACAGCTTCTCAGCGGTACCTTACCAGGATCTATAGGAGGCTGGTGTCACGACCAGGCTCATGGCTGTGTGTGTTTTGTGTCAGGCAGGCAATGAGGGAGGGATCGTGGCTCTGTATTCACACGGTACCTGCAGTGCTGGCTGGGACCACTGATGGACACTGTGCTTATACCAGAAAACAAGGAAAACCTTATCCCACCTGTCACTGCTGATGTGTTTTAGCTTTTAAAGCTGCTGGTAGAGAACTGTCCCTATAGCAAACAGCAAAATCCAGGCAATAAATAGTATCCTGTTCTTTCTATTTTCATTTTTAAAGATGATCGATAGATGGAGCCCCCCAAAACTGTCTCTGTGTGTCTACAGAACATAAAATGACTCTCAAATAAACGTGAACAACTTGTTTTCAGTGATGTCCCATCAGAAACGTAGTCTGCTACAGAGGTCCTTTGTGACTCCTTGCTATAGTAACATCATCTTTGGTATCAGTTATCCATAGCTGTGGGGGTTTGCTCTCTCTTTAGAATCAAACAAGTAATGTGCAAACCACGTGGAGGTGTAGGTGAGAGTCACTGTAGTTGGATTAGACACCAGATCCATGATCCAGAGGAGCTTTCCCAGTACAGAGCCAGGCTTCTGAATGAAAGTACTGCTGAAAAGTCAGGAGTTTTGTGGAATCACACCATGCTTGTCTGCTTCATGAGTAGTATTTATGGTCACTTAGGCAGTGATGCATGGAAGTGGTTGCATCCTGGTCAATAACTCTTATCTGGCAGGACAAGAGGAGCTGGAAAATGGGCATTTTGGTTCTTTGGGAGGGAGCAGGACAGGAGCAGCTGCTGGCAGCCCTGTTCTGGGACATCTGATAGCTGCAGTCACCTTATGTCTCCGGTTAAATCTTTCAAGGCCAAGCAGTATCGCTCTGGACATGAACACAGGAGAGCCCAGCAGAGGAGCCTGCATTGATAGACCTCTAGATCTAGGACTCCTGTGAACTAAGCTCCTGGACTGGGACACAGGAGTGGTGCCTGCTTCTCATGGTTTCTGCCAGACATAGACCAGTGCTTATGCACTGAGGGCTGGCTCTGCGCTGGGGCAGCAATACAGGGATTGAGCAAAGGGCAAGAGAATTGAGTCCTGGGGTTAAGAAGTGATGAAATCTAAAAGCCATCTGTACCTAGAGGGAGAAAATGGAAACTAATGTCTGTGTGCTGACTGCGTGTGTGCATATGTGTCTGCTTTTAGGACGTTGCCACTGAAATATGGATGAGGATGCTCCTGGAAGCAGGTAAATCTGCTTTATCAGGCAGAGAAAGCTTCAGGGAGACCTGAGAGCAGCTCCAGTGCCTGAAGGGGCTGCAGGAAAGCTGGAGAGGGGCTTGGGACAAGGGATGGAGGGACAGGCCAAGGGGAATGGCTTGAACCTGCCAGAGGGGAGACTGAGCTGAGCTCTTAGGCAGAAGCTCTTCCCTGTGAGGGTGCTGAGGCGCTGGCACAGGGTGCCCAGAGAAGCTGTGGCTGCCCCATCCCTGGCAGTGTTCAAGGCCAGGTTGGACACAGGGGCTTGGAGCAAGCTGCTCTAGTGGAAGGGGTCCCTGCCCGTGGCAGGGCTTGGAGCTGGAGGAGCTTCAAGGTCCCTTCCAACCCAAACCAGGCTGGGGTTCTGTGATTTAGGAGACCCACCAGCCAGGCTGTCAGTGGTATAAGCTGTCATCCTCCTTTGGCTGCTCTGAGGCTGTGGTGACTTACACGAGCTGGGAATCTCACCCGTTATGGGGAACCTGGAGACAGAAAAGGCTGGAATGTTCTTTAAATCAGTGTTTTGGGGATCTTTAACACAGAGGAACCATGGAACCCTTCACTGCAATGGTGTGATTAGGGTTTTAGATACTTTGCTGAGTCATCTTAATGCAAAGGATTTCTTGTTTGTGGACACTTCATGCCAATAATGGCATTTTTACATTGGTTTAATTATGGCTTTTATCAGGGATGAGCTTGGCTGTGGATCCATTCAAAACTGGATCATGAGCCTGCCATTTGAAAGCAATCCTTCCCCAAGAACTGCGTGTGCGGAAGAGAATGTTCTCGTCTCCTCTCTTCAGCATCTCAGCAGCCATGTTCCTGTATTTATGCTATTTATTCAGCCAAATCTGCAGTGTGCCTTGCATTTTTCCTCCTATTTGTTGCTTGGATACTGCATGAAAGCACTCCCTGAAGTATAAATAATGTCTAGCAGAGCATACTGCGCAGCGAAATTCAATCCACCATTAAAACCTGTTTGCTCATTTCTGTTTAACCTTGGAGCTCTTCTAATGGGGCAAGATTAGTGATGAAATCATCCTCTCCCATCAGAGTCCTGATCCTTATCTCGAGGTAATATCCTGGAGAGATACAAACCCACGTTGCCTTGAGACAAATTGCCTTGATGGGGAGGAGGCAAGAGGAGCAGGGATGAGGGCCGGGCAAGTGGAGAAGATGAGGAAAATCCATTTCCAAGTTCCATTCTCATGGTTTCTAGCGTTCTTCCTCGCAGCTTTCAACTCTTCTCGTGAGCAGTGCAAACACCATGGGCTTTTTGCCAACCGCTTTGTATGTTGTATGGTGGTTTTTTGGAAGTGTTGCTTCCTTTATATGTTATGAAGCCTCTAATGCGGATGGGTGTCAAACGGGGACAGTGTTTGTACAGGTAAGAGCACAATACAGTATTTATTTATTCTATACACTATATATTTGTTCTATACATATAGAATCACAGAACCCCAGACTGGTTTGTGTTGAAGGGACCTTAAAGTCCATCCAGTTCCAACCCCTGCCATGGGCAGGGACCCCTTCCACTGGAGCAGCTTGCTCCAAGCCCCTGTGTCCAACCTGGCCTTGAACACTGCCAGGGATGGGGCAGCCACAGCTTCTCTGGGCACCCTGTGCCAGCGCCTCAGCACCCTCACAGGGAAGAGCTTCTGCCTTATCTCCAACCTGAACTGCCCATGTTTCAGTGTGAACCCATCACCCCTTGTCCTGTCACTACAGTCCTGATGAAGAGTCCCTCCCCAGCATCCCTATAGCCCCCTTCAGGCACTGGAAGCTGCCCTGATGTCTCCACGCAGCTTCTCTTCTCCAGGCTGAACAGCCCAAATCTTCTCAGTCTGTCTCCCTACAGGATACGTACATGTGTGTGTGTGTATATATGGTTTGCTCTGGAGTAATAACTTGACAAGTTCAGGGCAGTACTTGGGTATTTGTCCATTGACAAGTAACCAGTTTTGCAGAGATGGGCAATTCCCAGATGGAGAAATTCTGTGGGTGAGATTCAGTGAAAGAAGGTTTTGAGATGTCTCTGATGTTGGCTTTACAAGAGACTTTCAGCTCATGTTTCTGTCTCTGATACGGTTTAAAGAACCCCAACTTCCACAGTTTCTCTCCTAACATTTTCCTTCTCTTTCATGTTGCCTGAACTACAGGATCAGCTCAAGCCTGTCCTACCTTGGCTTTCTGCAGCTTCGTTACTTAGGTGTAAGAGTTAATGGTTGGACTTGATGATCTTAAAGGTCTTTTCCAACCTAGTTGATTCTATGACTCTAAGAGGATCTAAAATGCTGCAGGGAGCCCAGTTAGCTCCAGAGGGTTCTACTTTAGGAGCTCAAGCTCCTCCAGTTATGGAACTGGCAATCTAGAGGGGTTACTTCTTTATTCCTCTCCCCTACACTGACCCCATGTGAATGTGGCTGGTCACAGTTGGGATGTATCTGTGAACATTAGTGTATTTTATGTGCTTTAAGCAAAGGAAAGAGTAGAAATGAATCCTCTGGCCTAAGATCAGTGTGTTCTGCTTGTTGTTTGTGCCCAGGGTTTCCAGGAGCAGCAGGAGGCTGACTTTTCATGCCCAAGGGATCATGGTGTAGCAATGGTGCATCCTCTGTGTGCACGGTCAGACCAGGGAGAAAAGGAGACACTGCAAGAGGAACAAAAGCAAAAGGAGGGTGGGAATCTCTTTCTTTCCTACATATAAACATAGATGCAGCTCAGATAGAGGAGGAGAGGAGGGAGAGGCAATGAAAACAATTCCAGCTCCTAAAAACGCACATTAAAACCCATTAAAAAGAGCAATTTTCTGGATTAAAATCAAGAAGTGGTTTTGTGCCAGAACTCCACAGCAAACAAGTATGTTAAGGGTGTACCTGTGCGCCACGCTTGACTTTAACAGACTTTTAAAGGCTGCTCATCCAAGCCAGGCAGCAAAGCAGGTGTATTTGGAGACCACAAACCAATGGAATGAATGCGGTTGTTGCAGTTTTGGTGAGTTTAGGGAGGATGGGAAGTGGTGCGGGTCAGAAGAACCCATTTGGGCTGGAATGCAAACCAACACACACCATGTTTTCCTCCAAACACCAGTGCTGGTGTGGCTCTCCTGGCCCGTGGTCACGGTTGCAGGTATCGAGGGCGTGCTGTTCCAAAAGGCAGGTCAACTTTCCTGTTAATGTGGGACTTGGCTAAACTGAAACCTGAAACTGGGTGGAACTGACCCAGTTTCAGTAATAAATGGATATACTGGCCTGATGTGGGATGAGATTCCCAGAGGTTTTGTGCTGCTTTGGGCTCACTCATGGCAGTTTATAGGTTTATAGGGAGCCCAAAGCTGGTTTGAGCCTGGGACTCGCTGTGGAGCTACTGGACGTGTGAACAGACCCTTCTGTTATAGATATTCTTGTCTCTTGCTTTTTAATGTGACCCTTTCCCTTGCCATTGGATTGCATTGGCTCTCCCAAGCCTGTATCAGTCACAGAGAATACATCTGGAAGGGGCTTGGCGGACCAGATGTCTTCATATATCCCACAGACCAAAAATCCCCTTGTAACAGAGAAGTAGAAATACTTTGAGAAAGGGAAATGTTCCTTAGGAGAAGCTCTGGTTTTCTGCTTGTATTTAGTTCACCTTCCATTGCAAAGCGTTGCAGGAAATGGTGGCTTACAAGATGAATGGTTCTGTTCCCACAAATACCTGCAGCAGAGGTAATCAAGTTGGCATGTTAATTCCTGCTCCGTGTGTGGGCTGCTCCTCTCTGCCTTCCAGCATCTTAGATAGCAACTGGGGGGAAAACAGCTTACTCGTCAGGATTAATGTTATGCAAATTGTCACAGATGATAAAAATAGCTATTTCCCACTGCATTCTAGAACGATCCATGGCAAAACCCCTCTTTCCTTACTCTATGGGAGAGATTTGGGCTTACTGTGCGCACAGGGGTGTCAGCAAAGCCACGAAAGGCAAATGCAGGGATGAGTTCCAGCTCTTTGCTGTGGCTCTGAGGGCGTGTGTAAGAACTTCCCCCTCTTGGAGGAGAAAAGCAACTGTTCTGTGATTTCTGTGCTGGTTTAGATTAATAAATCGTCCTCTTTAGCTTGTAATGTTTTCCTAGTTAGTCACCAAGTGGAGAATTTACAAGAGCGAGGAAGAGTAAAGAGGAAAGACAAGGCTGATCATTAACCAGATTGGTAATTCTTGTAAGCTCTGGCGTGCATTCTGCTTCCCATTAGGAAGATAATCGTCTGTTGTGGAGCTGTAAAATCGCATCTCTCCTTCACAGCACCACAGTGCATTCGTTTCATGGGACCCAGGGAGCATCCTCTGTGTTGTTCTCTTGGCTTTTCACGTGTGCATGAAGTTGAATGTGGGGTGGGTGGGCCTGTGTTGGACATTGGGTCCACCAGGATGAGCTATCTTCATTGTTGACTCAATAAAGCCAATATTGGTTGACTTCAGTGGTGGAAGATAATGTAGGAGCAATGGCATTAGCACTGCCCACTGACCAGCTACTTTCTGCAGAAGAGCTTTGAACTGGATCCTTGGTCAGGAGTTTCTTAGAGGGATTTTTGTTCATACTCCTTCTGAGGATGTGCTGGAGATTTTCTTAAGTGAGATCTTTTGGATGAGGAAAGTGATAGCTTAGTTCCACTTTAGAAACTGATAATCAGGAATTTGGGTGGGAATGGTGCTAGTTTCTTCCTTAGAAACACCATTTTTTTCCTTTGTGGTTGGAACCCATTCACTTCAGCAGCCACAGAAAGACAGATCCCAGCCAAGATCCCTTTCCACTCTGGACTGAGCACCTGCCTCCAGATGCTGCTTGTACATGCATAACATCACCGGAGTCAACCTCTTGTTCTCCTTGAGGCTTTGCAGAGCTCTGATCGCATCAACCAAGTCACACATTGCATTATGGACAAGTGGATAATCATTTGTGGGTTTATTTACTCTTATCAAGTACACAAATAATGCCATCAGCACCACTCAAGTGCTATGGGAGACTGTTTTAGGACAAGAGGAAAAGGCCTCAAGCTGCACCAGGGCAGGTTTAGATGGAGCTGAGGAACAATTCCTTCCCCACAGGGTGCTCAGGCATTGGAACAGGCTGCCCAGGGCAGGGCTGCAGTCACCGTCCCTGCAAGGGTTCACAGCCCGTGGAGACGAGGCCTCAGTGCCATGGGTTAGTGGTGGCCTTGGCACTGCTGGGGAGCGGTTGGACTGGATGAGCTTAAAGGGCTTTTCTAACCTGGTTGATGCTGTGATTCTATGAGAGGTACGGTTCAAAGAATGCAAGCAAAAGGGGTTTCACAGCTATGGGGAAAAAAGAAAAAGATCAAAATTTAGAAGGGGGGAGCCCACAAACCTCATCCCTCCCTGATACACTAAACTTCATAGATGATTTAGCCCTTACTTTCCTCCAGCGCTGAGATCAGTGATGAATTACATCATGGACAGTTTCAAGCTGGGTTGATTTGAGAAATTACACTTGGACCAGAGCTTAAAAGTTATCTCATTGTGAGGGTGCTGAGGCTCTGGCACAGGGTACCCAGAGAAGCTGTGGCTGCCCCATCCCTGGCAGTGTTCAAGGCCAGGTTGGACACAGGGGCTTGGAGCAAGCTGCTCTAGTGGAAGGGGTCCCTGCCCGTGGCAGGGCTTGGAGCTGGGGGAGCTTTAAGGTCCCTTCACACCCAAACCAGGCTGGGATGCTATGATTTATCTCTGGCTTTAAAGCATTAGTTCCTCTCCATAACATACTAATTAATATTGTCAAGGACTTAGTCAGTTAAAGAGAACCAGAGGAAAATGTGTAGAAACCAGGTATAGAAAAGGGCTTTGTGCCTGCAAGAGCCTTATGGTGGACCCAGAGCTTTGATGCATGGTGGCAATAAACAGGTCTTGGGTTTGCTAATTTAAAGGCAACAGCAAACAAAGGTATTGCGATTGCTGTGGCTGCTGGCAGGCTCCTGGTCTTAGGAATCCTCACTCCCTAAGGTGTAGCCATTCACAAAGACAGATCCCCACTCTGCTGTGCTCTTCTCCTGAATTACCAGCTCCCCATGCAGTGGAACCATCAGTGCACATGCCCGAGGCCCTGCAGAGCAGCAGTGATGCTGCGGGAGGTGAGCCAGCAGGACCACCCATCGCACCGAGCAGACAGCAGCTCAGCCACATCTGTCACGTCTGCTGCTGGAGACCTCTTGTTCAGCCCCAGTGCCAGCCTGGACAGCATGGAAAATGAGGTCAGGATGGCTCAGGGGGTGCTGCTGAGTTCCCTACCATGTGTTTGTTAGGGTCTCTGTTCTTCACATCTTGCACTAAAATAAGCTTGGTCCAAACACAGACTCTTGAAGCTTTCCCCCTATTCACTGCGTAGCCTTCGGCTCCATACTTGCTGCAATTCCTTCTCTTTTTAAGGTAGTATTTAGTGCTATTGGGGGGATAAAGGGAGGACATGGACAAAAAACCTCAACCCTCAACTTCTGCCTGGTATCTCTTTGGAATCTTAATCTGAAGTGTAAATTCATATTATATGGTGTTGAGGGCCAGAGGAGGCCATGAGGATGCTCAGGGGCTGGAGCACCTCCTGTATGGAGACAGGCTGAGAAAGTTGGGGCTGTTCAGCCTGGAGAAGAGAAGCTGCGTGGAGACCTCAGAGCAGCTTCCAGTGTCTGAAGGGGGCTACAAGGGTGCTGGGGAGGGACTCTTCATTAGGGACTGTAGTGACAGGACAAGGGGTAATGGGTTCAAACTGAAACAGGGGAAGTTTAGATTGGATATAAGGAGGAAATTCTTTCCTGTTAGGGTGCTGAGGCACTGGAATGGGTTGCCCAGGGAGGTTGTGAATGCTCCATCCCTGGTGGTGTTCAAGGCCAGGTTGGATGAGGCCTTGGGTGCCATGGTTTAGTGTGAGGTGTCCCTGCCCATGGCAGGGGGGTTGGAACTGCATGATCTTAAGGTCCTTTCCAACCCTAACTATTCTATGATTCTGCTTCAATGAGTTTTATGGCAGGGCGGGGAAAGACAGTCCTGTGTTTTCTATGGGTCGAAGCCAAATGAATATTTGTAGCGTTTTCATGTTTTGCTTTTGTAACATTTTCCCCTTTAATAATTTACATTATTACTAACGGCCGCGTGCGGTCCTGTGTCGCCTGCCAGCGGTGCTGGGAAAGCTGTCAGCTGGGGAGAAGCTCCTCGTCGAGGGCCTCCATGGTGCTGGAAGCGCTCCAGTTCCTGTGTCAGTCACTTGGACTTTAGCTGGCGTAGCGAGCCCTGTTTGCTCAGGGTGGAACGGCAGCGAGCCGATACCGCTGCAGGTAGGGCCTGGCCTCCTCCCTGCTGGCCAGGGGAAGGGTTCCTGGAGGTAAAACACAGCACAGGCTTCACCAGGAAAAGCTGCTGGAAAGCAAATCCGTGAAGGAAATCGGGCTGTGATGTGTGCGGAGCTCGGGGGGAGCTCACATCCTGCCTGCGGCTGGGACAAGGGCAGGTGCTTCCTCCAACCCCCTTTCCACCTGGAAACAGGCTTTTGGGGCACAGGCTGCAGCACCTTGGTCCCAGCACTGCGGTGGTTTGGGTCTGCAGGAAATCACTCTCGTAGAATTATGGAATCATAGAACGGTTTGGGTTGGAAGGGACCTTAAAGCTCATAGAGCTCCAGCCCCTGCCACGGGCAGGGACCCCTTCCACTAGAGCAGCTTGCTCCAAGCCCCTGTGTCCAACCTGGCCTTGAACACTGCCAGGGATGGGGCAGCCACAGCTTCTCTGGGCACCCTGTGCCAGCGCCTCAGCACCCTCACAGGGAAGAGCTTCTGCCTAAGAGCTCAGCTCAGTCTCCCCTCGGGCAGGTTCAAGCCATTCCCCTTGGCCTGTCCCTCCATCCCTTGTCCCAAGCCCCTCTCCAGGTTTCCTGCAGCCCCTTCAGGCACTGGAGCTGCTCTCAGGTCCCCCCTTCAGGAGCCTTCTCTTCTCCAGGCTGCCCCAGCCCAGCTCTCTCAGCCTGGCTCCAGAGCAGAGCTGCTCCAGCCCTCACAGCATCTCCGTGGCCTCCTCTGGCCTCGCTTCAACAGCCTGGCTCCACATCCCTCTTGTGCTGTTGCCCCAGAACTGGATCAGGGTTGCAGGGGGGGTCTCCCCAGAGCGCAGTTCATAGGGATAATCCCCTCTGGGCTCAAGCTCTGGTGTTGTTTCAAGTAAAACAGCATAGGTAAAAGCCATAAATATTTTAAGTGTATTTATGGCCATTGGAGGAACGTGCCAGACATTTTTGGCAGTTCACGTGCTTTTAGAAACCCCGGCTTCAGCTGAGAGGCATTGACTCCCATCACTTCTCCCTAAATCAGCAGTGTTGGACTGGCACATTTGCTCCCCAGCATGTTGGGAAGGGCTAGTTGGAATATCCACCTTGTGCCCCACAGGAACTGGGGCTGCAGTGAGTTGGTGGGAGTGGACTGAGCTGCTCCCACTGCAGCTGTCCTCATAGGCATTAGTATAAGACTAAAAACTTGTGAACCAACAATATCAAAACAAAGGCACATTTTGAGATGTTTAATGAAGGGATGGAGTGGGAGGAGGACATGGATTCCATTGGAAAGGAATTTGGAAACGCAAGGAAAAACACAAAGAGAAAACTTCTGTGCGAACGCTATCAGCAGTTTTAACAGGAACATGCAAATGCTGCATACTGGGAATATGAATGTGGAGCTGACCTTTTCCTTCCCTTATGTGTAAGTGAAGGCTGGAGCTCACAGCCCAAGGGAAAACTGCCATCCTCTGCCTAATGCCAGGATGTGACTGCTGGTACCCAGCCCTGCTGCTGCTGCACACATTATCCCCCAGTCAGAGGCAGGGCACCCTGCTTCCCGTTACAGCGCGCAGCCCAGACAGCGTTCGTCTGGCAGCCGTGCCCAGCGTGCTGTACACGGGCGAGGAGCCCCGTCCACAGGAGATGTCGGGATGCACCGGTGACATAACCCGCAGTGACAGCGCTTGGCTGCTTAAAGGCCCTTTCCCCAGAGCCTTCTCTTGTTCCCGGCGTGCATCTTGCTGCATCCCCTCCTCGCCTGTTCGCTGCTCTGTCAAGCGAACGCTCCTCGGGGCAAATAAAGCGAAGCGCCCTCCTTTTCTGCGATAGTAATCTGAGCCCTTTCCGTTACATGAGGCTCCCAACAAAAGCTTGTAATTCCACCAGCTCTGCTGGGGCCGGTACCACCGGCTGCTGCGGCCGCGCAGGGCGAGCGGGGCTGGGGACCCCGCGGCCGCCTTACCCCCAGGCTCCGGCTGCTCGCAGCGCAGGGGCTCAGTGAGGACGGGCTCGCTGCAGCCCCTATGAGCCGTCTCCTGCCCCGCTCCGCCGCCCCTTCGCCCTTGGTACAGCCTTCGCTTCCTCCGGCGCGCTCTATGCTAATCGGTGACATCAGCCCGCGCCCCGGCGCTGCCGGTTATATTACAGCGGGTCAGGAAGGGCTGAGGTGCGCGCTGCGGCTCCGGGAGCCTCCACGCCGCTTCGGGCTGGCTTGCACCGCATCCCCTTTCCCCGGGACCGCGTTCCAGCGCTTCAGAGCTGCCTGCAGTGGAGCCGGGGGGAGCCAGAAGCCCACCGTAACCCCCTCATGGTGCTTTGAGCTGGCCTCCGTTGTGGCCAGCACACGCTGCTGGAGTTTGAACCGGAGCTTTTATCTGCTTGAAGGCTCGTTTTCCCTAGGGACTGGAGCCGAGGAAGCTGGGATTTACTTGGATGTATGGTAGAGAAACTCGTGGTTCCTTTATGCTGCAGCTCCTGCTCCCCCTGGGTTACCTGTAGATGGAATTACAGAAGTCGAGCAGCATGCCCGGGCCGTTGTCCCCGGGGTACGCAGCTCAGGTGCCCTATAACTATAACCAGTTAGAAGGAAGATTCAAGCAGTTGCAAGGTAAGCCTGGGCTGGGGGGGGGGGTTGTAGGTGTTGCTATGAGATGATCCCTGTAAACACCTTCGTCTGGGCTTGTTCTCGATGCATCAAGGTGTTAAAGTGGTGCTGTAGAGAAAGCTTTGTGTTCTTTGAAGAGATAGTGTGTGGCTTTTATCCCTCTGAGGGTGTCCCCAGTTACACAGCGTAAAGGTGTGTGTCCCACTGAGCACTGCAGAGGAGGGCTAACGCAGACCGGGTGGTTTAGAACAATAAGGGGGAGAGTGAGGAAGAGGTCTTGCTGTTGATTTTATCCTGCCATAAAATACAGTTGGAACTTCGGGAATGAATCACAAGCTCCGGCTTTGTTTGGGTGCAGTTTGCAGTGTGAGAGCCCTCGCTGACTCGCTGTGCACCCCCTGTAAATGCTTAACTCCTCCAAATGGAGAGGGGTTGCATAAATGCCAAACAGATTTGTTTGCTCATGTTGTAGACCTATGAGAAAGCATTTAGGTGCTTCAACATTCCCAACTTTCTTCATGTTTTAACTCTGTTTTTAGGCAGGGGAATGTCCTTTAGTGTCTTCCTATGAAATCCTCTATCTGTGTGGAAAACCAGGTGTTTCTTTAGGGAATGGTGGTGTGTTCCCTAAAGGTGAGGCCTCTGACCTGTGCAGGAACCCCAGTTCTTCCTTGTGCCCAGCATCTCTCTGCCTCAGACAGCATAAACCAGGCTCTGCTGTTGCTCAGTGCAAGGCATGTTCCAGGGATGAATGAACTCGAGCACTGCAGTTTCCAAATAAGAAGGAATCTTTAACCAAACCCAAACCTCCTCCTCTCCATCCGTGTAACTCCATAAATAACCCCAGAGCACAGTGAAGTTCAGCCCTTCTCTGCCTGTTTCTTATTTTACTCTGGTCTGAGCCACAAGCATGGTCCTGTGGTTCCTGTTGGAGAGGGAGGAAGAGCCTGGGTAGTGCAAAGAACGTTCCTATTTGTTGGCTTAGGGAGGGAGGAAAGAACCCAGCGTCTTTCATTCATAGTATTTTGTGTGGCTTGTAAACTGGCTCGTAGTAGTGGCTGCACACTGGATGTAATGAGATAGAATGACAGCATCCTAAACACTGGCAACGCAGGCGTTCCTCAGGCCAGGCATGGAAAACCCAGGCTCTGAACTTGCCCACGAGGGAATATAGAGGCTTTCTCTTGGGCACCAGGCAGATCGTGGGCTGCGGTGCTGGCTTTATGGCACAGGAACGAAAATCCTGGCCCTGCCTCTGCCTTTGGGGTTAAGTTAGCAGGGTGAAGGAGGCAGATTTTATCATTTTCTGGGTCACTGGCTCAGGAATCCATTATCTGCCTGTTTACATCCCACTGAAAGAGGAAAGCAGAGCCTGTTGAGGGCACAGAAAGTGAGCTTTCCCTGCAGTGGAATGCACTGCCTTCACTTGAAAGGAAAATACCATCAATTGCAATGCTCTCCCTCAATGTGCTGCAATTCCCTCCAACAAAAGAGCTAAAATGCCCCGAGTTCTCCTGCAGTTGTAAGGAGGAACTTTGCAGTAACCATCCCGGGGCTCTGTACTCACATTGCAGAGGAGGTAGGCTTAAAAAACAGGGCTGCCACTGATGGCGTTCAGAGTGCAGGTACAGGAAATGTGTTAAATTACACACTACAAGCTCCCTGGAATGCTAAATAAGCCTCCAAAACACAGTGTGCTGTAAAGGGAGAGGATTAGCTCTGCTGACACAGGTGCTGCCTTTCCTTGGGTTAATGGCTCTTTGTTTGAAGAGTATCTAAAAAGCCGCTCGTGTAGTTGGAAACCTTCGAGGGGATTCTTGCCCTCTTGCTACTAGGCTCTGGTGCACACATGGGTGTTGTGTGGCGTTGGGCATTGCTCAGTCAATGGTTAAAGCACCTTCTGAAGCTTTCCTGCCTTTGAATCTTGTGTTTTCCTCCTCAACGCCTGTGTTTTCACCCTCTTGCCTTGGTTAGGATGACTCTAGGGCAGCACCAGTGCTGGCACATACAGGGCTGTTGTAGCCCCTATTCATGTTCTCCCCACACTGAGCTTGTGCCTCATTTTTCACGCTTTCTAGAGGTTTCATACGGTTACACAGCTTTGCACTGGGTTACAGCAAGGTACTGCTCAGACCTAGTGGAGGTGGGCAGTTGTCCCTCCCACATTCCACCCCTTTTAAATGCCTTGAAGTGGTAATTGTAAGGAGACTCTATTGTCAGACTGGATGGTGAGAGTGGAGCGTGTAAAAGTGGATTTTCCAGCCCTGGTGGGACTACACTGAAGGTTCCAAACCAGCTCCTTCTGCACCAGGCAGGAAGGGTGACCTTACAGGAGATCCCGGCTTTGCCTTGATGGTCCAGAGCGGTGCAGTGAACCACTGCTAGGAGTGAACCAAGGCTGCCCTTGCATCAACTAAACCCTGACGTCCTATGCAGAGGTTTAGCACACTCAGCCCTTGTGCTCGTGACAATGTCAGTGCAGGTGTGGGGGGGGAAATGCTTTAGCAAGTTCTGTTTCCTTTATTAAGTTCCAGTCAGTTCTTACTATGGTTTGTTTGCCCCATCCTGGAATGATAACTGAGAGATAGCATCAGCGGTTGCTATCCATCAGCCTCAACCTAGGTGTGGAGTTTTGGTTCTCAGGGCACTTGTTCGGTAGAAAGAGAGGGTGTTGCAGGGCTGGGGTAGCTCTGCAAGTAAAGACAGAACCCCAAAACTTGTCTGGGGAAACGTGTTGCCGTGTAGCTCACACTGGGTATGTCAGAGGAGACAACGTGTCCTGCTCAGATGAGGAGTTAATCATAGAATCCCAGCCTGGTTTGTGTTGGAAGGGATCTTAAAGCCCATCCAGCTCCAACCCCTGCCACGGGCAGGGACCCCTTCCAGAAGAGCAGCTTGCTCCAAGCCCCTGTGTCCAACCTGGCCTTGAGCACTGCCAGGGATGGGGCAGCCACAGCTTCTCTGGGCACCCTGTGCCAGCGCCTCAGCACCCTCACAGGGAAGAGCTTCTGCCTAAGAGCTCATCTCAGTCTCCCCTCTGGCAGGTTCAAGCCATTCCCCTTGGCCTGTCCCTCCATCCCTTGTCCCAAGCCCCTCTCCAGCTTTCCTGCAGCCCCTTCAGGCACTGGAGCTGCTCTCAGGTCTCCCCTTCAGGAGCCTTCTCTTCTCCAGGCTGCCCCAGCCCAGCTCTCAGGCTGTCAGGAAAAGCTGGGCTCTTTATAAATGAAAAGCACACCATGTAAGTTATAGTTGTAAACCAAGTCTGTCTCTTGTGCTGCACTAACACCAGGATCCTGTGGATGGGCTTGGCAAGGTTACAGGGGTTGGCAGGAAGAGGTTAATGCGAGTCAGGAATTTGGAAGGAGATCCCTGCAGCTGTATCACCTTCCACATCTCCGGCAGCGAGGGTCAGTGCTGCAGGGAAGCCATCACCAGCTATCACATCATCCCTCCTCCCTCCCACCTGCGGAATGGGACAGCCTGGCATTCATTCATTCAGTAGCATCTCTGGCATTCTGTAGCTGGTGGCTTTACCAGCACCCGCAGGGGAGTTGGGAAGCTGGGTCTGGGCTCTAGGGCTGGCCTGAGGTGAGATGTTTCCAGTGGTGATCACAAATGTAGGATCCTGAGCGGTGATGGGGAGCCAGATCTGTGCTCCTGATAAATGCCCGGAGGAAGCAGCTTCTCTAGGAGCTTTTGGATGCACCTTTTGGGTGGTTCATTTTGGTGTTACTTGTTTTTAACATTGAATTTCAGCTTGGAAACTGTTCAGGGGGTTGGAACTTGATGATCTTAATGTCCTTTCCAACCCTAAGTGTTCTGATTCGCAGTGGGAGCCTGGTGTCTTTGGTGATCAGCAGCATGGGTGCAAGTGTCTTTCTTCCATGGCTGCTTTGGAGCTGTTAGAAATGGTTTGGAAAACCTGGCCCCTAACGCAGTGACCACTGAAATAAGCCTGCAGGAAAGGAGAGCTGCTTTCCCATCGGAGGTGCTTAAACTGACTTTAGCCACACACTGTTCTGTGGGCTTGACAGGCTGTGGCTACACAGCCCTCCCAGCACCAGGAAACAAACCGCAGTTGTATGAGCATTTGGGGTGCCTGGGGCACCCCCTTGCTCTGCTGGCGGTGCCCTTCAGCAGGGGAGCTCCTTGGCTGGGTGAGCCTTTGATCTGCACTGGTCTGGGTTCCGCTCGGCCACAGAGAGACACACGGTTTCTATTTATAAGTGCTCAATGATAATCGGCGTCACCAACCCCGGGCTCTGGGTGCTCGGGCTGGTTCCCAGCCAGGCTGCACAAGCGCAGGAAAACCTCCCTGCTTGCTTTGCTTTGTCTGTTCTGAAGCAGAGCTTCCCCCACCGCTCTTCCTGCAAGAGCCTTGTCCCAGATCCCTGCCGATGGGTAAACAGGGAGCTCCTGCTGGGAACCAATGGGTTTGCAGGGCTCATGCTGTCCTGTGCTGGGGCAGTGGGGTCTCCTTGCTGCGCCCAGCATCCTCTCAAGATACGTGGGTACCCTTTGAAAAGACACTTTCAATAGTGACTGCAAGATTCACCTTTTAAAGGACTCGTCTGCTGCGAGCAGTGACCTGCATAGCCAGGGGCAGTGCTTACTGAGCCGAAGGACGCCCTACTTTGTCTACCAAATTGGTCACTGGCATTTCTTGTCATGGTAATTCCTGTTGGAGGTGAAAGGTGGGAAGCCTGAATTCCATTCCAGGTGGAATGCGTCTGCTCCACACGGATTTTTTCCACTCTCTCAGATCCACCAAAGTTGCAAATATTCTCATGTTCCCATGGCAAATTTGCTTGATTTTCTGCTGTCTGCAGACACCCTTCAGTCTCCTGGCTCTGTGACACTTGAGCACAAGCCCCATCAGCTTTGCAAAGAGTTTCTAAGTGATCTCAGACACAGTGTTTTGAGTGATGCATTTCTGTGTGTGATAACTGGACCCTTGTTCTTTCCAATGTACCTGTTCCTGCTTACAAATCTGAAGCCTAGCCTCAGGTTTAGGGTGTTTTAACCAGCTGAACAAAGGTTATAGCTGAATATTGCTGAAAGTCTCCTCTGTCTAGCAATACTTCGAATGTGCAGTTATAAAAGCAAGCTTGCCAGCTAATTGAGTGTATAATTTAGGGATTTAGCTCAGAGGGAATGACTGGGTAGGTGTTGTAACGAACATGTTCGGGTTCTCCATAAGATGGACATTTGTGGCAAAACCCTTGCTCAGACTTGTATTTGTCTACTCCCTGCTGGTTGAATTTCAGCTCTTTGCACATCACTTTGTAGCACTGATGTGATGCAGAGAATCACAGTGAGACAGAGCTGCTCGGAGCCACCTTATTTCAGCCTTTTCCCGCAGGAAAAGCCTACAGTTACAGTGTAGGAACTGTGGAATGACACACAGACACCATTATTTATTCCCTAGTCCTAAATAGTACAGCAGGGCCTGGGGAAATCTGTGCTGCACACCCTTCCTTTGGAGAGGGGCTGATGAGGTGAGGAGTCAGAAGTGAAAGCCACGTTTTAGTGACCACAGGTTGTCTGTTAGCTGTATTACACATGAACTATCTATATGTCTGCCTAGGTGATGTGTAGCGAACCTATGGAAGAAGGTTTTGGAGAAGGTTCTGGAATGGTTTTGTCGATGAAGGATAAACTTCAAAAAGACCCAGGAACTTAAAAAATTCAAGCCTTTTTCTCCTATTCTTTCCCAGTCCTGATGTTAAAACAAAACCCACAAAACTAAACGTGAGATTTGGAGGAAGACTTCAAGGTCTTGTGAAAGACTTCTTCATGATGAACACTGACAGACTAAGTCCCTGTTTTAAAGGGCTGTTCAGTGCAGTATGGCAACTCCATCTTTACTGCTACATCAACTGCTACCATGGCTCAAGATTAAACGAGGACTAAGAGATTCCTTGTTGTTAGAGAAATAATCGATATTTTGATCATCCCACGTCCCAAATTCCAAAAGCTCCAAAATTTCTTTTATATCTTCAAAATATGCTTTTGTTTTTCCTTTTCTGGCTATGGGCTTTGGCAGTTGTGAGGATCCAGAAGGCGAGGTAAAAGAGCCCAGGGGAAGGCATTTCTGTTAATGTGGTCCGTGTTGATACAGGTGGAAAAGTAAATGTTGAAACTGGATTTGGCTCCTCGCTGGAATAACTGGGAGAATCGACGACTCCGGTGTTTGGTAGCCTGTGCTGTTTATATTAGGTTTGGAATATTGGTTTTCCAACTGCGTGAATAAGAAAGGTAATTTTGAAACAAAAATCCCTAGGTTCTGGAGCATAATTTCATGGCAAACAGGGCGGTTCTGGTGCACTTTTAGTGGCTCCTCGTTTGGGAGGCAAACCAGAGCTGGTCAGCAGGTACTTGTGCATGGGAGAGTAGGGTGTTCTGAATAGCCTGGCAGTGATCTGTTGCCAGAGTTAGCGCAGTGAAATGACTTGTGGGATGGTCTGCTGTAAACCCCCGTTTGTGCTGGCACGGGAACAGGCCCCTTTGCACGGGATGGCTCAAAAAAGCACATTAAATGTCACCGACCATCCATGGTCACTCCGGAGGCGTGTTGTAACCACGCAGGAGTATGGGCTCCTATCCCAAGTGTTTTCCTTATCCGAGCGCGCTGTGCAAATCGATCGTGGGTTTTGCCATTAACTTCAGTGGGAAGTGGGGCAATAAAACAAGGCTCCGGGCAGAGATGAAAGTGGTGCTGAAAAGCCAGGACAATGGTGGGATTTCATTCCTGGGTTCTTTCTCAAACCTGTTTTGTGACTTCCTCCTTTTTCTTCTCCATTTCTCTCGCCTTCCTGTTTTCTGTTGGGTGCGTGCTTCGGCTGTTAAAGTGGATGGAGTGCTACCTAAGCTAAGTGGAAATGGTGAAGAAAATCAAACACCAGGTTGTGACATGGCCCATAAAATCCCCATTTCCTATTCCCTGGACTAAACTACTGTTGTGTGATATCCGTGGCTTTGGTAGGTGTACCCCTCCTGCTCGCAGCCTGGATTTCCTGTAAGGATGCATTGAAAGAGTATTTGGTTACTAACAGTCTTTTTGTCCCTGTTTAAGTTGAATTGAGAGGTATTAAATATCAGCTATTAAGTAACAGTGACATTTTTCCCCATGTGAAAATGATGTTTCTTTGTTTAATAGGCAGGTTTGGGAAATCTGTTAAGCCAAATATTGAGAATCATAGAATAGTTTGGACTGGAAGGAACCGTCGAAACTCATCTAGTGCAAACCTCCCTGCAATGAGCAGGGACATCTTCAACTAGATCAGGAGCTAATCTCTGTTAAGTTTGACAGCTGTGGTGAAGGAGATAGGATAAAGTAAATAAGGTGCTTTAGACTCTGCTTTGCTTTTCCCACAAGAAATGGAATCTGGAATTCCATTTGGACATTCCTATCTGAGGCTGGCAGGTAATGGTCCTCTTCCTGGTGCCACTGTCCAAGTGAAGTGACAGAATGATTCCAAAGACGAGTTTGGGGCCTGGGGCCTTACTCCTCACTCAGCTTTGAGCACCTATTTTGATTCACGCACTGAACGTAGTCAGCACCCAAAGTAATTCTGGCCCAAGTGTCCTCCATGCTAGCCTGCATGGAATTAAGGAGGACATAGAGACCCAGGCTGGTTTGGGTTGGAAGGGACCTTAAAGCTCCTCCAGCTCCAACCCCTGCCATGGGCAGGGACCCCTTCCACTAGAGCAGCTTGCTCCAAGCCCCTGTGTCCAACCTGGCCTTGAACACTGCCAGGGATGGGGCAGCCACAGCTTCTCTGGGCACCCTGTGCCAGCGCCTCAGCACCCTCACAGGGAAGAGCTTCTGCCTTATCTCCAACCTGACCTTCCCCTGTTTCAGTCTGAACCCATCACCCCTTGTCCTGTCACTGCAGTCCCTGATCAAGAGTCCCTCTCCAGCATCCTTGTAGACCCCCTTCAGGTACTGGCTATTCGCATACTGGATGTTCTCATACTGGATAATCAGCATGTGAGCCTGAAATTACTTGCTGAGCCTGACATTGCTCACTGCTCCCAAACCACATGTAGGTGAACCCGGTGCTCTTGTGTCCTGCCGAGGAGGAACGAAGAGGGCTGGTGAGCGCTCCTGCTTGTGACTTGTGCTGTGGGGCCCGAGGCCGCGATGGCCGGGAGAGCCCCGGTGCTCACACAAAGGCCTCGTACACTTGCTGCTGGAAGGAGGTACCCGGCTGAGAGCCTCCTTTGTTGGAGGAGCGCTCGGGCAGCTCAATGCCTCACTGTTCCGCTCCGACAGAGCAGGCTTTTGAGGGCAGCAGCATCAGCAGCGTGCAGCCCATCGCCGCGGCATCGTGCAGGGCTGTGGCCGTGGATGCTCAAAGGTCTTGTGAAAGGTCTGGCACGAGCAAGTGGCCTCTTCCTGAGGGAGCTGGGAATGCTGATGATTCCGTGGTTGGGTTCATAAAGATATGAGCTGCAAGTCTAAAACCACAGTCCTGGTTACAGGTACAACACCGGGCAGGGTCTGTTTTCTGCCTACAGGTAATGGGTAGAACACACAGGCCTGCTGTGGGTTGAGTTGAGCTGTACTCAAGTACAACTCAAGGTTGGACGAAGCCTTGGGTGCCATGGTTTAGTGTGCAGTGCCCCTGCCCATGGCAGCGGGGTTGGAACTGGATGATCTTAAGGTCCTTTCCAACCCTAACCATTCCATGATTCTATGATTAAGGTTGTTGTGGGGGTGTGGGGTGGTAGGGGGTCATAAATATGATTTCATATTTGCGGGCTTTGCAGACTTCAGGGAAAGTGTCATCCCAAATGGCTTTGCATGGGAATCATGGATGTTGTCAGAATGGCCAGGCGTGTGTTTCTCAGGGTTGTTTTGCTCCAGGGGTTGGCTTCTTGATGTTTGCTTGTCTTCGTTCCATCAGAATGGAGTTTTCAGGCAGAACAGCCAGAGAATTACACACCAAAGGGGCACTGAGGGAAGTATGGCGGCAAGGTACAGAAAGGATGCCTATTACCACAGCACTCCAGTCACAAGCAAGGGGTGGCCTGATGCCAGCAAAACAACGTGTGGTTACAAAGAGGTTTGAGGGTTTATCTGAGCAAAGTAAATGCTGGCTGCCGAGATTTATCTTGGAAAGAAACCCCTAAACCGAGGCAGCCCCATTAACAGCAATGCAATGCACAGCAGCACAGTGCTGAGGGACTCAGCTCAGTGGTGGGATTGTGTCTCCAGTCCAGCCAGCTCCATCATTCTCCCCAAATGACATCTCTTCTTTGGTTTCAGCTTCTCAGCACTGATACTGTGTGCTGGGTTCAGCCTTCCCCTCCCGAAACAGCCCCCAAAGTCCAGTTCTTAGCGCTTGTTTGGTCCAGGCAATGATTCCAGTTCCTGAAAGTCTGGTCAGATTATGGTTTGGTTCCAGGAAAAAAGGCAAGTGAAAACATGGCAGTCGCCTCTGCAGGCGGCTAACTGCGGTTTGCTCTGGGTAATAATGGCTTCTGTGTCCAGTGGCTTTCCCCAGTTATTCCCAGGGGAACTGGGCTGCCGCTTGTTTCCAAGGTGTGTTCCTCCTCCCAGCTTTTCCAGGTTGCCTGGCAATACAGTGAGGCTGCTCTGAGAGTGCGGGTGTGACTGTGCTGTGAGTGCCACCGAGCATGAGTAATGGCCATGAGCATGAGTAATGGCCATTGCGCGGCGGCGGTTAAGTGAGGAGCTGGGGAGGAACATCAGGTGTCGGTTGTGTTCTGAACTTCTGACTTTTCTGTGGTTCTCATGCATGGGGAGCTCAGTAATTTGGGTTCACCCTACCTTTACGTGCCCAGTGTCTCATGCTGTGTAAGTACTCATAGCATCACACAGTGGTTTGGGTTGGAAGGGACCTTAAAGCTCCTCCAGCTCCAAGCCCTGCCACGGGCAGGGACCCCTTCCACTAGAGCAGCTTGCTCCAAGCCCCTGTGTCCAACCTGGCCTTGAACACTGCCAGGGATGGGGCAGCCACAGCTTCTCTGGGCACCCTGTGCCAGCGCCTCAGCACCCTCACAGGGAAGAGCTTCTGCCTAAGAGCTCATCTCAATCTAAATGTTGTCCCTTTAGAAAGCTGGCAGTGCCCATAGGCTGTTTCCTGCCTGCTCCTGAGGTGACGTCCTGGCCACTGTCACTTTTACAGGTAGATGTATAATGATGATACATAGATGATGGTAATCCATCAGCCACTGATAGCAGATTAGGCACTGGTTGCATCTGGGTATGATTGTTCATAGCTGTTCCCTAAGTCCTTATAGAGGGAGTTCACAGAGTGAGACATGGAATTTATGGGTTTTTCCCATCAATCCACTGCTGCTCACATTGAATGCTTTTCTCCGTCTCTCTCCCCAGATAACTGTGTTACTAATGATGCCTGATAAGGGTATATTATAAAATCCCCATGATATAAATCCTTATTTACTGGAACATTTGCTCCTAACAGGCAAGTTGCACTGATATTTGCCAGCACATCAATGCTAACGATGCTCTGTGCCACTTGAAGGATGCTGATGTATCCTCTGCGCCTGGGGCCCATCATGTTCCAGCCATTTCCTCACTACAGATCCTTTCCTTTCTAAATAAAGGCAGTCACAAGCTGTCCTGGAGAACAGACAACACTTAAGTAAACCTGACATATGCAATCTTTACTATGCAGTATGTCCTGGCAGTGACATCCTCCATAGGGATGGAGCACGGTTCTGTGCTGGATGCAGGAGAGCTGCTCCCTACACTGGGAGTGGCAGGGCTGGGATGAGAGCAGTTTCCAGGTGCATGTTTGCAAACTGCCCCGTGCCAGAACACCTTTTGTTTTCTGTGCTCCGTAAGTCAGCTCTCTCTTCTGGTGCACCTCCCATTGCCAAGTCTGAAGCCATTTCCTTGGCACCAGCTATTGATCACTCTGAGCTTTGTATTCACAAGTGTGTGTGTGGAGCTTTTTGTCATTCACAGATGTCTTGTGTGTTTGAGTTGAGCTTAGATAAGTTTGGAGACCTGAAAATCAGTGAGTCGAGATCCCTCAGGCTTAAGGAAAGCACAAATAAGGCGCACGCAATCTAAGGTGCCGTAAACGCGTTTTCATACCCATGTGCACGTGTATGCGTGTGGTTTGCCTGTGAAGGGGTGTGAGATGGGGATAAGCACCCCAACAGCCTCAGTTCAGAGAGCCTGATTACGTACGTAAGGCAAATGTGCAATAGTTCTGTGCGTAACCAACGCCTGAATTATCTTTTAACGACGTTGCTGTTCCATTAACAGCCAATTGGGAGCATTAATCAGGCACCTCAGAAGTTCCTGTGCTCTGTGTTTCCTTTATTAATTGCCCTGTTTCATAGGCTGTGGTTCTGGCTGTGCTCTGAAGGTCCCAAGGATGCTGTTGAACAGTTTGAGAGAGGGGAAAGCCCAGAACGCAGAGCCCACGAGCAATGCAATGAAGGAGGCATCTGTGAAATTACTTTGATCAGCAGTGTTTGGGTGCTTCTTGTATGGATTGTGCTGAGCTGATGATGTTTGGCATTAAACATGGGGATGGGAGCCATCCCGGATAACTTCAACAGAGGCTCTATCTTTATACCCAGGTAGGGCTTTACCATTTGTATAATCAACACACTGCAGTCAGTACAACTCACAAGTCCACATTCGAAGACTGGAGGAACAACTGGCGTTTCTGGGTGAAGATGCACCTTTAAGGGGTTCAAAGTATAATTTTACCCAGGAAATTCCTTCAAATTTGCATCACCTTTTAAATCTCAGAGAGATCTTTGGGAGTTTCAACAAAGGTTTTGGGTTTTTTCCTCCTACTACTTTGAAAGTTATTACAGGGGCAAGAAATACTGCATTGGGAAGGTGTCTCTTTTCCCTGCTCTTGCATAACTCCAAAGGCTGAAATGATTTTGCTTGAACACATCCCATCGTCCCACAAAAGCAGATCAGTGAATGACCTTTGGAATGAAATCAACCAGCCCAGCAGGGAAGTTCTGAGGTGAGGAACTGGAATGGATGGGCAGCTTGTCCATACCTCACCGGTCCCCAGGAAGCAGGTCTCGCATGGCAAGGGCGATGTAGGAGTGTTATTCTTTTTAATTCTTATTTTATTATTAATTTATTATTCATTAGTTCTTAAATAAGAACTTTCATAGAAGTGACTGATTGAAGGTGTGTGCTGAAGTTTACACCGGGGTCCCATTTCTGGAGCTTTGCTTAGGCAAGTTGATGAGTGAAGCATCAGTTGAACCGCTCTCCAAAGATGAAGACTCCTGGAGTTCAGCTGGAGCTCTCTGTGATGGGTTTGCAGATTAGAGCCAGAGAGGATTAGGGATTTTTCCCTCTAATGCTTCTTATTAGCAGTTTGTTTCAAAGCCCATTAAAATCGATGCATTTGAAAAACTCCCTTCTTAGAAATAACTGCATGTTACAAACGCCATCGACCCTTCAGTTACACAAGTAGGTTTTATAGTAACCTATGGTATTCCTATTGCTGTTACTGATTCAGGTTTCACCTTTGGGATTTAGCTTAGTCTCAGGCCTGCAGAGCCAAGGCTTGGTTTACCTGTGGTGTAACTACTTTTATTTGGCAACCTGTCAATAGAGTGTAGTGCATCTGGCTCCACAACATAGCGTGCAGTTAACAGTGGTAAATTCTGGTGTGACCATGGAAACTGGGTGAACTAAACGCCTTGTTCAGCAAGGCTGGGAAATCAGCTATTATTAATCCCTGATCAATGCAGCGGCTGTTTAAATACATGTTCTTCCATTGAGAATATTGCTGTGATAATGAAAATTATGATTTAACAGCAGTTAATGGCAAGGATAACATCGTTTAGCGCAGAGATTTAATAATTGAAAGGATTAAATGCATTCATCGTAGATTTATTTATTTTTCCATTAATGCTTTTCTGTCATTAGAGTGAAATTAGATTTGAACATGAACCCAGCCAAGGTTTGGCATTCCTTTCATCCAGTCCTCTTTCTGATTGCAGTGAGGTTTTAAAGAAGCTTGGTCAAAACACATCACAGCTTGGACTTCTCTCTTCATGTAATGTCTCAACGTGTGCCTCAGATGAAAGAGGTGGTCCTGCAGCTCTCTGAAATCCCTCAGTGGGATTCCATAGGAATAGTGGCAGTTTGCTCTTCTGGCCTGTTCTTGTTTAAGCTTGCTAAAATTCATGGAATCACCGAATAATTTAGGATTATAGAATCCCAGAACCCCAGCCTTGTTTGTATTGGAAGGGACCTTAAAGCCCATCCAGTTCCAACCCACGGGAAGGGACCCCTTCCACTAGAGCAGCTTGCTCCAAGCCCCTGTGTCCAGCCTGGCCTTGAGCACTGCCAGGGATGGGGCAGCCACAGCTTAGTACCCCTAAGGATGGGGATCCCACGGCCTTTGCGTGATCTCGTGTCTGAGCACCCTCATGGTAACACCTTTCTTCTTGATAACCATCATAATTTCCCTCGCTTGGCTACACCCAGCCTTGCACCACCAGCAGGTCTCCTTCCTAGGGTGGTGCAGTGCTGTCTTCAAGGTGAATGCTGAGTCTGGTGCCCATCCCTTCCTGAGTCATCTCTGCTAACAGTTACAATTTCATATTCCCAAATACCTAGATAAGGAGGATCCCAGTCTGCTCACATAGTTGCACCGTAGAAAGAGCAGAGTGCTGTTAGTCTTGTGTGGGAACTGTTGTCTTATCTCAAGGGAGAAGAGGGAGGAGTGCTGAAAGGACAAGAGAACAACAGAAGCCATTAAAACAACAGAACCCTCCTCCTTCCTCCGCTCATTTTTTCCTCCTATTGACAAGTGGAAATCCACTGTAAAGCCTCTTTCATTCTGCTGGGTTTGCTGAACAGGGAAAGAAATAAGCTGGACCTGACGTAGTGAAGTACCTGGTGTGTCCTCTGCATGTGCCAAGCCTTGCTGTCCCCCTCGCTAGCGCTGGTTCGGGCAAGTATGGAAAATAACAGCACTGATTCCCCCCCCCCCCAATCCCTGGCACTCCCCTGCATTATGCTCAAAGTGTCCTTTAGAGGAAGCTGCAAAGACCCCGCAAGGTTGTGGGCGCTTGGAATAGCGCAGCGAGCTCAGGACGTCCTTGTCCTTTGGTGGGAGTTCCACAGTCAGTGTCCTGGGATGCTTTTCCCGTGCTCCTTTGCACAAAGGGATTTGTTTTGTCTCTTCCTCCGAGGGGAAAAATGGCATCAAGTGTAAACCACTGACACCAGATCAGCCACTGGTGCCTTCTGGGCTAAAGGCTGATAGCACTGAGGTACTTCTCATGCTGTATTTCAAGGGGGAATCCATTGGACTCCACTGCAGGCTCATTAGGCCATGAAGTTATCATAGAACCATAGAACAGTTTGGGTTGGAAAGGACCTTCAGATCATCCAGTTCCAACCCCCCTGCCATGGGCAGGGACACCTCACACTAAACCATGGCACCCAAGGCTTTGTCCAACCTGGCCTTGGACACTGCCAGGGATGGAGCATTCACAACGTCCTTGGGCAACCCATTCCAGTGCCTCACCACCCTAACAGGAAAGAACTTCCTCCTTAGATCCAATCTAAACTTCCCCTGTTCAAGTTTTAACTTAATTCCTTTATTCAACTGTAACCACTGCTATTACGCTGTAAAAATGGCTTTGTAGCATCCTGGGGGTCAGGCCTTGGTCTTCCTTTTTCTCATAATGAACTTCAATAACGTGAGCATTCCATTGCAGCAGGGCAGAAGATGGTGTTTGGAGCTGGAGCTGGGTGTGAGTGTTTTCAACAGCAGCACCCACAAGTGTTGAACCATTTTAGTCATGCACTGGAAAGGTCTCATTTCTGTAGCTGGTTTGCATTGCACACAGCAGAGCAAGAAGTCAGCTGCTATCCCGGAGTGAGTACCAGAGACAAAGCTCCATAGCTAATGTGTATGGAGTGAGCTGTGTGAAGGGTGTTTGCCATAGCAGAGGGCTGCTCTGGGTGTGAGCATTTTCCTGGTGTTAAACCAGAGTTCATAGAGTTGCCCCAAGGGAGAGCTGAGCACGTATTCCCTAAATCTGCTTAAATATGTCAGCTTCATCTTCTGAATTAGATAACAAAGTAGGCTGAGCTCTCCCACAGTCTAATCTGTTCAACCCAGATGACTTTTCTGTTTCATTTGTTCTCTGTAGAAGACTTTACAGCAACTTTATAGAATCCTAGAACAGTTCGGGTTGGAAAGGACCTTAAGATCATCCAGTCCCAACCCCCCTGCCATGGGAAGGACACCTCACACTAAACCATGGCACCCAAGGCTCTGTCCAATCTGGCCTTGGACACTGCCACGGGTGGAGCATTCACAACCTCCCTGGGCAACCCATTCCAGTGCCTCACCACCCTCACAATTAAGAACTTCTTCCTTATAGCCAATCTAAACTTCCCCTGTTTCAGTTTGAACCCGTTACCCCTTGTCCTGTCACTACAGTCCCTAATGAAGAGTCCCTCCCCAGCATCCCTATAGCCCCCCTTCAGACACTGGAAGCTGCTCTGAGGTCTCCACGCAGCTTCTCTTCTCCAGGCTCAACAGCCCCAGCTTCCTCAGCCTGTCTCCATACAGGAGGTGCTCCAGCCCCTGAGCATCCTCGTGGCCTCCTCTGGACTTGTTCCAACAGTTCCATGTCCTTTTTATGTTGAGGACACCAGAACTGCACACAATGCTCCAGGTGAGTATCCAACTTTCTGCAGATAAAGGCACTCATTCTTCTACCTGAACCCGAAGTAGGTCTGTTTTTGTATTGCTGACACATTTTTGTAATGCCATCAACTGTGTGTAAAACCAAGGACAGTGACAGGACCTGCCCTCCCGCACCCTGCAATGCTACCGGGCATTGTCCGGTGCATCATTTCATTGTGTGAGGGAGGTGTAGGGACACCAAAGAGAGAAAGCAGCCGAATTGCTTTGTCCACGTGCTGCTTTGTGAAGCTTTCCCCGTTCCCAGTGTTTTCAGCAGTGAAAGTCATCACATGCTGTACTGTTCAATGGAGAAGGGGAGATATTTAATAGGATTTCGAAGCCGGGTGGTGCTTCCTATGAAAGCGAATGGGCTGGTGCCCACAGCCCTGCCGTGTGGACAATAGGCTCTGTGGAGCAGAGTGGGGAAAGCAGCAAGGGTCGTGCTCCTGATGAAGAGCAGCAGCTGAACACAGCAGGAGCGGAATCCCCTCGTTGTTTGTCATCTTGCACGGTCAGGTTCCTGCTTCAGTCGTGTCGGAGCCTGTAAGAGCTTTGGCGCAGTCTCACCCGTTTGGATGGAGTCACTCCGCGTTGTGCCATGAAATAACCACAGCAAACACATCCAGCAAGCGAACCCATCGGCTGCAGCCGTCCCTCTGCGTTACACTGGCTGCAGGGCGGAACTGAAAATGAAGGAGGTGGTTTCAGAGCTCACCTGTTGCTCCTAAGCATGGGCTCTGGGAATGAGGTGCGTGTAAGTTTGACTTCCCACAGGTTGCTTTCTAGGCTGTTGCTTGCCCCTGCACGTTAGGGACCTGTGTCTTCTACATTAAGGTCCTTGTTTTCCAGTTTCATCACCCCCTGCTCTCAATCCTGTAGCTGGAGAAAAGCAGCACCCCCTGTTCAGTTTTACTGCCTTACTGCTAAAGGGGAGGTAGTCATAGGACACCTGAAGGTTAAAAGGAATTACTTTTACTTCCTCTTCTCTACAGACAGTCTTCTGTTCCTATAACAAAGAGTGAAGATTGTCACACGTGTTCCTGTGGTTTCCAGATAAAATCTTGTTTGGTCACCGCACTGTGGTCCCAGTAGCTGAGCTGCCATCCTCTCAGGCATCTTTCAGAGTTGAAAAGCTTCCAAGCACAGCTGGACTTAGTGAAACTGTGGATATTACTGGCTGTTTAACTCCTTATCCTTGCATCTGCAAGAGAACATGGGGACTGGTATTCAGTGGTGGCCTTGGCAGTGCTGGGAAAGGGTTGGACTTGATCTGAAAGCTCTTTTCCAACCTGGTTGATTCTATAACATCCTGCACCATGAAGACCTGTGGTAATGGGAACGCTGTCCTACAAAAGGAAGCTCTGTTTTTCCTGCACGGTTATCCTAGGGTATGATGTGGGGAGCTGTGGATGTTGGGTGTCAGCAGCAGCGGTGCGCCGGGAGCAATGCACAAGGATCTGAGTCAGGGTGTTTAGCAATGCCTTGGGTAAGGTGCTGGAGTCTGTTGCTATAGTGAAAAAACAATCATTCTGAGCTGGAAAAATGACTTCCAGCATGGAAATCAAACTAAGATGTGAACCTGCAGGAGCCAGCATTTGGAGTTAGGGATTAAACCTCAGCCTTAATTTGTCTTGAGGTATTGCAGGATTCTGGGTGGGAGCGTTGATCTGCTGGAGGGCAGGAGGCTCTGCAGAGGGAACTGGACAGGCTGGATCCATGGGGCTGTGGCAAATTGCATGGGGTTCAATCAGGCTGAGTGCTGGGTCCTGCACTTGGGTCACAACAACCCCCTGCATTGCTCCAGGCTGGAAGCTGCTTATGAACAGGACCTGGGGGTGCTGAGTGATGGAGCTGAACACGAGCAGCTTGTGCCCAGGCAGCCAGGAAGCCCCCAGCATCCTGGCCTGGATCAGCACCAGTGCGGCAGCAGGGCCAGGGCAGGGGTTGTGCCCCTGTGCTGGGCACTGGTGAGGCTGCACCTCGAATCCTGTGTTCAGTTCTGGAGCCCTCACTGCGAGAGAGGCATTGAGGGGCTGGAGTGGGGCCAGAGAAGGGCAGCGGAGCTGGTGCAGGGCCTGGAGCACAGGGGTGATGGGGAAGGGCTGAGGGAGCTGGGGGGTTCAGTGTGGAGAAGAGAAGGCTCAGGGGGACCTGATGGCTCCCTACAAGTGCCTGACAGGAGGATGGAGCCAGGAGGGGCTGGGCTCTGCTCCCAAGGAACAAGGGATGGGACAAGAGGAAACGGCCTCAAGCTGCACCAGGGCAGGTTTAGATGGAGCTGAGGAACAATTCCTGCCCCAGAGGGTGCTCAGGCATTGGAACAGGCTGCCCAGGGCAGGGCTGCAGTCACCATCCCTGCAAGGGTTCACAGCCCGTGGAGACGAGGCCTCAGTGCCATGGGTTAGTGGTGGCCTTGGCAGTGCTGGGCAGGGGTTGGATTGGATGAGCTTGAAGGGCTTTTCCAACCTGGTTGATTCTGCGATCCACAAACACTGCTGATGCACCCAGTGAGCTGCTCACAGCCAGGCTGGGCAGGGAGGATTTCCGTGCTCTGATGCCGGGCTGCCCCACATGCTGTGCACGCACCCAGCACCAATCTCAGCCGCTCAGTGCTCTAATCCCTCCACTTCCCCAGCAGCCTCCCAGCTCCTTTGGGAGCAGCCCCTTTGCTGCTGATCCGACGGGCGCAGAGGCAGGAGCTGCTGCACGCTGGAGGTCGTTTTACCTGCGCCAAACCTTCCATTGCCGTCCCGTTTGAGAGGGAGTCAAGGTCACTTGTTGCGAATGCGGTTTGACCGGTATGAAGGGAGCAGGCTGGCTCCAGGCTCTGTTTAGAAAGCAGGCAGCTGCCCAGGTAACCTTTGTCACAGCAGCCGTTAGTGCTGCGGTCACAAGGACACTTTCCTGCTCTAGCGGAAGATGTCCCTGCCCGTGGCACGGGGTGGGGAGGAACTGGATGAGCTTTAAGGTCCCTTCCAACCAAGCTGGGAGCAGCTCCTGTGTGAAGACAGGCTGAGGAAGTTGGGGCTGTTCAGCCTGGAGAAGAGAAGCTGCGTGGAGACCTCAGAGCAGCTTCCAGTGTCTGAAGGGGGCTATAGGGATGCTGGGGAGGGACTCTTCATTAGGGACTGGAGTGATAGGACAAGGGGTAACGGGTTCAAACTGAAACAGGGGAAGTTTAGATTGGATATAAGGAAGAAGTTCTTTCCTGTGAGGGTGGTGAGGCACTGGAATGGGTTGCCCAAGGAAGTTGTGAATGCTCCATCCCTGGCAGTGTTTAAGACCAGGTTGGACGAGGCCTTGGGTGCCCTGGTTTAGTGTGAGGTGTCCCTGCCCATGGCGGGGGGTTTGGGACTGGATGATCTGAAGGTCCTTTCCAACCCTAACTTTTCTATGATTCTACATGGGATAGCAAAGGAGTCAAGGGGACCCATGTGTCTCTTACCCAGTTCCTGCAGTGTGCATTCCCAGGGCCAATCCACTGTTACACTGTCCCAGCCGGTATAGCTGAGGTGGGACAGGGAGGATGGTGTGTGTCACCCCTTCCTTCTGCCCCACACTGGGGACGCAGCCACTGACCCTCCTGTCTCTCAGGAAGTCACCTACACTTAGGCCAGGTTATTTTCTCATCACCCCGGAGGAAGCAGCGCCTCTCCCCAGGCAGAGAGGGGCTCGATGCCTGCTGGTGCCCCCATCCACCCCTGCTTTGTGCTCATTCAGAGCACAAGCTCCCGTTTATTTACCGCGCTCCTAAACAAAGGCTCCGTGATGTCCCGCAATCACAGCGCTGCAGTTTCCAAGGCTCCCCGTGCCGTGCCGGGGCTACTGGCGGGGGGGTTTCCGCAGAAAGGAAATTTCCTTCCCAGTGTTGCCTCAAGATAAGTTGGATTCTCCATTATCGATCCCGCCGGCAGCGCAGCTTCCGTTTCCCTGCTGGCCATGTTTTGCATGGGGCGCATTTCTCTTTACCCTTGGGAAGCCGATGTTTTCACAAGCTGCAGGACGCGCCGAGCTCCGCCCTTACCCTCTGGTTTCAGTTAATCTTCACCATCTAAACCTGGGCTTTTGAGAGGAGGAAGGACGTTTGTCAGAACGATCGCATGAGATCCAGAAATAGCGCTCTGGGGCCTGTTGCTGATGTTAAATCCCTGGTGTCATCGCTCATGGAGGCACCTGGCCCTCAGACTGTGGGTTTTTACACAGCGCTGCATGTAAAAGAGTCACGGTTGTGTTCTGTGCCCAGCCAAATGTGTCTTCTGAAACATAGAATCACAGAATAGAGTTGGAAAGGACCTTAAGATCATCCAGTCCCAACCCTCCTGCCATGGGCAGGGACACCTCACACTAACCCATGGCACCCAAGGCTCTGACCAACCTGGCCTTGAACACTGCCAGGGATGGAGCATTCACAACGTCCCTGGGCAACCCATTCCAGTGCCTCAGCACCCTCACAAGAAAGAATTTCCTCCTTAGATCCAATCTAAACTTCCCCTGTTCAAGTTTTGTTCAGTTTGAACCCGTTACCCCTTGTCCTGTCACTACAGTCCCTAATGAAGAGTCCCTCCCCGGCATCCCTATAGCCCCTCTTCAGATACTGGAAGGCTGCTCTGAGGTCTCCACGCAGCCTTCTCTTCTCCAGGCTGAACAGCCCCAACTTTCTCAGCCTGTCTCCATACAGGAGGTGCTCCAGTCCCTGATCATCCTCGTGGCCTCTGGACTTGTTCCAACAGTTCCATGTCCTTTTTATGTTGAGGACACCAGAACTGCACACAATGCTCCAGGTGAGGTCTCACAAGAGAGCAAAAGTTCATTGGTTTTAATCCTGCGCTTGTTTTAACCTGAAACCCCAGAGCTTGAAAAATAGAGTTTATCAGTTTGAAAGGGCTGATAAAAGCGTTGCAAAAACCTGCAGTTGTTGTGAAACACCGTGTAGAAATGCTCAGGGGAGGTTTTAACTTGAGCAGTTCCCGTCACACCGCTTTCCAAGTGGGCTTGGTTTGTGTTCCCACACTGTGGGAGCAACACGGGAGTGAAGCGAGGTGGGGATAGGAAAGGCTGTGCCTTACATGAGACCCCCTGGAGCACTGCATCCAGCTCTGGGTCATGGAGCTGATGGAGCGAGGCCAGAGGAGGCCACGGAGATGCTGCGAGGGCTGGAGCAGCTCTGCTCTGGAGCCAGGCTGAGAGAGCTGGGCTGGGGCAGCCTGGAGAAGAGAAGGCTCCTGAAGGGGAGACCTGAGAGCAGCTCCAGTGCCTGAAGGGGCTGCAGGAAAGCTGGAGAGGGGCTTGGGACAAGGGATGGAGGGACAGGCCAAGGGGAATGGCTTGAACCTGCCAGGGAGACTGAGCTGAGCTCTTAGGCAGAAGCTCTTCCCTGTGAGGGTGCTGAGGTGCTGGCACAGGGTGCCCAGAGAAGCTGTGGCTGCCCCATCCCTGGCAGTGTTCAAGGCCAGGTTGGACACAGGGGCTTGGAGCAAGCTGCTCGGTGGAAGGTGTCCCTGCCCGTGGCAGGGGTTGGAGCTGGAGGAGCTTTAAGGTCCCTTCAACCCAAACCACGTTGGGGTTCTCCCTTCTGTTGTGCCTGTCCCCAGTAGTGTCAGTGGGGGATCAGAGCTGCTTTTGCCCCATCAAGTGCGTGATCCAGGGCCCTTCCTGGGTGAGTGGAACCACAGCAGCTGTGCTCTGAGATTCTCCTGCTGTGTTTCCATGGTGTGTGAGCAGGGTGAGGCGGGTGCTGCAGAGGATGGGTGGGGATCAGGTGAGAGGAGCAAAGACTGAGAGCGGAGGCAGAAAAACCACCCCGAGCCCTTCAACCTCTGCTGTAAACAGGAAATCAAGGGCCACAGAGAGCGAGAGGGGAGGAAAGGGGAAGGCAGGAGGGAAGAGGCAGCACCTGCGCTTGAATCAGGCTGAAGAAAACACGTGTGACAGCAGCTAGCATCAGGCACCGGAGCACTGAGAGCCTCCAGCAGGATGGGAGATGGTCCCTGGTAATTCAGGGTGCATAAGGATGCTGAGGCAGCCCAGAAGAGGAGTCGTCACTGGGACTCTGTGAGGGTTCATTCCCTGGATCCCACTGCTTTAAGAACACACTTTTACATGTTCTTTTAGGGCCTCTCTAGGGCAGCCTTTTTGGGTAGGTGCCCCTGGGCTGTCAGAGGGACCCTTTACCCCCTCCTGAAAGGGCTGCCTGGGGTGATCCCTGTTGACATCCTTTGACTTGCTTTGACCAGCTTGATCCTGCGCTGGTGCTGGGTACCACAACGGCACCAAAGTTTTTGCACCCTGGCTTGGCACCTCGCTGTGCTTCCCCCATCACCTCTTCAGTCTGTTCAGAATTAGGCCCTAACCCTTCATCTTCGTTCACTAAAACCACATGGATGTGCTTTCCCCACCCATTGCTCTCATTGTGAGCCCAGGCTGGGAGGGTTGTTGATAACCCCAACTTCTGACCAAAGGCTGTTTAATGGGTGGCTTCGGGATGGCATTTGGTAGCTTTTCTGTTTAACAAAACATTCTCTATTTCCAACTCTATTTTTGGGATCCCGTACATCCACATTTCTCTTCGGAATGAGGGTAACCACAGGGATCCCTGAATGTTGTGCCTCTGTACAGAGACCACAGCGATTAAACAAGCAAACTTGCTGAGCTGTTTTGGGTCTAGTTCAAGCTGCTGAAGGGAGATGTGGTAGTTGCTGTTGGAATTCTCTTTGAAAAGCACCAACTGTTGCAAAGTTTTCCTTCTGCGACTCATTTCAAGGCAATATTTTAACTAAAAAGCATGGATTACTAGACAGGCAGAGGCAGCATTCCCAGGAACTTGCTATAAATAGTGCAGAAGATACATATTTAAGGTTAGTAGGCTATATTTAAATCATTCCTTGGATGGACAACTATTACTACGAGTCAGATGCGTTGGGTTTTCTCTTCTTGGACCCAAGATGGAACAAGCTGTGTTGTTGCACCACTGGTATGAATTGCAGCATGGGTCTGAGATGCTGCAGCTCTCGAGAGCAGAGGTAATGCTTGTGGTTCTGGTGTTGCCATGGTGCAACAAGCTTTGGGCTTTGCGACCAGCTGCGTGCTCTGCTCACACAGTGCTGCCTGTTCTTTATGACTGTCATTCTTCTATTATTCCCTTGTGGTTATTGCTGACTTCCTGCTCGCTTCCTATGTCACAGCGATCCCCTGCTTCAGAGGGAGGGCCAGCAGGAGTACCGCAAACTGCCAGCTCATGGAAGCACATCTCTTTTATCACCAACCCTCCCTTTTGTCTCTTTCCAAGCCTCACTCATGCGTTTCACACCTTGTGGTCCGTAAAAGCTGTTACAAACGGGGCAGCTTCAGCGCCTTGGGTTTGGTCGCGTCTTAGCACGTGGGTAGCAAGAGTGTGTTCAGAAGTGCATGGGAGGAACTGAAATCGTAGCGTGGGGTTTGTGCAGTTGGGCAAACTGCCACCGACTGCTGGCGTGCTCTTCCTCCTCCTCACCCCCCTCCTACTGCCTGATTTCTTACTGTCTCCTTTGCTTGTTTCTCAACCTTCTGTCCTCTCCAGCCTCAGCTTCTTTTCCGTTCCTTGCCCGCGTTTGAGTCAGTCCAAGTGTGAGCACCTGGTATTAACGCCTTTGGTCTGCAGCAGTTCCCAGCTCAGTGAAATGACTTTTGCTCACACAGCAAGGCCCCGTTGCAAGCCCTTGGCTGAAGAATTTAACCACACAGATGTGTACTTTCTGCCTGAGAGATCATGGCTTGGCAGATCACTGCTTAGAGGGCTCTGAACTGATGTGGACCTTAGTGGGGCTGTGCATTGGTAGAGCTCTTGTAGCCAGCGTTTTCGTGTATAAACAGGTGTGAAAGACTGGGAAGGTGGAAAGAACCCGTTTGTCTATGGCTTTAAATAATGCAGCTCTACTTGAAACATGCAGTTATGGAGAAGTTCATGTTGACATAGCGTAAATACAGTTACCAATGCTGAACCTGCACATAAGTATTGGAGTAAGGGGGAAAAGTAGCTGGGAAGCTTTGCTCTCTGCTCTCTTTTGGGTCTGTCTTAATCCGAGATGACTTCTGGTGACTTCAGGGGACCTGCTGTGGGTTTGTGTGTGTACCCAAGAGCAGAAGTTGGGCTGTGCTTCCAGCGGTGGAAGATAACACCTGATGAATTACTGGACAGTTTGATTGGTCTTAACAGGCTTTTACAGTGTAGCTCTACGACAGACCTCCTTACACGTAGAGAAAGCTGCTTACCCGAGCAGCAAGTCAGTCTGCAAGCTGCGCTTGAGATGCGTTCCACAGAACTCCCACTGACACTAGAAAATGTCATGAAATGGGAAGGAAGGTGGAATTTCAGTGAGAAGTTCCAATTACTTCAATGTTTGTGCTCGGACAAGCCATAGCTTTCATATAAGCCATGTCTGAGCATCACGTTTTCACCTAGGTACCTGAAGTGTGCTTCGTTTTGAGTGACTCTGTGTTGTTTTCCCACCAGATGAACGGGAGGCAGTTCAGAAGAAGACTTTCACGAAGTGGGTTAACTCCCACCTGGCCCGTGTGTCATGCAGGATTACAGATCTGTACACTGACCTTCGGGATGGAAGGATGCTCATCAAGCTGCTGGAAGTGCTCTCGGGGGAGAGACTTGTAAGTGTTCACTCATGTTCGCTGTGGGGTTTTGCTCTGGTTTTGGGTGGGTTTTTGATGAAGCCTTGGCTCAACTGAACCGCAGCAAAACTGAGTATTGAGGGTTCAAAAGAAGTCCATTGCTTCAGCTGGATCCAGACACCATTAAAGCATCACCCTATTGATCTCAGTGGGAATCAAAGGAATCATAGACTTACAGAGTGGTTTGGGTTGAAAGGACCTTAAAGCTCCTCCAGCTCCAACCCCTGCCATGGGCAGGGCCACCTTCCACTAGAGCAGCTTGCTCCAAGGCCCTGGTTCCAACCTGGCCTTGAACACTGCCAGGGAAGAAAGGAACCTTTGGAGGAGTTCTCCTTGTGGTGTTAGTTGCACCTGACTGCCCAGCAGTGCTCCTGGGTTACTCATTTTGCTAGGATAGGTAAGGCTTGGTTAGGGAACTGTCTAAACTGAATTTAAATGGTTCAGGTGCTATCTTTGGGTATGCTGAGAGAGCCCCGATACCTGCACAAGGGGGTGATGAGTAAGAAAATGCCTGTAGTGAAAGATGCTGATGCATGACAGGAAACCTGGGTGTCAAGAGAAAAACTGAGTATCAGGGAACAGGTACCAGCTGTTCCTGCAGTTCCTGAAATGATGGCTCTGCTCTTAGCTGCCTAATTTACAGCAATCTTTTCAAAGACAGACGGGTCTTTAGCTAAGACCCAAGGCTACATGAGGATGCGACTGTGTAATCGCTTGTCATCAAGCCTTCCTATTAATGGGAGCTCCATGGCTTAAGACTCTGGTTAATGAATTGAACATATGGCCCACAGCACGTGTGTATACAGTGAGGCAAGAGAGGAAGCTTTCTGAATGCATCTGGGAGGGTAAGGAAGCTCTGACGTGTGTAGAAAGAAGTCCCCTGTGTTCCTGAAGGCATTCTGTGGATGGAGGTGTCTAACCACAGTGTTTGCCAGCTCCAGTTTGCTCAAAACCTGTTTCTCTCTCTGCCAAATCCTTTGTTTCAGTGAGGTGTCAGGTTTGAGCTGTTCGCTGCAGGTGGCTGGTGTTATTCATACAGGAATATTACATATATTCACACAGTGACAGGTAATGGGTTCAGTCTTAAACAGGGGAAGTTCAGGTTGGAGATAAGGCAGAAGCTCTTTGCTGTGAGGGTGCTGAGGCGCTGGCACAGGGTGCCCAGAGAAGCTGTGGCTGCCCCATCCCTGGCAGTGTTCAAGGGCAGGTTGGACACAGGGGCTTGGAGCAAGCTGCTCTAGTGGAAGGGGTCCCTGCCCGTGGCAGGGCTTGGAGCTGGAGGAGCTTTCAGGTCCCTTCCAACCCAAACCAGGCTGGGATTCTACGAATAAGCAAGACCAACGTGCCCCATTAGTGGCATGTTTGCTGTCTGAATCCTCAACCTCTGTTTGAATCCCCCCATCTGCCCGCCAAGGCTGGGCTTTCAGTGTCAGCCAGGCAGTCCCATGACTCTCTGTGTTTCAGTGACATCTTTCTCCCCAGGATCTGAACGTGCAAACAGGGCTTACGCAGCCCTTGGGGTGGGGAGAATGCTGGGTCTTGCATCATGGTTTGGGTATGGGGCTGGCAGCTGCCTGCGCCGCCACAAATTCCTCCTGTAGCTTCCTTATCTGAGGATGGAGGACAGCAGTCTCTGTTTGAACAGTGCATTCCACCACACCTTCCTCTGCAAACACACCACAGATAACGCAACGCACTAAACCTGCAGACTATTACACACAGCAGAACTATTCCAGGAGGATTGGCACGTAGCATCCACTTGCTGGTGTTCTCCAGCCCTTTGGAATTTAGTTTAGCTGGTACTGGTGAGGCTCTGACATCTCCTTCACCCAAGCAGAGCTCGAAAGGCAGGCTGTTATACAGAATCAAGACACGGAACATCAAATGGTTAGCAAGCAACAAACAAACGCAGGAAGCAGCCTGGATAACTGTTTTAATATGGTGTGCTCACTGCTGCAGCAGAACAAACAGGAATTGTTTTCTCTCTTTTGAAACTGGGATTCAGAGTGAAGCTGGAGCCATATTCCTGTAGAGCAGAGTCTGGGATCTGGGCTAGGAACCAGGCAGCAGGGCTGCTCTTTGCCCTTTGCAAGACCTCCGGCCTCATTTGCACAAACCCTGCGCTTCTCAAAGGCTGGTGTGGTTTTTGGTGATGAAAACCCAGAACCTTTGAAAACCTGCTGGAGAAACCCAGAAGGAGAGCATCCAGCAGGGGCAACATCTGCATCTCCCTGTCTTTGCTCAGCTTGAGTCCCGATCCCAGCCTTTCGGCCAGACCTTGCTACACGGAGTTCCGTGCACAGCAGAGTGTTTGCAAGGAAACGGATAGCATGGGGAGGTCTCCCTGAGCAAAGTGGGAAAGGATCCAGCCAGGATGCAAAGTCAGTCATGATTTTGTTTGCACAAGTTGTTACCCAGCTTGTCCCAGACAGCTCAGAACTGTTTCCAGCAGATTAATAAGCCTTTAGCTCAGTTTCTTCCATAGCTAAATAAAGGATTAGTGAATTCCTAACAATTCCTGGGTGCTCCAAGGTCGAACGGTCCGAGCCCATTCTCTGCAGTGAGTTTTCTGTTGGAAAAGGGAAGATTTTTGATGTAAGACAATTTTTCCTCTTGTTGATGCCTGGATCTGTGTTAGCCCAGTAAATGTGAGGGTTTACTCATTGTGAGGCTGTGCAGGACAGCGTGGCGGGCACAGCCACACCTTGGGTGCTGCGGGTGCTCCTTCCTCATCTTGCTGCAAGGCAGTGGGTTAAACTGGGGGGGGGGACACGACACAGAAATGGAACCTTTGGTCTTCTTGGGGTCCCTCACATTGTTTTGGCCAGGTCATAGAATCCCAGCCTGGTTTGGGTTGAAGGGACCTTAAAGCTCCTCCAGCTCCAAGCCCTGCCATGGGCAGGGAGCCCTTCCACTAGAGCAGCTTGCTCCAAGCCCCTGTGTCCAACCTGGCCTTGAACACTGCCAGGGATGGGTCCCTGCCCATAGTGATGGGTCTCCAGTTGGTTTTGGCCAAACACATAACCTCACTCTTGCTCCCGCTCACACCATGGCTCCTCACCCTGCATGGTGGGGACATGGAATCTGTGCCTCTCCAGAGGGACTTTTAGACCCCAAAGCAGTGGCAGGCTCCTGGGAACTCTTGCCCTTGCTGGGAGTTGCAGGTTGACTTTGTCTGCATCATGACCCAGCCCTGGGAGGAGAACTGAGCTACCTGAACGCTGAAGTGAAACCGATGACCTGTGGGGTTTGTGTGTCCTGAGGGCATCCTTCTGGCAAGCATCTCATAGAATCACAGAACAGTTAGGGCTGGAAAGGACCTTAAGATCATCCAGTTCCAACCCCCTGCCATGGGCAGGGACACCTCACACTAAACCATGGCACCCAAGGCTCTGTCCTACCTGGCCCTGTTTAAGTTTGAACCCGTTACCCCTTGTCCTATCACAGCACCCTTCCATAGGCTGCTGTTTGCCGGGACAGTGACACGGCTCTGGCTGAACCCTTCCCCTTGGACCCAGTCAGGATTTCCATGGGCAGTTGATTGCATTCACTGCAGGAAGCAAGGAAGTTAGGTCAGGTGGCTGCGTACCTCTGGGGAGGTCTGAGCACTGAACAGGCTGTTCAGCTGCAATCCTTGTCTGCAGAGCAAAGTGCCTTCAACTTCATGTGGGTTTACAGCAGACTCTATAATATATATATATTCTCTATATAGTCTATATGAACATATATTCATGGCTTTTTACACTGGACCTCCATAAAGCTGTGCTCTGTTGCTGTGGCTGATTTATTATTATGGTTTTTACTTTCTTTTCCTATGAAGAAGGAAATAGGAAGTTAAAATGCCTTGGAATAAATCTCTGCTATTTTCACACGATTTATCCCACTTCAGCTGACAAAAACCCAATGCCATTTGTTTGGTGAGGAGTTTTTTACAGCCCAGATCTGAGCTGCCTTTTTGACAAGTGCATGTCTGCATTTGCAGATACTCTGGAGCATTCATTACCAATTCCCTTTGCTGCCTGCCTCCACCGGTTATCAGTTTGTTTCATATCTCTATCTTGCAGAATCTCTTTAAGCAAAAAAGCATCTTGGGAAATTATAGCAGGTGTGGCATCATGAGCCTTACAAAATCATTTCTCTTCCTGTCCTGCTAGGGAATGAATGCACTAGAGAGGAAAACTGGAGGAAGCAAGCAGGGAAAGCCCTTTGAAAGGCAAATGGAATGGGCTCCTGGTGTGTGCGGCTCAGGTCTGGGATACTGGCATTTCCCCCATGGGTTTGACATGTGCTGCCATTATCCTTGTGTGAGTGCATCATAAGATGCAAGGAGTGGTTTTGTCCATTGAATTTGAAGAACGGATGCACGTGGCATTGCTGGCTGGGAGAGGATAGGTGGTGATGGTGACCCACCTGCCTGGACTCAAGCGTTATCAAGCACTTTTGGGTTTTCCCTTCCACCTACATTAATGCATACTTTTCTTCTTCCTTTTACCTTCTAGCCTAAACCAACTAAAGGAAGGATGCGCATCCATTGCCTGGAGAATGTTGATAAAGCCCTCCAGTTCCTGAAAGAGCAAAGAGTGCACTTAGAAAACATGGGATCCCATGATATTGTGGATGGGAATCACAGGCTGACGCTTGGCCTTATTTGGACTATTATCCTGAGATTCCAGGTAAATGCCATAGAGTCATAGGATGGTTTTGGTTGGAAAGAACCTCAAGATCATCCAGTTCCTACCCCCTGCCATGGGCAGGGACACCTTCCACCAGGCCAGGTTGTTCCAAGCCCCATCCAACCTGGCCTTGAACACTGCCAGGGATGAAGTGTATGTATGCATACACAGACAGACACACATTTGAGCTTTCCATGGTTGGTTGTAATGTGTTTCATTGGGCTTTTGAAGAGCAGAGTGCTCCCAGGCCCTTCACAGCTATCACCTAAATCTAATCCTTAGGATTAAGTTAGCCTTCATGATGCTGCCAGTCTGCTGTAGCATCCAATGGGAGTTTCCTGTGTGGAGTCATAAGTTTACTTTGAAATTACTCATCAATATGAACCTCTCATAGACCTCTACACTCTTGTGGACCTCGGAGGCAGTGCTGCCCTCAGCTGCTCTTCACCTCAGTGGTGAGCATCAGTAACTGGCTCACTTGGCACTGAAGTGGATGAGGGGTGCCCACAGGAGCTGGTTTAGTGTCCCAGCTAAAGGCTGCTGAGATTTCTTCTTTTCCAGCAAGATGCACATTGGCCTTTGCCCTCAGTTCGAAAAGGCTGCAAAGTCCTTTTGCAGAAAGGATAATAAATTCATGTCATAAATATAAAATCTATAATAAATATCATAGCAATAAATACCTAATAACTGTAACAGTCTGTTAAAGTTGGTGTGGCTCAATGTCTTCCTAACGTGAAAGTGCCTGCCTATCTTCCTGTGGCACTTCACTGAAGCTACAGTATCCTTTTTACAAAGCAGTGAACTATATCCATAAAATGAGATCTATTGGTCCACATGAAGTAAAAAGTGGTTTCCTTTTCCTCCCTCTATTTTTAACCCTTTTCCTCTCTTTAAAAGCTGGAGGACAGCCTGCAATGTGGACTAGCAAATTGTGATGCTGCTGACACTGGTAGCTGTTATACTCCCCTCTCCCACAGGAAACACCTCGCAGGGTGAACCCATAGTGCTGGACAGGGCAGGGTTTGCCTTGGCAGCTGGAAATCACTTTGCTTCATGAAGGTTAAACTGGTCTGTCAGTGGAATAACCTAAACAAAGAGTAATCCCCAGTAAAATAAGGGCAGCAGAAGCTTTTTGACCTGAATGCTCTTAAATGAGGAAGAGCATTCGCCTTCTTCCCCCTGCCTGTCATCATAGCTTTCCTTTGGTGCTTGTATTCTGCTATAATTCCTTTCACCTTTTCAAAACAGGCCAACTGTGTTTTCACAGAGAAATATATAAAACCCCTGTGTTCATTTCAGATCCAAGATATCAGTGTTGAGACTGAGGACAACAAGGAGAAGAAGTCTGCTAAAGATGCTCTGCTTTTGTGGTGCCAGATGAAGACAGCCGGGTGAGTGGGGATTCAGGGATTCTCTCCGAAGCTCTTAGAGCGCTCTGAGATTTCACTGAAATCATTTCATGTATCTGTGATGAAGTGGAGCCATCCAAGAGAAGCGAATTGAGGCTTACAAGTCAGAAAACTCTGAATTTATTGTATTAATGCTGTGGGATGAACGTATCAGTATCAGGCTGATAGCCATAGAATCATAGAACCCCGGCCTGGTGTGGATTGGAAGGGATCTTAAAGCTCATCCGGTTCCAACCCCCTTCCACGGGCAGGGACACCTTCCACTAAAGCATAATCCATGAAGATATAGTAACATGCTGACTCTTTTTCACCCTATTCTGAAGAAATAATGATGCTTCAGATGTTTGCCACCAACTTTTCCCTCCTTCCATGTCTATGGAAATATTTCCAAAGTGTCTTTCTCTGACAGCAACTTTCTTGCATTATTAAATCTCCATTTGTAGACATTCAGTATGTTTCCCCAGGAAACTTAATGTCCCTGTAATGACTTGGGGCACTTCAGCATTATTCTAGACTTGCAGGGATTTGAAACCTCACAGCTGGGGCAGCAAGTTATAAAGTAATAGCTTCAAGTGATCGCTTGGAAGGACATGCAGAGCTTTTGTCTGGAATGCATTGCAGTTCTGGGGGGGTTACAAGAGCAGATGAGGTACACTTACCTCTAGTCAGCCTCTGATGAGAGGACAGTCATGATGATAGATCGTCCATCATGAGATGCTGATATCCCACCCTTGGGTTTACAATAAGGGTGTCATTCCTTATTGTATGTAAGAAATCAGCTTTTAATGACAGAGGATGCTGTACTAATAGTGCTCTCCTTGCTTTTTGTCCCATCAGTTACCCCAACGTCAACATTCACAACTTCACAACGAGCTGGAGGGATGGGATGGCTTTCAACGCACTAATACACAAGCACAGGTACGTGTGGGTAAATGTCTTTCTGGGGTTTGAAAGCCTGGACTGCTGCCGTGTGCATGGGGGTTTGCAGTTACTTTGCAGCTTGGTTTGGAAGTCCATGGAGAGGAGGAAGTTGAAGAATTAATGGGAGTTTTACAGCAACTTGCCTTGCTTTAGGGCTTTTACAGCTCTTGTGGTCACTGAGCTCGTGTGGGCAACAGCATCCCGTGTCAAAACCGGTTGTGTTTGGTTCCAAGACAATTACACCCATCATTGTTTTGGTCTGTGAGTGACCAGGCTGGAAGAGAAGTTCTTGTACCTGTTGGGTAACCAGTGATGGGTCTGCTTGCCAGAGTTCAGGGCTGGGAGGGAACCACACACAACAACAGCCTGGAGGGGAAAGAAATCATAGAATCATGTGGTGCTAGACTGATGTGCTTAGGATGCTGCTCCTTGGCAAGTTCAGTGAGGTTGTTGGGGTAGCTTGCACACTTACATGGGCATAAGGAGAGACTGGGTGATCACAACTCTGTTCCTTTCTTCTCCAGGGTCACCTTCACTGTTAAGCTGTCCTGTTTCTCTCCATGGGTTAGGCTCTGCCGTGGCATGTGCTAGGTGTTACTTATCCCTTTAATACTGCTGTTGAAATACACGGGGCTACTGGGCAAGCACAAGGGCGTTTCTGAGGTTTGGAGAGCTTGGTTCATGTATCTGTTGTGCTTTGGGAAATCTGAAGAATTTTCCCTCCTGTCTAGGCCTGATCTGATTGATTTTGACAAGCTGAAGAAATCAAATGCACACTACAATCTGCAGAATGCTTTTAACCTCGCCGAGCAACACCTTGGTCTTACCAAGCTCCTGGACCCTGAGGGTAAGAATTCCTGCAGTTTCAGCTCTTTGTGGGCTCTTTTCTCCACCCCTCCTTGTTGCAGGGCACAGCTTTGTGATAGCTTTTTAGGTTCAAGAGCAGCAGGATGCCGCTGCCTGACCTGTACAGCCAGGGAGGGAAGGAGAGAATGGAAGACGTCTCCTGCAGAAAACTGAGCACTGGCAGCAGGAGAGCCTTTAATCCTGTGTTTGTTTTGCCCTATCTGGCAAGATCACTGGTCTGGCCATGTATACACAAAATCATCCCAGTTAGAGGCATCCTTCTGATCCACCCTGAGAAACACCTTCTGTGAGCTGGGAGGTGAATGATGTCAATTCAGCACACAGTTACCACCTCCTGACAGCGAGTTATCACAGCCTGACAGTGAGTTCCAGCCTGTGTGCATTGAAGGCTGCTCCAGTGCTAGGACAGGAAACTTTCTCATCCCAGGGCTGTGTGTTTGGGCAAGTTGCTTCTTGCTTATTTCCCAGTGCCTCTGAATTGCTGCAGGAAAGGAATTTGTTTTCCACCTGTTTCTCCCAGATTTGCCCGGACAGACAAACCCTTTGGTTTGAATTCCTCTCTCTGAATGCTGACACAGCACCGAAGTCCTCAGTTAACTCTGTTCTGTCAATGCACACTGACACTAGGGAAGTTTTTGGCCATGCACAAGCTGTGGCAAAGCCTGGAGCCTGACTCAAAGGCCCACAGCCCACAGCCATGCACCGTAACCACACTAAGAGGGATAAAGCATCACTTCCTAACGGCAGAGTACAGTGCTGTGCACCACCAAGTGATCCAGACCCAGTCCAAAGCTGCCCAGCTTATTTCTGATCAGGACAGAACTCCTGGGAGCTGAACTGCCCTTGACCCCACCTCTCGTGGCTCGCCCTTGCTGCACGATTTGCTGTGTTGTTTTAACCCCTGCACCCTCAGTCTGCTAAGAGGACTCCTGTTTGCGTTGCAGATATCAGTGTTGACCATCCTGATGAAAAGTCAATCATCACCTACGTGGTGACATATTACCACTACTTCTCCAAGATGAAGGCTTTAGCTGTCGAAGGAAAACGTATCGGAAAGGTTTGCAAGTTCCAATAGAAAATTATGAGGAAACAGTTGAAATAGTACTGATTTTATGTATTTTCCCCTCTTTTGGGTGTTAGGCTTTTTAAAGTCCACTCTATGGTAGGTTTTGGCTTTGGGTTTGAGTGTGTTTTGAATGTTAAGCATCCCCATGTGACTGCGAGCAGTTAATTTGCAGCTGCCTCGTATTAGAAACCATTTGGCTGGAGTTTTCTTTTTGCTTGTTCATTTTGCATCATTGCTGCTTTTCCTTTCTCGTTAACTGCTCCTCACCCTCTGGGTCCTCTTGGCTCTTCTGGAGCCCAGAGAAGTCCCTCATTTACAAACTGTGCAGTCATTCTCTGCCCTTTGGCGAGGCTGCTCTCGTCTTTGCAGCCAGCAGACTGAACATGAATCCTTTTGTAAGCCTCTGTTGCTGGGGTTCATGGGAATTCAGGGCTGGAACACACAAACCCCTCATTCCTCAGGGATCCCAGCCCCTGTGGCGCTCAGGAGCGGGCGGTCTGATTCATAAATCAAGCCTCCCAACAGAGCCTTTTCTGTAGCTTGGCTTGAAAGGGCAGAGGAGCACTGCCCTTGTTACTCACATTGTGCTGCTCCTGGCAGGTGCTTGACAACGCCATCGAGACAGAGAAGATGATTGAGAAATACGAATCTTTGGCTTCGGACCTCCTTGAGTGGATTGAGCAAACCATCATCATCCTCAACAATCGCAAGTTTGCCAACTCCCTGGTTGGGGTGCAGCAGCAGCTCCAGGCGTTCAACACCTACCGCACCGTGGAGAAACCACCCAAGTAATTCTCAGTCTTGGCTTACAGCACCAGTGGCCTGGTTTTGTTCAGTCAGCCGCTGATTTTGCAAAGCACCAACACATCCAAGTAACTTTAATCTCGGCTTAAGGGTTTATTTGTGCGAAGAAACCCAGCTATCGCGGTTCTTATTGGCACTCAGCGTTGCTGCTTGGGGCCTCTTTGCTTTGTGCTGTTCAGTGGGCAGATAACCACAGCCTGCAGGATCTCAGGGTCCTGGGAGCTCGCACGACTAAGCCTGCCTTACAGTGTGAGTGGCAGTAGCATGTTAGTGTAGCAGCATCACCAGTCGTGCTTGCTAGCAGTGTATAATTCCAATGCACTGCTATTAAAAGAGCTTACTGCTTATCCAACATCAAGAGGAAGTGTGTCTGCTTTGTAAAACATCCCTACGCTTACTAAAACTGATACAGCCAAAGCTGGGCAACTGGTTTCTGGAAAGCCTCTTTTTAGCATTCTGACATCAGATCTGTTTGTTATTTTTGTCTAATAGGAGTTCTAATGGATAATAATCACAACCCAAAGCATTGCGGAGTACCCAGACATCTAAAACTGCAGGCTATTCCCTAGTGCCTATGGGCTTTGTTTATTTCCCAGGCATAAAACCAAGGGAAAACAGTGGGAAGAGTTTACTGACTGCAATGGGCTTTAAATAAAACTTCCATTCCATGTGTTGATAGAGTCAGCTGGGACAGCACATGTAATAGAAGAGAAATAAAATGCAGTCTTCTGTCCCCCAAGGGGCTTTAAATCTAAACACAGACAAGTGGCTTCTGTGAACTTTCTGTTGCTGTGACCCAGCTGGTGCCAGGGGATGTGGGGGCTTTTTCAGTTGCTTTCACACAAGAGGAAGGTATTTATCTGAGTGCTCCATTCATAACACCAGTCATTGAAAGAAGTGCTTTGCTAAACCTGAGGAGCAGTGAAAAGCTTTATTGTAACTCGATTCTCCTGCCAAATTCTGTTTAGATTTACAGAAAAAGGGAACCTGGAAGTGCTGCTGTTTACCATCCAGAGCAAAATGAGAGCCAACAACCAGAAAGTGTACATGCCAAGGGAGGGCAAACTCATCTCTGACATTAACAAGGTAAATGGAGCCAGCTCCTCCTGTGCAACTCAAGATTTGCTTCCTTTCAGTCTCTCTCAGCATACTGGGAAGAAACACATTCGCTGTCTCCGGTCTCAATATGGGGACATAAGGGGCTGTTGACCTTTTCCTCTAGCTTGGACTCCCTAATCTAAACGTGGGTATCCTCAGATCTTCTGCGCTGGAAAGATGCTCAGTCACTCTAGCCAAGATCTCATAGTCCTGCCTTGCTCCTCCATGCTCCTGGCTATTAGGAATACTTGGGTTTAGGCAGTTCCACATCTGTTAGGAATTAGGGGAATCTGGGGTAGTTTGTGTTTAATTATGGGCATATTTGTTGCTTGTAAGATGATCTGAAGGGTCACTAGCTGGCTTTCAACAGGCTTCTAAGACTTCTATAATACTCATGTCACACATGTGAATAGCTTGGGGCTTTGGGTGGAAAAGGACTTGTATGCACCAAAAGTAACCAGATTCTGCAGTTGTGGGTTTTTTTCCCTAGTGGATGTAGTAAGGAACAACAATTGTGTGTTGATTTTAGAGGTGAGAGGGCACCAAGCTGTAACTCCCATTTCCTAAAGGGTGGGGGGCAGAATCTGCTTATTTAGGAGCAGCACTCAGGAGATTTTGTTCATTTAATAAATACAAATACCCTCTCACACATTTAAGCTGGGCTTGCTTAGGCTTTGCTGGAGGCAAAACCCAGGTGAACTCAAGAAAACGCATGAGATAAACAAGTCCTCTACCCCTTGCTCAGAAAAGGAATGAATGGAGAGCTGATCTCAAGTCATACTCTTACATTAGCAAACCCCAGCCAGAGCAAACCAGGTTGGTTGGCATATACCTAAATAAGCAGTGTAGTGAAGCTTGGCTGGAGCGGCTTCAGTCCCGATTCCATGCAAAGCGGCTGGGATTTATCATATTCCGATCAGAACGTGTGTTTAGAAGGTGCGTGTTTTCCCCTCCATGTCTTCAGGCCTGGGAGAGACTGGAAAAAGCTGAACATGAAAGAGAACTGGCACTGCGGAACGAGCTCATCCGACAGGAGAAACTGGAACAGCTCGCGCGCAGATTTGATCGCAAGGCAGCTATGAGGGAGACGTGGCTGAGCGAAAACCAGCGGCTTGTCTCTCAGGTGCTGCGTTCACTGCGTGACTCACATGGTTCCCAGCAGTAATTATAGGATCCAGAGCTCGCCAAGAGGCCGTGTCCTCCCCTATACCTCCTGTTTTACTCAATCTGTGTATATGTACGCGTGTGCAGATGTGTATTTAGTGCACATACCTTGTATCCTTTCTAATGCGTTTGGATGTACGTTCCTTGAATCTGTCAGGCTGTACTCAAGGGATACTGATGTGGAAATACCTACCCACAGTCAAGATTTTCTTTATCTGAATATTGTGGCCAATTCAGTGGAATTAGCCCAGGATTCAATTTTATCTTTTAATATTAGAGATTACTTCAAAAAACCCCCAAAGGCCCATCCTAATCCTGATGGCCACCATGAGTCTTCCCTCAGAGGCAGTAAGTGATATCCCTGATTGTGTCAGTGGTTCTCTGGTTATCGGAGATCTCTCTTATTTTATTAAAGAAGGCTTTTCGGAGCATTTTGAGGTCCCAGATTTGCTGATGAGTGTATTCTGCCCCACCAGGAATCAAGTTGGAGTTTACCAGTAGGGGTTATCTCCTCAGCAGCCATCACTGAAGAAGTGTCTCTGTCTTTACAGGATAATTTTGGCTTCGACCTCCCAGCAGTAGAAGCTGCAACAAAGAAGCACGAGGCCATTGAAACTGATATTGCAGCATATGAAGAACGAGTCCAGGCCGTGGTTGCAGTTGCAAAGGAGCTTGAGACTGAAAACTACCACGATATTAAACGCATTACTGCGAGGAAGGACAACGTTATCCGCCTCTGGGAGTATCTTCTGGAGCTGCTCCGGGCACGGAGACAGCGCCTGGAGATGAACCTTGGTCTGCAAAAGATATTCCAGGAAATGCTGTACATTATGGACTGGATGGATGAGATGAAGGTGGGTGTCAAAACGTGGATCAAATGCTCTGGAAAGGTGTAGATGGTAAATCAGTAAGATTCATTTTACCCCTCTGGTTTAATAGACAAGTGCAGAAGATCCGCAGTCAGGAGCAGAGAACAAATTCCTTATACCTTCTGAGGATTTTCTAAAGTAGAGATTAAAAACAAGTAAGGAAAAAGAGCAAGTTCACTCCTATAAAGAGCTACTTTTTAGCCTCAAGCCTGTCCCATAAGGGTCAGAGGCTTCGGTCACAGTGCTTGGGTAAGGAGGACAATTTTGGTTGAAAGGGAACGAAATCATCTCTCTCCATTACAATTTACATGGGGAACAAGTCACCTCCTCACCTCTGTGCTTTAAAAAGCATGCATTCCTTCCTGTCTGATCTCCTGGGAGCTGGGAAGGGAAAGGACCATGACTTTGTTCCTGTCCATCGGCCAGCAGAACTTGGAAGCTGTTGGAGGAAAGAAAGATGTGTGCAGCTCAGTGGCAGCTCACAGCACCTGGCCTGAGTGCTTTTCGATGGTCCTGCTGAGCTAACTTAGCTCCGTGTCATCCTAGACTGAAAACTGCATTGAAGAGCAGTCAAGTTCTTCATGGGTGCCAATGATCTTAAAAACATTGGCTCAAATTCCTGTCAATCAGCCATGTCTCTGCACATCTGCAATAGTTCTCTTTATGGGCCTGGAGTTTCTCTGCACTTACTGTCACAGCAGAGAACAGGGTAGCGCGTGGAGTCATTAAGAAGCAGCTTCTGGCCTTCAGCCCGTTTTACTTGTCTCTTCTGTTTCCATCAGGTGCTTCTGCTGTCTCAAGACTATGGCAAACACTTGTTAGGAGTTGAAGACCTGCTGCAGAAGCATGCTCTGGTGGAAGCTGACATTGCAATCCAGGCTGAGAGAGTGAGAGGGGTCAATGCATCTGCTCAGAAGTTTGCCACTGATGGAGAAGGTAACCAGCAGCCAACGCATCCTCCTTTGTCTTAATTACGTAGGAGCTTATCTCTAAGCCTCATTAGTTCTGCAAGGCACGTTAGGTTCAATCAGCACCAGAGGACATTCCAGCTTCCTTTGTGCCTTCTTTATTGTGTCAATGATTAATTTGCCCTGTACCTGCTCAAGAATTTATTGTTGCATTGTGTGGTGCCTGGGATGTCACGCTCCGAACCAGCAGCTGGTGTAACTTTGTAGTAGTCACCATTAATTCTCCATTCTGTGTTTCTAATATAAACCATACGGGTTATTCGACCTAATCTGGGATTGTCCCAGTTTATGCTAAACATAAGAAATTCCAGTAAACCAGGGCCATTAGCTAGGATAAATGGTCATTTTGTGCAGGTGTGTGTAAACCTGGAGCAGTGAATTTTGTTTCACTGCAAACAGTCCTGAATGTCTTTCCTTTGGGGTTTCTTATTGTCTTCATGCAACAAGCAGTATTGCACGGTATTTTCTGATGTGTGTTTTTGTATGGTGGAGCTTGACTAGTCCAAGTTGTAACGTACGTTCCCCATCCGACCAGGTTACAAGCCGTGTGACCCGCAGGTGATCCGGGACCGTGTGGCTCACATGGAGTTCTGTTACCAAGAGCTGTGCCAGCTCGCGGCCGAGCGCAGGGCACGCTTGGAGGAGTCCCGGCGCCTCTGGAAGTTCTTCTGGGAAATGGCTGAAGAAGAAGGTTGGATCAGGGAGAAGGAGCAGATCCTCTCATCTGATGACTATGGGAAGGACCTCACCAGTGTTGTCCGTCTCTTGAGTAAGCATAAGGCGTTTGAAGACGAAATGAGTGGCCGTAGTGGCCACTTCCAGCAGGCGATCAAAGAAGGTGAAGACATGATCGCGGAGGAGCATTTTGGGTCTGAGAAGATCAGAGAAAGAATTAAGGATATCCGGGAGCAGTGGGCTAACTTGGAACAGTTATCTGCCATTAGGAAGAAGCGTCTGGAGGAAGCCTCTCTCCTTCACCAGTTCCAGGCTGACGCTGATGATATTGATGCATGGATGTTGGACATCCTCAAGATTGTCTCCAGCAATGACGTTGGCCACGATGAATATTCCACCCAGTCCTTGGTCAAGAAACACAAAGATGTGGCTGAAGAGATTGCAAGCTACCGGCCAACCATTGACTCTCTTCATGAGCAGGCGAAGGCTCTGCCACAGGAACACGCCGACTCTCCAGATGTCCAAGGCAGATTGTCTGGAATAGAGGAAAGGTACAAGGAAGTTGCTGAGCTGACTCGGCTGCGGAAACAGGCCCTGCAGGATACCCTGGCTCTTTATAAGATGTTCAGCGAGGCAGATGCTTGTGAGCTCTGGATTGACGAAAAGGAGAAGTGGCTGAATAACATGCAGATTCCAGAGAAGCTGGAGGACCTGGAAGTGATCCAGCACAGGTGAGAATGTCTTCAGCAGGAAGCTTGGGGAATACTGAGTGGAAGCTCTTTACACCAGCTGCCCGTGGCTCAGGTTCTCTGTGTGATCATTCATTGTCTGTTTCTTTTCCTCCCCTCTCAGATTTGAAAGCTTAGAACCAGAGATGAACAACCAGGCATCCCGTGTGGCAGTGGTGAACCAGATTGCTAGACAGCTAATGCACAGCGGCCACCCGAGCGAGAAGGAGATCAAAGCACAGCAAGACAAGCTCAACACGAGGTGAGTGAAGGCCTCGTGCTCATGAGCAGGACACCGGCTGAAACAAGGACAGTGGGGTCATTTCTGCTTCTTAGATGTGTTTTCAAAGACACTGATACTGTTACCTGAAGTATATTCAAGGTAAGTGTTCAAAGCTTCAGAAGGAGAGGGAGCTGTGTCTTTCGAATATCCGATTAATAGGTGGAGTTTTGCTCTTGACTTCAATCAGGTCCTGAGTGGTTTGAGAGCTGGGGATTCACTCTGACAGCTATTATGATAAGAAACCAGTGTAATTTCATGTAAACTCATTTTCTTGGCTTCAAAATAAACCAGGAGAGCACATTTGGGGTGAAAATGAGATGCACCATTTAGGGTGAAAATGAGCAATTTTTCACTTGAGGAAGAATTATATTTTTAAGGACTCAGTGTTGCTGGTGCTTGTTGTATTCTAATATACACCATGGTTCAGTTAATGGTTGTTTTCTGTTGATGATATGGGAGGGACTGAAAAGCTATGAATAAGGTTATTTCATGGCTAATGTGAGCAACTGCCTGCTCAGCAACATCAATGTGTTTATTATACACAAACCTCAATGCCTCTGCTTTTCTCTCCTCACAATTGCAGATGGAGCCAGTTCAGAGAGCTGGTAGACAGGAAGAAGGATGCTCTGCTCTCTGCTCTGAGTATCCAGAACTACCACCTCGAATGTAATGAAACCAAATCCTGGATCAGGGAAAAGACCAAAGTGATCGAATCCACACAGGATCTGGGTAACGATCTAGCTGGGGTGATGGCCCTGCAGAGGAAGCTGACGGGCATGGAACGTGACCTGGTGGCCATCGAAGCCAAGCTCAGTGACCTGCAGAAAGAGGCGGAAAAGCTGGAATCAGAGCACCCTGACCAGGCCCAGGCCATTCTCTCACGGCTTGCAGAGATCAACGATGTATGGGAAGAAATGAAGACCACCCTTAAGAACCGGGAAGAGTCCCTCGGAGAAGCAAGCAAACTGCAGCAGTTCCTGAGGGATCTGGATGACTTCCAGTCCTGGCTGTCCAGAACCCAGACCGCGATCGCATCCGAAGACATGCCGAACACACTGACGGAGGCGGAGAAGCTGCTCACGCAGCATGAGAATATTAAGAATGAAATCAACAATTACGAGGAGGATTATCAGAAAATGAGGGACATGGGGGAGATGGTGACCCAGGGGCAGACTGATGCTCAGTACATGTTCTTGCGCCAGCGCCTGCAGGCTTTGGACACTGGCTGGAATGAGCTCCACAAGATGTGGGAGAACAGGCAGAATCTCCTGTCCCAGTCTCATGCCTACCAGCTGTTTCTCAGAGACACCAAGCAAGCAGAAGCATTTCTTAACAACCAGGCAAGTGGTCCAGATACACCTATTACATTTGCCACTTTAGCACCATATACTGCAAGTAAAAACCAAACAAGCTCGCTTGGCAGGAAAGCTGCAAACAGATAAATTGCCCTTTTTAAGCTAGACTTTGCTTTTTTTACCTCTTAGGAGATGTTTCTTTTCACGTGTGGTGAATCTGTTGTTGGAGCAGAAAACCCATCCTGAGTGTAATCCTGTTCTCTCTCTGCTTTATGCTTTAACCACAGGAGTACGTTTTGGCCCACACAGAAATGCCCACTACCTTGGAAGGAGCAGAAGCTGCTATCAAGAAGCAGGAGGATTTCATGACCACGATGGATGCCAACGAAGAAAAGATCAATGCAGTTGTAGAGACTGGCAGGAGGCTGGTTAGTGATGGGAACATCAACTCGGATAAAATCCAGGAGAAAGTGGACTCTATTGATGACAGGTAAGGTGGGAATGCTGGTAAGATGTGTCTGCTCAGGCTTTAATGCTGTTCCCTGAGAGCTGACCTTTTACCAGACTCCAAAGGCAAAGCAACGTGTTGGAAAATGCCTGTTGCAGGCTGTTTTCTTTGTCCTGTGGAAAAATAGGAATTGTAATGGTTCAAAAATGTGCCAGGCTAATCTCAGTGAACTTTTACCTCTCCCATTTTCCAGAGACTTCCATGGTAATGAGCTCACTACCCAGAATTTGGCTATAGGAGCATTGCTCTTGGAGTATTCACAGACGTTATGTTACGGTGGGAGCTGCAGCAGTTTGCTCTGTCTGGTTCCACAAGTCTTAGTTTTCCTCTGCTACCTCCTGGCTGATTTCATTAGAACACAGTATTCCTGCCTGTCCTCTGAGGAAGGAATGTGGCTCTTCAAGAGTGGAATTGGCATTGGATCCACCCCACCCGCCTGGCTTTGATCCTTCCAGCTTGTCTGGCCCTTCTGAGATCAGATTAGGAAGCCCTGGTACAAGTGTGTCTTTCATCCCAGAACAAGTCTTTTGCTTTGTCTCTGTAGCTGTGGCATGGATGTAATAGAGCATTAAGTGTTCCTTTTTCTTTGAAAACCAAATGTTCGGGTTGGATGGCTCTGATTCATGGCTCTTTCAGCTTTGGGTTTGAATAACAGTGGAGTCTTTCAGTGTGCTTTTCAACCACGAGTATCAGAACACAGCAGTAAGCTCATACAAACTTTCATGTCAGATGTTACTGAGGACCCTTCTCTCAGGCCTGCATCCTCCCACAGCTGCTAGGCTCAGGGTTATCCAGATGCCTTTATCTCCAAGGAGAAGGTGAACTGAAGCAGGTCAGAAGATGATGTGCCTTTCCTGTTTTGGTGTCTCTCTGTCTATGCACCCACCTCAGCTGTGCCTCATGGCTTCAGGAGACGTGGATGTTCCCATTCACAGAGCTTGCTGAGGGCCTTTGAGCCCCCTGACGACCTGACCCAAAGGATAGTGTGAGGTGTGAGTGTGATAGTGTGAGGTGTCCCTGCCCATGGCAGGGGGGTTGGAACTTGATGATCTTAAGGTCCTTTCCAACCCTAACTGTTCTGTGGTTCTATACCCTAGGTTTTCATTCTCTCTTTAACCAGCTTGACTCTTTAGATCCCAAAGACAATCTGCGAAGGCCAGGAAGAGGTTATGTGAGAACAGTCAAGGGGAAAGCTGGGAAATCAATTTTCCTTATCTACCCCCTGACTTTCAATGTCCTCTGCTGTAAGTTTTCCCATCTGCTTAGGAAAGCAGGAGGACTTGATCCCGGCCTTCTGAGCATGTGTCTTCTTTCTGCAACTTCTGGAATATTAGAAGACAGCATCCAAGGATGCAGTAGCAAATGATCAGCTGCTTCTTGCAGCCCTTCCTGGGGGCAGCTTCAGCCTCCACCCTGCTGCAGGGCTGTGATGCTCTGGTGACTGTTTCCCCCAGTGCAGCTACTCCTCAGTGTCCCCATTGTCCCATGCATCCCAGCTGGCCACCTGGGCTGTGCTGCCTGTGGGCCACGTGCTGGAGGTTCCTCCTCTGAATGGAGGCAAGTCCTAGAGGCTGGAGTTTATTAAAGCCTACTGCTATTTCCAGTGTATTTCCTCAATTCCAAAGCTATTTATGCGGAGCTCTGCAGGAGCCATCCGGTGTGCTGCTCTTCAGGAAATCCCTGTGATGGCTCTCCCAGTCTGTGGGGCTGATAAGCCTCCAGAACAAAGCCTTAGGGCTGGGTGCAATGGGAGTGGTAGCAGAGGAAGCCTCTTTGGGTTTACACAAAACTGCTCTCCCAACCAAGCTCCACCTGGATGCTTAACAAAGGAGCAAAACAAACAAGCACAAGTATGTGCAGCGGCTCCATGCTTCCCATACGGGGTTCTTTGTAGTGCTGAGCATTGTTAATCTGGTTTTCAGATGCTTTCAAGCTATTCCAGAGCAGACCCCACTGTTCATTGGTAGAGCAGGGAGACCCTGCCCTGAAATGGTCACCATCTAAACAGATTTAGAATCATAGAATCAACTAGGTTGGAAAAGACCTTTAAGATCATCAAGTCCAACCATTAACTCTTACACCTAAGTAATGAAGCTGCAGAAAGCCAAGGTAGGACAGGCTTGAGCTGATCCTGTAGTTCAGGCAACATGAAAGAGAAGGAAAATGTTAGGAAAGAAACTGTTGAAAGTTGGGGTTCTTTAAACCGTATCAGAGACAGAAACATGAGCTGAAAGTCTCTTGTAAAGCCAACATCAGAGACATCTCAAAACCTTCTTTCACTGAATCTCACCCACAGAATTTCTCCATCCGGGAATTGTCCATCTCTGCAAAACTGGTTACTTGTCAATGGACAAATACCCAAGTACTGCCCTGAACTTGTCAAGTTATTACTCCAGAGCAAACCATATATACACACACACACATGTACGTATCCTGTAGGGAGACAGGCTGAGAAGATTTGGGCTGTTCAGCCTAGAGAAGAGAAGCTGTGTGGAGACCTCAGAGCAGCTTCCAGTGTCTGAAGGGGGCTATAGGGATGCTGGGGAGGGACTCTTCATTAGGGAGTGTAGTGATAGGACAAGGGGTGATGGGTTCAAACTGAAACAGAGGAGACTTAGGTTAGACCCTATGCAGAAGCTCTTTGCTGCGAGGGCGCATCAGGCTGAGGACAGAGAGTGCAGAAGCAGAGTGGAGTAGGAACACAATCTTTTAGTGCCGTTCACAGGGAAGAATGAATGGGAATAAGGACATGGAGAAGGGGAGGAAGGGAGAGGATGGGGTTGAATAAAGCTATCACTACTAGCTTTTCCAGCTAGGAAAGGAGCTGGTCTGCCTGATGCTGCTGTCCCTGCTTTGCTGACTTCTGCTGTGGTTTCTACCAGCCAGAAGGGAAGCTTTTCCTCCTCCATTTTCTCTTGGAGCAGTGTAAGGGGGCTGCGGGCCTACATAGGGCTTCTCTGATTCTGCAGTTGAGATTTGGTTTAAAGGCAGTGGTAGATGTGACTCACATTGTGACCTGGGCCTTCACCAACTGCATCTGTGCAGCTTCCTGCTCAGCACAGGACAGAGGTCAGTTTTGTTCTTGCCCATTCAGAGAGCAGAGTGCCTCTGGTTTGCTGGAGCAGCTGAAGAAGGCAAAGCTGCCTTGCCTGTATCTCAGTGTTCTCAGCAGGCAGTTACAGTCACACTATGTGTAAGATTCATTACCCCTGCACCAGCCTGGAAACCCACAGGCTTACAGTTAAACCACAAGTGATGCTGTCAGCTTCCAGCCTGGTTAGCATCCGGGGGCCTCCAGGGGACAGCATGGGAACATTGGGCAAACCTTATTCTACCTAAAGCCCTTCTGACACACTGCTGGTAGTAAAGGGTAGGGAAAGCTTTCTGGTGGTAGGGGGAGTTATGCACAGTAAAATCCCTGTCATAGAATCCCAGGTTGGTTTGTGCTGAAGGGACCTTAAAGCTCATCCTGCTCCAAGCCCTGCCACGGGCAGGGACACCTTCCACTAGAGCAGCTTGCTCCAAGCCCCTGTGTCCAACCTGGCCTTGGAGCTTTTAAAGGATTTAGGGAAACATGAACGAGGAATTAGTCATGTTTGGTTACAGCCAGTCTGGGGCAGGAGAACAGACCAAGTGACTTCTTGAGGCCCTTTATTCCCATCAATTCTGTGATGAAATACAGGGATTCCTGCCTGTTCCAGCAGCGTCCATCCTCAAAATACTGCAACCACATCTTCAAGCATCCACTTTAAACCTTGTTCCAGTTCAGCCCTGTTCTTCCTCATCTGCCAGTCTCACTCCAGGTTGCCTTGGACAACCAACCGACCTTTTACAGTTAAACAGCTCTAAGAGCAAAGATTGCATTTGTTATGCCGAGGACTGAAAGAAAAGCAATGTCATCCTCTCTTTGATGCCCTGCTTGATTTCCCTTCAAACTTCTTGGATTTAGTATTTCCAGCACTCTCTGGGAGCTAATTTTGTTACTTTCCCAGCAGAAGAACTTCTCTACTTTGAGCTCTATTCAAACAAGAGTCAGGAAAATTCTCCTTTGAACTGCATAGCTCATGTTCCCTCTGGACTACATGAGTCTATAACGTAATCTGGCCTTCAATCTATGAACTCATCATGATAAAATCACCCAAGCAATTCCTTCCTTCATTTTAGCAACCTGAGTAATGCCCTGGATTTGCCCAGGCATATAAAAACCAGCCAAGAAAGAGAGGCATCAAACCTAGTGGTGTTAGCTGTGTTAGAGGGCTTTTTCCTAAGGCACAATCTGTGTGTCCTTTTCTTTGTGCTCTCTCAGATAACACCTGATTAAACTTCAGATTACCTGGCCTTGGACTGCAGCCTCTTCCTTTGATGGGTACCTGTGTCTTCCTTGCCATCTGATCTGTAAATTCATCTTCTTGACCTACAGCTGTATAGATGCTGTTTGTCTCTACTTATTCAGAGGAAGCTGTTGAGACAAAAGAGAAGCAATTTGTATCCTCTAAAGGGTTTTCTCCTATTCCTCTGCCTACAGCCCTTTGGCTTCTGTGTAAAACATATCCCTAAGCCTTCCTTATGTTTCTGAAGTCACTAAATCCATGCCAGGGAGCTTGCTTTGGTAACTTAGCGTAGATCAGCAAGAGTGGTCTCTTAATCCGGTCCTTGTCATCAACATGTAATTTATAGTCATTGAGACTGCCCTGGGTCCCCAGAGGTTTCACTCCCATGGATTTATTGAGCTCTCGCCAGCTTGTGCTGAGATCATCTTATAAATTGCCACCCTTTAAAACAATTTCCAACTCTCTGTCCCTGTTTGTCTTAGGCCATTGCAAAGAGCAGCAGTATTTCACTGTAAGACCCTGCCCAGTGAAATATGAACAGATTTACACAATGAGCAGTAAATAACAACCATCTCCACCTTTATTCCGCCTCCTCCATCTCAGTCACCTCATAAATAATGCAGGTACTGAAGGAAGGGGATAACTGCTCCAAACTAAGCACGAATTAAAACCATGTTCAGAGGTACCTTGGGAATGAGCTCTTCAAGCACTGTTCCCTTTGAAGATCCCACCAGGACCTTTGGGAATGGGCAGCACAACTCATCCTTCAGGGGTAAAAGGAATTAAAAGCAGGGTGTCTGGGCTGGCCTGTTCTTTCCTTCTGTCTGCTCTTAAACACGGAAAAATAGGTTCCAGTGTGCATAAAGCTTCTGTTTGCAGAAACACCCAGGCCCTGTTTGTTAAACAGAGCATTTGGAAGGCTGGCTGAACCACTCCTGCTTTGTTCGGGAGAGCAAGTTGCGAGCTATGGCAGAGCTCTATTACAAAGGGTATTGCAGCAAGCACCCACTGTGCAGGAGCCACGTAATGTGTGAGCTTATTGCTGCAATCTTCAGGTCGTTTTCGTATGGGTTTTGGCAAAGGGTCTGAACTCTGCTGTGTCTTGACACCGGTGAGGCAGATTCTGACCATAGCCCTGTGGAACCCTGCAGACTTCTGTGTTTTCTGTGTGTTTAACTGGTCACAAAAGCAAGTAGATGCTGAACTGAAGTAAGCCCATTAAACAGCACACGTACAGCTGAGCTTCCAAACCATCCTTCATTTGAAAGGCAGCAGAAGACACACACAATACGTGTTCAGTATCTTGGAGAAGGGCTTTGGAGGGGAGACTGAGCTGAGCTCTTAGGCAGAAGCTCTTCCCTGTGAGGGTGCTGAGGCGCTGGCACAGGGTGCCCAGAGAAGCTGTGGCTGCCCCATCCCTGGCAGTGTTCAAGGCCAGGTTGGACACAGGGGCTTGGAGCAAGCTGCTCCAGTGGAAGGGGTCCCTGCCCGTGGCAGGGGTTGGAGCTGGAGGAGCTTTAAGCTCCCTTCCAACCCAAACTGTTCCATGTATCCCAAAGGGGCTACAGCAACCAACCAGTACCAGTTGTGCATGCAATGCCTATTTCAAAGTGGTTTTCTCTGCTCTAATTTTTGTGACTAGGCATAGGAAGAACCGTGAAGCAGCCAGTGAGCTTCTGATGAGGCTGAAGGATAACAGGGATCTCCAGAAGTTCCTCCAGGATTGTCAAGAGGTAAATCACATCCTTTCACTTCTATTGCTAAAGCTGCATCCTGCTGAGGGCCATCCTTGCCCTGTATTTCATCAGGGCTGGAATGCTCAGCAGAAAACCCCAGCCCTGCCCAAACCCCTGCAGAAATGAATCTGTTTTGGTTGGTTTTTCCCCATGAACTGAGTTTCCCTTTGTCATCTAAGCTAAAGACAGGGAAAAGTGCCAAAAGCAGTGAAGGTTTTCTGCTGCGGTATAAATAAATCCCGTGGAGCGTGGTGGGATTAGCACTGAATTCATCAAGGTTTTCGTCTGCAGCTGGATGTATGTGTCCTGGTGCAGGCGATTGCAAGGGATTTCTATGAAACCTTAGTCAGAAGAACAGGAGTAATGGGAGGAAGAGGGGAGCAGGATTAAACTGGGTCATTTTTAATGTGTTATTTATCTGGTAGTTTGCATGTGTTTATAATTGTTAAATCCTGTAACATTTAAAACAAGGAACCCTTTCCAGACATTTAATGACTTACATGGACTGTTTACACTGAAGGCAGCATTTTAAAGTTAGGAGTAATCTTGCTCCTAGCAGGAGGAATTAAGTGATTTTCAGGTTATTTCGTGCAGCACTGACAGATATTGAAGAGCTTTGCCTGTGGCCTGCATTGAAAACTGACTTCCCTTTGCTGAAGGCTGCAAAGAGAGCTGACGGTGGCAGAGCTGTGTGTTTAAATCCAAGACTTACTGCACTGGCTGCACATCTTACCAGCTCCAGGAGCCTGGAATCTGCACCGTGTCTGAATGGAGCTGAGATTTCATACAAGAAGCAAACAAAATGATGATCATAAGCCAGGCAGATGATGTTTGCTTCTTGGTTGCCTAGATGTGGTCTGGTTTCCTGCATTGCATAAGCTAACCATGCTCTTGGCTGAAATTGCTCCTTCCTTGGTAGTAAAAACATGACAGAGTAGCAAAAATGATGCTGTTATTAGCAGCAGCTTCTTCCTTCCGGTACAAAACTCACTCCCTGGCTCTTGGAGCTCCTCTAGCCCCTGTGTCGTCGTGGTTGTGTTGTTCCCCAGGGTCTGGGTTTTGCCTATAGCACAGGATGAAGAGGCAGACATAAAAGCTCCAGTGTCTGCCTGCCTCAATGCCTTTCCTCTTGGTTGGATCTCTCCAGCTACTAAAGCATGGATGTCTCCACAACGGCAGAACTTACACTACCCAAATGTTACACATTTCTCCAGTCCTTTCTTGGTGATAACTGAATGGGTGTTTTGTGAGGAGACAGCCCATGGCAGGGGGGTTGGAACTAGATCATCCTTAGGTCCTTTCCAACCCAAACCTTTCTACAATGAGACTTAGCATTTGCGTTGGCGTGACTGTGGCCTCTCTGCTGCTGGCTCCCTTGGGCTGGAGGGGTTGTGTGATGGATGGAGCACCGCTGTCCTGCAGGGTGGGAGGGAGCCAAGGCAATGCCTCCCTCTTGGCTTTGACCAAGAATTGTAGAGCACAGCTTCGCAGCAGTCCCTGTTTCACCCAGCAATGATCCTTTGCCCTTCCTGCCTGCTGCCATAGGGATGGTTTCCCACCCTCTGGAACCCGAGGACAGGAAGTGTTCTCTGCAGCGTGCTCCTGCCCCAGGGCAGCCACTTTCCTCCTGTGGCTCAGTGCTAAGTGTTATTGTAACGTGGCCTCTTCCCCTCGCTCCTTCCTGCCTCTGGCTCGGGGCAGGCGCTGAGCAGGGCCAGTGGGGCTGGAGGAGGTGGCAGGATAAGGCTCAGAACAACAGCTCAGCAATGACAGACCTTTCCTCTGGGTCACAGATGAGGGGAAACAGCAGATTTTCTTGTTGATAGTAGTCAGATAGTACTGACTGCTGACTGCTGCTGAGTATTGCTTGTGGCTCCTCATCAGATACAGATTCTTCCAGTACCTAAAGGGGCCAACAGGAAACCTGGAGAGGGGCTTTGGACAAGGGCCTGTAGGGACAGGCCAAGGGGAATGGCTTGGACCTGCCAGAGGGGAGACTGAGCTGAGCTCTTGGGCAGAAGCTCTTCCCTGTGAGGGTGCTGAGGTGCTGGCACAGGGTGCCCAGAGAAGCTGTGGCTGCCCCATCCCTGGCAGTGTTCAAGGCCAGGTTGGACACAGGGGCTTGGAGCAAGCTGCTCTAGTGGAAGGTGTTGGGGTTGGAGCTGGAGGAGCTTTAAGGTCCCTTCAGCCCAAACCAGGCTAGGGTTCTATGTCACAGGTTAATCCTGGGCTGTTGCTTTCTCTTGCCTGTTTCTCACATTCATAACCATGAATGTGTGGAGTAAGTTTGCTGAGCGAATGACACAGAGACAGCAGAAACCCCCGAGAAGAGATGTGACACATTTTGCCATTTAGTTTTCTTCGTCTTCCTGCTCATCCAGAGCTCACCTTCAAAGAGGTTAAAGCTGATCTTCCTCCAAGTGCTCTGCGTCCCTGCACGGCCTGCGCTGATTTCTCCATGCTTCTGGAGCGACAGCATCTGGCGAGGCTCCGCGCGTCAGGAGATGCTGCCTGTTCAGTGCAGCCTGGCACCTTTGTCATGCGGCTCAAAGTGAGAACCTTGCACAAGGCAGGCTGTGCCAGCACGGGTGTTTGCAGGGCCAGGTAGTGCAGCAGCACCCGGTGCTCTTTCACCTTCCCTTGTTGCTCTGCCAGCTTTACAAGGGGTTTGTCTTGGCGCTTCTCTCAGCTCATTGCACTGTTAGAGGCTTCTGGGAGCCGAGAGCAGCACCGTGGTGGCGTGGTATTGGTGCAAAGGAGGGGAGGAAGCCTAAAAGCTGGCTCTGCTGGCATTAACAACCAGCTTATGGCTTCCATAGAGTCAGAGCATGGTTTGGGTTGGCAGGGACCTTAGAGCTCATCCAGTTCCAACCCCTTGCCATAGGCAGGGACACCTCCCACTGACTTTCAGTGTCTGTAGTGGTTGCAAACCCCATATTTTAATGTCACTCCTTAAATCCTTTATTTGCATTAATGTTATCAGAAGGAACATAACAACAGTGTGAGTCAGAAGCAAGGGGTTTATGCTGACCCTGCCTGTGTCCCATGTATCACCTGTGTCTCGCTTCACCCCACCTGTTAACAGGAGCTGTATCACCTTTTCTTGGAAGCCCTCTGAAATCCTTAGTACATCTAATGCTCTGGCCAGGCAAAGCAAACAGTGGAAGACAGGAGTGCAGTTTGCACAGTGTAGCAGCTGTCTGCTACCCAGAAAGGCAGGAGTAAAACCACTCGTTTGGGGTTACCGAGTCATCCTTTGGGTGTGCAGTAGCTCATCAGCCTGTTGTAACTGCAGGCTCATTAACACGAGCATTTCTATCCAGAACATCATGTTTTCTTGATGGCGGGAGCAGATGAGGAGTTTCTCTGTTTGCTCTCCTAAGTTTTCCCTTTTTGTGGAGCTTAACAGTGCCTTTAAGGGACGATTTAAACAGGTTTGTGAGTGCTGAATGTGTTTGCTGCCCTGTACCCTTAGTGCGTAGTGGGGAATTGGAGACCGAGACAGCATCCTGGAAACAAAGTTTAGGTTTGACATTTTCCACTTGGGAAGTGACTCTAAATCTGCAGCAATGAATCCTTTTCAAACCCTATAAACATGCCTCTGAATGTGTGTTTTATCCACACCTAAGGGGTAGATAAAGCAGTCGGAACCACCCCAGGAGGAAATTGGATGCTGCCTGCTGCGATCATTTTCACGTTCTATTTGCCCATGGCAAATGATCTGTCTTTTATAGGATTGATTTTCTGTAGCCTTGGTCTGGAAATTGTTCTCAGTGCCTCTGGATTTGCAGAAAATCAGGATGAAATGAGTCTTGGATTTTATCTAATGGCACAAGGAAAGCCTCGAGTACCAAAACCCTACCAGAGATTGGACAAATATCGGATTTAGTGATGTAAACCCATATAGAGAAAAGACTTAGGGGAATAGGTACTGAGTGTGTGAGTTAATGGTACAAACCTGTCTCCGTTCTTTGGTAGGAGTAGAAATACATAATTTCTTAGTGCTTCCCTGAAAAATGTACCTTGGGGCTCTGTTTAATCTGGAGAAGCCTTTTCATGCCACTCCATTAGTGTGTACCTCTGAGTGCCCTCAGGAAGTCAGCAGGGCTCCTCAGGGGTGTAGTGATGACATTGGGTAGCACACTGAGTAATGTTGCAAGGGGAAAGTGGTGCAGAGGTACACCGTGACCAGTAAGTAGAACACACATCCCTGTTGCTCTTGCAGCTGAACTGGGTGAGACCTGTGAGCTCGGAGTTGAGGCCTTTCTGCATGAGTCATGGGTTATTTATATGTTGGAGATGGATGTTTAAATTTAGCTGTGGAAGTGGTGGATCCCTGGCTGAACCCTGAGTAAAATCTGTCTCTGGATCTCGTGCAGCTCCCCTGCAGAGAGGCATCTCTTCCTCCTTGGTCTGGAGGCACTTTGATGCTTTGCACTATTTCACCCAATTGTTTTCACAAGTAGCCGTGTGTTTTCCTTTCCAGCTCTCGCTCTGGATCAATGAGAAGATGCTCACAGCCCAGGACATGTCCTATGATGAGGCGAGGAACCTGCACAGCAAGTGGCTGAAGCATCAGGCATTTATGGCAGAGCTTGCATCCAACAAAGAGTGGCTGGATAAGATTGAAAAGGTAACTAAAGAACATCCATAAAGTGCCCTCATCTTTGTCAAAGATGGTTGGGTACAGAGACAGGACCTGTTCCTCTGCAGGATTGGTCCTTGAATCCTCTCTCCAGCTAAGGCCAAAGGAGATTTCATTACTGTAGGATAAACACCTATCACATTGTGTCTCCATCTACCCCATTTCATTCCTCACTGATGTTAAATGGCTTTTATCCAAGGCATTCTCATATAATAACCATTGGCTAAGCTGCCAGTTTCATGTTGTCTAGTCCTTCTTGTCTCTTCGGAGGATGGCATGACCTAGTTTTCATACCCAAAGAGCAGAAGAGGGACAAATGTTGTGATCTGAGCTGATGAAGTAGAAGTACTTCCTGGGAAAGAACTGGATGGGGGTGAATAAGTGAATTCAGGCTCCCATGCTGCCGCGCTGGCTCTCATTCAGTCAGGACTGCAATCAGGCTCCCTTCCCCATGCAGAATTAGTGCATGAAGTAAAGCACAGCCAGCTTTGTGATTAATTAACATTCACAGCTCTGTATCAGGTTACTTTGAAGGCTTTAATGTGCTGTGATGAGCTGTACTTCCCCCCCCCCATTTCTCATGTGCAGCTCTGGAACACTGAGGAGGTCTCATCTTTAGCTCTCACAGTGGGTTTCTGTTCAGTGTAAGTTAACTTAATTGCTCATTTCCTCTCCCACTTTGGCACTCTGTATCCCATTAGAGGCTTTTCTGTGATCTGCAAATAGCAATACCCTTTAATGGTGTAATTAAAAGGCTGCTCTGGAAGTACTTTTTTAGTGATGCTAATACATCCTCACCCTTTGCTGCTGAAAAATCAGGTTGCAGCAAAGTACCAAAGCTGTGGATGGAGCCACAGCTGACAATCACTTTATTAATGTTGCCAGAGGTCACAGCTATTAAATGTGGTAGGGTTCATATCTGACAAGGTTTGTCCCTTGTCAGCATCACCCAGGAGCAGAGGTAGAAGTACAGTTAAAGAAAATATTCCCCAAATGGATATAATCTTTGTAAAGGCAAAAAGACGTCTTAAGTCCAAGCACTCTGCTGGTGCTAGGGACAGGGTCCCTCCTTCCTTCCAAGGAAGATAGTTCCTCTCTGATAGTAGTTTAGACCCATGGTGATTGCTGTAACTCATTGACATAACCCTCCTCAGTCTCACTGCTCCATTTGGGTACCGTAAGCTCCCTCTCCCAGTGTTACACTGGGTCTTTGTCACCCTCCTGGTGAGATGCCCCACAGCAGTTGTTCAAGCTGCGGGTCCCCCCTCTGCTGTCACACACGCACATGGGGCATCCCACTGCCTTCTGAGCAGTGTCCCCAGGAGCTTGACCTCTTCCTGGCAACAGCCAGGCCTGGGAGCTGACGTTCTGGAAGGAGTCACTGGGTAATTGAAGATAGAAAATGAGCCGTTGATGCTGCCAGCAGATGAGGGCTCCTGAGTGCTTTCTAATCAGAGTAATTCAGCTAACGGTCTGTGAGTGCTCCAGAGGAGGTTCCATTTTGTTGCTCTTTGTTCTGCAGGAGGGAATGCAGCTCATTGCAGAGAAACCAGAGACTGAAGCCGTGGTGAAAGAAAAGCTCACAGGTCTCCATCAGATGTGGGAAGAGCTCGAATCCACTACCCAGACCAAGGCGCAGCGTCTCTTCGATGCGAACAAGGCGGAGCTTTTCACCCAGAGCTGTGCTGATCTGGACAAGTGGCTGAATGGTTTGGAGAGCCAGATTCAGTCGGATGACTACGGAAAGGATCTCACCAGCGTCAACATCCTGTTGAAGAAGCAGCAGGTAAATGGAGCGCAGGTTGCAGAGTGGGCAGCAGCAGATACCTGTGCTCAAAGGAGCAGATCCGGGATCCTTTCCATTCATAAAAGAATTTATTTGCTTTTCTTTCTCCCTGTTGTTTCATGTGTCTTTAAGAAGAACCAGAAGCAAATCAGACATATATTTCTTGGTACAATCTCTACCTTATACTGCCCTTTACCCGCATTAATATCTCTGTTCTGTCTCCTGCTGTAGTCCTCTAGAGGTCATTCCCTCTCTGTGATTCAAACTTGGCCAAAGCTCTCAATCCCTGTTCCCTGCTGTGAAGGCAGCAAGGAGTAGTGAGGACAGCAGGGAGCGTTGAAGCTGTTGGGTGCAATCAGCTGTGCTCCAGAGTTGTTGAGGGTGACCTGTGAAGGACCAACAGAAGAGATTCAGCTCCATCGTTGGCCAAATCCACCATTTGCACAAGCAGGGATAACTGAGGGCTGTCAGCAGCTGCCCACAGTTGTGAATCCATATTTAATCCATGTTCCTTGCTGGAGGAATGCTGCAGTATTGATTAATGTGGTAAACCCTTAATAAGAAGCTTCTGTTCCTCCTTATGGAGCTATTGACGTATCCTTGTCATATCAACTGCTTTTACCCCAGTTTTCAGGACCTTTGTGCTGTGTTTCTGTTTAGATGCTAGAAAATCAAATGGATGTTCGTAAGAAGGAGATTGAGGAGCTGCAAAGCCAGGCAAGGGCATTGAGTCAAGAAGGGAAGAGCACAGATGAAGTGGATGGCAAGCGCCTTACTGTAGAGAAGAAGTTTTTGGAGTTGCTGGAGCCTCTGAATGAAAGGAAGGCAAACCTGCTGGCCTCCAAAGAGATCCACCAGTTCAACCGGGATGTGGAAGATGAAATTGTGAGTATGAAAGAGATCCAGTTCCCCAGACAACAGGAAAATGTCAGAGCCTGCTCAGAGCTCTCACAGGAGAAACCTTTTGATCCTGCGTTTCGTGGTGTGTTTGAGTAACGCTGCTTTTTGCACCAGCCTCTCTCTGCTGCCCTGATTGCATCTGGGGTCACTTGCAATAACATGTGTTCTTCTTCTCTTCCTTTCAGTTGTGGGTTGGAGAGAGGATGCCCATAGCTACATCAACAGATCATGGACACAACCTCCAGACCGTGCAGCTACTCATAAAGAAAAATCAGGTAAGTAGGTGCTGTTAGAGCTCCGTACCTCTTACTTCTCCTTAGAGCTGACTAGCTCAGGAAGGAAAGGCTTGGGGTAAATAGTGGGTGCTTCAGCAGTGGTGGGCTGTGGGGTGATGAGCGGGTGGTGGCTTGTTTTTAGGGTAGATATAAGGAAGAAACTCTTCACTATGAGGGTGGTGAGACACTGGAATCAATAGGCTGATCAAGAAAGCTGTAAGTGCCCCATCCCTGGCAGTGCTCAAGGCCAGGTTGGACAGGGCTTGGAGCAACCTGCTCTAGTGGAAGGTGTCCGTGCCCATGACAGGGGGTTGCAACTGGTTGATCCTTTCCAACCCAAACCGTTCTGTCACTCTGTGTTCAGGGAGGACCCCAGTTTCTCCCCAGGAGCTGATGGTACATGTTTTGCTGCCCCTCTGGAGTTAAGACCCCTGACTGTTGCTTCCTTTTAGCTTGGTGCAGTGTCTCATCCACCTGCTTTCCTCCCCTTATAGACCCTTCAGAAAGAAATCCAGGGACATCAGCCTCGCATTGACGACATCTTTGAGAGGAGTCAGAACATCATCACAGAGAGCAGCCCTAATGCTGAGGTGATCCAGCAGAGACTTGCAGACCTGAAGCAGCTCTGGAACCTCCTCATCGAGGAGACAGAGAAGCGCCACAAGCGCCTGGAGGAGTCTCACAGAGCACAGCAGTATTACTTCGATGCTGCCGAGGCTGAGGCCTGGATGAGTGAGCAGGAGCTCTACATGATGTCAGAAGAGAAAGCCAAGGTGAGCAGCTCCCCAGCAACACTAGTTTGGGTTTAATTGCTTAGCTAGAGGGGTGGAGGTGACATAATTGAATCCGTCACTAATGTGATGGAACATAAACAGATTTAATTCCCTTCTGAAAGCTCAACTGGTCATCTCTTGTATCTGTTATGACGTCTCTGGTAGTGAGGAGGATAGGCCTTGCTGTGCTGAGTCAGGGAAGCATCCTCACACTGAGACCATGGAGGTATGTGCTGTCCCTGTGCATGGCAGGGGGTTGGAACTGGATGAACTTAAGGTCCTTTCCAACCCACACCATTCTGTGATTCTATGGCAACCACATGCCTTCCTGTGCTGTGAGATCAGAATTCCCAGTACAGCCCAGTTAGAGCAAGTTATGTGTTAGTTTTGAATCACTGGGAACAGCAGTCACCAGTCTGTGAAACAGGGCCTGATGGTCAGTCAGCTGATGCCACCAGCCTTTACTCCCAGTGACTTGAAATCAGGACAGCATCAGACCATAGCAAAGAGTACACAAACTCCTGTTTTTCAAGGAGGCATTAGAATGTGGTGTCTTATTTGTTATTTAGGTAAATGCACTGTGTTCATGGCCTTGATAAAATAAACCCCAGCTTTGTGTCAGCGTAACACGTCCCGTTGGTGTTCAGTCTGCAGTTAAAAAGGAGTTTGGCTTTTATACCTAAATGATGAAGATAAAAAGGACATTCATGCAAATAGTTCATTGCACAAAATATGTTACTGAAAGGGCTTAGTGACAATACCAGTTAGCAGTGAGAGCTGGGGGTTCTGGTCCTTAATCGTGACAACACATAGAAAGTTCTGATGGGAATTTCTCCAGGCTCTTTGCTGGAGAATCCTTTGGCAAAGGCTCCATAGGATTTCTTCTCCCGGCCCCAGGCTGTCCCTGCAAAGCCTGACAAGTGACGTGCCTAAAACTGCTCCATTTTTCCGAGCCCTGCACAATCACCAGTGTTGTGTAAACACACAAAGAGCCTCAGAGAAGGGGAAATGCAGCATGCTCAGTGCACAGCTGATGTAATTCTGCCCTGCATCCCAGAGGGGTTGGTGCGTTCACTCTTTCACTTGTTATTTGGCTTTCTGTGGGTACCATTTGCTGTGAACTCAGCTATTAATATACCATTGTCAGAACAGCTTGTCTTCAAGCTGTACTTGGGAGCGGTTCTTTGTAACTGGTTCTGGCTACCACTTTGTGCTGTCACACCAAGCTGACCTGGCTGTGTGGTGTCATTGGGCTGTGGGGCTCAGCTGTCCTTGTTGTCACCATTCCAGGATGAGCAGAGTGCCGTGTCCATGCTGAAGAAGCACCAGATTTTGGAACAAGCTGTAGAAGACTATGCAGAAACCGTGCACCAGCTTTCAAAGACCAGCAGAACTTTGGTGGCAGATAACCACCCAGAAAGGTATCACCGGCCATTTTAAATTGGATCATGACCCCTTTCACGAGTTCAGTCCCTTCATTGGGTTGTTCTGACACACAAAGGCTACAGCAAAGAGTAAGTTGCTCAGAAGGGTGTACGGAGGAGGAGGAGTTCAGCCTTGCTCAGTTCGAGACGTACATTGGGCCACCCTGATTTGGCCAGAGTCAGGGTCCTGAACAGGGTCAGTGTGTGCAGGTGCTGATGGAAGGTAGCAGACACCTTCAGTAAACATCTATTGCACCCTTTGCACAGCCTGGCCCAGCACTGCTGAGCCTAACGGAGCTGCAGCAATCCTGAGAGACAAGGGTCCATATTCACTCTTTCAACCAACTTCTATGTCCAGCCCAAGGGTCACAGATGTTTGTCCTTGTGTGTTAGCACAGAGCTCCCCAAGCTCTGCCTTCTGTCTTTGAGATTCCAGTACATCAGAGACTGGGATCTCACATGTGGGCACATTAACATCTTGGTTGTGGCAAATTTATCTCAACTTTCCTAAATGGCCTTTCCCTGTGGGAGAGTTCAGGAAGCTGAAGAACTGTTCTGCTCTAAGAGCTGCAGCTGAGTGAACAGAATTCTCCATTGGCTCCGACTGCAAGGCTGGTTTGACTGTGAGGCTGCCTTCACAGACAGGAAGATAGGAGAGGACTATCTTGGGAAAGACAATTCTGCCTCTGGTGGAAGATGGTTATTTAACTCAAAAGCACTCTCTTGTGGTCATGATAACATCTGATGGGAGCGGGTTTCCTGGCTGAGCTGACTGAGTACTGGACTAACACAATCAGCTTTACAAGGCCAAGGGAAGGCAGTTTGGGCTTTATGGCTCAGATAAACTATAGGCAAAAGATGTGGCCAGTAGAACTAGAAATCACTTGTGATTAATGGGAATGCTGAGCTTTAGGGAGTAAGGAGCCCATGAGTGCTTTTGAGCTCTGAAGCAGAACTGAGATGACAATGAAATGCTGCTTGGTTCAGCAGCCCAGATCCTGCCTGGGATCTTGAGACAAGATTCAGATGTGATCTGTGGCCAAATAAAAGGAGAACTCGGTTCCAGCTTCACTCTGTAAAGCCAAGCTGGTTATAGGTGCAGGGCAGAGATGTTTTCCAGTCAGCTGTGCCAGCAGAGGATTGATCCAGCGTGTCTGAGTCAAACCTGTGCACGCAGCAGTGCTCTGCGGGGTAAATACCCCAAGTGATTTTTATTCCATGTAGGTTTTTCCTTTTATTTTATTTACAAAGATGATGAGGACTCAATGCTCTTTGGTTTCTTGTAGTGAGCGCATCAGCATGCGCCAGTCCAAAGTGGACAAGCTGTACGCAGGCCTGAAGGATCTGGCCGAAGAGAGACGGGGCAAGCTGGATGAGAGGCACAGGCTGTTCCAGCTGAACCGCGAGGTGGATGACCTGGAGCAGTGGATCGCTGAAAGGGAGGTGGTGGCAGGATCCCACGAGCTGGGACAGGATTACGAGCACGTAACGGTAAGTTAGAACCAGAGAACGGTTTGGGTTGGGAGGGACCCTCAAACCTCACCCTGTCCAACCCCCTGCAATGAGCAGGGACATCTTCAACTAGACCAGTTTGCCCAGAGCCACATCCAGCCTGGCCTGGAATGTTTCCAGGGATGGGGCACACACCGCCTCTCTGGGCAGCCTGTGCCAGTGTTTCACCACCCTCATTGTAAAGATCGCATCCAGCCTGAAATGCCCTCTTTTAGTTTACAACCATCACCCTTCATCCTCCTAAATAGCCTCTTCCCATCTTTCTTACAGACCCCTTTTAGCTCTGACAGTCCACAATAAGGTCTCCTTGGAGCCTTCTCTTCTCCAGGCTGAACAGACCCACCTCTCAGCCTTTCCTCATAGGAGAGTAGTTCACACAGTAGTTCACGTGGACCTCATAGTTCTTTGGACGTGGCTGCAGGCTGACCTTCCATTTCTGGGTGCAGCACACAGTAGCCAGTTAACACAAATGGTGGCTGGCTGGCTTGCTCAGCTCAGGGAGTAGCCACAGCACCGCATGAGCCTGTTCCTTTGGGTTTCAGATGCTCCAGGAGCGGTTCCGTGAATTCGCCCGGGACACAGGGAACATCGGCCAGGAGCGCGTTGACACCGTCAACCACATGGCAGATGAACTCATCAACTCCGGACACTCGGATGCTGCCACCATTGCGGAGTGGAAGGACGGACTCAATGAGGCCTGGGCAGATCTGCTGGAGCTCATTGACACGAGAACACAAATCCTAGCAGCCTCTTATGAACTGCACAAATTTTACCACGATGCCAAGGAGATCTTGGGACGTATTCAAGACAAACATAAGAAACTGCCCGAAGAGCTTGGTAGAGACCAAAACACAGTGGAAACGCTGCAGAGAATGCACACAACGTTTGAGCATGACATCCAGGCACTCGGCACCCAGGTGTGTAGCCAGGCAGTGGTGCTGGTGGCGGGTACAGGAACCTGAGCTGCAGAGTTCTGCCCTTGCTCATAGCTCCTCCATGGCTCCTCCAAGTGTATTTCTGGGGGAACAACCTCACCTGCATCATTTCCTTGTCTGTCTTCCTCCTTCGCTGTCATTGCATTAGGTTAACTAGTTTATCCCCAATAGGAATCTATAAGCACACAGATGTCTGAGCCTGTAGGTAATTGTTGAACATTATTCCATTTCCTGCCCTTGGTTGAAGAGGAAACCATAAAGGCAGAGACCTTCTGTATTGATTTAAAAGCAAAGCAGCTCCGGGCAGTCTGAGCTTGCTGCGTGCTTAGGAGGGAGGAGATGGAGAGGCACGAGGGTGGCCTCAGAGGGCCTTTTTTGGATTGCCAACCATCAGAACACTGCATGGCTGATATGCCTGGGAAATAGCTTCTATTTGAAGGAAAAAGGATTCATTTGACTCAACACACTGTCTCTTTAGTGAAGACATTGAACACATCCTAAATCTGTAAAGAATTCTTGATATACCAGAGGTAATATGAAATACAGGTTTCACATTCTTCTGTCCTTAACATTCTTCCTGCGTGTTACATTAACTATGCTGAAAGCCACCTCAGATGTGCCTGCTCCTCACCTCATGTTCACCTTGGTGAATGCAAGACACAACTATCCTGCCCCATGGAAGAGTTGTTATTCCAAAGGATACTTGGAGGGCAGGGACAAGTAAGAAGGGATGTGTAAGCCTGGCTGGGGTTTTGATTTGTTTGTTGGTTGGTTTTGGGGTTTGGTTTATGTGGTTCTTTGGTTTGGTTTGGTTTTGTTTAAAGTAAGCCCCAGCCAAAGCCTTTTCTGTCCTTTCTGAGAGGCAAAGGGAGTCTGAGACCTCCATAGAGACCTTCTGACTCTTATGAACCTGGGCATTCTGACTTAACTATTGCTTTATCATGGTGCTCCCAACAGAGTCTGAAAGGATTTCAGGTACATAGTCCAGGCTAAGATACTTAAAAGCAGCCACACTTGATCTAATTCTGCATCTTTTGAAGCCAAACTGTGTTAAATAGAAGGTGGCAGCAGCTCATACAGACACAGGGGATTTCTAAACCAAAACCCCATGTTCAAGATGCCAGAATGAGATTTTGGAAGGGAACAAGTTGCTTAAGGAATGGAGGAATTACGACCGGCTACATTTATCCCAGTAGGAAAAGATGGCTTTTATGGCCAGCTGCCTGATTATGTTGCAATTAAATAGCTGTTTACACTAGAATAAAGGGGATATAGCCAGCATTTGATTTTCCAAGTGGTTTGCCTTCAGCAGCTGTAGATTTTATACATAAAATGGGAGACATTCACAAAACACCAATCCCAGCCTCTCCAAAAGGTAATTATAATCAAGACCTAAATGGAGGAATATGTAATCATAGCACAAAGCTGTGGTGGAAGCACTTAGGATCGGGTTTGGGTGAAACAGCTTGAGCACCAAGATGGATCATTACGATAATGGCCTGATCTCTGTGACTGTAGCTAAAAGGTCTTTAATATGTTCAAAAGGAAAAGAAAAGATAACATTATTAGATAAGACCTAATCGAATGTTTCTTGTCTTGAAAAGTATGTGAAACAGTCAAGAAATAGCATTTGATGTCCCAAGACAGCGATTGAAAGGAAAAGAGATTTCTAACAGTAGGCAGATCTTTGGATTTCCCAATTTTCTTGTCTTTGAAGGCATTATCTCCGTTTTTGACAAGTCATCTCTGCAGGTAGAGCAGTGGGTTTGATACAGGGGTTCCAGAGTGGTGGCATCGTCACCTGTGTGAGAGGAAGGAAAACTGATGATGAAAATGGTCCCCTGTGCCCTGACATTTAACAGTCGACCTCTATTTGCACCCGTTTGGGCAGTGACAAATCTTTGCTATTTTGGGGCCCCTTGACCCCCCAGTCTCCTCTAAGAAATATTCTCCTGGGGATGCACTGACTTTATAATAGAACAAACCTTTCCAGGCATATATATATTTGCAGTGACTTCAGGAAGGTGAAGTAGCAGCTCACATGTCCCCATAGAGGTGTTCAAAGGCTTGATGCATTTCTCCCCTATAAAAACCCCAGGTGAGACAGCTGCAGGAGGATGCTGCACGCCTTCAGGCTGCCTATGCTGGAGACAAAGCTGATGACATCCAGAAGAGGGAAAATGAGGTCTTGGAAGCATGGAAAGCACTGCTGGATGCCTGTGAGGGCCGGAGGGTGAGGCTGGTGGATACAGGAGACAAATTCCGCTTCTTCAGCATGGTTCGTGATCTCATGCTTTGGATGGAAGATGTTATCCGGCAGATAGAAGCCCAGGAAAAGCCAAGGTATGTGGAGGATCTCTCTTCCATTAGAAGATAAGGCTGCAGGTCAGTTGAGGGATATTTCATAGAATCCCAGACTGGTTTGGGTTGGAAGGGACCTTAAAGCTCATCCAGTTCCAACCCCTGCCAGGGACAGGGACACCTTCCACTAGGACAGGATGCTCCAAGCCCCAGCCTGGACTTGAACCCTGCCCAGGGCACTTCCTTGTGTAGCCTGTGCCAAGGCTTCACCACAGTAAAGAATTTCTTTCTTATATCGAACCCAAATTTCCCCTGTTTAAGGTTTAACCCATAACCCCTTGTCCTGTCACTACAGTCCCTGATGAGGAGTCCCTCTCCAGGATCCTTGTACCCCCTTCAGACACTGGAAGCTGCTATGAGGTCTCCATGCATCTTCTCTTCTCCAGGCTGAGCAGCCCCAGCTTTCTCAGCCTGTCTTCATGCAGCAATCCTGCTTCCTGAGCTGCAGACCCAGTCTAGGAATTGATATCCTTGTTGAACAGTTGTGTGCTAGTTGTTTGTAAGTGTAACAACTGCTCAATCTGCATTGCACGGTTCTGAGCCTTGGATTGATCATTTCAGGGACGTTTCATCTGTTGAACTCCTCATGAACAATCACCAGGGAATCAAAGCAGAAATCGATGCCCGGAATGACAGCTTTACTACCTGCATCGAGCTCGGCAAATCTCTTCTGGCAAGGAAGCACTATGCATCAGAGGAGGTATCGTGCTTGCTGAACACCCAACCATTGCAGTGAGCTGCCTGGGTTCAGCTGGAGAAACTGGTGTTGTGTAACCTACAGATGAATAAGCTGTTTGTAATTCACTCCAGGGACTGTTGCACTTATTTGCTATTGTGAAATTCGTGTGTAATTTAACTCTGTGAGTTCATGTTGGGTAGCAGGGATGGCACCTAAATTTGAAGTATCATTTTCAGTCCAGGAAGTGCAAGGAAGCTGTTGCATTCAGTTGTGCATAAAGGAAGCTCTGGGATGTCTGTGTTGGGAAAGATGACTTCCCTGAGCAAGAGGAGAGGCCTTCTTCTTGTACAGGGGAACTGGAAGAGGCCTCCTAGGGGAAGGAGCAGGAGAGAGCTTATCACAGGGGGTAAATCCAGGAAATATTAAGAGTCAAAGGCCTTGATTTGTGTTCTGATTTGTCTAGGCCAGAGGATAGGGGCTTGACTTGTGTCTCTTCCTGCCTCCCTTTGGTGGAGGGAGGAAGTTAAATGTTGTTAGATACTGCCCACTCTGGGAGGTGGTTCTGTCTGTGTCTGCATCACACACAGAGGATCCTGTGGAGTATCCTTGGGGAAGCATTTGCACAGGCACTGGGAGGCTTTGGGAGCCAGTATTCACCCTGAGAACAACCAGGGGTGTTTGCTGCGTGTCAGTGTGCTGTTAGCACCAGTACCTGCAGGCTTCCTGTAGCATCCCTGAGCAAGCACATCTTGCACTCCCTGCTAGAACATGAGCAAGAGATACAAGATGTAATTGCACCATTTAGATTTGTTTGCCTGTTACACTTTCTTTTATCAACTACTCCTAGCGCTGTGGGCTTGAACAGACACCGGATGCTTATGCAAATGTGGTATTTCAATGCAAATGCCATATTTATTTATACTTAGAGGAGAAAAGCAGCTGTTGTCTGCATGGTTAAGTCACTTCCTGACAATCCAGCACAATGTGTTTTGCCTTGTGCCGGTGGTAAGGGCTTTCACGGTGTGGTGGGTGAGCCTGTGCTTGGGTAATGGTCCTGCTCTCTCCTCTCCATCCAGATCAAGGAAAAGCTGCTGCAGCTGACAGAGAAGAGAAAAGAAATGATCGACAAATGGGAAGACAGATGGGAGTGGCTGAGACTGAGTAAGGATGTGCTTGTGTTTCTTTTGGGCAGGGCCATGTCTTACTCTCGCTTCCCTATGTCTTCTTGAGTGTGGAAAACACCTGCAGGCCCTTGTTTTTCTAATAACAGTGCTGGAAGGTGTGTTTGCACTGTGGTGACAGCAAGATTCACACCCGGGGATTGTAAAATAGAGGAGAATTTGAAACCGAGAAACCTGCAGCACAGGTCTTGCTCTGTATGATCAAATTTGGAGCGAGGTGAAATAGATCCGCTGTATTTTGCAGGTGTCACATTCCGACTGGGTTTCTGCAAAGGAGGCACTACTGAAAAACAGGGAGAAGTAAAGCCCTGCTGCCTTATGCATATAACATGTTACCTGCGTTATCCAAGAGCTTAGAATGTTGGTGAGCACTTCACTGACGGAAGGTGTGCTTTGAAACACTGCAGGGTTTTGCAGGCTTCACACCAGCAACAGCAGCCCAGTTCTGATGCTCTTAACAAGATGATCCCCATCCGATGTACAGACCGGAGCCTTTGCAGAAGGCAGTTGTACAGTATCTCAAAACATACAGTGATGTGTAGTCATTTTTTGGGGTTCTGGGCTGCTTCGGAGCCTCAGGAGGCTTTAGGAAATGCAGTAACATGGGCAGTTGTCCCTCAGGTTGGGTGGTTTTACCATATTCTTCATCAAAGGTGCTTCATCCTGTTCACAAAAGCAGTGGAAGTGTATTTTTCAGGTGTGAAGACAGAAAAGGAAGGAAACCTGGAACTGTAACGCTGTAGTCAAGCATCAAGTCCAGAAATACCACTTGCTAAAGGGAACTACAGCCTGCAGTCTGCTGTAGTCTGCTGCAGCTCTTCTGTAGACAGGGCAGTGGGGAAGAGAATCAGCAGAGAACAGATTTTGTACTCTGAAGTTAGTAGACTACAGCAGATTAGAACAAAAAGGAAACACTAAGCTTGCAAAGTCATAGCATCATAGAATAGTTTGGGTTGGAAAGGGCCTTCAAAGGTCGTCTGGTCCAACCCCCCTGCAATATAGTCTGTAGAAGAAGGGAAGGTGGGACTTCACTATTAGTTTTCCTCAAAGCAAAGCCAACAGCATAAATTTCTGCCTTTAAAGTGAGAGCTTGGTTAAGGACAATACTTGTCCAAGTACATTGGCTTTTCCCCTGAGCTGTGTTTAAGTACATGCAGAAGATGCCTCATGACTTTCCGTGCAGTTTGTGGCATGAATGGCGCTGATTCCCGTCTCTCTTTGCTCAGTTTTGGAGGTACACCAGTTCTCCAGAGACGCAAGCGTGGCTGAGGCCTGGCTGCTGGGGCAGGAGCCCTACCTCTCTAGTCGGGAGATAGGCCAGAGTGTTGATGAGGTGGAAAAACTGATCAAGCGGCATGAAGCCTTCGAGAAGTCCGCAGCTACCTGGGATGAGAGGTTTGCAGCACTGGAGCGACTGACCACGGTGCGTGAGGGGCAGAGGAACTGCCGTGGCCATTCCCCTTTGGGTTGGTGCCAGGTGGTTGGTTGGAATAACTCCTGGCATCACCAGCCTAATCTCAGTTCATTGATCAACCTCAGGCTAAGGTTCATGTTCCCCACAATACTAAAACCCTCTCTGGTTAATTTAAACTCAGCAACCTGAAAGGGAAACGCTTAATGATAAATGACCTCAGTAGTCAGTAAAAGCTGTCTTGAACCCAGGAGTGCTGAACCAGAAGCATTTTGCTCCAGCCTCCTGCCATGCAGGTTGTGCTGGTATAAAAAGGAAGGGGGATTCTGTGTGAAGAAGACTCAGATACAAACACTCAGCATGACTTTTGGTTAAGGTTGACAGTGTGAGGAGACAGTGATGGGGATGGGGGTTGACAGCAATGCTTGTTGTGTTTTGACTGCCCCAGTACAAGGCTGCATTGTCCCCTGGGAAGACATAAGAAGTGAAAAAGCCCCAAGCACCCAGAGCGCAGCTGCAGTGTCAGTGATTAATGCCTGGAGAGCATGTTGCCATCTTTGGAGAAGAATTCTACTTTAGACACCAGAATTGAAGTGATTTGATTTCTCACACATACTGAGCATCACAGCTGCAGATAGAATGGGCTGGAGTTGCTCAGCGTCTTCAGAACCAGGCTGGTTTTATTTAGGTGGTTGATTTCTGAGATTTGGATTGTTTGTGTGCATGGGAGGCACACAAGAGGATGTCACTTCTCAGTGTTTTGATAGCTTGGGCTGCTTTCTTGTTTGTCTGGGTTCTGATAAAATGAATGAGAAAGGAACCACACACAGACAGTGGTGAGCTGCTGCCCAGGCACTCCACTTGACGTTAAAGGCTCTGATACTGTGGGCCTTTACTGACAAATTCAGTGCAACAAACTTCACATGGTTAATACTGTGCAAGACTGATGCCTTCAAATTTGATTCCATGTAACTTGAATTTCATTCATGTTTCAGAAAAATGTGGAGTTATTTTTAGTTCCTAGAAATGCCCCTGAAAAATGAGCAGAGCTTTTAAATGCACCAAAACATTTCATTTCTCAGTTGGAACTGCTGGAAGTACGTCGACAACAGGAGGAAGAGGAGAGGAAGAGACAGCCTCCCACTCCAGAGCCCAGCCCAAAGGTTGCCGAGGATGCAGACTCCCAGCAGCAATGGTAAGCTGGGATGTGGGAAGCTGAACTGCGTTCTCAGACAGACTTCTCAGGCTGAGGATGTGTTGCAAAAGGAGAGCCTGGGGTTGTATGGTTTTAGAATGTGACCCCCATTAGAAGATGTGGTGGTTTATGGGGACAAGGCTTTTCTCAGGCACCTGAATTCACTCCTAAATGGAATGTTCCGTGTTTTCATTGTGATGCAGTGTTACAGCTGCTGAAGTGTACCAGGCCCTAGAGTAAGAAAGCTGTTTTTACAGCTTCTGTGTTATGGATTAAAGTTTATGGACCATCTTGGCTTTCTTCTTGGGTGAGCATCAGTCACAAATAGATCTCAAGCCACGTCCATGGAGCATTAACATTTATAACATTACTTACAGGATAGCAGTAGGCTTATTTGTAAGGTAACTGTCAGAAAAGTCCATTTTGACCTTCCTTAACACTGGATTTATCCAGTTGGGCCTGAGGACTTTAAGAGCTGGCTGGAATTTCCAAGGAGTGCCATAGGCAGGGGGGAAATGTCATTTTGGTGAAAGAGACGGGTGGCTTTCGAGAACACAATACAATGTCTTTCCTTTCTTCTCTCTCCCAACAGGGATGGCACAAAAGGAGAACAGGTTTCCCAAAATGGTTTGCCGTCAGACCAGGAATCTCCACGGGTTAGTTACCGCTCCCAAACCTACCAAAACTACAAAAACTTTATTAGCAGACGGACAGCCAATGACCGCTCGTGGTCTGGACTGTGACGTACAGAACCCTTTGCAGCAAAAGACACCTTTTTGTCAGTATGGTTTACTGGTACTGGTTTCATCTTTTGGCTTCAGATTTCCCTGCTGCTTTTCTCTTCCTTCCCATCAGTTGACTTTTATTGAATTAGCAGCCCCTTGGAGATATATTTGCTTCACTTTCCTCCGTGTTTATTTGAATCTCCCCACTGACACTCAGTTGCTTTAAGGTGACACATTTATTTCATGTTATTTACTGTTGAGTTTTTCATGTCGCTAATAGTATTAAGATTTTCCAGCGAAAGCGTCCTTTATATGAGTAATTGAGATTTAATGAGATTACATCATAATGAAGAAGAGAACTAGAACCTGACAGGTATGACGCATCGAGTTATACTAACAGGTTTCAGCACGGCAACATTATTAAATCAGCTGCATTAGCAAGCAAGTTCTTTACAAGGCCAAAGATTACCCCTGCAAGTGAGCTCAGCAGCAGAGGCCGGGGGGGATGGGAGAGCTGTAACTATTGACAAATAAAAGCCTTAAGGTTAGTTGTATAACATTCCATGCAGAATTGGACTCATTGACTGCAGAGAAAAATAAACGTGAAATAAAAACGTGAAAAATTAGATTTATCTTGGTATTTAGTCCTCCTGAAGAGTTGTGATCTTGCTGAATAGCTATTTTGGGGCCCCATTTTGCCTTGGTCCTGTTCAATTTACAGCAATTCAATTTCCTGACACTAGGGAGGCAGAGGTATAAATGAGAGCAGGGGGCAGACCCCTATGGAAAGGTTGTGATGCTTTTCTTTAAAAACCAAATAAAACACATTGGTCTAAGATCCCAGCTCTCAATTTTCTATAGGCGTAGGCTAAATGGTCCATGCCTTACTCATTCCTTCTTGATAGGGAAGTCAGGATACATGCCAATAATCTTCATGTGCAGCCATACAAATACCAGTACCTATGTATATATAGTTAACACTACACAGTAGCTGAGCGCCTACCTCTCTGTTGCCTTTCTGCAAAGCCTCCTTGTTTCAGTTCATGCCTGGAGTGGTGAGGAAAACGACACTTCTTTTCCTTCTGCTTCTGGGGCTGTCTCTGAGGGGTGTTAAGTGCAGGAAAGGCGCCTGGCAGGCTCAGATCAGTGGGGTTTAGAGCTCTTGCCAGTACCGCAAAGGAAACGTGGGTCCCAGTGTAGGGCTCCAGGAGGAAATGCCTTTCAGTGTAAGTTTATCTTTCAGGTGGCCCAGCCCAGTTACTTTGGGTCTGCACACAGGCTCTGTCAGTGCTCTAGGACACTAAGCAGTCCTACCTTTCTCTTTCTTTAAATAAAGCCTTTTGGTTCATCTTTACTATTACATTATGAAGTGAGCTCTCTCTGGAACCTTCTAATGTTTATGACATTATATAGAGTTGTAGCAAGGAACATGAGGTGGCCTGCAGATCATCATCATCATCTTGGTTACCACAGCCTTACACATCCCCTATTTGCTTCTTTCTTATGTTAGTTTTTATTTTATGACATGATGCACAACACATTTTCATGTTCATCTTCGCCATCTGCACTTCAGGCTTCCATAAGAGCTCTTTAGCTCCGTTCACAGAACCAAGTGTTGCAACACATCAGGTGTACACAGCCGTATATTTATTATGTATTATCTCTGATTTGAGGCACAAGATAATGCTGCTCTTGATCAGAATTTCAACTTCTGCCAACTAGCTGAGCAGTGCAGCTGAATTGTTCTGTATTGGCTGAGCTTGCAAAGCGAGGAAGGTGATTGAAAGGGTGTGCTTCGGTGATTGTACTTTTGCTGTAACTTGTCTTTCCACTTCATGATGCATGTGTTTTTTTCTTTCGTCAGGATAACAACATAGAGCTTCTTAATGCTTTTTAAAACTCCATGTAGATTTATGCAGATGATCTGGTGACTACCCACACCAGTGCTGGCTCTCTGTGCCTGTAAGAGTGTGACAGTTCTCAGAGCAGTATAGCTGTAGCTTCAGACTCCACCATCTGGGAAGCCTTCAGATGTATTCTGGCTATAAAGTAGTCTGTAAAAGTAATTTCTATAGATACACTTTTTTCCTTGTGTTAGTACACTTATATATGAAAATTATACTTTATGACGAAGAAAACCTTATTAAGTCATTGATTCAGGTCATCACTGTAGGCACTAGAAGAGTTAAGATTTCATCTCTTTATTATAGGCTGTAGTACCGGCTCAAAACATTAAAATGGCACTTTTTTAAATGGCCAGAGCAATAGAAAGCTATCATTTGTCTGCATCTGAAAAAGGCAGATAACATCTCTATTATTTAAGCTGTGGTGCAGAGACTTAACTTGATGAACTGAATATAATGTGGCACCGAGGGGATATCTGCAGTCATTGTCACCAGCTGTCTTGTTGCATGTTGTAGTCCCCATTTAAGTATCTCAAAAGTAGTGTCTAGCCACTAAAGCACTTGCAACTAACCTCTCAGTCACGATTAAGAAAACTGTGTCCATGTTTGTGGTAACTGTTTTGTTGTAACAGTACAGTTTGCTATTGATGTTTGTCCTCCGTTGCGTTGTCTCTGCATGCTCGATGCACGTTTCCATTAAAGTTTGTTCAGCTCCTGTTTTTTTCTCCATTTTTCATGACACATTCTTGCAGAGCTGTTTATGATCCAGATTCATTTTGCTTGTTTTCTGTTAATTGTAGATAACACATGAAAAGGAAATAAAACCCGAAAGAGCCTCAGAAAAGCTTTTCATAGCCCTTTTACAATCAGTAGCATTTTAAGTAGAAGTTACAGGTGTGATGATGTGATTAAAGCTGCCAGTTATCTTCTAAAAGCGCAGGGTTGCAGATTGCAGGGCTGAATTACATGTTATTTCCCATCCAATCACGTTCAGTAGCTGTGCAGTGCCTGCTGTTAGAAACTGGTTTGGTTTACTGAAGATTAGTGGTTACAGGCCCCCCCAAATCCATAGTATTTTCACATCTTGCTGGTATCACTACAGAAAACATGCTACTTTCAGCATCATTTTAGGTAACAGCTACTTGTGGGTAGTTGATGCAAGTTGTTGAGATGAGTTACTGTGATCTATGTAATTCCTTATTGCTGGGAACAAAGGGTTCGTGTATGTCAGAGGGGGTCCAGCCAGTTGAAAAACAGAGTTTGAAGCTCAGGAGCTGTCACTGATCAGGAAGCTTTGGAAAGGGCTGTCCTTGGACATGACCTGTTGGCCACCAGTGACCAGCGCTGCTGCTGAGGGATCAGTTGAGCTTTTTTGGTGAATCACTGGTTGGTTGTTACACTCCTTATGTTATAGTAGCTGTGCTGGCAGTGTTTGGATGGTCTCCAGCTCATCTATTTACCCTTTCTCCCCATCAATGCAGCATTTTTGTTACATTTTGAGATTTGGATACAAATAGTGAGGTTTGATGGCTTAGATTCATCCTAATTGTGAAGAAGCAGTGTCAATCATTTTTGCTTCCACTGAATAACAGTGCAGGGCACAGGCTCCCTCTTACAAACCTAGGCTACATGTCTTTAGGGACAGAGCAAAATAGCTATGACTGAAGTGGAATGTGAGCTGTGATTCTTTCCCTGTTTCAGTGGTGTAGTGTCTGTACTCTGGAGATTTAGATTGCTTAAAGGCAGTTAACCAACCCTTCCCATATTCATAGCAAGTTGGCACTTAGCTCTTCCTAGGTCAATACATGAGGTACAAAGGTGGGAGGTACAATGACATTTACTTGGCAGGTATGAGAAGTTCTAGCAAAGAGTGGCAAAATTTGGTTTGTTGCATAATAATTCGGCTGCTTTTGAATTGTCCAGGCCATGTGCAGAAGTGGGAATGTCTAATTATTGTGCCATTCACAAATACCTGCTTGTCTGCATAAAACCAGTCCAGAATGTTTGTAATCTACTAGAGCATTAGCAGCACTAAGCTTTAGTAACTTGCTAATAATAATAATAATGATAATACACACTGGTTGTGTAACTCCTGAGCTGCTACCTATGGCTCTACATGTCAAAGTAATGGTACAAGAAAAACCAAAAAAACTGGGACCAAGCTGCATTTCAAAAGTTTATAGCCATTAGGATTCCAATTTAAATGATTTTGGGATGAATGGCTCCTGAAGACGTCGACAGCTTGACCAGTCAGAGCTGCTGGAATCATGGCTGCTCTCTAGGCTATCTCGATCACAGTGCGACAGGCAACGCGATCAACAAAGCAAGTGATGGGCAAGGCCTTGGTTCTGTCTTTGTTTGGGGGTAAATAGCTGTGTGATGTTGTGTGACTGTGGTGGTTTTCAGTTCCTTTAACAACAATCCAAATCCACCTAATAATGCAAGTCTGAAACAGACCTTGATAAATTGACACGTGACCTCATTTCCCTTGTCTCTATAAGATCCAATATCCTAACTGGGATGGTGGAGATGAAATGCATGGTGTAATCTCTCTAATTCCTGCATGTTTTGATTTTGTTGTGTCCCGAGGGGAATGGGGAAAGGAGCTTTTACAGAAACAAATGAATTGCATGCGTTTTTGTAAATGCTCCTGGGTAACTTTGACAGATTTTTCTGCTGGCTCCTAGTTTAATACCTTTTATGGACTTTTAATACCCCAGTAATGCCATAAATGTACTTAAGGTGGCTGATGTGTATAACTTCTATTGTTCCTTTAGGTTTGCAGAAAGTGTGATTGTTACTGTCCCAAACATTGGAGTACTTAGCAACAGAATTGAATGCTCTCATTTTAGGAGTAACAATATACAAAAGAATACAAATTGACCAGCAGAGCAAAGCACAGTAAAATTCACACTGATGTTTAGCTGCTCTTATTTTCCCATCTCTCCACCTATAAAATGGGTACTAATCCGTTCCTACCTTCTAATTTCCTTGGCCTTCTGTGTCTCCATGGAGTGTGAGAAAGAACTTATTGGCCTGTGTCATTCTCCAGGCAAAGTTTATACACAGCCACGTTGTGCAGGGAAACAGATTAACTGCAAGATACCCCAGTGCTGTGAGGCTTTGAGCTGAACATTTTCTTCACTGTTCCTTAGGTGGCAGAAACTGCAGATACAAACGAAATGGTCAATGGAGCTGCAGAGCAAAGGACAAGTTCGAAAGAGTCTAGTCCTGTTCCATCTCCAACGGCAGACCGCAAAGCCAAGGCTGCCATTCAGGCCCAGACTGCTGCTACCCTACCAGCCAAAACACAGGAGATGCCTTCAGCTCAGATGGAGGGCTTCTTACATCGCAAACATGAATGGGAGACACACAGCAAGAAAGCCTCAAGCAGGTAAAGTCCTTGCTGCCTCATGTGAACTCACCAAGATGTAAAACAGTAAATGTGGTCCCTGCTGCTGTTGTTCTCTCACAGCTCCTAAAGACCTCTCAAGCTTCTGCTCCTGTTGTTGTAGGAACTGCATTCGTGGTTAAATGGTATATTTGATGGAGGTCTAAAGATACATGGTGGAGAAAGCAGTGTTAGCCATATTTGGAAGGTGGAAAACTGAGGCATAAAGATACCATGATTTTCCCACTTCACACGGTGAATTTGTGGCAGTAGTGGGATTTGAATCCAGAGCTCTCAAGAAAAGAAAAACACGTAGGTGTGAGACTAGAAATGTCCATATTCTTCTGACATTTTCTGTTTGCACATTAGCACTTTCCACCTACTCTGTAAGCTGTGCAGAAGAGAAAAGCGGGTGAAGATGATTTGTGTGCCTTAGTTGATTCCATTCCTAAGGGCCCGATCCTGCCATTCTGAAAGATGCAAAACTGCTGAGGTTTCTGTCTGCACTGGAAAAGCAGACCAGGGTCATTTCTGACCTGAGAGAGCTCTTGAAACCAGATTTAATGGCTTGGCTGACAAGGAAAGTGTTGACTAGCAAGTGGTGAACCATACCAGTATCTGAGGGATTTGATAGGAGGTGAAGTAGTATGCAGACCACAGATGTGGTACCTGATTTTTGTTCAGCTTTAGCTGTTCACACCAGAGAACTACTCTGAGGCACTGTCAGCCACCAGTACTAACACGCAGGGACTCTTGTTTCTAGTAATCATTGATTCTTCAAGCTGTATTAGAGAATGAGGCAGATGCTGCCACCAAGAGTATTTGTACCAAGGCAGGATTTCACTCGCATGCAATCCATTTGTTAGTTTGCAGCACAAAAAGAATTCCTACAATAAAGCAGAGTCATTGAAAGGTCAATCAGTGTCTCTCCCAACTATGGAAACTGCCCAGTCTGCCTAACAGGCCTCCCACTGTTGGGCTATGCTGATGTACTGTCGCAGGGAGCTCTGGAAATCTCCATTCCGTCTGGCTCAAAGTCAGTGTTTTTGTCCTGAAGCTGTGCTTTTGTGAGAGAATTTGCTGTCTGCAGTTGACAGGACAGTGCAGGCTGTATTCACATCCTCACACTGAACCCATCCCAGTTATCTTACAGAAGTAATTGTATTTGGTTTCTCCACTTCTGCAAGTAAGGGCATTAGATTTATAAACACTTCTGTTGTTTTCTGTGTCTTGAAGATCATGGCATAATGTGTACTGTGTCATAAACAACCAAGAGATGGGCTTCTACAAGGATTCAAAAGCTGCTGCTTCTGGTATCCCCTACCACAATGAGATTCCTGTCAGCTTGAAGGAAGCGGTCTGTGAAATAGCGGTCGATTATAAGAAGAAAAAGCATGTGTTCAAGCTAAGGTAAGCCCCCTGGAGCATCCTGCTGTTAGTAGAAGTTGTGGTGGGTGTAATCACTTTGCAGGTTCATGGGAGGATGCAGCCAAAGAACCCAACATGGATATTAACGGCAGTATCTGCTTTTGTTAACAAGCTCTCCACCATGGTAAAACATGGTGTATTTATCCAGCACAATACAGTATCAAAACAACCCCTGTGCTTTAGTTGTGTCTGGGACAAGACCAGATGTGTATGCCTGAAGTCAGGAGCCTACATTTACAATGCAGCTTTTCAGCTGCTCCCTTTGGAGTTCATTGAAAAGAGCTTAATGTTCTTGGTTCTGCTCTTCTCAGAATCAAGCCTCTTGTTTAACTTTTCAGTGTGAACTTAGGATGCTACTGAAGACATCTATCATGTTTTCAGTCTACAACATGTAGTTACAATTAGAAGTACGTGAAGAACTTGTTGTTCAAAGGTTAAGAAAAAAATAAGGCTTTTCCTTCTGGAATCCTCTAAAGAGGGTAGACTCCATATCTGGAGAAGTTTGCTTTATGGCAAATATATAGGGAATATTTAGGGAAATGTAGCTGTCTTAAAGACAGGCCTGCAGCTGTCTGATTCATCCTGTAGACTATTTTAAGCATCTCTGAATTGACAGTGTGAGGATTTGCTCTTCCACAAACAAAGTTAGGCAGAAAAATCAATTGCCCTTCTCTTCCCTGTACCCTGCCACCCGCATCAGGCCTCTCAAGTAATGGCACGTCGCGTATTTCCTTTACTCATTCTCATTAGGAGAGTCCCCAGAGAGTTCACCAGCAAATGGTCATGGCAAATCTGCCTCTCCATGCTGAGAGGGGGATGTTGTGAACATCCAAGGGGCTCTCTTCTACAAAGGCTGTGGTCTTTACAGACCTCATGTGCAGGCAGACCTCTCACAGGAAGGTCCAGTTTGATCTCTAGAGGGCATGATGTAAATACTGCTCTTTGTTTCTTAAAGAAGCAAGGCATAAGGATATTCTTCCTATTGTCTGTCTGTCTGCACTCTTACTTTACAGTTTAATACTTAATTTAATTTATAAAGAGAATTTTAAATGCTTTGGTTTTAGGGGGAAAGATTCGGAAGCCTGAAACTCAGCTCCCACTCACCCGGCCTCCTCCTTGTTCACCTGATCTGGTGTTATTCAGTCTGGTTTTTAATTAATATGTATCTTCATATACACTGTTAAATGTCTCCCAGTTAAACCATCTGAGTAAAATCAGCACAGAAGGGAGACTCCAGCCTTCAGTAGGAGAAGAGGCAGCTACTCATAAATAATGCACACTATAGTATCTTGAGTCATCACAAGTAGCTACGACAGCAGAGCAACTGCAGAATTTTCTAGGTTCCTACAAAAAGCCACAAAAGCTCTGGGTGTTGCCTGTGACTTCTGTCCTATGAAAGTATTGAGTGAACTTTTACACTGGTTTTGGCAAAAGAGATCTGCCCGAAACGGCAGTCATCAGCTGCAGAAGGTCACAACCCTGCCATGCCTCTTGACATAGTGGAGCACATCCATAACACACACAGTGTGTGCGGCTGCCTCTGTGTCACAGCGCAAGATACCAGACCAGGAGTAGCTGGGGTGTATTTGTGTGCATGGAGGTGTTAGGACTGTCCCCTGCAGGCCCATGTGTCTCAGTCTCATTGTGTACAGTAGCTAAACAAGCAGGAGTTGAAGCGATGTGACTACTACCAAGCTAAATTTGCGGTGGTTGTTTTCTTTGCAGATTGACCGATGGCAATGAATACCTCTTCCAAGCCAAAGACGATGTAAGTTTGTTTTCCTTATGGTTTCTTACTGATGTGATATCTGTACTGTTGTGCAACAGGAAAAAAAACAGCTGCTGGGAGCTCAGGGACACACTTTAATTTCTTGGTCTTCAGTCTTGCATGCATGTGTGTGTAATGTGTAGAGTCAGAAGCTCCCACTGGCACCACCAGGGCAGCAGGGATTTTTATCTAAATATAAATGTCTAGATGTCTTCTGCAGGTGTGTAACCAGAGGAGTAAGTGCCAGGTGATGGGTTAGGGACTGTGTTTCCTTTCATTTCCCACTTCTCCCTATTCCCTTTCACAATGCTGAGCGAACTAGAGAGGGTGCGTGATTGTAACAGCTTTCTGCCTTTGGGGCTTCTTGAAGGAGGAGATGAACACGTGGATTCAGGCCATCACATCCGCTATCTCTTCTGACAAAATCGAAGTGTCCCCGACTACCCAGAGCACTCCAGCCTCCAGCCGTGCCCAGACCTTGCCTGCCAGCGTCACGATAACCAGCGAGTCCAGTCCGGGCAAGCGGGAGAAAGACAAGGAGAAAGACAAGGAGAAAAGATTCAGCCTTTTTGGTAAAAAGAAGTGAACTCCATCTCCACACACTGCACTTCTCTGACCGTTCCAGTGGAATTCCAGCATGCGAGCTCAGAACCAATACGTTACTCTCTGTGCCTCATGTTCCTCAATGTGATTGACATTTTTTTATTTATAGAGCGTTTTAAAATAAAAAGCCAACAAAAAAAAAAAACCAGAATCTAAAGTTCCAAACGTATGAGGTGCATTGGGCAGCTTCTGCAGGAGAGCGAGGACCAGGTTTTGGGGGTTTGTTTTGGGGGGGGGGGTGTTTTTGTTTTGTTTTTGTTTTTTTTTAAATGAAGTTAATGTAGATTAGATCTTAATATTTAAACTGTTCCTCAATTTTGTGAGGCTGTCTTGGAAAATAACCCACTCCTAGTGCTATTGGTATGCAAGGCAGCGGTGCTTTCGAATCTACTGTGCACATCAAAGCCCAATGTACAAACTCTCAAACGCGTTCACTCCCATCTAAGGTTGTTATGCTGAGTCTTGACTAGTGGAGCCTCCCATTCCAATTCTAGCCTTTATTGAAATGATAGTGTATTACCTTTGCCGTAACAGAGTGCGGGTTTGCATTAACTTACAGACAAACCATTTCTACCCTGGCGTTGGTTATTAACACAACCTGAAGCTTTTCTGCATCGAGTACGACAGATGAGAATGTTGGTGTACAAGACACATGAGCAGGCTGATACCGTTTTAAATAATCTGTAATTTCCAATTTTTTTTTTTTTTTTTGCTGAAATACATTATATTGTATGTTTCAGATAATTCTAGTACAAAGTATAATAAGACTAGATGTATAATAAACCCTTAAAAATCATTGATAAGTGTAAAAGTGAAACTGAAGCATTTACTGGAAAAGTAATGTTACTCAAATGGTTACTTGCTTGTCAGCTGCAGCACTGTGTGTTATAATTTTGCTACATTACTTGCTATTTGATACATAGTGTGCATTTCTCTGTCACTGTAACTATTGTAATGAAAAGATTTTCATCTTACTGCACAATCAGAAATTACATTTAATAGGAATGAACTTTCAATGACTGGGCCTGTAGTCGAGAGTAGTACTGGAACTGGCTTTCAGTTGTATCGAACTGTACCTCTAGACTTTTACCCTATCTGTTAAATATATGCGATGTCATTAAATGCTTTTAAAACTAAATATGCTGGTTAAGTTTCTTATTTCGTTTCTGATGATGTTAAATCATGATTTTGAAAGAGGATCAAAAATAAAGTTATTTTAAAATGTCATCTCTCCTGTGCACTGAAAATGATGTCTTCATGTAATTCCTTTTTTGTGTGCTGAAGTTCATACTGAAATGGTTGTTTTCTCTCTTCCTGCTGCTCTTTCCCTTCCCTTTCCCTTCGCCTCCTGCAAACTCTGTAATTTACCAAGGGCTTGTTGTCCTGCCCAGTTTAATCTCAGTGGTGTTTTATGTCAGTTATTAAATACCCCCTTAAGGGACAGCCTCAGCTGCACTCTGGTGGTGACGCGTGTTTAACACAGCGATGATGATTCCAAAGCTCACCAGTTCCTCAGTGTTGTCAGCATTTCAAAGACCAGCATTTCTCCAGAATTATCTTTACCTTGGATGTGATCTAGGGAGTCACCTAAAAGGAATAGCTTCAGGAAGCCCTCATACACATTAGGAGTTTCAAAACTAAATGTAAAGAACGTGGTGTTTAACTTTTTACCATTATTAAAATACACTCAAATATAATTATAGCTGGAAAACAGATAAACCACAAACTAATGTGTTTCCAAGTGATGTTTTCCTGAGCATGTGGCCATGTCTTGATTCTTTTCATGGACTATACTGTGTTTTCTTGTTTTCCAGAGGTTTTGGATATTAACCAATTCATGCACATGAGTTTTTACTCCTATAATATTACCCTCTTACAGTCTAGTTATTAGTAATATGTAGGAAAACATCATTAGTCTTGTAAATGTAAAGTTGAATACAATATAAAAACCTGAGGTTTATCAGTGGAAGAGAAAATGAAGCATTCTTCTTGGTTGATTAAAGCACCCAAAAATGTTGACCATATTTGTCACTTCAACTTATTACAACATGTAGATGAACAGATTGAACTTGGTTACCTCTTGTGTTTAATTGTGTAATGTCTTGGTTGAACATACCTTCAGAGTTGTTCCTGTTTGTCGTGCCTCTCACCACAAGTTATTCCCCAAAATTACTTGATTATAACCCCTTCTGTTTAGGAACTGACCCTAGGTTGCTGAGGAACAGGAGTGAACCCTAATAAGCCTTCCCTGTTTTCCCCATTGGCCTGTAAGGGTGCGGTTTCCATGCAGAGATTGGTGGGCCAGGAGGAACTTCCTTGGATTGAGCCAAATCAGGAGAGTCAGGTCAGTGTACACACCCGCTCAGGGGTGTGCTTGTTTCAGGAGGAGGAGTGGGGGAATCTGAATGTCCCTTGGGTTATGTGAAGGGACTGCTGGAAAGTACTAGAGGAGGAAGAAAGACTCTGGATGATGGGAACAGGACTGGAACTGGAGCAGGTTGTCAGTGCCACCAGTGTTAACTCTTGCAGAGGTACTATGTTGCTCTGAATTGTACCACTAAATGTGGTTAGACCTCCCAGTAGAAGAAACGCTGTGTTCCTCCTGGTTACCACAGTGGAGAATGAGGACTTGTAGTACAGTTTGACACTATATTTCAGCATCCTTTGTTGGCTGGTTTTGAAAGCTAACCCATATTTAAGTTGTTTATATTTTCTCTGGAGATGCATAGTAGAGAAGTTGAACCTTAACAGTTTCAAAGAAAACTAACGAAGGGCGACCACTTTTCGGCTGTGTTGCTGTCATTGTTATGAAGAAGAGAAATCATCCTCTGGTCAGGTCAGTCTGTCTTTTTGTCTTGGTGGGAGGCCTTGGATTGTGTGTTCTAAACTGAGGGAAAACACCAGAGCGCTGCACCTGAAGGGGCCTTTCCATATCTAGACAAATAAAGCACAATGGGGGGAAAGAATCCAAAACTCATTAGCCAAAGGAATTAAGCATGTGTTGAGTGGGAGGGTTTTCTTCTAGATTGATGCAAATAATCTGTTAATCCATCTGTTCTGCATAGAGAATATGCTCCATTGTAGGGCTGTACTCTGCATGAGGAAGATCAACGGTAAAGGAAAAGCATGAATAATCTCTGTTCTGGTGAAATACTGGTTTAGATGGGTTTTCACTTCTCATTGTTCTGGTTTTTATGATTGAGTTTCCAGATAATGGATTTTAATTATGGAGGGTCTTTAAGAATATACTTTTGTAATAAATAACTTGTAGGTATGATGCAGTTTTGCTCTTTTTGGTGGCTATTTGGGGTTTGTTTCTACCATAACTAATCTGAATAAATATAGAAACTTAAATTGCAATGATTTTGGACAAACATTAGTCTTTTTCATTAAGAAAAAACACTTCAGAAAATTAGGTTGTGCTAAATGACTGACAATGTTAAGAATTAAGTTAGTGGGAAAAGCAGAATTCAGTTCATTGACACTACAGCTCCACCTGTGGACCGAACAATCGAGGCCGCATCCTGACAAGGGGAGGAATGGGAGGTCTTGACAGCAGAAGTGGAAGGACTTGGCTTGTTTCTCTGTGTCCTGCTCTGGAGAAGGTGTGTTCTGAGGCCAAGCAGAGCACAGCTGAGTTAAGAAAGCACTGTGTTCTCAATGCATTGGGATCAGAACTGTCCCCACAGCTACAGGTGTGCAGGGCTGAGTTAAGAAGTCAGTATTCAGCACTTGAGACTAATTTATTCCTTCCTTACTGCTGGATGTAATTTATTCCCTGTTGTCAAGCATTTTTCTCTAGCCTTGTGACAGCAATTCACTGAATATTCTGGTTCTCGTAGAGCACTGGATTTTATTTCAAAGGATTTTAAACAAGATTATGGTACAAATCAGGCGAGGCATAAAGCAAATCCACAATGCAGTACTGGAAACGCTGCAGCAGGCAGGACAGCTAGTCAGAATAAAGAGAAGTGTATTGCAACATGGAGCAATTAAATGCAAAGAGGGTAGGTTTTATGGGGTTTACTTGTAATTCAGCGTGTACCCTTTGTTGCTGTGCATTCTGACAACAGCCTGCCGGGGTGAGATGTCTTTTGGGATGTGCGAATGCTATGGAAGCGGATGTGGATGAGTTGGGGGGGTGAGTGACTCTGTGTAGCGAGGCAGCAGAGCGGCTCCGGCAAGCCCACGTGGTCACATCTGCAGTGTGTCATAATGCAGCACACGCAGCACGCACAGGGAACTGAGCCACCTGCAGCAGGGGCCCACAGCAGAGGAGCAGGAGACCTGGAATGGTCTGCTTGGTAATAAAATACTGACCTATTCCATGAAGTATGAAATGAGGGATTTTGTGCCTAAGTGTGTAATGAATTCTCCCTTGCTTCTGAAGCTCTGCATGCTGATTAGCCTGGTGATGGAGAACATCACACCTACAGTTCAATTAATTGTGTTGTTCTATGTTTGAAGTATCGTTTACTCTGTGTACCAAACTAATGAACTGCACAGAATAATCTTAGGTGAGATGCTGTGGTGGTTCATTATGTTATAATAGTAGAAATTATCTGGTCCCAACGTGAATTTTTACTAGTTTGTTGTTAGTATCACTATTCCTCTACTCCCACACCCAGCTGAGAAAAGAATTTCCCTTGTCGACAGTGCAAGTGTTATCCATGAGAGGTCACTCTGTGCAAAGCGATGCTGAGCTGACTCAGATCCACTGTGGCCTGAACAATATCAAGTGCATTTATTGTGTTATTATATTAGTGTACCATATTTTTGCATTCAAGAGAATTAAGAGCTTGGACAAAAATTCTCTTAATTTGGAAAAGTCAGATTTTAAAGGAGTTATGTAAACTTGAGGCAAGATTTAGACATGTCTCGGGTGAATCATCATAGGAAGGAAGCTGAGTCAAGCATGGCAGCCAGCATATGGAAAGGCAAGGAACACCACCATCCTTGCTGTGGCAGAAAAAGTGATGAATTTCTGTGGGAAGATCAAGATCTCTGCTGTGGTGATAGTAAGTTTTAGCTGATTGCTGAAATTCCATGAAAAGATGACAGAATGAGCCCCGTGTGTGTCTGGAAAAAAGGCAGGAGTATCCCATTGGAGATGAGGTCTCCTGCTGGGTCTGGGGTATCCTCGGGGCAGGTGGTTGTGTTGCAATGCAGAGGCTCTGTGGGTCAACTCGGCTGCTTCGTAGGCTGGCTCCATGCTGTGACTCTGAACCTCCAGACTCTGAGCAGGGATGAGCACAGGAGACCAAGACCAAGGTTTTTATCATTCTGCTGCCCATGGCAGTCCTGGACTGCACTCGGAAATGCAGCAAAACAAATGCATTAGGGCTGGTCAGAAAGATTTTCTGCCCAGGCTGGGATTTGAAGAGCACTGTACACATGATCTGTTACAAATGCTTTGTGTTTGAGGATGGAGAAGATTCAATTTTTTCTTTTCCCTCTTTTTCCTAACATTATTTCTGGCCAGACCCTAGCATTTCATCAATGCAAATGAGTATTTCCACCCACGAGGACTAAAAGCTTAGAGCCAATTCCCCTGTTATTATTTTGTACTTAGATAGTAAAAACCACTGAGAGGCATCAGTCAGGATTGGATTAATGTAATGCCAGGCAACAGACAAACAGAACTAGATCACAGTTCCTGCTTCTGATCCCTGCCCCCAAGTTCTTATGGATTTTACATAATTACAGCTCAAATAGGTACAAAATAGGAAATGCCAATTAATATGCCATCTCTGTGCATCTGCTGTACATTCATCCATTAAAATATGAGTTATAAGTGGTATTTTGTGTAACAAAGAGGTAGAACATAACACAGATGTTTCTGGGGGGGTAATTCTCAGTGTTCATTGTTAATCACAGCTCTTGCATATGTATAGAGTGGGCAGGATATATCACCAAGGATTGGAGTTAATTTGAGATGCGATGCTTTTTGGCATCTTCTATAGAAGGCATGCTTTAAAACAAACACGATAACAAAACAACAACAGCAAAATAACCACGAATAACCCCAAACCCCTCAAAAACCCCAGAGTGTGGGAGCTGTCATTCAAGTGCTGCTCATGCAAAGTGCTCTATTAGATTGGTTTTATATTTAAAAGAAGAAGTAAATGTAGTGAAATACATGTTCTAGGCTAGGCTAATGGAGTCCTTGCCCCAGGGAGGAGGAAAAATGGTGGTGCTATTGCAAATTGTTATCTTTCAGTTACGTTCTGAAATACATCCTAAAGCGTTGGGTTATGTGTGGTATTTATGTTGTACTGACAATGGACGGCAGGCTGCAGTATTGAGGAGCATTTTTAGCGACATAACGGCTCCTAATAGGAAAGTAGTAATGCTGTTTGGTTTTTAATGGAGAAAACAACTTGCCATGAAAGGTAATTCACAAAACCCTTGAGTACAGATAATAGGAAAATGAGTGAAGCTGACCTTGGGGTTGCATGTGTTTAAGGCTTTTTTCTTTAAGGTCTTTTTGGGTGTTGGTTCATGGCTAGCATACTTCATTGCTGCAGTAATGATCATTATTTATACCAAATCATTTTTTCCAACATTGGAGATGTATTTTCAGTGAAATGATGCCTGTTATTTACAGCCTCCACACTTTATACTGAGTATCACAAATGAGATAAAGAATACGCAGGTTTTACTGAAGGATGAAGTACGAAGTTCAACTTGAACACTTGCTCACAGCAAGATGGCAAGCAAACTTCAAACTAGCTTTTGTTTGTCCTGGTTGAGTAGGTGAAGGACAGGCTTGTCATAGGTATTATTGTTTTCATGAGAATTATGTAATATAACAAAGAAAATCATTCAAAGAAAGCTAAGATCACATGGAAGTTATTCCATGGACTAATACTGGGATAACAAAGGATGAAGAATTCAGAATTCATTGGAAGTCTTATTAGATATCCACACCTGCTTGTTGGTGAAACAACTTTCTATGTTCTTATGTTTCAGAACAGGCAAAAAATCAGTGTTTTTTAGCAGTCTTGTCATGGTTTAACCCCAGCTGCTCCCCTCTGGTGTAGGAGTTTACGGTAAATGTTAAATAATGAATACTCCATCCCTGGCAGTGCTCAAGGCCAGGTTGGACAGAGCCTTGGGTGCCATGGTTTAGTGTGAGGTGTCCCTGGCCATGGCAGGGGGGTTGGAACCGGATGATCTTAAGGTCCTTTCCAACCCAAACCATTCCATGATTCTATGAAGTGTTAAATACATTTTCATTATCTTAAGCACATTTTCTAAACAGTTACCTAAGGGAGAGAGGGTTGATTTAGCATTTATATTACTCAAAGTTTCAAAGTCCCCAAGTTTTAAGTTTATAGATGTAAACAGCTAGGAGAAATGCACAAAGGCACCCATGAGAGTGCTACACCCTTTATGAATCTGAAATACTTCAAATAGCTTTTAACAGCATTCACTATGCAGAACTGACTTTGACATGAGTAAACAACAGTGTTTAAAGTCTTTGCGACTCCGTTCCTGAGGGACCACTGGAGGAGAAGGTATTTTTGTACAGGCCCTGAGGATTTCTTGTATTCCCAAAGGGAAATCAATTCAACACAAGGCGCTTGCACCAAGATGTGCGTTTTGCTGCGTGGCTGCTAGGATTTACCAGGTGAGCAGCTGAATGCAGGGAAAAGCTGGCCTTGAGGAAAGGATCACGTAATATTTTATATCTTCATTTTTCTCAGTTCTTGTGAGAAATCCGGGATGCAACTGCGAAGGAGGAAAGCAGAAAGATGGGGTTTATTGTGTGAATTTACGCATGGCTCTTGCGGCAAGCCACGCTTGAGGGAGGGAAGACTGGGGCGAGCTCCTGTTCAACTCCGAGCGCTGTCTCCCCGACCGCCGGTGGCAGCGGAGGCCTGAGGTGACCCACACGCCGCGGTAAGCGCCAGCCAGGGCGGCCCGGCCCGCAGGACACAGCGCTTTGAGCACCGCAGCCCGGGCGGCTCCGTCCGTCCCCTCAGGATCCGCCTCAGCGCCCTCAGAAAGGGCGGGAAGAGCCGCGGGCGAGCCGTTAGGCGGCCGTCACCATAGCAACAGCGCTCCGCGGCGCCGCAGGGCACGCTGGGAGTTGTAGTCCTCCCTGGCCGCAGCCTCGCGGCTGCCCGGCCAACAACAGCCGCCAGAACTCGCGTTCCCATGAGGCACCGCGGGGGGCCGGGCGCCAGCCAAAGGCGGTCTCCACAGCGCTGAGGGAGCGCGGCTCTGCGCGCCACCGCCTCCGGTGCGCCCGGGCAAGAGGGGCCGGTGGTTGTTGTGGGGCCGGCTCCTCTTGCCTATGAGGGAGGGTGGACACGGAGGTGCCCCCGCCCCTCGCACACGCCCAGGCTGCCGTCCTGCCGTGCGGGGGGAGCGGGCAGCGCCCGGCCCTGAGGCCGGTCCTCCCTCTGCAGCACCGCCCGCTCCGGCGGTTGGGGAGCCAGGCTGAGGGGCGGCGGTAGGGCATGGGGTCATGAGAGGTGGTACTCCCTGTGGAGGCTGGTGATCTGGGTGTGAGGAGAGGTTTTACTCGAAAGCGCGGCGTCTAATCCGTGAATGGCGGGTTGTGTCGCTTGCATGCCGGGCAGTACTGCCGGCACTAAAACCCTTTATGTAAGCCTGTATCAACACACTGCTCCTCAGTCTGGGCACACAGCGAATGTGAGGTGTCTTGTGAGGGGAAAGGTAACGGGATTAGCCTTGTAGCAGGTAGTTCATTCTTCCCTTCCATGTGGCACTAGCCTCTGTGAATGAGGCTTTGGGTTTGCTCCTCTGATTTTAGCATTCTCTTCCCTGCGGTTGTGGCCGAGCTTCGGAGGGTTCGGTTCGGTTTCTTGTTGAGTGATACTGTAAAGTGGTGGATGTCTTACCACAGACAACAGGCACTGTACTGGTGATACCCATACAAACCGTGCTTTAGAAAAAGGAGAAGATGAGCAAGGACGTGTGTATTCCTTGGGAATATTGTTCCAACGAATAACTAAATAAGCACAAGCCCCCGCTACTTCATGGCAAACTGGAGTGGTTTGTGACTGAGAAATGGGAACGTAAAAGTGTTTTAATTACATCGTTGCTATAGACTCCTAAAGGAGGAAGTTTGGGGTTGCTGGGGGATAAGGAAAGGTGGGGTGATATTGCCATGCTGGATGTTGTATACGAGTCTTCTCTTTTAATAGCATCTCCTGTGAAGACTCAAGGTCTGATGCTGTGAAAGCTTAGAGGACCCTAGAGCCCCCAGAACCGCCACAGCACGGCTCCCAGCAGTGCCTCCCCCGTTCAGAGCAGTCCCTTTACATTTTAAATACGCGTACATTGTGCAACTCAAACGCACGGCTTTTTGTGTGTGTGTTTTTCAGTTCGCACCCAGAGGTAGATAGCTTAAAAAGCAGAGCACCCAGGAAGCCTCTCGCAGCGAACCGGCAAGGTGCAGCCTTCGGCAGGTGCTGACGCACAGAAGTTTCTTTGCTTTCGGAAAGATAAAGCCCCGTCTGCTGCCCCTGAAGGTGCATTTCTGCGATCTCGCCTCTCCCCTAAGAAGTTACCCGGGTGGCAGCGGCGGGGCCGCGGCTGCTGCTCGCCCTGGGCAGCGGCAGCAGCAGATTATGGTGGCAGCGCAGCGGTGAGGAGCGGCGGCAGCGGCAGACCTGATCCGCGAATGCGTTTTCCGTTTAAGCTCGCCGCTGGGAAGTGCCACCTGAAGCTCCGCTGGGCAGCGATCGCTAACGTTTTAAAGGGGGAAACCCCGGAGGGGGAAGGAGTTGAGGGAAGGAGGGGCAGCGCTCGGCTCTGTGTGTGCCGGGGGGTGGAGGGAGGGGGGAGAGGGGATTGGTTATCATGGCGGATCGGACGGCTCCTGGATGCCAGCTCCGTCTGGAGTGGGTTTACGGGTACAGGGGTCACCAGTGCCGCAACAACCTGTACTACACGGCAGGCAAAGAGGTGGTGTACTTCGTGGCTGGAGTCGGCGTGGTTTACAACACCAGAGAGCACAGCCAGAAATTCTTCCTCGGGCACAACGATGATATTATCAGGTAAGGGGGCTGACTTTGCTGCTGGTGGGGTGGGGTGGGGTTTAAAGGGAAGGGAGGAGAATGCAGGGCTGGCAGAATACCCCCTCCTCGCTTCCCACAGCTCAGCTTGTACCTGCCGTTTGAAAGCAGCTCAGATCTCTTAGCAGCAGCCTGTGTGAGAGCTTTATTTCTAGATACCGTTTATGATTGTTATTTTTGTACCAAAGCTTCAAAATGTTGCAATAATAAGAGAGAAGGTAAGTTTTCTCCATTGCACTGCACCAAAAGCAAAGCACTTCGTTTCGGTAAGGAAATGCCCTGGGAAGCTCTTAGTGCAACAGTGCTGCAAAATCGTGGTTCCAGCACCTTGATCTTCCCAGAGCCGGGACTCTAGCTCGCCAATTTTGATCTCGAGAGAGAGCAAGTGTAGCTCTGCTTATGCTCCACAAATCCCAACACAAGAGTGCCATAAATCTGGCACATGGGGCAAACTAATCTTTTTTTAATATCCGGAAAAATTCAATCAAAATCAAGTTTAGCTGTTTGTACCCCAGCCAAAGAGCCCCAAGTGTGCTGGTGCAAGATGGCTACAGAAGGACAGGTCTTGAGCCTGGTCTAATTGGGTTTTGTCTCTTTCTTTCAAATTTTGCCTGAGAAAGAAGTGGATTTGGTTAATGATGTTGTCCTGCAGGAATACTGATTTTACTGCATCTCACAAAATAACACACTAAAAACGTGGTTGCAGAGTTCAAGGTGGTCTTTTAAGAACTCTGTCCAAAATGCACAAATTGACATCATAGGAAATTAATGTTTTATCTGCTACTTTATGGCAGAAATCAGAACGTAGTGTATCCTTACGAAGGACGTTGCGTGGTGACGGCACTCCTCCAAGCACAGCTAACTGCTGCCCTCCCTATTCACCTAATACAGCATGAATGAAGTCTTGCCTTGATGATGTGAAACCAGAACAGCCCCGGGTGACTCATGGTGCAGGAGTAGCGTGGAAACATCTGCTGAAGTCACAGCTTTGTCACTCAGCAGCAAAACCACATAAATGTCATGTAATCATTCTGGAGTTCACAGAAAGCCATCCACATTTCCCAGTGAGAGCTTTTCCCTGCCGTGTATCCTGGCAGCATTCTTCTCCTCCTCTTTATAACATGTTATAGCAGTAGTATTTTGTGAAGTACAATGTGTACAGTGTGTGAAAGTTTATTCTGGTTTCAAAGGTATTACCAGTTCTAAAAGGGTATTTTAAATAGACACATGGCTTCTCAGGTCCTTCAGGGGAATGAGTACTTCAGATGCATTTGCATTGTTGTGAGATGAAAGTTTTTCTTGTATGCACGTAAGTTTTGGTACTCTGTGGAATATGAAGTGCAATATACAGAGTTATATTTCTGAATTCTGATTGAACTCTCATTAGATAGTAGAAATACAATTTGTCAAGACACAGCTGCATATCTAGAGTAGCCCACTGGTGTTTGGCTGGACAGCAATGCTTTGGTTCTCTCACCTCTTTCTTCTTTCTTTTTGCCTTTCTTCATTTCTTTCACCATTTCTTCTTTCTTCTTTCTCTCTTTTTCTAATATAGCATCAGCTGAGTTGGAAGTGATTCTGTTACACTTGACAACACTCCCCCTCCCCCCAAAAATTGCATTGTACAGATTCTGTGGCAACAGCCTGTTGAAATCAGTGGGTGATTTGAGGGAATCCTATACATCCAGCTAATGTCTTGGAAAGATGAGTCTTGGTTTTGATCTGCAACAAGATCCCAATTTTGTGGGATAACTGTAGTTTCAACAAGGGATGAAACATTTAGGTCCATAAAGCACAAGCCGGACACAAATAGCAGTTAATTTCAGCTTTTAGTGGCCAAGAAGTGTTGCTGTTACACGGGCTTTAAGGAAGTGGAGAATCTCCAAACTGTTGCTAGAATGTTCTGTTGTTTGCACCTCAGAGTGGTTGCCTCTTTTGCTGTTGATGCACTGTGCAGTTTTTATCAGTGTGATACTGTATGTACTTTAACTAGGTGGTTCCTTGTATGGTTATCACTGATATGGCTTATAAATAAGGGAATTTAAATACTCACGTTTTAGGCTTCACAGCTATCATCCAATTGAAATAAATGGGGTGAATGTACTTGACCCAATCTTCTGGTTCTGTTGGTATTTACTTGTTGAGACGAGGTTCTAAGCAGCAGTGATACATGTGCAGTCCAACAGGGTGTAATTCCTAAAGAGAGTTGAATCATGATTTAAAAAAAGAAAACATGCAGATTTGGGGAAATACGGTGCAATCATTAAGACTGGATGATCTTGAAGAGGGAAGATCTGCTTCCAAGCACTGCCATTAATTCCTCGTGTGTTGAAAGGTTTCAGTGAATACTATTTGTGTGGAAAATAATTTATGAATCATGATGCAGGGAGGTGGGAACCTGTGTGTGACCTTGAAGTGTTTATTAAAGTCACAAAAGTGGATATTTGTCCTTGGAGAAAAAGTTCAGGTGTTCAAAAGTGTATGTTTAATGTGTTTTTACAGCTTTAATAGTTCTGCCTCTTGTTTTGTATCAAGATAATGCAGTTGGACATAATTTAGTTTGGGCTACAGTAATCTAGACTGTATTGGATTAATGGAGAAATGCTATTTCTCCCAAGATTCATATTTGAAAAGTTCTATTTGCCTAAGGAACATACAGCACTCAGCTAATAAGGTAGATGTGCAGAGTATGAGCAAGTGAGCTCTGAAGTGTTCTGCTTCCTGTGCAAAGCCCCTGCAAGGTGCTGTGCTTCCAGGCTCTTCCTCTTTATAACATCATGATGAAATAAGGTCTTGTACAACTTGATTTAACTTGGAAGTGAGCTCTGTTTTGTGAAGGGGTTGCACTGAGTAACCTCCAGAGCTCTCCTTCTAACCTGAAGGGTTGTAAACCCTATGGTTTACCCAAAGATCTGTGCTTCAGACCACAAAGCAGTCATGAAGTGTCTTGCATGATAGCTCTGTGTTTGATTGTTTTTGAAGTGTGATCTAGCTGAAGCATTATAGCCAACATGTAACAGCTATGTGAAAGCTATTGCAACATCTTAATGCAGAAAGTGTCATGTATATACATCATTACATGTGTAGCTGATTTTCACTGAATTCAGTCATTGGTGCTTTGCAGGATTAGGTTTCAGGAGCTGTAATGTTGACATAAGGGTATTGTTTTCCTTCATAACTAATTGCAAAGTGGGCTTCTGCAGCAGCTCGTTCTACCGGCTGCAAATTCATGTATTAACGAGAATCATGCGATTCATGCAGCACCACTGCCATCAGTGGAATTCATGCACATGTGGGATTTATGTTTATTATAACCACTTACAAGACTGAATCATTAGTTTTGACAGCAATTAAACATTTTCAAAGGAACAGAAGGTTTTCTTACTTTTATATTGTGCATTACCTGTATTGCAACAAGCAATTAGATCACTCCTCTTTTTTCTCTTGATGAAGTGTTAAATAGAGGCAGTTCTTCCCTAGAATTTTTCTGCAATTTATGCATGCAAAAGCCAAAAAAGCTTTTCACAGAAAACAGCAAAAATCAAAATATAACCTGTTGAGATACTTATTATAATTTAAAAATAGTTGATTTTGTTTATTTTTACTGAATTCATTTGTTAACAGAAGTTCGTAACTTCAGAAAGGTTTTCTGATGGTGTAGTTGGTATGTCTCCCTGTTCTTGTAGTTCCGAGAATGTCTGCAGTATTGAACAGCTTTCTTCACCATGTCAAAAGTTAGTGAGAGAACACCTTTGACAGCATGTTAAAGACTTCACCTGCACTTTTTAAATATGCCAGTTTCTTGTGATATCTGATATGTTGTGGTATTGAGCACAGGACACTTCATCAGGAACTGCAGTGATAGGACATGGGCTGATGGGCTTAAACAGAGGAAATTCAAGTTAGATATAAAAAAGAAGCTCTTTACTGTGAGGGTGGTGAGGCAGTGGAGCAGGTTGCCCAAAGAAGTGGTAAATGCCCCATCCCTGGTAGTGTTCAAGGCCAGGCTGGACAGAGCAACGTGGTCTGGCAGGGGGTTGTAACTGGGTGATCTTAAGGTACTTTCCAACCCAACCATTCTATGATTCTGTAATTCTGTCAGTTACAAAAGCACATTTTGCCCTCCAGTAGCCTCCAAGGGAGTCACTTGTGAGACGGTGCTGCAAGAGAACTACCCCTTTCTCAGGTCTCTCTGCAGCGCTTGCTGCTTGGCTCAGTCCCTGGGGAGCCATCCCATTATCTATGGATGCCAAAGCATGTCGTTTCTGAAAGGCTGCTTATAGTGTAATAGCAGTGTCGGATTTATCAGAATATTGCTGTAAGTACTCTGGCGTGTGTGTTCACTGTGCTGACAGATTGAGATTAGAAATGCGGATGTGCCAGGGGTGATGAGATTTGCTGGGCTGCGAGAGTGACTGGAGGCCTGGTTTGTTCTTTAGAGTGATGGTTTCAGGAGACAGGGTGCATATTGGAACATGATTGCAGGTTTTCTTGTCTTTCTGAAGTGAGGAAAAAAGAAATATGAGGCTTGAAACAATGCTGCTGACTGTAGTAAATGTAATTTTGGAACAATTAAATTGACAGCAGAGGTATTAAAATCAAAACCTCAGAGTTAAAATAGCCAATTTATACTTTAAGTTTCTATTTAACGCTAGGTGTTGTAATAATATTTCTGTTTATAAGGTATTGCTTATATGAAAGGTTCTACAATACATTATGTTTAGTTGCCACCATTCAGGTGGTAAGCAAAAGCTCTTGTTTGCTGTAGAATGATGTTCAGGTTGCTGTGGTTATTACTTAGTATAAGTGCATGGAAGACTGTTCTGTCCATAGCTTGTGCTAAACCTTGATTTCTATCTCAGAAGGTACATGTACAGTACAGCTGAAATGCAGTGACCCAAAACACAGCAAAGTAGCAACAAAGCTGTCTGTGTCTTTCAACAACAGAATTTCCAGGCCTGTTTTTTTTTTTTTTTTTTACACATTGACATGCAAGTTCCTATGTCAAAAAGACATGACTTTGGAGCAGCTAGAATGAAGTAGAGCCTGAGATCATGTGTACTAACCTGCTTCGGAAACTGTTTTGAGACTGTAGGTTGTTAAAGGAGTTTCATATTAAAGAAATTAATCCCCCATAAAAACTCCTCTAATCAGCTTATTGCTTCTTTGGCTTTCAATCTCATAAAACCTGGGGAAAGTGCCATTTATTTCATGGGGTCCTGGTGGCTACTTCTTTTGCTCTGCTTGATCGCTGTGCTGCATTTAGATTTTAAGTCTCCGCTAGGGCATGAGCTCTTATAATTTTTTTCTCCAATACCTATATTAATGCATGAAACATTAGAATATATAGTTACAGTATGATATTGAACGGGATGTTGAAAACACATAGATCAGTTAAAAATGTAGAGAAACTCCAGAGGCATTTGTAGCAACCTGTCTATGAGGACAGTTATCACTTATCTGCACTATTAGAAGAGTGGGGTCTGTGTACACCCTAGTGATACATCAGGTATGGTAGCAGAGGAATATGTAAACTTTATTGCTTGTCCAGTCACAGCTCACTTGTCTGGACAAGTGGAAAGATGTTTTCTATTACAAATCACAAATGGAGTTTTGAGCGTTTAAATCATCAGATTGATGTAACTCCTTTTCAGAATGGAAAAGAAATAAACATGTCCAACAAAACAGGAAGCCCTTTTATACCTCAGTAGAGTAAGTCTGCATCTTTACAATGTTTTTATCTTTTACAGCTGAAAGACAGACAAGTGTTTAAGTCTGTATCAGCTAGCATATTACATTTGCATTGGATTTGTGTGAAGCAGAACCTAATATGCAGCTTTTTAAGTATCAAGGTTTATCACACAGAACTGAGTATCCAGTTTATTAAATATCCAGATTTTCACAAGCATTAGTCTAATATTGGAATTTTGCAGTTAGAGAGTTCTGTCACATTATTTTGCCTTTATTTCTCCACTCCTTACAGTATCTTAAACTTAAATCAACCCTATTTTCCACATTTGCTCTGTGTTAACTTTCTGCAACTCTTTTACTTGTTACACTTCAATTTGATTGAAGATGGCTAGGGATCATCAAGTAGTGCTGTGCAACTGTTGTTCAGCAGGATGAAAACTCATAGAAAATGTTTGATATGAGAACCTTAATTTCAAATTACCTTCTTAGTTAGAAGAAGGGAGGAAATTATGGGTTTGTATTACCATTTTCTGCTAGAAAACTTCCTGTCAAAGTCTACAAATCTATTTTTTACTGACGTTTATGAACTGTACCTTGTAGCACAGAAGAGATCAACCTCCATGAACTATTATTCCTATCTTTCTTAATGACTAAATGGATGTCAGAGGCACTTATCTAGGCAATTTCCAGATAGTTACTTTCTTTCTTCTAAGTCTCGGTTAGGTTTTTGCAGGAAGATTCATATCTTCCATTTAACACTTTGTGGAAAAATAATACTGTGTATTTCAGCAATGAGCATTAAAAATTCAGACTTTTGCCCATGGTTACTTGTTCATAACTGAGTATTGCAAGAAAGAATTGTGTCTGGTGGTGGCTACAAGCATCCTTCCAACATTTTCACCACTCAAACTGAGACTTTTCAGGTAAGCAGGTGCAAGTTGCTGTAGTCTGTGCTTTGGGCTTTTCCTCAAGGATGCAAATGCTATTTGGTGAAAGTGGATGAGAGTTGTTGGAGTTTGTACTGCATTGCAGAAGAAAGCTCCTTTGCTGTAGTATTGGTTTGGGAGTAGAAGCAGGGGTTTCAGTTTAAGGGAGATTGGTATTTAATTTTAAACCCCAAAGTCCTGGCGAAGAAACTGCATCAATATTTGTGGCAATATTCCCCATGTGCTTCTGTAGAAGGAAAAACTGCTGAAACTGGTTTTGGGTACCATAAGTACTTCTGTGAAGTGTCCTCAATGACTTTAGCACTATGCTTGCACCTAGCATCCATATGCTTTCTACAGCTCCAAGTGTTTGAATGCTTCTCTGCGCAAGTAGGAGGGGGTTTAAGGTCTTTTAAAGAGTATTCTGCTTACTTGCCTACCACTCCGTTCTTTAGGAACCCTGATAAATGGCAAAAGTGCCTACTTTTTTCCCACTTAAAGACTCTTCTTTGGAATAGCAGTTTGTTTTTCATGAGATGCATGTCTACCTCAAGAACATTTAGTTTTCTGGAGTTTCTGTCTCGGAAACATGTTGAATTTTAATTCTTTTTTCAAGGTGGTATTTATAATGGACTTAGAATGAGACTTCCAAAGCTTAAAGCCAAATAGAAACCATGTGTTTATATCTGTATTGAAGCCTGACATGATGAACCAACCTAAGAGATCCCTAAAAGAAACATTGTTCAACCCTGATGTGTCTTCAGGTACACTGGATGCATCCAGGGAAGAACATTAATAGCACTTCTGTCTGGAGTCATTGGTATTGCAGGAAAAGGGTTAGATGTGTTGTGCAGATATGCTGGAAATAAGTTACTAATGTAGGTTTCACCTAATTTCTAACTCACATTCTGAACAAAACTGTACAAGTTGTTAAGAACAGCTTAATGAAGTATTATTCAAATGAAACACAAACCTATTGCTATTTGTGTGACTGTGTAGTGGTGATGTTCTGGGTTGCACGTTTGCTTTTGCAAGTTCATGACCTTTTTGCACTTACCAGACATGACTAACAGCATAGTGACTCAACTCTGGTCAGAGATAGGCTTGATGACTCCAGATTTCAATGAGTGTGGTGTGTTGCTGTACACATTCAGATTTCAGGATCATTGCTGAGGTGTTTTGAGTGTACTCACGAGTTTCTGTTATAAAACACATCAAGTTTCTTTCAGCAGTCTAACAGTACAATGAACTTTGGTACACTGTATCTTACTGATATAATTAATGTTGATGCTGGCATTGAAGTCTGTTCTATCTTTTGTGACAGATGGATTAGAATACACTGAAACTATGGTAATAAAAATAGAATATGAAACAAATTATACTCAGAGAGATACAGCAGGATTCTGGTTGCCTAATACTCCTCGTTACCAAAGATTTAACTGAATTTTCATTGGGAATTTTGTGTGCCTTCATTATTTTTAGCAGACCTGAACATTCAAGGGATAATCCTACATGGAAGTTGCTGACTAGTAATACATTTTATAGATCATCATACTAATATTGATGAATCCACATCAAAATTGGACATGTTTTTATGCAGAACGTCTGCTTCCTCATCTTGAGAAATTGTCTTCCATATGCAGAGATAAAAATTGCAAGTGGCATTTACTCTTACACTATTTTTAGTAGTCAATTATTACTTGCAAATATTAATTGCAAATTAAGGGTATTTATAACAGCTTTGAGCAAGAACTGAACTTGTTACACTGTATCCTGAATTCTTCACATTTCCCTCTTTTAAAAAAGAACTGTTTTTTATTCTAGAAACCATTGTTAACTCTAGTAAAAAAAGACAATCAATAAAATATGCCTTCCGTTTATTACAGCTCTACTTGCAGTTAAGAGAGCATGTGTTTCCTTTCACCCTGACTAGTCAGATCACACTTCATTCTTTTATGTATCTTATGACATGCTTAACAGCAGTAACCTGTTGTCACAGTCAGCTTCTCTCTGACCAGAAAACATAACTTGAATGTAAATTTCCTTAATTTTTCTTTCATATCTCCAGTTTTTGAACATTATTCATAAGGTACCTAAAGAAATTTCTGGCTTAGTTCTCCAAATGCTGGAATCTGTGTTTAGCTAGAAGTTGAGTTTTCTCTTCATCTTTCTGTCTGTCAGAATATGGGAAAGATTATTATGTGTATGTGACAAATGACAGTAACAGGACCAACAGTTTGGCCCTGTTTTTACTGATGTTGAATATGTATTTGTGTGGCTGCATTTAAACTGGATTTTAGCAGTAGGTCTAGAGCAGATACCTGATCCCTCCAGGATTCTGAGATGACATTCTCATCCATATAGAAGTGATTTATTAATTGTTTCCTAAACACCTATTGAATACTGTTTAGTGGAACTACCCTTTCTGTTAGCAGCTCTAAACCAAGTTTGTAATATGCAATTATAGTGTTATGCAGATACAGTGATTACTGCATGTGGGCTGACTCCACTACTTGTAGAGTAGTTCAATATTATACAACTACTACTTTTTTCCAAGTGAAACTTGCTTTATCTACCCAGTAACAAAACTCTTGCTGGTGCACTGTTCACAGCTCAGAAGACATCTTCTAAGCAGCAGCTCTGGCAGGTGCTGGATTATTTTAAACTGGAAACTTAAAAGCAAGCTACTTTTAGGTCACGCTGCACATCTGTGTAAATAGGTTTGCTATTCACTGTGGTGGTCTTCTAGACATTACCTTCTGTTTTTGTCATGGTTGGGGGCTGGTGCACTCAAGACAGTGACAGTGAAAGCCGATGTTTGAGGAAGAGACAGTAGCTGCAGAATATGGTGAAGGGTAGGCTTCTGCTGGCAATGGAGCTCTGGAAAAACTGATTTAGTTGTAGTTGCAGCATTGAAAAATACATTACTTTATAACCTATGAGTAGTCATGATGAGTAGTGTATTAGATGCATGCATTTATTAGTGGTGGTGGTAAACCACTGCTTTCAACCCAGCTAGAAGTGTGAAAGCTTTTACATTTCGGCTATCAAATGTATTTTGATAAATAGATGAAAGAAGGTAGAATTGTTTAATCCACACTATATAACTATAGCCATGAACTGTAGATAACAAGATTAATCCATGCAATTAGCTTCCATAGCCTCTAATGTAAACGTGTACTAAACATGAAAGTACTTTATTCCTTGCTAAGGTAGACTTGAGTAGGTCTTTAAAACTTAGACTTTACTAAGCTAAGGATCATAATCTTAAATTCACTTGGCTAATTGTTGGGGTGTTTTTTAGTTGCTGTGATGCTAGTATTTCTGGTTGAGAGAAATTATTGACTCAGAAATAGAACTAAGGTGACAAAATGTTCAGGGACCTCAGCCATAAATCCCTGTAAAGCAAAAGACAAAACTGACAGTAATAAAACTTGTGTAAACGTGCAGACATAAGGAGTAACTATGGTTTAAAGAAAAACCTGAGGTGTTAAAGAATATTGCTATGATAAACGCTGACATTTTAATGGATTTTGTATTTAATTAAATCTCTCATGTTCTATCTAGAGATAGAATGGCATCAAAACATGCTGTTTCTGATTTTGTTTATGGATTGTGCTGTGCTTGGAATTTTACCGGTGTCTGCAGCCAACTACAAGGGAGATGTTAATTACAGGAAGGAGTACAGAGACACTGAATTTTCACAGTTGCACTCTATTTAATTGAGCAGCAAATTTATATCCCTGTTCACTTTATATCACTACTATACAGGTTTTTGGACTACTCTGGTATTCTTAAAGCTTATAGATTGCAAACTGTTTGGCTGTTCTTGTACAGAGCTTCTCCCATCAATTTTATTTTAGCTGAAGAGGAGCTGCTAGCAAAATCACTTTTGATATGAAAATGATTCTCATATGATTAATGTCCTAGTCTGTATGGCAGCCTCAAATTACTTACAGCCTTTAAAAATCATTCTTTGAGCTTTTTAAATGATCCTTATACCATTTTTAAAATTACCTTTCATAAATTCAAGTCCTTCCTGTCAGAACCCTAGGAGTTTTATCAAAAAACCAAGAAAATAGACCCGAAATACTTTCTTCGTTTGAAATAGAACTTAAGAGTTTTGAAGGTTTGCAGTTTGCTTTGCTTTGGTTTCATACTTACTTTTCTCTGGGCTTCTATCAGATTTTCAGGTTTATACATTTTATTCTTTTTCTCCTTGAAAGGAGATTAATTTCTTGGAGAGAGAAATAAAATACAGCATGAAAGTTATCATCTTATTTCAGTTTTGTTTACAGAGTGAGTGGAGTGCATGCTACTCATTATGCTAGAGGAGGTCTCACACTGATTTCTGGCTACTCACCTCTAAGGCATTGCTTCTGTATCTCAGTGCTGAGAAGGAGGCAATAAAGAGCTGTTCTGAGCAGCCAGCAGTATCCTTATAGCAGAACCTATGGAAAATAATTCCTCAGCAGCAAGAAAATACCAAAGTTATAAATGTTGGTACTTTTTAAGGCTTTTAGCCGAATATGCCCTATTGTTTGAATGTCTGCTCTGTAGATGTATTCTAGAATAATAAATCTTCAAAAGCACATATGGCAAAAGCTGACAGGTTTCAACTCTTGCACCAAACCGGTTATGTCAGTGTATATTTTAACACTTTCTTTTGCAGTGAGGTTAATGAATTACCAGAGAAATCATAAATAATAATATCATGCATGTACAGAAAATTCATGGCTTGAATTAACCATGAAAACCAGAACTGGGTAAGTTTTTGGAAAGCTTGCCCACTGGGTTTGTGGGTAGGTATATACAGAAGCATTAGGTATGATACCTCTTGCTGTAATAGGTAACTTGCACAGGTGCAGTTTCATCCTCAAAATACTTTCATGAAGAGTAGGTATTTTGTTCAGGAAACCTGTAGGAGAACATAAGAGCAAGTATGTATCTGAACTGTATACAAGGACACAGGAAATCTTTAGAAGCTTGTGTATTTTTAAAGCTCTGAAAGAAACTAATATCTTAGTAATGCAGAGACCTGTTTCTTTTCTGTATGTCCCTGCACAAAGGCCACTGCTGTTTCCCACTCCTGGCTGTCTGCCATCATATGGTTAAATCTGGAAGTCTGATAAGCCAAACTGAATGCAGTTGATTAGCTCTTTCATTGAAACAGCACTTCCCTAGTATTACATTGGGTTTATGCTCAAATATTCTGTTCAGTTTTAGCCTCCAAATATCAGATAAACTATTAGTAGACCCCACTTTCTTTGTGTAAGGGGAGAGTGCAATGCTTTGATTGCTGAGGCAGAAGTAAATAGAAAAGATGCTGTCGAGAGAAAGATACATTTTGTTCTTCAGATGAACCTGGCAGTTGTGGTATGGAGCCTGCTTTCTCTCCTGCTGTGATGGAGAAGGCAAAACTCCCTGTAACACCTATGTTACCATAAGCTGGAGAAAAACCAGAGTATTGGAAAATGGCAAGCAGTAAACCAGATTATTACTGCTGGAAACTGCATGCTGCCAGGCACTTAAGTAATTGCATGAAACTCTTCAGTCTCTGAACCTAAAATTCAGCAAAAAAGGTCTTGGATGAGACCTGCTCCCCGAGATTTCACGGAAGGCACAACTCCAGGTTCAGAGTCTCTGCTTTGAATAAGTTGTGAAGAAATCAAGAGGAAAACAGAAATAATAACAGACAAGGGAGTGAGTCATAGTGCTTATATAAAAACATCAGAAGTCATAATTCCATGTTTGTTAATATAATTCCTGGTATCGGTCTCACCAGGACATGTTTAAAAGGCATCCTTTGGATGACTGTAATCTCTCTTGAATGCAGCATTTCATGGAGTTTGGTAGTGAAATTACTTCAAAACACCAGCTCTTTCCTATTTGTGCTTGTGAGTGGCTGCACACCCAGTAAACCCCAAGCAAAATTAATAACTATATGGAGAATTAATAACTTCATGTTTCATAAAAGCATACATGTGTTTTGAATAATGGGACTCTGTATTATGGGGGTGGTAGTGCTGCCAGTTCTACTGAGCTAAAAATAAGCTGAGGCTTTTTTGTGAGTATCTTCTCAAAGTGTCTGATCAGTTGTTCACCAGAATGTGAGGATTAATGGTTCCAGTGACCATAATATAACGGTCAGAAACTTAATACGGAAAAAATTATCTACTTCTGTAAAATATTAACTTAACTACATGGTATTATTTTGTATTTGAAACTTACTGTACTTACATTTTATACCAATTAATTTTTAAGCAAATATAAGGCAATCCCATCAACATTGCTTAACTCAATATAGGTTAATGTCAAGTCAGATTGTGCATTTAGCCTGTGGGATTTGAACAGTGTCAAGTGTTTATATAGTTTCTTTTTGTTATCAAGCTTAGGTGCTGCTTGAGAAACTGAAGTCAGGAGCCTGTTTATTCAGTTGTCAAAGGAGAGCTGCTTCCAGGCAGGCAATTCAAACCTCTACCAACCTGTTGCCTAAAATAACCTTAAAAGAGATACTGCACGATCTCCCTTCACGCGGTTTTTTCCCAGCTATCCATTTGTAGCCAGCACAGAAGTGATCTGATTCAAAGACCGTGCGAAGTTTCCAAACTCTATCTTCATTTCCTGCTATCTCTCTTATCTTTCTGTGCAGTTACCACAGCCATAATTTGCTTCTCAGCTATCACGGTGGCTCTGTGGGCTCTACCTTATGTGCTAACATATGAACGGCTCTGTTAACACAGATGGATCTTTTAAAGCATTTGGAAGTAACTTCATCTTCAGTGTCTAAAATTTCTAGAAAATACTTGAATTTGCAGCGGCAGGAGTCGTGGTGTATGTCAATCTTGTGGCTTAACTGTCTGTATGTTATGTGGTGTCTGTGTGTGATAGTGCTGACTGCAGTTACCTCTGCTGTTTGTACAGTAGACTGGTTAGATGGAGTTTGGAACAAATAAAAGACTTCCAGTTGTATAAATGGACATGCTAGGTTTTACATCCTCTTTTACATGGAGTTTGTTTGCACAGGATTGATTTTACGTACTTTTCTGTGCAGTATTGTTGGTCTTTATTTTTATTACATCAAACAAACCAACCTCTTTATTGTCTGTCTTGTCAGACTTTTCTTGCTCCAGTCATATGAGGAATTCTCTGTTGTTCATGTTGTGTAAATGAGGATTTCTATTCTTTGCAGTATTATTGGGGAGGGACTCTTCATTAGGGACTGTAGTGATAGGACAAGGGGTAACGGGTTCAAACTTAAACAGGGGAAGTTTAGATTGGATATAAGCAGGAAGTTCTTTACTGTAACAGTGGTGAGGCACTGGAATGGGTTGCCCAGGGAGGTTGTGAATGCTCCATCCCTGGCAGTGTTCAAGGCCAGGTTGGACAGAGCCTTGGGTGCCATGGTTTAGTGTGAGGTGTCCCTGCCCATGGCAGGGGGGTTGGAACTGGATGATCTTAAGGTCCTTTCCAACCCAAACTATTCTATAATTCTATGATTTTGGGTGAGAAAAAGAGATTCACTTTCCAAAACCTGGTGAATACATGAGTGTGCCCAGTCACATGGGGAGATCTTAGATCTGCATACGTGGCTGACACTATTGTTTTGGTAAATGCCTGTCTTGAAGAGTATTTGAAATCTGGATAGATAGTATTTTTCTCTGAGAGCTGGCATCATGTGAGAGATGTTTTTTTTGTAAGAGAGCTGAGAGAGCAGTGTCCATGTATCTGAGCAAGGAATGTTTTGGCACTTGTGTCTTCTTCAGTATAATTCTACGATGATATTTCAGTAAACAGTTAGACCTGGGGGTTGGTCATAAGACAGTTTAAGTCAGGAATAAACATGGTATGTTGTTTTTCAGCACAGGACACATTAAATCCAGTATGAATACACTGTTGTTTAAATAAGACAGCTTTTTAGAATGCACTGTTTCTTGCTGTATTAAGCAGTTCCTTGATGGAATTACTCTGGCTGTCCGCTGTACACAGTGTATTGCATTTCACTTTTCCCCTGCAGTATCTGTTATTTTTCATTCTGAACCTATGGGACTCCCACTGCCTAGAGGTGAATGTTCTTTTACCTCATCATTTAGTCTGGTATAAATTACTTTATACATGATGACAGCTCAGTGCACTGCACAATCTGCCTTCTTCCTCCCTATCAAATGGAACTGTTTAATCAGCCTCACCCCCTGGAAGCTGAGCATTTTCTGCAGTTGTCACACTTTACTTACTACCAGTTGAGTAGTAAGTATATAGTTTCTTTGTACTGATCCACCTCATTCTGCTGTCAAGATTGTGTTCTGGGGGTTTAATATTATTTTTTAAATTCTCACACACTATACATGTATGTATACACATAGATTATTATACAAATATACATAATATATATGTTTGGCTTTCAAATGAATTCTTGACTAAATGTTTTACATATATGTTCAGTATTAACAAAGCCCCACACCCCTATTCCATGTTACAGCATCCTGTGTGCTTTGGATTTATGGGCAATTGAGCCGATGACAGCCACAGTATGCAATGTCAGTTATCTCTAGATAAACAGGAGTATGTCTCTCTCAGAAAGATGTCCATACAGCAATAAATTTGGGAACAAGCCTCCCTTCAGCTTTCCAAAAAGTCGATTTCACTGTAAATTCAAATCAATAGTATTAGAACTCTTGCCAATGAATTACAGTGATTGTGGCCACATCTGCTTTACTCCTTTGGCTTCTAGACGCTCTCCTCTGCACTGCTGATAGCAGTGATGAGTGATGCTGTCCCTGCCTTCAGTTTATGGATGTGCTGGACTTAACCCTGGAGTTGCTAAGCAGTTGGAACTAGAGATGTTCAGTACTGGCAAACCTGAGATCTTTCCTAGTTGTGATGGAATTTTAGGCTCCTTGGAAACATCACCAATGAAACAGAAGCTCTTGCATCATGTCAGGATGGCGGTTTTTGGCACTGGTATGTGGTAGAAATTAGGAAAAAGAAAAAAAGTGATAGTCACCCAAAAAAGTGATAGTCACAACTACAACTTGTTCTTTGTGGACTGATCCGCTGGCTTTATAACATGTCCAAATCTAGTGCACTGGTAATAACATACACCCTCTGAAATCTCCAACAGAAGAGCTTTGCTATATTTACACATAAATCTAAGGCATGAGCACAAGACATTACATTCTGCTCAGAAGCTCATGGGCATTTTTAGCTCTTCATTGCTTTCTGCAGACGGATCATGGCATTTCACATGTCATTTCCAGTTAACTTCTGTACTGATTATTCCTGTAAGAATGTTAGCATACTCTTTCCAGCATGTATTTCAGTTTATCTTCCAGCTCCCTTGAGCCAGTTAGGTAGAACTAGTTTCCCGTTACCTTTGGCATCCACCACACCAAATGGAATAGCTTCAGTGGAACTGAAATGAAAGTACGTTTGTGTCTCTCCTATTTTGCTCTTGGATTGCTCCTCCCTGCTGTGGGGCTTCCCAGGCTCAGCTGTTCGTACAATGTGACAACATATTTCACCTATGTTATTTTGAACCCTTTAGTGGGCGTCCTTGATCAGCTTTTCCAGAAACTGATAAAAATCCCTGAGGTACTTAGTTCATAGGAAAAGTTGGCAGCCTCTCATAAGTTTTGAATGTCATTCTGTTGTTAGACATTCAGTCCTTATTTTTATTAATTAGAATCTTCATTTATATCCTAAAGCATACTCCTGATTTAGTAATTTTCCTTTTTTCTCAAACTTACTGCACTTCTTGTGCTGTTGTAAAATGAAAGCTCAGCTGACACAGTCAATAAAATGAGTGCTTCTCAGGAGCCTTTGGGGAGATAACTTCAGAGTTATCAATTAATCTCCCACACAGCTGCAGCAGTCTGCTTTGAGTGATGACCCAGTGGTCACCTCCCTAAAGGCTTGCTGAAGGTCTCTTCTCTGCCCTAACTCAGAGACATTCTTTGACTAATATGTGGAAAGTTTCCTTGCTGTCTTATCTTCTCCTAATTCTGTTCAGCTTCCATCCTTTTTTTTTTAGGGGATCTATTTTCACTCTTCTATGTTAATCTAGATATTAATTTCATAGTTCCTTGCAGTCAACATAAGATGATATCCCTTGGTAAAACAGTCATTTGTCATGAATCTGCATCGTTCATCAAATCTTTAAGAGTTAGATGTGACTCACATAGCTGAGAGATTTATTTCTCGGAAATGAGCTTCAGTGTTTGCAACCTTTCAATACTGGGAGTACTGTTGGGCCAAGGGACAACTGATTTCTCCTAAAAGAAAAACAGTGAAGGCACATGGTTCTCCAGCCATAAGAATAAATAGCATGGGACAGCTTGCATCCATGCACTTGCCTGGTTTTCCCTCTCAAAAGGAAATAACACCATGCATGTCATCATAAGAAAATGTCCATGTCATGTTTTGTCTTTCAAACCTTGTCCTGGGTTTGGGAAAGAGCTAAAGGCCTCAGGCTAAAACCGCTGCTGTTTCAGTAGCACAGATGGTAGTAGGTCAGTGCTGACCCCATGTTTCGACAATAGTTTATTTGTTAGTATAGATGTAGCTATTAACAGAGTTTATGATGAATGCTTGGGAATTAAATATCCAACTCTGAATAACTAAAGTCAATCAGGAAATTGGTAACAGATGTATCTCAGAGTTTGAAGACCCTCTCCTGTTGGAATGATAGCAGATTCACATCAAGCCACAGTGACATATATACACACACGCACACACATACCTATATGTATAGGTCCTGGAGGTATGGCAAGGGAAGCTGTATACAGAATGGACAATCAGCCACTCCAGAGCTCCATCACTTGTAGAAGTTCTCAGGATCATGCTATGCTTCTCTATTTTCATATTTGTAAGAGTAGAATCACAGGATCATAGAATAGTTAGGGTTGGAAAGGACCTTAAGATCATCCAGTTGCAACCCCTCTGCCATGGGCAGGGAAAATAAAGCCCATTACATCTTTCCTCTTCTCTGCTGCCATATGAACTGAATTCAAACACGGATAGATCTGAAAATAATTTCTGTGGAAGCTGTGTGTGTACAGTACTATTACCCAGACCCAGAAAAGATGGCTTTCCCAGAGGAGCAGAGAAAACATTGGCATTAATATTTCCCACACGTCAGTGGCTGAACTGTTTAGTACAAACTATCCAGACTAGCATAAACCACAAAGAAATAAAGGAACATCTTCCCTAGGTGTTGATATTTTTATTTCCTATACATGTCCATAGTCTTGATGTTTCAGTGGATGTCGCTCATACTCAGCTGTACATCAGAAACAGGTGGAATTGGCATCATCAATGGAAGTGTTTCTCCTGAAGAAAGGACTGTTTCCTTTGGGGATTGTTTCCAACTACTCAACTGAGACCTAAGAGAGATCATCTTTATACATAACAAGCTATTGCCACCTGCATGGGAGGAATGTGTGTATTATCTGTCAAGAGATTAAATGAAAATGTAAAAGCGGTCCTCTTCCTAGACCTACTATAGAGATGGGAAGGTGGGTTTGAAATGAGGAATTGTTGGAAAAATGTACGGCAATCTTCAGTTTTGGTGGTTTTGTTTAACACTGTTGAACTGCACCTGGTGGGGTATTTAGGTTTCTTAATGAATATAAAATAACTGAACATACAGATTTATTCTGTTGCATTCAAGAAACCAACACGGGGTGACACCCTGTAGGACCCTGTATTCGCCGACAAGAATGGGTCAGGGATGTCAAGGTCAGGAGCAGGCTTGCTTGCAGTGGCCATTGAGGTAGTGAAACTCAGGATCCTGAGGGGCAGCAGTGAGGAAATTGAGATTGCAGACCTGGATTTCAGGAGAGCAGACTTGGGGCTTTTCAGGGGCTGCTTCACCCGTGCTGAATCTTGCTATTGCTACTCTGGCTTTTAGTCTCATTAATCTTAGTTTCAAATCTTTCTTCAACGTGGAACACCTACTTGCTTTAACATTGATAGACTGTCACATATAGTTCATAAAATAACAAAAAAAAAGCAAAGTGAGCCAAATTTTCAGCCACATAACTTGAATGTTATTAAACTTAAACACAATCGTTTCCAATGAAATAAAAAAGAGTATTACCTAATGCCATGTAAAGAAGAAAACACCACTTTTATTTTTCTTTGTTAAGGTGTGTTCCAGTCAGGTTATGAGGCTCATTTCCAAAGTAAAAATACAAATGTTTCTAAATATATTTATGACTTCATTATGAGATCATAAAAGCCAAAGTATAGAATTTTACTATTTTAATATTTAAATCATGAATCTGAAAAGGAAACTCTGGCTTTCAGTGTTTTTTTAGGCCTGGGAAGATCTGCAGATCTTTTTTTACTTATTCCAGCTGCCCGCATAATACCAAAATAAGAGCAAATTTATGCAAAACGCAGTGTACAAATCAACATATATTAAAATTCTAGTTGTTTCTCCACTAGTCTGATATTTTTGCCAGTGAGAAGAGAAGAATGTGGATAATGTGTCTCACATCAGTCAGATGTATTAATATTCTGCTTTCAGAAACACAAAAGTAATCAGGCAATGCTGATGGCTGAGCTGCAGGTGTCTGAGTGCTGCAGACTGTAATGGTCCTGGGCATATTTTCAACTAGCCAGCTTAGGTGCCACTTGCATGGAATCCCAAAGGACAAATAGCCTTAGTTTTATTATTCCTTCTATGGCAAATCTGGGAATTCCTCCAATGCACTGTCACTTAAAATATGTCTGCTTCCGATTTGATCTATTTGATCTACACTGAGAGCACAGCACAAGACGTGAATACCCAAATCAGTTCAGAAGCTGTTTTGTAGCACATTTTAGAAGCCATGCCTGGGTATGCCAAATGTATGCAACATCCCATAGACCCTGTAGATGCAGTAATTTGAATTAGGCAGATTTATTGCGTTCAAATCTTAAATTGCATTTTAATGAACACTTAAAACATTATGATAGTGTAAGCAATTATTGAGAAAACAGCATATTGATTTATTATGCTTCTATTCTGAGACCAATGAAGAATGAAATACGTATATAGTTGCTCTAGCTTTGCAGCCAAAGCCTGAAACATATTAAGTGAGACAGCCTTGTTGTGTTTCCTTCTTCTGCTTTATGGAATGTCACATTTATGAATGTGGTGCCAAATAATACATTTGGCTTGCTTCTTGAGAAGAAAATATAATGATTCTGTGATTCTAGGCACTCTCATCCTATTCTTTGAGTTGTCCTGGTGGATTTTAGCTGGCATTAAGGTAGACAGCTTGAAACTCTTTGAACATTCTTATCTATCATTTCTATTGCTTTTAGAAATGCTAATTCATGAGTCTTCCCTTTGTAGGTTAGAGACTCTTGGGAGAAGTAGATTCTGCTGTCATCTGCAGCCGAGGAGCTGGTGAATCTCAGTGGAGAGCAGGGGCAAGGGATGCCTGAGACACCCACATCTTGTCTTTCATACAGTACCCAGGGTACATACCCTGGGCTTCCTTAGATTCAAACTATATACTAGCCTGTGTGTGCGTGCTCTTTACATTGTATATACATTGTTATGCACGTATGTATAGTCTTAATATGCTTTCAGTTATCACAAAGATCAAAGGAAGTCTGCATATTCTTCCTAAATATCGTTAAAATGCTATATTGGTATTAACAGCTGATTCTGGGAAATGCTGCGTGTGCATCCTCCTGGGGCTCGGCAGGCGGCTTCCGGGGAATGCTCTCGGCCGCCGCGGGGCTGGGCTCCTCCGCGGGGCTCGGCTCCTCCGCCGCCTTCTCCCGCTGCTCGGCAGCCGCCTCCTTCTGCTCCTCGACCGCCCCGACCTCCTCCACCGGCAGCCGTCCCCTCGCGGCCTCCGGCCCCGCTCCTGCCGCCGCTTGGTCCCCGGGGCCGCTCTCCCGGGCCGGTTCGGCTGCCGCCGGCTCCCGGGGGCCGCTCCCCTCAGCTCCCCGCAGCCTCACGAAGATGGAGAGTAGGGTGAGGGCCAGGACGGCGAAGAGCAGCCGGACGGCCAGGTACAAGTCCACGGGGATTATAATCGCAAGAATAAGATTTTATATCTTAGATGTCTAAGAAGTAATTTGATTTTTCTAGTCCTGATGAACTGCAGTTTCTTATCTGAAAGTACTGCTCATGCCCCCATTAACCTCAAAAAAAAATATATTTTTAGAGCATATATATCCTTATACAGATTCCAAAAGGAAAAAAAAAATCAAAGAAAGAATTTACTTTGGTTTGTGTAATTAGTATTAACATTTACATTTGAAGCTGCTTCTTTCTTTTACTTTGTTAAACAATAAATTATCCCTTTTGTGGCAGGTTGATGGAAAAATCTAATCAAACTTTCTAATGGGCTTTCTACCTCCTCAGGCAGTCTGCTTTTGTATGGAGCACCAGAGCAAGGTGAACTTGATGTACTCAGTAGCTAACAAAGCCATCTACCTCTTTATCCTTTTTATTATTACTATAGGGGGCTATAGGGATGCTGGGGATGGACTCTTCATTAGGGACTGTGGTGACAGGACAAGGGTTAATGGGTTAAAACTTAAACAGGGGAAGTTTAGACTGGATATAAGGAAGAAGTTCTTTACTGTAAGGGTGGTGAGGCACTGGAATGGGTTGCCCAGGGAGGTTGTGAATGCTCCATCCCTGGAGGTGTTCAAGGCCAGGCTGGACAGAGCCTTGGGTGCCCTGGTTTAGTGTGAGGTGTCCCTGCCCATGGCAGTGGTGGTTGGAACTGGATGATCTTAAGGTCCTTTCCGACCCTAACTATTCTATGGTTCTATGATTGTATGATTAGAAAAGCATAAAAAGTACTAGCATAACATGGCATTAAATATTCAGTAATAACACAGGAAATTAACCTTTTCCTGATAAAAATTTTTATATATAGTTCAGTTCTAAAAATGACCAGCGTGAATTTCTGTCTTTCAACAGATATGGGTGGGAGAAACTTGTTTAATACACATGGTTTGGGCTTTTACACTTCTGTGGCAAAGGGTTATATCTTCATATTCTTAGAGTCATTTCTGTAAAGATAAACTTAACAGTACTTGTATGTGTTGAGTGAAGGGAGATTTTTAAGGGCATTCATGTATTTGTCTAGGTCTTACAGCAGTTTCAGTAGTTTTAATAGGAAATGTAGGTGTCTCATTGAAGTATAGCAGCGTTAGGCTGAGTTTTGTTAGCCAGTATCCTAAAACATCACTCTTGTAGAAACTTGGCAGAATTTGACTCTTACATCACTTTGGTAAAATGACAGTTTCTTGAGATTCTTTGAGTTATGGTTCTCAGATTGCTTAAGGCCACAGATGGTATGGCCCAGATGTGGTCACCATTTACCTGCAGTTTGTGAAGAAATAACTCCAGGTTTCCTTCACAGATCTCTGTGGTATCTGCCCTTGTTTGTAGTGGATGTTTTTCTATACTGCCTTCAGGAAGAAAAGGTAATTCCTTTGTTATCGTGATGAAAAGGGAGGCACTAAACTAACTGTACATGTAGTTTATGGTTTACATAAGCTCTTAAAGTCCTTTAACCTTTGCATTTCCTCTGTGTGAATAACAGCTAGAAGGAGGTGAGATAAATCCTTTGCTAGTAAACTTCCATCTAGCAGCAGTGAGGAGCTGGGGAGATTTTGAGCTCACAATTTCTGAAAAGAAGCAGATCTTGCTAGTCCCACACACTTCTGTTGCTGCAGGATTCAGGAACTCTGATGTCTTTAGACATTCTCACCTCCAGTCCTCCCATTCCCAGTTTCTGCATTTAGTGTAATAGTCAGAGATGGAGTCCTGATGCCTGTGTTTGGGACCTTCAGAGGATTCCACTAGCAAATAGATACATCATCATGGAGACTTTCTGAGATGTGTGTTGGCCTTATTTAGGCTTATTTTCACAAGTGAAGCTGCTTCAGCTTCAGCACCTGATTTAGAAACATTTTAAATAACTGCAGATAGTGCCATGAGCCAGATTCCAGTTAAAATGGTGTCCTTTCATTACCTTTGATTAATAAGGAATTGATTTCAGTATAAGGTTTCAAAATGAGATGCCTTTTCCCAGACATCTGAAAACTTCCACTTGACAAAGTGAACACCTTAACTGATGATCAGAGAGCTGAGAGCTGGGCTTGTTCAGCCTGGAGAAGAGAAGGCTCTCAGGAGACCTTATAAAAGCCTTCCAGTACCTGAAGGGGCTGCAGGAAATCTGGAGAGGGGCTTTGGACAAGGGCCTGTAGGGACAGGCCAAGGGGAATGGCTTGAACCTGCCAGAGGGGAGACTGAGATGAGCTCTTAGGCAGAAGCTCTTCCCTGTGAGGGTGCTGAGGCGCTGGCACAGGGTGCCCAGAGAAGCTGTGGCTGCCCCATCCCTGGCAGTGTTCAAGGGCAGGTTGGACACAGGGGCTTGGAGCAAGCTGCTCTAGTGGAAGGGGTCCCTGCCCGAGGCAGGGGTTGGAGCTGGATGGGCTTTAAGGTCCCTTCAACACAAACCATTCCAGCATTCTGTACATGTGGTGTTTAGTGTAATGCCTGTGCCTTGGACACTAGTGATTCCACTGTGAAAAAGATCTGGACTGTAGAATCAATTCTGTGATTCCAAACCAGTGTGGACTTGAATTTCAGCTTTTCCTGGTAACATCCAGCTCTGTCTGTGAGGACTTTCTGGTGTCTACCATTGGCTAAGCCCACATTTTTCTCAAATGGGTCTTTCACCTCTACTTGACCACCTGAACTCGAGAAACCAAAAGTTAGAAGGGGCAAAAAGCAATTAAATACCTGCACCTGGGCTTGCCAGGGCTTTCAATTTGGAGCATTTGTGGAGCAGCTGGAAGAGGGAGGGAACAATAGATGTGGGTTAGATGCAGAATTCAGTTGTTAAACTGGACTCAAAGAAGGTGCTCCAAGACCTGGTAAGCATTTGTTTTGCTTATTCCTGCTTTTCCAAACAAACCCCAAACCTTAAAACATTTTCTAGTTTTGTTTGATGAAGAAACTGGAAAATAATTCCTCACATCTTTTGGTATTTTTCCCCTTTCAGTGGCAGATCTTTCACTATTTAGTGATTCAAATCAGCAGTAGGTTAAATCACCTGAGTTGCAATGACTGACAAAGGCTGTGGTGGAAAGAAGGTTAAAAGGTGTAAGCAGTGGAACATTCTGGTCATCGTTAATTTCTAAGTGTGTTTTGCTGCTTTACCTGTCTGGATTTTCTGTGCAGGGTATTGGTGTGTTATTGGTGAACCAAGCTGTTGGGTTTGCCATGATGCTGCTTAACTTCATCAGAAGTACAGCAGAGTATGGTGTAACCAAGGCTTTGGTTTTAGTCCTTACTTATTTTCTGTTGTGGTCTTAATGATACTCAGCTGCTGTTTGTTTAATAATAGGCTATAGCTGGGTGACACGCTTTTGGTGCAGGGCAGCAAGAATAGGCTCTGGGAAAACAGATAAACTCTGTTAGGTAAGAAGGTTTGTGCCATCCCTTCAAACACTCCAGGACAGGCTGGATGTGGTTCTGAGCAACCTGGTCTAATTGAAGATGTCCCTGCTCATTGCAAGGTGGTTGGACTGGGTGAGCTTTAGCTCATCCCTTCCAACCCATGATTCTATAAGGTTAAAATTTAAGTCTAATGCTGGGTGGGCTGTAGTAGCTTCTTGTCATTGTAGTTGGCAACTGAGATACAGAACCTTTGTGTATACCTCATATAAAGCAGACACCTAATACTTAAAATCTTCAGGGTATGTAGACAATATAAAGCAAGATAACAATGGTAATTTATTTTAGTAAGTGCACTTCTTGACAAATAAAATTGCTTCATGGATTTTTGTATAGAAACTTTTATTGGTTTAACTGCTAGGAAAAGGGAAAAGGGATTTATAACATGTATGTGTTAAAAACAGTCTCTGAGTTTTCAGGAACAGTGTTTGCATCTTTGTTTTCCGCAATTAGATGGTGAAACAGGATTTCAGAAGCCTGGTAAGAGGCCTCATAAAACTGGTATTCACAACCATGCCACTGTCACACTGTAACTAGAAATTTGTGGTATGGACCCATTTAATGTTAAATATGGCTTCTGCGTGCTCTGCAGTGCTGTCTGCTCTGATCTGATCCTTCTTGTTATTCACTTCATGCCAAAAGGAGCAGGATTTCTCTGCAATCATACAAAATTTGCTTTCCTATTTCTGCTATTTTTCACCCTCTAAAATACAAGGTAAGATAGTTTCTCTAAGAACCAAAATGAACATGAGCTTTCAGCTGACTACAGCAAAATGGCATTAACAGTTCTGTCCTTTTTGCAGTTCTTAAGGGAGCAAAATAATTCAGTTTAGACAAAGCAGAACTACAACTCATAATTACAACACAGTGTAGCTGATCTCAGGCACTCCACCATGATGACTTAGAAGTTTGACAAGGCTTTATTGCTGCCTAGCAGCAGTCCTAAAACTGGGCCACATCCATATATATACAGCCAATGTGTCAGTGTTACACGGCTTCTACTACAGCATGCTCAACAAAGAGAAACTGCTAGTTACCAAATTACCACTTGGCTAGTGGAGGTACTTCCAGTTCCTCCGCACTGTGGGAGATTCTGCCCTTCATTATACCTAGAGGTCTGTGACCCCATGGAGGTGTAACCGGCTGCAGAATATGGACTGCTGTCATTCAGAAAGTACAAAAGCAAACTGAAGTGCAATTCTTTCTTCAGCGCAGGAAGGTTGTTTTATCTCCCTCGGTCTGACCTGATGATCATCCAGTGTAACAATACCCTATTTTTGAACAGGAACAAAATTGCAGGTCTTGTCTTCACATTTGTGTGAGATAATGAGAAATGTGATGTTCAAAAGAGGCAAAAGCATCCTCAGGAGCACTGAAAACTCCCCATAGGCTAGGGCACCTAAAAGTTAATGTTTTTCTCCAGCCACATTTAATATTGCCACATTTATTCTGTGTAAGAAGAGTCATCATCTGCTTCTGACTGATCAAGTGCAGCTCGATGTGTGTTTGTTTGATGGATTATTGAATCAAGTGCTTGCTTTTCTCTACTTCTTTCCATTAAAGTGCTTAAACTCAAAACGTTGTGTGTCAGTATTATCATGAGAAGAATACCAGAGTAGGATGCAGCTCTAACCCTATGCAGTCATGGCACTTGAAGTAAGAATAGCTTCCCTCAGCTTAAAACCCTTCTCCCTGCTGACCAGTTAAAGGCAAACCTTTGCAAGCAGTATTATCCCCCCAGTGTGAATCTTTTAAAAGCTGATGGGATGTCAGATCATACAACTTGTCATAGGTGTGAACAGACACAGGGATTTTAACAGGATGAGATGAAATCTCTTAAAAATGAAAGTGGGAGTAATCTGGAAAAGTTATGACAGGGGCTGGATGCTTTTCCTTGTTCTCTCCAATACTTCCAGTTTCTCCTTGACTGCTCTTCTCTGGGCTTTTTGGTTATTTTGGTCACATCTTCTATGTTTTATTCATTTTGAACTCCATCTTGGTGCCTCTTTCTATTAGCTGTGTCTATGTCTGTCCTGTTTCCATGATTTTCCTCCCATTTCCTCTCTTCTCTTTCTCAGATGTTTCTGCAAATATTTTGACTTGGCTTGTGTCTTGAGTGATCTGCATATTTGAGTTACAGCTGCATTCACTGATGACTGTTAGCTGTAGAAAAAACAGAGTAGATCCAGGAAATCCCAAAGCAGCTAATTACCAAATCAGCCTGTGGAAAGAATACCTTCAGCTGTGCTGTCAAGCATAGTACCCATCTGCAGCAACACTGGTACAGCTTGATTGACATCATCATGCTGTGGGCTATTAATCAGCTATTTGCTGTTCATCGTGACCACCAGCTTTAGAGATGTTGGCTTAATCTTTGCCTCAGTTATGATCACATCTCTGCACTGGGAGAAAAGGCACAGCTACATCAAGTCCATTTTTAGTTGTTTCAGCCCTGGAGTGTGATGGAATCACAAAGATAAACAGTTTGATTACCAGCAACCAAGCACAGTTCATGTCATCTGTTTGGACTGCACTTTGGAGCTGGTATTTCAACAGAGTCATACTGAAATTGGGTGAAATAAAGGAGGCTACAACATGTGACAGTGGCCTTGATTTCTTAACTTACAGATTTTATCTGCTGTATAAATTGCATTTTCAATCCCAGTGTTCACCCTGGCCTTGAAATTCTTTCTACCAGATGAACGTGAACGTTTTGCTGGTTTCTATTGAGCAATACTAAATTTGCAGCAGTGCATAATCTGTTTTCTATGTACTAAGTTAACCTGATATCATTTAAGTTGCTGGTTTTATCTCAACTTCATAGACCAAGAATCTACTTGATGTTTTGTTGTGCATTATATTTCAAAATATCTTACGTTGTCCATTTAACTTTCATAAATATAGAATAAGGAAGGGGGCAAATATAATGCTAAACTAAAAAGCTCTTTCCTGCCCTTGTTTTTAGTCTCAATTCTAGTATGATTTTCTTTAGAGTGATTGATCCAGCTCCATCTTCCTGATTTTGCCAGATCATGATGGTTAAATCCAGAGATATCTGTCATAGTATTTATTTACATGTCTTTTGGCCAGAGTCTTTACAGTCTTTTTCAGTGGTCACTATGATGTTCACACTTACATACCTGTAATTTTCAAGCAGGCCATGACTGAGGCCATGCAGCAAAAGGTTATCCAGAAATGCTTCAGGTATCTGAAAAGTCTATTCCCTCTTCTTTCTAATGTACAGCTTTGGTACCTTCCTGCTCTGTTTCTACACAAAACCAGCCCCACTAAGTTTTCTTCCAGACCAGAAGTACTATCACTGTCCTGGCTAAACTCCACACATCAACACAACTTTATCCAGCTGTTTGCTTAGCAGCACCACCATAGTTCTCTCAGCATGGGCCAGCACCCTCTCTTTCCAGTATGTCCTAGAACAGTTTGGGTTGAAAGGAGCCTTCAAAGCTCACCCAGTCCAATCCCCCTGCAATGAGCAGGGACACCATCAGGATCAGGATGCCCAGAACCACCTCCAGCCTGGCCTTGAATGTCTCCAGGGATGGGGCATCCACCACCATTCTGTGCCACTGTTTCACCACCCTCATTGTAAAGAGTTTATCCTTCACACCCAGCCTGAATCTCCCCTATCTTCAGGTCTTTCTAGAAGAAATAGCCATACTATGCTACATTTGAAAATTCCCAGAAATTTCACAGTTGTGTCATTTGGGGGATTATTTTGAGATACTGCAGCATGCTGCAGTCATCATCATGAATGCAAAATGTAATTAGACCCAGATGACAACTCTGTGCATGCATGTAAAAGATGAAGGGCAAAACTGGCATATGGTAGTTTAACCTCAGAATTACGCAGTAGGGTCAGTTTGATGTAGGGCAGCTGATAAACACTGCATGTTTTCCCCTGGTCACTCACTTGTTGCTCAAAAACCACGATTCATGAGGCTACCAACAGTTGTTTCTCCTTACCTTTCCATGTCATTAAATGGGCTTTGGATAACATCTCCTTGGACTTCTTTTCACTGGCAGAAGCTCAGAGTTGCAAAATATCCATGAGATACACATGGAATAAATATGCATGAGGAGAATATATCACTAGAGAACTGTGTGACCTTTGTGCTACCTTAGCCATGTGTGATGAGGAGCCACAGTGCTGCAGTGCCCTTTTATTAAACCTGCCAAATGTTTCTCTGTGTACTGATGCATGGGTGTAAATCAGGGCTGGCCCTGATTAAAATGCAGAAGGCTTTTGCTCAGAACATTAAATTTTAAGAGTTTGGGGATTTTTTTCTCTTGCTTCTTTTTCCCTTCGGTCATTGGGGAAATTTTAATCACTTGATCAAAAGCAATTTAGTCTTTAAATCTGGCCTGACTCTGTGACCCCCCTGTAGCTCCATGGTGCAACCACAAATCCCATGTTCTGCTAGGCTGCCTACACAGCCTTATGGGCCTGGTCTGTTAGGGCTTCTAATAAGCACTGAGCAGCTGAACAAACCCTATTGAAGTGTGGTGGAATAACTCCATAGGCTTGAACAACAAACGCTGGCACAGGGAGCGGGTCGGCAGTGATTTCCCAAGGACAGTTTTAGAGTGGCAGGAATGATTATGCTTCTGTCACCATTCCACCCACCATGAGAAGTAAAATCCTTGTCAAAATGCCCCTTGCAGTCCCAGGACACCTTAAGTATGCTTTAGCATAACAAGAGCTATTAATGTGTGTGCTTTAAAGACCTCTATTAAGCCCTGAGCTGCACATCCTCTTCATAAATGATTAATCTTAGACTCAGTCGATGGCCAAGACCAGTCAGGAGTGCCAAGCCTAACACAGTGATTTCCAATCCCAGGCTGCATTGGCTTCATTCTGAGCTGGAGGTGTTCACTTCCTCTGACAAGCAGATTAGTCTGGGGCAGGCCACCCAATTCAGAAACTGCTGCTGAGCAGGTGAGCCAGCACTGGCTTGTTCTAGGTGGGAAGGCAGTGCTGAAGGGTGACTAAATGCTAGGACCTCTAGCTCTATCACTTTTCTTCCTACACCAGGAATATGGAGGGGAAAAGCAAGCAGCGGAATAGTTAGTAAAAGCTTCGACCTGAAAAATGCCTTATTTGCCAGATGGTCTTAAAAACATATTTCTTTAAAAACATATGCTGTTCTGTGTTATAAAAAGCAAGATATTACTATATAAATATCAAGCCAGTAAATAAATTGTCATTGCCCTTACCCAGTGGTGTTCCCATCAAGGTTTATAGTCTAATTTTTTCAGGAGAAATATGTTCTGTCCTTGAGTTTGCAAGAAGTTTGTGGCAACATTTCTATATTTTCTATATAGAAATGTCTGTATTTCAATGTATTATTGCAGCTATATGTTCACGTGCATAAAAACTAATTCAGTTGTATGAGTGTGTGCATTAATTGTATTGTAGATGCATACACACACACACACAGAGTCTCTGCACGTATCAGAGCCACCAGAGCAGACCTCTGTTCTCCCAGACTGGTTTCCTCTGTCTGCACTGTGGTACATGCCAAATAGGATTGGTTATCCTGGCGTGTGATGTGCCTGCCAGCTCCTCACAGCATGTCGGGTCACAGGCTTGCCCTGGAAGAGCAAAAGGTTGGGAGCTGTGTACACGCATAGCAGACACCATAATTAAGACCCTGATTTTGTGGTGTTTGTGTTTTGGAAGTAATCTCTAAGGAGAACATACACAGAATAAGCATGTCAAATTCCTGGCGTTTCCTTCTCAACGCTCCTCTCCATTTTAACAGCATGATCTAGTGGGGTTTGTGCAGGTCGCTTTGTTCTTACCTTGTTCCTCTTCCCTTTTCCTCCCTCCCCTTTCCTGCTGCAGTCCCCCACATTTCCAGTTTAACTGCTGGTCTTTATTCCCATGCTTCCTTTAGAACTCAGGCTGCATCTTGCCTTATTTTGCTGATGATAGTGCTCTGCCTGTGCAAGTCTTCCCTTTTGACCCCACCACTGAGGAAGAAACTCATTTTGTTCTGTGAAGTGAGGACTTCCTGAAGAGTGTTTGTGTTCTTTGCTGATAGGTGAAGACAGCTCTGTCCTTAGCGCTGTGTGAGCAGTAAAATGCAGCCGGAAAGCTCCCTGGTCTTTAAACATGCCCATGGTCTGTCAGGCTCTTGAAAGTGTCACTTCCTTCTGCACAGAGAGCTCACAGCGCAGAGCAGAAGGAGACAACAAAGAACATACCTGCTGGCGCATAATGGCCTATTTCAGGGCAGGCTTGGAGCGCCTTGGAAACATGTTTTCTTCAGAGGTGTTTTTTGCTACAAAGTCTTAAGAAAAACCCGGAGTTGTGTAATTTATCTGTCCGCCATCCAAGCGTGGCACAGTCAGTGCCCTGAGTGCTCAGCAAGAAGTTTGACCTGAATTCTGAGGAAAAACCCACTTTGTTCTCCATTGTGCTGAAATGTAGGGGTTTAGCAGATTTTGAGCACAAAACCAAATGATTTCATTTGTTTCTGAAGAGAACTACACAGATACAGACAGTAGCTGCATCTCCCCAAGTCTTATCACTGTAGCATTGAGTTACATAAAACTGCATAATTCATAGAATTCTAGAATGCTTTGGGTTGGACCTTAATCCTGTAAAGGTCTGTCTAAACATGAAAGTTGTGGCAAATTTAAACCAGGGTGGATTCGAAGTAGAGAATGATTTATCAGTGTCTAACAGTCTAGAGCTATTTTAGAATAGCATCAAATCTGCTTTAGGTGGAAAACAGCCCTAGCACTGAGGGTGAATTGAATTGTCAAGAGATGGGGAAATCCAGAATCCACATTGATTTCATTCAGAACTGGAGGTGTTTACTTCCTCTTTCAAAGAGCAGTCCTTGTTTGTCAGGTGGGGTGTTCTGGAAACTAGTTTTAGTTTGTATGAGAGGTGTATGTACTTGATTCATGTTAATCAAACAAGAGTAAATAGGATGGTTATAAAAAGGTTCATATTAATGTGACATTTATGAACAGAAAACATACCTTGAAAAATTACACACTCAAAACTATAAAAGCAAATGTTCTGCCTTTGGCTGCTGCAGTGAAAAAGTGTTTTGGCTGTCTGATAAATAGGATAATGTAATGATATATTTAAAAGACTTAGAATGGTGAGTTTTTAACTTCTATCTCTTCTCTGATCCACCCATTTCAACATCTCCACAAACCTATCAATTCCATGTGTATGTATTAAAGATAACAGCGTTGCTTGCTTTCTGCAGCATCAAGGAGCAATTATCTAATGCAAGTAAACTGCTGTGAGTCAAAATGTGGTTTTACTTTGATTACTTCAGACTTTTTGGATGTATTTCAGTATTGGGAGTAACAGCAAAGTCTAATTTAGAATGGGCCTCTGGAGATCATCCAGCACAACTTTCTCTTGGGAGTATGACCTTGGATTAGGTTATCCAAGGTCTTTTCAGGCCAAGTAAGTCTTGAATCATTTCTAGCAAGGGGCGTTCTTACCGCTTCTCTAGGCAACCTATCCCAATCTTTAGTTGTTCTTATGGTGGAGAACATTTTTCTTGTATCCAGACAATTTCCCGTGAAGCAACTTGTGTCTCTTGCCTTTTGTCCTCTCACCCTGCATCCTCGTGAAAAGAGCACCTCCGCCTTCTCTATAACTGCTTTGGATGTTCTGGAAGGCTGTCATTAAATCCATCCTGAGCCTTCTCTTTCTCAACCATCATCAATTCCTTCACCCCTTCATTGTTCTTCCCAGTCATCCATTCTTTTTAGCACGTGCAATTCTCTGTTTCCTTGACTGTGTGCTTTGTGAAGAAAAAAAGTGTTTCATCCACAGTTTGGGAACAATTTCAATACACAAATTACAATTGAATATTCAATTCAACTACTTGAAGTAGATCACGTTCCATACGTAAACTGTTCTACTTAGTTCCATGTCGGTTTAAACTCAGTGTGTATTGTATGTACTTAAGTGTATAGAACCTGTTACAGAAAACCAAAAAAAAATTAAACACAGGCAAGAAACAGATATTTTCAGTCCCTTCAATTTCCAAAGTGGTTACAAAAGAAGAAGAAAAACCTGGAGCGGGGTATTATTGCACCAGAAATTGCAGAGGAAGCAGGAGTTTACCATCTGGCAGGGCCTCCAGACCAGATGGATCCACTAATGACTTTGATAAAGCATTTCATCAGACCCTGCTGGAACACGACTGGCATCTTTAATCATCCTACATTAATGGGGTTCCAGCCTTGGATGCTGCTGATCTTGGAAGGGGAGGATAAGGCAAAGTTCCCCAAAATCTCTTCTTCCTAATAGACCATTCTATTAATAAGGTGTAATGTTAAAATATTACCTTGGTTCGCCTTAAATGGATTGTTTGCTTAAAAGAAGTACCCATTGAGGCACTTTTATTAAAGCCCTTTTTTGCAAACACATCAGAGTGCTGTAGGAATTCACTGTTAGCTTTATGCACACACAAAAACATTCAGCTGCTCACCAGAGCGCACTGCCAGGAATCCTTTACTTGCTTTGCCTTCCAGAAGAAAGGGAACATGCACTTCCAAAGAAGTTGATCTCAGCATCTTACCCTACATGTGCCTCTGCCCCTGTTACTCTGCCCACTGAGAGATGGTCGAGTTGTGCGAGGAAGTAACTGCCACTACCCGTAAGCAGTACCAGCAGTAATTGTGCTACTTTTATCCTATCTCTTTCTTCTAACAAGAGAGTGTCCACTTCTTTTTCCCTTTTCTTCTGAGATTTCTTCTGCCTGCCCTGCTTGGATCTTGTGGGAATACAGCCTGGTCAGTGCAGCACTGCATGTGCTGCCATGGCTGTCCTTGGTTTCCTGCTGATCTTTGCTCGTAGAGCAACCCTGCTCTCACTGCTCATTCATAGTAAAGCCATTGCTACTGTAATGTGTATAGTGTGCCTATGGGAAAAGCATGGGAATTATGTGAATTATGTCTAAGAGAAATGCTCCTGGTTTTAAGATCATAGAATTATAGTATATCAGGTTGGAAGGGACCTCAGTGATCCAGTGTCCCAGCACCCTGTCCAGCCAAATCTTATATATTTCCAACACTGGGAAATCCTGGGGACATTATTCCAATGGCTGATGTTCTCATTGTGGAAAATTTTGGTGAAAAAGTTGTGTGGTGGGGCTGTGGGAGTGGAGAAATTATGACTTGCTTGGAGATGTGAAGCCTACAGTGGTCCAGCCATTCCCTTTAGCTGAACAGCTCTGTTGTACACTGATGTGTCTCCCACAGGTACCTGCAGAGCTGTTGCCTGTGACTTGAAGAAATTATCTGGTTGCATAAGAATTGTGTTTCTAGATGCTCTTCCTGTTGAAAGGAATAGAAAGTAATTCCCTAATAATACTTTTCTATGCCACGAATTGCTGTTGTTTGATTCCCTAATCTATTCTAATCATATTTTCATGTTGCACTGATATCATAGTAGTTTGGTATTTTCCAGTGGTGCAAATAGTGAGGTTATATCATTATAAATGATGTAGATACAGGATATTTCCTTAGAAAGGTTGAATAAATGCACCTAAATGCAAAACACAAGCAATGAAGTTCATACTCATCTTAAAAGGCAGGGAAGGTTGTGGAACCTGTTCCAGCAGAAATCTTACAACATGAAGAAGGGAAGTGATCCATACAACAGATGCAAGGTATAGCTGGACATACTATTTTAATATTTTAATACATAACAAAGATGTAAATCATATATACAGGTATCTGAGATTTGTTCTTGAAATTGGACTCATGTAACCCACTGTTCTGTCTGCCAAAAATAAGTACTTGGTTATCTAACAGCCAGACTGAATGTAGGCGGTCGTAGTGCATTGTAAAGGCTGTTAGCAGGAGATGAATGTCCTCAGTAGTTCTGAAAGACCAGACTGCTTATTTAGGTGCCAAAAATTGGTATTAGTTCCTAATTTTAGCTCCCCCACTAGTTGACTTCATGCATCAGAAAGGATAAAACAAATAACGGATATGTTCAGTACAGACATGTTTATGTTGTAGGAGATGTTCTTGTTCTTAACTTTATATGCAGGAATGGGAATGTAAAATGTAGAACAGGTTAAGTATATAAGTTCTAGTATGTGAAAACTTAACTGTACAAAGCAGGGGTAGATGTAATTAAGCTGCAGTTCTGCTCTAGCAGTGAGATAGAAGAGCCCAATTAATCTGTTCAATCTGGTTCTTAATGAAGAAAAGTATTCTAACGTAATTATAGGTATCACGGCTTAAGTATGGTGGAGTCATCCTTTATTCCCCTTCTGGGTTTAGAATTGAGGTGAGCTGCTTGACACACAGTATAATGTAGAATCCAAGCCTGTGAAGGAGAAGAGGAATGAGCAAGTGCAGGAGCAGATCAAGCAGTTTTACCGGGCATTGTGTTCTTTCTGCATGAATTGTTCTTTAACATGAAAAATTGAATACATGCATTTGTGAAATGTCCTCAAGTTTTTTGATATATTCTTAGTAATTAGTACTGTCTACTCCTGGGATAGCAGAAATCCTCAGCTTCCCTAAGCCATCTGTTGAATGTCAGTTTATTGATAGGATATTTTTCCTTGCGCCATCTGTAGCTCTCTCAGATATTGTTCAGATTTCTTTCCTGGCTAACAGTGTCAAAGTGTCTTTGTGTTCAGATTTCCTTAGGATGGGGTTTTATTATTAACATCTCCAAGCTACATTTTCAAATGAGATCCTCTGGGGTTTGTGAGAAAACACCGCAAGGGCTGAAGAGCAGCTTGACAATAGCTGAGAGTAATTGCAAAGAGGAGCTGTTGGTACGGTGCCACCAGCCATAGCCTGTACTCCTCTTGTTAATGTGGGATGAAGTTTGCTAAATGGCAGCCTTTTGTCTTCTGTGCTCCAATGAAAATCTGTTATTTGGGACGAGGAAAACAGAATGTTATGGTTTATTTTGAAATGATGCTGCTGCTTCATTCCAGAAAATGTTTGACATCCAAGAGAAATGCTCCCGACACAACAAAATGGAAGTAAATGTTAGTGTTCACACTTGAATGGGGTGTGAGAAGGTTTGCAGATCTCTGAAGGATTGTGAACAGACGTACAGTTGGATTCTGCTAATATTGCCTCCATCAGAGTGCAGCTTGCAGTAACACAGCTCTGTGCAAATACCACAGAGAATGTTTAATAAATGTCATTTTCATTGTCAAAGCAAGCTTTCTGGATGCTTGTGAAGTTAATAGCTGAAAACCAGAAACAGTGTTTGCAACTCTGGCACCTTTCTGGGATTTAAGCAGTAGAAATACTGCTCGATGTGACAGTTGTTGTGCAAAGTACCATTTCTAACTGGCTGTTAGAGAAAATGGGGTAAACTGATAAAGGTACAGTCAATTTTACCTCTCCTTAGGCAGCAGTAACTAAAAGATCTGAAAATACATATGTCATTGTTCAAGTATAGAAGAAACAGTATATTTCTCTGTCTCTTCTGAGGTTACTGTCTTTAAACATGTGAAGATGAGTGTTTCTTGCATGCACTTTTCAGAGTGAAATATATCCATTATTTAGGCACTGGGCCTTATTTCAGAATGTTTGAGCTGATGTATAAAAGAGGAATAAATTGTAGAAACTCATCCACTGACTTTATAAAGCTATGAAAGACTAACATAAAAGCCTGTGTTTATTCAGCTTCTTAACCAGTATTCAGAAATTCTCTGGCTATGTTTTCCTTCAGTTTTCCAGTTAAAATATTATTAGATGAAAGTTGTACCCTGCACTAGCCATGTTGGTCTCAGTAAAACATTATTTGAAGTAAACAATGGGATAAACTGAGTTTGGAAGATGGTTTTTATCATCATTCCAATGAACCAAAAGGAACTGAGGTTTTTGAGAATTCAAACATATGAAGTTATATTGTAATTGATTTTTTTTTTTATATTTTATACTATTTTACTGACCCAGAAAGTGCATTATAACTTCACCTGTGTTCTATTTCAGCCTTGCAGTTCACCCGGATAAAACCTTAGTAGCTACAGGGCAGGTGGGGAAGGACCCCTACATCTGCATCTGGGACTCCTACCGTGTACAGACTGTGTCTGTCCTCAAGGATGCACATACACATGGAGTTGCCTGCTTAGCTTTTGATTCAGATGGCCAGGTTTGTATATCTTCTTTCTCTATGTTGTGAATTTAGTTTGATTTCTGATTCTGGAAGACACACATAGTATTTTATGTTTCGGAAGCTGTATGGCTGTAATGCTGAAACCTCTATTACAGTTAAATTGTTAATCATAGAATCCCAGGCTGGTTTGGGTTGGAAGGGACCTTAAAGCTCATCCAGTTCCACCCTCCTACCATGGGCAGGGACACCTTCCACTAGACCAGGTTGCTCCAAGCCCTATCCAAACAATTCCAGGGATGGGGAATGCAAGGTCTGCAAATACAGCTCTTTCAAATAAGGTGTTTTTGAGATTAAAATCACCACCTAACATGCAAGCCAAATGGAAGCATTGGGTGATGGACAAATACCCATAGAAGAAATGGCCTGCTGTGGCTCAAATGCCAGACCTTCACCACATTCTTGTCACGTGCTGCTCAAGGAGATCAGTTCCTGGCAAAAGCCTCACAACAGTGCAGCGTTTTTGGCACAGGAACTCCAGCAGTCTCACTGCTGGGAGAGTCTCCTTGGCTGGGGTGCACAGGCAATTGTATAATGGGGTTAGGGCACAGAGCGTCTGGCTTTGTACAATGTGATTAGATTATATTGTAATATGAGGCAATATTTAAAATATAAGTTAATGATGAGGTATTCACAGCTAAACACATTGATTTTTCTGTTTTCCTCCCTGGAGGCAAACCATTAAAATCCCTCAGCTGTCAGTGAAGTAGGAGGAAAATAGATCTACAGTCCACATAAACCTGAGAAATAGCTCCCATTCATAGTTTTATAAATATCTATCTGTACGGTTTTGTCCTTACTGTGGTCATACTTCATAGCTGGCTGCTGAAGTTATTTCTAGGAATGCTTAGAGCTGATACCTGGATCCTTATTGGATCCACACAGATCCTTATGGGGGTTTGTATTTACTTATGTGTCTCAATTGCATCCCAAGAGGGCAAACTGCCTTTAGGTGGTGTTCTTAAAATCATGTGCTAGATAGGTAGCTGTCTATTGAGAGTGCTTTATTGTAATTCCCAGCTACTCTTCACTGACCACACAGTGCTTTTATTACTCTTTTTGAGATCAGAACTGGCCATACAATTAGTAAAATGTATTCTCAGATGAAGCAAAAGTACTTTTTGTCGCACATTATCTAAAGATTAGTCTGAAATTAAGGACATCAACGTAAGCAGTTGCCTTTAACACATTTAAAAAGCATTGGGTAACTTGAATTGCTAACAGCACTATGGATGATATTTCCCCATTAAAAACTGGAACTAGCTTTCTATTTTAAGCCTAGTTTTTAACCTTTTTCTTCCACTTTTCTTAAAGTAAAGCCATTTCCTCTGAAATCTCTTGTGCCAATTCTAATTAAAGGAAAAGGTGCTCCTGGGAATTGTGAAATGAAAAACATCAGATGAGAAAACCCTCAAATCAACAGAACAAAATTGCTATTGCTATAATATTTTTTAGAATCATAGAATCCCAGACTGCTTTGGGTTGGAAAGGACCTTAAGATCATCCAGTTCCAACCCCTGCCATGGACAGGGACACCTTCCACTGGACCAGGTTGCTCCAACTGTGCTCGTTTCCCAGGTCTTCAACTTTTCCCTTCTTGAAAATGGGGGTTATATTCCTTTTCTCTCCTGATTGCCATGATTTTTCAGATAGGATGCACATTGGCTTAGCAGGTACATCTGCCAGTTTCCTCAGTACCCACAGATGGATTTCATCAGGTCCTATGGACTAGAGCACATTCAGGTTCCTCAGATGATCTCGAACCTGATCCTCTCCTACAGTGGACCTAAGGTCTTCGTTTTCACAGTCCTTACGTGTGGCCTTTTTGACTTGAGCAGCGTGGTCAGAGCATTTGCCAGTGAAGACTGAGGCAAATAAGTCATTGAGAACTTCAGCTTTCTCCAAACCCAGGGTAGCCAGCTCTCCCATTTCCTTCCAGAGAGGGCCCACATTATCCTTAGTCTTTCTTTTGACAGCAAAAGATAAGATATTGTTCATTCAGACCTCACTTGGAGCATTGTGTGCAGTTCTGGTGTCCTCAACATAAAAAGGACATGGAACTGTTGGAACAAGTCCAGAGGAGGCCACGAGGATGATCAGGGGCTGGAGCACCTCCTGTATGAAGACAGGCTGAGAAAGTTGGGGCTGTTCAGCCTTGGAGAAGAGAAGCTGCGTGGAGACCTCAGAGCAGCTTCCAGTGTCTGAAGGGGGCTATAGGGATGTTGGGGAGGGACTCTTCATTAGGGACTGTAGTGACAGGACAAGGGGTAACGGGTTCAAACTGAAACAGGGGAAGTTCAGGTTGGATATAAGGAGGAAATTCTTTCCTGTGAGGGTGGTGAGGCACTGGAATGGGTTGCCCAGGGAGGTTGTGAATGCTCCATCCCTGGCAGTGTTCAAGGCCAGGTTGGACGAAGCCTTGGGTGAGATGGTTTAGTGTGAGGTGTCCCTGCCCACCTGGCTGGGGGGTTGGAACTTGATGATCTTAAGGTCCTTTCCAACCCTAACTATTCTGTGATTTTATGATTCAATAAATACCTGTTCTTAATTTTTTCCTCATTTTTAACTTCATAAGACTGATGAATAAACTTTTTTATTTTTTAAACATCTTTAAGCACCAAATGGGAATAAAGACGCCCTGAAGAGCCCAGTCAGCGTGAGGTAAAGGTGAAGGCTCTTCTGCAAATCCTTGCTGTAATGAAAACCTGAACTCATTCCTATGTTGACCCTGCAGAACAGCAAAGTTCTGCTTCTGGATGTACTGGAGAAGTTGCTGTTTATTCTGGAAATACAAATTTGCACAGATCTGGAGAAAGCCCAAGACTGGAAAACATAAATATGGATGATGTATCTTGGCTTTTTGCTGCTCTTTCTGGCTTTGCAGAAGAAGCTGCTGTGCTGCACCAGAATTAAAGGGCATGGTAGAAAGACTGAGTATTTGGAATTCATTGCTGCTAGCAGGTCCAGTTTCTTCAGTCGGCACACCCAAGGGAGCTGGCATCTTGTGACAGGACAAACCAGACTTCACATACATTGTGTGCATCTTGCCTTCCAAAGCATACCTGTCATTCTTTTATACTGAATGTCTGTTAAAACCCAAGAAAGGGTTTTATTTTAGCCCCAAATCACGAATAAATTCAACAAGCATGTGATGTATAGATGCTGTAAGAAATGTATTTCCTCTGCTCACTCTGTCAGCTCTCCACTTTCTAAACGTAAGCAGCTTGAGGAAAAGCCTGGCTAACCCTGCTTCTCTACCTGAGCTGGATCCCATGCAGTCAGTGGGCTTCATCCCCCTCCAGTGTGCCCAGCTCTGGTTCCAAGGGTGGCTACTGTGCTGGGTGCTGTGCAGCTCCAGTCTGTGCATTTAGTGTGGCTCAAACACTGACACTGCCTCTGTATTTTAGCCAATTTAACCATCTCCTCTTGTGCTGGGATCTCTGGGTGTCTGTCTGAGGCATTCAGATGAATTAGTTCTGAAGTATTACTCCCTGCTGTACTTCAGCTGACACTGCATTGAGATAGCTTAGTTGTTTCTGCAGTGCTTCTCTGGAATGATTTACCACAGACCGGGTAATGGAGAGTAGACAGGATTTGTTATCTTTTATAATACAGGAGAAGATCAGTATGCATCTTAAACGAGGGAATAGCTTATAGCTTCCTTGACTTCATAGAATCATAGAATGGTTTGTGTTGGAAAGGACCTGATTAAAGCTCCTCCAGCTCCAACCCCTGCCACGGGCAGGGACCCCTTCCACTAGAGCAGCTTGCTCCAGGCCCCTGTGTCCAACCTGGCCTTGAACACTGCCAGGGATGGGGCAGCCACAGCTTCTCTGGGCACCCTGTGCCAGCGCCTCAGCACCCTCACAGGGAAGAGCTTCTGCCTGAGATTTAACCTAAATCTCCCCTGTTTAAGTTTGAACTCATCACCCCTTGTCCTATCGCTGTGTACATTCATTTATGTACCTTCAATGCAGATTTAAATTTGGAGGCAAATACATTTTGAGTATATTTCCTATTTTGCACATTATCTGTATTTTAATAGTATAGGTGGGAGCTAAATATCCTGCAGACCTGTTGCTATTTAAAACCAGGCATTTCACTTCGGTGTTTTTGTGTATAACCAGGAGATCACATTTGGCAGGAGAGAAGCTGCACTCAGTTCAAATGTTTAGCAAAGAGCTGTCAGTTTGCCTGGAATTAAAAATATTTTTTGTTGAATTAACCATTAACTGCAGTTTCTCCTTAAAAGGACCAATGTCCACCCTTTGTGGAATTACCTACAGAGCTGATGTCTTTCTTATTGTAGTATTTCACCAGTATTGTAAGCTTCAGTTTATTTTCTGAGTTATTTTCGATGAACTCTTTGGTATGCTTCCTAAAAATACAACTTTTTCAATGGAACGAGGAGGGCGCTGCCACAATACGCAGATTCATTTCTAAGTTTGGCCTTAGGTAGCAGTTGGCTTCTTTATCCAGATCTTCCAAGTCTGTGTAGATTTAAAAAGAATTGTTTCATTCCCATGTGCATAAACTACTTGGCAGATATTTTCTTCTGTGAATTCTCTGAACAGAATTCTGTCAAATTCTCCTCCAGAAGGAGGACTAAAAGTGTCAGTGTTCAACCAAAAAGGAAATCCAGCATTTAGCACTTGCCACCTTCCTCAGCAGACATATGTGAAAAGAGAATCTCAAATATTCCCTCATTTCCCCATGGACTTTCACTGTCCATCTCCCCCACTAATGGTAATTTCCTGACTGACAGCTGCAGTTCAGGTCTGATGATGTTCACACCATGAATCTGAAAGATGCTGTAAGCGCTGCCATGGTTTCCATGGTGAAGAGTATAAAAGAGGTGAGAAAAAGTTGGAATTGGTGAAGGCTCCGTGAAAAATATCTTGTGTTTTGATCATTACATCCAAGCCCCTGGGTGGGTGTAGATTGCTCAGGGCAAAGCAAACTTCCTTTTCTACAATAATAGGCCTTTCTGGAAAGTAAGATTTTTATGCTGGTAACTGCAGGAGCAAGATTATTCTTTCCTATATTTGATTTCTTTTTCATTCTTTACCATATGTCTAATAACCAAGCACATTGTCTGAGGTTAAATGCAGATATTCAGGACACATCTGAGAGAGAAAAACTTGGGGGTTCATTCGCATCTAGTGATAGAACCTCAAACTTTGAACCTACCTTTACCTACCATTGCAGAGACTCACATATGAAGAGTCTTCCAACAGTCTGTGCTCAGGCATTGGAACAGGCTGCCCAGGGCAGGGCTGCAGTCACCGTCCCTGCAAGTGTTCACACCCCATGGAGACGAGGCCTCAGTGCCAGGTTAGTGGTGGCCTTGGCAGTGCTGGGAATTGTTGGACTGGATGAGCTTGAAGGGCTTTTCCAACCTGGCTGATTCTGTGATTCTATATTGTAATAAAGTCTTCTGACTACTTGGTGTCTAGTGGATTCCTGCAGCATATTCTCACGCAGTCTGATTTAATAAGACCTGAGACATTTTTATTCCAGTGAAAGACAATATAAAAGTAGACTGGGCTCAGAGGAACTTGTGGAATAAGTCTGTAAATAGGTTTTTGGCTTATTGTTTGGTTTGTTGGTTTGGTTTTTTATTGTTTGGGGTTTGTTGGTTTTGGTTTTCATTAGTACCATATTGCTTAGTACATTTGCTGGTAGGATATTGGTTGGTTTATACATTACTCACTAGGCAGAGTTCAAATATTGCCTTTGACATAATGCCTGCTGTCAGCTCTCATACAACCAAAGTCTGAGAAGATCTCTTTCATTGCTCTGAAATAAAAGAATTATAACTACTGAGGGGACAGTGAAGGGTGCTTCTATATCCACTGCATTTAGACCAGGGGCTTTTGATAGTGGCTCCCTTAAGAAGGAAGATGTATTCTCTGTTTTTACACTTAGAAATGGTGTGAAAAGGCATGGAGTACCTGGTGTCTGAATTATTTTGCTACAGAGTGAAAACTGGAACCCTGTGTTTCTTTATGAATGATGATCTTTTCTCTCAGTTGTGCAGTAGTTGTTGTGAGTCATTGCAGTGAGCGTTTTTTCTAATACAGCATTTTAGGGCAGTCTCTAGTGATTGTACCTGTTTTCTTTGCTGGTTCAGTCCTTTTGTATTATCAAATATGCCTCCAGACTTTAAACAATTTGCCTATTGAAAATTTGAGCCAAAAATAGTGGACATTCAGTTGAAGGAAATCCAGTTGAAGGGATGAAGTTTGCAAGTCATCTTCTTGAAGGAAATCTTCAAGGAAAAGATCTGGTTGGTGTTATCTCTGAAACATATATCCATCTGGACCAGAAGGTTCATGTGCTTATCTTTGAGGCAAAAAGAAAGGTTTCATCTATTGCATGGTCTTGAATTGCAGGATTTCCTATAACTGAGCAAAATGCTGTGGAGCTTCAGTTGGACTGATACTTCCTTGTGAGATGAAGTTATTAGGCAGGACAGTGAGAAGAACAAGGGACAGGCAACACAGACACCACAGATACAACTCTGTTTAAGAAGTCCCGTTGCTGAGCTACTACATAGTTTCCCATGAAAATAGTCTCTTGTCTTTCCAGTCACTCAGGCACATTCTTTTTACTAATATATGTTGAACATATCCATTACATACGTTATATATCCCTATACAACACACCTTGGCATCACATCCAGTATGTACAGATGAAGTACCTTTGGCACTAGCTTAGTCTTTGCACTGGTACATATAATGAACCCAGTTCTACCATCTCTGGGCTGCAAAGCCCAGGTGAGCCCTCTCACCTCTTAGGAAGCTCTAGGGGAAATCATGGAATGCTGGACATGGTGAGCACAGTCGCTGGAAGAGAACCTACAACCTCCGTGATAACCATTGATCTTTGGGTGCTTTGCTAGTGCATGCAGCCCACCTCCTCCCCTCCAGATTTTCCCTTCCATTTTATTCTGCTCTTTTTTTTTTTTTTCTTGTATTACTGAGATATGAAAGTATTAAAATAATTAGTTAGTTTAATTGCTGAATAATTAATAATAATTTTAATTAATAACTTTAATTTGGCAAGTAATAATTTTAATTACTTTAATTGGTATTTTGCGATACTAAGCTATGGAGAAGGCAATCAGGAAAAGTGTATCTAATTGTGATTCTAAAGCTCCACAAAATGAGCACAATGAACAAAACTGTAGTCGGAAATAGCAAGTGCTTTTATTCCCCATTCACTTTCATTATCAGATTAAGAAATCAAAATGCTACCATGGTGTGCACCTGAAACAAGCACCTCAAGTGTTTCATGGTAAGAACTGTACTTGAGACATCAGTAACCCAAGATTAAAACCTGACTTTTTGGAATAGATTTGACATTTTGGCACTTTCTGCAGTGAGTAAATGTTAAGTATGAGTATCTCGAAGGTTCCCATTTAGTTCACCCCAAGTCACATGTTGGGAAAATCAATTTGTATGCATAATAATCGGAACTACAGTAAAGAGATCTTTGAGCTGGTTTTCTGCTAACTGGATTACTGTTGTTTTTCCTTAGCGTTTAGCTTCAGTGGGACTGGATGCCAAAAACACAGTGTGTATTTGGGACTGGAAGAGAGGAAAACTACTGGCGACAGCTACAGGCCATTCAGACAGGGTAATTGTATGAATTGAATTGTGCCTTGTGTTTTAAAAAGCATTTTTCTTTGTATCAGGTTAATGCAAAGATAATTTGGATCATTCTGCCTGGCTTTTAAAATCCTGACCAAGGTATTTATTTCTTCTCATTATGCCAGAAGTAGCATAAAGCACTGTGTTAGTAAAAGAGGCAGATGACGGATTCTTGGGCTGTTTACTAAGCTTAGGGAGGAAACACTTTGCAACTACACACTGATTAGGATGATTTATAGCTCTCTACATGAGATGTGAAGTGCTAGTTCAATGGACGAAGATCATCTTCTTTCTGAATATGTCCAAAAGACAGTTTATCCTGAGGGAAAGTTTAATTAGCTCTGGTTTCTTTTTGCTTTAGACAGTTACCTGTAGGAGAAACATAATTTAGATAAATAGTCCTTTTCTGTCTATTAACTTCAGATAAAGGATCTTAACTTCAATATATATGAGACCTGAAGAGGTTTGAGTTTTGAACATTATTCAGGATTAGGAAATGTTTTAACAGGTTTAGCATAAGCAAAATACCACCTCAACATATAAAAGCACAAGGATGTGTACCTTAAAATAAATTAATGACACATTCTGACAAATTCTAACCTTGTTATGATATTATAACGTGCTTGAATTTTATAATATTGAGCTTTATGATGTTTTATTACACGTGACAGAGTACCCATAAATGCAAAGCAGCAGACTAAATCCTTCCTTGCAGTCTGTGTATGCATACAGTCTACCTGCATCTTGTGTGTCATCTGAATAGATCTGGTGGTTCATTTTTACTTAAAAAGTTCATAACACAACAGAATCTTAGTCCTCATTCAAATTTCTGTTTCAGAACTGATTAATTTCCCAGTCACATCAGTGGAAGTTTTGCTACTGAGCTCAGTAGGTCCAAGATCAGGTTCTGAATTAGCAGAAGACCCAGGACAGGCAAGAAACACTAAAATCTTAGTATCCTAGTAGACTTTCACTACCAGCAAAGAGGTATTTTGCACTGAAGAGGGAGTGGGGAAGAATGCATCTCTAATTGGGCCACAGATTCCAATGATTTAGTGTACAGGAGTCGTAAGGCATTTCTGAGGGTGAAATATCTTGTGTGTTCTAAAACTTCTAAACAAATAGTACTTGAACTACTGTGAATCCTGATGTTCGTAAAGAAGATAAATATTCCATAGGAAGACAGTGCTTCCTGGTGTATAAAATGGTTGATGAGTAAGCTTAAAACAATACTTTTGTGTAAACTGATGAGAATTCTCTCGTGATTTATACTTAACAGCTGAAGAGCTACAAGCAGCAAAAAGTCCCATTGTCTTTCTGTACAGGCCTACATTTCCTGAAGTAACTAATGGTTGTGGAACCTTGTGGGTTTTCAGCTTGGACATTGAAAAGCTGAATGCCAGAGGTACAAAGTCTAAAACCGACAAGCTGTTGGAAATGTGGGCCAAAATACAGCCTTTTTGTTTCCATACCTTACAGAGTCATTCTCAGTTGGCATAATCCCATAGCCACAGAATACACTGTGAGTTTGTTCTGGTAAGCTACACAGGACCTTTTACTTCATTTTTTAGTGCATACTGTTATAAATACAAATGTGAGACTAATCAAAATGAAGAATTCAATTTTAACTCTGTAGATCAAGTCAGATGAACATTATTCACCCATTTTGTCACCGGGGTCTTTGGTAATCAGGTTAAATTAGATACTGTACCTTCTACCTAAATTAATGTATAAAGATAAATGCACCAGTCTGTCATCCCTAATCACACCATTAATTCCCACTTCACTTGACACAGTAAATAGTGTTTATTCAATAACATCTTGGAGCTGGAATACATTGGTATACAAAGGCAGAAATGAGGTGTGCTGACAGAACTCTGTGAGGAAGCCTACATATTTGCTTTAATCTTTACCTAAATGGTGTTCTTTCATTGTTAGTAATATGTTGGAGCAGAAATGATGCCTAAATATTGGCAAAAGCAAACTGAGCCTAGATGCAATTACTCTATAATTTGAATTATCAGCTTACTGTGTTTCTTAACAGATATTTGATATCTCCTGGGATCAATATCAACCAAATAGAATTGTCAGCTGTGGAGTAAAACACATAAAGGTAAACACTTTTTACTGTTTTAATCATTAAAAGGAAAATAAATGCCACAAAAGAAATTTGTTCTATTATATGATCAGGGTTTTAAACATAAAAAACTACCATATATATATATTTTTCTTTCTTTGTGAACTTTCTTTGAAGCCAGTTTAGGCACTCAGCAGTGGCTGAGGTGCAGATCCACTTAAGATCATTTGAGGTCATTTTCCTCATTACATACTTGTCATTTTGGGGTTCTCTGCCCTCTCCATTCCACTTCAGTTGGCTCAGAATTGTCTCAGCCTGTAGCGATTTCTCTCACTGAGCATCACAAAGGGTCACTGAGCAGGTACAGGAGGAATGAAGTTAAAGTATGGATTAAACGAACTGCTGTTTGGCCTGTCATGCTGCTGGTACTTGTAGGAATACCACAGGGAAGGTAAGCAAGACCTGAGAGATGAACAGACAAGTAGTGCCCACTTTTTGCTCACTCTAAGTCACTTTTCCTGGCAATTTAAATATGAACCTAGGTATATACTGTAAATTTAGGATAAAACATCCTCGTGTCTGTGAAAGAAATCCTTCTGTTTGCCAATATTCCCTGCAGGTTTCTATTTTTCTCCTGTCTCATCAAAAGCTTTCCTAACAGATGGCAATTATTTCACATGACTGGGGTGGGAAGAGCTTAACTAGAAGTTTAGGAAACCAGTTAATATCTCTAGCTCTGGTTAGTGAGAAGCTCGTGCCCTTAAAACCACCACTGCTTTCAAACTGTGGGTGGGCTTGGCAGCAGTGATACCATCTGTTGTATTCTGCAAGCTGTTTTCCAAAACCTGCCTTTGTTTGGCACCTGTATTCTGTTTAAAACGGCCATAATTGCCCTGAAATGCATCACACCAGGCAAAGTAAATACATATAGATAGAGGCATGCAAAACCCCAGTAAATAACTGTGGATGGGAAATGATTCGATGTTCCCCTCCAGTGATGCTCAAACAGTAGTCTGTATACTCGCCATTCATTGTAAGACTGTGAGAACATGATAATTAACTTGCAACAAAGGAAAAGAACAGCTCTGAAGTAATTGTGTCACTGTGAGAATGGCACTGGGACTTGGGAATAGTGCCATTTATTCCTTTAGCATTTCAGTTCTGTTGGCTCCTTTGGCTGAGCAGGTATTAGGTGTGGTAAAGCCTGGGAGCTAAGGGTGCTAAGGAATCACACACTGAGCCCAAGATCCTCCCTCCACCCCTTTCCTAACACGGCTATCTGCTCTCTTGTTCTGCTGCAGCTAACCAGAAGTGAGGAGAGCATATTTTTTGGTCACAGAAAGCAAGCCATAGAGGAAGTATTCCCACTGACTTCTCATAAACTGGCTTATTAAGAGGCAAAGGGAAAATGTAGGTGAATTAGAAATAAAGAAGGATCTGAAATAAGAATGCTTCATCCAAGGATTTTATGGAATTGTGCTTTATAGGAATTTTATAGAAGGACAAAGAGAAAGACCTAAAAGTTCATCTTAAAGCCATGAAAAGATGTAGGCATATAAAGTGGGAATGAGACAGGCATTATGCATCTGTGTCAGGCACTTCAATATTCCTGTCCAGTCCCTGACTGTATCTCTCCAGTGCAATGGACCACAGAGCATAGATCTCAGCTATAAAGAGCTGAGCTGGCAAGTCCAGACAGGACTGTGCTACACCACATAGATTTCCTCTGTCTCTGCGTGTGTCCAGAACACCCCAGTGCCTGCAGGCCTGGGTGTTTCAGCACTTCTCTTACACATCTAATTGACATTCTCTTTACTCTGCCTTCCCTAGAAGCACTGATCCTTGGGGGGAACAGAGAGCACAAACCACTCTGCTTGCTAAATTGTGTTTTTACAACAAAAAGGGGCACTCTGATTCAGAAAGAAATAGTGTGGTATTTATAGCTTACCACTAAAGACACCCTTCTAAGGCAAACTGTATTCTCTTGTCTCTTACGGTCAGTCTTACATTCTTTTCTGCAGGATCTGTGTCTGTGGAGAAGTCAAGAAAGTCACCATTCCACACTTAGAGAACGTAGTACACTTGTCAGAGAGAGGTGTTTCACGTGCAAGCATTTGCAGTCTCCATCCAACAGATGGTTTCTTTGTAAATGTAACTATATTTGAAGGACCTATCTCAGCGCACCGGAAAAGGGCAGAAATGTCTGCTTCAGGCACATAAGTTCTTTAAAATAAAGTATTTTATCACTTCAGAACTGTAGCTGTATGTTGAGTTTTGCAGACCAGAGAAGCGGCACATTCCTGGCTTTAAAAAGTGTGCATTGACAGATGCCCCCAGCAAAACATGATAAAAGGTAGTGAGGTAATGAGAAGGGAAGTGTAGCAAGAGTGAGTCAGAACTGTGCCTCACTTGCTCAGTTTGATCATTTTGCTCTCTTCTTGGACTTACTGCACTTGCCTGGGGGCGTCCATGGTAGGTGGGAAGGTTTTGGAGTAATGGGAATTATGATGGGACTGCAGGAGTCATGTTAAGTGTCTGTCCAGGATGTACGTCTGTGAGATCTGCACATTAATATGAGCAAACAGATATTCTGCAGAAGTTTTTCCTGATCTGCCGTTTCTATTTCACAGTTTTGGACGTTGTGTGGAAATGCACTGACAGCAAAGAGAGGAATATTTGGTAAAACAGGAGATCTCCAAACTATCCTTTGTTTGGCATGTGCAAAAGAAGATATCACATACTCTGGTGCTTTAAATGGAGACATCTATGTTTGGAAAGGGCTAAACTTAGTCCGCACAATTCAAGGAGCACATAGTGTAAGTCATGGTTTTAACATCATTTCCTGAAGTGAACTGTTTGTTGAATGGCAAAATTTCTTGAAGGCTCATCTGCAAAGATGATCTTCTGTTTCAGGCCAGAAGAATGTCTTAAGACTGCTCATCAATTAAGAACTTATATGTAATGTTATACTTCATGTATTGTCAACAGATGCTAGGGCTGAAACTGATATTGGCAGAACTGCTGATATTTATAGCATTGATTTAACAGAGCAGACTAAATCTGAAGGGACGTTTCTAAATCTAAAGTTTCACAGATTGAGTAGCTTTAGTTACGATCAGTTTACTTAAAAATAGTTGGTAAGCAAATGATCTGATTTTAAATAGAATTTTACTCCTAAAATTCCCAACGCTGAAGACTGACTCTACATAAAAGCTTCAATGTGAAGTAAATCTGTTTAATCTGCAAATTGCACTCCAGTCACATTCCAAAGGCTGTTTACTCCAACTGGCTTCATTCCACGCCCCCCCCCAGTTTGGAGCATTTGTAATTACTAAGAAAGGGGGATGTGTAGAATCATGTTAGGTTCCTAACCAGTCTAAAGGCAAAGGCACAGCAGGATTTTCAAATCTTGTTTCAAATGTATTTGAGGGCTACCCCTGTTTTAAACATGATTGTGGCTAACGGCATTCCAGCATGGGGGTTTGGAACAAAAGGAAAAGTGATGTGAAATCTAACGGTTGTCACTATAGTTTGCTTCTAAAACCTTTCTAGAAAGAGGACTGCAAACTTAACAGTTTGTTCTGACCTCCCAAATCGGTTATGCTGACAGTGCATCAAGATTCATAGTAGCTCTTCAAATCAGATCTAAGTGTTCAAGAGAGTAGTTGCTATTTATAGACATAATCCCTCATCTAGGAAAGCAGTCAGTGGGACATCCTACCTGCAGAACTGTTGTGTAATTGCCAGGTTGTGGTAATGTGCAACTGCAATAACATTAAAATACCTTTGGCAAACAGTATATTTGTATGTTCTGTAGTATATTTGCAGAACTTTTATTTGCAGAACTTCATTTAGATCCATTAGAATGATTAAATAGAATCTCTTTGTATATAGCGTCCAGTTTCATTCTTATAAATTATGGCTAATATGAATTCTCTTGCCCAATTTCCAGTACTAATTTATGAAGACATTGAACAAAACCACTTTGAAAACACAGGTCTTCTCTTCATTTTATTAATTTCCATGCAGTTCAGCTTGTCTCCTAACCAAGAGGCTTTCCTAATAGAGCACTGAATCAGCATTCATTCCATGAGCTATTACAGTGTAGTACAGCGCAGTCATCAATCACAAGGCCTTGTCACTAGTGAGGAAGAAATTCAGACTGTAACAGAAACTTGCCTTTCAGAGAAGAGAATGAATTGACACTCTTTCAGTTCCTGTCAGATTCCAGCTGATGTCTGAACTGAAATCGTGAAAGAATATCTCAGTCACCTCCACACCTGTAAGAATATTTGTGTGGCTTGTTTGCTTGGTTTTGCTTATTCTGGGTAACTATTTATTTTAAGTGTTCCATTATTTATTTAATGCTCCTCGTAGCAATATTAACTAAATCAGATTTAAAGTTCTATGTCTCTGCTGTTTGTACAAAAATCCCTACATCAGCCACTGAAGTGGGAGCACTTGAAATAAAAGCATCCCCCTGTGTTTGCTGTTTGGCTTTCTGGATGAACACCATTTTGCTGCCTAGCAGTTTCTAGCCTTGAACAAGAGTCTGTCCATAAACATTTGCTTTGTGTGTTTATTTTGATTGTAAAGAGCATTAAAACTTGTTATACTATTGGTTAACAGGCTGGAATTTTTAGTATGTATGCTTGTGAGGAAGGTTTTGCCACCGGAGGGAGAGATGGTTGCATTCGGTTATGGGACACTGATTTCAAACCAATTACTAAAATTGATCTCAGGGAGACTGAACAAGGATACAAAGGTAACAAGCTATTACTTTAATGGTTTTCACACATCTTGATAATGGGTACAATTTAATTTGAAGCATAAATGTCTGCATACTGCTGGGTTTTTACTTAATGACTGCATTAACTGTTGAGATCTGTATTCCCTCTTTTCTCTGACAATGTGACCTGAAGAGTTATCCATGTGCCATAGAATAAACAGGAGGATGCTTATAGGTGCTGCTCCCCACCATGCACATACAAGAAGATAAACAAAAACTAATTAAACACAAGAAGATAAGATAATGAAATCAGCCAATCTTTAACTTAATTAATTGCAATTCATTTAACTAATTGAGATTTCTGGAACCTGATAAGTCAAAGCTGCTGACCATCTGAGCACTCCATTAGGTCCGTCTGGAATTGTAGCACTTGGAATATTAATACATAGAAAGTTACTACTTCTGGACCATCATATTTGTTGTACCTACTCATGCTTCCTATGAGCTTAGTAATCACTTGGTTTTATGATTAGACTCTCAGAGCATTTATAATCTCCATAGGTTGTAGAGCATGCTTTAACAAGATCTTAGTCTTCTGGGAATTGTACACATCTGTCTGGAGTGAAAATAGAGCAGTCTGTCTGCTGGTTTGCACTAGGCTTTATACACTTTTGGCAGCCAACTTTGCAATGGTAATTGTTAATTTCCCCTGCTTCTCAACTTATGGTTTTAGACCTAGTTTTCATATGAAAATTACCATTGAAATAGTCAAGATGCCACTAAAAAGGGTAAAAGCTACTCTGTCAATTATGGACATTTTGGCTGTGATCTGGTAACAAGCTCATTCTTTTTATTTTTTGCCTTAAACCAAATGAGCTGATGATCCTAATGCTTGTAAAATGCATAGGTTTGCAAGGTCTAGGCTCATCCAGCAAGCAAACTGCACAGCCTTAGCTGGCTGCTGCTCCACCAGTTTGCCTTGTGCAGTGTAAACCGGAATTTAGCCCTCCAAAGCGTTGTTGGAGGCACCAGGCTGGTACTCCCTTTGTACTTCTGGCTTGATGTCATTTTTTGTGGCCCAAATCATAGAGTAGTTAGAATCATAATGTCTAACAGTCATTTCTAGGAAACAGTGGCAGTACCTTATGATTTACAGCAGGTTTGATCAGTTTAGAAATGCCTTGTAAAAATTGAGGAGAAATAAGCCTGTACATGTGGGTGAGACAGGTCATTCTGGATAACGCCAGTGTTGCAGGCAGTCTGTTCCTAATAGAAGTCAGAATAACATATATGAAGGGAAGCATAGGGAAAGCAGTGCTCACACATGATACATGCATCTTCAACATCCTCGGGTCTTTGTGAAGTGATTCTGAAAGGGAGAATCGCTTCGTCCCCTGCATTTGTGAGACCACAGTAGAAGCAATCTTACTGCTCTCACCATTGCTTGGGATGTGACCACACACAGCACAAAGCAGACTTTAGCTGCTATCAGTTACTTTTAATAGACTGTAGTTATCTTCTGTGGCAAGTTATTACTTCAAGCTTATAACTTACATTACAAAGCTTTAATGTCTTCATAAAGGTGTCATCTTCTAGCACATTGTCATCAGAAAACACCTAGCTATCCCTCTACAGGTTGCCTAAGAAGTGATTTTGGTCTTGATGGAAGTTAAATGAAGGAATGGCTTATTGAAGGCAAATCCTCAATGCTGTGGAGTGATTCTAACTTAATGCCATTATTTCTACCATCTCCTAAATGCTGCAGAATACAGAATATACAGATGAGAGCAGATGGGTAGAAGCAGGCACTGTGACAGCAGCTATATTGCTGAGAGACAATCAATAAAGGCTTTTGCTTTCTTACATGGCAAAAGTAGTAAAGAATTTAGTTTAAGCACGTTTGTAACTTTAAGCAATAGAGTCGGCCTTAACTGCTTACCTATGACCTTCTGTCAGAATCACAGACTGGTTTGGGTTGAAGGGAACCTTAAAGCTCTTCCAGTTCCAACCCCCTGCAATGGGCAGGGACACCTTCTGCTACAGCAGGTTGCAAAGGCATCAGCTTTCAAACTTAAAATGTCTTTCTAGGGTACCAGGAAGACTTCACAGCCTCCCATGTACTCATTCATCGGTCATCCCATACTGAAGGATACTAACCACTTTTTAAATGGGCTGCATCAGCAGTAACAATCTGACCATAGGCTTGGCTTTTATATGTAAAATATACATGTATTAGTAAAAAATTCTGACAATAGATATCTTTATGTGCAGTATGTCACATTAAACATTACCTTTTCCACATAAAAGATGTACTTTGTATTCTCAAACTTAACAATACCCATTTCCCACTTAACATCTAAACTTCATTGTGTGTGTAGCCTTTCGTATGTATCAAGAAGATACAAGTCATAACTTCAATGTGAATTTAGCTAAGTCACAAAATGACTATCAAAAGGTCAATGGACCTTTTGGAAACGGACAAGACAGTAAGTGAAGATTAATTTGTCTTTCTCGAGAGATGACACAAAATGCCTACAATGAATATATTTTATTTGTGACCATCAGTTAATTGCATTGTGCATTTGGTTCCAAAAGATGTTCAAATGATGACGTGGTTGACCTTGCCTACATGACTAATGGAGTTGTTATTCATTCACATCTCACAGCATCCAGAGCCATTACCCAGACTTTAATTTTCATATCCTGGAACAGAAAAGAAACCCTGCAGGGAGTCAACCAGAGGATGCTGTCAAACTGCTCAGCCTGCTAAGAGGCTGTTTCTAAGCCTAAGTTAGTAACATTCCACCTGCAAAGTTAGGATCAGATTTGTGGAATAAGATCAAGTTGTAAAAGTTATGCAAAGCAAGATTCTGTTGGCCAGGGGCTTTTTGGGGTGTTTTGGTTTATTTTTTAACAGTCAGCTGGGACTAAAGTGTGGTAGCACAGGCACGAACCATTTAGATTCACCACTAAAATGTATTCAACATTGTATTTAAATGTGAAAAAAGAAAAGTAGTGAAGAAAGGAACAAAACCAGCTTCAGTCACAGGAACCTTGCCTCATCTAAACTTTACAGTTTTAAATCATGTGAAATTGAATTGCTATTTAAAGTAAATTCCCAAGGTTTACACAAAGCATGAGAGCTTGATCCTTTGAGGAGCTGGCAGCAGCAATATTAGGTACTCAGCACCTTCCTAGGACTGAGATTTTCTCTTCCTCTGTAAATTAGGATGATTTAACAGAACTGGTTTGAGACTTTAATCAGCTGTGATGTGTTATAAGACTTCAGTGTGAAAACATAACAGTGGCTGTAAATTAACTCTTGAAGTCTCAATGATCTTCACTGTACTACCACTTTGTCTTGTCATTGCTATTAATCTAAGACTATTCTGTCCCCTGTCAGGTCTGTCCATCCGAAGTGTCTGTTGGAAAGCAGACAGGCTTTTAGCAGGGACACAGGACAGTGAGATATTTGAGGTGCTAGTAAGAGAGAGAGATAAACCCATGCTGATCATGCAGGGCCATTGTGAAGGGGAGCTCTGGGCCCTGGCAGTCCATCCAAAGAAGCCTTTAGCAGTCACAGGCAGCGATGATCGATCTGTACGGTAAGGCTGGATCTTATTTATTGTCTTACTCATTCATGGTCACATTGATTTGTCATCTTTTTATTTTAGGACCCCATTGAGCTTTTTTCCCCATGTTTTTCATGAGGGAAAAAGCAGCTTTGCTTTTTCTCTTCAGCCCTCATATTTGGGTTCCACACATGGTATAAAAGTAATCAGAATTGATGTTCAAAACATGCTGGATTTATATACTCTGCTCTAAGTACTGTTCTGAACAGCAGGGATAGGTATCTCAGTAGAGAATGGTCACCTCCCACTTCTGCCAATAAACTTAAAACCTAAATACCTTTTACCAGTGGTTTACACAGCAGGAGTCTGCCTCAGCCTAGAGTGTTAGAAAATCTGATCTAAACCCAATTCAGTTAAAATGCCACAAAATGGGATTAGTGAAAAGGTGCTGATGTGCCCCAATGAAGATCTTTGAGGTGTTTAGTTGTAGCACTTGTGCCTCAGGGCTTTGCAGCAGAGAGCTGAAATCTTGTGCACAGATTTTGTGGATGTATTTGTGGAAATTGTCACCAAGTCAAGGCTGGCTTTTTCCTGGGCCTGTTAAAATCTAAGCCTTTTTAATAAAGTAAGGCTTTATGGTGAAGTTTGGAGATTAGACTAAGATTCCCACTGTAATGATGTCCTCCCATACCCACACAGCTGCTGTGTGTTACCTCAAGTGGGCAGAGCCACTGCCCTTCATGACTAATTATTTACTTGTGATTTAAGAGACTGAGATTTTCGTGGCTGCTAAAACTACCCATGGGGACTGGAGAGATTTGTGGGAGACCTGGCTTTATTGTGGTGGTCTCCCAAGTCTTTCCTCAAGTTGTGGGTCTTCCTTTACCCTGCAGCACAGTGCATACAGTGGGGTTCATGGCAGCTTGGTATCTCAAGCTCTGGTACCCATGATGTCCTCATTAGTGTTTTCTCCTATCCCACTATCCTAGTTTCTAAGCCCTCCATCAGGTTTTTCTCCAACCCTATGCCAGATGGGTGATGGCAGCTTTTCATCTGATCTAGATAATTTGATTGCATCTTTTCAAATCAAGCCCAGGCAGCTTCCAAAGGGTTCTTCAGTTTTATAGACAACCAGGCAACCTATTTCAGAAACACACCTGGATTCTACCACTTGGGAAAAATCAATTCCCTGCCATATATACAGCTTCTAATTTATGCTCTTTCAGATTCCACGTTATGATTCCCCTCTGCTTTGAGGCTGGTCAGCTGGAATTTCTTTTTCCCTTTCCTTTCATTTTACTTGCGCTGATTTCCTGTTCCTGCCATCCCTCATCTCTTTTTAACCATAATTAAAACCCAGAGTGTGAAACTAATGGAACTGCCAGTTGTTCGCCACAGTCATGTTATCTCCCTGCTTCCTACACCTTAGTACGATTTCTTTCAGTTCATAAAACACATGAGTAGTCTCTTCTGGTTGAGTTTATCTGCACAGATGTATAGACAGACAGAAGTTCATATTGCCTGCGTTCTGGTGGGATGCAAGCCAGTTCTGAAACAAGCTGCAAAGCTGGGATTAGCATTGTGCTGCCCTCAAGCTAATAAGCCTTGCTAAGACTTTGGATCTCTTTTCTTGGGCTCATCTCTGGGTTAGTGATAACATAGCTCTGGCTTGGAGCTGGGAGATGCACTGCTGGCTCAAATCATGCCAGAACAAACTTGTGCCCCTCTGTGAAAGACTCTGCAGGCAAGCTCTTTGTGCACATACAGGCTTCATTAGTGGTGTTCTTATGATTATTATCATTGTTATAGTTATTATGTTACTGCTGCCTTTGGACATTGCCATTCTATCAAGTGTCTAAAGGCAGCAGTAATATGCAAGCATAAAATACCTGGTTTTGTTAACATTGCAGGTTATTTTACTGTGCTACATCACACATTCATTTAGCAGTTGAGGCACTAGAGAATGTGGGGTTTGAATTCGAGTTCAGACAGAGGTATTTTTTACGTACTGTGGCTTCATGTGAGGAATAAAAAAAAGTCCATAAAGGGATTATGGATCTTACTTCTCTTCCCCTCTCCAATAACAAAATTGCATTGACAGGAATGTTTCTATAGTGCTGTGTCAGTTTTCTTAGTATTTGGTTATCCCATTATTTTGAGAAGTGTTGCTATATAATATAAATCTAAATTGTTTTACAGATAAAAATATTTATTGGGCCAGATTATTTTCATGTCTGAGATGTCTCAATGGAAAGAACCTCTGTAAGTTAAAGGGAATTACTGTAGCCTTTCCCTCATGCAGCTGAGAGAAGGCTCTAGCCGAATACAGCGCTTTAAACTTCACAAGTATACCAACTAGGAAAGCTGCCTGCTTCCCACCTCTTCCAACAGGAAAAAACCACCATTCTCATCTGAAAGCAAAGAGCCACACAGAATCAGTCATTACATTTGTTCAGTGGACCTCACATAGGTCTTTTTGTAATGTGGTGCTAAAACACCTACCTGAAGGGCCTCAGGTAGCAGCTGCTCTTCTGGCAGAACCTCTCTGCTGCACTGTCTTCTGGAATGGTCTCCTTCTCTATTCCTGCATTTGTAAGAAGGCTGATTAGAAACCTGGCTTTATATGAATGCATTTGAATATTTATACCTCTGACTTCTGTGTGGAGCCTTGCTCTGCCAGTTGAATGGAACAGCAGCAGTAAAGCTCCTGTCCTCAGCTATGGCTTTTTCTGCAGATGAAGAGGGTACGAGTAACCCTCCTGGGAGGCTGTAGTCTGTGCTCCAGTAAATAAACTCACCCACCAGAGAGGTGGCAGGAAAGTCTGGGATGCTGGCTAATAAAATGATGCTTCGTGAGCCCATCTGGGTTTTATAAAGTCAGTTATTTAAACAACGCAGAGGAAAATTGTCATAGAATGGCAGAAACACCTTATTTGAAAATGCAAACACTTCTCACATGGCAATAGTTTACCTCTGACTCTTCCAAAAACAGTGTGCAGAAGTGTATTGCCAGAATAGATACTTCTGCTGTTTTCATAGGGCTCTTACTTTGTCAGATGTTTATACAAATGGGTGCATGTGTGCAAAATGCTTTTATTTTTCTTTATAAAACTAAAAAGCTCATGTTTGGAATTACCCTTCCGTTGATTCAAAAAGTGGCTTCTTTGGTTTTTGAGACACTGGAATTATTCTCCTTGTGCTGCCATGTATTGCAGTTACGCTTCTAATGCATTGGACAAAGTGATTCATGGGAAAGCAACAGTTTGGAGGCAGATTTTAGCCTGACATATCCTTTGAAATCTTTCCAAATCCTCTCTGGTTTGTTCCTCATTGTGTTGGGCTCACAGCTTCTGCCTCGCAAGGCTGCTGAGATTCTTGCATCTGATCCTACTTCTGTTCTGTCTTTGAAAACAGTTTCAGCATCCCACATCCATTTTGTTCCCCAGGAAGAACAGAGAAGCCTTTTCAAGTTCTTTCTCATCCTTTTCAAGTTCTTTCTCATCCTTTTCAAGTTCTTTCTTATCCTTGAATTCTCTCGGCCTAAGAGGAAACAGGCATCGTTCAGGGTAGTTGATTCTAGACTGATCCTAAAACTTTACTATGACAAGGCCCACAGGGTTTCTGCTTGAAAGGAAATGCTCAGGTCACAGATTTCCATCCTTTCTCAGTGCAGGCAGTCAAGTTCTATAATCCTTTCACTAAATTTATCAAACTCTAGCTTTACTTTTTTTCTCCTGTTTCTCTTACTTCAAGGCCGTTACTGCTGGGGTGGACAGAAACTTCCTTTTCTCAGGCTATATTCACATTCTGTTGATGCTGTTTGTTCCAGTGCCAGCATGGTCCCTCAACTGAACTGTTTCTCCTTTGACATTTATCTTACTGATGTGTTTTTTGGAAGCAATCCTACCCCCTCCCAGCCTTTGTTTCATTAAGGTATAAAAATTAAACTCCTTTGTTCATCTTTGATGTGATACAATCTTCATTCTCTTAATCATCCCATTAATCCTTTGCTGCATCTGTTCCTGGTTTTATTCCAGTTTCTTTGGATAATTCATAAGGAACATGCCAGATGTGTGCTATTGTTTTTTGTGTACCTCCTGGAAGAGCACCCAGGATTTCCCTTCTCCTGTCTGCAGCTCTGTCAGTGATAATAAAAACAGCAAGAGATCTTCCTCCTTTTTGCTGGTTCCACTGAGCATACAGCATAGTGCTAGACATAAGGCTCTGAAAGTGTGGGCTTTGCTTAAGTTTCATTCCATGTGTGTTTGTTTCATCATCAGGAAACCTCTGTTTCTTCCAGCAGGATAAATCCATCTCCAGGCTCACAGTGCCTCCCAGCATGCTGTCCATAGCAGATCCCATCAGCATTCTCATCTCCTGTGCCGGTGTCTAGCGAGAATATTAAATGTCACTATTCCAAAGCTTGTGCCTAGAAATGTCAGTGCTATCTTCCAGCCAGCCTGACTGTCTCTTTCTGTAAAGCTTGCTGTAAAACTTCATCCAGTGTCGCATTGCACTTCTAGGACAAACTGTCATCTTCTTGAGTTCAGCCAATGATCACATATGCTACTGTTCAAATACTTCATGCATCTTTTACAAACACATCAGATGTACAGTGCTGTCCTCAAAATATTGCTATTAGTGACTTAATTTTTCTACCTCAAAAGGGGTTTTATGCAATTTCTTCCATACTTCTAATATTCTTTTCTTTAATTCTACATCTTCCATTCTACGGAGATCGGATTAACCAGCTTGTAGTGATCAGGGGAACTCCCTCTATTCCTTCTTAAAACTACAGGGATATGGTTTGCCTTTCTCTGTCTTATGGCATAATTTATTGGTTGATTCTTTCTATTTACGATGATGTAAATGAGTGAATCAGCATGCAGTTTTGTCTGCTGCTTCATCCAGGGTTATGAAGTTGTGTTCCAAGATGTTCCCCATGGCTGGAATGTTTTGTTCTCTGAGTGTTGCCTTCACTTTCAGTGAAGATTTCAGTCTGCTCTGAACTGACCCTTTCTGTCTACAGAAACTGCATTTTTTGTTATATTCTGTGTTATATTTTGTTATTTTGTTTATAAGTAAAGTCCAGAGGTAGCACCAAATGATAATGTGATTTAGCTTCACCCTGTTTTCTCTTCCTCTGTCACAGGTACACAGAATCATAGAATCCCAGACTGGTTTGGATTGGGAGGGACCTTAAAGGTCATGCAGTTCCAAACCCCTGTCACGGGCAGGGACACCTTCCAATAGACCAGGCTGCATGTTCAAGTCTGAGGTGCCATTCCTGCTAGAACTGGGACCAGTAGAGAATCTGAAGCTGGTGCTTCACTTGAACGTGTCTGTGGAAGCTTCATTTGATATTATTTGCCCAGACATTCAGTGCCAGTGTCAAGAGAATGCTGTGTCCATGTATTGACTCAGGCACTCATTCTGCACCCCCTTTCTCTTCTCGATCAATAGAGTTTTGAGGTTTTAAAAACTACATTTTAGTAGGTGTATATGCTCAAGTCAGTGACATCATCTTTGTTCCATGCTTGGAAAGGAACTCATTATAAAGTCTTAATACAAGGTGTGCATGCAAATGGGCCCTTACCAACTGACTTAGACTTTGTGTTTTTACTCTGGATGCTATTGAAATATTGTGCAGTCAGGAAAAATGTGCTCTGCTTCCAATTTGCTTTGGTGCAGATTATGGAGTCTGGCTGACCATGCCTTGATAGCCCGTTGTAACATGGAAGAAGCGGTGCGGAGCGTCTCTTTCAGTCCGGATGGATCCCAGTTAGCACTCGGAATGAAGGATGGCTCCTTCATTGTTCTTCGAGTAAGGTACAAGGAGAAAATCTTACATTACTTTCTCATATTAGTAGTTTTAGTAGTACATGAGTGAGATAACAGTTTTGAGGCACATCTCCTTGATCATACAGTTCATTTCCTGTCATACACAAGAATGGATACCAGGCAAACTAACTGGTGATAGAAAGACACTTTTAATCAGTTGTAAGATACATGTGAATTCTCCTTTTCCCAGAAGATGACAAGCCTCTTTTTGCATGAATGCATCTTACTCAGTAGGCATTTTCTGTCTGGAATACTATTATGGAAGACACACAAGAGTAGGTAAAACACAAAGTTGTCCATAAGAGTGAAACAGCCAAACAAAATAGTGTGATTTCCTAACACACAAGCTATTTTAATTGATGCTTGGAAGAGATTACTGCTTCCTTAACATCACTTCATATGTTTGGTGAGCATATATTGTAAACATTCCGAACTACTAGTGATAAGAGAGAAAGCCTGTAGCTGATGGAGGATCTGTGAAATCTCCTGTAAATTTACTGCTTAATGACTTTAGCAAAACTTAAATGATCTGTTCATATTAATACAAAATCCTTTTCAAAGACTACTATTTTTTCTACAGAGGTTAATCTTCTTTCTCTCATGGTAATCTTGTCTTTGCTAATTTGCATGATAACTAACATTATTAATCACTCAGCTTGTGGAGACTGTTAATGATAAAACCAGCATTATTGCTTGTATAAGGCCCTCAATGCAATTGCTTTTCCATCTGCTCCTTCCCTGTGACAGACCTTCTGATGGGGTGACAAATCAGCAGCACAGGATCCAGTAAAACTGGGTGATGCCAATGTGTTTTGTTGTCATTTTCTTTGAATCATGCACTCAGCCATATGAATCTGTATTCACTTTTTTCTTGGCCAGGAATGATCTGGATCTATGGAATGATCCAGAGAATGAGCTGCTCTTCTCAGTAGCAATATTGACTAATGGAATAGTTATGTTACCAGTTTTTGGTAATAACTGGTAGCTCTGAGCAGGGCTAAGAACTGATTTGGGGTTTTTTCTCCCAAGACATTTTTTGAAGTTAAAAATAGTTATGAATAAATAAGAATTTTCCTAACAAAATTTCTGCTGTTACTGACATTCTGGAATGTCACCATTTTAAGAGAAATTTCTAACAAACTTAGTCTATTAGGTCTTTTTAAGATCCTGATCATCTGTAACACTAACCTTTCCATTCATATTGGCATCTCTCCGAAATCTCAGTCTTCAGTTATGGATAATTCTCCTTTCAGGACTCTGCTTTTAGCAGTGCTATGTATCAGCATTTTTAAGCAGTAGTAACAAAATTTATTAGGTTTTAAACAGATTTGAGTCTTTTCACAAAGTTTATGTTTCTACCAACAATTAATTAAAGCAGAAATAAGGAAAAGTATTTTAAAAGCTTAAAATACAGAGTAACAGCAGCGTGGTATCCCCAGAAGGCTCTTCCTCCCAGCATTTTCTTATAGCCCAAACGTGTAACCTGGTGTGGATTGTCTTTTTGAATTAATGGAACTGGGACTTGGCTCATGTTCAGTCAACTCAGGGGAAGATTTTATTTTAGTTTAGGTTTAATTCTTTCCTCATAACCTAAGAATTTGGGGAAACCTACTTGCAAAAATCTGGTCTGTATCGTTGGCATTACAGGTTTTGGTTCTTTGATTGATAGGGGGTTATATCAAGTGTAATTTGATAGGGAAAGGTGAATATTTATATAAACAGACTATGTAACTGTTGGATTTTTTGTCAAAGACACATGCAAGGTGTTGTCACTTCTCTGTTTTTCCATTGGTGGGTGATGGCAGTGGTGATGCTGCAACCCCAAACCCACGCACCATGACCAGCTAACTAGTCATGGTGTGTGGGATTAATGGTATCTAACTTTGCCAGTCTATTTGTTAGCCTCTAATCTAAACTGTTTGCCTCTCTTCCCAGAATGTGGGAGTCAATGTGGAGAAGTGGGTGTCTTCCAACATGGTCCTTCTAAGTAAGAAGGAACTCGTTTTCCAACGCCTGTGCAAAAACCCCCAAATTAAGTCTGGTCTAGTTTAGACTAGACAGCTAACTATGTTACAGGTAAAATTAGGTGAATAGACTTAAGAACATCATTGACAGGTAAAGCTGTTTCTATCTTGTGCCGTAAAAGTATGCTTATAGCCAATGAAAGCAACAGGAACTTCTCAAAAAACAGGATGATTTTAGTGCAATCTGGTTTTTGTTGTACAAATTATTCAGTGCTTCTATCTTCATTTTTGTCTTAAATATTTATGATTGCCTGTTCCCAAGTCTGCAGTTCACAGTTCACACTTTCACTGGTGGTTCTTGCAGAGACATGACCGAGGTGGTTCACATTAAAGATCGCAAAGAAGTGATCCATGAAATGAAGTTTTCACCAGATGGCTCTTACCTTGCTGTGGGTTCCAATGATGGCCCAGTGGATATCTATGCCGTGGCTCAGCGGTACAAAAAAATTGGAGAATGCAACAAATCTATGAGTTTTATTACTCACATTGACTGGTCTGTGGATAGTAAATTTTTGCAAACCAATGATGGGGCAGGAGAGAGACTGTTCTACAAGATGCCATGTAAGTTTACAAGTGGTTCATGTTATGGAAAAGTAAACTTCAGTATGGCTTTAATGAGGACAACAAAAATGCAATAGAAATAGTACAACCTGCAAGGGGAGTTTCTTGACTGGACTTACATAAGTATCTGCTGTTTGTTTTGAAAATCAGCGTTCACAGAATATATCCACCTTCAGCTTGCATTAAGTAAAAGCTGTCTCTGCATTTACTTCTGCATAAATTGTATGAGTTTACATAACATGTTTTTATGCTTGTTTATATGCAGCTGCAGTAGAACTTATGTATGATGTCCTCAAATACTACAAATCATGGAATGGTTTGGGTTGAAGGGACCTTAAAGCTCATCCAGTTCCAGCCCCCTGCCATGGGCAGGGACACCTTCCACTAGAGCAGCTTGCTCCAAGCCCCTGTGTCCAACCTGGCCTTGAACACTGCCAGGGATGAGGCAGCCACAGCTTCTCTGGGCACCCTGTGCCAACGCCCCACCATCCTCAGAATGAAATGTGAATATTATAGTAATTTAAATAAAATTGTGAATATTTTTAACTTATTGAGGTTGAAAGACTAATCACAGTAAGAAGACAAAGAAAAAATAGATTAAATGGAGTTTACTGTAAAATGAATGACTAAACTGATTATTCACTTCTGTATTTGCAGCTGGGAAGCACATAGCTAACAAAGATGAGGTCAAAGGAATTCACTGGGCCTCATGGACCTGTGTGTTAGGATCTGAAGTGAGTGGAATTTGGCCAAAATACACTAATGTTACAGACGTCAACTCTGTGGATGGAAATTACAACAGCTCAGTGCTAGTGACTGGAGATGATTTTGGGCTGGTTAAATTATTCAGATTTCCATGCCTAAAGAAAGGTAAGACAGTGTTTTGTATTTCTGAAGAGTGCAGTACTTACCTTGGTACCACATCAGTGTATTTTCTAATGGCAGGTTTAGTGTATAATTCAAGTGACTGTGCACACAATTCGTATTAGTATTTATGGGCATAAAGATGAGACTTTAACCCTCTGTGTATCTAGCAATTTCCTACCAATGTGTATGTGCTGGAGTTTAGAACTGTTGAGAACATACAGTTTAGTGTGTGCTTATTCTCATTTTCTAGAATCTGACTCAGACTTTACATCACATCAAAACTGTATCCACACCAGATGCACTACTATCATCTGTCCACATTTGTGCCACTAACTGTTGCAGAAACTTAGAAGGGTTTCACTGTCAGTCATTTGCTTCACATCTATAGCAGGCTTTTAACATAGATTATTTCCTCAGGGTCTGCACTGTAACGTGCATAAAGGCAACAGAACTAAATAATACAGCCTTTTGGCTTTCCATGATCCATGTGGTATCATATCAGTGTATTTTCAGATAGGAAATTTGAATTTATGTTGATAGTACAGTATGTAATACGTGTGTATAATTCGCATTAGCAGTAATGGCCATGAAGGTGGCAATTAAACCCAATGGGTATCTGGTACTTCCTGCCAAGATTTAAAGACTTCTCTGAAAACTGAAGTGAATGTATCATTCATGTTATTTTATGCCATTTATTTTTACATTATAGTAACTTTGAGCATCAGAATATCAAAAGGCATTTAAGTATTATTTTGTCTTCAGTTTCCGTAAGAGTGTTCAGGCTGCGTTTCCATTAAAAACCAGACTGTATTAGTCACAGTGTTGTGGGGTTTTTTCCTTCTTACATACTGAAAGTCCTGGTTTTGGTTTTAGGAGCTAAATTTAGGAAGTACATTGGCCACTCAGCCCATGTAACCAATGTCCGTTGGTCCCATGATTTCCAGTGGGTTTTAAGTACAGGAGGTGCTGATCACTCTGTGTTCCAGTGGCGGTTTATTCCAGAAGGGATAACAAATGGCATCCTTGAAACATCTCCACAAGGTAAACATGATCTCTTCTGAAGTGTTTGTTAAATAAAACCAACATAGAATGCAGCAGTGGTAAAAAAACTCGTGTTGAGTGAATTCCTTGGGATTACTCAGCATGTTTGGGATACTGCATTTTTCATAGACAACCATTTATTTCAGGCAAGTCTTCTGCAAGCTGCAGTACTGTATGCCTAGGCATACACAAGTACTATTCATCAATGTGATAAAAGCCATTTAGATGGGAGATTACTAGATCAAGATAAATTCTCAGAATTAGCCATCTAACTTGCCTTAAGAAGTCTGAGGAATTCTTTCTCTTTCCAGTGCAATTTCACATATATACGTGATAGCTGCACTTGAGACTGTTTTTCTTGTTCTATTCATGACACTTACAGCATTGTACAATAGCCAGATGAATTGTGGAGTGGCACTTGCTGAAAATTGGGTTCCCTGCAGCAAAAGGGCAAAACTTGTGCCTCCACAGTTTGGTAAAATACCTTTGTAAAATGGATTTGTTACAGCAGATCTATTTAAACACAGACAGCGATCACACCGAAAGGTTTTATTTACCACTTCTGTATGTTTTCACTCCAAAACCTATTAAGAAAACAGTATTTTCTCAGATGATGGGAATGTACCAGTAACTCCTCAGTTATTGTACTTCTCTCTGCCACCTTCCTGCCCCAGGCATCAAAACAGGAGAAACAGAAATGAAACCTGGCACATTCAGTCAGCCCCATGATATTTATAAGCTGCTTAAGCTTCCAAAGTTCTTGAATGCTGCTTCGCCATAGTTTAAGTTATATAAAACCATCATATACTATTTTCTTGTGATTCTGTGTGTTCAAAGGACTGATTTTTATTTATTTATCTTTAATGTAGAGGGTGGTGTTGACTCCTACAGTGAAGAATCAGATTCAGATTTATCTGATGTGCCAGAGTTAGATTCTGACATTGAGCAGGAAGCTCAAATCAACTATGATCGCCAGGTGAGTAAAAACTAACCCACTGTGCCAAATACCTGACAATTTATCATGACTATTCCATAAAGTAAAAGAAGCTTGCAGCTAGTTCAGCAGACTAAGAAGATTATCTTGACAATATTCAGCTGATTATGCAACCAATATACATAAAACCAGAGTTTACTTTAGCTGAAGATGAGAATTCAAAAGGGTTTGGAGAAAAAATAGTTTATGTACTACTATATGTTAGAATAAAGAATATATCTTAAAAAGCACCAAAAATAAACAAGGTTTTGTGAGATCTTATTGCTATTCCCATTTCCATAATAAAAGTTAGAGAAGACTTTTCAGGCCAGTTAGTCTTAGAATGCTAGTTTGTAGAATACAGCTGATGGAGTTTTTGTGTGACTTCTGCATATTCAAAGAAGAATACCAATACTGAGTTTGAAACCTGCATAATAGAGTCATTTGTGACAGATTCTTTTTTATTGCCAAGGACAAGAATGTCCAAGAATTAAAATTCCCCTGGTTTACAGGAACCAGGTAAAACTGGTTTCTAATAATCACTTAATGCATTTCCTTTTAGTAGCAGTGTGCTGTGAGCTAAATTAAGATAGATTGCTTCCACACAAGAAGAACACAGATCAGCATTCTTTACTGCATTGTTTTTTTCAGGAATGGTAGTGTGCCTTTTCACTCTTCAACCTGATCCTTTAGGGTTGATTTATGCTTTGTCACTATGGGCTTGGCTGGTGATCAACCCTGAACTTGGTTACGGACACCGAAATCTGCTTTGCTGCTGTCACTGTGGGACTGCTCCCTCTCTGAGAGGGCACGCTCTTGGCTGGCCTTGTGATCAGGCTCAGCTCCTGGCTCCTCTTCTTCACTCTGCTGCTCCATGACCTGAGGTTTCACCCAACCTCCATCAGGACAATTACACAATACTATGTTAGAAACCATTATTCAAGTCACAAAGTTACATCAAGTTTAGAAAATGCCATAACAAAACATAGTTCTGCCCTTTTTGGGTGCATGGATTATGATTACTCATTGCTGCAGGACTTCTGCTTCATTTGGTGTATGGAACATTTAGTTCTTACCTAACAAGGAACTATTCAATCTATTTTCATTCATCAGCTGCCTTTATTGCACATTGCTTGAACATGTCTCTGGAGACAGAATTGTTTCCCTTGTGGTTCTTTCCATTCCATTCATGATACTGAGTGCTTCACAAACACTGAACTTTATAACAGTTTGTGGTGTGGAAGGGTGATGTTGTCCTTGTTTTCATAGAATCATAGAATAGTTAGGGTTGGAAAGGACCTTAAGATCATCCAGTCCCAACCCTCCTGCCATGGGCAGGGACACCTCACACTAAACCATCTCACCCAAGGCTCTGTCCAACCTGGCCTTGAACATTACCAGGGATGGAGCATTCACACCCTCCCTGGGCAACCCATTCCAGTGCCTCACCACCTTCACAGGAAAGAACTTCTTCCTTATCTCCAATCTAAACTTCCCCTCTTTAAGTTTGAACCCATTACCCCTTGTCCTATCACTCCAGTCCCTGATGAAGAGTCCCTCCCCAGCATCCCTATAGCCTCCTTCAGATACTGGAAGCTGCTCTGAGGTCTCCACGCAGCTTCTCTTCTCCAGGCTGAACAGCCCCAACTTTCTCAGCCTGTCTCCATACAGGAGCTGCTCCAGCCCCTGAGCATCCTCGTGGCCTCCTCTGGACTTGTTCCAACAGTTCCATGTCCTTTTTATGCTGAGGACACCAGAACTGCACACAATGCTCCAGGTGAGGTCTCACGAGAGCAGAGCAGAGGGGCAGGATCACCTCCTTCGCCCTGCTGGTCACACTCCTTTGGATGCAGCCCAGGATACGGTTGCTTTCTGGGCTGCAAGCGCACACTGAAGCCGGCTCATGTTCATTTTCTCATCAACCAACACCCCCAAGTCCTTCTCCTTGGGCTGCTCTGAATCTCTTCTCTGCCCAACCTGTAGCTGTGCCTGGGATTGCTCCTACCCAGGTGTAGGACCTTGCACTTGGCATGGTTAAACTCCATGAGGTTGGCATCAGCCCCCCTCACAAGCGTGTCGAGGTCCCTCTGGATGGCATTCCTTCCCTCCAGGGTATCAACCGAACCACACAGCTCGGTGTCATCGGCAAACTTGCTGAGGGTGCACTCAATCCCACTGTTTTGAAGGAAAAGAAACATTAACATCAAATTCTGCTGTCATCTGACTTTTGCTTCTACTTAAAAATATCTGGAACCTGATTTTTCAGGACCTCTTGTCATCATGAATAGAATATTATTTGTCCTCTTACCTTAGCAGTTGCAATGGTGAAAGTTCAGAATTTCCTCATACCAGAACTGGAATCTTGTACTAAGCATGAAAAATGCACAATGAACTTGGTTCTAGTTGGTTTGAGTGATTTAATATCTGACATAGAGCTGCTTTCTAGAATGTGTAAGGATCGCTTCTAATGTCGCATGGTTTAGCCAAGGACATCCTTTATCTTTTCACCTCACTTGCTGGATCCTGCAATCAGTTGCATAGATCCTTCCGATAGAGCTTATTTTGCCTCTTCAGAGATCGATCAGAGATCATTTCAGGGATGGATCATATTTGCCAAATGAACAGAACAGAGGTTTTGTCACGTTTTCTTCCTCCCCTTTTCTTTACTGTAAGACTCACAGGAGTGTTCCATTTTACTCCTCTCCTCCTCCTTCTCCTGATTTTCTCCATCTGTATTCTAATCAGACAGCCCTCTCCTCCATGCTGTCTATGTGTCAAAAAGGACAGCTGGGTTTAAAACCTGAAAGTGCAAAAATAGGTGTAGGAAGTTAAACAGCAATATTCCAGGCAGGTTAATGCATGAAAGAGCTGGAAGCATCTTGAAATAGAATCTTACACAGGAAGTGTGAGACAAGCCCAAGCATAAGCTGCATTTGCATTTTGATGAAGGAAATGATTTACAGAAGGACATGGAAACAAAACCAGACTTATTTGGGGAATTGGTTTGGGTTTGGGGGTTTTTGATGTTATTTATGAAGCAGTATAGAGGATTCTAGATTTTGAGATGCATTTGAAAATGATTATCATATTCTATTTCATTAGTAGCATACTGAGGGGCAAAAGCAAATGGATGAGAACGCACAGGATAAAGTACACCACATATGAGACACAGGCACAAAATGTTAAGACTCTGTGCCTACCATTTCAAAAGCTCAGCTCCTTATATCAACACCTTCCTTGTAAAAATTCAATATTCCATCTTTGTAGTCAGGTAGATACATGTGGGAATGGCCATCTCATTGTCCTGCAAAATCCAACAAAGGTAAGCACAGAAGGCAAACAATAAAGTTGTGTTTCAGCATTACAATGGGTTTTGTTTGGTGCCACAGCTCTGAAGATGCTTCAAACGTCTTTAGCAGCTCCACAGAGTTTCAGCATTCCTAAAAGTTTTAAATGTATAGTATTTTATATCTTTAGTGTATTTATAGAGCTGGAATTCAACATCAGGATTCTGGACATGGCAAATCACTTCAGTTCTGTTGGTTACTGTATATTTCACTGTAATCCCTATATAGAATCAATTCATTATGTTCAGCTTTGAGTATGTACAGGCAAGTTAAAAAGCACCAAAGAGTTTCAGTCAGTATTTAAATTGCTTTTCACTAAGTGACACTGGAAACTTCTAGAAAAAGCACATTCTGCTGCTACTATTGCAGACTCATGTTCTGGGCTACTCAAGGGGCTTCACTGAGTGGAAAAAGTTGATTATCAACTGAAGTTCTGTAGGACACAACTTACTCTATGCTGCAAGTACTGACCATCACGTTAATACTTAAAGGAAAGCCACTTTCATCCATATACTCAGGTATTTAGCAAACTGGAGATGTGCAATTAACTTTAATCATTATTCTTCAGGTTTACAAAGAAGACCTACCTCAGCTGAAACAGCAAAGTAAAGAGAAAAACCATTCTGTGCCCTTCCTGAAAAGAGAGCGAGCACCTGAGGACAGCTTGAAGTTGCAGTTTATACATGGGTAGAGTAATATTAGATAATATTTGGGTTTCTTTCTGACTGTTTAAACATCCTAGCAATGTTAATTTACATCAGAGCATTTAGCAAAGCATTTGTCAGTGCTTACCTACAATTGATTTGTTATTATTACTGTGGGCAGTTGTTGTGATAGCATAGATTTTCTTTATTCAGTTGTACTTGTTAAGGAGCAAGAGAAGTTTACAGTGCTGTAACCACGTAATAAATAATGCATAAATATTACATTTCAATGCCTGAGTGTTGCATTGGCCTATAAGGGTGCTGGAGAGGGATTCTTCATTGGGGACTGTAGTGATAGGACGAGGGGTGATGGGTTCAAACTGGAACAGGGGAAGTTCAGGTTAGATCTAAGGCAGAAGTTCTTTACTGTGAGGGTGCTGAGGCGCTGGCACAGGGTGCCCAGAGGAGCTGTGGCTGCCCCATCCCTGGCAGTGTTCAAGGCCAGGTTGGACACGGGCTTGGAGCAAGCTGCTCTAATGGAAGGTGTCCCTGCCCATGGCAGGGGCTGGAGCTGGATGGTCTTAAGGTCCTTTCCAACCCAAATCATTCTATGGTTCTGATTCTAATATAACTTGGTTTGTATTTACTTCAGTTACAGAGGCTATGACTGTCGAAATAACTTGTTCTACACACAAACCGGAGAAGTGGTGTATCACATTGCTGCTGTGGCTGTTGTATATAACAGGCAACAACACACTCAGAGGCTGTATCTTGGTCATGATGATGACATCCTCAGCCTAAGCATTCACCCAGTAAAAGACTATGTTGCTACTGGACAGGTGGGTGTTTAGAAATGACCATTAGCAGAACATGGAAATAAATGCCCTTTACGATATGGAGTTGGGAAAAACAGGGTTCTCTTTGTCCTTCAGTATAGTGTTTCCTCCTAAACATAGGTAAGCTGTGTATTGTTTCCTATATCCCTCCCAAACATCTGAGGAGCACTGGAGTGGAAACTATTCAAGGTGATTATTAAATCATTCCTATGTAACAAGAGAACTGCCAATCTTATGCTATGGCCTTGCAAACAATCTTACATTCACTTTGAAACTCTGCTTTCATCTGTAAAATGCAGGAGATTCGGAGGTTTCATTAGGTAGTCTTGGTATTTTTGTACTGTAGTAGCATTCAAAACCTTACTCGGATAAAGGCTGTTTTATGTTGGGCACTCTACAGATAGCTGGTACTGAATCTGGTATGTTCAGTATATTCTTATATGATAATAAATTATGTCATTAACATGATAACAAATGCTGATGATTTAGAGACTGACTAGTGATATTTCTCTAAAAGAGAAAATAGATCTTGAAGAAGATAAAATAAGGCAAGGATGAAAGTAGTTACCCCTGGAGTGTTTCGAAGCTGTGATAGTGCTAATTACTGCTATAGGTGTGCTTTGAACTCCCCTGAGCTGATATTCCAATTAACCCTCTGATTTAGGTTGGAAGAGATGCTGCCATTCACGTCTGGGACACACAGACCCTGAAATGTTTATCACTGCTCAAAGGCCAGCATCAAAGAGGAGTGTGTGCACTGGATTTTTCAGGTAAGCCACAACCTACATTAATCTAAATGCTTAATTAAAAAGCAATGCTTCTGATGAAATCTTCATTTGAGGAGTCAGCCAGCTTTACAACCACTACAAATTCTACATAGAAATTGTCTTGTTAACAGTTAAAACAGCTGACAGTTTTGATAACACTAGTGTGTGTAGTAAAGTCAGTCATGGGCCTTTTGTCAACTGATTGATGACTGATGTCCCTGATGGCTAATCCATAATACCAAGTGCACAGATAGGACTCTGGTGGCTGCCTACATGGTGGCATAATAATTTAAAAGCAGGCAGAATGGTGGCATGAAGTGCACACATGAGATGGAAATGTGATCTGTAGGCTCAGACAGTTCTTTGCTAACAATTCCCACATTTTAGTGAGTCTAAAGAAATAAATATGACAAATTCTGCTACTTGTCTTTCTGAGATGGATGGCCTCAGTTGTCTCAGTTCTCAAAGAGTAAATCCTATGCTCAGCATTGAAAAGCATCATCCACATGGTGGTGACTTACATATGTCTGCATCTTTATAGAAGGGCTTACAAATCCATTCTCCCTTTTCTATTTTTGTAATTAAATTACTTTACCTGAACTATCCTTTTTCCTATCTGATTTTTTTTTCAATTAGATGCAGTTTATTTCATATTCTGCTCTCTAGAAATGTGGTAAGGATTCACTAGGACATAGATCACAGCTACGAGACAGGACTTTAAGAAAGAAGTTTTACTTTCACAAAGATAAGTCTGTGGAACTGAGTCATATTCCATTATCAGAAGAGGAGTCTTGGTGTTCATCCAAGAACTGGAATTCAAATGTGTTATTGCTGATCCACTGTGGTGTGTAACCAAGCTCTGAAGGTAGATATGGTAGCAGAAGAAGTTAAAATGGGTAAGGATGAGCTAACTGACATAGTGTACAGGGATGTTAAAACACTTCTGATCATGATCCCTAGTTGAACACATGCTCATATATGTAGAAAATACCTTGTAGTTTTTAACCATTAGATTCCTGTACAGATGTACTCCATGTATCAGAATCCATGTCCCTCCATAAAAGCCTAAAGAATAAACTGGCCACATATTCTGTGGACATAAATCCGTACAAAAACATTAAAGCTCTTTTTAAAAGTAGCCACTACTGACATCATTACAGCCTTGCTTTAGGACCTGATCCTGAGAATGCACACGTTGCATTCCTAACTGGCTTTAGTTAGGATTCTTTGCATAGAAAGGAGCAGACAGTTGTGCAAATATGCACCTCACTATGGGATCAGAGTGCTGCTTTGGTCTTGTGTAAGCAGTTTTCATTGTGTTAATAATAGCTATTTCTAAATTAGGTTCAGGTCACACTTCTTGAAGTTGAAAGGGAGAAACCTAAAACTCCCAACCTTTTTTTTGGCTGTAGTTGACCTTGTAGGTGACTCTGTACTCCCAGTTCTCTCTGCCCTTATTCACTTGCTAAAACATCTGCTACTGGTCATTACTGAAAGCATGTGCAGGGCTGGACCACTTCTGTAGGACCCTTCTGATGAAGTTATGATTCAAAGATTATGAGTTCATTCATGCAATGTTTGTCTATGCCCTCTGGTGGCTAATTTAACTATAATTGTGGATAGTAATTGGAGTGTATAGTCCATACTAGTGCATAAAACCTCCTGTTTCAGGGGAATAAAGTTAACATTGTATTTTTACCAACAAAATTTTGTCAATGTGTTCCATTCACATAATTGAGTTACCCCTAAAAATAATTGTCATCAAAACATACAAATATACCTTTCAAATGGTGCACATTATTGCATATTTGCCTCTCATATCAGCTATCATTATAGCATTTTATCTCACTAAAACTGTTACAGAATAGCTGTTCTGTTTCTTTTCTCATTAATTTTGTGTCTCCTTGTTTGTTTCAGTTTAATTTTTAATAAACTTGGTTTTGGTTTCCTGTCCTGTTTTTTTACCTTCCTTCCTCCCTGCCTTCTTACACTCCTTCCATCTAGGCCTACTTCATTCAACTGTGAACTCTTTTCCTCTTTCTGTAATTCCCCTTCTCCTTCTTGACTTGCTTCTCACAGAACTCAGTCACTAAATACAGTGAGCCCAGCCTAGCTGTGAGAACCTGGTTCCAAAGTTCAGCCTGGTGATCTCTGCAGTAGTTCCATGGAATAATTCATAGAATCATAGAATGGTTTGGGTTGGAAAGGACCTTGAGATCATCCAGTCCCAACCCCCTGCCATGGGCAGGGACACCTCACACTAAACCAGCTCACCCAAGGCTCTGTCCAACCTGGCCTTGAACACTGCCAGGGATGGAGCATTCACAACCTCCCTGGGCAACCCATTCCAGTGCCTCACCACCCTAACAGTAAAGAACTTCCTCCTTATATCCAATCTAAACTTCCCCTGTTTAAGTTTGAACCCGTTACCCCTTGTCCTATCACTACAGGCCCTAATGAAGAGTCCCTCCCCAGCATCCCTATAGCCCCCTTCAGACACTGGAAGCTGCTCTGAGGTCTCCACGCAGCCTCTCTTCTCCAGGTTGAACAGCCCCAACTTTCTCAGCCTACCAGTGCACTCCTTCTACAACCTGTGAAGTTCAGTTGTCTTATCATATACTCCAACAGTTATGGTTTAGCTTTTTAGACTTTTCCAATTTCATGACAGGAGTTTGTCTCTAGAAGTTTGTTAACAGTGATCTTGTTTCTTGTTATGTCATACACGTAGCAAGGATGCCTAGGTAGAGTTGAATTATGTATGATCTTCTGTGCTTGCCTTTCTTCCCCTCATTATCAGTAGTGCTGTGTCTTTCCTGCAGTCAAGAGATGATAGCCAGCAGTTATATTTAGCCTTACAATTTTCTATCATACTTACAGTTTCATTCAGTTGTCTATTAACTTTTAACCACCCATTTCATTACACACTCATAATTCTTGTCACCATCTCAGGCACAAGAAAAGAAGCATCATCTGATCAGAAATGTTTCAAATGTTTTGGAGTACTTGGCCTTTATGAAATTGACTTTCATTGTCTTGCTTGATCCTACCTTCCTTCCTTGTCCTTAAACACAGGGATGTTTTTTATCTGCCTTTGGGAAAGATCAATGGTTTCATAAGGAATAGGAATTATAAAAGAAAATAATTATAATAGAAGATAATAAAGCCAAAATAACACCTTTTATAGATAAGAATAGATCCTTCTAATAATCCAGTTAAAAATCATAGAATCATGGAATGGGTTGGGTTGGAAGGGACCTTAAAGCTCATGCAGTTGCAACCCCCTGCCATGGGCAGGGACACCTTTCACTGGAGCAGGTTGCTCCAAGCCTCATCCTACCTGGCCTTGAACACAGTGAGGGATGGGGCAGCCACAGCTTCTCTGGGCACCCTGTGCCAGCGCCTCAGCACCCTCACAGGGAAGAGCTTCTGCCTTATATCTAACCCCTCGGCTTAAGTTTGAACCCATCACCCCTTGTCCTATCACTCCAGTCCCTGATGAAGAGTCCCCCTCCAGCATCCTTGTAGCCCTCTTCAGACACTGGAAGCTGCTCTGAGGTCTCCACGCAGCTTCTCTTCTCCAGGCTGAACAGACCCATTTTTCTCAGCCTCTCTTAGTACAGGAAGTGCTCCAGCCCTTGCTCATCCTTGTGGCTTCCTCTGGACTTGCTCCAACAGCTCCATGTCCTTCTTATAAGAAGAAGGATGTAGTTAAGCAGAAAACACTTTTTGCCACCTATAACACAACCTGGTGTGTCTCTGATAAGGGTGATGCCATATTAAAGTCACCTTGGTTAAGAAGAGGAAGGCTGGGTCATGGATTAATAGAGTGCTCTGTGAAATCTTGATGAGTCATCACACAATAGGTATTCACTTTGGTGCTATCATACTTGTGGATAAAACTGTCTGCAGATAAAGACTTGGTCATCTTAAGAGGTTGGGCAGGTTGACTGTCTCAGTTCACTTGTCTAATTCTGCATGCAGTCTGCTTTAGGAACTGAAGGCCACCGGTGAATGTGAACCTTAATCTCTCATAGCCTTTTGCTTCATTTACAGTATATCATTTGAGATTCAGCTTGTGGTGTATTTGTTTTGTTCATTGCCTGTTTTCAGCTAAAGCTGTAGCACCTTTAATATTACATATTGCTTCTGTACAGCTGATGGAAAATGCTTGGCATCCATTGGGCTCGATGATAATCATGCCATCGTGTTTTGGGATTGGAAAAAAGGAGAAAATGTCCCCCATGATTAGCAACAACCAGGTGTAAGAATACATCTCAGAATGAATGTCCCCCATGGTTACATTTCTCTATGTAGTACCAACCACATTTATTGCTATGTTTATAGGAAAAAACAAAACATCTCTCTGCAAACCAAATGGTGGTTCAGAGCAATATATCCAGATTAGAAACCTTGGGATGTACGGCTTAGTGTTTGGAATTCCTGTGAGCTACTTCTGTCAAGAGATCCCTAACATTTCTGTTAGATAGCAACATTGACATTGTAGCTCATTTAATGATTTTCAAGTGAAGTTAATCTTTTCTCTCAGTTTTATGTCCTGATTCAGGGCAGAAGTCATCAGAGGTGTCATATATTCCTTTATGCATTAGACAACATGCTGGGTTCCATCAGTGCACATAACCAGATTGCTTTCTAAAAAGCAAAAAGTGTTCCCTCTAATAGAAGTAGATTTTTCAAGGCCTACTGATCTAGTCTTCTTTCTGAGTCAGCTGTTTCTGAGACATTTACTCTTTGCAGTTACCAACTGAAGGCTTAGACAGTAACCTGAGAGTGAAGAAGCTTTTGCAGTTGCTTGAAGGGACCAGTGTTGGGGAGAGGGTGGGATTACAGTCTACATGTTTGCTTTTTTCCTTCTAAAATGTTGAACTACAAAATCTTCTTTATTATGGAATCATAAAACAGTTTGTGCTGGAAGGAACCTTCAAAGCTCATCTAGTCCTGCGATGAGCAGGGACATCTTCAACTAGATCAAGTATGAATGTCCCCTGTGATTTATACTATCTAGTTGTATATGACAGAAGAATCAAAGTGTTTGAGGACCTTCTTTCTGTCTTACCCTTGGGCAAACCAAATGTACCTCTAGAGTTGTGTAGATACCATGTAAGCATGGGCTTGTGTGTCAGAAAGGCAAGGACTTAATTTCATACACTGACAGCAACTATGTAAGGTCTAGCACAGGTCAGTATAAGTTATTAGAATAACTGCAAAAAAGTGCCTGTAAAAGATAATTTACTTTTATTATTATATAGTGACATGTTCCGGAAGAAATAAGGTTTTCTCATTGCAGCACTATCTCTTCGCTGTATACCATTACTGAAGAAAGAAACACTTTGATCCAAGTGTGTGGGTACCATGATCTGTATCAGCTATACCATGTTGTCTCAGACATCCCATTTATCAGGCAGCAAGATTTCAGATCCTGCTTAAAATCTCTGGTGTGGGGCTTGCTTAGCAACAGTGTTGTCTGTGCTGGAAAACGTGACATTTTCTTTTGCTTTGCAGTCCTGGTTTCACTGTCTGCACACAGACTGTGCTTCAGATGACACAAGTGAAAGAAACACCACATATATTCCCACAGAGGCCTGCTAAGCTTTAAAAACAAGGTGATGATGGGCTGTATGGCTCACTGTCTCATGTTGCTTACAGGACAGATAGAAGATCTAGTACGCAGGTTGTTTTCAGTGTATAAAGCTGCATGTACCCAACAGTTCTACTATGGTCACTAACCTGTTATTTTGAAAATACTCAAGAGTCCTGAAAAAGAGGAAAAGAAAGAGTTTATCTTCTAAAATATTCCAATTTATTGTTTATATTTTTGAAGTGCCTAAAGGCAAGTCCCCCGTTCTGGCAGGCACAGGAAGACATATAAAGAGAGAGACAAAAAGCAAGACAGGAGGGTTTACATCTGAATTTTAGATGTAAGCCTCATGTGACAAGATAGAATAGAATTATAGAATGTATCTCACATGAATAGAGAAGAGATCCAGAGCAGCCCAAGGAGAAGGACTTGGGGGTGTTGGTTGATGAGAAAATGAACATGAGCCGGCTTCAGTGTGCGCTCGCAGCCCAGAAAGCAACCGTATCCTGGGCTGCATCAAAAGGAGCGTGACCAGCAGGGCGAAGGAGGTGATCCTGCCCCTCTGCTCTGCCCTCGTGAGACCTCACCTGGAGCATTGTGTGCAGTTCTGGTGTCCTCAGCATAAAAAGGACATGGAACTGTTGGAACAAGTCCAGAGGAGGCCACGGGGATGATCAGGGGCTGGAGCACCTCCTGTATGGAGACAGGCTGAGGAAGTTGGGGCTGTTCAGCCTGGAGAAGAGAAGCTGCGTGGAGACCTCAGAGCAGCTTCCAGTATCTGAAGTAGGGCTATAGGGATGCTGGGAAGGGGCTCTTCATTAGGGACTGTAGTGATAGGACAAGGGGTAATGGGTTCAAACTTAAACAGGGGAAGTTTAGATTGGATATAAGGAAGAAGTTCTTTCCTGTGAGGGTGGTGAGGCACTGGAATGGGTTGCCCAGGGAAGTTGTGAATGCTCCGTCCCTGGCGGTGTTCAAGGCCAGGTTGGACAAAGCCTTGGGTGCCATGGTTTAGTGTGAGGTGTCCCTGCCCATGGCAGGGGGGTTGGGACTGGATGATCTTAAGGTCCTTTCCAACCCTAACTATTCTATGATTCTATGATTCTACTCTATGACCTTTGCAGACAAGAAGAATAGGACAACTCCTTACAATCATCTAGACCCACAAGAAGAATTCATCTGAAGGACTAATTCTGAAAAATGAAGTGTGCATTCACTGCATACAAACATCCATTATATTTATTCTGGAGTTATTTGATATTTGTTTCTAATGAATATTCTCTTCATTTAATCATTTTAGGATAATTTATTTCTGCATGACTTCTCTGTTTTCTTTCCCTGTTGCAATGTTCAGGATATCCTGTTTTTTATTTGTTTTAATTGCATCCTGGATAAATGATGCAGCTTGTTTCCCTATCTTGCCTCTACAGTCTTCTGTCTAGTTTCCTTAAAATCCTTATTGAGTAAGTGTAGCTTTTAGAATCAAGATGTATCTGAGCTTCCCTCGCCAGCTTCTCGTGCCTCATATGTTGGGGGCACTGCTGGTCCAATGTTTTGTGTTAGTAGGCTGCAGTCCCTAAGGGAGCTGAGAGTCAAATGCATTTACAATCTAAATCAATGAACATCATGCTCTGATACTTCTTTCTATAAGAGCAAACTTCCTGTGCCAGCTCCTTAGAACACAAGGACACAAAGGAAATCAGGGTAGAAACGTACTGTCCAGATCTCCTGTGTCAGCACTATTCAGCCTACCACAGATGCAGACATACTCTCATCATCTCACAGGGACTCCTGCACTGGGATGCAATTAGTTTGATTTTGCACTCTGGGCAGTACGTTTTGCCTGTGTGATAGATGCTTCCAGAAGCAGCAGTGTAACTGGCCTGATCTGAAAGGCTGGGCATTATTATAGCAAAGTAGATGAACAAAAGAAGAAGGAATTGCAAGATGTACTTCAGATGTCAAAGGGGTAAAGGACTGGTTTTCATCTAGCTGATTCACCTAAAGAAAACATTGAATCCAAGGAGGGTATCAGAACCATGTGATTTCCAGAGCTACTGAATCTGATAGATGAAAGTGTCATTGTCACAGTATAAGACCTGGAAATACACACTGAAAAGCTGGGAAGTGTTGGTTTTGGTATTCTATAAAACGCTGAGATATAAATAATTGCTCCTTTTTGCAGTGCTGAAACTTAAACTACATATTCCCATAAACACATACTCCAACAAGAATAGTTTAATTACCCAAGAACTGAATTAGAAGGTGTATGTGCTGCTGAATGAACTGTTACCTAAACTATAATTATATAATTTGGGTTTTTAGTTCTTGCCTTGAAGCACGGTATTTTAAACACTTCCTTGTTTTTCTTGACTATTAACAGTATTTATTGAGTTCTTACCCACTTAAATATTTATGTTGCCCTTTACACCTTCTCTTAATTGCACTGACCTTTGTGTAGCCTGCTTCTTCATCATGACTTAGCTAAACTGAAATTCAGTGGGAGACAATATTTATTCACCAGGTTTCTGAAGGATTCCAAGGCTAAACTCTTGCAGATCAGAAACACAGTGCTCTACTTTCTATTGGATAGGGTAAGGATGGGAGGGATAATGAAGACATAGCCTCTGTGGCTCATCCGCCAATCCTCACTGTGTTGCAGACCCATAACTGCACCAGGAGTAGGACAGTCATGGTGACAAGATTCTCATTGCTAAAGACCATGTCAGTCCATACAATGAAATGCCTGTTTAGAACAAAACAATTTGGAATGTTAGCTCATCTCTTACCATGTACTTTTATTTTTTGTTTTTATTGCAGGGGCCATAAAGATAAAATATTTGTAGTGAAGTGTAATCCACATCATGTAGACAAACTAGTCACAGTTGGGATGAAACACATCAAGTTTTGGCAGCAAACAGGTACTGTATTGAATATTTTATATGTAATTTGTTTGAGACTGTGTATACTTTTAATACAGGAACACTATGTTCTCGGTTTAAGAATTTGTTTTATTTGTAAAGCAATTTTCTTATTACCAAAATAAGAGAGGGATAAGAACCTACCTGTGAATCAGCAAACATCCCAGTAGACCTTTCTCTTTGGAAGACATTTCTAGCTATTTGGTTTTTAGCTCTATTCATACCATTAAGGATTTCTCCTGAACAAGCATCCTTGGCTCGCAGAAAACACACAATCCTGTCATTCACTTGGGCAGATTATGACCCCTGTGAAAGCACCTGCTGGTAGCTGCAAATCTTAGGTGCCTCTGCCCCGCTGCTGGAAACAGGAGTGTTTGTTCTTCAGGTATTGTTGGGACACTTCTGCAACCCTTCAGTTTCAAGATAGAGCTGGTTTTCAGTCACCAGAGATGGCTTCCAGAGGTGGAAGTACATGTTTCGTGGTGCAGGCAGGTTTGAGGATGGACCTTAAAATGTGTGCCCCGGCAAAACAAAAAAAAAGAAGAGAAAAACAGGGTGTTTTGCAGAAGCTGAGTTATAACAATTTGGGCTAAAATTCATAACACAGTATCACAAGAACCAAGATATCATGGTAATCTATTTTCTGTATGACACAGAAGGTTTGTTTCCTTTTCTAAATAATGAAAAATGGAAGTGTGTTTTCCATTCTTTCAAAACAGGATAAGATTCTGCACACTAATAAGCAAAATATTCAGAATGGGAAGTAGCTGTTGGTCTAGACTTGTGTCAGACTGAGAAAGAGCTGGTTTCTGATTGAGGGTGGTTTTATTCTTCATGATTTTTTGTTCTTCATGACTTTTAATTGCATAGACACTACATGAGCACTTGGTCCAAGCATCTTGGAGAGCATCTTTTGTGTGGAAGGTTGGCAGGGCAAGGGCAGCTAAAAATAGAGCTCAAGACAACTCAGAATCAGGTAGCTTTATGAGGCTCCTATACTTACACCATACTTGACAGCATTCAAGTGGTTCAGGTGCTCCCAGATTAAAAAGTACATTTTTCCCTGCGTATTTTATGTTAAGGTTATTTTTGTGATGATTAAATACACTTTCAGTGCTGCTTGCTAAATTCCATTGCAGGACTTCATGTTAAGCAGTATCTTATTCAAAGTACAGTCTCTTTGCAATAAAAATGGTGTATTCTGGATTAAGATTTGCTCCGTGGGACTCTCGGTGTGGTGTTAATCATGAAATACATGATGACTTGGCAAAAGGACACCACTGCTGTTTTATTTTGTACTTATATGTGTATTTTAATCTGTAAGTACTCAGTTCATGGGTGCATACAGCTACTCCTGCTTTCGGAACTGAAGTAACACTGTGGCAACTTGGTTCTCTGATGAATAAAACAGGAACAAATCCTGCCATTTATTCTGCAGAACTCCTGCCAAATGGCCAGGTTGTTAGTGGACAAGTAAAACGAACCTCTAGTATCTTGTGTAGTTGTGATCACCTGTAAAAGGGAAAATGCTTGGCAGGAGCTTGGCAGGCTGTTTTGTGCAAAAGCCCTCCTGCCAGCCATTGTGTTAGTACTTTTTACACAATTCCTCACTAAATTTACCATTTGCTTGCTGAAAAATAAAGTCTGTGCTGCTTCAAAACTGTCATTACTACATTGATTTTCTTCTGTTATGTTTGTCCCGTGTACTCTGTTTTCAGTATTTCTCTAATCTACTCCATCATAGATAATCAAAGGGGATGATGGGGTCAAGACGTTTGTTTTTACAGCACTATGGCTGCAAACTGGAATCCAGACAGATTCCTTTTGTTCATGGTGCAGGTGGAGGCTTTACATCAAAACGAGGAACGTTTGGAACTACTGGAAAACTGGAAACTATGATGAGTGTCTCATATGGGCGAATAGAAGATCTGGTTTTCTCTGGTGCTGCCACTGGAGACATTTATATCTGGAAGGATACTCTGTTGCTGAAGACAGTGAAAGCCCATGATGGACCTGTATTTGCCATGCATGCATTGGATAAGGTATTTAGCATCTGATGTGACCCATTCATCTTTATTGGCTCTGTTGCATCGCTGGATTTTAGAAGTGTGTAACTCACATACCTTCCAGTGAAGTTACTCAGGGTAACTCGATGTGTACATGAGCAATACATTGTCCTACGTTGCATTAACACTGAAAATGTTTTAATAATCAAAACCATAACGGAAAACGAGCTGAACTGTATGAATCTGGATGTGATTAAAATCACAAACCCAATATTAATGCGTTCTATTATTTGATAGACATTTATTTGTAAGCACCATGTCATTATGTCATTTTAACCATGCCAAGTGCAAGGTCCTACACCTGGGTCAGAGCAATCCCAGGCACAGCTACAGGTTGGGCAGAGAAGAGATTCAGAGCAGCCCAAGGAGAAGGACTTGGGGGTGTTGGTTGATGAGAAAATGAACATGAGCCGGCTTCAGTGTGCGCTCACAGCCCAGAAAGCAACCGTATCCTGGGCTGCATCCAAAGGAGTGTGACCAGCAGGGCGAAGGAGGTGATCCTGCCCCTCTGCTCTGCTCTTGTGAGACCTCACCTGGAGCATTGTGTGCAGTTCTGGTGTCCTCAACATAAGAAGGACATGGAACTGTTGGAACAAGTCCAGAGGAGGCCACGAGGATGATCAGGGGCTGGAGCAGCTCCTGTATGAAGACAGGCTGAGGAAGTTGGGGCTGTTCAGCCTGGAGAAGAGAAGGTGTGTGGAGACCTCAGAGCAGCTTCCAGTGTCTGAAGGAGGCTATAGGGATGCTGGGGAGGGACTCTTCATTAGGGGCTGTAGTGACAGAACAAGGGGTGATGGGTTCAAACTTAAACAGGGGAAGTTTAGGTTGGATATAAGAAAGAAATCCTTTCCTGTTAGGGTTGTGAGGCACTGGAATGGGTTGCCCAGGGAGGTTGTGAATGCTCCATCCCTGGCAGTGTTCAAGACCAGGTTGGACGAGGCCTTGTGTGATATGGTTTAGTACGTAAGGCAGGGGGGTTGGGACTGGATGATCTTAAGGTCCTTTCCAACCCGAACTATTCTATGATTCTATGTCCTTGTGGTCTGACCAATAGCTTTCTGACCTGGGAATATCCATCATTTATTTCTCAGTGAGAGAGAATACACTCAAGCTTGTCATTGTTATATTTGTAAACCCCAGGAGAGTAACAGGAGCCATTCATTGCCTCTTCAACCTGATCCCCAAAATACGTTTGCATTATCAGTTTCCAAAATACAAAACATGAATTTTTAATAGTATTATCCCTGTACCTTAAGCAATCAAGACTTTGAATATCCAAAGCTTTTGTGTCTCTGAGTTATTTATTCCAGATAGCAAAAAGTATTTTTCTTAAGCTGCATCAAGAAATCTTTAGAAGAAACTATGGCAAAAAATACCATTGGCATCACATGAACAAGGCTGGGGCAAAGTTTTGCCACTGGCAGTTTGAAGATGCTGATAATGGAACATCCTTTTTGAGGTTATAGTTTCAACTTCAAAAGTATAGCAGGAGGAGAAGAATATTAACGATAAACATTTTATAGATCAAGGTCACTTAAAATCCCTGCGGCTCAGTCCTTTCTGGCCCTAGCTGATTGTTCCCAGCTTTTTCATCAGGTTTTCTGTTTGATCTTGGCACTCCATCTTCTGAACATCCTCTTCCCTTACTTTTTTCTTGGTTAGTTATTTATGCTGTATTTTACACTCACTTGGCACAGATGAAGAGAATCTACCAAGGGTATTAATCAAAGAATTGGTTCCTATGCATTATTAGAACTCAGTTTGAAGCATCTGCTAAGTGAAACTATTTTACTAGCTACTTGTCTGGAGATGAAGCACGTATTTTTCCATAGTTTATTTTCACATGCAGAAAAATGTTATGGTCCAGCAATAGTGTTCAATCTGCAGGGTTATCAGTCTTTATAACCCTGAAAAACCAACCCTCTAATCTTATCACCTTCTGTATTTTTTTTCATAGGTGTAGGCTCCAGCATTTTGAATTCAACACATAAATAAAATGCAGAGGAGAATTTATACCATCCTTGGACATGTCTTTTTAAATGTTAACTTAGGAGCACTGACATTTGCCTGTTTCCATTCTGTGATCACACAGGGGTTTGTAACTGGTGGAAAAGATGGAATCGTGGCTCTGTGGGATGATATGTTTGAACGATGTCTGAAGACGTATGCTATTAAAAGAGCAGCACTATCTGCTAGTTCTAAAGGTATTATTTTTCAGTGTGTTTTAATAAGAACTATATGCAGGAAGGCTGGTATAGGGGCAGCAATAGATGTCAAACTTACCAGAAAACAAAGGGAACTGTAATATATTACTTACTACTCCATGCTGTAATTCTCTGTTTGGATTGCTGCAAGTTGCATTTCACACAATCTTTGCCATTTCTAGTTTGCTCTGCTGTTTCCTCCTCTATTCTGTGACATTTGGCTCTGTTTTCACTGAAGAAATGATTTTGAAAAGGAATGTCACAAGCCTGTGAGTCTGGCTGCTCCAAAGCCTGTTCTTTTTAGCAGCTAGCTGCCTCAGCTGGACACGTCTCATGTAGTGAGACCAAGGTCCCTTTGAGCTGGAAAGCCCTGTTAAATTGTGCTTCCAACAGGCATCAGGTGAAAGCCTGTACATTCACAGCTAATGACAGACTTAACATCCATGGTGCTGGAGCAGCTGAACCCCTGGTACACTGTCACTGTTAAAGCAGTAAAATACCAGCCTTTATATTGCCACAGGAATATAAAGCACAAGCTCCCCTCCTTTGAACTGTTAATTAAATCCAGGGGTTATGCAGTAGTTTGATCAGGCAAATGTATCTCATGTTTCATGATTTTAAAGAGATTTTAATTTTAGGTAGCATCAGCTGTGTGAACTGTGGGTGATATGAGGCTCTCTTTGATTTCACAATAAAAACCTTAAATTAACTTTTTTATATTCTTCAGGTTTACTGCTAGAAGACAATCCCTCAATTCGAGCCATCAGTCTAGGACATGGGCATATACTAGTGGGAACTAAAAATGGAGAGATACTTGAAATTGATAAAAGTGGTCCTATGACTCTTCTTGTCCAGGTACAGTATGGATCTCCCATATCAAAATACTCCCTGTAGAAACAGAAGACATTATAAGATTTTCCCAGTCCTTTCCTTTCTGTTTTCATTAGCCCTGTTGGCCACCATTCCTTTCCTCACTTAGGCAGAAGTTGATGCTTTCTTATGTAAATGACTTTGAGATTCACTGTGGATTCAGAATTCTGAGGGTGAAATGAACAGTCCAATAGGTCCAAAGGCTGATGGGGCTTTTTATGACTTTTGTAGGCGTTATAGTTTAAAGAAATCTCTTTTTACAAGCCGAAGTGTTTTGCAAAGTTTAGTGAAAATAAATCATATATATGCCCACTGCTGTATTTGATGTTGCATTGGTTTAGTGTCTTAACCCTAATGTCTATATGTAGAAAACCCTATGTATCATTTACTGAGTTATAATCTGTCAAGCTGTTACTTTTTGTTGTCTGTAACTGGCTAAATTAACGTTATTCCTTACGAATACATTGTTTCTTTAGTATTTTTTGTTCTAGTCAGTTCTAATCACACAAAATAATGTTTCGGATTGTCATTGCCTGCATGACAGCCTTGCTAACCTGAACATAAAGTTGTAAGTTATTTAACGCATTCACTAATTTGGAATTGCAATCTCATCCTAATATATTTGTCTTCAGATGAATACTAAGGTTGTGAGATAGTAAAATTACCTTGGAATTACCTGATTGCTATGAGTTTTCTGAGAAAGTGTTAGAATTGTCATCCATCTAAAATGACATCTTTAAATGCATCAGCTTGAGCCAAAATAGAGAATCCATAAGGTGTAATCAAGATGTGATGAGAATTCCTCCCCTTTTCCTGTTATTGGTATCTTTCTATCTCAACCAAACCAGTTACCAAACTGAAATCCAGATTGAGAATAATGAGAAATGATTTCACCTCAAACTGCAGGGCCAGCAAGCTGTGGCAAGTTGAAAACTGAGCTCTGAGGAAATATTAAAAGAACTGAATATGTGTATGTTGGACAGAGAAGTTCTTTAGGATCTCAAAAATGACAGAAGCCTTGAAGACAGATTAGCCCATGTTAGAATTTCATGATAAAGTCATATTTGAGGCATTACTATTTCTTGTTCATTTCAAGTCTGGAAGAGAGAGCATTAGAAGCAGGGGAGTTACAGCTAGTTAACAGTGGAGGAGACTATGGAAAAGTATATTTTAGATGGTTATCAGAGGAAACAGACCAAACAGTCAGGTCTCTTTGTATGTGGAAATTCTTTAAGAGGAGATGGTGAAAGCCTTATTGCTTGGGACTTGTAAGGACCTACACAAACCCAAATGCATTATTTTCTCTTATATTCGATGTTTTCCTTTAGGGGCATATGGAAGGAGAAGTCTGGGGCTTGGCAGCTCACCCTCTCTTGCCTGTCTGTGCAACAGTGAGTGATGATAAAACACTCCGAATCTGGGAGCTCTCATCCCAGCACCGCATGCTGGCCGTGAGGAAACTCAAGAAAGGTAATTCTCATTTGGCCATACACTGGGATGGTTATGATGCCACTCTGTTCCTGGAACAGTCCCATCCTTGCTTTCAGTGCTCATCACAGGCATTAATTAGGTAGGAAGAGGACACAGTCATTAAGAAATTGGAAGCATACTAAGTGAATTCTCTTTGGCATGTGTCAAGTCAATGAAAAGGGTAGAAAGAAAAAGGATGATAATCTATTGTAATGAATGATAATAAAATTAACTTTAATATATTTTCAATGGATTCCAAGTGGAATGACTTGACCTTGGAATTATTTTCCTTCCTAAGAATACTTATTTAAGGCTGGCATATATTTTTGCTGACATTCAAAAGTTTCCTTATGAAGACAAATGTAAAATGTTCTTCATGGTGAGCACAATCAGTGGCAACATGAATGTTACACGTTATTCTAACTTCTCTGAAAATGAGCAGTTTTCCTGCCCTCTCCTCTGTATAAAGTTGGATAAGCTATGCTGAAACGCTGTCTTCCCAAAGTTACTCTTATTTCATTTATTCATCGATATCCTTTAGGAAGTTTTCTGGTGGAAATTCAACATGCTTCATTTTCAGTGACAGGTCCAGAGCACAGGAACTCTAATTGGATGAGGAAAACCAGAGTCAGGTGAACTCAGGGATGGAGGAGGATATCTGTATGAGAGAGCATGGTCAGAAATAATGGTGAGGCCAAAAGTAAATGGAGGAAGTGTAGCCCATCTCTGTTTTGAATGTGTTTCACCTGCCAGAAACCCTTATTCAGTCGTGTAACAAAGAAGCTTTCAGTGCAGTATTTCTAAAAGACATATAGTTATGCTGCCTGTACCAGTCTTGGAATTTTTCATCTGGATATCCTTTCTGTTCTTCTTTTGTTTTGGATTTTTGCCATCATTGGCCTGTTTAGAGCACAGCTGCAAGGTGGTATTTGCACCTAAACCCATTCCAAGTCTTATCAAATCACAGAAGGTACATTCCCGCTTAGTAAAACATTAATCATAGCCCTCCTATCGCATAATATATTGGTTTTAATAAACAACAAATCTATTTAAAAGGTATGTACTTGATATAAAAACCTTTCAGTTGGAGTTTTTTGATGGTTTTCTCACTCCCAAGTTTGTAAACCTGAAGATACTCCCTCCCCTTTTCTTCTGCAGGTGGACGATGCTGTGCCTTTTCTCCCGATGGGAAAGCCCTGGCTGTAGGCTTGAATGATGGGAGTTTTCTGGTGGTAAATGCTGACACTGTTGAAGACATGGTCTCTTTTCACCACAGAAAGGAAATGATCTCAGATATAAAGTTTTCACGAGGTATAATCAGATGATAAGGTGAAAGGGCAGCATTTATCTTGGAGTTTGGTTTTCTCCTCTAGACAGAAGAGTGAATGTTCAGAAGGTCGACTGGCTTTATGTGTGCTCCATTGAAATACTTTGCAATTCTGTATGGTTGTATGCAACCCAGTATAATGGGGCCCACCCCAAACTGGTGCATTTGGTTGCTCTACAGTAGTAAAAATGCATAACAATACTAATTATAACATGTACAGCTTTAATAACCTTGGTGTCTCTTCTTTACAGAATCAGGGAAGTACCTGGCTGTGGCTTCCCATGATAATTTTGTAGATATTTACAATGTGCTTACCAGCAAAAGAGTTGGCATTTGTAAAGGTGCATCCAGCTATATCACGCACATTGACTGGGACTCGAGAGGTAAAATGTTTGACCAGAGATACAGATTTAAAATGCCTGTGAAACAGAATAACAGAAAGCTGTTCTCGTACCAGTTATTAGCATAAACTGTCACTACTAATGCAAATGATGTTTCATTATTAAGCACCATATGGGTTCAGTGCAATTACATTTGCTGGTGTCCAATTTGCTTGCTTCTTTGCTGATCATTACATGGCAATCACTGCAATGAAGTTAGAGAGCCTTATTGTCACAGCTAATTACATCTAGCAGGATTGATAATGAACTCTTGCAAATAAGCCTTCCCAGACCTAATATGATTCTGTGTGGAAACACCTGCGTGTCTGAGCCCTGCTCTCCGTATTGTGCTAGTCCCAAAATGTGGTGCAAGCTCACTGCCCACAACAGGAGCTAAATTCCTTGCAGAATTCATTCAGGTCTGAGTGCAATTCTTAAGCTGGAAATAGAAAACCATGCTACAGCTGAGCAGGTACCTCCTTAAAACCCTCATAATCTGGCTACTGACAGTTGTAAAGTAATAATAGCAAGTTGTCTAATACTACTTGTAGTAGCCAGTTCTTGGATGTAATGCATGGGCAGTTATAAAGCATAAGAAAACTGAGGATTCTTTGTGTCCTTTATGGTATTTATTGGAAACTAACTGAATTTCTAGATGTAAAGGATTAATATACTAAATTGTATAACCTGCATTATACAGGTCAGGTAGGAAGGGCATGATGCTTCTATAGCATATTGCATTTCTCTTTGTCAGTGACCCCAACAGACTGACTATATATAGCTCACATAACAAAGGGCAAGAAGCCCAGTGAAAATAGAGCATTGCTGGAACTGCACTAGTTCATATCAGTTGATAACCTAATGTACTATCATTTCCATTCAGGATTATCTTTGTAATATCACAGCTTTTGTATGAATATAGTAAACTTCATATGGAAGGACAGTTTGGTGTGTAACTGGACTATATACCAGTCAAGCACTGCAAACCAGGATCTTACAGTGCATTTAGCTTTTGGCAAAGCTGTCTTGCAGAATGATTATGAAAATTAATAGCACACACATTTATAGTTTTTACTTTTCATTATCATGGTGATGAAAACAAGCGAAATTTTTCTTATGAGAAGAACACGATTTGCTGCAAGACAGTAATTTTTTAGGGATGCTGGATAATATGTAAAGTACTGCTTCTGCAGTGAATCAAGAGTACAGGAGTCTTCTGAGAGTGATTTGAAGCCTCTGCTTTAGCTTACCCCTAGAAATCTCTTCACTCAATCAAAAGAAAGTTCAGAATATTCATGATAATGAATAAGAATCATAATAAACTCTTATTTCATACCCAGGAAAGTTATTGCAAGTCAATTCTGGTGCCAAAGAACAGCTATTTTTTGAAGCACCAAGGGGGAAAAGGCATATTATAAGAATTGCTGAGGTACGAATTATGCTTATTGGATCTTTTTACTGTGAAAGTTATTTTTCAGGACTGTTGAAAATTAGCATTTTTTGTCTTCAAATGGTATAGCTTTTCCTTTTAACATACAATAGAGTTAGATTTAATCATTCTGTATAGCATCTTTCCTAGCCTTTGTAAATGGTAGGACTTGCAAGCTTCTGCTTGTATCTCTAAGTTTATTGCTGGTTGTTTAATAGCAGTCATTTTACATAACCCCTTAACTGAAAAGTCGCCTGTTTTCATAGAATCATAGAATTTTAGAATGGTTTGGGTTGGAAAGGACCTTAAGATCATGCAGTTCCAACCCCTGCCATGTTTTTCTGTGTAATGAGTGTTCATCTAGTTTACACCCTCTCTAAAGAGTATGGCCTGGATTTAATGGTATGAATCATTTGTGACACATAATTCTTGTGCAAAACTGCCAGTGTTTAGCACCTCAGAAAAATCTTTCAGGAGATTTGTATCCAAATCATGCTTTACCTTGGAAAAGTGGGAATATCTGACGTTTTAAGCATTTTGATGAAGATAAGCAGTTTGTAGTAATAAGCTGTAAACACCGAACAGTTTCTAAAACCACTAAAATTAAGTTAATATCAAACATAGAGGAATATAGGTGTGAAACCAATGTGCATTTGATGTATTAAGACAATATCTTCTGGGGACATTTTGATTGCAGGTAGAGAAAATAGAGTGGGACACCTGGACATGTGTACTTGGCTCTACGTGTGAAGGAATTTGGCCCATGCACAGTGACGTGACTGTTGTGAATGCAGCCAGCCTTACAAAAGATGGAACGCTCTTAGCTACAGGAGATGATTTTGGGTTTGTGAAGCTTTTTTCATATCCAGTGAAGGTAATGAATGCATTTATTTCTGTGATTAGACGCTGCAGAAGCAGAGGAATTAAGGAAGGCGCTGTTTGTGGTATGTCAGGCTGCTAACATGGGAATTCTTTGTGCTACACAGGGCCAACATGCAAAATTCAAGAAGTACGTGGGTCACAGCGCACAGGTAACCAACGTGCGGTGGTTACACAATGATTCTGTGCTGCTGACTGTAGGTGGTGCTGATACAGCTTTGATGATCTGGACCAGAGAATTACTGGGCATTCAGGAGAGTAAGCTGGTTGATAGTGAAGAATCAGACACAGATGCAGAAGAAGATGGAGGTAAAAAGGCTTGTATGAAGCATGGCTTTAATTTAGACTCACATAGGAGTTTAACTTGAAGTGGGGAAGAAACATTCATGTGCTAAAGCTCAGTGTAGGGAGAGCTTGGAAGGATTTCTTTCCTTCCTTTTATTGGTGTAGATCTTGTTTTCTACTCTGCCACTGTGAAACAAGGGTAGTTTGTTTTATTTTATGTTTTACTTTCCTAAGGTTATGATAGTGATGTTGCAAGAGAAAAAGCAATTGACTATACCACTAAGATCTATGCAGTAAGCATCCGAGAAATGGAAGGGACAAAACCACATCAGCAGCTGAAGGAAGTCTCAGTAGAAGAGAGGTATGTCACACAAAGGCATTCGTTTCTAAATGTACATTGCATTCTTTTGAATATCTGTTCATGCAACTAAAATCAGTCCTTAAAAATAAGACAGGAATAGGCAGATTCACAAGATGATATTTAAAATGGTGCTCAAGGTATTAATATGATGGGCAAAATATGTATACATCAGTAAAACACCTGTGAGTGTTGTGTTCTCTGCTACTGTCACATAAGCAGTGATATTCTTTCCTAATTAGTAGGTGTAGCTGTGCATGTGTGTGCAGCAGGGCTCTGGGGACAGGGTGAGCTTGTAAGTGCTTTGTAATTGAGGCCTTTGGTGATGTTTTCACTGAAAGCTTTTCAGCTGGTTATAATTGTGTCAGGTTGTTACTGTTAAAGCTGAAATTTCCCATGGCACACATTGGCCTTAGGCTGGAAGGAGGACAGTATTGGAGAGGACAGTATTGGAGAGGACAGTTTTGGAGAGGACAGTAAAGAAAAGAGATGAGCTGAGCATAGAGAGTGAGGTCCACTGAAACATAGACTCCACATAGGGGAGTGGGTGAGTGAAAACTCTGACTGGGACAGGATTGCCGGTAGAGAAGAATCTATAACCAGTAAAGTACATTCCCCTTCCTAACCTAGGCCAGTAAATCTACACCAGTGAATCCAGCTGATTTCTCAGCTGTGAATCCCTGCAGTCTCTTTTATAGGATTTCTTTTTATCAGTGGTCATTCTTTCATCATGAGTTTTCTTGCCTCTGCCCAGCGTTGGGCGCTGACAAAAGGCTGCTGTGGGTTAACCCACAGAAACAATTTAAGCTTGGTTGTTTGCCCTCAGTTTGCCCAGAACACGTGACTAGCAACAATCCAGCAATGGCATATTGTTCTCCCCAGGGATCCTGCCCTAGTTAGAGAGCAGGATACGTGTCCTCAGGGAGTACATCGGGTGCAGAAGGAGGCACTGGGGCACTGCGGGATCCCTGCTGCAGGTACTGCAGGAGATGAGAGTGCTGGGTGGAGAAAGAGGCTGGGATGGCAAGAAGAGAGCTCTGGAGCCTGTGGAGAGCTGTGTTCTGCTTCTGTCCCAGGGCTCTGGGTGGTGGCTGGCAAACAGAGTATTCTGCAGGCAGCCTCTCACCATGTCCCACCTCAATTCCAGAGTACAGCTGAATTTGCAGGAAAACTGCACACTCATGGCTGCAAGTGGAGATCAGTTAAGCCGTGTGTTGAACAAACATGTAACACATTGAACAGATGAAGGTCTGAGGTTCTCTCACCTGACTATGGAAAACTAGTGCTATCTCTTGAGATTTTGGGCTTTAAATCTCCTTGGTGTCCTGATTTGCAAGATGCAAAACGGAGTGAGGAATAGTTCCTGATTTCATGCAGACCTTTGAAAAATGAATTTATGTTTTTAAAGCTCTCAAGGAATGGATAGAAAGTAATCATAACATTTTCACTCAGTATTTGAATAGGACAGCAGAAGTTGGGAGTGAAAAATGAGAAGAAAAATGGTGCACCCCCTTATTTTCATCACATTTTAACAAAAACATGCAATAGGAGGATTAGTCTTTTTTTTTCAATGGAATACTGAGCGTTTCTTTTCCCCTTCTTTTAAGGATCTCTCTTTCCATTTCCTCATTTACTCATATAACATCTTTCTTCCTCCATTTTTCTCTAAAAAGGCATAGGCTATTATCTAGTTTTGAGATTGAATTAAAAAAGGAAAACTATTTTATTTAGGGTAATAGTGCTAAACTGTTATTACACATGAAATTACAAGTGCCAATGGTGCACCAGATGTTTTACACCAGAAACCCTTTGTAACTTCCAGCTGCTTTATTCTGCTTTGATGATGCAAAAGCAACTGTAGAGCCAGTTTAATTGACCAATTAAGCTGAGCTTAAAATTGTTTTGTACTAGTGAATTACCAGCAATATGAGCATAAGCATCAGTCTCTTCTGCAGTTTGCCAGCACTATTTTCAGTCCAGGAGTGAAAATCATCACAGTCCCTTTGGGTCCAGAGAAAGCTTCCCTTGTTGAAACCTGGCCCTGGATCTGCTCTCTGATGCAAGCAAGTATCCAGCTTCTCTGAGGAGTATCTGTCTGCCACGTACACTTCCTGACTTCTGATTCTGTCCACATCCTCAGTCCTACGATGCATAAGCTGATTCAGCAAGACAACTGCTGTGCTGCTGTGGAGGAAGGCATCCTGCAATGAACAAGCAGTTTGCTGTTTTCAGCCTTTTAAACAAAACCAGTGGTACTGCAGAGCAGGCTTCCTGCTTGTCACACTAACTGATAATGCCTAATGCAGGGGAAATGTGCTTTGTGCTATCCAACGCCACAAAGCAACACTGAAGCTGGAAGCTCTTCTAGTGTTTCCACACTACCCACTCTGTTTACAGCGGGTGGGCCTATTTAAATGGGTAGACACCTCCTCTGCAGTGAGGTTGCCTTCAAGTAATAATGCCTTCCATAATAATCTCTTGATAATGATTGTACATGAAAATAGCTTCCTGTGGCCTATCTGAAAGAATAAGCTATCCCATAACAAGTTCTAGGCTTTAAGTCTCCGTATCTTCTTAGTGCCTCTATGTAATCAACAGTTGTGAACTTCATTTTAAAATAGCTTAAAAGCAATCCCTTGTAACTGTCCTTTTCATCTTTTCTGCTGAAAAGTCACAGCTATTCAGTACATGTTTGTATCTTTCAATTACAGCTATTGGAAAGGACCTTAAGATCGTCTAGTACCAACCCCCCTGCCCATGGTTGGAACTAGATGATCCTAAGGTCCTTTCCAACCCTAACTATGCTGTGGTTTGCAATTTGCTGTTCTGATAAATTTGCCAACAGATCCCATACTTTTCATATATAGCTTGTTAGACAAAGATAAATTTGCATCCCTTTCTTCATCAGATTAATATAAATTACCAGAATTTATAGTCAAATAATTATAAGCAGAAATTTCAGGGTAAAATGTAGGAAAAACTGCAGTTTCTGAGGGTGTTGTGCCGAGATAGGGCCTGAAGCTGTGAAAGGTCATTGGTTTTGGATGCAGTAAGCTGAGATTCATGTGACTTCAGGTTTTTGGCCACAGTTTTACCAATATGTGCACAATTTATGCAGAATCTCAACACTCTGAATTATGAGTGTTTCAGGGTAAAGCTGACTTCTCTTGTAAGACGTGTGAATTATGAGGCAAAGTTTAGCTGTGCCAGATCCCATCTCTTCTGAGAATACGAAGTAATGAAGCAGCCAGTAAAGGTTTGTCTGACCATGTTCAACTCCCAAATCTTTCCTCTTTGTAATTATGCCATATGCCTGTATAAAGACCGCAGAGATTGTGCGTTTGATGGGATTTGCACGCTGTGGATACTCTGATAACACACTGTCTATGTTTTGAAAACCACGTTGCAAGCTGGAAGGTCCTTTAAGGTAGACGTGAGCTCATCACAAGACCCGAAAAACTGCGGGGTACAGTGGGGATCTGAGATTTGTCCCCACGTTGTATTTTCATTGCGTGTCTGAGAAAGGAAAGATAGTGAGTTATTCAGAGATACAGAGAGTTATCCATGGGTATAGTGAGTTATTTGTAGGCATAGTAGGTAGAACACCAGAATTAAAGAAAGGAGGTTTAAATTAAGAAAAGAAAGGAGAGAAAACCAACCTTCCAGCCTCCAGCTCGAGCATGAGACAGGAATAGCAGGGGCTGTTGCTCTCAGCTGCTTCTCGGGAACAGGGACTTTAAGCTCACGATGTTTCTTTCTTTAAATAGTTCTATTGAGAAGGTGAACTGGTGCTGAACAACTTATTTCCCTCAGATAATACAAATACGCTTCAAAGGTACTATGTGACACCTAAAAGACAGTTTTGGTTCAAGATGGCTGGTTTATTTTCCTCTTTATTACAGCTGCATTTCCATCTCTTTAATTTTCGTGTTTGCTAGAGCAAGCTTGCAGGAATCTGCTTCCATAATATTAAGAGTGGTGACTCTGAAGAACTCAAAGCCCATTGTCTCTCTAAAAGTAACAGATCATTGTACAACTCAGGAGGAGTTTAACCTTGGGAACTGAGATGTGCAAGCGTCTGTTTGGGAGCTGATACAAGGAGAGAGGGGAAAGCTTTACAACAGCCACCACCCTTATGGAAAGGAGTCAACAATTTAGGAAGGACTCCTCCAGCTCATACAAAGACTTACTTTGCTGTCTAAAGAGAGGAGCCAGCAGTTCTTGTCCCTTCTCTCCCCCCATCATGGGAAAGAGAGTAGGAGGACAGATTTGACGTAATAATACACAAGATAAGTGTGACTTTGAGCAGCTGCTGTTATTACCCAGCACGTGCCCTGTGCTTAGCACAATCCAGCAATATGAAAAAGAAACCTGTTTTCCACTGGTTTTCTGTGGATCTCCAGAGCATTGAGCCCCTGAGCAAACTGGGCAGAGAAATTTCATTATTATAAAGGGCAAAATACTTATATATGGCAAACTTGGGGATAATATCAAGGTTTTTCCTTAGAAAAGAAAGTGAAAGCCCTTTATTAAATGTACTTTTCCTGTCTCGTTTATTTACGTGATGAAAATAATGATGATCCTGCAAGTATCTTGGACGAATGGAGGAGTTACATGGTGGATTTTACTTGCAGCACTTGAAATAAATCACAGTGTGGCATTTGGGGGGGACGGGGATGGGACACTCAAGATTTACTGTCTCCATCAGCAGTTATAGCTATAGGGTGGGAAAATAACAGGAAAGATGAGGCTGAGGTACAGTTCTAAAATGGCTTGGAGGTGCATCTGCTGCATGGAGTTAAGTAATTAATCGACTGTTGTTTCTCTCTCCTCTCCCCAACCTTCTCGTTTTATTTCTTCTCCCTCTCCATGTCCTCCTGTCCTCCCCACCCACCCTTACTTTTCTCTTCTATTCTGCTCCTCTGATTGGCATCCTCTTTGCTCTGCCTTTGTGGTTCACAAGTGGGGTGCCCATGGGAGGTGCAGCAGGAGCAGTCTCATGGTGTGGGAGCTCCAGGAGCAATGCTCCCACACTATGGGACCACTTGGTCACTTGTGGAGCTGTCCCAGGCAATCCAGGACAGTTGTAAGCTCTGCTGTGTGTTACGTAGGAGTTGGGCTTCACTTCAGCAAAGGCCTAACTTCTGAATTGGGATCTGTTTAACTGGCAAAGAATTTCTATGATAAGAAGTAAAACAAGCTTGTGTGAAGACTGTATTTATGTTACTAACACAAAAAGGAAAGATGTATTTGCATTTGCATTCTACTAACTGCTAATACATATCCTATGTCTGCAGCTTCCATTTAGTTTGATTTGCATGACTCTACATAAACTGAAAACTCTTGTAATATACCTGGTGATGGAAAACCCTTTGAAGCGGGTTGAATGCTTAGGAAACCAAAAGCAGCATTGGCATGTTTGTCTGGTTTTCTGGTTTCTTAACATACTGGCTTGTCGCACTCTCCACGAGCTGTCTGTCTCAGAGCCTGTTCCCCAGTGTGTTACTATGCATCATTTGCAATCATATGCTCTGATAAAGGGGGGAAGTTGAAGAAGGTTGAGAACCTGGATCTTCTCTCTTGAAATATTACCCTTTTGATTCTTTATTCCTTTAAAACAACATGAGCTGAATTAAACAGGCTTTCAAAGTAGCCTCACAGGTGGTGAGTACAGACCTTCGTACCATAAACTGGATTATTAGACATATGGTTACACAATTTGCTCATGCATTTTTACATGCACACTTCTGTGGGTGCAGTATAAAAGCTTTGAATGTGAATCTGCTTTGTATTCATGTGTAGGAGGGAACTGTTCAAAATCTATCTGGGAAAACACATCTCTGGGGTGGAGAAAACAACATCGGGCTTATTCCATCAGAAACCTCCCATCTGAGAATGAGCAGCATCCTTTGGGATATTCCCTTTTACTTTCTCAATAGCACCATGTCAAGTTAATGCATCCCAAGTGTATTTGGCAGCATGCTGGTTTCATCACAGTTGTCCCCAAGGCTTGAACACATTGTGAGTGGTATTTTTGCAGTCCCTGCCAACCTACTGACCTCAGCATCAACCTGGCATCTCCCACGGGTCAGCACAAAGCTGGCCCAAAGGTCTGTTCCCTTTGGGGGTATGGAATTGAGGGATGCCAATCCTGTCCCAGGGCACAACACGTCACCAGCGTTTCACTCTGAACTTGAGTGCTCTCTGCCCTGAGGTTGAAGTGAAATATTCAACTATTTTTGAGGGTTGTTGTCCAGGATGGGCTGAAAAAGTGTTGGTTTTGGCTATGGTTTTTTATGCAGGGGAAGGATCTGCCTATTGTGTTTTACCTCCAGCCCATAAAGTTCTCCATATACTGTTGGTGGAATATTTCTACTTACCCAGTAAGCACAGCTTCAAAACATGTCGGAGATTATGGAAAGAACAAAAAAACAGATGGGGAAGGCTCTTCCCCTCAAACATGATCACAAACCCTGAGAGAAGCCTAAGGAAAGAGAGAGACCTTCCAGAACATGCTGAAGTTGGGTTGATTCTGATGCCTTGGTAGTATATGGAAAGAATTCTCCTGCAGTCTCATTACCTGAGGTGATCAAAACCTTTTTAGCTCAAAGACAAAAAGTTAGGTTTTGCCTAAAGCAGGTTACAATGTGTACCTTGCAGCTGGTTTGGGCAGTTGATGCTGAGGAAACCTCCAGACAGCCCTGTGTCCAGTGTGTTGCCCTCTGTGCAACAGGGCCAGCCCATTTGCAACAGCTGTGTAGATTAACAGCTTTCCAAGATGCTTAGAACAATAAACTTGTTAAAAAATCATTCAGAAGTGATTACCCTCCTTACTAATCTGCTTCCCTGCTTGTTTCACATGTGGGGGCTGAACTGGAATGACATGCAAATGTAATGCCTTAACTTCCCCTACAAAACATGACTGCACCACCATGTGCTTTGCAGCACCACCTGGGTCTTTTGGTTGTTTTAAAGAGTTCATCAGCATACATGTGAAATCATCAATATTTGTGCCCATGCTGAGGCTTTTTCAGTGCTATCCCCTTAAAAAACAATTTGGATGACAATTGATGTTTCCCTCTAGTTTTGTGTCAGCTTTGCTTTGACCCACTGTATTAGGGCAGGGTGTTTTCATATGCAATACTGTTCTCTTTGGTTGTCTCGTGTTATCCACAAAATGTGATGGGAAAGTAACACCAGGAAAAGGTGTCTGCTTAACTCCTATCTATGTTGGGATGGCAAAATGCACGGGTTTAAAATGCACAGGATCTTTTAATCCCCTCTTAGAGCTTCAGTTTTGCAGCAGTTTTAGGGCACTCCATCAGGACTGCTTGGAGAAATGTACTTTGAAAAGCTGCTTTTGCATTTTCACAAATGAACAGTGTATATATATATATATGTATATAAATCTTGGGGGTTTTGTTCTGTTGTCCAAACACACCTACAGCAGTAGGGTCCTCTTACCTCTCTTTGCACCTTGCTTTCTCTTCCTGGGAGCAGTCCTGCTCAGTTCTGTGTAGCATCCAAATCTGTTCCCTCTCCAGGTAGCTGCCATCTAAATTCACACCTTTGTTCCCATGTTGGACTGTCTTCAGCTTCTTCTGTACCCATTTCTGCTGAGCCCAGCCCATCACCTTCTCTGTGTCCATCTGTCCCTGCCCCAAGCCTCACTATCATTTTCATGCAGTGCTGTCTCTGAAGAGCCCATTCTGTTTCCCATTGGCCTCAGAACAGAATATTCGTGTTCTTGCCAGTTTTATTACTGATGCAGGCAGTGTCTCTCATCAGAGAACAGTTATGCCACGTGCTCTAAAAGCAGGAGCTGGTTATCCCTGTCCCATAGAATTTATCATAACGATTTTGGTCTGCTTTCTCCCCTTTATTGTTTGTCCAAATATATCTGACTTTTTTACCTCCCCTTACTTTGTCCCTGTTTCCTAAGATCATGTCTCTTTCCTCCCTCAAGCTGCTCTACTCCTCCATGCCCTCGTTCCTTCTTCCTCCATTATCCAGCTCTCGCTATGTCTGTCTGTTACTGCCTCTTCACCCTACACATGATTTAGACCCCTCTTCCTACTCATGATTTGTGGTCATTTCAGATCACCTTATAGTTTAGGTGTGAGGGAATGAATTGTCTCTTTCACCCTTCTCTCTGAAGACAGTGGGTGAGGTTTGTCAATGTAAATCTGGAGTAGTTCACTGATTTTTACCCCTGCATACTTGTGGAAGCATATTGTCAAGATGATCATTAGTAACAGGGATTTTATTTTTATTTGCTGTATTCACAGTATCTAAAGAACTGAAAGCCCTTTAATGTCGGTAAGACTCTGTCTTACCTTTCCTGGAACTCATTCACCCCATAATGTAATATAAGCACATTTATTTCAAATGACTGGAAAGAAACCGTTAATGCTTGTATTATGTTTTAACTTGCTTTCCTTTGGAGGCAGGGAATTGTCAAGTAAGTACTAACAGAGAAAGCACAGATTGCTGTCCATGTACAATGCAGATTGCATAGACCAAAAGGGGGAAATACATGTCATTTGCGACTGTGCAAGTTTCTTGTCTTGACACTGCCATCTTCTGTATCAAAATCAAGTAGGCGCAGTCCCAGACTTGTTGAAATGACTTCTTAAAGTGTTAAACATTGGGTGTTGCTTTACATCTGTTTTATTAACATCACAAGGCAGTGTGTGTATATATATACATGTATATGTATATATGACTGCACACAACATGGTGTCGGTGTGTACTGTGAAAAGGTATATAGCAAAGTATATGTGTGTATGTGTATGTTTCCAAATGAAACCTCATGCTTACAGTAGTGATGATCAAGCATGTCACAGTGTAATGTCCTCTTATTTGCATAAAGAATCTTGCCTTGCTCTTGTCATAAACTTTAACTGATGCTAAACCTTGGGGGTTAAAATAATGTAAAGAAATGTACAAATGTCTTAAAGTTCCACTAAAACAGAAAAAAGAGCAGGGAGCATACAAGAAAATGCTTTATTACTTTCATAAGCAAGGCCCAGGTAAATCTGGGCTGCAATGAAATCATGATTTTATTTTGTAAGAGCCTTAAGTTCTGTAAGAGTTTCCCCCCCTTCTCTGGTGACTGCGCTGCTATTCGGTCCAGTTGCCACCACCACTTATGTAATGTGATTTGATTGACCACTTTCAGAGAAAATAAAGGTGCTTGTTTCCCTCTGAACAAAAAAGCACAAGCTGTCCCCATGAGCAAGTTGGCCTCCCAAGGAACAATGACGAGGCAAACTCACAGGCTGAACTAGGGGAGAAAACAAGCATCCATTGTGTGACATTCTCAACTGTGCTTAGGAGGCTGTTAAGTTCCTACCAATATCCATCCCTGTCAGGAACCTGCAAATAGACGCATGGAATCACGTTCTCCTGCAGTATAAAGTGTGCAGGAAGCAGGGATGTAGCTTCCTTTTTTCCTCCATCCCATAGGATCTTTAGTTCCGAGCATACCCAGGGATGGTGTTCCTGAATTTGTGGACTGGTGCACTCTTTAATTTCTGTTTTAGTTCTTGCTGGCATGCTTGAACAGCATGGTTTGTGCCACAGAGGAATGACTGATGGACTCTAGAAGTGCTTGTGCATGAGTAAAGTGGTCAGAAGTACACCTAAACTGTATTAAGTTTCTTACTTGGCTTTATTTGCTGCTTACAAGGGGATCAAGGTAACTCTTTCACTCTTTTGATGTCACAAGATCACCTGCTAATGCACTTTGCTAGTACTTAGTGAGTTTGTTTGTTTGCTTGAGGGGTGGGTGAGTTTGTTCACCTCCAGCTTTGTTCTGTCTTATTGAGAGCTCAGATTTTCAGCTGCTTACTCCTGCAATAAGTATTCTAGCTGTGTAGCAGTGAGTGCTCTAAATGTGTGTTTTGTCACTTTAATACCTTCCATACAAAACTACAATTCCAGAAAAAGCAGCTCCCTTTAAGAAAAAGGAATTTCATTCTGCAATTACTTCTTGCAAAAATGAGAATTAACGGGAGTAAAAGCAAAGGCAAGGAAAATGTAGTTTTCATGGCATTTATCATGGATACTGCACACATCTTTTTAAAAATCTTAAAGCGTGGAAATGCTTTCCAAATTGGAATAGTTATTAAATAAATTGAGGGCTTTTCACTTACAGAACCCCACTGTTGTTTAGCCCTGTCTCCAGAACCTGCAGTTGGAGTTTAAAGGCATGTTGTGAGGTGGGGTTTGTGTTATTAACAGCAGCTATCAAGTGATGTTTTGGAGAAGCATTTAACCATAACATCTGGTTTTATTCTTTTCCCATCATCACTTGTACCCAAGGCCTTTTCTAAGTATCAAACATGATGAAGGATGTGGGCTAATGTTCACCAGTAATCCAGTGCAACCCTCGTGGCTCTGTTCTGCGCAGACAGGGTCAGAATTAACCCTCATGGAGTTGTTACACGAATTAGCCCTCATGAACTTCTGTTAACAGAAAGGGGAATCATTATGCTCAAATTAACACAGTGCTCATCTACAGTGGAGCAAGGCCTTTGATTTTGTAAGGTCATGAACTTCCAGAGGCTGAGCTCCTGCTTCTCCTCTTGGGTCTGTGCCTCTTCTTGCTTCCTCAGAAGGATCAATAGTAGCAGCACAGGCTGTCAGTCCTTAAAGACCATTTGCTCAGATCAGATTTTGTTTCAGTGTTCCACATTTGTCTTCTTAGCTACTTCTAGCAACTGTGATTATGTAAAAGTGCTTTGCTGGCCTCAGTCCCTGTTAACTTCACACGGATGAATAACTTGTACAGTTCAAAACCTAATCATTTCATCTTTAATATGATTTTGGAGAAGGTTTTCATAAAGTCATGTCAAGGTTTCATGGTGGGGTTTCTCAGAAGCAGCAAGGTTGGGGAAATGTCAAGTGCCAGCTGTAGAATATCTTTTAGCTCATTTCTGAAAGCAATAATTTACTATCCTTTAGTATTCAAGGAATTCCCTATGGATTTATATCATGGGGGTTTTAGAAAACGGCATAAGGTGTTCTGCCACTCACCCACAAAATCAGTGTCATTTCTGCTCTTTCCATCAACATGCATATGATTGTATTCAGTTTGTTGGTCAACTCTAAAAAAAACCTAGGCATTAAGCTGATAGAGTTGCAGTTGGCCATTTCTTGTTGCCATACCAAACACATGCTGTGGTTTTGGAGGCTTTATTTTGCTTTCAAGCATATTGATTGTCCTATTTTGTACCTGTTTGTTTCAGGCCACCAGTTAGCAGAGCTGCTCCTCAACCTGAGAAACTGCAAAAGAACAATATCAACAAAAAAAAGAAACTGGTTGAGGTCAGGCTTTATCTTTTTGCATTTGCTTTAGAAGTGCTGGGGGAAATTCATCTCCGTTTTGAGGGCTGCTGAAGTCATGGAGAGGTAGAAGAGAAGAGAAAGAGATTTCTAGGAAGTGCTTTCAAACACCAGGAGATGTGATAGACAGCAGCCTCTGTCAGGAAGAGCCTCAGATTGAGGGTTTTAAAGCTTGCATGCAATAGGAAGCTCTCCAAACCCACCATCTGTCTCTCAGTTTGAAGGCAGGTAGACCCAGAGTGTATGTGCATCCACCGCCGAGCCTGTACTCACTACATAATCCCATGGGAAACAGGCAGAAGCTGCATGTTCACGCAGGAGAAAATCACATGCAGGACTTTGCATGATGAGGTTTGCTTGTTTACTTTGGAGCACACCTTTTCCCCCAAACAGCCTTTCTGAATTGCCTCACTATATGCTGAACAAGGAATATTCTGTGTTCTGTGTGGGCCGTTCGCAACACTTGCTTGGGCTGCCACTCTCATTTGAATTGTGCCAAGTAAGCTGTGATTGTGTCTGGGACAGGTTCATTAACTCTTGTCTTCTGGGCTACAAAAGCAACTTTAACAACTACCCATTAACCACCATTGTTTTCCTGGAGGAAGTTTCCTCAGCAGTTGCTTATTGTATGCTGAAATTACACCTCTGATTAATGTGTTAATTGTGAAGTTACTTATAGCCTTTGCTTCTTATAAGGACTTTCAGGTCAGAATTAGGTCTGTTAAAACTTGGTAGTTTGAAAGAATGATTTTTGAAGACTCTTAAAGTAGAATTAAAGACACTTGCAAAGATCTAATGGCCTATATAGATGTCAAACTGTGATGGGAGGATTAATAGATCTGGATCTGTTTTATAAGTTGCATATATTTTGAAGGGAAATTTACAGCAGCCAGATGAATTATTAAAGAAATAGTAAAATAAATGCAGTGCCTTAGTTGACCATTAAAGCACTGTATATTGTCTGTGAGAATGTCATGCCCCAATAAATGAGTAAAAGAACAGGGTTAACTGATAAACTATAGTTTAATTATCACATCACCTCTACAAGGTATTTGTAGCTCATGTGATTACTTTAGAACTGTGCTTATGTGAGGCAAAATCTGTGATCTCTTGTTCTTTCTTTCATTTCACTCTTCCTCTTTGTTTTACTTGACCAGGAGCTGGCTTTAGACCATGTTTTTGGATACAGAGGATTCGACTGTCGCAACAACCTCCATTACCTGAATGATGGTGCTGATATTATTTTCCACACAGCTGCAGCAGGCATAGTCCAAAATCTTTCTACTGGTAATTCAACTTGAAACAACACTTTGAGATGAAAAATGCTTTACAAGTAAAAGGTTTCTGATTGAAAGCCTGCTGCCTTCAGAAGGAGCAGGGGCAGAGGCAGAAAAGCTGTCACATCTGGTGACCTTTAGGGACTCTGGTCTGAGCATGGCCTCTGACCATGACCCACAGAGCTGGGAAGCTCTGTCCCATCTGCTCTATTTGGGCCCTTGCCCATGGGAGGATAGTGCAAAGCTCAGACTTCACAGGGCTTGCTCTCTACTTTGCTTTGATCTACTGGGGAACTAGGACCCTGCACTTGCCAGTTTGGCTTTTCCTTGCAGTTACAGGTTGCTACAGGATGATTCTTGTGCTGATTCCTGGTTCCCTGAACATAGCTACTTTATTAAATACTGCTCTTATATATAGATATGTGTGTTAATGGTTATGTTCATAGTGCATCTGCTAATGTTGCCTGGGAGAGAGAGCACAGCAGCTGCTGAGGTAGTTCCATCCCCATCCACCCCTGGAAAGCACAGTATCAGTGTAGCAACAGGCCAAGTACTCTTTGCTTCAGTGGTGGTTTTTCCTTCAGTACTGTTGTGATTAAAACCATGTTTGAATTTTATTAGGGAGTCAGAGTTTCTACCTGGAGCATACTGATGACATTCTCTGCCTAACTGTGAATCAGCACCCAAAGTATAAAAACATTGTGGCTACCAGCCAGATCGGTAGGTGACTCTCCATATAGTAATGTTGTACTCACAAATCATCAGGGGCACTGATTCATTTTGGGCTTTTCTGTGTTGGAGTTTTACTAGGACATGCCAGTTCTATTGTCTTCAGTCTTTTTCTTTGATTTTTAAAGACGTAATCAAGCTTCAGGATTTTCCTGTGATTTGAATTTCACCTGTGATTGTGAGTGACTGGATTTTAGAGTTAATTGTAGCACAATCATATTTCAGAAAGCAAACCTTGATAAACTGTAATCTGTAATCATGTGATTTATAGAATTCCCATTCCTTCCTGTATCCAAGGCAGTGTTTAGCAGTAAAATGCTTAGCAGTGACAATAAAAGAATCAAAATTTCCTATGCAGGAGTGCAGAAGCTGTACAGGAAAGGAAAGAAAAAGAGGGGAATCTCAACAGAAGTTATGGCACATGTAAGGGGCCAGTTGTGAGACCCTGTGTATTTATGTGTTTAGTATTTACACAAAGAGTCTTCTTACATTCCCTAGTGCCTTTTGCAGGAGTAAACATTGCATGGGAAATGCAGGATATTTGTCCCAAGCCTTCCAAAGGATCTGTTGCCTTTCACTTAAACCTGCTTAATATAATTAACTGCATGAAAAAGAATGGTGTCATTTGAATTCATCTCATCACAGAAGGAGACCTGAGTCTGTAACTTCTGTAGTGAGTAACTTCACAAAGGGGCAGGAAAATGGCACCTTGACAAAGCAGCTTTGCCACCTGCACCCAGGGGCTGTCACTTCAATCTGGATGTTGAGGGAACACAAAAGTCTGTGTCTTGTCAGAGCTTCTGTTCAAAATACTGGGTTAAAAACTGACTGTTACAGCCCCCCTTTTTAGTCTGTCAGCAAGAGCCCATGAAATCAGCATTTCTGGTTATGGTTGAGATTCTGTATAACCACAGATTCATTCCACTTCGAAACGTAACAGTTTGTGAAAGCTGCATGTCTTTAGCATTTCTTTTAAACCTCAAAGTACTAAATATTGTTGCAATATTTGTGTATAAAAGCCAATATACCCAAAGAAGTTCAACAATATTCCTGCTTATTTGCTTTGTTGATTTAATCCATATCCATTTTCAAACTTTTAATTTTGTTTTTCCTTCTGGTGCTGATGCTGGCAGTTCAGCATTAGAAACATGACTTACTTCACCTATTGTTTTCCCTTGGTGCTTCCTCATTTGCCATTGCTCTCACAATGCAGGTGATATGACAGAATTCCCAGGTAAGGCTGATTTGTTTGTGGATTTTAGTCCAGCAGAGTTCTGTTGAAGTCTCATGTTTCCTCGTTGTATCTGTGTGAACCGCGGATACAAATGAAACATCCACAGTTTCTTTTGCATGAGGCTCTTCATGAGTGTTATGTTGTTCTTTCAGACCTTGTCTTACTTCATGAAATCCAATGATTCCCCTTGTGTTTTGCAAACTATTATGATTATTTTCTGGTTTGGGTACTGTTAATCTTAACACAAACCCCCTCAACTTCCAAGTGTCCGTTTAGGTTAAATGTTCTTGAAAAATGCTTCTTTTGCACTGAAGCTTTCCAAATGCTGAATTAATTCTCTTTGATCCCATCTTTTTGCATGTAGGTACAACTCCCACAATTCATATATGGGATGCTATGAGTAAGCAAACGATTTCAATGCTGCGTTGCTTCCATACCAAAGGGGTCAACTATGTTAACTTCAGTGCAACTGGCAAACTTCTGGTTTCTGTGGGAGTTGATCCAGAGCACACCATCACAGTGTGGAGGTGGCAAGAAGGTAACTCTGGAAGAATCATCTTCCTTTGGCCTGACAGAACTGTGTATAGTTGTTTGCTTTTCCTTTCAAGTCTTTGGAATAGATGGGTATTCCAGAGAACAGATTACTCTGAGTATCACAGCTCCTCAAGTCACAAAACCAGTTAAAGGAGATGGCAGAGTGATAGATAATACGAACAAGAAAATCAGTGTTAAATTTCTACTATAAATAAAAGTAAGTTAAGGAAATAATGTTGTTTAATATAAAATTCTGTGAAATTAAGGAGATTATTTTCTTCTTCCTAAAATACTTAAACTTGCAATTCTACGCTGTAGATAGGCCTTGGGAATTCCAAACAGGAATTAGCACCTTTGGAAATGGGCAAGATGAGAGGGAAAGTGTCCCAGCTGCACCCCTGTGCGTTTCACCAGAGGGCAGCTCACTGATGATATCCGAAATTTCTGTGGTGTTATTTCACTGATGAAGGTGACAAATCGTGCTGTGAAGACCTCAATCTGAGCTTCCTAAAACTCTCATCACATCCAGGGTCCTTACGGGTTACATGAATTAAGATCTTGGATGCACCATGTGGGGATTTGCTTAGCTTTCAGCATCTGGGACACAGTTCTCTAGTCCAGTCCCAGGTCACTTGATGTTATAAAATCACATCAGAGCTTAACTTTGCAGGTAAATTTAACTTTCTTTTTATCCTTTAATTAAAACAGGGGCTAAAGTTGCCAGCAGGGGAGGACACCTGGAGAGGATATTCGTGGTAGAGTTCCGCCCAGACTCAGACACTCAGTTTGTGTCTGTTGGGGTAAAACACATGAAGTTCTGGACATTAGCTGGCAGTGCTTTGCTTTATAAGAAAGGAGTCATTGGTTCCATGGAAGATGCCAAAATGCAAACCATGCTTTCTGTGGCCTTCGGAGCAGTGAGTTCAAGTGACTTGCTACAGACTTTTATCATACATTGTTATTAAAACCACAAGTGTCAGTTTGCTTTGTTGAAATCTTGTGCAGCACACACAGAGCAAGACCATCGACCTCTTGCTTCTTGGTTAAACTTTGCATTTCAAACCTGTACACCTTTGCATCCTCATGGAAGTTTTCTAAGCAGGGTCTGGTTTCTCTGTCAGTGAATGGTTTTCATTCATGTCTGTGCTCACCTGCAGCATCAGCTGCCATGGCTTTTCTGGTTTTACTTTGCTAGTTATGTGGTGCTTCACTAGCTAACCCAGAAGAATGGGATGTTATTTGGTGGGTAGGCTCTGCTACCTTTTTTTCTACTAACAGTATTTGGTACAACATATGCCAGTGATCCCACTAATGGTGCCAGTATATTCTGCTCTCCAGTATGGTCATTAGGGAACCTTGCACTGTGCTTTAGATTTCATCATTAGTAAAACCAGGACATATTAACAGGGAAAAAGCAGTGTTACCATGAGCCTAACTAAGGTCTGAAATAGCTTCTGCTTCATCCAGAAACCCTACAGAAATTACCTTTGCACAGGTTGGGCATAAATTACACAAATCACCAATTCAAAGAAACCCCTTACTCCTAATGACCCACCCTGGACAATAGTGCTAATATGTGCAATGCAGGACTATAAAATTAGCCTCCCAAATCCTCATCTTTATGCCCAAAGAAGTGAGTGTGTTGTCAAAAAATGCTTAATACCAAACATTTATTTCTGTTCAGTGGAATTATTCCAGTACAAAATAGGAGTAATGTAATGGACACTAAAGACCCCAAAAGTGATTTTAAATAAGAAGCAGAATATAATGACAGAACAAACAAATTGCTTGTCTGTACTTTTCAAAGCCAGCAGATGAGCTCAACTTGATCAGAATACGTCATTCTTCCAGGGTGCTTTTTGCTTCCTCAAGTATGTGTGATTGAATCTCACTGGCTTCCTTTTATCAGGAATTATGCCATTGCTGTGGTGCATAAAGCAGGTACCAGGTTGAGTTAGTTCTGCAGTTAAGTTTATACACTTCATTTTCAACATCTGGAAGATCCTGCTTGCCAGTCACCTGTACTGGGATTCTCCCCGACACGTACTCCAAGAAGAAATCAGCATCACTTAGAATTCAGCAGTGGTCACCTGCTGTCCACCTCACCAGTGGGGCCATGGCACTGCATGAGCACACCAGAAGAAGCACACGCATCTGAAAGTTCAAGATAGATGCATGAGGTGAATGTGTTCCACCCACATGATTAATAACATCCCAAAGAAACACCCTCAAAGTGCAGTCATTAAACTCATTCCCTCAATGCAGATGGTTTTAATTCCTGCAGTCATTGCATAGTTGACTTTTCTCAGAAAATTCAGTAGCTAAAAGAATCTTAACTGAAGCTGAACAAAACTGCTGAGGAATTTATTATATCAGAGATTGTTGCTTTTTGTTGCAGAATAACCTTACATTTACTGGTGCCATAAATGGAGATGTCTACGTGTGGAAGGACCATTTTCTGGTCAGGCTTGTGGCAAAAGCTCACACAGGGCCAGTGTTCACAATGTACACAACCCTTCGAGACGGACTCATTGTTACAGGAGGGAAGGAGAGACCGTAAGATACAAAACCTTCCTACAGTGCACGGCTTTTCTCTCTCTCGTTTTGTTTTCAGCTTATCCAATACCCTAGGCATACACAATGCTTCCCAGAGATAAATGGCATCTCTCCTGTGGCAGCTGCTGTCTAAATCTGATGTAATGTGCACAGGTATCTTAGTAAAGGACTAATAAGTAGGATACTCAAGGTCACAGTAATGCATGTTATGTGCAAAGGGTGTACTGAACCTCAAACTAGCAATTGATATGAGCACCTGCATAAGCTCCTGCCAGCCTGGTAGAAGTGGGTTTTCCTTAATTTTTTAATTCTGGCAAATTACAGACAACCTCTCCCAGTGGAGATGCTGATGAGTAAATTCTTTCATTTACTTGAAGTAACAAATTTGCCAAGCTTGTCTTGGCAGCAGAGATTTGAGATTAAGTGACAAGAGAACAGTTTGGTTTTTGCAAAGTAGATACTGTTCAAAACATAAAGTGTGATGGCATTTACATTATTTATTTTCCATTACACAATAGTGAGGTGTTTTTATAGAGTCATAGAATCACAGAATGGTTTGGGTTGGAAGGGACCTTACAGCTCATCCAGCTCCAACCCCTGCCACAGGCAGGGACACCTTCCACTAGAGCAGCTTGCTCCAAGCCCCTGTGTCCAACCTGGCCTTGAACACTGCCAGGGATGGGGCAGCCACAGCTTCTCTGGGCACCCTGTGCCAGCGCCTCAGCACCCTCACAGGGAGGAACTTCTGCCTTATATCCAACCTAAATCTCCCATTTCAGTTTGAACCCATCATCCCTTGTCCTATCACTACAGTCCCTGATGTAGAGTCCCTCTCCTCATCCTTGCAGCCCCCTTCAGACACTGAGGTTTCCATGCAGCTTCTCTTCTCCAGGCTGAACAACCCTGATTTTCTCAGCCTGTCTTTGTATGGGAGATGCTCCAGCCCTCTTAGATACAGCAGAATGTGATTCAATGTATGTCTTATTTTTTAATCAGAAAAATACAGGTGGGATTTACATATGGGCTTTATTGTAGCCTGTGCAGAGGGAGACGTGGGTAACACAGCACCCTTCTTTTCAGCACTAAAGAAGGGGGAGCTGTAAAGCTGTGGGACCAGGAGATGAAGCGGTGCCGAGCGTTCCAGCTTGAGACAGGCCAGCTCATCGAGTGCGTGCGCTCCGTCTGCAGGGGCAAAGTGAGTGAGCAGCACCCCTGCACGTTGTTCTTGGTGGAGGCTGATGGGAGACACAGGGGGGGAGATTTTTGTGGCATTATGTGAGGAGGCTTTGCCTGCCTACCCAGCGATGTGTCCTTACGTGTCTTCCTGAGCTCAGGAAGGGCTTTGAGCTGCTTCTGGCACCTGGGGCCTGCCTTTCCTCTATAGTCATCAAGGAAGCGTATGGACATATTTCACTAAGGCAGGACCCCTGTGTCCCACCTTTCTTTTCAAATGACAAAAGGAACTTGGGCACCTGCCTTACAAGCTTTGCTTCCCGTGCAACATGGGCACAGCTTAGGTGCTTCACTTGGACAGAGAGGATCCTAGCTTTGTTTTTTTCCTGAAGTCACAAATAGAACAAGTTGATGCTGAGAATTACCGGTTGACTTTAAGATTTGGTGAAGTGGAAAATAGAAATAACTGAGTAATTTACATGCTAAAGGCACTTTTGCATCCATTTAAATAGCACTTGTAAATGTTGTGAAAGGAGTGTGTGATGATGCAGGAGTGGTATTTTATATGATGAGTAGCTGTCCAACCTAACACCACATGAAATGAACTCTATCGTCATAAATCAAGTCTCAGGAATTTGACATGCTCTTTGGTAACACCACCATTGAGGAATGTTCTATGTTTCTAATTAAGTAGCCACTGACCAATTTCAAACTGTATCTGTTGATGCTTTTTCCATGTATTTACAGTTTAGACGATGACAGAGTGGCTAGAGTAGAAGCAAGGTGCTCTTCAACAGTCTGAGCCTAAACCCCTGTTGTTATTGCCCAGCATTATTTTGTTACCTCAGAGGTATGAGAATCACCCTTTACCAGTTTGTATTTAAACACTCTGCTCTGAATTAAAACCCTTAATAGCAAGGTGCAAATCCAGCACAGCACTCACCAGTGACACCAGAACATGATAGCAGACGCTAAGATGTGAGAGTGTCCGTGGTTTAATCTCCTACTTTTAAGATGCTGCATGAACAAGCAGTACAAATCAGGATGAGTTATCACAAGTATTTCTGCAATACATTGGTATTCACTGCTATGGATCTATTCTGTCTCTTACACTGAGAACCTGTCTCTTATTCTTCTTTTCACCTATGAACAGGGGAAGATTTTAGTGGGAACAAAAGATGGAGAAATCCTTGAAGTAGGGGAAAAAAATGCTGCTTCAAACTTGTTGATTGACTGTCACATGGAAGGGGAAATCTGGGGCTTAGCAACTCACCCCTCAAAAGACATCTTTATCTCTGCCAGTAATGATGGAACAGCAAGAATCTGGGACCTGTCTGACAAAGTGAGTACTGCTGAATTTACAAGTATACAATAAAATATGATCACTTTATACAGCTGTGTGGATTTCCAGCAGTACGTGTGCACCTTTGCACAGCCACATAAAGAGAGCAATGTGTTTCTCCTGGTTTGGTGTGGTTCCTTTTATGCCCTGCTCCGGGGTGATGTGGAAGGGTGAGTCCTTGCAGAGGTAGCACTGCTGCTCTTTCCAGCTGCAAGCAGTCTGCAGAGAAACACAGCTATCTGCAGGGAATCTCAGAACCCCAGCCTGGTTTGGGTTGGAAGGGACCTTACAGCTGCTCCAGCTCCAACCCCTGCCACGGGCAGGGACCCCTTCCACTAGAGCAGCTTGCTCCAAGCCCCTGTGTCCAACCTGGCCTTGAACACTGCCAGGGATGGGGCAGCCACAGCTTCTCTGGGCACAAGTTTAAACACCCTCATGCTGATGGAGTGTCTTTTGTTGTGCATGGCCTGTTTTGATCTGAAAGCACAGGCTGGCATGGATTAAGGAAGGGTTTTAATTCCATGCCTAGAGACCGGCTGACACAGATTGTCCTGTCACTAATACACAGACCCTGACACGAAGCCTGCCTTCCTGGCCACATGGCTCCCTCCTCCTTAGGGGCTTTCTTTAGAACCAGTCACATTCTTCCAGTCCTCCCAGTATCTGAAGGATGTAGATCTGAAGGATCTACAAGGATGCTGGGAAGCGACTCTTCCTCAGGGACTGTAGTGACAGGACAAGAGGTGATGGGTTCAAACTGAAACGGGAGATTTAGGTTGGATATAAAGAAGCTCTTCCCTGTGAGGGTGCTGAGGTGCTGGCACAGGGTGCCCAGAGGAGCTGTGGCTGCCCCATCCCTGGCAGTGTTCAAGGCCAGGTTGGATGCTGTAGTGTAATCCAGGATATTTATTTTGCCAAGTCAAGTTTTATACCAACAATCAGTTTTAAAAATAACAAATAAATGGAACATTTTAAAAAACTAATAAAAAGGTTTCTGCCTGTGGGAGCCTACACAGACCTCTTCAAAATGCAGTTACCTGAACCAACAGGGATCATTTTTAATATGGGAAAATGAATAGGTCACAAATACAGTTTGGGATCTATTTGGTACAGTTTGTGAACCTCAAGGCCAGGTTGGACAGAGCCTTGGGTGAGATGGTTTAGTGGGAGGTGTCCCTGCCCATGGCAGACTGGATGGTCTTAAGGTCTTTTCCAACCCAAACTATTCTATGGTTCTACAGTCAGATAGGTGAAAAATGCAGGAGTGTTCCAGGCTGTTTTCACACAGCGAATCAAATGGAAACCCTGCCCTCAGCAGCAGTTGCAGAAGCTGCCAAAATCACTTTCACACAAAACGGGGAATTGATTTTTCTGCCTTTTCTGATAAAGAGCGTCCCTTCTGGTGTGAAACATGAAGTCACAAACCCAAAACTCCCATCCGAGTCACATCTCTCCGTTGAAGCCTGCTCTGAGACATATGCCTGGTGGGATGTGATTTCTGATGTGAAATTTCAGGTTTAAATTTAGAGGAAACTCCAAGCCATTTGGTTCTCATCAGGGGCTTCCATCCCCTGTGTTTGGAAGCTTTCCCTTCTCTGGGAGCTCTCCCAGGGCAGGTTTGAGCCTCTTGCTTGTGTTAACACAGAAACTGCTGAACAAAGTGAACCTGGGCCACCCCGCGCGCTGCGCCGCATACAGCCCCGACGGTGACATGGTTGCCATTGGCATGAAGAACGGGGAGTTCGTGGTTTTACTTGTGAACAGCCTCAAGGTCTGGGGCAAGAAGCGAGACAGGAAATCTGCCATCCAGGATATCAGGTAGGCCAGAACTGCAGCTGCAGCTCTAAATGCACAGCCCTGACGCAAGAAAAGGGCCACAAGATCCAAGCCGATGTGCAGATTCTCTATAACTCCCTATTTGTTGTGTGACAGCATGAAATGCATTTACTGGCCAACCAGTAGCTTGATAAATACCTAAAGCTTGTATTTACATATATGTAAAGTTTATGTGTCTCATATACCGTATCTTGCATACTGCTGGGATTAATTCAGTTATATTTACTTGGACATAGCCAGGAATTTGTGTGCTGTGGAACTGGGAATATGGGAATGAATATCACAGACCATTTTAAAATTGTAATTCCTGTTGCTTTCTCCCAGAGGAGCAGTTACTCTGCACATCGTGCCGTGTGCTTTATGCATTAACATCAGTTAACTACATACAGTATCCTCCATCCTACTTATCTTTTGAGCATCAAGGTTTGGTTTGAATTCAGTCTTGCTACTTACAGAAGGTTTTTGTTGTTTTCCAGTAGAAGAAATCTGCTCTCTTGTATTAGCATGAGAAGCAAAAGAAAATCTTTTACAGAAAGAGTAAATTCTACCCCCATCCCATGTTTTATTGTCCAGGATCAGCCCCGATAACAAGTTTTTGGCAGTGGGTTCACAAGAACATACTGTGGATTTCTATGATCTCACTCAAGGTACGACCCTGAACCGAATAGGCTACTGCAAAGACATCGCAAGCTTCGTCATACAGATGGACTTCTCTGCAGACAGCAGGTACATCCAGGTACGTCTTGTTTGGTTGTATTTACTGTGACTTCCCTGCTACCAGACACAATAAGGAGGTGAGAAGGGGCAAAGGGAAGCTTTCCAAAGTTGCTCTGAACTTCAAGGTGCCTCTAAGTCTCCCAAGGTAGGGCTGATAACTCGGGTTGCCTTCAGAATGTTCATAGGGCCCTATAGTCCTCTTTCTAAATACTCAGGTCTTCCCCCTGCGTTCTGCATCTCTGCCCATAGCCACAACATAGCTCAGTTCCCTTATAGTGAGGGTCAGCCTGCTACCATGAGCAGGGAATACAATTAACTCTATCCCAGCCCAGCCCAGGCTCCTTAGAAGATCATCAGTGTGCTAAAAGCAAAGTGTTGTCTCATTTCAAGGGAGAGGGTGCAACATAGAGAAAGAAATTGTGGACTATGCTAATAAAGAAACAGTTCTGCTCCTCCTCCCCAGGATGGGATGCACGTTATAACAGCTTTAATAGGTGAGGTTTCCTTCTGAAATTCCTGTGATTCAGTAAAATCAGGTTGAGATAAACCAGAGAGTACATATCTGAAAGGAAATCTACCAGCTGTGCAGCGTGTGCATGAGCACCTCGTTCAGTTGTCATCCCGTAACAGTTATTACTTCATGCTGCACATAATGAATTGTAGCTAATTAGGGAAAAGGAAATTTCACCTGTTGAGACTATTACTGCTGGAAATGATACAAATGTAGACAATGATGTCTTTATGGCAAAGTCATCAGCTTTTTCCTTGCCTGCTCTCAGGTATCAACGGGTGCCTATAAGCGCCAAGTGCACGAGGTGCCGCTAGGGAAGCAGATAACAGATCCTGCTTTAATAGAGAAGATCACATGGGCTACATGGACAAGGTAAGCACTAAGAGCAGTGTTCTGACTGGTTGGGGCAGCTCTAATGCAGAATGAAGGTCAGGTTGTGTAAACCAAAGGCTTGAAATGTCCCCAGGGTTTGGCTCACTTGCCAGAGCACACAGACACTCCCCCAGAGCTCTGTCTTCCACACTCACCTCTCTACACACCTTTATAGCTGTTTGGTGTCTGTAGTAACTATGACTGCAGTCATGCTGAGGGCTGTCAGACACCCACAGGGGCTTGTTGCCCTCGTGGGACTCAGCACCACTTCACGCTTTGCTTTCACTGGCACACTGGTGTAGGTGCTACCTTATCCCACATCAACAAACACAAGCAGCATGGGAAGCAGGGAAACAGGAGCTGCCCATGAAGGAAGGAGCTGGGGGTATCATTAAAATACATTCACTGCCATAGGTTTATAGGGGCCCCTCCCAACAGGATTACAAAACTGTAATCATGTGCAAAGTGGAAGAGGCCAAAGGCAGATCTGAGATCTGAGCGGGTGGTAACAGAGGTGGTTTGAGGAGAAGGTTAAGTGAGAATCCTCTTCCTCCCACTGCTCTGCTACCAAGCATAAGGATCTGCCCCAAATACCTTGTTTCTAAGGACTCCTGACAGATTGTGGGAGTGGGGCAGACACATCTGACAGTAAATGTGCAGGTAAATAGGAATGATTATAAAGGAGCTTAATCTAAGGGAAGAACAGGTATCTTAGGAAGTGTTCCACACCCAAACAAGCATCCCTCATTCCGTAACTTACAGCTAAGAGAACACTGCTGCCAAAAATCCCCTTGGGGGGGTCCCTGTGTGTCCTTGAGGAAAGGAGGGGACTGTAGCTGCTTGTATAAAATGATGAGAGAGGTCCACAGGAGGTAAACCTCAGGATTTATGGACAGAGAGGGGTTAGATTTAGAGGTGATGTTGTGAGTCACACAAAGATGTATTCCAGTGATGGTCTCTGTGATGAGATCGCATTCGGTGCCATGATTTTGAAGGAAAAGACTGTTCTAAAAGGCAGCAGTTATTTATCCCTGGGCTGTGTTGCCTCCCCACGCTGTGGAACAGAGCAGCAGCGAGTGAGCCTTAGGTCTAATGCTCTTTTCTTAACTTGTTTTTGGAACAGCATTCTTGGAGACGAAGTCATTGGAATTTGGCCACGAAACGCAGATAAAGCAGATGTCAACTGTGCATGTGTGACCCATGCTGGCCTAAACATAGTCACAGGGGACGACTTCGGGCTGGTGAAACTGTTTGATTTCCCATGCACAGAAAAGTTTGTAAGTGGATAGTTCACTCTAGTCTGAACAGCCTGACCTTGCTCTGTGGTTTTAAGGCCTCCAAATGCGGGGTCCAGCGGGGCAGCTCCAAGCAGGAATGGCTGCAGGAGCACTGGGAGCTGGGGGTCCCCAGGTGAGCAGCTTGCAGGTGATGGAGCAGCCACCCTCCAGCAGGCAGGGAGGGAGGAGCACACAGGAGGGAGCAGTGAGCTGGGGTTACTGTGGGCTCAGAACACGGGAGCTGCTGGGGTTTGGCTCCCCGAGGCAGCTCCGTCGCCCTGGTGCCAACCTGCACGTGTCCGTCCCCACAGGCCAAGCACAAGCGGTATTTCGGGCACTCCGCTCACGTCACCAACATCCGCTTTTCCCACGACGACAAGTACGTGATCAGTACGGGAGGAGACGACTGCAGGTGAGGGACATGACCCAAGGTGCTGCGTGCTCCCTTCAGCACCAAGCCCCCAGCAGGGCACTGAACACCCCTCTCGGCCCATCCACAGCCTGCCCCTGGGTGGCAGCTTTAGCTTGGCTCTCCGACCCTGGGATCGATGCATTTCATGCTCATTGCACCCAAACCCTGCCTCCTTGGCACCACTCACAAGGTGATCGCTACTGCCTAAAGCATCCCGCATTTGGGTTCCTGTGTTGAGCAGCATCTGCTTGTAGCTCCTTGGTTTGCCTCCTCCCCGTGGGCAGAGGCACAGCAGACCTGGCCAGCACCGAGGTCCGAGGCTTCAGGCACCAAGAGGTAGCAAAAGGAGCCCCGGCTGCTGGCACAGGACCCACACGTGTGCCTGAAGAACATTGAGACCACTTAAAGACAGCTGGTGGGGGTGTCAGTCACACAAAAATAACTGAATAGCTCCTGCCCAGCAAAGGGTAGGACAGGAATTCCGGCCAAACACAGGGATGGACAGATTTAGAAAGGCATTTCAAAGAGCAGGAGGTGCAAAAGGTGCCCGAGCTCTGAGGTGGGCTTTTCTTTCTCCTTCAAAGAAAGGGCCAGTAAATGCACACACAGAGACACAGACACACGTGTGACTGCAGCCGGGTTCCCCTCCACTCTCACTCCCCACGTTTCATTTGAGCTCCCAGTACTGCTCAGAGGACACAACTGCCGAGCAAAACAGGGAGCACAGAGTGAGGAATGAAAACCAAACGTGGTTAAACACAGCCCATGAGAGACGTGCAAAGAGCACGAAGCAGAACTAGCAAAAGAGCTGGGTTTTGAAGAAAAGTGCTTTTTCTCCCTCAAACCAAGCAGGTAGGAAATGAAAAGGCACAAATCCCGACAGGAGCAAGTACCAGAGAGCTGCGGTCAAGCAGCAGGTATTCATAACTGCTTCCTCAGCAGGAAAACAGCAGCCGGGGACTGCAGGATTGGCTTTGCTGCTTTCCAGAAGCAGAGCCCTAAATGCTGATGGACGTTTGCCCACACCAGGCTCCCCAGCAGGAAGCCTGCAGCAGACACGGGTCTGATGCTGCAGTCAGTTTAACCCTCACTGCAGGAGCTCTCCCACATTAAAGCATCCACTGTCACTCCTGCAGTCACGCTGGTAATGAAGGACCCCCCCTCACCCCCCATACATTTTCCACTACTTTGGGGGTTAGGGAGGAGAAGGAAGTGTTTTGCTTTGAGAAAGGGGCTGCGCAGTGGGAGCAGGAAGCTCCCTCCCATCACAAAGCAGCTGCAGGGGAACAAAGGCTGCATTCACCTCAGCCCTCACCCTGCAGGACACAAGTTACATAAGCTCAGCAAAGCTCATCAGCTGCCCTGCTTTGGCCAGTGGTTATAGAGGGGATTTCTTGTTTCAGAGGGTAAGGAGAGCATAAAACAAAGTGAGGTCCTCAGGCAGGAGCTGGTTATAGACTCATACACTCAATTGTTAGGGTTGGAAAGGACCTTAGGATCATCCAGTTCCAACCCCCCTGCCATGGGCAGGGACACCTCACACTAAACCATCTCACTCAAGGCTCTGTCCAACCTGGCCTTGAACACTGCCAGGGATGGAGCACTCACAACCTCCCTGGGCAACCCATTCCAGTGCCTCAGCACCCTCACGGTGGTTGTGGTGCTGCAACTCTCCTGAGAAAGGGAAGCACATTCACATCATTCCGGGCTCCAAGTTGCTGTACGTGGCAGCTGGCTGGTAAACCCCCAGTTGGAGCCACTGTGGATCCATAATGCCTGTATTTAACACAGCCTCTCTTGGTGCTGCAAGCTAACCCCTCCCTCACTTCCTTCCCCTGCAGTGTCTTTGTGTGGCGCTGCCTTTGACCGGAGCCTCTCCTTGCTGCTGTTACTGCCACCACCCAGTGACTGGGCCAGCCTGGACAGCCACGATGCCTCGAGCCCTGCGGCTGCTGTGACCCCCACCCGACGCTGCCCTGTGACACCTCCAGGTTACTCACAGCATTTACTGAATGTGATCTCGCCCCATAACCCCGAGGAGGAAGGAGACGTCTGAAAGGGAATCCTTTTGTAAGCCGGGTAGGCCAGAGTGATGAACGGTTCACTCACAAAGCTGCTTTTGCCTAATACTGTGTTATCTAAACCCTGTCTGGGAAGGGAGCACACGGAGAAAACGCTGGGCCCTTTAATTTGCATCATTCCAAAATCTATGGCTTGGTTTGTTCAAGAAAAGGGGTGGGTTTTTCACCTCCTGCTTCAAACTCACCTTTGGGGCACTGAGTAAAGCCGCAGGCTTTGAACGGGTGAGCTGGGGTCACACTTCAGCTGTCAGCGAGCGAAGGAGCAAAGTTATCATTTTTTAAGTCCATCTTCTTTTTAAATATATATATTTGGCAAATTTTTCTATCCATGAAGTGCCTTGGAATAGTTTTCTATTAGTATGGGCTACAGCCTTGCCTCCCACCCCTTGCTTTCAACATACGGTGCTATAACTTTCACACAGAGGAGGGCTAACCATCACCACCTTTCCCAGCTGTGTACTTACTTCCACTGTCCCCGGTCTCTGCTTTGGGTTTCAACACCTTCACAAGTGAATTCCAAACTGTTTGTGACACAGAGGCAGCTCTGTGCTGTTCCGAGGACAATTCCCCGATGGCATTACACCCCTCGGTAAGCTGTTCACAACGTGTGCGATGGTAGCACGACTACAGCCGGAATGCGAAGCTTAAATGGTGAGTAGAGGGGGAGAGGCTTGGTTAAAGATGCCAACAGTGAGGAAGCTGCTCCCCGCATTCACCCACTCCCTGTCTGTGGGAAGCTGTGCTCTAGGGATAACTGCTTCCACAGGCAGGGGCCATCCACTGGTGTGGAAGCCTCCGAGTCACTGCTGCAATTCCTGCAGGGATCCCAAGGACTGCCTGGCACTGCTGCTCATGAGCAGAACAGAACCCCCTCCCCTACCAGAACATTCACCTGTCCTTGGGAAAAGCAGCCCCTGTGCTCATTTGGACTCCTGTTCCCATCATCACCTCTCCTGTGGGACAGGGTGTGGGATCCAGGAGAGGAGAGCAGAGCAGAGCAGCCCACGAGCAGGGGTTCACACAAGGCAGGTAAAGCCCATCAGTGCTTCTGTCAAAACCAAAAACTCCAGGGACAGGGGAACTGGAGAAAGAAAAAGTTCAACTTTTTCCCATGAAAGTGGCTGGAAAGGAATGGGAAGTGTGGGCAATGGCAAAGGATTTCTGAGATTGCGGGCCTAGAATAATGTGTTTTAAAATTACCTTTCTTGTAAAAAGCCTGTTTGTTGATCAAAGACATAAAGGCCAAAATAAAACCTTGAGACTTGCATTGGGTCTTTGAAAAGAAATGTTTGTTGGTGCTTTAGCCCCAGGTCAGGACCAAACCCTTTTGAACCGGGGGAAGTTCCTGCCAACCCATTTCTGACGCCCACTGCACAGAGAGGAGGCTGTTGGGTGCAATATCCGGTGCAAGGAGTGGATCAGTGCCCAGGTACCACACAAAAGTGCTTCAGCAACCTCAAAGAATCACCTTTTTTACAACTGAATTTATTAATTAATGCCTTGTATCACTACACAGAAGATCAGTTTGTCAGATACACAACACGGCCCTACGCAGTCCTTGTTCTAGCCACACCTCCTTGCTGAGATGATGTAATCCTGGCAGGTGGTGATGTCAGCGAGCACCTTCTCTGCCTTCCTTCTGCATGGATTGCATCCCAGATAGAACCAGAGCGAATTAATCAACGGTGATGTGAAAAGCGGCTTAAAGCAGTAGCGTCTGCCAGGAAACACATTTGTGTGTTTCTAGGGTCTGGCTTTACATACAAAAGGTTCAGAAGTCACCACGTCCAATACTGTAAACTCAAGTCCTAGCACATGGATTGATTTTCTAATGGTCAGGATGCCATTACTTACAAATCCGTGTCCCAAAGAAATCTGGGGGTCCAGCTCTTAAATCAGATCCAACAAATTGATCTGGAAAGATCCCTAGGACTTTTGCTTGCCAGTGTCCTCCCCCACGCAGACTACAGCATCACACATCAACTGTCTCTAAAGCAAACCAGGCACCTTCACTTGGCTGAGTCTGAAATGCCCCTTTCACTGTTTTCAACACCCAACTCACACCGCTTAAGTGGCAGCAACAACCAGAGCCACAGCCAAAGAGCCTGGGCGACAAGAACCACACACCCACTGGAGCCATGGGGAATGAGAGCTCTGGAACTGACCAAACTGCTTCACCCTGCATGGATGGGAAGAACAGGTACTGAGAGAAGCCATCGACTCACACCGCCTACGTCTGACAGACTGTGGCCACCACCATGTACAACGGATACTGAATCACCATGAGCTTCAACAAAATAAACACAAAGAGATTCAATTTGCCTCAAGAAAGCAAAATGCCACCAGGTTCTGTCTAGAAGCTTTATTGATACTTGGGGTTTGGGTTGGTTGGGGTTTTTTTTTGCCTTTTTGTTGGGTTTTTTTTTTTTACATTTCACAATGCATTCCACAGACTTGGTTCAATACAGCTTAACCTGCAAGTGGAGGAATTCTCCCTTATTTCTTGCATAACAAGGTTTTAGGGTTCCCAACAACATTTGCAGCATTAGATACTCGGTCCACAGATTATGAGAGTTTGAGAGATCAGAATCAACTACTGTACGTTTGTGTCACAAAGTGTATGCTTGTCTCTTGCTTTAGGTGTATGTGGAGGTTCCTTCCTTCATCCCCCTCTCGCTGCTTGTTTTAACCAGATGCTAGTGTTTACACAGACAGTTTGGGGTCCAAGCTTGTGTGCTGCAGAGCTAGTCCAGCCACCAGTCAATTCTCTGAAGTACAAAGCACTGTGGAGCAGCTGAAAGATCTAAGCTTTGTGAAACACATATATATATATATATATATTGGCAATTGATAAAACAGTAAAATCACAATACAGCTATACTCATACCAAAAAGGCAAGATTTGCTTTCAAAACTTGCTCAAATGGTATAATTCTTCTAAAACATCTCAGTTTAGAAAATGGGCATCAACCTACACAGACCATACACCGTGCACACACTGCAGTGCCTCCGCTCCACCCGCCCCAGCCGGGAACGCCGCAGGGACTACCGCTGACGAAGCAAAATGTACAGCTTTCAACTCTTGGGTTAGCCAGTGCTGCTGCACACAGGATAGAGGAAGATGATTAGGTTAGATCCATACATAGCAGCTTAACGATACTTAGGATGATGAAAACACATGGCAGTCAAAACAGTTATTTTTGTTTTCCTCAAACACTGCGTTGCTAAAAAATAAAGATCTGTGAAATTGCACTGCAATGTCAAGGGGTTCGCGATTCCCTGACCCTCCCCGTGTCAATCCAAATGAGTAGTTTTTTTTCCCCCTTAAAAGATGAACTTCCTATCGGCACGCTGCTTCAGGCTTTTTACTCAGTTTTGCGCTTCAACCCAGGGATCTTTGCTTGGATCCTGCAAGAGGGAACAGAACAGCATTTGAGTAATGAACAAGAAGCAGGAGGTGTAAAACACAGAGCCGTAAAGCAGCAGCATGGCAAGAGAACGATCACAGCAACACACAACCCAATGCAACCGCTCAATTCTCCATTCCCTCCTCAGCTGCAACTGCTGAGGGCCCCGGGTTTCACTGATGGGTTGAAAGACACAGATTGCTGGTAGAAGTCACACAGGATTAACTTAGCGAGAGCAGAGCTGATTTTGTAACCATTCCAAATTTAAACAGAGGACTTTTTCCTCCTAGGACCAGGGCACACAATGCATTTGTTACATACAGGAATGCCACAGGTACCGAGAACAATGAATGCTATTTATAAAGTGCAAGTTTACTCACTTAGCCATGGCATCTTTGACATTCTTGTTCACGAGTCCCAAATAATGGTCAATTTGGGCCTGAAACGGAAGATGACTGATGTTACCAGCAGCTCTTACACTCACTGTGCTGCAGAATCCCAGCACACAACACGTGCTTCACACAGGAGACGGACTGTAATGTAAGGAAGGCAGGAAGGGGCTCACCCATGTGTCCCAGGTTAGTGCCCATGGCTTCAGCCACAGCACACAGCAGTGTCTGCCCCGGAGCAGCAGGGAGCAGCGGGCAGGAGCCCACATAAACCCACCTCTGGCTTCTGGAGCAGCCACTTGTGGTTCCCCGCCTCAGCTCAAGGCCAACACGAGGGTGCACAACCAGCCCGGGCCCTCGGTGCCTCTGGGCAGCACAGGGAAGGGAAGCGGCTTAGGGGGGCCGGGCCTGGTAACCAGCTTATGCCCTTGGCGAGCAGCTTCAGCCCCTCAAGAGGATTGCAGAGCCCGGGTTAAGCCACACAACTCGTCCCTCCTCCTCCTGTCCCTGCAGAGCACCCTGCTCCCTCCTCGGAGCTCGGAGAGGAGCCCATGAGGCTCCGCCATCTGCTCCGAGCCTTTCTGCTCCCTCCCCACGTCCCAGGTCCCACCCCCCTGCCCCGAGCAGCCTTGTTTGTGAAAGAGGAGAAGGAACTGCTAAGCCGGGGCTGGCTGCCCCCTCCTGCGCTGTGACCTGCGGCAGGCACCCCTGCTCCAGCCCGCCTGGAGCTGAACTCAACCGAACACCTTCGGCTCCTGCTCGTCTCTTCCCTTCACATTTGTCTCCCCGCAGGAGAAGCTCTGGACTGAGCCAAGCGTCTCCCACCTCCCGTTTCTGCCAGGGGTACAGATTCCACAGGGCCTCGTGAACCCTGACCGTCAGCTCCACAGGGTCCTGCAGAAACGTGCTTCCATCAGGATTAACGCACTGTGCTGCCGCTTTGGTCCTGCCCCAAGCTGGATGAGGGCAGAGGAGGCCTCCAGGTTAATCGGGCCTTTGTCCTAACTGTTTCCTGGGGAAGCTTTCCCATGCTGCCATTGAAGAGAGCAGGAGGGGAACCGCACACAGCCTGGGCTCCAAAGGGAACGTGGCACTGCCTCCTGGCTCAAGGCCTTTGAAAGGCTTTCAGGATTTTAGCAGATTGAGGTGAGCTCTGGGTGCGTTCGCTTGTGGCGCTGCTTCCACGGAGCCAGTTTTGTGATTCACATCAAACACTCACCTGATGTCTCTCATAAATAACAGGAACACTGAAGAGCGAGATCAAAGCTGGAAGAGAGCACAGCAGAGGTGTTAAGTGTTGACAGAAGGGAGGCTGCTCAGGTAACACAAACCCTGCCTTCCACACCTTGACTCTGCCTCCCAAAAGGTACAAGAAATAACCAAGCCGCATGCAGCAACTGCTGGCTGCTAATTTCAGTAACCCCATGAAGCAGAGGCTGGTCTGGTCTCCAGGTCTCAATTGCAGCACCCTAAGGCTGGTCACTGTGGGTTACACACGTTCTTCAAAGGGGATGCCTCAGCTTCGGCCAGGGCCAGGTGGGTTCCAACACCTGAAGCTCTGCTCTGGGATACAAGGAACAAAACTGCTTGGGTAGGACATGGCCAGAGGCAGCCGGTACCTCCTCCAGAGCCCCAGGCTAACCCCAACAGGGATGAGCACAACAGAACGTGCTTTCAAATGATACAAGTCTGAATTGCTCAGCTTGCTGGTTTTTGAACAGCACGGTTCAAAATGACCTGTTCCAGTGTTATCAACGTCCCAGAGAAAGGACACGGAGCTACCGCATCCCGCTACGTGCTCCAGAACACAGGAACAGCCCCCTGGTATCCAGCAGACCTCAGTGCTTCCCCTGGTTAGTCCGTATTGAGCATGGTTTCAAACACTTACCCAGAATCAGCAATGTCAGACCATTAAACAAGGCACCAACATAAGTGAACACCCACATCAACACTGCAAACTGGAAAGGAAAGAGAAACAGCATGTGTCAGCCCAAGGCCTTGCCACTACAGGTGCTGAGAGCTTTAACCACACACACAGAACTGAAACACCCCAAACCCCTTCACCCTTGCACGTCTCATGTAAAGAGAGAGGAGCAACTAGATGGCTGAAGGGCTCACTAACGGGATATGAGGTCCGGGTCATGGGCTGAATTCAGCCCCAGTCTGCAGTGACCACAAGCTGTGAGCTCTTGGTGGCTGCTCCATGCCCTCTGCATCATCCAGTGCCTTCAAACCCACGTTAAACAGCAATGGGCAAACACAGCTCCTACCTCCCACCCTCCAGAGAGATGGCACAAGACAAGGAAGTGAGAGGTCTGAGGGCTGCTGTGTGACAGAGCCAGGAAGCCGCTCAGCTGCTGGGGTGGCAGCACAGCAGCATCCGAGCGCACCCAGGCTTGGTACCAACGATCAGTCACACTTTGGCTCAGCAGAGCTCTCAGTGAGCACTGACCAGGGCAGGCAGGGTTCTGTCACCCTGGGACTAAAACCTCTCTGGAGGTACACGGCAAGGCTGCGTCGATTGGCTTTTCCCTTTAAAAACCAGGAGCTTTGGATGCCACAACTTCAGAGAGGAGTCAACAGCGCCAGGCAATGGAAGCTGGCTCCAAGCCGGAAGCAAGCTCAGAAGCAAAGATGTCCCATCTGTTCAGAGCCACCCAAACCCCCTCGCTGCTGCAACTGCTGCCTTCACCCCCAGCCCAGCTCACACCCAGTCCCTGTTCTTACCCCAGCACCCACTGACTGCACTCACACAGCTCCTCCGCTCGCCCTGCACAAAGAAGGGGGCTTTGGGCCCCCGCGCTCAGCCGAGTGGAGCGTGTCCCCAGCACACCTCTGACCTATACGGGGGGAGGCAGCTGGTGCTATTTCTGTGCTGGGTTCCTCCCCAAGGAAAAGCAGACCTGTTCTTCTAGTGTTGCAGGGCCCACGAGGAGCTGAGCAGCAGCCAGGGGCCGGCTGCCACAAACAGAGCATGGATCAGGGCCTGGCTCCGGCTAAGCACGGCATCGCGTTTTGCTTGTGCAGAGACCCCGGCCCTTTCATCTCCTGAGCACATGGGCTTGGTTCGTGTGCAAGACACTGAACAGGCAGTGGAAGGTGTCCCTGCCCGTGGTAGGGGTTGGAACTGGGTGAGCTTTAAGGTCCCTTCCAACCCAACCCATTCTATGATTCTAATGACTGAAGGTGAAGCACTCTGGTGAGCAGGAGATGAGAGTGAGGAGAAGATGGGCATGAAGGACTGGGAAGAAAAAGCTGCATGCTGAAGGCTTGTGGGAGTGGGTAAGGATCTGCCCTGCAGCTGAGTCACCCTGAAGTTATGTATCCAAACATCCAGTTTTAGCTTATCGTAAGATGTAAAGTATCCAAACCAAACAAAACCAAGTGCCAACAGCAAGATAAGAGCATGACAATCAACACAAGCTTAACTGTGGGACCCCTGTAGAGAACTGAAGTTACTGCAAGAGCTTCATTCAAAGTAGCTGATCCCATTCAAACCTCAGGAGCATTAACTGCGAGCCATGCACTTCTTATCTCTGGGTTCCTCCTCGGTGTGACACAGGCACCCCTGGTACAGTCACCCCTCAGGCAAGGCTGGTGTTGCCATGGACTGAAGGACTGGCAGGGTGACCAAGCCAAACGCAGCTCATTGCTCCAGCCTCCCTCATGATTCATTCAAACCTTGGCCCAGTTCTGCTCTGCAGTGCCAGGGCGAGCACTGCCTGCCAGCCTCTGCACAAGGGACTTCAACAGAGCAAATGCTCTCCTTGCACAGCAAGCCTGGACACGCAGCACATCCTCCTGCCCAGCCAAGGGAGGGAAGTTAACTCCTAATGCAGCAGAAGTACCCCCAGCTCTGTGGTCATTCAGGCTGATTTTTCCTGCAGGCTTTGCATGCAGTGAAGTGTAGGTGCCAGCTTCAAGCACACACGTCCTGCCGGCCAGCCACCTAACAGTGTGGAGAAGAGGAGGCTCGGGGGGACCTGATGGCTCCCTACAACTGCCTGACAGGAGGATGGAGCCAGGAGGGGCTGGGCTCTGCTCCCAAGGAACAGGGGATGGGACAAGAGGAAACGGCCTCAAGCTGCACCAGGGCAGGTTTAGATGGAGCTGAGGAACAATTCCTGCCCCAGAGGGTGCTCAGGCATTGGAACAGGCTGCCCAGGGCAGGGCTGCAGTCACCGTCCCTGCAAGGGTTCACAGCCCGTGGAGACGAGGCCTCAGTGCCATGGGGCAGTGGTGGCCTTGGCAGTGCTGGGGAATGGTTGGACTGGATGAGCTTGAAGGGCTTTTCCAACCTGGTTGATTCTGTGATTCAATCACCTCCTCTCGTGGGCACCACCCGGCCAGGTGAGCACTGAGTAACGCTGCTGAAGACTATGACCGAGGCAGAAAATGCAAGCTCATGCAAGCAGAAGGTAACAGCCTGAATCAATCCCAAAGTCCAACCTTTATCGTCACTACCCAATCCTATTCAGTGAGCACTGATTTTATGGCCCAAAGAAGATCAAAATCCAGGAGTTAATGTTTGGCTGGCACAGGCTTTGCTCCTCCCAGAGTCTGTCCTGACCAGCATCGGGCTCTACCAACTGCACGTGCAGTTTGTAATCCCCTTCACTTATTCATACTGGGTGGGAGTAGGAACCCTAAACCCAACGAGACCAACTTCCTCTAGCACATCAGTATGAGACACCAGGGCTACCAAAGCAAATGAAGTGCAGCCGAAACCTCAGACTCTCCTCCCACAGCTCCTCCTGTCCCTTCGCACACTTTGTCAGTTAAAACACTGCTCTGGGATTAAGTGGAGCTGACCTCAATCCCACATATACACACTGGCCTCTGGTTTTTGTTCTCCTTAGAAAGGAGACGACTCAGCCTCTCAAGTGCAGAAGGGGTTACCTGGGACCCATCTAAGCACTTAAAGCTCCAGATGAAAAAGAAAGCAGAAGGCAACCCAGGACTGACCTACAGAGATAATGCTGCTCTTCCCACACGCTCAGGACCAAGGGAAAGCCCAGACCCAAGCTCAGCCTGAGCACTGGGATGACCCACACACCAGTAAAACCCCAGTGTATCTGATGGGCCTGCAGCAAGGCTTTGCCTCTCTCTTCCCAATGATTCATGACTCCCCAGTACCCAGAGCACGCCACAGTTTAATGGCAAATCCAGCAATGTCCATATAGCAATTTCTTTACTATAAAACAGTTGCAGCAAGGAGCTCTGCTTCTCAAAGCATCGACCGAGCAGAGGCAAAGCCACCACGGCCAGTGCCAGACCGGCTGCGGCAGCACATCACCGTTGAGCAGGACAAAGTGCAGCTTCCCCTGGGCTCCCTGGCAAGGGCTCCTCTGGAATTGCTCCTCCCGAGCTGTGAGGAGCTTCTTTGAGCTGCATAAATATTTATAGTCCATTTTAAGACCTCCATGTCTGAAGCATTGTTTAATAAAGCAAGAAAATCCTTCACAAGACGGATTTTACAGCCAGGACTATTACACACAATAACCTGACCTCCAGACATCTCCTACGTTAAAGCTCTCTAATTATACACAAACATGCTGCTTCCTACAGTGAGGATGTTTAAACTACACGAGCCAAGACATCTCTATTTTGTGTTAAACCAGGGCTGCTGTACTCCCTTAGACCCCAGCATCTCCATCACCTCCTCAGGCACAAGCTCTTCAGATCAGTAACCTGTGCTCATGAACTCTCCTGCCATTCACTGGTTTCAGATAAGGTACCATAAATTACACTCATTAACGTACATAAAACGTTTTGAATGTCAGAAGAGAAGGGAAATGAATCAGTTGAGCTGAATAAACACATCTTTCCTATAGCCCATAGCATTTTAGAAGTGACTGGAGTGCCTCGAAGGCATTCTGGCTGGAATTAATTCTGCTTCCTACCTAATCCCTCTGCAAGGCCTGGTTTTCTAAACAGTGTCAACTGAAGCAGCACTTGGCTGCCCACTGCTTCCTTTTCCTTCCCTGCAAGGGATCGGGATCTCTAAACAACCCTTATAACTCAGATGAAGGATCGTATCACAAAGGGCTTAATTATTAAAGAAACACAAGTGACCTTGTGGCTGCAAGTTTCTGTGCTGGTGTTTAGGCAGCTCAAACATGACTCAGCAAAGTTAACTTTTCTTTGAACACTGAAACTCAATGCCCTTAAAAACCCCACAATAGACAAAGGGGATGTCCCTTCCCTCCCTCCCACTCCAAGTTTTAGTTATCAAATGTAATTCTGGCTGTGGAACAGTAATTCTTTTGGCCAAGGCTGTGGCCTTGAGATGCTGCAGAGATAAATCCCAAGTACTCAGTTCTGTGAGACACAGCTTCATACAGCCCAGACTAATGGGCAGTGGCAAGAGGGTTTATTTAGCCATCAAAACACATCAAACCCCAGCCTAGCATCTCCCATCTCCTCTTCCCTTTGGAAAAAATGCATCTTTATCACCAGCAGCAGACCCCAGGTAACAACCCCACTGCCCCATAGAACCATGGAATCACAGAATGGTTTGGGTTGGAAAGGACCTTAAGACCATCCAGTTCCAACCCCCCTGCCATGGGCAGGGACACCTCACACTAAACCATCTCACCCAAGGCTTCGTCCAAAATCATCCCTTCGTCCATCATCTCCCCTGTCTCCAGAGGGACAGGACTCACTGCGCTCACATCAGGTGCAGCTTTTCCATCACAAACTCTGCTTAAGTTGGATCATAATGAGAAACTGGATCAGAAACTCTGGGTAAGATCCTGAGATCCAACACAGACTTTACAAGCTTCCCTTTTCCTCTCCCTTCCCCCAGCCCTACAGCAACTCAAAGGACTTTACAAAGCACTGAGTAAGGGATTTACTTTCTTCCAAGAAGATTAAGCAAACTGAGAAAGAAACGGCCAACACATTGTACTTGGTAAAGGAAACAACTGTTTGAAAAACAAAGGAACACTATTAGCTTGAAAGGAGGGAATGTAATCCTCACAGAGCAGAACTGAAGGGTTTGCAGCCAATTCTATCACTATTATTATGCACTGTCAATTTTGCTCTGCCACCTTTAATAAATAAAGTGTTACCTGGAGCTATTCAGGGTATCTGTTGGGCAGCACTGCACACTTCAGGTAGAGTAACTTGCAAACCCCGTTTCAGTGATGTGCAGGACTAAAAGCAGCAGATTTCTGCTGTTCAGCACCAAAGAGGAGGTGCAAGGCTGAGCTACATGCAGCCAGGGATTATGTCAGTTTCCCATTGGTTGTTATTATACTGGCAAAATAAAGTGGAGCTAAAGTTATCCACTGTTACTGCAGGCAGCACTTGATGTTCAGCTCAGTGTGGCTAACAGAAAGCTCTACTTGCCAAACAAAAAGGCTCATTACTTCCAACACCCCAACAAAAACTCCTTATTTACTTACACAGCGCCAAAGCTGCTATTGTTCCTCCACGTTCCTGAGGACTAGTGGGCTTTGCAACCCAGGTCAGCAAGGGACCTATTTACACAAGGCTGCTGCTTCTACGCTGGAGCAAACTTACCTTCAGAGAATCAACTAAGTCATCGACTAGGAAGAGACGCCTCAGCTCTTTGACTGTGCCATTAATGTGACCAAGCACAACGTTACTGTACTTCTGAATAAGCTCTTCAGAGACAGCTATATCAGACTCCAAGTAAGCCCTGCAAGAAAGAAGAGCTTATGAAACCTCACTGTAGGAGTACTGCCAAGCAGTGTCAACATGTTTTATATATATAACATCAACATGTGTTCCTTTGAATTCTATAAAGGGAAAAACCTCACTGTATAAGGAATGCTAAAAACAGTTCTTACAGTTAGTGATAGCAGTTCTTTTAAGATAAAGATAAAAGCTCCTATCTGGGGAAGTGTTCTTTCCACCATTTTGAGGCTTCTATCTGTAGATGCAGTGGCCACAGCAATTTAGATTCTTTAATTAGAGATTAATTTATCTAATTTGCCTGTTGGAGGAAGAAGGAGCAATGCAGCACATCTGTAACAGGGCACTCATTTTACAGTTACTGCAGTTGCTGAGCTTTTGTTTAGGGGGGATTCTGATTTGGGGTGGAAAGCTGAAAAATGCACATTGGAGGCTCCCATGGCTGTCATTAAGGCAAAGCCAAGCACAGCCTTGCAGCGAGTCCAAAGCAAATGCAAACACTTCAAACAGTAACTACAGCAGGCAGCCGTTTCAAGGCTGCATTCTGCTATCCATGCTTGGCTCCAATCTGCACATCCTTCTCAGCTCATCTGCAAGATACTCAGTACCTGAACCACAAATTAAGCCCCTTTCATACACTCTCTTCACTGTCGAAATTCAAGTAAGAGCAGCCTCGTAGGTGAAGGTATACAGGTAAGAAGCAATCAGGTATGTGGGTCTGGATGCTTCTTATGAATATCAATCAGTGGGTTTAGAAACAAACTGCAGTAAGAGCACAGGTCAAACAAGTCTTGCTTGTTCTTGCTAAGATAGAACTGGGAAACCTGGAAATGCTGTTCGGGTTCCCAAGAGCACCATTGGGTAGAGAGAGCCAGCAGGATTTCAGGTGGGAATTACTCACCCTCATGTGGGTGAATAAGGAGAGCCATGCAAGCCCTTGGGGGTTAAAGCAAGCAACCAACCAAAGCCCCAAGTTTACAAAAGATACAGTTTCATACTGCTATACTGAATGTTCAGATGTTATTTCTGTATCAGATTTAAGCTCCAAAGCAAATACTCCTTTTTCCCCCCCCAAGATTTTTGCCCCATGCTGGTTTAGGCACAGACTGGCTTCCACTGGGTAAATGAACCACAACACCCAGAGAGAATGGAGGTAAATCCAAGGAAACACTTCACTCTGCCTTACTGAAGATGAGAGGAAGAGAATGAGAACAACTGGAAACAGCACAAAATCAGGGAGAGCTGTAAAGAGGAGGGCAAGCAGGAGTTTTGGAAAGGTGCAAGGGCCGGTGAGGTGGAACCAGTTCATTGATTAATGAAGGGAGAGAAGTGAGTCTGAGCAGTGTGGGGCAGGGCTGGTGTGGAAACAGGCACTCTTAGCAGTTAAACACATTAGTTAAGTTTTTGTTTCTCTTCAGATGCAGCCTGGGCACCGCTGTACTCCCCACAGGGAAGCAGGAATACCACGGGTACCACATTCCCACACTGCAGAGATGTGTACACGTGGGAAGCCACAAGGGCTTAGCTCATCACTTAAAGCAAAGAGCTGAGGTCCTCTTCAAGGACCTCAATTAATCCTATGACTCAATTCCTGAAGCCACAAAACCCAGAGTCCAAGTTTCTGGATTTCTGATCTGGGCAGGCCTCAATGAACCTGGATTCTGCTGGGGAGAAGGCAGCCTTGGGTGTGGAGAACACAGCCATGCTGCTACACCCAAACCACAAACTTGAACAGCACTCTTTAAAGGAAAGTCCCCAAAAGATAACAGGATCCCCTGGTGCATTTCCTCTGAGTTTTGCTAAATATATTGCATAGAAAAAGTGCTGCATCTCCTGGGAATCCTTTACATTTTGTAGCTCATCTGCCACTGGTTCCCATTCTGAAGACTCTACCATTCTAAAAAGCATCTATTAGTCCATTAGATTGAAGTATTTGGGGTGGGGTGGTGGTGGTGTATGTAACTTAAGATACTCCAGCATTCCCAAGGAAATCCCAGGTACCAAGCACACAGTTCAATTTCTTTACTACTGTGTCTGCCTGCTGAGAAAAACTGAAAGAGGAAGAGTCACAGGCTGGGTATGTTCCAGTACAGATAATGTACATTATTAGGCAACATATTATAGCCTCTGTCATCCCCTGCTCCCAACAGCACCAATACTGCTCCCCAGAACAGCACACTTGTTGTTAATGAAAGGAAGGCTCTCACCTGAACGGGTGGCCTTCACTGGACTTCTGGATTGCCTGGATAACTCCCTTGTATATCCTAAAGCTGATCGTCACCGAAAGCAGGGCCAAGGCAATGTAAGCTGTCACGCTCACGATGCTGAACACTGTTAATGAGAGCAGCAGGAACAAGCTGGCACCAAACACCACTCCTGTCTTCTTAATGTCTCGCCAGTAAAGGAGGTCAACAACTAGAATTTGAAGAAGGAAAGAAATTAGAACAAGAAACCTTTTGCATCCATATGGAAACAGTAAAACACGATTCACTTGACTGCTGAGAGTCATCAGGAATGGAAAGTGCCATCTCACTGTGACACCAGAGCTGAAATGACAACTAGGAATAGGTTATTTTAGCACTGGTTCTGCACTGGACTTCAGATTATTGGGATTATTGTTATTAGGATTACCTCAAACGTAATTGTTGCAGTTTAAGAACAACTCTGCCCTTAAGCAATGCCAGAATTAATCTCTTTGACTACTGTTCCGCGCTCTGCACCAGAACCATGGCAGTTTGTGCTTCATTTCATTCTATTTTTGTGCCTTTTGGGGAGGTCACTCACTGAGATTGAGTGCAATTCCCCGTTAGGACAAATGACAGGACGCTAACAGATCTCTAAGCCATTATATCTTTTAAGTCTGGTAGAGGCAAAGACACTGCTCAAAACCTATTAACAGTTCATTTTGTTTCCTTTTGACCAAAGCTGTTCCCATGGGAGTGTTGATTATGGGTGACAGACTGAGCCATCAAGAGAGAATAATCTCACTGCAATTTCCATCCAGGCTAAATCTGCTGCACTCCAATGCCAAATGCTTCATCTGTAAGCCAAGCTTAACATCTTCCTCAAGCAACCCCCACGAGAGCACACAATATTGAGCCATTCTTAACATCACTGTTTAAACTACACCCTTGCCCAGGTCATAGGCAATGGTTTAATGCACCCACTGCACATTTGTTTGCCTCGAGGTGCTGCTGAATCTGGTCAATTACCCCACTGAACTCATGAGCTCTGGCAAATGTCCTCCCCACTGCCAATACAGAAGTAGGCAGGGGCATCTCTTCTGGTTTTACACTTCATAGGGACACACAGAGAAAAACTCCTGCTTCATCATTTCTACTTCCACAGCTGGCCAGATTCTCACAAGCACAAATTCCTCTTCTGCATCAAAACTGCTTCTGAACAGCAATAACGTGGTAACTACAGAACTCAAGATAAATTATAGCAAATTACTGCTGCACCACAAGGTTAGTAATCCCATCTCGCCCTAAACACCACCAAAGTCAACTGTAAAGTAGCACATCACAGTTCAGAACACATTCTCACTCTGAATGACTGCATCAGAAAATGAAATGGATCTATTATTGCTTACAGGATGAAAACGTGGTAATGCACCAGCATTAAATACCCAGTAGCCTCTGTAGGGCAAAGTCTGCACAATCCCTTTTGTAGGTACAATGTGAAAATGCCACTGGGGCTGTGGTGCAATTTCACAGTGTTTCAGAAGCTGGAGTCCTTTCCTAATGATTTCCTTAGGGAAAATGTATGAGCAGCAGACGCTGGGAAGACGAGAGCCTGGTTAGAAACTTAAAGCTGCTATTTTCATATTGTCCTGGTTTTGGCTGGGATGGAGTCAATTTTCCTCCTCGTAGCTGGCACAGTGCTGCCTGGATTTAAGATGAGGATAACGCTGACACCCACTGATGTTCTAGCTGTTGCTTACCCTGATTAAGGACGTTTCAGTCTCATGCTCTGCCAGTGCGGAAGGGCACAAGAAGCTGGGAGGAAGCAGAGACAGGACACCTGACCTGGACTGGCCAAAGGGGTATTCCATACCACAGCATGTCATGCCCAGTACAGAAACTGGGGGAGTTGGCTGGGAGCTGTGGATCAGCACTTGGGTTGGGCTGGGCATCAATCATTGGATGGTGAACAACTGTGCTGTACATCACTTGACTGTCATGGGTTTTAGTCCTCTCTCTTTTTATCTCCTTTTCATTAAAATTGTTATTAGATTTCACTTTAATTCAATTATTAAACTGTTCTTCTCATAACCCATGGCCCTTATGGTATTTCACCCCTCCCCAATTCTCCTTTCTTTCTCCCAAACCAGAACTGCAGTGGGAGGAGCAAGCCCCAGCCCTCCACCACCACCCTCAGCCCCACTGCTTGCCTGGTTTTCTGCCTCCTGCTGACAACTGCTGCCCCCAGAAAGCAGAATACAAACAAAGCAGCAGCCAGATCAGATGCTGGCTGTGGTTCCCCCATGTGACTCCACCAACATATGGGGTGAGAGATAGAGCAGCCAGCTGAAGGAGGTGACACCCCTGCTCCACCAGCACCCATCTAAAGTCCTTGTCACACTAGCCCAACCCATCCGTGCACTCTGCTGACCTGTTATCCTGCTGGGTGTCATCATGTTACAGAGCTGCTGTTCTCACTGTCAAACCAATGAAGCTCTAAGCAAGAAAACTTGTCTTTAATTTGTAATAATCAAATAAAAAACAAACCTCAAGCAATTGCAACATTCCTTTTGGATGGGCTATAATCCCTAAATGTAATGTTTGATTTGGTTTCTTTGGCTTTGCTTCTAACCACCTAAGTGCCTGGTAGTGTCATTGTGCACATTAATGAAGCAAGTTTAGCAGATAAAAGAAGCTTATGAACCAAACTGTGAGCTTGACCTAAAAATTGCTGTAAACTCTAAACCTAAATTGAGCAGCAAGTACCCCTAACACTGAAGGGGGGGTGTCAGAACCAGTACTGCAAAAAAAAAAAAAGGAATAAATGAGTGGATTTCATGCTCCTAAATCATGCAAAAAAGCTTTGAAAACCTCATTTCTTCCCCAAGTATTTGCTGCAAATCCTGAAACTATATTTAGTTTCAAATGTGCAATTTGAGCATCCACACGGTGATATTTGGGTGCTGCTCCTGTATCGTGTGACATGCCAGGCATGAGCCCCTCTCCTCTCCGTTTGCAGGCAGCTTTAGTTGGATAACTGAGATAACTCCCTCCTCTCTAACACAGTTTTGCAGCCCCTCCACTGCTCTGAGGTTCTGATTGCTTCACACAAGAACTCACTTGCTACAAGCAGGAAGCATTGTACCTGCACCCAGGTGTAAGGAAGGTGAAGAGTCATTCACCTGTATCCTGGTTCCCAAGATAGGAGAAATCAAGGTAAATGGCTGCAATTAAAGCACCCACAAATGGCCTCCAGTGCCCCATCCTCAGCCTGCTGGTCTCAAGTCAACAGCAAGAAACCCCCGAGCTGGGAGCCCCCAGACCACAGTTAAACTGCACACACAGCACTTCTCAGTGTCACCAGCCCCAGCGTAACGACACCCAGATCTGGTTTCATTGTGAATTCCTCACGGGAAAGTCAGCTACAAGACGCTGAAAAAGCGAGGTGCAGTTTTAAAGAGAGCAATGAAAATGATTTATAAATGATGGAAGTGATTTATAAACCCCGATCGATCAGAAGCACGTATCTGCATTTCTTTCTAAAGGAAAATGGAGAGTTAAACACGTTACCAGGAGCAGCTTTCTGGCTTTAAATGCAAGATATTCACAGCAGATTAAACACAGCACAGCACAAAAACACCCCCCCCACACCCCAACTCTGAGGAACTGGTGCCAAGCAGCCTCCTTCCTCCTGGAAACCGCTTTAACCTTCATTTTATACCCCCGAACTACAATCTCCTACATTTCAAGCAAGTACCCCTGGCCTATTCTAAAGCAGGAACAGCTGCCTACATTTGGTAAGCACGAACTGTCACTTGGCACGTCTAAAAATAGCTCTGCTAGCATCCGTGCCTTACATGCACAACTCATCCCGTTACATTTTGCCTTTAAAGCGAGTGCCGCCACAGCTTTACCGCTGCATTAGTTGCATTTTAAAGCCTTTTCTCTCTATTCCACAGTTAACGCCGCACAGCCCCCGTTGTGACAAAATGACAACAAGTGGCTCCATCCATTTAACCTGAGAACGCTCTTTCTAAAGAGCGGAACCAAGCGCCCCTCGCTCGTATTGAGGCGGGGATTGAAAGGCTCGAGACCCAAAGCGAGTTCCGCCGGCAGCGGTTAGGGAAAAGCAAGGAAAAGGGACTGACCCATTCTGGCCTCCATCTTGAGCAGCCTGCATGCAGCAGCCCGTGCCCAGCGTCTCCCCGCGCCGTTCCACTTCCTGCAGGGCACGCAGAGGTCGGTGCCTCTACGCAACCGCAGCCAAGCCCGGACCCCGCCAATGGCGCCGCGGCCGCACACGCAGCCGTCAGCGCGGCTTCACCCGCACGCAGGGCACGGCCATGGGGAGCTCAGCCCCATAGGGAGGCTGCTTGCGAGGGTGACTGCAGTACGGGGAGGTTTACGCCTGGGGAACGATCGCTGCTGGGCGAGAACCTCTCTGTGGGGTGGGAGGAATCGATGTTCTGCGAATAAAGAGAGCGCGGAAGCACAGGAAAGGGGCTGCTCTGGGTGGGTTTAACAACAGCCGCACTGTGCTAACACAGAGGTGGTGAGAAAGGGCAGCTTTCACACTGTAAAGCGCGCAGTCACAACTGTCACCGCAGTACAGTGGAGGCTTATTGATAAACCAGCACCAAGCACAAATCCCTGCTGATCTCTGTTTGGCACTTCACATTAAATAAACTTCCTGTTTACACCTGCGGCGATGCCCACATGCACAGTATCTAGCAGTTTACACCAAAACCCCTCCTGTTTACACCTGACAGGGATGTCCAGTGCTTCCACTGATCTTTTACACAGATTATCTACCAGGCAAGAGCTGAAGCTTGCAGATTCACTTTCAAAGCCTGGCCCAGCCTGATTCAGACCAACCAGACCAAGCCAACCCCATAGAGAAGCCACCGACCCATCAAGTGGTCAGTCTGTGAAGCACAAACACCATTAAAATGCTGGGGCCTGACATTTCCCAGATTTCCCATTTTCAAGCTTCCTTACATCAGAACGACCATTTAAAAATCACAGTTGTCACAGACTCATAGAACGGTTTGGGTTGGAAGGGACCTTAAAGCTCATCCAGTTCCAAGCCCTGCCATAGGCAGGGACACCTTCCACTAGAGCAGCTTGCTCCAAGCCTCATCCAACCTGGCCTTGGACACTGTCAGGGATGGAGCACCCTAAGCAGGAGCAGTCACAGCCTGAGCCACAAAATCCCAGCCTCCTTTCACCCCAATGAGCCACGCTGGGAGCCAGTTCAGTGCCTCGCTGCCAGTCACTAACAACAGAACAATCCCAGCCTGGTGAACCCGGGTGGCTGTAGCACAACCGCACGTGGTGCCATGCACACGGAGCTGCCTTCAACCAACAGAGCCCTCCCTGTCCTCGGGACAGATGTTCCACAGGGGTGGCACGGCCAGTGGGAATGATGGGCTGGTCTAACCGGAGCCCAAGGGCCAGAAAACAAGTCTGCATCGTGCACGTTCCAGAGCTGGCACATTCTGCCCCGCAGTCCACGGCAAGGAAAAGTGATAACAGATTTCCCAAGGACGTGCTAGGATGAAAACAAAGTCCCACACTACCAGATTGTCTCCCCCAGATACAAATACTACCTATATATCAATACACTGATGTACCTATAAATAACTATAAATTACCAGTAAGCCAAAACAGTATTTTTCTTTCAATTTCTACTGAAACCATACACCTGTGCATGTATGTATAATGCATAAACAGAGAAAATCATTCCAAAGCCTTGGCTACCCATGATAATGCAACCTTTTCCTCTATTTAACTAATCTGAGCCAGAATTCAGATAGATTTTCAGCACATTAATATACGTAATAGCCATCCTGGGATAGCCTGGGTGCACAGCTGTGCTGTTCACCCTGCCATTAGCATTATTCACCCATTAAGACCTGACAATTCATTGAAATAGTGAATAAATAAAAGACGCATTTTGGTCCCAATTTATCCATCTTTAAAAATGCTACAAATAAAAGCCATGTCATCCCAGGGTAAACCTATTTCATCCTGCCTGTCTAGATGATCAATAGATCAAATAACAGGTATTAATACCACAGGTTGTACCCCTTTCATTATGCTGGTTCCTCAGATACTGTGGCTGTCAGCACATAGCAAAACCAGGTTTAGGGTTATAGCAATTAGAAAGTGGTGCTTTAGCTGGAAGGTCTAACTAGGAGCCATCCTTTTGGCTCTTCTCTGGCTTTAGATTTGATCATAACATTTTTGAAGGTTATTTTTTAGCATGTGAAGGAGCATGTTGCAATATTTGCTTCTATATTTATTTTGGGGTGAGCTGAACGGTGTAATCAGTCCCTGAACTTTACCCATCATCTTCCATGCCACTGGAGCCTGACCTAATGAAGGAACAACACATGAAACAAGGCATTTTCATCTCGTTACAAACAAATGCTACCACAAACCACAGCAAACCAGGCTGCAAGAGCAGTTGCAAAAGAAGAACCAGGCTCTTCTGCTTCCCCAGAAAACCAGCTTCTCTTTGCTCTGCTTCCATTTGCTTTTAGACCCTACCTCTGCAGGTGAAATGATAATTAACCCTAAAGAAGCAGGGACTTGTTGGAGGGAGAAACAGGCACTGAACCAGCTTCCTGCACCTAAGGGGATGCCACTATGTAAGAACGAAGTGAGGAAAGAGGAATTGAAAACTGCTTGAAGCAGTTTTACCAGCACAACGTATGTACAAAGGACCGGTTTAGGTTTGCTTTGTTCATGTGATGACAGCTCCATGACACACCAGTCAGGTCCGCACTTTGCACAGCAGCCAAGAGCACAGACCCCTGGTACAAGGATGGCTTGCTCTGCTTAGTGTATCCCCCTGTGTGTGCCATGCAGGCGTGCTCATCACTGGCAATCCATTCATTTTAAACCAGGAAAGACTCCATTACTCCCAAAGCCTCTAATTCCAGGCTCAGAAATGTCTGCTTTCAGTCACAGCGAGGCACAGGCCACCACCAGCCCTCGGACTGGAAAACACAGCCTGAAAATTGGGCCGGAATACCCAAAGGAAACTTCCCTTTAGACTGTTACAGAATCCTTCTGATCATCCCTCCCACCCCTTTTTTTTTCCTTCTCTTTTTTTTTCCCAACCCCAGGAATTTCAGGCCTGACATAAGCAGTGCTGAGCGTTTAAACCAGTGACACATCCAGACCCTATTGCTAAACACTGCAGAATATTTTCTTCCTAGTATTTTACAGCCCTTGCATTAAAGATTAGCATTTTAAGAAACTGTTTTGCAGAGGGATAAAGTTTTTTTTCCCCTACAGGGCTTTTCTGCTGCATATTTAGGTTCTGGTTGAGCAGTCCATGGTTTCTAGACAGCCGGCAATTTTGTCCAAGGGGAAAATAACCAGAGATTTTGATCAACAGCTACAAAAGAAGAGGAAAATTTCACATGTAACAAGCACAACAGGGCCCTTTAAGAGATACTTAAGTAGCTGGAGATGATTAAAATCTTTTAGAGCTTGTCTTGCTGATAAAATATAATGATTACATATTCAAATCAGGCTTAAACCCTTACACACTAAGCACTAATATAATGATCCACAGAGATTTACACCCTCCATCTCCCATTGGCGGCTCCAGGAACAAAGGTCAGAACCACATTCATTTAAGGTTAGCTACTTATTTACCTAAACCAATTCGCTATTATGGCTTCTAGTTCTGAAAAATATCACTGTTTTACCTAAAATCCAACAGAATTATGAAAAATCCACAGCAAATGTGATGGAGGGGACATCCCGACCAGTATTAAACAGAAAATCCCCACCCCGCTCTAGTCCGCATAAGATTTCTCCTCATAAAATAATGAAACCACACGAACTGCAGGCACCATATTCTTTCAGGCTAATAGCTAGCCCTGTAAAGACATTAATAATCTAGGAATTTCAAAGGAACATCAAGTAAATTGAGGCTCTGCTGGTATTTGTGCAGTGCGTACGGAAACAAGCCGTGCTTTGATACACTCTGTAGGGCTGAAAAAGATCTGCAGTGTCACACAAGCTATTTCACCTACATAAATAATTTATCCTTCTGCATCGCTCGTATTTACCCATTTTAACCTACAGCTTTTTCCCCTGCAGACAGCACAGATCTCCCACCCTTGGATACATTTCACAATCACACACACGCCACAAACCCCACTTGCTAAACACAACCCGCAGCATCTTTAGCGTTACAAAATGAAAGGGAAGAAAGGTGAAAGAAATACCCTTGTCCTTCCAGCTGCTCAGCTGGCTGTCCATCTCTCCACAAAGGCTCTACCCTCCAGCTGTGGTTATCAATTATGCATTCCAAGAGGGCAGCTGCAGGAGAAGGGATCCACAGCCCGGGATGGGAAGCATGGGCTTGCGCGTCTGCAGTGCGCGGCTGCACTGGTGCTGCAGGAGGCCGGTCAGCTGACGGGGTGTGGAGCACGACTGACGCAGTGCGAGCTCTCTCCAGGCTCCTCATGCTCCAATGCAATCCCGGCCCCGTGCAGCCATTTGCTGCTTCCCTGCGTGCCGACGGAGCCGGGAGAGACGTGAGGCGGAGGGAGAAGGGAAGCGGCACGCAGGGAGATGGCTTCTCCCTGCACAACACCCGTGCGCTGCGTTGTTGCAGTGTCCATGCCATGGACAGGCTCAGCACAGGCTAACAAAAATACTGCCCTAAGAAGCTTTTCACACTGGAGCTAAAAGTAGCCACCGGGCAGGCTTTAAACACATTGCTTTTCAAGCAGTGGTTAAAGCACGTTACAGACCTCCTCGATACACGTCTTCCCCTTGCTTCCTTAAACAAACGCCCGACTGTCTGCAAGGCTAACAGAGGCCTCTTTGTAACACCTCTCCCTTTAAAGAAAAAAGGCTTGAAGGAGGACAGAACAGGACCCTTTCTGTGCGTGTAACAAAAGCAAGAGGCTGGGGAAGAACACAAGAAGTCATTTTGCTGGTATCTTTAGTCCTTATGAAGCGCTCAGCCACATGTATTCATTAAATGGAGGCTTGAGAACAGTTACCTAACCCTTTTCACAGTTCCTACAACCAAACACCTTCCCCTTCTTAGTTTACCCTTTGCTGTCTGCTGCGGAAGTAACAATTAAATGTTCCCTTCATTTAAATGAAAAATGAGCACCTGGAAGTTTACACTACTGATGTACAGAAAGCAACACACGGGCATGAGACAAGCCTAAACCAGAAACTCAAGCTGAAAGAGAAGAGCTGTGAGAACGACGTCCTTCTGTTTTCCATCCCTGCTGAAAAGAATCTGACTATTCCTCTGGCTTGGAGTCTGTTCTTAAGATCTAGGGCTGACAATACAGTGCTAAAAACTCCCCAGCACTGCTCCAAAGCCTCTTAAAAATGTGATGGAGGTGGCTGGGATGGAGATCCTGATTCCACACTTACACAGTAGAACAGACAACCCTATATAAAGATACAAAGCTACCTGAAAACCCTGCTATCGCTTCAACTGCTGCACAGATTTAAGGCCTCCTTTGACAGCAAAAGCAGTTACATACATTTTCAACAAACCATGATGTACATTTTGTTCACGGGTTTGACAGGTAAATCAAAGCATACACTATAGGAAGGAAACAGGATGTGTACATGCAAACATCAGCGCGAGAAAATTTGAAGAGCTGCACTATGCAAGAAGCACAGAACACATTTGACAATGTGCTTGTCTTTGAGCTGAAACTCTTAAGATCAACTGGAAAGCACCAAAATCCATTGTTCTTCCCTCACATTTGTTTGGATGACAGCATTGTCACTAAAATAGCCAGAAACCTGATGCTTTCAGAAAGCTCTTTCCACCAATTACCCAATACACAATTACAGTCTCTTCATTTCTTCTTCATAGTCCTTATATTACATACTTAAAATAGTACATTTATGCAACACATTCCTGAGCAGACATTTCGCTGTATCCACAGCAAATCGGCAGCACCCAGAACATGAACACGCAGCCAACTGCGTTACCAGTCCCCATTCTCCTTACTTGAGAACATTCTCCTTACATCTAACATGAGCCACTAACTCCGGCCACAGGAGTTTCTCCCTGCCCTCAAGATCCTCCTCTTTACTGTGTTCTCTCTTCCCTCTCCATGCAAACAATGCCTAAAACAAAGCCTGGATCCCTCCATACTCACATCTCTTATTTCAGGCACTTACGCCCTATTCAACACTCTCTACTCCCTCCTCTTTAAACAAAGCACCAGCAGTGTCAACAAACTTCTGTATGAGCTTTCTTGTTTCATGAGGGAAGTTGCATGCCTGTTTCTACACCACCGTTTGCACAAAACCTATCCAGCTAACAGGCTGCCTCCAAGATGGCTTTATCAACTCACCCAGACAGCTAAAACAGACACAATCAATTCTAACCATGCTCTTCTGTGGAATGCACCTACATCCAAAGGGCTGCCTGCTTGCAGGGTGAGTACTTTACTCACTGCATAGATATTAAATCACCCTGAGCAGATGTACAGCAGCCTTTCTGCACTAAAGAGTGTTCCCAGCTTCCCCCAGGAGAGCATTGTGGATAACCACCTAACTCTGCTCTTGCCTGAAGGTTCATTCAGTGCTGGCCACCTAACTCTGCCTCTGGGAAAGCTGGAAGCTTACCATAAGTTTCATCTTCTCCCCTAATTTTGCCACTCTGCAAATAACTTCCCAAAGGCCTTGCTTTGTCAGTGGCCTTGGCTGTGTTATATGTGCCTTTGCATCTCAATAGGGTGCCACAAGAGCTCTATTAAAACACAGCAGGTCTTCCCTTCAGCAAAATATGCCTAAGGGTCAGGTTTGGGTTCTTCCTTATTTCTCCTACTCCTCTGCAAACTCTTTGCTCTGCACCAGAAGCCTCCATTTGTTAGTATTTACCTGGTAGCAGAAGAGAAGACCTGAACCATCAAAGAACCCAAGAATATAATCAGAACAAATTAAATCAAGATTTTAGCTTGAATTCCAGGCTATTTTACAAATAATCAGCTCCTGAAAGGACTTCCACAAGCATTCAAAGGTATTTTTCCCCTCAGTGAAAACCAACTAAAACCAAAGCCTTCCCATCTGGTAATGGCTCTATTTAACTACCTACAAATAAGGAAACTAACAGGAAATAGCCACACGGTGTAAGGAGCATTTCTAACTTCTTTTAAGCTTCACATACCTGCAATGACCTGGTTTGCTGTTACAAAATCACAGGAAGTCTTTTTATTTCTGCCCCCATGTTTCAGGACTAAAAAGAAAAGCTCCATCGTTAGTACCACCCAGCCACCTTCCCAAAGCACATTCCCACTTGGAATTCACCTCTGAATTTACTCTCTCAAGACAATCCAGGAAGTGTAAGATATTACTAAATAGCTGCATTCCTGTAATTCAATTACAGAGTGCTCTGTAGCATATGTGAAAACAAGACCAGTAAACCCATAAATTTAATCTAAAATGAATGTCTACAGAGCCTGTTGTTCAAAACCACCATGAAACAAGGGTATCCTGTCAAACCGAGAGCCCTGGTGAGAAAGATCTCAGCATCATTCTCAAATGTCATTGTAATGCTCCAGGTGAACACAGCGAAAGTTACACCGATAATGTGGTTACATTTTGGTACCCAACTTTCTGTCATGGTCAGAGGTTTTGATTTCAGGGAAGGTTCTACAACCTACAAATTTAATTGTAGTATTATTATTCAGTAACATAAAAGCCTCACATCCAGGTTTATGAAAAGCCTGGTTTTCTAGCCTATTTGGGAGAATTAATGGTCTCTATCCAATAGAAATGCATTATCAGGGAAGAAAGTCTGTGCAACAGAAGGGCTCTGATGTGTTTTTAGTTTCCAGTCCTAAGAACACTGAACTGGTTTCAATACTGAGAGGTTCTCAAGACCCAGATGCAATCCCGTGGCAGGCAGAGGATACTCGAGTTACACTCCATTTACAAACACTAGATGGCAACAAAGCCCTTTTGTGAGCACGCCTTAGCACAACTCCCCGCTGCACTGTGCTGGTACCAGCGCAAGCTCTGGCAGAACCTGTGGCACAGGTCAGCAGCATCCCAAGCATCAGGAAACATCAGCTCTGAAGTCACATCTTAATCTGGAGTATTTTTATGGAGGTCAGAAATGTGTGGTGAGAGTGAAGCAGCAGGATTATCTGCCTGGAAGCCAAATACAGCATGTACTGAGAAAGGGAATGGGGTAAAAAAGCATCACTGTACCCATGACAATAGGAATTGACGGTGATGCAGCAGAGGGGTATTTGCTGTTAAATTGTTATCAATAGGAGTTTCTTACAAGGAGAGGGGTTTCTTGACAGTTAACCACAGTTCTGATTTTGCTTTGCTTGGTTTGGTTTTCACATCTGTGCAGCTATGAAGTACAAGGTGCCTGTAGTCTGATACCACTGCAAAACACATTACTCAAGGGTCTGCCAGGCAGCACTCAACAAACCTCTTTCTAACCCAGGAAGCTGCTCCAAGGTTTAGATTTGCTTTATTGGAGTGGTGGAGTTTTAAAACGTAAAATGTGCAACCCCTTCAGAGGTTTTAGCTCCCTGCAGCTCAGCGGGACTGGTGGAAGTTACACCTTCAGGTACACACTGGCACGCTTGCACTCACATTAGCGATCAAAAATAGCACTGTTAGGTAAGCATTCAAGAACCTTCATTTAAGTGCAGCTGTAAGGCAGTTGAGAGCAATGTTTTAACAAGCACTATACATACACCAAGCCAACTGATTCCAGAAGTCTTAAGGCACAGGAAGATCTGTTTCAGTTCCACTGATGGAACGAGAGAAAAACCCAAACCAACCTCCCCACACACACACAATAAAGGTAAGACTCAGAAGGGCAAACACATGCAAAGAGCCACTTCTTGGCCTTGTGATGAATTATCCCTCTTTTTAGAGGATGGAAGACCAGTGTACGTGTTAGGTTTTTGATGCTACTTTGAAACTGTGCTTAAGTAGTGTGGTAGTAAAAGCAGACAACTGATTTTGTTCATGGCTTGTCATTACACTCCTCAGGCAGGTCTCAGAAGTCCTGTTCTGTTTTATAGAATACAGCAGAAGTGAGCAAAAAAGTCAACAGCGCAGAGCTGGGACAAAAATCTAGGCCAAAGGGGCCCTGGTTTTGGGTTAGTATTCTCATCTCTTTAGCTTTAAGAAAATGTGTCTCCAGAAACAACAATTTTCCTTCCCAAACAACACAGCACATCAAGAATTAAAACTGCAGCTGCTTTACAGTGATTCCAACACTGACAGACTGCAGACAGTGCCCCAGTTTGCCAGCCCCATGCCTGTCCCAACTCTGTGCCACTAGATGGGAGAAGGAAGACACCCTTCAAGTTTCTCCTCTCCTGCTATGGGAAATGGGCTCATGTGCAGCTTCTCTGGCAGCCTCCCACAGACAGAAGAGCAGCTGTGTCCTCCTCAGACCCAAAGCAGTGATTTGCCACCCCCAGGCTGCTACATCCATGCAATGATTTAAGACACCCCTGCAAGGCTTCCTGTTACAAGAACCAAGGAAAAAAACCTATTATATTAAGTGCAATGTTATTTTTCCAAGTAGTCTGATCTCTGAACAATTAACCCCTTGACATGAAGGGTTAGATGCACAGCAGCTGTTCTCTAGACAGCACTGTATGCTGGAAGCCTGAGCACAAGGAGAGAAGTCTTCACAGAACACACAGCATTTGAACAGTGCAGGTTATCACTGGTATTTCATCACCAGGGAGAAGAGAAACTGTCCTTTCCACCCACCTGTATGTATGAAGAGGCGAGACAGGAGGAATGGCAACTATGATGCAAACTTAAATGTAAGCATTACATCTTCTACCTTATTTTCCAAACCCTATCTCAAGCACATCAACACCCTGACATTCCCCATAACACAACCTGTGTGTTCCAAAACACATTTGATGTAGTCTGCCTACACTAGGAATGTATTTTATGAACTGTGGACTGCAGCTACTGCACAAATACACTAGGGCTGAGGCAAACTAATATTTGGCTTTCTATTTGGAACAGTCATTGTGCTTCCTGCAGTAGCTGCTTTTTAGCAGGAATGCTTCTGGTGTATGACTTAAGTAGCAGCAGAGTGCTGTGGTATCAAAAAGCAAATACTCCTCTAGGCTACAATAGCTGGAGTTTCATGAGGCATTCACTTAGGGAACACAACAATGACCTTATCTCTCCTTCAACTTTTTGTTACCTAAGTACACTTTACTAGAAGAAAAATCACCTACACTGAAGTGCAAGCCCCACCTGAAAAGAAAAATGGAAATTAGTATCTCTGTTGCCTGTAAACAATTTTAACATCTGCAGGATACTCAACTTCTCAATGACCACTCTCCTAGTAACCTGAGTACTACGGCACTCATTCATGTGCACTGTTTATTTCAAACCACTGGCCCTTGATCTAAAGCTGCAAGTCCTGTGACAGCAGATGTGCAGGTTCTCTTCCAGATTCCAGATGTGTATGCTACACATATAGCAGCAGCAAGGGTATTTTCCTAAGTTTTAAGTCTAATGTCTGAACTGTGTATGAACAGCAATGCCTCTTCAAATCATGTGCACACAGCAGATTGAAACACCATCCCTGGCTTACTGTCACCTATTAAGAGCAAGTTTGCAAGGCCACCTAATGCCCAGCCTGTAGACCACCACAGCAGAGCTTGCAGTGAGTAGTGACTTATTTCTCTCTCAACACATCAGCAGGAGAACTGAAGGAGAAAACAGGAGACAGTGAGTCCATCCCTGATAAACAGAAGAAAAAAAGTACTAAAGCAATCAGAATATGAGTAAGGTAAAAGTGCAGGCACTAACATTCTGTTACCCTTAGAGAAGTTTACAGAAAGTGACTTAAAAACAGTTAAAGTCATGACATGCTTAAGCTTAGCTATAAAAATAAGCAGACTGGCAAACTGCAAGACAGCACACACAGATTACCTGAAGATTTATTCAGCTTTGCTGAAAATATAGCAGTAGGTTTTTCCTTCTCTTTAACAGAAGCAGCTTCTCGCTCAGGTTCCTTCTCAAAAGCTTCTGGTTTTCCTACACTGACCATCTCTTTTTCAGCAGGTGAAGGTGAGGTATCTGTGACCAGTAAGGACATCTTGGATACTTCAGGCACTTCTTTGTCCACAGCCTCCAAGGACTTTTTCAAGGCATTGGTATCTTCCTCAGCTTTTACGTCTACATTCTTTACAGACAGGTCACAGGGTAGCTCTGGACAAGGCAACTGCCTCTTCTCACCTTGGATCACCTTACTGATCTCTTCACTTGCATCTTTGCGCATTACTTCTCTGTCAATGGCTTCTGCCAAAAACTCGGGAGTTTTGGGATGACCTAACATCACAAAGTCATCTTCCACTGTGACTGGGGAAGACTCCATGGGTGAGAGAGCTTTGTCGTCTCCTGTTTTTGGTTGTGTAGCAACAGGTACATCAGCTGGATAAGCCATAGCATTCAGCTCTTCCATCTGAAGAGGAATCTTCTCTACCTTGGCTGGTTTTGTAGGTGGTGGCTCAGAGGGCAGAGCAGCCACAGTTTTGGAAGAGTCCAGTTGGGGTTGGAAAGACTCCAGATAAGGTTTGCCTGTGGCAGCTCCTGAATCCACCAGCTGTTCCTCGTGTTCCTCATCAGTTACAATACTCTCAGCTGATTTACTCTTCAGGATGAGAGATGGATCTTCACTCGCTCTCTCTGTGAAGTCAGCTATCACCTGGCTATTGAACAGGTCAGATTTCCCAAACTGTGGAGATGGCTTTTCAACGAGCTCGTTGTCTTCAGGCACCTCCTGAGGAATGCATTCTGTCACCGGTGTCTTTGAGTATTCCGTAAAGGATGGAGCAGTGGGCTCACCAGAGACCTTTGTTTCCTTAATCAGGTCACATGCAATAGAGATATATGGAGTCTCTGTATCTTCAGGACTGGTGCTACTCTCATGCTCAGGTTTCTTAAATGCTAATGCCTCTTTTGTTTCTTGGGCCTGTGTCGGTGGTGCATTCACTGCCTCTTGATACACGGGAGGCTTTTCAGTCTCTTCTTTTACATTCTCATAATGAGCAGTAGGAATAAATGTTTCTAATGGGGAAGCTTCAAGCTGTACAGCAGATGTTTCTGCACCAGCAGTCCCAGTGCTTAGTGGGGCTTCCATAACAATATCTGGCAAGACTGGTGATGGAGCAGCTTCTGAGCCTTCAAAGGAGGGACAGAGTTGTGTCACGGGTTTCAGAGTCTCTTGTACAGACTCGGAGGTTTGAACTAAATCAATCTTTGTTTCATAAGCAAGTTTTGTACATGCTGCGTCATGCATCTCACTTTCATATGCTTCTTGTACTAGATCGGGAGTAAGACCTTCAGGCATATTTGCTGCAGTGTCAGATGGCACTGTTGATATACTCTCTGGTTTAGCATAGTCAGCTTCCTGGCCTTCCTGCTTGCCAACTGCTTTAGTGCTAAAATTACCTTGTTCTGTGCTCGTCTGAGCTTTCATTTCTGCAATCTTTTTCTCATCATCGGTTCTATTTTCTGAAGCACCTTCCTCTAGCGGAGAAAGAGATTTGCCTTTGTTCCCATCAGGACTCATAGAGGATTCAAATTCAGTACAAGTGATGTAAGTCTGCGAAGGTTCTGTTACGGCTTCAGGGGTACTTGGGAAAGAGCGATCTTCCATGCTGCCTTCACTGTCTCTTTCATAATCCCTCTGCACATTCAGCTTACCTACACCGTATTTCTCATCTAAACTGCTTTCTAGCTTGTCATCTACCTTACTTCCAACATCCTCTTTCACGCTGCTCAGTCCATGACTAGCACTTTTTAGCTCCCATATTGGCTCGAATGGTTTGAAGTCCGCGTATTCTTCCCTCTTAAGAGGGTCTTCTTTCTGTGCCCCTTTGTCATCCTGCTCACCACCTCTGTATTTGTCTTTGTTATAGAAGAGATCTTCCTCGTTTTTCCCAAACAAATCTTGAGGACTTTCTGGAGACATTTTCAGCTGCTCTGCAGGCATTTTCTCCAGATTAGGTAATTCTTTAGGGCCCTCTAGCTGTGTTTCTTCTTTAGCCTGAGATAAAATGGCTGCTTCTGCTTTAGCAAATGGGGATTCTGAGGACTTCATCTCTGATGTCTGAATGTCTTTTCCAATTCCCTCTGAAAGAAATGGATTTCTTGCCTTTTCCACAGGTTCTTTATAAACCTCACTTGCATTTTCTTTGCAAGTGCCTCTTGCAGGTAATCCATCTGAGAGCGTATCAAGGGCTGAGTGCTCTTTAAAGGGATCAGCTGAGACAGGAGAGAAGGAGGGAAGAGAAGGAGCAGTATCAAGCGGGACTGCAGTAAAATCCTCTTGACCAAGCGACTTAGTGCTACCTGGCTGCTCCTGCAAGTCCAGAACTTTTTCTGTGACCATGGACAGAAAGGAAAGTTAGAGAATGCAAGTGCTCTTTAAAGTCAATGCAAACGTTCATGACAGGTTCACATGATGTTAGTTATTAAGAGGTTCTTCCAAGTACTATCATAAACACTATTACCCATTAAAAGCATGGGCTAAAGTGTGCTATTCTAGTTCACTTCTTCTAGCAGAGAAGTATGCAAGAGGCTAGAGAAGCAGCAACTTTATGCAGCGCAGAGATCACAGTAAAGCTGAAGATGCCACACAAGTACAGAGCATCCAAGTACAGCAGGCAATATTAACACAGTAAGAGAGGGAGGGTGGCAAGGTGAGACAGAGAGGGTATGTGTGGATGCTTGTGCACAGACATATGCACAAACGTGCATGAAGTCCATTTTTGACATCTTAGTGGGAATTTGGCTAACAAAAAAAGCATTAAAATACTACAGGTACATGTTTTACTTACATAAAGTACTGCAGAAAGTTACTATGGATTAAATCCTTCTGCTAAATCAGTAAAGCGACTATGCTTTGATGTGTTAACCTGTTAATAATATCAACTTCTCTCCTACATCAAGGGTCCAAGAATTCAGATGGCTGTGGCTGGTTCACACAACATTTACCATGTCAAGAAACGAATGTGTATTGAAATCTTGAACAGATCAACTGGAAAGTCACAAGATGGAGCAATGTGATGGAGGCTATTCTTGGACCCATGCTGACTTTTAGTAAAGGCAGACTAATTGGAACGGGTTAATGAGGTCAGAAATGCAGGATGTATTCAGACAAAGGTGAGCAGAAAGAACTTGCCTGCAGAGGAGTGCATCAGAGGCGCAGATGTAGCAGGAAGAGCAAAAAGGGTCTCATCTGAAAAACAAACAAATAACCTCAGCAGAAATAAAGGCTAGGTTGAAGAGGGGAGAAAGCACGCAAGGAGTCAGTTCCCAGGAAGTCAAACAGATCCACAGTCAACATCTACACCCACAGAGAACCACAGAACTGGATACAAGCCCTGTGATTTGGGAAAGACAACACTCAGATTTCTCCATTTACAGTGGGATCTTCACTGAGGCAACTGAGGGACCTCCATCCTCCAAGCCAGTGACCACACTTAGGGCAAGATACACCACAGTAGCTACTCTTTACTTGCATTCTCCAAACATTTAAACTACTGAGCAGCTACAGCAGCTCTAGCACCAGAAAAACCACTTGACTTGCCATTGGCAATGACTCCATCAGCTCACTTTGTCAGAGGGATTTCTACACCAACCAGCTTGGGTGAGAACAGCAGCAAAATGGAGATTCAACCAAAACTTGTGAGAAGTGACTAAGGCAGGCTTTGAAACTTCCCAAAACAGCACTGGTCAGGCATGCAGATACTGATCAAACCAGGAATAGTAAAGGACTGTACTGTTTGCTGATTGTTTAGGTCTTCAGTATTTTCATAGAATCAGTGAGGTTGGAAAAGCCCTTCAAGCTCATCCAGTCCAACCCTTACCCCAGCACTGCCAAGGCCACCACTAACCCATGGCATTGAGGCCTCGTCTCCACGGGCTGTGAACCCTTGCAGGGACGGTGACTGCAGCCCTGCCCTGGGCAGCCTGTTCCAATGCCTGAGCACCCTCTGGGGAAGGAATTGTTCCTCAGCTCCATCTAAACCTGCCCTGGTGCAGCTTGAGGCCGTTTCCTCTTGTCCCATCCCTTGTTCCTTGGGAGCAGAGCCCAGCCCCTCCTGGCTCCATCCTCCTGTCAGATCCTCCCTGTAGGGAGCCATCAGGTCCCCCCTGAGCCTCCTCTTCTCCACACTGAACCCCCCAGCTCCCTCAGCCCTTCCCCATCACACTTGTGCTCCAGGCCCTGCACCAGCTCCACTGCCCTTCTCTGGCCCCGCTCCAGCCCCTCAATGTCTCTTGTAGTGTGGGGACCAGAACTGAACACGCAGCATCACGAGAGCCCGGTACAGGGGAAGTTACAACACAGATAAGCGTCCAAATGAAGGCATTAGTTTTAATGCCTTCTTCAGCATGAGCCCAGGAGCATATTTTGCTTCGCTGTATTTGTTTTACCCCTAACATTTCACACGACATTCCCAGCTCTCCAATTTCCACTCAGAGAACTAAGTAAATATAAGGAAGGCCACACTTCTTAAGCTAAGGAAGTCACCACCCTCCTTCACTACTGCATGGTGGTGAGAAGCTCGACAATGTTAGAGCTTCATATTGCACATTACCCAAAGTAAAAGCATACAAACATGGTATTTTACTATGTTAAATAAAGCATTTGATGAAAAGCCCCTCCAGAAGCAGCAATACCAGCCATCATTAGGAACCAGGCAAATTAAAACCAGCCCTCCTCTGCATTTCTGCAGAGGCAGCAGTGTTTTTCGCAGGTCCATCATGGCCTATTGGCATTAAGTTAATGTAAAACCAGTAACATTTGGGCAAATGCATTTCATTCTGAAGAATGCACAAAGTTTTCAAATTAAGGCTGTTAAAGCCTATTTGCAATTGACATCAATTGTATTAGCAGCGTGCAGAATTGTATTAAAGCATTTCAATTAGATTTTGAATGTCTACTACAGACATCAATAATCTTTAGGTTTGATGTTTGCATGGGCAAAAATCAAGCACCACAAAAGAACTATCTATTCTTAAAAGCAAAGAAAAATGGAAGCAATTGATTTGACAAGATGCAAGAAGTGAGGAACTTGGCAGAGCCAGCAGCACACATAGCACAGTCCATGCCTTTCTGCAAAAGCAAGGCCACTTCAACATACTCATGACCTGTCAGGCTTGAGTCAATCCCACCAGGAGTTTCCCAAAAAGATCAAGTCTCCTCATAACCTACTTTTCCTCTCCCAATATACACCCAGTTGGTTTTGTTTCACAGAACGTTGTTAGAATCATAGAATGGTTTGGGTTGGAAAGGACCTTAAGATCATCCAGTTCCAACCCCCCTGCCATGGGCAGGGACACCTCACACTAAACCATCTCACCGAAGGCTCTGTCCAACCTGGCCTTGAACACCGCCAGGGATGGAGCATTCACAGCTTCCCTGGGAAACCCATTCCAGTGCCTCAGCACCCTCACAGTAAAAAAACTTCCTCCTTACATCCAATCTAACTGTTATTCCAAGTGATGTTTATAATCCAGAAAATATGGCAAGACAAGAAAACAGTAATAAAGCAGGAGCATAGGACTTGGAATTTAGGAGCTTCCTCAAGTCCTGCTGGGCCGAAGGGATTTCTGTTCAGTTCTCTAGAAATGACATTTTCCTATTAAGGACCACCCAGAGAGAAACCTCAATTCCAAATTTAGAACACATTAAAGCAGTGCTAGAGCTCAGCAGTGGTGAAAGCTTTTAAGGACAAAACCCACACTGGAGGACAAGCGATCGGTGTGTGACACCAGGTCCCAGCACTGCTGTGCTCATCCGCACACTGCCACGTGTCACTGCACACCCTTCATTCCAGGGGATGCTCGACTCCCCATGCCCTGCTCATAGGGATCTCTTCCACAAGCAGGCTGCTCACAAGGGGCCCACAGCCCCAGGTTAGACAGTCATCGGGTGTGGAGTGACATGAGGGCCTTCAGCGAGAGCTCAGCTTGGGACTAACCGCTCCAAAGAGCTGCTCTGCCTTCCTCAAATGATGCTTTCAGCAGGAACATTGGAGTTTTTACTTCAGTTTCTGGTGTGCCTGGTACACCCGGGATTATTGCTGAGCTTTAGACTTTAGGCCTTAGAATCCCAACCTGGTTTGTGCTGAAGGGAGCTTAAAGCTCCTCCAGCTCCAACCCCTGCCACAGGCAGGGACCCCTTCCACTAGAGCAGCTTGCTCCAAGCCCCTGTGTCCAACCTGCCCTTGAACACTGCCAGGGATGGGGCAGCCACAGCTTCTCTGGGCACCCTGTGCCAACACCTCAGCACCCTCACAGGGAAGAGCTTCTGCCTAAGAGCTCAGCTCAGTCTCCCCTCGGGCAGGTTCAAGCCATTCCCCTTGTCCCATCCCTGCAGGCCCCTGTCCAAAGCCCCTCTCTGGGTTTCCTGGAGCTTCTTTAGGTATTGGGAAACTGTTTTAAGGTCTTTCCTGAGCCTTGGAGTTTGAATCAAGCAGCTGCACACTCTCCTTTTCTCTCAACATTATGCCTAGATGGATCAAGAAAGCACATACAGAACTGTGTCCCTCGGTGTGTGTACCAAATGCTGATGCAGCCAAAATACCTACTCGTTTAAACAGAGCAGTGGTGTCCACATACTCCATGCTTGAGCCAATGTCAATCCCCCACCTCATCTCTCACTCGCCTGTGGCCCTGCACATACACACAGACCACATCAAAAGCCTCCACGGACCTGTGCTGTGGCAATTCACCCTGAAGCTGGTACCAAAGACAACTCCTCAGCCTGCACCTTCCCTGACACCCCACGCTCTCACCTCCCTCTGTGCCATGGTATAGCAGCATAGACTTCATTCACTGGAAGGGGTCTATGCTTTGGAGCAGAGGACAGAGAAAGCAGGATGGACCTGACAAATGCAGACTGTGCAGCATGAAAACAGAGACCTCTGGCAGCCCAGAAAAAAAGGGATCTCACAGGGAAGCCAAGAACAACTCAATGGAGTGGAGGTACTGAGAACGTAGAAATAAAAGATGGGCAAAGAAAGGAGCCCACTGGGGTAAGGTGGCAAAGAGAAAACGCACAACAAACCCTTTAAGGTGTAGTACATTTGGTGTCCAAAGACTAACTGCAACCTCTACCAAAAAATTCCAGACTTACAAAGCTTTTGAATACTTCCCAGCCCCAGAGAGAGAGGACTCGAGTTTCTGGTGAGGAACGCTGGTTTTATGAGCATGGGCACTGATTTTCCAGGGCTCCATTAGGACAGCACAACACAGCAGCTCTTCCTCAGGTTTGGCTTCCATTTACTCAACACAGAAACACACAATAGCTGTGCTAGTCACTGGATTCCCAGGTTCTCTTAATGGAAGGATATTATGCCCACACCCAAGCTTTATTTTCCACACATAGCTGGAGTGTGAACAGAGATTACATAAACCAGCATTTCCTAACCAGCCAAGGAGAACCACCCACCTTCCCTCCACCCACCACAGAATGGCATTTTCCCTGCTGAAAGGAAGAAGATACAAGGACTTTTTCCTGCTATGGGATCTGTACAACCCCTCCAGGCAAGGTGGGAGAACAGAGAAGGGCCTGCACAACTCCCACATCAGCACTGTGCCAACTGAACCAACCATTCCCCTTCAGGCTAATTCAAATAAGGTGAAACAAATGCTCCTTTTGCCAGCCATGATATTCACACTGAAAAATCCTCACCTTCAATGCTGGAGGGAGAAACCTTTCAGAACCAGAAACCTTTCTGCGGTGCTTTGATAAATGAGAGGAATTAAACACAGCATCTCTCGGACGTTGCCTGGCACGGAGCAAGACTGCCCAGGCTCAAAGGGAGACCCTAAGGAGCAGGCAAACCACATCAGCCAGTGCTGGAGAACTCCAGAGAACCACTGCCTCTTCCCACCCATTGCTCCATCCATAGGAGCACCAGTAACAACTGACAACTGGTTATAAATTTTGCAATAGGGTATTGCACACAGTGGGAAAACTTCATTTGTAAAAGATGAGGAGAACAGATCACTGAGGGTGGCTTTTCCTACTTGCCTACCAATGGCAGAAAATAGGTGATCCAAACAAACAAGTAGGACCCCACTACTAGAATCAAGTAAAACTTCACAATATATAATCTAAACAAGATTATTCTTTAGTAAAGGTGCATATTCAGAACTCCCTTCTTGACCTACAAAGCAGGCCTTTGCTACAGCAGAGCTGCACACAAAGACAGAAAGAAAATGGAAAGACAGAAAGCAGCCTTCAGTGTCTACAAATCATAAGAATTAACTCAGCAAGATGAACTGTTCAATGTCTGTTTCCACCAGAAGACAGATATTGATTCCTGAAACACAGAAGAATGAGAGTTCAAAACGTACACTGAATCTCCAGGAGAAAACAGGCTTCACTCCAAATTTGATCTGCCAAAAATACACAATGGTGCAGGTTAGTAACCTGCCTTCAGCGTTACAGTTAAGAGAGCTCCAATCTGGAAATGCTGTTACTTTGTATTAGTTAGGGATCACTTTATATTAGTTACTGGAGTAGTCCAATCCATGGTTATTAAAGAGAAGCCTATGGACAGACACAACCTTGCCCAGGTGATGCTGCCACATGCAGTAAATCACTAATACTGTATTCAGATGCATACACCCATGCTTCACCAGACCAATGCTGCATGACTGCTGCTTGCCTAACAAGAGAGGAAGTTCAGTTTTGCTCATTAGCACACACTCCTCTGGCTTTTTATTTTAATATCCATGTACACAAACGCATCCCCCCTGTTGTGAAAGGAAAAGCATTCACGGAACAGCAGAACAAAGGGAAGCACAAAGTGATTCATACCGACTGAATTCCCTTTTAACCAAAAGTGTTCTGCAGGTTTTCCCTTGGATTTCTGCAAATTAAATATTCCCTGAAATAAACGAAGAGGTCACCCACAAGCAACTCTGTACAGGCTGGGAAAGCTGGGGCTGTTCAGCCTGGAGAAGAGAAGCTGCATGGAGACCTCATAGCAGCTTCCAGTATCTGAAGGGGGGCTACAGGGATGCTGGGGAGAGACTCTTCATTAGGGACTGTAGTGACAGGACAAGGGGTGATGGGTTCAAACTTAAACAGGGGAAGTTTAGATTGGATATAAGGAAGAAATTCTTTACTGTGAGGGTGCTGAGGCGCTGGCACAGGGTACCCAGAGAAGCTGTGGCTGCTCCATCCCTGGCAGTGTTCAGGGCCAGGTTGGACAGAGCCATGGGTGCCATGGTTTAGTGTGAGGTGTCCCTGCCCATGGCAGGGGGGTTGGAACTGGATGATCTTAAGGTCCTTTCCAACCCAAACTATTCTAGGATTAGCACAAACTCTCATACTTTAAAACTTTTGGTTTCAACTAAAATTTCAGCTTCACCAAGAGATTTCAGTTTTGTTTAAAAACAAGATCCCTGACAACAAGAAGACAAAGAGGTGTCTCTTTAAGCTCATATTAACTTTTGTTCACTGACCACTAACTGGTGGTGTTAAAAGATATTACCGGCATCAATCTTTGATATCAAAGTTTTAGAGAAAAAGCAGAGAAATGGAGATAGATTTCCCAGACAAGAAAGAAAAAGGAAGTGAAGTGAGCTGCAAAGATTTCTGGAGAAATAGAGAATGTTTAAATGAAGAAGTAGTAAACTGACAACTCCAAAAAAAAGCAATTTATGGAAAAACTGCCTTTCCACCCCCAAAACAGACTTGCCAACAGAAAGCAGAGGACTGAAGTCTCGTCACTGAAAACAGGAACTCAGCAAGAACATGTTCTATCCCTCATCACTGTATTCTGGATAACTGATGGATCCTCCCATCTGCTCTCATGTGTGACTCTTTCCATGTACGAGCAGCAGGTCTGTGGTAAGGCAGGTTTATCATAAAATCATAGAAGGGTTTGGGTGGGAAAGGACCTTAAGATCATCCAGTTCCAACTCCCCTGCCACAGGCAGGGACACTTCACACTAAACCATCTCACCCAAGGCTCTGTCCAACCTGGCCTTGAACACTGCCAGGGATGGGGCATTTACTACTTCTTTTGGCACCCTGTGCCAGTACCTCAGCACCCTCACAGTAAAGAACTTCCTTGTATCTAACCTGAACTTCCCCTGTTTCAGTTTGAACCCATCACCCTTGTCCTATCACTCCAGTCCCTGCTGAAGCATCCCTCTCCAGCATCCTTGTAGGCCCCCTTCAGACACTGTAAGGCTGCTCTGAAGTTTATTGTTCTGATACTTTCCTTATTCTTACTTATGAGCTCAGAATTAGGAAAAGATCTAAATATTTTATTTTCTGCATATAAACTGAGTAGACTTCACCCTGATGCCCAGCTGAACTGTGGTAGGAAACTGTATTAAGCTGCTAAATGGCAGTTTCGGTCTTCAGAAACCAAACCCCCATTTCCTGGATTAGCTTGCTGGAGAACGGATGCTATTCTTAAGCCAAAAACCCTCACCAGTTTACAAGAATCAAGTTTTTAAGGATCCACCTCACCTTTGCATGTTTAGAACACGAGAAAAATACCAAACTAACAAGACAGGGGCTGCTTTTATCTTACAGACCTACCACGACAGGACATGGATTCTGAGGGGCCTCTCCTGTTGATACAAATATTTAACACCAAAGAAAACAAGCTGAAATTAATATTCAAAGCAATGGCATCTGTGACATGACTCATCTGCAGCCTGAAAGTTGCATTTGCAGCAAGCCCTCCGGGGCAGATATGAAAGAGAAATTGTCTCCTTCTTCAATGCACCGAGTTGTTCTTCTGTGGACAGCAAAGACTGCCCCAAGCAGCATTTCTAATCTCAAACTGTTATCTAAGCAAAACACATATGTAGCATCACCATGAAGTTAGACTCTTTTACAGATTAAAGAGCTTCAAAAAGCTCAAAAGGCTTTTGCACTGTCGCTCTAAAGCTTTTGCTGCACCAGTGCAGCACTCTCACACTTCATAACCATAGGGAGGAAATGCCATGTTGGGTTTTTCCCCCTCCTGTGTGTGTTGATGTCAAATTATTATGAGTAAATTGTTACCTCTCGGCATAAAGTGTCAAAAACAACATATGTGGGGATTTAAAAGTTAAATGACTTCAAGGAGAGTCGAGTTCTTGGATGCCGAATTTCCTACTGCAGTAGGAAACAAGGGCACCCAAGTTCACAAGAATTTCCTGAGAAAAGCAGCTGCCTACACAAACTCCATTTAAATCACCTCCCTTTATGATGCAATTGTTCCAAATACGCTATTTCACCAAATATTTAAGGCATTCAAGTTAAAGAACAGTAACTATTAATAGCATCTTTTCACATCATTAGGTCAGGCTGCAGAGCCACAGCAACTAATTAGCTGCTTTTTAGTTTTATATGTAAATTTATAAGAAGTTCTCAATTTAGGAACTCAGACTGCAAACTGTTTGGAAGTCTTTGAGGACAGCATAGGACCTGCTGCAGAAGATGGAGACTGCTGGAGACTGAAGTGAAAAAGGAGCCGTTTTTAACATCTGGACACCCTTATCTCAGCTAAGATCATAAAAGGATCCAAGAGGTTTGATTAACAAACAAGGGGAGCTGTAGGTCATCCCAGGGCTTCATGGAAATTATCACAAAGTGGTGTCACACATCACGTGCAGAGCAAGTCGTGCTGCCCAGATTTCCCTCGTTGTGTTACTTGAAGTAAGAAAAACAAGTTCAAAAGAAGCATTTCAAACAGTGCTGCTTTCAATATTCTGTTTATGGAATCACAAGTGTCCAGCAAGAAGCAAAGTGTTTTCTTACTGTCTTAAGCAGAAATCTATAAACAAACTGGATTAAGTAAGGTTGATTTGACTGGGGGCTTTTTTTCCTCCCCAATATCATATTTACATGTTCCAACTTGCAGCAACTTCTCTTTTGGAAAAGCTACACCTGAGGCAGGCTGCCAGCAATGCAGATCCTGTGGAGTGCACAAGGACACAGGTAAGGTATATGCCATTTCCCCTTCTGAGCAGCTATAGAGAAGCAAGACAGTACCACTGCCCTGCAACTGCTAACCAAAGCGAGAAGGCACATTAGTTCTGGTTCTTTCCATTCCAATTCCCACATTGCCAAACTAAGTACCCACTACAAGGGTGTTTTGAAAGGTCATTAAATGCTTCAGACACCTCACTGCCAGCCTCACTTCACTCTTGCACCAAACGTTTTGATCAGTAACAGTCTGGACAGGATCCAAGCAGCATTCCAGAGCTTGGTTCTATAACACCATTTCCTATTAAAAGTCCCTCATCCATACGAGGGCCAGTATATCTCCTCAGAGCAGGGACAGAATCTTATCTGGCACATTTTGTTATTAAAAGTAAATAAACAAAGAAAAAAGTCACACAGGTCAGCTCCAAAGGAGCTTTTCATTATTCTTGTATCAAGTACTACAAGAGAATAAGGAATTCTCAGAACCAGGATGCATGTACCTATCACAGACCAGCAATAAACAGCGGCTGGCCACAAGGCAAGTTAAATCCTCTGAAGAACAAAGATAAGCTCTTTGGCTTCTGAGCTCCCAGAGGAGCGGCACTGTTTGCAGACTAACTGTGCCCTGAGGGCCTGTGCCTTCTCCCCCAAGTAAATCAACTGACCTGGTCGTGCCAGTTCTGCTTCCTGAGTCAGCATCAGGTGGTGGGTTAGGATCTCCCTTCCTTCTAGCCAGGTGGCCACAATAATCAACTTCATCTGTTCACAGCCCAGCTCTGATGGCTTGGAATACCCACTTCACAATCACAGCCACGTTTACTATATCAATCACAAACATATTCAATAGCAACGCTTACAATGAATTTAGAACCATCTCAGATGTGAACATCCACAGATCCAATTTCATATAGTTAATTAAAAAGAAAGAAGGAGAAAGAAACAATCTGCCCAACTGCAAACACATGTGTCCAGCTCCATATAGCTTTAAAGTATTCAGTCCTTGGCAATATTTGGAACTAAAGAAATACCAGCTAATTCCTCTAAAAACGGAGTAACTCTTCCTGAATGCCCAGACTCTTTCATTTTGTTGAAGTAACAAATTTGGGCTCTGGCAGAGCCACAAAGCAGAAAAATCTAATAATTACAGCAGAAGTTATTTAAAGGCAGGAGGTCTGAAGAGCCATGCAAATCCTATCATTATGCAGACATTATCCAATTTCATTTTAGAGATTATACCAATCATAAGATTCCCTTTCACTGATTTGTACAGATGGAATTTTTCCCTTTCCCCACAATTAAGCAAATTAAGCAGTATTTAGATTAGCAACTTTATCACTGCGGAAGAATGTATTGATTAGCTAAATTAATCTTTAAAGAATGGAGAAGAGCTGCTACTGATTTCTTTTAGCATCTCTTCCCAGCACATTACCTTGCGTGAGAAGCCTCTGATATAAGAGCTTATAGTCTGTAAAATAAAAACAGATTGATGCATAAGATATCTTCACCTCAAAAGAACAAGGACATTCATCAGAGGATTCACTACAGCCATTAGCAGTTGTAAAAGAGTATCTTTTAATAACAGATAAAGCAGTGTGAAGATGATACACACTGTCCTCATGTCCTCCTCCTCAACAAAGGCTATCACTTGTCAAGCAGCACTGCATTTCCTGGGTTGCAATAGCTTTTTGATCAATATGGGGTTTAGCAATCCCCTTTAGTTTTTGGCACTTAGATACAATTCATATACAAAAGAAAACCGACTTTCTTGTCCATCAATGTGATTCTTAAAGAAAATGTGGGTTTGACACTAGAAATTCATCCTTTTGCCCTCTGAGCAGCATTTTTCAAGCTGAACACATGAATACTTGAAGACCTGGCTGAAGATCAAGAAAGAAGCAAACTTTCTTCCACAACTACCACATGTTTTTCTACTTGCTCCAGACCTTCCTTGTTCCTTTCAGTTCTGCAGCTACAACTTGCTTCTGAAAGGCCTTGCACATGCTTTTTCATCTGTTTAAGTTGGCATTCATTTCCTTATCCCACACAAATGACAGGCATTAAGGAAATTTCATCTTCTGTCAGAAAAGAGGGAATAGAGCTCAAGAAAAACCCTTAAAAACCAGTAACAACTGGAGGAGCAGCAGGATTCTAACATTAGACCAACAGCATCTAATAGACTGAGATCATTTTTAACTGGCAACAGAAAGTTTATATTTATCTCAGCCTTGTGTCTTATTTAAAGACACCATAATTAACACAGGCTTCCTGGCTGATGAAGTTGATGATATGATTGCCCAGTTCATTAAGAAGGTGCAACTAAGAGTTCACAGTACATTCCTTAAGACACAAAGGAAGCCTTCCAGCAAAAGCAGGGAGGGTCAACGTGGTATTCCTAATGCTTCTCCATGAAGGGGGAGGAAATACAAATATTCTTTCTTTATACATCAGAAAGCAGTAAATGGAGACAAACCCACTAAAAACCATGGGGAAAAGCAGTCATTTGAAAGCATCTCTAAATTAAAATCTTTGTGTTTTGATAGCTACAGTTATCAGCAGATTATTTCCATTTGAAACATAAAAACATGCTCCTGCGATAATTTGATTTTCTCAGGCTTTGTGAATATTAATAAGCCCATTATTTTATTGCTGTTGTAGTAGTTTTTATTGATGGAAATACCAATTTCAAAAGCCATCCACCAAACCTCTGTCACATGGCTGCAGTCTGGTGATCTCGGGGCTGGCTTTGCTGAGCTGCCCTAAAAACAGTCTTAACAAGTCGAAAATAACATATGTTTTCAAAACGTAACAGGAGTAATTCCTGGTTTAGATCATAAGACAAGAACTTAAATAACCACATGGAAACACACTTGATTGTTCTACTTGGAATAAGTCTCAGATCACTATTTTTTACTTGGTAATAATAGCGTTTTTCTTTTGTCTCTAATGAAGCTTGATAGTTACACAATTTTCCTCCTACTTCATGCATAAGCATTTCTGAATACCTAAGGACAATTTATCTGTAAGCTATACACAGCTTTCTATTCTCTAGCCCAAGAACTATTTCCTTGCTCAGAGAATATCCAGAGCCTAAAGGCCATGTTTAGATTGAACTATGCACTGTTAATTTCTGCACCAGTTTCACAGTTACTATAGTAACAGGGTGCAAAAAATAAGGCTTTTTTCCTTCAGTATAAACAGAAAACAAAGAAACATAACTCAAACCCACCAAGACATGCCTCAAGTTATAGGTTAACTGCCTTTGTTATTCAAATACCTTCTTCCCAACACACAAAGGCTGGACTAATCTGATGAGAGCCACCAAGCAGTTGGGTGTGGTAAAACAGACACTGGAACAGTCAAAGCCATCACCCACCCTCAAAATCGGGTGGCAAACAGTAAAGGCCCCAGGGAATGACAACAGCACAAGAATGTGAATCTCCTGGGTTAGAAGAATAATGCCTATATGCCTTCAGGCTTCAGACTGTGATCTCCAAAACCATAGAATCCCAGCCTGGTTTGTGCTGGAAGGGACATCCAGCTCCAACCCCTGCCACAGGCAGGGACACCTTCCACTAGAGCAGCTTGCTCCAAGCCCCTGTGTCCAACCTGGCCTTGAACACTGCCAGGGATGGGGCAGCCACAGCTTCTCTGGGCACCCTGTGCCAGCGCCTCAGCACCCTCACAGGGAAGAGCTTCTGCCTAAGAGCTCAGCTCAGTCTCCCCTGTTCTGGCAGGTTCAAGCCATTCCCCTTGGCCTGTCCCTACAGGCCCTTGTCCCAAGCCCCTCTCCAGCTTTCCTGCAGCCCCTTCAGGCACTGGAGCTGCTCTCAGGTCTCCCCTTCAGGAGCCTTCTCTTCTCCAGGCTGCCCCAGCCCAGCTCTCTCAGCCTGGCTCCAGAGCAGAGCTGCTCCAGCCCTCGCAGCATCTCCATGGCCTCCTCTGGCCTCACTCCAACAGCTCCACATCCCTCTTGTGCTGCTGCCCCAGAGCTGGATCAGTACTGCAGGGGGTCTCCCCAGAGCACAGCAGAGGGGGAGAATCCCCTCCCTCGACTGCTGCTCACACTCCTTTTGCATCAGCCCAGCGCACAATTGGCTAAAATCCTCCTCCTCTTCCCCTGGGCACTGAAGGAAGAGGAAGGAAAAGCAAAGATAACATCCTCACAATACCATAGTAAAATGTATCAAGTTTCTGCAACAACACAAGATGCATCTGCAAGCCACTTAGAAATCATGTTTTTCCAATCACATATCTACTTTTAAACTGTCATTTCACCATGCCAATTGCCTTCAACCACAGCTTATTTCTCTCCTTGTGAGCTGCAATGTTTGAGTTTCTTGGCTTCTATATTCCAAAGAACACAACCCATCTGTAGATCAGCGTTGCAAAAGGATATGACACTTTCCTAGCAACTTTTCACCAGTCAGCAGGAGAAAACCACTGACCAGGAGGCTTTAATGCTCAGCTTACAAGAGTGCTGTCTTTAGTGCTTTTCTTATGTTGTTAAACATTCTAATCTATGAGATATGAAAGAATTTCAGTGTTCACCACCAACGGGATACAATAGGGTGGACAAGATAGTAGCTACTTTGTAGACATGCTGCAAATTTCCTTAAGTACAGATAAGGAGGAAGAGGGGGAAGAAGGGCAAACAAACAGTACTTCTTCACTGTCTCCTGCCTTGTGGTTTGTAGGATTTCATCTCCAAGGGGAAAACTCCCAGTGCAATTCAAGACTTCGCCGAGGGCTACATCATTATATGGTAGGTGGAAGCTGTGTGGTTTTCTCCTGGAAAACAACTCAGAGGATACACACAAAAAGCAAATATACAACCAGACTTGGCAGTATCTTTGCACATACCTCTGGTTAATAGAGGAAATAGCTATTTGGCTTTAGAAACCCTCATCAGCTCAATTACAGAAGCAGGCCCCACTGCGCCAGACACTGTACATGACAACAAATAAAAACAAATAAATAGTGATGCCCTTGTTGAACTCGCCTAGATGGGAATATGAAATACAGAATGAAGATAGCAGCTTTACTAACCAGTCAAATTGCTGGTTACTCTCCTCCTCCTAAGTCACTAGAATGGAAAATGTGTAATAGGAAAAATATCCCATTCTACCTTTGCTATACCTAGCTTGTAACCACCTCCCTTGCAGCTTCCCTGACTGCATTTGGCAAGAGAAAGGGTCTTGCACCTCAAAGAAACACTGAAGATCAGTGAGAACATAATGAAGGGTGCAAATGGAAGTCATTAATGGTAGTTTCCAAGGACAGCTGTATTTTTCCCAAGTCATGCTGCATTCTGTCCTCAAAATCCACATAACTGCTGGGTTTGTGTCTGTGCATACACAGCAGCTCACCAGAAAACTCAGCAACGCAGTAAAAAGCTGGGGAGTGGAGATGCTGCTTTAGAATTCGTATAAAATACAAATGATAGGACTTGAATACCCCACTATAGAGTGGGCAGAAGCAGGTATAGATCCCTCCATCTAACCCCACCTACCGCAGCTGGGGTCAGCTCGGTGAGGGCGAACTCCAACAGAGAACAGTGTGTGTGCTCCTGGTACAGCCTGCGGCATCCTCATCCCTGCTGACCTCTGCTTGACACTGTCTGGCACAGAAGCAAACTGCTCACGAAACCTCTCCTCAGCACTGAGGAATTACAAACAAGCCCTATAAAACTAAATGGAAAAACAAGACTAATTACTAACTGGCCCTCCACAACATTTGCCTATGTACTGAACCGTGGCCAAGCTGCAGGCAGCTGACTTGCAGGGAAACGTCTTTATTCACATTGGATGCTGATCTGGTGGATTTAGCATAGGGGCTTCTTCTAAGTGCAGTTGACTTTCAAAACACCATGGTCTGTTCCAGAAGAGTGATGTGTGACCTCCCTTTAAAAGCAGGAGCTGGTGCTGCAGGATCTAGGGCTTTAAAGATAGAAAGCGCTATATTCTTATTGTTATTTACTGGTTAATCTTACCTTGGACAAGGAAAAAAACCCAAAGTGGAATACTTTTACCAGATATGTATAACTACCTCAAATTTACTTTTCACTAATTTCGGTAACCAAAAGATTTAAGTGTTCTTCTCGAGATTACTTGTGTTTTCTGCTACCCACAGAACAAGGAGTAGCAAAAACCCCCAGAAAGTATCAAGGAGAGCCTAAGTTTCACTGCAGTCCTCTTGCTTGTTTTCTTCTCCAGCAAGTATATGATTCGCTCTTCAGAAGACTGCTGCTGATGCACAGCCAGAGGCTTGCATTACACAGAATTATGTCACAGTCTCTTACAACAATGATACTGAACACTCCCAAGTCTGTAACTAACAGTAATTGCGAAGATTTACTTTTAATACACATCCAGATGTATAAATAACACATTTTAATGGGCCATCAAGTAGTCCATACATTTTTTTTCTATTGTTGCACCGACAAAAAGCAGCACCACGACCTACTGTGGTAGATGAAAGAATCCCTGCTATTCTTCGCATGCTTGCTACAGGCAGTATGACTTGCTCATTCTCTGGGGAATTGAAGTTCAAAGTTACTTGCCTCAAATCCTCACTAAATCAAAGAGCCAGGCTGCCAGACTGAGTGCTCTCCAGAATCACAGAATCACACTGGTTTGGGTTGGAAGGGACCTTAAAGCCATCCAGCTCCAAGCCCTGCCATGGGCAGGGGACCCCTTCCACTAGAGCAGCTTGCTCCAAGCCCCTGTGTCCAACCTGGCCTTGAACACTGCCAGGGATGGGGCAGCCACAGCTTCTCTGGGCACCCTGTGCCAGCGCCTCAGCACCCTCACAGGGAAGAGCTTCTGCCTAAGAGCTCATCTCCGTCTCTCCTCGGGCAGGTTCAAGCCATTCCCCTTGGCCTGTCCCTACAAGCCCTTGTCCAAAGCCCCTTTCCAGCTTTCTCGTAGCCCCTTTAGGTATTGCAAGACTGTTGTATGTTACACTCTGTTGACTGAGATAGCTGCTAGAGGCAAAACTAAAAAATACATAACATTTAAATGGATACTTAGCATGCTCAAAACTAAGTACCCCTGCATGCGAGAGGACCAAAGTACTCATGACATCACTAGACAAAGCTTTTGTCCAAAAAAGTTGTTCTCAGCAAGTATTTCAGACAGCATCTAATACTCCAACCCCTCATTAGATGAGCATTATGCTCATCATACAACTTGTCTTTGGAAACCAGGCCTCCCACTGATGCCAGGCCTCACTTCAGGGTTCTAAATTAATCATCTCTGATAAATGAAAGTAACTTTTTGACACCTCTGCTCAGCTACACTACCCAATTCTCACAGCTAGGTCTCCTCTACTCTAATAAAGAAGAAATATTTCAGCAATTACTCTGCTCTTTGCCTTATCCTTCAGGGGTCAGAGAGTAGAAAGACAAATCAGCTCTAGAAATCACACTTATAGCCCTACTTTTCAAAGTAACATCAAGATTTGGTTGATCCTATTCCTTGCATTCTGTTCTGTTCAAACCTTCCAGAGCTCCACTCAAAAGAAAAGATTCTGCTCAGCCATCATGCAGGGTCCCTCCTCTTAAGTCTGTTGCAAGCTTTTGTCTTCATCTGTCCTCCAAATGGTGGAAACAGAAACAGTCTCCTCCGCATATTGCTACACAGCTACCAGAAGAACAAAAAAAAGTAGGCTTCATGAAAGACAACAGCACAACTAACCATGAAGTCCTGCCACATATGCAAATAAAATGCATTGTGAAACTCACTCACCAACGAGATCTAGTTCAGGTTTAACAACAGGCCCTTTTTATTATTGTTCCAGACGCCCTTTTTAATGAAGTCTTGAGTATTATGCCCACTCATGCCATGACATCAAATCCTTCTTGAAATCATCCCCCTTTAAAACCCAAGCATCGTACCAATATAACAATAGCCGTGAATAAGAATGCACCATCATGATCGTAAGGCACTTTGGTTTGTTCATTTTCTGTTTTAATGGCCTCATTTCGCTGTTTTAATGGGTTCACGTTAGCTCTCGTACTCTGAACTAAGCAAAAGCAGAGCCAAGGCACAAGCCGCATGCAACACATTAGTCATGCTCCTGGATCAGACCTTCAAGAAAGGGTTTAGCACTTCGGCAGCACTAATAGTTGTTCGGGGAGCAGCACACCCATCACTGCAGCGGATCTGAGCTCCGGAGAACCCCAACACCAAGGGGTGAAGCCCCTCAATGGTACCTGCGGCCATCCATAGGCATCTGCAGGACGCGAGGCCGGCGTTCCCCTCCCATTGCTGCCACACCTACAGCAGCCAGCACGCCTTTTGTGCTTCCACACGTACTTCACTAGTTTACATTCCCTCTCGGGGCTTAGGATTCATTGTCTGGGGCCGGCGGCTTCCCACACGGGCCGGCGGCTGTGTCAGCCCCGCAGCCGCCCATCCCCGCACCTCCCGCCTGGCTCCCTGCCCCGCCAGGCGGGCTCGGGAAGGAGGTAGGCAGCGCTGCTGCTCAATTCCTCCCCCGCGCCCCTCCCGGCGAGGCGATCTGGTTAAAATGAGTAAGATTTAAAGTAGCCGGATCCCCTCCTCCCCTCGGCTGCCCGCCGCAGGGCTGCCCGCCCCTCCCCGCCGCGTCGGGCCGGGCCAGCGGACGGGAATGCAGTAGCCGCCGTACACAAGCAGGTTTGTCACCGGGGGAAGAACCGGCGGGACACGGGCGGCCCCTTCATGCCCGCATCCCCCCCCTCCCTCACCGCGGCCGTTGCCAGGCCCATGTGCGGGGCGGCGCTTCCCCCTCCCGCCATTAGCATAACAGAGAGGGGAAGAGGGGGAAAGAGGAGAAATTACAGAAAACAAATAAAAATAGCGAAGGGGAGGGGGGGCCTTTTCTCCCGCATGAGCTGCGGCGGGGCCGCGCCCCGGCGCGGCGGAGGGGAGGGAGCGATGCCGCAGGAGGCGGCCGCGGGCCGGCAGACAAAGGGAACCTCCCGTCGGGGCAGCGGGCAGCCAAAGCGGGGCGATTCGGGCGAGGACCGGCCGCCGCCCTCCCCGGCCCCGGCGCGGAGGCACTCACCAGCCGAGCCGGAGGAGGACCCTCTTCTCCGAGGAACGACAGCAGCGGCGGGCTCGGGCTTGGGCGGCTGTGGCTGAGCGGGGGCCGAGGGCTGCTCCTGCGCGGGGGACGGTGTGGTGGCGGACGAGGAGGAGGAGGACACGGCTCCCAAGGGACTCCAGTCGGGCTGCGGTGGCTCCGGAGCGGAGGGGCGCGGCGGCTCCGCGGGGCCGCCGAGGTCCAGCAGCTGCGGCGGCCGGTCCTGCACGGTTGCGGCGGGAGCTGGGGCGGGCTTCCTCTCCATCACCTCCAGCTGCTCGTCGAAGTCTTCGTCCTCTTCTTCCTCCTCCTCCTCCTCCTCTTCCTCCTCCTTCTCGTCGTCGAGCACGAACTGGTAATTAAACTGGGGCTGCTGCGGCCGCGCTGGCCCGGAGGAGGAGGAGACCAGAGGAGACTGGTCCAGCTCGTCCATGGTGCCTGGAGGTGGCGGAACAATGAGAGCGGGCCGCTGGGCTGTGCCTGTGCCGGCTGCGCCGCTGCGGGACCGGCCTCCCCGCCCCGGTGAGTCACCGCCGGGCGCGGCCGCCTGCCCCGCCCCGCGGCGCTGAGAGACAGTGGCGCTGGCCAATAGGAACGGGAGGGGAGAGCGGAACAGCCAATAAGGCGCGGCGCTAGGTGCGGCCTCATGAATATGCAGCGTGGGAGGCGGGGCGTGCGGGGTGGTGGAGCGGGGATGGAGAAGTCGGGTAAAGTTCAGCGGCGAGAATGCGGGGTGGGGCCGGGTGGAGAGGGCGGCACCTCACGGTAACGGGGCGCTGGGGAGGTGCCCCCATCCCTCTATCCCCCCCTTCCCAACATCTCCCCATCCCTCATCCCCCAATCCCTTTATCTCCCCACGGGCCGTGCTCCGGCAGCGCTGTGACAGACGCGCTGTGGGTGCGCACCGGGGTCCATCGCCTCCCCTCCAGCACTAGGGTTACTTCTAGCTCCCTTAAAGCCGGAAGCGATGCCGCAGGGACCGGTCACGGCGCCCCGGTGCCTCTCACCGCTAAGAGCCAAGCGTCCCGGGTGGCTCCGCACTGCGGGGTGGGGGGAGGCTCCTTCTCCGGCCCCGGAGGCAAGGAGCCGTCAGCGCCTTCCTCGGAGGAGAGCGGAAGGTTTAACCACAACATGATGCATAAAGCGGGCTGGGCCTGAAAAACACACAGGAGGGAGACGTGTTTAGAAGAGACAAACTTGTCCGGTCGCTCGTGTTAGTTTGGGTGAGCCAGCTGAGCAGATCCAGCCATCTCTGGTTGAATCCCAGCTTGTGCTGGGGAAAATGGCAGCAGTTCACAGAGCAGAACTTGGTCTGTGCCTGCGTTGGGCCCCGGTGCGGTTTCTTGCTTTCTGTGCAGAGATGGAGCATTGCCCAAAGCCCTCAGGGTAACAATTTAACTGAAATGGTGTTTATTTGGACATAATGTCCACCCACAAAGTTATCACAATAAGACCAAAAGGACTTAGAACTCTGAGTTCAAGGATGCTGGAGAGGGACTCTTCATCAGGGACTGTAGTGATAGGACAAGGGGTGATGGGTTCAAACTGAAACAGGGGAAGTTCAGGTTAGATACAAGGAAGAAGTTCTTTACTGTGAGGGTGCTGAGGTACTGGCACATGGTGCCCAAAGAAGTGGTAAATGCTCCATCCCTGGCAGTGTTCAAGGCCAAGTTGGACAGAGCCTGGGATGACATTGTCTAGTGTGAGGCATCCTTGCCCATGGCAGGGGGTTGGAACTGGATGATCTTAAGGTCTTTAACAATCCAAACCAGTCTATGATTCTGTGATTTAATCTTATTCCAGCATTATTATGGATTTTTAACTCACAGATGAGTTATTCTCCCACATACGCCTGTAAAATTAGCTCTTAGAAATGTTTGGAGCATGCAATGGCAAGTTCCATGAGACATGAGAAGTTAAGGAATAAAAGCACCAACTCTTCTGTTACCTCTGCTGTACCATGGAGGGTGGGATGTCTGCAGAGATGGATGTTCCAATGAGCTGCCCTGTTATGCAGAAGGGCTGTTCCCAAGTGGACTCTCTTCAGTGTATCTGAACACAGTGAGGGGGCAGCTGTGTTTCTTCTGCATAGGGAAAAGCCTCTGGCATGGAACTGGGGTTGGATCTCCAGCATTCAGTCACATTCTGAAAAACAGGATGGCAACACACGAATCAGGGACTCGAAGGGCTCCCAGAATTGAGTCTGCTTTTGCTTCAGGAAAACTTGACCATATATTCTTTGCATGAACTGTCTGAGCCCAGATCATACAAGAGAGCTGGAGCAGCTCTGCTCTGGAGCCAGGCTGAGAGAGCTGGGCTGGGTCAGCCTGCAGAAGAGAAGGGTCCTTGAGGGGAGACCTTAGAGCAGCTCCAGTGCCTAAAGGGGCTGCAGGAAAGCTGGAGAGGGGCTTTGGACAAGGGCCTGTAGGGACAGGCCAAGGGGAATGGCTTGAACCTGCCAGAACAGGGGAGACTGAGCTGAGCTCTTAGGCAGAAGCTCTTCCCTGTGAGGGTGCTGAGGCGCTGGCACAGGGTGCCCAGAGAAGCTGTGGCTGCCCCATCCCTGGCAGTGTTCAAGGCCAGGTTGGACACAGGGTTTGGAGCAGCCTGGTCTAAATATTTGAGTTATTGCTGCTATTTGTATTGTTCTAAAAATACCTAACTAACTAGAGATCTCCTTCTAACATCCAGTTTTAATTTGCCCAAGGCCAATGTACATCCCTTAACTATTTTTCCCTTTAAGTTTTTCTTTTCTCTGAACTTTAATTTCTAACCTGCTTAAAAGAATACCCTTTGTCCAGCCCTTGCTGTCTTAAGCTAAAGCTAGAGAATCTCCACTGTCTCCTCTCCCTTGCAGCCTTTCCTTGCACCCGATTCAGCCTCAGTTTGGCCACAAGAGGATCCAGATGAGATTTTTTCAAGAATGTGCAAATACATCAATACTCCTGATCTCCATCAGGAAGGACCAGAAGGAATGTGAGAAGTATTTTTATAAATACACTAAAGGCAACATGCTTATCCTGACTGAGATGGTGGGTCCTGATGTGGAGGATCATAGCCCTACATCTTTGCTGGAACTCCAGCACCAGCACTTGTGTTTCACTGAGCCAGGAACTAATTTGATTCATGATTGAAAATACAAACTGATACCTTCAGTCTTTGTTTTACTTCCCAGATAATGCATCTACAGCAGCTGCCTCAGTGTAAATGCATGCAAAGGAAACCTCCCCAATACCTCCTCTCTTTTCATACCAGGCAGTCACTTCGGAGAGAGCTCAGTTCTGGGTAATGTGAATTCTCAGAACTGTTATACTCTTTGAAGAAGCTTAGTATATTAAATTGCATTAAGAAAGGAGTAACATTCTGGTGATGGTTTTTAGCTGAAGAAAACAAACCCAACAGGGCACATTTAATGACCTCATTGATGAATAGCAGTCTGTAGTCTGCAGTGGCATTCATCCTACCCCATGCACAGTGGATGTCTGGGCTTCAAATACTTTATAAAATGGAAAATCAGCTTTTCTGTGTACTCATTTACTACATACTGGGAAAGTAAATGGAGTTTTATTTTTGTATTGTGAATCTGCGCTCTTTGTAAAGCAAAGAAAACCATTCTGATTGAATAAAGTCTTCATAATTTCACCAGCCAATCTATTTTCCATGTTTCCTGGTTAAACAAGAAAATGGAATTTTAACACTCCATTAAAATATGCCCTAAGGCAACAAGGTCCTTTGAAAAACTTATAAAGTTCTGAGTACAGACGCAGTGCTGAACCTGATTTTAACAGCTCTAACTGCAGTGGGGTTTGGTCACCTACAAGTAAGGAAAAATCTAGATATAATTCAGCTGATTTTATCAGAAAGCTTGAAAGTGAATCCATCATCAGTTAAGGACAAATGAAAGGGGGTTTTATTTAGGGAACGGAAGTGACTAAAGGTCTTGGAGGGAAACAGGAAGGGAGTTCCAGATAGCCTGGGCAAGGCAAACTAACAAGTGAGGGGAAAATAACAGCTCTCCAGTACTGAAACTACACTGCAAAGCAGCCTTTCTTCTAGCCCTTTAGAAAAATACTTTACCATTCTTATATGAAGATTATCAGGAAGCAGGAGTATGCAGCAGGTATTCAGCAAGTTCATTTACTTAGTTTCCATGAGGTGTTTCTGTATGGCAAACTTGGGAAGAAAAGGATTCATCACGTGAAGGAGGAACATCAATCAGTGTGTTTCCAGACTTCCTGAGCAGTGCTAATGATGGCCATGGACTGACTGGAGTTTTTCTGTCCACTGTGACCTGTTTGATCTTACACAGATGTTACATGATATCACAGCATGTCATGGACTAGGAAAATAATGATGATGGGACAAATGCAGTATTATCACTTCACAGCAGGACCAAACAGAAAAAAACACATTTGGGCTCAGATAGCAGTTAAAAATACAGAGTTAAAGTCACAAGGGGCTGGGTTTCTGTCCCTCCTTTTAAGCTTGAAGTACAATTCTTCAGGTTTCAGGCATTGTGTCTTTATCTCTGGAGAGATAAAACTCTGAGATTCTTTAGTTCTCAGATTATGCCCGTGCTGCAGCACCTTGGGCATCACGAATGAAGACAACTGAACATCTGCTGCAGCTATTTTCAAGATGTTTTTGAGATCACAAGGACATTGTGACAAAATCACTGCTTAGTTCATTAATACAAATGCAGCATATGGAGGGAACAGGTGGTAAAGCAATAATACAGAGGGATTACCATCTCCCGATAGTGACTGAGTTGGGTTCAGCTCTAGCAGTACCTTCTCTGGGGCTGCCTTTTAGCCTCATCCGCCACAATCATTAATGTTTTCTTGACAGTAGTTTTGAAATCTTTTATGTGCTTTAGTGTTCCTGGCACTTCCTATTCTGGAATTGTTTCTACTGTCCCATAGGCTGATTTAGATGGATCCAATTTTTCCACCTTTTTTATGCTCTCAAAATCATCTTGCTAAGCCAAAGCAGTCAATTTCCACAGCCAGTGTCCTAGTGACCTTGTCCATAGGCAGTATTCTGATTCAGACCTGTCACCTTCAGCCAGTCTACTTGCATGAATGAGAGTGGTTTAAGGACAGTCCTAAATTATACCAACTGGCATGAGTGAAAAGTTGCCATTAGCCCTAGCTTTGAATTCCTACACCCAGGTATTTTCCTCCTAGGCCATAACTTGGTCTGTTTAAGCTTTCATTCAGAGGAACCAAAGCTGAGGTATAACATGAAAAATGATGGTACAACAGTGAACACAACGATATATTTGCTTGATCTTAAAATACACCAGCATTTGAAGTGAATCAAAGCAATGACAATGCTCTCCAGCAAATGAGGCTGTGACATAAGAAATTAACCTCACTAAAACTGCACAGGAATTCACCATTAAGTGGATTTGGGTCTCACTCCTCTTTTGCTTGGAAAGAACCATTAGGTCTTAAAAGACAATACATAGTTAAGATACTAGTTTTGTCTTACAGACATGTAGGACCTGAAGCAGTGGGGTCCTTCCACACCCAAAGATGACACTGCAGAGAGGTGAGACCTCTGCAAAAACCTCAAACATTTCTGATACAAGCCAGGATCACAGAATCAACCAGGTTGGAAAAGACCTTTAAGCTCATCCAGTCCAACCATTGCCCAGCACTGCCAAGGCCACCACTAACCCATGGCACTGAGGCCTCGTCTCCACGGGCTGTGAATCCTTGCAGGGATGGTGACTGCAGCCCTGCCCTGGGCAGCCTGTTCCAATGCCTGAGCACCCTCTGGGGAAGGAATTGTTCCTCAGCTCCATCTAAACCTGCCCTGGTGCAGCTTGAGGCCGTTTCCTCTTGTCCCATCCCTTGTTCCTTGGGAGCAGAGCCCAGCCCCTCCTGGCTCCATCCTCCTGTCAGGCACTTGTAGGGAGCCATCAGGCACCCCCTGAGCCTTCTCTTCTCCACACTGAACCCCGAGCTCCCTCAGCCCTTCCCCATCACCCCTGTGCTCCAGGCCCTGCACCAGCTCCGCTGCCCTTCTCTGGCCCTGCTCCAGCACCTCAATGTCTCTCTCGTAGTGAGGGGCTCAGAACTGAACACAGGATTCGAGGTGCAGCATCACCAGAGCCCAGTGCAGGGGACAATCACTTCCTTAGTCCTGCTGGCTATGCTGTTACTGATACAAGCCAGGAAGCCATTTCCTGTAGCACTTCCGTGTTGTTCCTGGATAACCTTCTACCTAAATAATAAGCCCAGTGAAAGCCATTTGACTTGTAGGACAGACAAGTTCCCAACAAGCAGATAGTGTGGATTTAAGATAAATATTTTCCTTGAAGTCTTTTCCTCTCTGCCCAGCCAGGGAGATGAGGGTTGGACCCTCTGAGGGACCATGCAGTCAATCAGGAAAGTCCTTAAGTGAAAAGAAAGCCTAGAGGTTTACCTTCCATTATTACAACTATGCAATATATTAATAACAAAATTCAATCAAATGTGTCCATTCACACGTTAATAAGAGTGTATTAGGAAAACAAAACCATGGGAATGTGGCAGAATGATGTACACTAAACAACTGCTAATGCCACTTGCTAAACTCACCAGGGCACCGTAGAAATGTTAAACCTACAAGCATGTGAAGTGTTCTGAGACTCTCTGTGAGCATTCCTGAAGTTTCTAAGGCATTAGAATGAATGGTGAAGATTCTGATTCCTCTAATTCTGATTTTCCAGATTACCCAGAACACAGGTAATTCCCTACTGCAGGTTTACCGTTTCCTGTTGAGTAAACCAGTAAATCTGCTTCAGCCTTCCTACTTTTAGGAAATACAATGAAATCATTCACTTACCAGTTTGGCCATAGTACTTTACACTCCTGAGGAACATAAGGACCAGCTTCATTGGACCTAGACACAAAAAAAATCCATTCTCTGTTATTCCCTGCTGCAGACTAAGGTAGTATCACAACTACTTTTTCCAGTTCATGTTCTCCCGTCCCACTTTTCATTTAAACATGAATGCTTAAAATCAATGTTAAGTTTAGATCTTGGCATCCCTAAATCAATACTCGTGGACATGTCTGAATCCAAACTTTTCAGACTTTAAACTTGATGATTCTTTCTAATGGTTTTATTATGGTTTTCCTCAGTTTTATGTGAACATCCCACACGCTGTAATTAAAAGTAATGAATGAGCAGTGTTTGCTCCCTATGTGCCCGGGGGTTCAATGGAGAGGAAAAAGCCCATTGACTCCCAGTACCTTTTGGGTCATTTGGACTGACATATCTGTGACATTCAGTTCCTGGAGATCGAGGAGAGGAGGGGTCTACTCATCACATCACAAATTAGAGCATGGACACAACAGTTTTACAAGTTACAGGTGTAGCTTTAGAGCAGGAACAGAATGTGGATGGTATGTTCTGGGCTCAGAATATCCAACCTCTCTAAATCAGGGATGCTCAAATCTCTGATTTCTTAACTTGGAATGTACAAGTGACTGAGCTGAATTAGCTGAACAAACTGACTGAGGGAAGCACATGAAGGGGGAGATGCAGGTGGCAAGAGCCTCTCTGGCAGCTCCACCGTTCTGGTTCCGGATGTTGACCTAGTGATGCTGCTGGCTCAGTGTCTAGAATTTACAACTCCAACAGCAAGAATGAACCATCTGAAATCATGGTACTGTATCTACATCATTTTAAGAGCTTTTTTAAAACTTTGGAATTCATACAAGTTGTAATCGTTTGGAATTTAAATTGGTTTGCTTTTTTAAAGAAAAAGTGTGTATAATTGAAATTGGACATCAGTTTTTGCTCTTTTCAGCACTGATATTTACCCATTTAGGAAAAAAACAGCCTGGTAACCAACATCCAGGGTTACTCCCCTGGCTGCTAAATAGGTTTGAGGAGTAAACAGATTGATGGTAGCAACAATTTCAGCATTATTACAGCCAAGGTTGATAGCATTGCTACTGGGACTATAAAACTTGTACAAGCAAAGCTTGCACTGGAAGCAGCAGTACTGGTTTTAAATGGCTCACATTTGAAAGGTACCAGCCCACCATCTTCTAGCACTTTGATCGCTGCTTAATAACATGTCCCTTGTAACTGCTTTTATCAGACTACAGCAGCTGGAGTTATGGTGGTGCTTGGGGGTTGCATTTTTGACTTCCAAAGCAGAAGGTGTGGCAGCGTTGGAAAACACCACCAAGCCTGTGACTGTGGGTTCTTTCTTACAAGCATTTAGGGAGCTCTTCCTCTTATCTGGGTCAGACAAAGATAGGACACCTAAAAAGATCTTCGACATCACTACCCTGCTTTCTCGGTATCACATCAAGCTGATCATACACTGAAGTCCTTTATCTCCCTCACCTTTGCCCACATAAACCATTCCAGCTTCAGAACACTTGGGATGATTTCAGTTAACTATGGCAGTGGCAGAAGACTCAAGGATATTAAATTCCTGATAGTTTAGTAACAATCAGCAGCTGGCTCAATTAGAGAGAGCTGAGGAGAACTTGGTTTTACCCCTTCCATTTGGGAGCCATCAGCTTGTATGTAGTTTTTACAGATGTGTCTGTATTTTACCCAGATGGCAAAAGCAAAAAGAAGGATAAGAGAGATGTGAGAACAACTGAAGCTATACCAGATGCAAACAACGTAAGGCCTGGAGCTGTAGGAAACCTGAATTTGCTAGTTTTACTGGTTTTGGAACTAGTTTGTGACTGCTGTAGACAGGGATGTACTTTAGGTGAGTCATGCCAGTGGTGAAGACTATGTAGGTGCAGCCACAGTTTTTGGCAAGGATGGAAAAAAAGGGAGATAAATCTTGTAGGCTGAATTCTCTGATGTATCCTGTGAAAAGGAGCAGAAGCAAAAAGGAGTCGCATAGGGCTACTTTATTCCCCAAAATAAGGGTTCTTCAGACTTTCTAGGCCAAGATATTTGGTAGGTATCACTTATTCTAAGCAATTTTCAAGTGCACTTTTTTCCGTGAAAATACAGTTTTTACTCTTCTCATTATAACTTGTAAAAACTAACATATTTCAGTAAAATCTGACTTCTTGAATAACACGTAACAGCTGCTTAAATTATTACTTCAGCACAGGCCGTTGGCTAAGATTAACTGGTTTTATTCCATCAGGTAGAATCAGGTTGCTGAACAGTGCAAGTTTTAATGTATGAGCCTATAACCTGACCATACCCTGGGCAGAAATGCCTGGGTCAACTGAAAGACATAAACTCAGTGTGGTTTCAGAGGTCGCGAGCTCTGTGTTGTTTCTCATCCAAATCTTACCCACTTCAAGCTTTAGAAAATAAAATCACAATTTATATCTATCAGTGTTGAAGATTTACCTCACAAAATTGATTCAACAGAGTTCCTGTGTGTTTCGCATTGTGCTATTTAATGTTGAACAGATCCCTCTGATGGAGCACATTATAACCTTCCTGAAGCCAATACAGATGAACTAAGATAGCAGGCAGTGTCTGCCCTCAGAAACTGATCTCATTCTCCATCTCTCTTTACATGCAATCTTTATTTTTACCTAATCCCTGTTCACTCAGATTTTTTTATGAGAATAATTACTTCCTTAAAACTTCTCTTTTTTCCCCAAATGTCACCTGGCAAATCAGTTTCAAGTGACGGCTGCTAAGAGAATAAAATCATATAATGCTTCAACTGTGTAGTCTGCTGTAAAGCCAGCCTCATTGAGTGATGACAAGCAGCTTTCTGGCACACTAGTAGTAATTCCTTTTACCTAGACTATAATCTAGAGGAGGAACAAGTTAATAAGGCATACAAATATGTGAATACCTAGAGGCTGCTGTTAAATTCATGTCAATTTATTTCTTCTTTCAGCACAGTGCCTTTCATACACTTACAATTACAGTGTAAAACTGTTTTGTAAGTATTCTAATAAAGAATGAACTCAAAATCACAGGCCTATTGATTGCCATGCTAAATAAATTCTTCTGATGGGGAGAAGACAGCCTCCTTGCTCCTATTAGTAAGCCTTTCTCTATTCCACTCAATAGCGTGTGATCACAGGCCATACACAGGCAGTTTCTTTGTACTTGGCCATGGATGTGATGGTAAGATATAACTCTGGTCACCCACTTGGTCTCTTTTCAGCACTTAAGGAAGTGCCATGGCTTACCTTCTCCTCTTGTCTCAGAGGAATCCTCAAACTCAGCCCACTTTCAGACAAATCCCCTCACCAGATCATCACTGTCATCCTGTTGCTGCTCATCTCACCTGGTTTAGCCTTTCTCATAGCTTAAAGTTTGTACAGGTATTCAATAGTTGTTCTGAACTTCTTCTTTGAAGCAATGTATCCTTTATTTTTCTTCAAGAATATAACAAGAAGAAAGGTTCTGAAACACCAAGATGTATATGCGCTTTATATTAACTAAGCATAATACTTCATCAAAACTTCTCTCCTGGCTTTTCCTCTACAGAGTCAGCCTCTCTGCACAGATCTGGGGCACTGCCCCCCTCCAAATCCATTTCTGCGGCTGCCCCAGGATGCTGAACTTGTAAAAGTAATTTATGTATCCCACTGTAGGACAAGAGGAAAGACAGCTGGGAGCAGACAAAAACAGATGCTAAAATGGACTAGACCTCCAGCTGCTGACCTACAGAACAGAAAGATCAGCACTGGCAACTGCCACAGTCTAAAACTGTTAACTTGAGTTCCCCCAGACTAAAGCAGCCTGCTTAATTCTTACTTCTTCACATAGCATCCATCTAACTGCAACCAAAAAAAGATAAACATATTGTTCCTAAAACCAGTAAAGGATATTATTCCCCATATTCTTCAGAAATAACAAGTGCTATTTGAACTGCTTCAACAATGAAATCAGGTGCCCCCATATAAATACATGGTATATGATACATTGGTTCCATTTCAGACCATTTTATGGCAACATTTAGATTTTTATTGCATTCCTACCAATATGTCATTTTTAAACACACTATATTAGGGATTTTATCTTCCTCCCCACTTGGAAACTTCAGTTCTAAGTATGGATATTCCTTCAGCCTAAGTATTTATGCATTTATAGTTGTGTGGGGCATGTATATATATGTATGTATAAATGCATATGCAAAATGTGAACCAAAAAAGCAGAATATACTGTCTCTGGCCAAAGTGGCTGTTTGGCTTTAGTTAGGTTCATGTTTGCCCTATGGAGTACTCAGGCTTACAGCTGAGTACTGAGGCTCACTGCCTTACGCAATGCACTGGCATGTCAAGAAGCTGATCCCTCCTACACACAGTTCATAAAACACAATGCAGCAGGTGGATGAAAGACATGCTGCGTGGGGGTGTTTTGGAAAAAGGAGGTAACAACAAACCAAAGAGGTCAGTGGAAAAAGAGCAGTTAGTTTGCTACCTACCACTATTGGCAAGCTGATTTCTCTTGCAGATGTTTGGGATTTCCTTGGATTTGAAAGATGGATCTAGAAGTAAGCAAGTAATTATACATGTGGATTGGAAAAAAAAGAGTAAAAAAAGATCTTCAGTGAGCAAAGAACATCATCCCCTGCTACTAAATTTAGCTACATAAGCAGACTAGAATATAGATAGAACACAGAATCATAGAATCAACCAGGATGGAAAAGACCATTAAGATCATCAAGTCCAACCATTACCCCAGCACTGCCAAGGCCACCACTAACCCATGTCACTGAGGGCCTTGTCTACATGGTTTGCAGACACTTCAGGCACTATATATTATATTGTAGCACACATTTCTGATCTCCTCAGTTGCAAGCTTCTAAGACAAAGACTGCATCATCTCCTATCTACAGAGTGTAACACAACGAACCCACAATCCTGATCACAACCCCTATGGTACATGGCTACTATAAATACCTCCTGCCAAGATGGGCTTGTCTTTTCTTTCTTCTTCCATCAGATTTCTCTGACAACTCTGCTGACAGGGCAAACACATCAGCTGGAAGCGCTGCTGAACCAGGTGCTGGTAACCCACACTGCAGAAGTTCAGAAGAATCATTATGCCAATGAAGTTAATGGCACAACATACAGAACAATTTGATTTCTACTTGTTCTCCTTCATGTCAGTACATGACTTATCTGTTTTAAAACCCCTTCTGAGTATTTGCAACATGCACACTCTAACGTGTGGGATATGTGTATGCAATGTTTGTAGCCCTGTCACCTGGGGCAACATCACATGGGATTTGACAAGATAGGTGGGTTTGGCAATACTTGGATAAGGAACCCACGAGCTTACTGCAAGAGAGAAAGCTGGGTATTGGTGTTCTCAGTGCTGTTGCACAGAAACTCTGACACTGCCATGAGCTATGTGATGCTCTTCCAAAAATAATGGCCATTTAATAGGGTAAGCATGAAGAACGGCTGCCTGGTCCTGCCCCTGTGTCTGAATGAAGTCACTTGCTCAGGAAGAACAACCAACACTGAAGCCAGGAGTTTGGGGGCTTCTCAGTGATGGTTATGAGGGGGGAGAGATTCAAGTGGCAAAGGAAAAAGGTGGGAATTTATGCACAGAACCTGTGATGACAGTTGAGCAAACTCAAGGTGCTTTGCAGCCTGGATGGGGGAACAAGCCAAGCAGTGTCAGGCAGCAGCAGCTGGAGGAGAAAGCAAATAGGCAGAACAAAATGGAATCTGCATCCCAAAGTTTTCGAGCCAGGCATGGGAGGGTTAGGAGAAAAAGAGTGAAATGAATCATGAGCTCAACACAGAGAAATTGTAAAAGATGAAGGCAAAAAGGAATGGGCAAGAAATTTTCTAGCACAGAAATAGATGAGGCAGAGAACTGGTGAAGCGTAATTTCAGGTTACCTTGCTGCATGGAATGTATTAATACTTTGATACAGTTCTGTTTTGTGAAATGAAGACAGAAGAAAGGAAAGGGCGTAAAATGCTCCTTACAAGCAGAAAACCAGATGAGGCAGAAAACCAACAAAAACTGTGATTTCAAGTTACTTTGCTGCACTGAATGTAGTTAGCGCTTGACTCAGTTCTGTTATTTTAAATGCACATTTAAGCCTGTATTATTCTCTACTCTCCCTTCTCATTCAAAACTTACTGCTAAGGACCAGCTTTCCTCTCAGGCATGTGCATGTGAGTGTCACTACAGTAAAATGCAGCTGTTTGAAGGCAAAAGGACTAAAGTCTGGTGCAAGAGAGCTCAAGAGGCAGTTGTTGCAGGGCTTTTAGTATGATGAGGACCAACTTTACAGCCTGACTTTCCCTTCTGCTTATTCAATTGTATAAATAATTAAAATAGGAAGGTGTTACCCTAAGTTAGACAATGTTCTGAAACAATCATCCATTCGTTTAATGAATAATAACAAATCTGAGTCTCTGCATTTATGAACACCACTCAGATTAAATGTCTTGTAGTCTAAGAATTTACCCTCAAACGACTATTAAGCAAGAAAAACCCAAACCCACCCACAAAGAAAAGCTGAAAAGGCATTTGAATGTATAATAATAAGCAAACCTGTTACAATGATTAAACTTTTAATGTGATTAAAGTGTTTTGGGAGGATTACACCTAAAACCTAGAAAGCACAATAAAGCTGGGGGAAAATAGAAAGGTATTCAAACTTAGAAGTGAGCAGTTCAAGAGATGCAGCTATTTAACTCATCCCTTCTTCAGCTGAAGGAAGTATGACTCCAGTACAGCCACTTCAAACCAGAGACTGGGTGATGAAGTGAGAAACACAAGTTAGCTGAACCAACAAGAGTTTGGGAAAGCAACTTGAACCACAGCTAGATGGGGAAAAAAGACACTTAAAAAGGTTGGTGTTGTCCTAACATAAAACTACCAATATTATATAATCCTCAGTGCTTGTGAGGGTTTGAAGTCCCACGAGAGTCGATCTGAAGTCCTGATGCTGGGGCTGGATTGTGGACCACTTTCTGAGGATGCAGCAGCCCCGTGGAAATCATCTCCCCCTTGTTTCTCCAGAGGGAGTTTTTCTTCTACACAGCTCTGCAGTGTAAGGAGCACAACCTCACTCCAAGAAGACCACAGCACCCTGCCACAGCTTGACATGTTAATGACATTGGTAGACTATGTTTTCAAAAGATAACCCCAGAAATGTGTGGAATCATGCAGATCTATGTTTGCTTCTGGGATAAATGGAGGGATCCTTAATTGTTGCCAACCTGGGTAAAGATGAGCTCTAGAGAGTTCATGTTATGTATTTAAGAGATTTGTCACTAAAATCACATCCAACCTTCTTATGCAAAGAGTTATTGGATTAGATCCTCAGCTTGTATAAAATTCAGGCTGCTTCATTGAAATCAACACACTGTTGGGAATTAGTGCTGGCTGAGAATCTGGCTTGCTGCAGTTAGGCTTATAAGGCTCAAAACTAACTACATGAAACGTGGGCTATATGAAAAGCATGGCATCAGGACATATCTCTGTGCAGAATAACACTCCAAGCTGAAATCATACCAAAGTCACCATACATCACAGAAGCACTGGAGTGGATGGAACCATCTGACTCCTGTCCTGGGTTCGCCCAAAGGCTGCCTCCCCAATGTTTAGTCCAAAAGAAAGGTCAAAAGATCATGTACTCTTCACATACCCATATACCACCAGCTAAACCCCACTTCCTAATACCCTACTACAAGCTTTTAGCCCACAGCAAAGACCGAAAATGACAGCAGGTCTCTTCAAAGATAAACTTTACAAATACTCAACCTCCACGATCAGTTACATGCTGTTTCCTGTTACTGTCTCCAATGCCCTACAACAATCTTCCTCTGTATATGTGAAAAAAGCAGAACCAATACTGCTATTGTTCAAACTTGAGCCCATATTCCCACTACTTTAGTAATACAGTTTCTATTTGGGATGGTATGCAACACTGACACCAAAGACATCAAGAGACGGATTTAGTAGGACCATGCTGTGATCTCAGGCTGACAAAGAACAAGCCATATAAAGGGCTCTGCAAAGTCTAAAAGATCAAGAAAATCAATCTTTAAAGCAACTGTTGCTTAGAATCTCTCTTTCAGAGCTGTATAATGGGTTTAATGATACCTGGCTTCAGTGTCAACTGTGTCTGAAAATGAGTGAATGTGGCCACTTCCTGTATTTTTCAGAAATGAATGGATGTATCCATAAAATGATGTTTAACTGCACCTATTTTCTTGTATCTATCTGCAGATTTCATCTAATCTTTGTGCTTGATTCTAAGCTGAAGATTCCCCTGAATAAAGTCCACATATTTCTAAGAACAAGCAGTTCAGATATTTCTATTCTAGTTCCCACCATACCACAAGAACTGAAATAGCATCAATTAAAATTGTCATTGACCTCTCACAGAGCACTGATATAAAAGCCATTCTCCCCGTGTCCCAGCTGCTTTTTATACAACAGGGTATTTGATTTCCTCTGAACATCTGATAGAAAGATTAAGCCATCCAGTGTTCCCAATTAAAACCAGTTTGTGTTCTACAGTGGAGTTAACTACTTCATTAAATCACTCATTATGGATCTTCTCAGAGCACTGTGTTCAGTTCTTCAGTCTGTAGGTTTTTTTCACTTACGGATCTAATAAAATCATCAGGAAGCTTAAATTTCATTCAGATGCCAACTATCACAAAGATGTAATTAAAAATCATTACCACTATTCCATCTGCCACTTCTGTGTGTTGTCAGTGCACCTGACTCCTCTGTGTCTCTGCTGTTAAGAGTCTGCAAATGAATGCAGGATGAACAGAGAAAATATCTGTGTTATCTGGACACTATATATTTCTTTCACACCATCCCTCACTGCTCTTTCTCAACCCCAGGAGTCTCTGGTCCAGCACCCAGCCAGTGCTCCTTCATGGGAGCGAAATGCTTCTCCTTTCTCTTTGGGAATACTGCCAGTACACTTCCTTGCCTCTGCTGGATGAGACTGTCCTTCTTCATGTCTGTGCTTTGTTCCATTTAGACCAGCGTAATGTTAGACCCTTTCTGCTGATGTGTATGCATGCAGAATTAATAGACTTCATCTACTACAAAAAGATGTTGGCAGGAGTTTTGTTGGCAGCAGACAGAGTAAGCACATAACTCCCTTCGTAGCTTAGTTACCCTGGTTGCCAGCCACATTCAATATTGGCCTCAAGGTGCTTCCTCTTGACCTTTAAAGCCTGATGGAATCTCAACCCGGGTGCTTCCTCCAAGGCAGCAATTCCCTCACCTTTCTGAGTGCCAGACAGGCCCATCTGAGTCTTCCAGTTACCAGCAGTTATACAGATGTGCCCACCTCACCAGCAACTTGACTGCACTACAATCATTCTCCTGCAGAAAGGTCCAACATACTGTGATCACCAAAGTTACACAGAGATTGTAGTCGAGATTTTTTTGCCCTTCTTTCCTCCAAAATGCAGGTTTGGTGCCTAAAGTTACCCTGAAATCCCTTATTTTTATGTAAATGCTATATCTGGTTGTTATACATTAAAACAAAAATTGAAGTTGTTACTCTTGGTCATATTCTTCCCTTAACAAAATAACACAGAGCTTTAAGAAATAAGTGATCCTGATGGCAATTCATCTTACTGGATAAAAGTATTAAAAATAGGGAGCTCTCTTTAGTATATATCAATCCACCTTTATTTCAATCCAGTAAAAGTTGCAATAAGCCAACAACACAATTCAAGGACACCAAATTCCAATTTTTTTGGTCCTCACATAAATGAATAAAACCATAGGCACTCTCATTTGCTTCTATATCAACAAACAGGTCTTGATTCTGCAGTACTTGTATTCATGTGTCCCTCTTTGTTGTCACAGCTTGCTCTATCTAGCATACAAAACTGTGCTTTGTAGTAAATTATTTGATGGACTGGATCTAAGAGTAGGATTTCTATTAAAAAAAAAGGTTTTACTTTAAGAAAATTAGGTTATACTCTGAAAATAAAACACAATTTAAAACAGTTTATAGCCAGCTTTTCAGGGGGAGAGGTCTAGATTCTGTTAAAGATGCAGATTCAGTAACCTGAATATCCTTTCTGCACTATGAGCCCTTTGGCCTTTATGGCACTTGCCTCAATACTGCCAATAGGAACAGAACATAACAAGCAGCAGAGTTTGCACCTATGGTCATAAATGCAGCTGCAAGACAATTGTATGCAAATATGTAGTCACAGTTCATTTCAAAATACTATTTTAAGCACCAAATTCAAACTGACAAAACTGTTTAAACAATTGTCAATAAATATGTTCACTAAAATAGGAATATTTTTCCCTTTTTTATTTTGTAGTGGATTTGCACATCAGTCCTCTCATAAAAAATTATTTTAATAGATAAAGAAATCTAAGCTTCTTTTTAAGGAGTCCATGCTTCAGCTTCCCAGTCAAAGTTCAGCTTTTGCAGCTATCACCTCTTGGGAAAAAACTTACACTGTTTCCAGAGAAACACATAGTTGTGTTTGAACAGAGGGCATAGCCTGTGGTTTTAAAACCTGGCTGTACTTAACAAAGCACTGACGCAGGCCTGCATTGCAGAAGGCTTATTTCCGAGCAATAAAAGACAGCATAAAATAAGAAAGCTGATCCTGGCCTCTTTTTCTCTTACTGGAGAGTTTGGCTCAACTCCAGTCTTCCCTCAGTGTAGGAAGCGGTTAACAAACTACTTGTCAGTATAAGAAAACAAAATTATTCAGCCACTTTACCTTTCTGGTATCATTCTCCTCAAGCTGTGTTTCCTAGTCTTATTCCAGAGCCTTCTTTGACATGAAGTGAATATGATGAAAGCCACAAGCGATGCCTCCACTGTAATTGCTGCTACAGGTACACTGTAATTGGTACAAATAAGTTGTCATTTTTTATCATAGTAAAAGAAGGTGTGGTTTGGTTTGTGCTTGTCAGAGGGTCTGGAGGAGTTTCCACAACAGAGAAGCAACGCTGCTTTTATTTTAGCAACAAGAGCTGTTCAAGTGATGGTATTTAAGGAATGAGGTCACATATTCAAGCTGTTTAGATACAACAGTGTTCAAAGATGTCAGTCAGGCTCCAGAGGAGATAAAAAGTGCATCAGCTTATCAGCCAGGCATTTCTAGCGCTGGTGTGCTTCCCCTGTTTAATAAAGCAAGGCATGCAAAGTGAACTCCAGCCTGGCACAGGGAGCTGCTTTTGAAGCCCTTTATACAGCATGGCTAGAAAATACGAATTACAAGGCTTGATGCATCTACCCTTCAGTGGTTCGAGACGATCAGTCCATGTCCTCACCTGGATCAGTAGTTTTCCTATGTGTAAGATGGATGTTGTAGCAGGAAATCCCAGGCAACCAAATATTCCAATTACTATATTGGTGAACTTTAGCAGTGGAAAGTACTAATCTGACTTTATAACTTAATTAACATGGAAGATTTAGTCCAAGATTTTTGGCCAATGGCAGAATATATTGGGGTGTTCCCATGAATCCATTGAAAGGCCAAAATCTACTCCTTTAAGTACACCCATTATGTAAAAAATGATAGAACAAGGGGTAATGGGTTAAAACTTAAACAGGGGAAGTTTAGATGGGATCTAAGGAGGAAGTTCTTTACTGTAAGGGTGGTGAGGCACTGGAATGGGTTGCCCAGGGAAGTTGTGAATGCTCCATCCCTGGCAGTGTTCAAAGCCAAGTTGGACAGAGCCTTGGGTGACATGGTTTAGTGTGAGGTGTCCCTGCCCAAGGCAGGGGGGTTGGAACTAGATGATCTTAAGGTCCTTTCCAACCCCAATTATTCTCTGAGTCTATGATTCTATAATGACTGACATGGCCTGAAATCAATTGCTATGACTGTAACATCAGTGGAAATTTCCTTGACCACAACTAGACTTCAACTTGATCCTATGTAAAAAACATCAACAAATCGCGGTTTCTTAATGGCTAGTGAGTGACATGGCCTTTCTCAAAACGGGCTTTAGAAAGAGTATTTGCCACTTACATTTTCACAAATATCTTTTTGATACGTGTTTAAATTATAATTTCTGTTACTATAGAGCCAAAAATTAGGTATTACAATCACTTCTCTGAAGAATTTACACTGACCAAGGCTCCACATTGAAAATATTTGCATGGATGAGTCAATAAAAGTATTCACATAAATGATTCATGTGTATAAATGTTGCAGACTTTAGCCAAAAAAGATGATAACGCTCAGTCCAAAACCACTGGAACGGTCTTTACCACAGGCAGGATAAACCAGGCTGTCAGGCAGTGATCTCTATTAAGCTTTTATGAAACAGTTTTTGCCAAATATATTTCCTCTGACTTCACAGATGCAAAACAATTTATTTCCAGGCCTCAAACATCTAGCAGATACTCACATCAGGCTTTAGTAATTTACATCATTACAAAGCGAGCAAGATCGGGCCTTTGCACTGGTAAATATTTCATCTTATTCAGTTTCTACCTTCCCCTAAATTGTGTTTTACTGCTTGTGTATTGAAGCAACAAGATTGCAGCAGTGATGAGAAGTATTTACAGCCCAGTTTGATTTACATTGCTTCATGCTTATACAGAAGCCAAATATATTCAACAAGCCTCACCCATACATGTGAATTTTGCTGGAAGAAATGAGCCTGTGTTGCTTAATAGCAATACTCTGGGGCATAAAGAACTAGCTCCAAAGAGAGGACCCGAATTTCAGGAATTAACCCTGAGAACTTGCTGAAAGGCCTCTCCCATTATATTCCTACTTCAGGGACTAGTATGATACCAGAAACCCAAGAATACATAAGGATAATTGAGAGATATCACAACTTCAGACTCTTCCAAATGTGATCTTGCTTAATATTTATGTTGACGAAGAACAGAAGATGGGTGGGTAAAAACCTTTAACAGCGACTTGATTACTGCAGTCATGTGCTCTAATCCTTCAATTCAAAATACTTCTCAGGCATAAGAAATATCAAGCAGTGAGTTAAGCAGACAGTTATTCTGACCAAATACAATGAACAACTCAGTAACTACTGCATTCCCACTTTTAGCCTGGACACAGCAGCCAGGAGGTATTCACTATTCATCTCTAGGCAGACAAAAGAAATGTGGAATAACCAGCTGTAGAAACCATCAATGAAAGCACTGTCATAGAAAGTGAAAGTACTGAAGGGAGCAGCCAGTGAGTAAACTGAGACAGTTAAACCAGGTATTTTCTATGACATGACTACAATTATTCTTGTTCATTTCCATTCTGTATCAGTTCTTCTTTTCTTTCCCCCCTTCCACCAATACAGATATGTAGAAAATAGAGATCATAGAATCACAGAATCTCAGACTGTTTTGGGTTGGAAGGGAGCTTAAAGCTCATCCAGTTCCAACCCTCTGCCATGGGCAGGGACACCTCACACTACAGCAGCTTGCTCCAAGCCCCTGTGTCCAACCTGGCCTTGAACACTGCCAGGGATGGGGCAGCCACAGCTTCTCTGGGCACCCTGTGCCAGCGCCTCAGCACCCTCACAGGGAAGAAATTCTGCCTTATCTCCAACCTGAACTTCCCCTGTTTCAGTTTGAACCTATCAGCCCTTGTCCTGTCACTAAAGCCCCTGATGAAGAGTCCCTCTCCAGCACCCTTGTAGCCCCCTTCAGACACTGGTAGCTGCTCTGTGGTCTCCACGCAGCTTCTCTTCTCCAGGCTGAACAGCCCCAGTGTTCTCAGCCTGTCTCCATACAGGAGGTGCTCCAGCCCCTGAGCATCCTCGTGGCCTCCTCTGGACTTGCTCCAACAGCTCCATGTCCTTCTTACAGCATCAAGCTTTCATTAAAAAGATTCTGATGAGCATTATATTTTTAACTTTTTAACCAAAATTCCCTTGGCTCTACAATACAGCAAACATCCCAATAACCTCCCAGACAAATGAAACCTCTCCTAGGCTGGCCATCAAGCAATTTTCAACCAAAGTAATTTACTTCCATTATAACCAATTAGCAGGGCACTAACAGCATTTTACCACTTCATTATTCCCTGTTTTCAAAATGTGGGTGATCCACCGTGTTCCAATGTCTCATTTCATGGCTGAATAAAAGCTCTCACAGTCACTTTATGCATCTGATTCAGAAAATCTGCCATTGCTGCTTAGAGATGGAGTTCAAATAGAAATGAATGATTGAGCCCATGTTAGTTATTTACCAGATATAAAGCAATTACAAGTGGTTCTAATTGAGGTACACTGCAGTTGTGTTAGATGCTGTATTTACTTTGGCCAGATCCTCAGCTACAATAAGCCAGCAAACCTCAATTACATCCATTAACCTGTGTAATTTAGGCCAATATAACATAACTGCTCCTGGATTTTTCCCTATTGTTATGCTTGCCCCTGCTAATACACTTGTTTCTTGTGGAGAAGCAGAATTACTGACTGTAAAAGCAAAGTCCAGATGAGGAAGCCTGGAGCAGCCTTTTCATTTCTCTACTATTATTGGGTAGACATCACACAAGAGCTTTAAAAAGAAATCCCCCCAAACTGGAACGTGCTGTCATCTTCCCATCAGCTATTATATATATATATATATCCTCACAGACCCTTCTTCCCTTTGACAGCCCCATCAGAGCCTTCTCCAGCTGCAGCCTTCACCAGCAGATCTCTGGAAATGGTGTCAGGGACTGATTTAGCCCCGTCACACAATGCTGCTGAGTAACTCTGCTCCTCACCCCAGTCAGCTCTGCTGCTGTCACTTCTGAGTCACTGCACTTGCTGAGGAAGCAGCCTGCTCTTCAGACTTTCTTTGCTACATCCAGGCTGAGTTCAAAGTATGCTTGGCAATGTCCCACAGTAAACCAAAAGGTCCAAATGGGCTCCTCTGGGGAAGGAACAACAGGCAATCCCTAGCCATGACTTACTAAAAACTTCTACCTTTTTGTGGCTTCTTTTTTTTACTCAGGAATCAAGTCCTTTCCTAAAATCATACATACAAATCCTCAGAATGAAAACCTTTTACAAGGAACTTCTGAGCTCACTTCAACACCCTCTGCCTTCATTCCCTTTGGTCCACATCAGTTTCTTCTTTTCCCCTATAGTCATTTCTATCTTTCTGTGCTTGTTTCTTTTGAACACCTTCTAACTTTCTTATGGTTTTTAAACAAAAACCTATTTTAAGTGTTTACTTTGTGAAACAGTGATTAAATTAGTAATAGACAATAAAGAGGACACTCAGCCTTAGACTCCAGAGAACCCCAACTCCTTAATCTTTCCTTGACTTCTTCATCTTAGAGACCAACAAAATCTTCAAACCATAAGCATCAGCATCTGAATCCTTTCAGAAAGGATGTATAAGTATAAACCAATGAAGAAGCAGTCATAAGAAGCTGTTTTCAGCTCTGAAAATACTAAGTCATGTTCTGTAGTGTGCTGAAATGACTTTTCTTTCTCAGCCAACCTATGTAAAGCCTTCACACATTTGTGAGAGTCCAAGTAGCTGATTGGTGTTGATCCACTGCAAGCTTTGAAGGGGAAACTCTCTCTCAGTTGAGTGTGCTCAGGGTTAATCACTTCCTCACAAAACAAATCCTGTTTCTTTGGACTGAGCTTCCACCTGACAATAAGCTTATCACACAGTGGTAATAAACGTAATGGGTTTTGTTGAGAAAACAGTCACAAACGCCAGGATATCACTCAGCTCTAAGAAACATGCCATGTAAAGTTCTCTGGACTAAATCAGATGCACTGAGACAAAAACGATAGCTTAAATTGTCTATACATTTACTTTTGTGTGAATTAGGTTTCTCTTTTCCATCCCCCATTGTCCTTCACACGTTTTCACCTGCCAAAGCACAGATTTAAAATGAGAACTGGGGCAATTTCTTCCCTTTGACACCCAGCAGGAATCCCCAGTTAATCTCTGCATTCCCTCTGGCACCACGGTGTAGTGGCATAACCATACTGGGCTTTTGCAAGAAGCTGATGGCTGCATCTCTTTGGGGACTCCATATACTTTGCAACAAGCCCAAATCTTCTCAGGTTCTTCAGCTTTGAAATCGGCTTGTCTATATTAAATGGTTCTCCTTTCCTGCTTTACAGCCTCATATTATCAATATGGACATATCGTATCAAACAGGACATATCATCAATATGAACAGCATTTTCTTTCTATCTGAATTATAAAGCTTTCTCTTTTTCCCCTCCCCTGTAGACAGCAGTATTGACAGTTCATGAATCCCCTTCCTTCTTTTTTGAGACTTCAAAAGGGAAATATTGACCCAACACACTCCCTACAAACACTGTGACATAGCATATGCCAAGCTCTCTGCAAATCCAGTGCAAACACAGGACAGCGGGGAGCTTACTCCACAGTTTTCCTTGAAGTTGGAATTACTAAGCCTGAAGGATTAACTAAACTTTTACATTAAACTTTATCAACAAAAAAGCTGCTTGTTGTACATATTCTAAATCATGACATCACAGCCTGGTTCGGTTTGGAAAGGACCTTAAGCTCATCTGCCTCCAACCTCCTGCCACGGGCAGGGCCACCTAACACTAGAGCAGCTTGCTCCAAGCCCCTGTGTCCAACCTGCCCTTGAACACTGCCAGGGATGGGGCAGCCACAGCTTCTCTGGGCACCCTGTGCCAGCGCCTCAGCATCCTCACAGGGAAGAGCTTCTGCCTTATATCTAACCTAAATCTCCCTTCTAAAATGCTAAAACAGTGTAGAAAATGTGAGAGTGGTGGTTGCAGAAACTCAGTTTCCAGAGCCTGGTGGTCACAAGCAATGAGGCCACATCTTGTTATACCTTGGGGATGAACAGCACTGGGGCAGCCTTTTCCCGTAGACACCCCAGTAGGAATTCACACTTGGGAACTGAAAGGTCTCCTTGTTACCTCTTGGTCTCACAGTTACAGTGCAAGAGCTGAGCACAAACCCTATAGATAATGACTAATCATTTAAAAGCACACCATGCTGATTTTCCCAGTGCAATGTAGCAGCTCCAGAAAATCCATTTACAGCCTGTCAAGGATGGGTGAAAGAAAGGGAAATCACAAAGGAGCTAATTCTTCATCTTTTTTTTCCTTTTTAGTCATTAGTCAGAGCCCATTAAGCCCAGCTCCGAGTCCCCCTATTAAGGACAGAAGACCCCTGCAGATTTAATGGGGAATCTGAATGTGAGGAGACCCCTCGCAGCAGCCTGTGCACTGCCATCTGCCTACCACCAGCTTACTGTTGACAATGCTTCATTACCGGGAATATCTTCCACTAGGGATCCTGGGCCAGCTGTGCCCTGTTGGTTTGAGTCTTGCAATGTGTCACTGCAGCAATACAGCCAGTCCATTGCTCTCAGGTTGTCTGACTAAGCAGCTTTTGGCTGAGAAACTGTTCTGTTATTTCACCACTGGGACCACGTTTTTATTTCAGACATAATCCTGCAGTCTTGGCATTTCCTATGCAGTTAGGACTACACTTCCAAAAACCCAAGGACAGACTCGGTCCTTCCTGGGTAAACACTGGTGAGCAGCTCAGAAAGGAATCCACCACTAAGACTCTTTGTTTCATCCTGAGAGTTAATAAAGGGATGACAGGGCACACAAAAATGGACAGAAAACAAAGCGTTAGATACTACAGGCTCAAATTCTATGACCAGTAAAATATTACCTACAGATATTCTGCAATAATTTACTAAATCTAGTACTAAGACTACTTGTCTTTTCAACGGTACAGAGAAATAGTCCATAACCTTGAATCAGATGTTCCTAGTTAAAAGACTATATCCTATATAAAGATTATATATCCTACATAAAAGACTATGTAGCAGGAAACCCACATACTGTAATTTTAATCTAATTCTGACTGATGCTTTGGAACATAATTCACAACTTTTTATTCACTACTTAAGAATACAGAAGTCAAGTCTTCAGAGAAACTGCCCAACATAAAATCCATTAACTGCAGAGAGATGGCCTCTCAGGGTGGTAAATCTGGTGCCAAGAAGTAACTTTTTGTGTGCATGGAAATAACGTGACAAGCTCTTGTGGGCTGGGTACAGATACCTCCCTCTTTACATTCTGCACACATGCAGCTCCATACCGCATGAGCTGGTTTTGTTTGCAGATGACAGGGTTTCTCAGCAACGTAAGAATGTGAAGTAGAAACAGCATGTGTCAATAAGAACAAAGCAGAAAGTCACTCTTGGTTGCCTTTCACAATCTGGTAGTTTTCCTTTCATGTGTTTCCCCTCCTATGCTTTTCGCCTGCAGATCACCCAACAATTTTCAGGGCTCATCTCACGTGCACTCCTGCTGCATACACAAAAATGCCCCAAAAGACAAGGGGAAATAAAAGCCATAAATCTAAACACATAGATGAAATAGTTCTGCTTCACATGCAACTACACAACACACATAAACACGTCTAGGTCCTACCCTATATTACTGGGACAAATCTCACACCTAACCCAGGTTTAGATCTGTTGATAAGCAGAATTGCAACTTCTTGGCTCTTATATTCATCCCACCTGTATATTATGAGTGCTTCTGTCTAATCACACTAGTTTTATCTGACCCAAAAGCAGGTAAGTTAAAAAGGCCTCCAGTGATCAATTTAACGTTCTGGGGACATACATACTAGACAGCCATTTAAAGCTTGTTTTTCTTAATGGTTATATCTTGGAGTAGAACCCTTGGTCTCTCTGGTCACATTTAACTGCAAGTAACATTCCTCAGTACTGATGTCACTGTATTAATTAGCTTTTAAATGCAGCCCCTTAAGTGTCACTGAGAGCTGCTTCTTCACCAGCACTGAAATTATCTTTCACATCAAGGCCCGAACTGATAGGCAATGAGGTGAACTGCAAAAGAGGCCTGATGTAGCCAACACCAAAGTGCTCTCTGTCATTTATGCAGCCTAGAAGCAAGAGCAGCCTTGAGACTCAGCACTTTGGGGAGGGTCTAGCAAGCTCTCTAAACCATATTCACTTACCAGCTCTAGCTTTGCCTGCAGAAGTTGAAACCAAGTGAAAAACAATACCAGCAACTCCTCGCAGCTCAGTTCTACTTGTCCTTATCTTGGGGAAGGAAAGAAACCTGTTGCTGGCCACCCTTCACGCCTTCCCAAAAGGAGCACAAAAGGAGGAAAGAAGTCACGTCTCAATTTCACTATTCCCAGCAGACTTATGTCCTGCATACTGTCAATCCAGTCCTGAATATTTATATCACTACCAGTCAACAGACTGTGTTCTTTCACAAACTGCCAGCCAAAGTGATGTCTCACAGCCAAGCTGCTGTTATTCTTCTCTGTCCTTTCCAAGGGCTCAACTTCACAGTCACTAGACAGAGAAAGATCAGGCTAAACAAGGGCAAAATTCACATGTTCCTAAGTCTCAAAACAAGAGAGCAAACAGATTTATCCACAGTCACAAGGATCAAGGGCACAAGCAGCAACCAGTTTTTGATCCAAGATCATTTGCAAAGAGCTGCATTAGGAGGCTATAGAAATAACATTAGCATTTTGTCAGCTAAGGCTGTGAAGAGGGTGGTTTGAGCATCACAGCAGAAAAGACATTTAGCTGGCCACATGCTTGCCAGCCTGAAGGGATCAAACACTGCCTGGTAGAGGAGGTGATGGATTTCAGAGCACAACAGGAACTCAGCCCTTCCAACACACTGGATGTCGCCCTGGTTGTTCATCTAACATGTCTGCAACATGACTAAAGAAACTGGGATAGAAATTCTTTCTGTCAGTGTCATTCCTCTATTTTGACATCTCTTAAAGTACCATTTGACCAGATGGGATAACTGTCAAAGATTTAAATGTGCAGCATCTGTCCCACTCTTCCTTAGCAGGATGTGGGGAATATAACATTTTACTAGTAATACTTGCAGAAGTTATCTTGTGAAGAGAGTCACAGACCTATTCTGTGATTCATTCACCAGACCAGGGCTGCTTTACAGTATGGGGCTGTCTAACTGAGGCAATTTACTTATCCAGGATAGTTCCATTTTATTTTGATAAACTGCCTTCCGAAGTTAGTATGGAATTTCGTGATGCTCTGCAGAAATAACATCCCAAATACAAATCTTGGGATGTCAAGAGTTACTCCTCTCCTAAGTTGTCCATTAGTTTTGACAGTAGGAGAGACACAAGCACATTATCACTCAAAGAAAATAAGTTTTTAGATAGCACATCCATTTTCCTATTCTTTAGCACATTCACAGACTCATGACAGTGTGATTCCAAAATGAAGATGGGATCATCTTTGAAATGTGATCTTTAAACAAATACAGATTATTATATATACTCTTAATTGTTCCCTGGAGATTGAAACATCACTTTGTTAAAACTGAATTACTAACACGAATTTGAATGAGTAATTTGAAATGCCTGTACCATCCAGTTCAGAGGAGGCTTCCTGGAGTTCCATTAAAATGATGAATGAAAACCATGTCTCCTAGTATTTTTGTCTCTACTGATCAAGCCTGGCTCCAGCTGAGCACACTGATGTACCCCTGGGAGCCAGCATTTCCTGCTGCACCAGCTACAACCCTCTTCCAAGACATAACAGAGAACTTCCTACAAGAGGGAAGACTCGTGGTCCCCTCTGCACTGTGCACATTCCAGGACTCAGAGGCCATGTGCTTGGCATTCAAAGTATTTCTGTCTGGTGGAGCCAGCTGCAATTCAGATGCTGCCAGGTAACACCACCACTATGGTCTGGGAGGACTGGAGGTTTGTTCTTGTACAGCATTTAACTTTTTGGCTGTCATCTTCTGTTAGGAGGCCAAATATTTGCTAAGCTCCAACCCCAACCCAGGCCTGTGATAGGCTACTTTGACAGCATGTGCATACACTCACTACCTAAGAGCCATACCACTGCATGTGTATCTCAGCTCTTTGTTTGTCTAGAACAAAAAAAAATGTTGAGGAAATGAGAAAAGTATTTTTTCACTCTCTTTTTAAAGCCAAGATTAAGTTACCTGTGTTGGAATAGGCCTTAGGACCATGTTTAGATCAAACAGCTGTAATAAAAATTGGGAAAAATAAAGCTACCAACCATAGAGCAAACTGAGAGCCCTGTTCAAAGGTGGTAAAAAGAAAAGTCTAGAATATGAATCTTACTCTTTTTCCTGCTTCTGAAGAAAAACGCAGAATGAGAATGAGTTCACCCTACTCCAGTCACTGCTGGATGATGGATGACTTCATTCATTCAAGTTGTAGCATTCCCTGAGGTTGCCAAGACTCAGAGGAGACAGAAATTGCTTCTGCAATTGGTGTTTCATTACTTGGTATTTCTTCACTTGGGAAGCTCTCTGGTTCACAGAAGATGGATATTACAGCCAGGTGGACCTTAACAGAATTGGAAACTTGGTTTGAAAAAGCACCACAGCTGTAAATATTCTTTACCAAATCTGGCCAACTTCAGATTTGGTGGTTAAAGCCCCAAAAAACCAGATCCCAGCAATACCGTGTTTTTCCAGCTCCCAGTGCTTTTAGCATGAACAGCAATGCAGTTTCAGGCTTCTGGTTCTTTTTATTCATGGGTAACCTCTGTTAGTGTGGTGCTACTGAGACGGAGACCAGTTTCTGCAAGTGAAAGAGGAAGAGCTGTAGTCACATGCAGTGTCACACCGATGGAGTCATACACTGGCATAGCAGCAAGTGTTGTCAGTTGTCAAAGGCCATCTGTAGCCAGCAGACTTAAACTGTCATCCTGGAAAAAGATGCAGACGAGCCTAATGGGAGATTGCATTATCCTCCCCCTGGCATTCAATCAAATGAAGCTTGTTCCCTGGACAGATATAGAACACAAAGGTCCACATTCTTTCATTTTCTTAAAAGAAAACAATTATTCTGGGGGAGTTGATACATTTTCAAAATGACAGGAAAAACAGGAAGGACCAAAGAACTCCAGATCTGAAGAGTCACTCATCAAATGTGGGTCGCGTATCCTCAGTTGTGGCTATGGGCAGAGAGGGATTGCTCCAGTGTTTGCTCTGCAGAACTGCCTCAACACTTTTGATTTGAATCATTTAGGGGTTAGCTATGTAAGCAATTTGACACTCTCTGTACCTTCTCTGGGTTTGGGGTGGGGGGAATTAGTTTTACTGTGCCAAACACACTGTGGGAACTGCTGGAAAAGGATACTAAAGAAGAGATCCATTCCTTGGAGCAGGAAATGGCTCCACACTTAGAGATGATGCATTAATCATTCCAGAGGGACAGTACAGGGATGGCTCCCAGTGCACTTTGTGTATCCTCCAGCTGGTGTGAGATTTCCAAATCAACCTGCAACAGAAGAGGGGAGATGTGCTTGGGGAGAGGTCCACATTCCATCATGAGTAGGCCCCACCGATGCAAGAAGGAAAATGCTCCTATTCTGTGTGCTAGGAGGCAAAGATAAATGCGCTGCTTTCGTTGGTTCTGGTGTAGGCAGGGGGCAAAGAAGAGGAGCACTGAAAACTGAAAAATGAGTCTTGGGATCTGTGCCTGGTACTGATGCAAATGAAGGTGAAACTATACAAACAGCAACACAATCAGACCATTCATCACTCCTTCATTAGCAGCTTTTCTTTGCACCACCACCACCAAAGAAAAGCCCTCCTCTCTTTTTATGAAGGCCCAAAGAGGACTGAAAAGAAAGCCTAATTGGTGAGTGTACAGTATGCACACTGTAAGGCCATTTGTGATGCTAATCACATAGCCTGGAATCCATAGGTGATGTTAGTGTGGTTCAATTTACACAACCTTTGTAATACAGAAACTCACTGAGGGTGTGATATGGCATCTCAGCTTACAGCTACGAACAGAAAAGCTTCCAGCCCCTGTGCTAAGCAGACAGAAACTCTACACTGATGAAATCAAAGCCATGTTATCCTGCTCAGATTTATGGGAAAGGTCAGATTTCCATAATACTTGCACACCTAATACCCTAGCCTTGCCTACCCACAGGAACACAGTTACTATTAATGAGAAATCATTACATTGTTTTCAAACACTTTATGTTCCTTTAACACAATAAGTGTCTTTCATGTTCTATTCACTTGGAGGATCTAACATTAAGGTTGTGGCTTTATAAGTGTGTATGATACTCTAGGCTCACACACTTCCATACTGCACAGCTCCCTGCCACTCCCCATTCAAACAGCTTGACTTCAGCTCCTTAGAAACCTTTGCATCAAAATTTTCCATGCCATTGGCTGAAAATTTTGGAGCGCTTTGCAGCAAGAAATGATTCAGCTGTTTCAGAGCAATGAGCCAAGGAGAGAAACACACTGTCATGGTGATATCAAAAAAAGAAATCTTAAGGGGGTTGGGTTTTGGTTTGTGGGTTTTTTACCTTGAAGAGCACATAACTGGTAAGCTGCGCATCTTATTGTCCCTGAAATAAACCTACATATAGAATCACAGACTCCCAGACTCATGGAATGGCTTGTGTTGGAAGGGAGCTTAAAGATCCTCCAGCTTCAACCCCTGCCACGGGTGGGGACACCTCCCACTAGAGGAGCTTGCTCCAAGCCCCTGTGTCCAACCTGCCCTTGAACACTGCCAGGGATGGGGCAGCCACAGCTTCTCTGGGCACCCTGTGCCAGCACCTCACCACCCTCACAGGGAAGAAATTCTGCCTAAGAGCTCATCTCAATCTCCCCTCTGGCAGTTTGAACCCATCACCCCTTGTCCTGTCACTACAGTCCCTGATGAAGAGTTCCTCTCCAGCATCTGTGTAGCCCCCTTCAGACACTGGAAGCTGCTCTGAGGTCTCCACGCAGCTTCTCTTCTCCAGGCTGAACAGCCCCAATGTTCTCAGCCTGTCTCTATACAGGAGGTGCTCCAGCCCCTGAGCATCCTCGTGGCCTCCTCTGGACTTGCTCCAACAGCTCCATGTCTATACAATCCTCAGAAAAATTCTAAATTGTATGTACTGTGTAGAGTTCCTTGAATTTGAAGCTACTAAATTTCTAGAGATCCCAATTTACAGCTTCCTATGTAGTCAGACTGCGCAGGCACTTGCCACTTGCAGAGTGTGAGCTCCAGAGATTCACAAGGACTTTCATCCATAATTGCTGAACCAGGTGCAGAGCACTGAAAATGAGGTCAGGAACCTCCCTGTCCTCCGCACAGGAACCTCCTCAGTACAGTCAGCCTGCAGAAGGTAGATGCTTTCTTCAGGGTGCATATGGGACACACAGATTGACACAAGGATGCTATGAAGGAAATAAGCAGAATGGGTAAGATGTCTTGCCTGCACAGCAACAGACACCTGACTGTACCTGTTAAGGAGCATACCTATTAAAATAAACAAAGCATTGCCAGGTTACCTACAAAGATCACAGATGGGTACTTTGGGCAGCACAGCTTGTTTCTTAATTTCCCCTTTTTGTTCCAGCTGTAATATTTGTAACATTAATGCATCATGTTCAGCTGTTGGTCTGTGCTATGATGGTGCCAGAAAGATTTCTGTGCTCAGTTTCCAATTGCTAACCACAGGGCAAAGAGTGGAGGCTCCATGTCCAGCTCTGACCCTTTGGAGCAGTGCCTTGTACCACACTGGGGTACTGCCTCTGGCCTGACAAAGCAGCACTGGTGCAATTCAAAGTGTGTTTGCATGTCAGCTGAAACAGAATGCTACAGAAGGGGATTAAATGAAGTTAATACTCAAAAAAAAACAAATGCAAAAATACCAATAATCCACGAGCAATGTGAAGGACTCTTTCAGGACAAATAAAAGAGCAGCAAAAATACCATTCCATTCTGTGGAGGCATAAGGAGGAACAGAAGAAACTCAAGGCAAAAAGGGATTAAGCCTTTGGACACAGACCAACAGCCAAGGATTCTTTGGATTTAAGGTCAGCCTTAGCCACTGGCTGCAGTGAGAAATCGTATCTGAACAGATTAGAATAAATGCAGATTTCAGCATTGTGGTGCCTGAGCCTGAACATTTGCCAGGCCTGTCCTTGATTTGACTTATGCTTAACTCTAGGCCAAGTCTGAACAGCACATCTCCAACTCGCAGCTGGTCAATACGGATCTTTAATGCATGAGCTGCTCTATTATAAAATATACAACCCAGATAACTGACTGTAGGAACAGATGATTTCATAGAAGAAAGCTGAATCTGAACATATGATGCACTATTAGCTTATGCACCACGTGCTTGTATGCCTGGAGCTTACAGACAGCTGTTAATATGGATATGCATGTGTGTTTCCCAGAATCAAGAACTAGTAGGTAGAAACTTGGTTATAGCTGGAGGTTATCTGAAACATCTGTGCCAGGCATAAAAGACACAGTACCTCTATAAAGATGGCAGGTCCAGAAATTCACAGGTTGTTCTTCCAAAACATCTTGCCAGTTTGGAAGGAACTAATTCCTTTCACTCAAAAGCTGGGGATACAAAGCAACAGGAATCTAACTGGAGAAACCAGCTCATATGAACTGTCCATGAGGTTCCCAAAACACACAGGTTCAAGTGGGAAGTTTTAATTCTAGCTACAATTAACACAGCTGATACTTGTCAACCTGGATTATTTCAGACTTTGGTTTTGCATCTACTTTCACATGAAAATAACATGCCTTTAGACCAATTTAAATGCACAGCTGCTCAACCTGTTTAAGCATGACTCAGAATGAAACATGAACTGCACAGTAGGAGAACATAGCTCCTACACTGGGATTTTACAGTCTCAGACCTTGATTTTCTATTACACACACAACTCTCATTTGACTTCAGAATGACTATGCTTGGGCAATGGCCACTGTGGAAGTGGCCTAAAAGGACACAAACCAGGATCAGGAGCAGAGCAGGGTGAATGCTGTGACAGTTCCATTGACTTCCTTTACAATTTAAGTCCTTACAAATTGGAATTATACAGAAGGTGCAACATCTCTTTTGTAAAGAGAGGAGACAGAAGAGATGATGAAGCCCTTGACCACCCTTAGGTGCAGTTCAGAGAAAGAGGAACAGTAACCAGCTGACACAAGGCTTCAGATGGCCTGGATGGGTGAGAGCATGAGGGAAAAAAAAGAGGCCTTTGGGCCATCTTTATTCTGAATGCATGTTTTCTTCTTAAACACCCCAAGCCCTAAGCAAAGGGAATAGGACCTTGCACACTGCTGGAGGATCTGCTCACCACCTTGTAGAGTGTGGCACACACGCAGTGACCAAGGGTCACCAGAAGCATGTCTTTATAATTTCATATTGTTTCTATATGTAAACTAGTCCAAACCTCAGGAGTTGTGAGATTTATTTATTTAAGTGAAACTTACCCACATATTGCACATTATTAACAAGCAAACTTGCAAGAATAAAACAAAAAAGGTCACAGAGAAAACTAATGAATATTTCTGACATGCATTTACAGAGAAGTCTGTGAGAGAATAACATGGTCACATTTGCTCTTTGAATTAAGAGGCAGTGTTAAACCACATGCAAACATGACTAGATGCAAAGTGGATACCTAATTAAACTCCACACATTGGCTCTGAAGAACCAGATGCATTTTTTTCCTCATTCACAGGAATTTAGTTTAGTAGTACCAAGAGAGAGCTATTGCTCTTTTGATGCAGTTTCAACACCTCTTTTAGAAGGAGAATGGATACAAGACATGACCCCTTCCACCTCAGCATGCTTTCTTGCCTAGCTGCTGATGCTAGTGCAGCCCTTAAAGCATTAAAGGTATTCTACAAAAACTACTGGCCCCACCTCACATTTGCTATTCACAGCTGGTAAAGCTTTTCCTATAGCACACATCACATTCCCTACATTAAAGAGGGAAAACCACAACAGTGCCTAGAAACCAGAATAAGTTTTAAACAAGCCCGGCTTGTTTGTCTGAGACCCAGCAGCTGCAGCAGTCCTGAAGGGAATTTGCCATGGGCTCATTTCCCTGTTTCTGGACAGTCTAGTTCAGGGTCAGGTTGGATGCCTTTAAGCTACACTGCAGTCTCCAGTGCAGACATGTCCTGAAGGAGGACAACAGTGACTTGCTAAAGCACATACATTCAGTCTACAGTCATCAGGACTTTACCATTAGGATTATATCACCCCTTGGTTTCCTTTTCCTTTTGAAAAACAGTCTTTTCAGGTGCTACAGCTGAGATATAAAGCAAAAGAACAGCAACAGAAGGACACTGTTGTTAAGTGGCACCAACTGTGGTGAAACGTCAACAGTTCTTATGATACTCCTGTTTCTATATCCTTGAAAAGAAAGTTGGTTATTTTTCAAAAGCCTTTGTGGAAGAACTAATAGTGAGTACTAGTGGATAGGTTTTATCACCCTTATACTGTTGGGAAGCTCCTAGACAATAGCCAAGATGATCTGCAGACAAGAAGTCCTTTTGACTGGATGTTGATCTGCAAGAAGAAACTGATTTTAAAGCAAAGGCATAAAATTACAGTCATACTGATGCACTGAAAAAGAAGGGAAAAAGAGAGTATTACCTCAGGTGCCTGAAAGCTTGCTGTATGTGTTAGCAATGCAACAGGAAAGCTAATAACTCAGGTGCAGCATGAGATACTTCCATGTACTCAAATCCCCCATTTCCCTGGATAAGGAGTAACTTATTACATGTGGTCTAGTCTTTCTATATTCATAACAAAAGTTTTTATCACACAATGGAAATGGAAATTCTATTAATGGGGAAAATGAAAGGTTTTCCGTTCTATCAAGAAGTCTGCCAGCAGTGATATCAAAAGATATACCAGACATCCAGACTGAAACAAAATTCTCCTTATTGGTAGCCCAGGGAAAATTCAGAACTAGAACTGAGCTTCAGAAATTAAGTTTATAATAGGATTCACACAGCCCTTCACACAGCCCCTGGATGTGAGGAAAGTGAAGATCTAAATTAAAGCTTCCCTTTCAGGTCCACCTCTCTGCCTGAAGATATCTGCTGTGATATAGAACTATCCTATCCTGAACGGGGGTAGTTCAAAAAGAAGCACAAACATCTCCCAGGAGCACATTTGAAGCAATTGAGAGTGGGTCTTCTATTTCTGGTGTTGGCAGACATTGAATTCACTTCCCAGTCTCACACACAGGCAGAACTACAGCAGCAACTATTGGAATTATGTTCCTTTTATTCAACTTTCACATAAAAAACTACAAATAGGTGGTAAGATTACTTATGACTGAAAATGAGAGTAAGCCAAATGAGTAAAAGCAGCAAAATGTCAAACAGATTTTCATTTGCAGGTAAATTATTTTAGAAATTTCAGGTTAAATGAACCACAGATGCAATTTTATGGCCTCGTTGTAAATTATGGGAAAGCTGGAAGAGAAGATCCCAGGATTTACCTGTTCATCTTGAAAGAACACAGTCTGCCAAAAGAAGAGGATGCCTTTGCCACTCTATGTACAAGGACACCTTAGCCAGGTACTCTTATTCTACCCTAAGAAAGATTAAGACATTTCTACTGGATCAACACTGTCTCAGCACTAGGGAAACATTTCGTTTTCCTGTTTCTTCCAAGATAGGAGCAATTATTGTTCTAATGCTGCACAGCGGAGAATGGCAACAGGGACAAACCAGGTCACTCCATTAGCATCCACAGGAATCTTGGCAGCGTAGTTCCAGGTTAAAACTCTGTAACCAAATGTTTTTATGCTGTGTTTATCTCTCTCTTTATCCCAGGAGACATGCGCAGCTCAACAGGTATGTTTGGAAATTGCTGCTTCTCTGCATTGGAGGCGTCAGCTACTGCAAACTGATGCACCCACCCAGGCAATGCAGAGCTGTGGCAGCCAGAGCTCTTACACTGTCAGTGTGGCTTAGACAAGGACATTTTCAGTCACAAGGAATAGCACCAATTCCACTAGGAATGGATAGTCCTTTATAGACTTTATGGATAGTCCAAGGAGCATTTATATCCATGGACTTCAGGAGGAGCCACACTTACCCCCTCAGGGTGTCATGCCTAGAAACTAAGTTTCATTTTCTCTAGCAGCAAATCAAGATTGGTATTTGCTGCAGAGAGCTATTACAAGGCTTGCATAATGTTAGCAGAGTGCTGCGAGCATGAAATATGCCTCATATCATTAAATATGTGACAGATGTACCTGCAGAGAACTCATTAAATCTCATTTCTATTCCTGTTAGTCTAGAAATATTAGCATATAATTGTTAGTTTCTAAAATATTCTGGCAAACTTTTTTTAACTGAAAAACTGTGTCAGCATTTATTTTGGAATCTCAGATGGAGCCTGTTCTCTTGCATGCCCCTCAAGTAACGTGTTACAATAACCTCAATTACCTAACAGGAAATGTCAGAGCCTCAGCGAGTCTCTCTGCAAGCCTTTAAGTAGGAGCTGTGAAATTTCTTCCCTATAAACCTAAATGAAGAAGCCTTCAGCATGGCAAGAAAATTCAGAAGGGACTGTTCTGGAAATGAAAACCAAACCCAGAGCATGTGTGGGACACAAAGAGGCTGTATGGCAACACCACATGTATTTTGTGATTGTATTGCAGTGCCCATCATGGAGGAAATGGCTGAGTGAAGAAGCAGCCAGCAGTAACAGGCTGTAAGCAACTGCAGTCTGATATGAAGAAATCCAAAGGAATTTACGTATCTCCTTTCCTTATAGTATGCTACTTAAAGAAATCATGAATTCCTCTCTTCTGGTGTTTTCTTTTCTTCCTGGAAGTCTCTAGATCATTTAATTCCACACAAAATCAAAGCCTGGAAGTAATATCAGGCGATAGCTGTGTAGAAAAGCCCTTCAAGAACGAATACATCCATCTTAGTGACAGAAGCAGCTCGCATTCACAAACACTGCTCCCCCAGTAAGGATGGCATAAGACCGCATGTTGCTCTGTACAATAGCATATGGGGACCAGAAATTTATTGTAAGTTACCCCCAAGTACAGCTTTGGGGATAAAAATCTTGTGTCAGCTTAGATTTCTCAGCCTCCTCTTTAGCACCGGGTGGTTTCAAAAGGCTGACAAAGGGAAACTTCATTTATCCAGAAAGATACCAGAAGATGGATGTGCAAACAAAGCACAGCAGTATCTCTGCAAACACTGTGTAAGAATACCAACTGTGTATGAGAAACAACACTGTGAGAAAGAAACATAGCTTCAACTCTGTCATAATGCTTAAAACAGGGATATTTGCAGCAATTACAAAGTGGAAAGTAAATATACTGGCCAATAGGCCTTTGCAGGAAATAAGATGTTTAATTACATGATTATTAGTGTTTGGGAAGAAGCCAAAGAGAAGGGAAATGCATGGAATAAACCTGTGGGAATGCAAACACTTGCCTGGGATGATATCACAAGTGTGGACAAGACAGATCACAATGTGGTTCTGCTGAGCTGTTTCCCACAGCATGCCATTACCTGATTAAAGGCTCTATAACCCATGTACACAGAGGGGGCGAACTACATTTACATAGGTAAATCAGGGCAGATTTTTCTCTCTGCTCACTCCTGCCTACCTCATTTCTGATGCTTTATTTTCTATGTCATTAGTCTGTCTTGCTGAAGCTGAGGGCTGTCCTTGTTTATGGACTATGCTAAAACACTACGCAGCAGAATGCCTCTTCTAGTTACTCCAAGAGCATCTGCTATTCAAAGTATCTCATAAGGATTTTCCTCGAAGTATGCACAGTGAGTTGCAACACCCCACAGAGTATCTGACATGTCTGACTGCTTCAGTTTTTCCTTTAATTCTTACTAAATATTCACAGACCACATATCTACCTCTGACTTGGTGTTGTTTGATTGGGGTTTTCAATCAGCACAGTGTGGCACCTTACCATGAATGAGAATTCACTGCCTGCTTAAGCTTCTCAGGCAGATTCCTCAATATCTTGCACTCTGCAATTTCATAGCAATTCAGAATCCCAGCTGAGAAGGACAGAAGTCTTTGAGATCTGTTTCTAAGTGATGCCATAACTCTTAAGCCTCTAATAATATTTGTACTTTGAGAAATCAAACTATTTTTGGTTTCTTGACTAGTATCTGTGGAAGGGGGAAGAAAAAAGAGGCATTTTCTGTGAAAAAATCATGGTGCATAAGCAAATGGCATACTGCAGTTCTGAGCAGCTGCTAAGTAAGGAAGAAGCAAGCCTTAAGAAAGGACACTGCATTGCATTAAAGTGTAGCATGGCTCAGAAGATGGTTTTGACAAGTCTGCATGATGAAATTCTGATCAGTTTGGCACATTTCCTTTGTGCCATCCTGAACTACAGTGAGGATTATACACTTTTAAAGCACTACACATGGAAGAAAAGAGACAAAGGGGCTGGTAAAGGGTCAACTAGTTTGACAGAAGCCATGGAATAAATGGAAATTATATGCAGCAATTTTATGCTTTCAATCCAGTGTGGAAGGAACCTCAGTAGAACAGTGATACACAATTTGACTACCCATGTATGTTTAACAGATAGTGTAACACATGACATGCTACACTATATTGAGAACAACATGTTTTAAGCACCTTATGTTGCACGTACTACGCAGGATTTTATCTGTAGGACTAATGAAGGGTATTCATGCTACTCTCTCCCAGTAAAGCTATTAGTGTAAATGGGAGCAACTCCTAGTGTCACAGACAGCATAATGCTAAAAGGTTTAATAGCCTATTTGGCAGGAGCCAGACAGAATAGCTTCAGCTGCTGAAATCCTGACACTCGTATTTTGCCCTTCATTACCAGTGTTCTTATCTTTCCCCACAGAACAAGAGGTGCTGGATGGTGCTGTCAGTCTCTGGGGTTCCAGTTAAGCTGCACTATAACAGCCCTACAGCACAAAGAGAAATGTGTTTTCCAGGAATATTTGTAATCTGTTGCTATTAAAGGTTTAATTAAATGTAGCTTTAGGGCAGTAATTAACACATAAGAATGACATGCTTTGAGTATCCTCCACAACATCAGCTAGAAAATATACAAGAATAAACAAAAAGGGGTGCACAACGTATATACATGTTATGGCCTCACTTCCTTCCCATTGAATTCAACAGTAAAGTTCTAAAATAGTCCAGCACTGCCTTAAGAGAATAAATTGCCTAAAAGTTCAATTTTGTATCTTGACAAGTTAGAATTTCACAAGAATTTTAGTATTAATGTATGGGTCACAGTTTTATTTCCAGTCCTACTGACATTTTAAGGCAGATGGGATATATCAGGGAAAGAACACATCAATAGAATTGTGAAGACACACTGAATACCCTGAAACAGTTAAAAAGAAAGACTAGAGGAGGAAAATAACAAGAAAGCTGTAAATAGGATAAACCCCAATATAAATACTATGCTTTCCCCAACCAGAAAGGGCCAGGCAGCTTTTTGCATCCTTCACAATTAATAGGCCAGAGCACTGTTCCCAGAGTTCTCTCAAGAACTCCCTCAAGAATCCTTATCTAATCCATTTTTAATCCCTCTGTGTGTTTCACCTGAGAGCTGAAAGCAAGAGCAGAAAGCTCCCACATGCAGGCATCCCATCTTATTCTCTCCAATATTTATGAGAGCAAAGAGATGCTTGAACATATGTTGCGAAGTATGACTAAGCAAAAAACTTCATTCCTGCCATACCATCCCTATTACACCCACCCGAGCAATTATTTGCAATTAAGTTGCCTTCTGCAGGGCTTTATAAGGATTTTATTTACCACAAGCATTTATTGCAGACAAGTCACTACTCCTGAAATGAGGCCACACCTGGAAGAAGGGGCTTTTCTCCTCCTGCCATGGGCATTACCCTCTGGAATCCTGCAGCGCGGCTCTTCCCCTGTCACTGACACTGCAACCAACCTCCAGAGAGTTTCAGTTCTTACACGCAGCAACAGCTGATTGTGCATTTGATGTGTTACTTGCTGTTCTACAAATTAATTCAGGCAGAGAGGCTACGTGGAGCTTAAGAGCAGCATGTTCAGGTAGCAAATACACCCGAGCAAAGACTCCGGCCTTCACACTCCACATTCGTGGGCGCCATCTGCCGGCATTTGATTAATTATTGACACCTCTAATGACATCCCATGCCCAGGTCAGTGTGGAATGTTTTCTCCTGAAAGGCATTTTCTTTTCCAGAGGCTCACCCACAACTTCCAGCAAAGCTCTGGAGCACAGAGCTTTCAGGTCTTCCTCTGCTCCCACTCGTGGCAGCTAAAGGAGGGGAAGGAAAGCCCACCCAGTATGGGACACAACTCTTCCCATGGCACCTCAGCCTTTCATCACAAGCCTGTCATCTGCAGCCAACCACCCCATCTCCTACCCCACTGTCCTAGATGACAAGACTCAGCAGTGCCAATCTCCGTGCTATGAAGCATCCTGCTACTACCAGCAAATCATCACAGCAGGTGATGGTGACTTTCCACCCAGGCTACCAAAACCTCTACCACATATTCTATTTATACTGCTGTTGTTAACCCACTGTATGCCTCACACACTTAGGCAACAGCTGATTCTAAGCCGCAAAGTCTTGGCCTTGGCTATGAATATGAGCCTAAGTCTGCACTCATTCTGACCAGTGGTGAAGACTGTGATTCATCTTCTTAGTAAGAGCTAAAAGCATGCATTGTGTCAAGGTCTGGACTCAAAACTATGACTCCCCATTTCCCTGCAACTCACAGGACATAAGCTCCAGATCATGCCTATTCCTAGTATAGACATATTCTCTCTTTGCAGACAATGGCACCACACACTGTTCTAGAAAGAACAAAGTGTTGTTTGTACAGGTCTCTGTCATTCAAAACCCAAGAGAATACAGAAATACCTCTAAGAGTCAGATATTCCCACCAGGCTCAAGAGAATTAGGCATTATTCATGTGTGACAAACAGAATCTAAATTTACAAGTGCATGACTCAAGAAGGGAATTTCCAGAAGCACTTTACAATAAGGAGGCCATTTCTCTGTCCCTCTTCAAACAAACCTCCTGCCACATGCAGGCTTTGGAATGAGGAAGAAATTCAGCTCTCAGATTCTCTGCCAATGACACAACACTCAATTTGGAAACATTAGCTAATGAAAAATACAAGCTTGCTCCTACAACCACAGCTATGAAGACAAATTGAGTATACTCACTGAATGGAAATTAGAAGCATTTTTAATAGCTGGGCTTAGCAGCAGCAAGTGTACAACTACCAAACCTTGTCATACATACTTCTGCAGAAGGATCAACCCTAAGAATAACTAAAACCACCACTGTAAGTATCTCAGTGTAAAGAGGATTTAGTGCAACTAATGAGGGGTGTACAAACCCTTATGCATAAGCATATTTATGTGCATAGATCATAGAAAAGATCACAGAATAGTTAGGGTTGGAAAAGACCTTAATCTAGTTGCAACCCCCTGCCATGGGCAGGGACACCTCACACTAAACCATCTCACCCAAGGCTTTGTCCAGCCTGGCCTTGAACACCGCCAGGGATGGAGCATTCACAACCTCCCTGGGCAACCCATTCCAGTGCCTCACCACCCTCACAGTAAAGAATTTCTTCCTTATATCCAATCTAAACTTCCCCTGTTTAAGTTTGAACCCGTTACCCCTTGTCCTGTCACTCCAGTCCCTAATGAAGAGTCCCTCCCCAGCATCCCTATAGGCCCCCTTCAGATACTGGAAGCTGCTCTGAGGTCTCCACGCAGCCTTCTCTTCTCCAGGCTGAACAGCCCCAACTTTCTCAGCCTGTCTTCATACAGGAGGTGCTCCAGCCCCTGATCATCCTCGTGGCCTCCTCTGGACTTGTTCCAACAGTTCCATGTCCTTTTTATGTTGAGGACACCAGAACTGCACACAATGCTCCAGGTGAGGTCTCACAAGAGCAAAGTCCTGAAGGAAAATCCTGAATATAATTCAAGTATTTCATGAGCAGCCGCCACTTCCCAATGGCACTTCAAATCCCAGCTTGGAATACAACCGTTGAGATGCAAATTCATGCAGCATTACTTGTCTGTGAGCCTAATTAAAGATAAAGACCTGCTGCAAGTGTAGGGAAAGCAATGGTGGTTCAGCATGCCAATTCTGCATCATCCATGCTCACAAACAGAACATTTAGGAAGTCACCAATCACCTTTCAGGTCTTCTGTCCAATCTAGTTTCAAATATTCCAAATAACACTTCTGTAATATTCACACTGTTAAGAGGTACCTTCCCATAATGAGAATAATTTAAGCTTTCTGGATTTTCAGTTCATTTCAATACTGATATGACTGTAAACCATTAAATTCATTCTTTGGGCTTCGGTATCTCCTTCTAGTGAAAAGCTCAGTGAAAAGGAAGTAGGAAAAAAAGACAGACTCCCCTACAGCAATTAAAATGAAAGGCATCAAAGCTATACATCCATCAAGTGAAGGGCCATGGAATGACAGTCTTTCCTGCATCAGAAATAAAGATATGCCTGTCTTCTGACATTCCTTCAATCTTTTTTTATGAATTACTGGTTGCTTTCCTGATCATTCCCTTGAAGAGAAGAACTTCAAATGAGGAGGTAAGTATAAAACCTTGAATGACTTTTGTTCTGAAGCAGGGGCAAACCCACTTGTGTCAGCACACTGCAGCCTTTGTGAGTGCCACGCAGCCCAGCCCAAACAGCATTAACTTGTCTGTTAACATCATTGTTCTGCTGCTGCCACCTCTACCTAGATTAATGGAACAACATACAGGAGGAGATTAAGATTTCTATTACCACGGTGCACAGGAGCCCAAGTCATAAACAAGACTTCATCTGCAAGGTGCTATATATAGTACAAAAGACAATCAGTGCTCTGAAGGATTTACTATTTGAGACACAACACGTGTAAATTATCTACAAGGGAAGTAATGAGATAATGATATTGGCCAACATGAGAAGTACTAATCATACAGTTGTGATCAAGATTTTCTAGACATCATTGTAAGAATTCGTATCAGAACTTTCCAAAAGCAACTGCAAAAACAAACAGGTTGATCCAAAAAAATGACATTCACTGCAATTAAGAAGAACAATCCAGCTGTCAATAGAGACTGACTGCAATGCAGCTTTTAAAGATTAAAATGCTTCTTTTTCATATGGACTGTGTCGGACAATGTCAGCTTTTTGGCACATAATAGCTAACAGAGAACAGCAGTAAAACATCTGTGAAGGAAAACCTGAATACTTCATAAGATATGCTAAAAATAAATGTGTTAAAAATTAAATAATAATGATTGTTAGCTTGGCTGATCAATATTAATTCATTGGAAACCAGAATTGCAGTAAAGGCTACAAAGTACTCCTGTTCTGTAACTGATGAACTGTAATAGTTATTGAAACAAATGATAATGAAGAGGTAATGTTTAGAACTGAAGCTCATTTTTCATGTGTTAAGTTTAAAGAAGTTTCAGTAACAATTCCTCACCTTTAACAGCTTTGATAATGGCATCAATACTGCAAACACATACGTAGAAACACTGATGGAGAGTTATAGGGTTGCTGTTCTACTTTTTAAAATGCTTTCTCTACCCCTAAGAGAGGATGGTCATGGACACCATTTTCCCCTAGTTAGTAGTTACCAGAAGGGTAACTACCTTTATATGCCTTCATATGGCAAGAGCCCTAAAATACACACCATGATCTCCTGAGAGCCAAAGGGAGATGCCCTGAGGGCCGTCAACAGCCTAAAGGTCCTATTGCTCCTCTGAGAGATGCAAGTGTGCACCAGAAGAACTTTGCTGCTGGCTCAACACAAACCTCAGCTTGCATTTGATTAGACAAGATCCCTCATGCCAAGTTTACCAGGTATAGGCACCTAAATGAGTCCTAAAAAATACCGTTCCAGTATACAGCAGGATATTAACACTATCCAACACCAGGAACCTCATTCGATCTTCTCCCCTCTTTCAAAAGCCAAGACAGAGGAAGAAGCTACTCCAAATGGGAAATTTAGAAAGAAGCTTAACTGAAGCGCTCTGAAGCAGCCTCTGGCACCGTTGTCAGTGCAACAAGAAGGGCAAGCGTTTTCCCTGAGACAGGCACCAATATTCTCTCACTTCTTTCCTCCACCCTTTCTATAGCCCCCAGAAAATCTCTCTCCTCCCACTCCTTACAGTTTCCTTCTGTGCTTTTCTGCTGCTGAATGATCTTGTTGCCTGAGCAACAGCAGCTGAGGAGAGGAGTGGGGAAATGTTCTGGCCCAGTTGTGTGCTACCGGCAGCAGCGCTGCTTTCTGACCCTGCAGTGCATGACAGCAATGGCTGCAGCCTCAGGAAACGAACCTTCTGCTGAGTTTGGTGCCTTGAGTTGGGGGTAACCTCCCTGCTACATGCTGGGGACACTGCATGTATAGTTTTGTTCAAGGATGAATAAAATGACAGAACACTCAAGACTGCCAAATAAGCAGTTGTTTAGCTTATCCACACGCCCAGATTCTATTCACAAAGCAGCCACATTTGTTACACTTCAATTCTGGTCCTGATAGAACTCAGAAATACAAATTAACTGGTAATGAATCTTTAGAATAACATGCTCCAGAAATATCAGGTTATTACAGGGTCTCCTTCTCCCTTTGCTCTTTTCATTGTGTGTTTTAGACTTCAGAGAAGTACCCACAACAAACATAGCTACTAACGACCTTTCCAGACCCACCTCAGTGTTTGTACTTTGCTTTCCTTTCACCTTTGCTGTCTGCCTGCTGGTATTTGAACAATACCTGGTAAAATGAGACTGTAGCTGGGTGCTAGCACTGTATAAGAAACAATAATCTCTGCAAGATAGCCAGCAGAGATTCCTTTTCTATTATTGTTTTACTGAAAGAAAGCCTTTTATTGTTTTAAAAAATAGGATTCTGCTTATAAGGTTTTGTGTTCCTACAGCACGTGAAACACTGTGGGTTGCCTCCCCTCTTCCTTGATGGCTTATCATCAAAATGACTGTAATTGCTGCTCTGCTGATTGCAGGAGGGAGGGCTGTGCAGTTTGCCCTGCATTTGAGCAATATGCACTCTGAACATAAATCATGGGATTGTCTGTGTTGGTGCTTCTTAATAGATATTAGGAACAGTCTCGTTAAACTGAAACAGAACCCATCAGGGACTGCAGACCTAAATGAGTGTAGCTGCTATGACGTATCACTCTTTTTTATTACAATGTAGTTGTTACTTCTGAAGTAGAAACATAGCTAGTTAGAAGTTCCAGTTACACCTGGGGTTAATGGTGACTTACGGGGAAATTACTGGACCTTTTAAATTTCATATCAATGTGAGCTTCATTCAAAACTCATTTACTCCATCTTAGCAAATCTGCTGTCAGCAGCAGCATACTTGCTAATTCTGTCTCCTGCACTGTATTTGTAGCACTTCTTAAACCTAGTTTTTGGACTATGGTTATTTTTTGTTGAGCATAAAATAGAGAACAACTGGAGCTTAAGTTTGACAGAACCCAACCACAAAAGCTCAGCAACTAATACTTCTTTTTTTGCTCTGTTATCTTCAGAGATAACCTATTTCCATTTTCAGCTCTCCAGCAGAACAGAGTGACTATCACTGGAGCAAAACACAGTCCAGAATTTATAGCTTACTAAATCCAGTGAGAAGCTTTAATTAATGAATTCTGGAGCACTGTGACTTGATAGCAGATTCCATCAATTCATTTGGAATAAAACTATCAGGATTTCTCAATGAATCTGGAAGTTTCAAAAGCATTTGTCAAAGCAATGCTAATACATCTAGGACATAAGTAATTACACTTGGGAGAGCTGAGATAACTGGTGAGGTATCTCCAGTGTTGCCTCTTCAATAGTTCTGACTAATGGCTTCAGCAATGAAGTGACTTTCAAAATACAGCTTTCAAAATCAGAAAGGAGGTTCATAGGGTCACAAAACTGACTGAAGGAAAAGGTGTGAAGCCAGACATCCTTATTGTGACTCATGGGTTTCAATGGGATTCCAGAAGGATGGAAATAGACCACACAAATGTGTGTGCTAGGTCACCATTAATCTTCCACCAGTGAAAGATTGCTCCTCACCATTCTGTGGTTTCAAGTATAAGAATAATTGGTCTCTGGAGATACAAGAAAACTAGAAGGAAAAAAGTTAAATAGTGGGAAAAACCTGAAGAAACAACATAAAAAATGTTTAAAAATTGAGTATCTTAATTTTAAAAGGGCCTCATGAATATCACTGATGGACTCTTATCAACATAAACCCTTATCAGTATCTTTATCATTTACCTAGTTATTAATACAAACTCTTTATACTGACAACCCTCTCCCTGTGATTTGCATTTGGTGAAAACTATATCACAAAATCTTACTTGTTTTTGATAACCCCAGGAAACCTCTCACATTACACAGGAGTTTGGGGATTAAACCATGCAAAAAGCTAAGTTATGGTCATCTCCTTTTAATAAAACTTGCCAGAGTAACATAAAACCCCATCTCACAAAGACAAGAATGCAATAAAAATACTACTATCACTTCTTTAAGCTCTACTGAAATTTCTTGGGGGCTGGAAAAAGCCCATCTCATATGTGGTAAGGGCACTCACCTGGGAAGTGGATCTTGGAGGGGATTTGTACTTTTTCCAGTGGTTAATTAAAGACAAAAGATGAATAATGAATTAATTCTAAGACAGAAGAATTCCACAAAGCAGGAAGCACAGCTTATGATTCCTCCTTTGGGTATATGTCCCAGGCACTACGCTACATAACTAACCTCACAACATTTCCTCTCATTCCAGTATCTTTAACCCCTCCATAGCACTTATCTTGTAAGAACCTAATTTCATTAGATCAAGGTATAAATCTGTGGCTGACCTCTGTGAAGACTGCATTGGAAGGAGGTAAGTGCAGCACACAAGTCAAGTAGAGATGGGAATTAAGTCAGCCAGAGCTTGGCAGTAATAAACTGCACAGCACCATGATGCTGTGCACTTGTGTATCTGTACAGTTTGTTCAGTCTTGAAGTTTTTTAAAGCTCACCACCACGTTATTATATTTTGACCAGACTCTTTTATCCAAGTCAAAGTCTGTCAAACACTGGGAAAATTATAAATTCTGAGTTTGATTAATAAATAAGAGGAAAAAGAAATGTGAGCACTGACAGTAGCCAAATGTTTCAAAATCTCTCTTACCAGCGAGGTAACAAGACAGCTCTTCTACTTCACTGCTGTGAAACTGGGTAAATCTTCTTCAAAATAATATCTGAGATGGGGAACATAAAGATTTGTAAGGAATGGATTTTTAACTTGCAAATGTCTCTATCTTGTTGAAATTCCATCTCTTCTTTACATGTAATGTTGGGCATTTGAATATTACTAAAATACTACTTGGCTTTCATGGACACTTGGGGTAAAAGTAGACTGTCACCTTGCTAAATAGAATGCTCAAAACAGTTCTTGTTTTTCTCAAGATGAGGTGACTGAAAATTCTTGAGGTTGCTGAACAAAACACAGGTCTAAACTGCTTTAAATCCCAGCAGATGATTAGCAACTGATTCCTGGACTGGGAGACACCAAATTCTGAAGGAAAATAAGGCATATAATGCAACAGCACACAATCCTCCCCTGTAACAGTTGTGTTTGCTCCAGGGGGCACATTGGACACTGCACTTGCGTTGTTTTTCTTATGTAGCATGATTTCTAGAGCTTCCAGAGAACACTAAGTACAAAACAGCTAGCAAGCAGGCCAAGTAAAGAAGCACTTACCTCAGGTCTGCCATTTGATCTTGTATCCCTGCTAGAAACCACTTCTGCACAGCAAAAACGGCTATAAAGAAAAAGAATAAAACTTTGTGGTTTTGCCCATCACTGTCTTGATCAATTTAACAAGGACTTTCATTTTGAGCTGCTGCAATATTAAACAAATATTAAACAATCCCCATGAAATCACTCTGGGAACTATCAGTTACAGCTGCACTGCTTTCCTGTATGATGTCAGCTTCAGTGCAGAAAGAATGTTAGTAATCTTTCATTCACTGTTTTCATCCTTTTGGTCAAAATCCAATGTATGTTACACTGTAAATTGAGTTACAATATATACAGTGAATCTAAGGTCAAACACCACATCTTAGAATCAGTGTGGCAACTAATCAGATGATGACCTTTTGTCACGCATTACATATTGAGAAACAGCACCATTAAAATGAATATATATCCACCAGCATAACATGAAATGCGAAAATGGAACCTGAGGTTTCAGTAGGCACAGCAATGTCTAAGAATAAATCCATTTTCATCTAGCATGGACTATTTTTTTCCATGAAGGTGTTTTACTACTTCTGAGAGTTTATACCTGCTCTCTTTTGCTAGCATACAAAAGATATTTGGCTGTTCTTTCTGATCCCTTGCTTATGTCTGGTTTTCAGATATACTTGAGATTTGAACTTCACAATACAACCTGGTCATAAGTAGAATTCCATAACTTTATAATTGAATTATATAAATGGGAAAAGAAATGGCTGTTGAGCTGTGTATTCATCGTGTGTGATGACACCGGGCTGTGGAACTCTCTTCTATGGAATTCATCTGCTCTGCATTTCACAATCGGGAAGTGCAGAAGTCTGCAGTCACTCAGGTGGTGTCAAGCTGAGCTATAAGGAAAAGATCAAGTGTCAGCAATGAATGCTCTACTGTTACAGAAATAACAGTACTTTTTTCCCCAATCATAAGCACTTGCTCAGAGCTCTGCTTTATAGATGGGCTGTGTTCAGAAATCTCACTGAAGCTGCCAGCATTGACCTTTTCATCTGACTGCTCCTGGAGCATCTACATCAGCACAGACATTCATAATGGCAGGACTGCATTCATTTCAGTTACATGAATAGCAACAAGCACTAAAAGGGAAAACACCATTCCTAATTTGTAGTCCATTCTCAGAATTCTGGGAAAAATGGAATTGAACATCAGACAATATTCCACTGCAATATGTAAAGTAGACATTGCACAAGTCGCTTATTCCTGTGTTCATTAAACTGAGACTTTAATAAATAGTTTAAATCTCTCTGCTCACATTCTTTTGACAGTATCAGCTCTTTTTCACCCCTCTCCTGCAAAAAGGATTGTATCAACTGCCCTTTAAATATTAGAAATTCCTTCTCAGCATAGCAGATAGAGTACAGAAAACACCACATCAGATTAAAAAGACCCAAGCTAGGAAAAGAAGTGATCAGCTAGACAACTTTGAAAGCATCCTGGCAAGGCCCTGCTTCCCATGGTCACAGAACTTACCTTTCTCTGCAGCACTGAATACACTTCAAGCAACTCTGAACTGGACAGCCTTTGATAGAACTGAACCACTCTTGAGGCAGAAGTTCTAATGCTCATAACAAAGAGTGTATCACTAAAAAATGGCATCAATTGCAAGCTTTGCAGAGTGGTAATAATTCACAAGCTTTCGGAAACACATTACTAAGGTTCAGGCATTACTAGGAAAAATATTTAATACTAATTTATTTCAGAAATAATAGTTAATTAATTATAAGCAGGATTACCTGGGATAGGTGATGAGGCCAACTTTTAACTTCAGTGGGTGCAGAACCACCATGTGGAATGGGGCATTGCCCTTTTACCACCATTAGCTGTGCTCTCTCTTGCTGAAAGATTCCTCAGGTCTATATCTCTACATTTATATATTAACTTGGGGGTTATATTTACATGAGATATTATTCTATGTGTTGAAAACTGAACTCACATACCTTTCCCTGCTCCTCACTCACACAATACTTACAGTATCTGTAGACTTGTAATTCTCTTTTAAAGGAAGTTCTCTTGTGAATCCTAACCCAGCAGATTTACCCATATACTAAAGAGTATGGTCCAGCAGCTTTTATATCTAGCCAAAGCCCATTAAAACTGACACAAACCAGCAGCAGTTATATCTAGCTTAATTATAGAGATATCTCTTATTTGGGAACATGTAGCACAGTGCCAACAGCAAATGACATTCAGCATTTTTCCTGTTTATGCGGGTTGTGGGCTGAGAGCTATCAAGAGGCTCTGCCAACATGCACCCAGTGCATCTGCTGGTGTATGACTGCAGTGGCATCTGTCTTCCCACAAAGACTGAATTACCCCCTTTTACTAATCAGTCAAAGCCAAATTCCTTCACTGGCTCTGACACTGTAATATAGTCCTCAAATCCCACAGCAATACAAGGAGGAGAGGGATGCATATAACTGAAGCCTAAATTTGAACTAAGTAAACATTTGTTATATTTTGGTAGGATTTGTTGGATTATCTTGATAATCTAACTTGTACTATGACTCCAGTGATGATCTAGCAGGAAAAAAACAAAAGGACCAAAGCATCAGGGTACGTGTACACCACACTCTCTTTGTCCATCTCTTTGTCCATAGTGATGATCCACTCTTAGTGTCTCTTAGCCATGCTGGTTCTAAACCCCATGTGGTATCTCCCTCCAGCACTGTATTAAAGGACAGACAAGATTTACTAAAGCTGAGAACTGGATGGAAAGCACATGCATGCCATTACCATACTATTCCAGAGTACAAGTCCACTTCCTTCTACAGTGAGAATACATTTTCAGTTAAACAAAATGAAAACATCCACACATTCTCACACGGACATATTAAAAGGGATAAAAAAGTGGTATTTTATAGTAAAATAATTCTCAGCACTGTTTTTTTTTCATGCTTAGTGTTTACTCCAGATCATAAAAGAGCTAAAAGGATTTGTCGCTTGCCTGCTGTAAGAGCTCCCTCTGTTGTTACACACTAAAACTACTGGAAAACATGTTCCATTATCCCCTCATGCTGTTCAAGCAGCGAGGTTTCAAACACTCCATCCTTTGAGAGGGGAGAATCGATACGATTCCCTGAGATAACATTTCAGCCTTATTTTCTGCACAAGCAACTGCTATTTTATTCCAGTCTTACAAAGTACAGAGGGTATCATTTAGAATAACCTGTTCAATGCATCTAAGAAAAAATCCAACTGCATTTAAAGATGCCATATTTGCCCTAAAAAGCTTCCTACTATTCATATTAAACATACTGCACAAACCATTCACCGTTTTTCCTGATGGATTATAAATCCTAAAGCTGAGTTAAAATAAAAAGAAAAAGCTGATGAAATTAAAGGCCCATAGGAAAAACAGTGCTTATTTTAATGTAAAAAGCCTAAAGGCCAAAATACCTTGCACTCAAAATACCTTTGATTCCAATCAAGATCACTTCTGAAACCCATAAGAGCAATAGAATGACAGGGGAGCTGCAGGCAGCTCAAGTTAAAGGCAGTTTATTGGAGCAAGACACAAAAAGCACAATAGATGCAAAGCTATGGAAGCATAAATCCTAATTTTCAGAAATAGCATCTTTAAATCTAAGCACCTCTCTTAACCTAGCCCAGGCATTGTGAAGAAAAAGAGTGGGCTGTGGAAGCAGATCTGCTCAGTACTGGTTATGTGCCACAGTTACGGTAATGATAGTGTAACAACCACAGGGATTTCAACTGTCAAGTGCTATGTAATGTCTGCTGTAGGCATTGCTACCAATTCTGCTACAATCTAAGTGGTTTAGGATTAATTTATGTTTAGAATTTGCGAAAGACTGTTTTAAAATCAGCACAGAACTTATAGCCTTGGAACAGGAGGTGAAGCTCATATGGAGCTACACAAACAAGGCATCACCATGTTTCAGTAACTGACTATTTTTCAACAGGCTTCTCCAGCAATTAAAAGCCATTTGCAGCTCCCTGACTACTGTAAACATCTGGAATACTTGAAAGTAGAAACTACAGCTGCTTTTCACTCTTTCACCCCAGAGGAACTAAGCTGTTGGCTACTCACATTGTGTTTTGTAATACTTTGTGATTCCCAAGGTGGCTATAAAGCATGGCTTGAGAAACAGTTTCAGCGTGATGATGTAAGTAGTGAGGTCTTATTACTCCAAGAACAAGGATGACTGCAGCATGCCAAAAGAGCATGCTAAAGTAGGACAGGTTATGGGTTAGGACTTAAAGAAGTGGTATTTTGACACAGGCACAAGGTAGTTCAGAATCTGAATTTAAAACTAAAATACAAGCTAGCATTCAAAAAAGCTGTTGCTTTTCACAGGAGTCTTCACCTAAGAGGCACCCGTTACAGTTCATTTAATACCAGACTGTACTACAGCTGCTCACCATTTCAAACAAATCTACTCTGAATTAGGAAAACACATCGCTGTCACTTTAATGTCTTCTCCAAATCAAACACTCAGAAACAGACGCATTTCTAGAAATTCAAATACGATTGCATCCTATCCTTATAAAAGGAAAAACAAAGGTCAAGTGCAGATATTGGGTTTACAGCTTAAGCATGGTTTTAGTGTGTGTCTGAAACTGTGGATCTGGTACTGACATCAACAATAAAATGGAAGAAATTAATATCCTAGTAATTACTTTTTAATCCACAGAAGGCTGTGACAAATCTTACGTCCATTGTTAGTGTAAGAGAAGAAAAGTCTCAAGCAAAACTGGAGCCTACAGTGCTGTAAGAAAGGCTGAGAGCAACCAAACCAAAATGTGTCCTTCAGAAGGAGCTGTTGGTATTGCTTGTCTGGGCTATGCTTACACTGAATTTGGGATTTAATAAAAGGATAGAAAAAATAGACAACAGCACATACTGTCTCAACCTCAGACAGTGCACTTTAGGAATACAACAGCCTCATTTTCAGGCTATGATATTTCTATAGGTGGAAAGGATCTGTGTGTGTTTAACTTCTGAGACTGATCCTCCAGCTTTTCCGCAAGCAAAGCCTTTGCTGATTACACCTCAAGTTTGAATGCACAATAATCAGCACCAGGATGTGAGGAGCAGAAATCTAACTCCATGTGTTAGCAAGGTTTTACACAATCAGTGGCAGTTTGCATATAAAAATAAAACAAGAACTGAAACATTGAAAAAAATGAGAGAAATCAGTTCACTCACTCCCCCCCTTCTTTCCCTCCCCCTACTCCTGGAGGGATGAAGAGGAGAATTGAAAAGAATGACGGGTTGAGATAAAAACTAAATTATAACACAAATAATGTCAATAATAACAATGATAAAGGAAATTAAAACAATGTATTTTGCTTTAAACATTATTAGAGATAATTTGTCCTCAAATTCCATTGCTCTTTTATTACAGCATGGGGGTGCTGAACCCAGGACAACAACGTATTTTGATTTAAACATTATTAGAGATAATTTGTCCTCAAATTCCATTGCTCTTTTATTACAGCATGGGGGTTGGAACTAGACAATCTTAAGGGCCTTTCCATCCCTAGCTATTCTATGATCTCAGAGTTACGGGCTCTGATTCCAGAGCTTTCAGTATCTCCTGAAGACAAAAGATGTTCCTTTGGCCACTCTTGATTCTGGCAATAGAGGCCTCACATTCCTGTTTGACTGAAGTCAGGATATTTTTGTACATGGTAACATACTTTCTTACATGTGAATGTCTCTTTAACATAATACTTAAAGAGAATGAATAGTAAAGCAGCTTTCTGGAACATTCTAATAAGCATAATAGGTTTAAAATGAAATGGACAAAATAATACTCCTTAGATAGCCTTTGGATCAAGTTCTGTGGCACTGATCTAAAATAATAAGAAACAGTCCCAGAAGCAAGTAACAAGGCACTGAATGAATTTAGCACTTACAGGTGTAGAAAACCAAAGGAGAGAGTACTGTGCACTTTAGTATCTTAAAATGGCAGTCCAAGTCAAGATTTAAAAGCAGATTCAATAATCTTTATTCCTATCTATCCTGAAAACTAAGAATATCTATTCTTGGTTTATCACTGCCACAAAATTATGAAAAGTGGTTTCCAAGCATGAACGCTGATGTAACTTCTGGTAATATGAATTTATTGAAGAGGCTTCTATTTGACTACAGTGCACACAGGGGCGCAAACCAGCTGAAAGCATACCTACCCTTGACCAACAAGTCCCAATTGGTCTGCTAATACTTTTTCCTCAGAAGACAAAGCAGGAGCAAACCAATTTTCACTGATTATCAGTCACTTCTCATGTACATGGAAAATGTTACCCTGTGAAATGCTTTACTGTTTATAATGTAACACTCCTCAGGTGTGTGTGCTCATCACAACCTGCTTGCTCGATTCCTGTCCGTATATATGCTCCTATGGGCATCTCCTACTCTTCTTAAGGGCAGGAGTGAAGGCAGAACATTGCTCTGCTCCCATCCAATGGTCTTCATTATACAACAGCAAGTTCTCACACAAAGTCTAAACCTCTTTCCTCCCTTGTCCAACAACTGCCTCAGATCAAACCCTAAAGTAGGTGAAATGGTTAAAAGAGCATCAGATGATACTTCATTATTCAAGCAATTCCTTCAGTTTAACCCTTCCCATATTCAATTCATATGCATCAACCCACCTAACAAGTAATGTCCAAATTAACATGGCCCGCATTGCTCCTCCTCACTTACCTACAACTTTTCTAATTCTAAAGAGAGAAGCCCTGATAAACTCGACATTGATCTTGGGGAATCCACATTTACCAAGGCGGCCATAAGGCGGTTTTAAGCTGCCTGCACCGAGGCCAGCGCACCGATTTCTGGCACTTCAGGCCTCAGCACAGACCTATGGAGACACAAGTACCAGACACACCCTCAGTCCCCACACAACACCCTCCCCCGGCACGGCTCTGACGAGCACATCACCACCCGCTCTCCTCCCCTCACCGCCGCCCGCCTCCTCCCCTCACGGCCGCGATGCACTGTGGGAGCTGCGGTCCCCCCGCCCCGCCGCGCCCAGCCCCGCCTACCACTCCCATGATGCCCCTCGGCCTGGACTGCGGCTCCCGGCAGCCCATGGCGCGGCTGGCGGCGGCGGGGCATGCTGGGACATGTAGTCCTGCCCCTTGGCCCGGGCCGGGGAAACCCCGTGCGTGCCAGCGCCGCGCTCTCTTGGAGCCGCCATTCCGGCAGGAAGCCGCGGGTGAGGCCTCGTTCCGCCGCCGCACGCGTGGCCGCGGGCCCCCCCTTTCCCTTCAGCCGCCCCTCACCGCCTCTCCCCCTTCTGCCCCGCCGCAGGTGCCGGCCTCGCCATGCAGATCTTCGTGAAGACCCTCACGGGGAAAACCATCACCCTCGAGGTGAGCCGCGGCGGCTCCTTAGCAGGGTTTACCTTAGCCGAGGGAGGCCCCGCCGCATTCCGGCCCCGCCGTCGTCCTCGGGCCCTGCCCCGGGACGGGCCGGCCGGGGCATTTGTGGTGCGGGGTGCCCGGAGCAGCGCCTGCCCTGCCGCTGCCCGGGGTGCTCACTGGGCTGCTCTGCAGCTGGTTGCCCGTGGTGGGGAGGCGAAATGGCCGTGACAGCATAGGCGGCGTGCCTGGAGCTCCTCGTGGCTCTGCTGCATCTCTGGGCTAACAACAAGGCAAAATGTGTTTTGAGTCCGTTGTTTCGTTTTCTTTTAATAGGTTGAGCCTTCTGATACAATAGAAAATGTCAAAGCTAAGATTCAGGATAAGGAAGGTAAGCTCAGGGTGCACTTACTGTTCTCGGTTTGGTTGATGTGTATCGTATGCATGTGTAATCATCTGCAGCAAGCTCATACATTACTCTAGAATGTCCTAGACTGTGCTCTTCACCTAATCTTGATCCATGTCCCCATCAGGCATTCCTCCTGACCAGCAGCGACTGATCTTTGCTGGAAAGCAGCTTGAAGATGGACGCACACTGTCTGACTACAACATCCAAAAAGTGAGTGGGAGGGTCTGCACAGAGCATTGTAGAACCTACGAGCTGGCACTGTGGGAGCAGACTGGCCTTTGAAGCGGAACCTAAGAAATGTTGCAGATAGATTTAACCAAATCAGTTGATTTAGGGTTGGGTGGCACTTCTGACTGGGGAAGTGTGAAGATTCTGCTTCCAGCATCTCCCTTCTGTCAGCCTGGGCACATGGCACATGGCGATGAGCTGTGTTAGGGGGCTGATGTGAAAAGTCCTGCTCACTTCTGCCAGATTAACCTGACAGGGCAGTGAGCACCACTGGGAAGGAGGAGCTACAAAAAGCTGTCAGTTTGGTGTAGTTACATCAGGAAATGATTCTGCAATTCCAGTTAGAATTGAAAATATCGGCACAGCAATTGAACCTTCTGGGGTTTGGGATGCAGGAGCCACTGTTCTCTGGAGCCTGTATATTGAATAATGCTTTTGGAGCTCTTGTAGATAAAAGCCTGCTTAAATGCGTTCTTAATCTATTTCATGTGCTTTCCAAACAGGAGTCAACTCTTCACCTTGTGCTGAGACTTCGTGGTGGTGCCAAGAAAAGGAAGAAGAAGTCTTACACAACCCCCAAGAAGAACAAGCATAAGAGAAAGAAGGTTAAGCTTGCAGTGCTGAAGTACTACAAGGTATGTAGAACTAACTCTTAGCTTGATGAAAACTGAGTTCTCACCAGGAAGGACACAAAGCCTGTAACTAGTTGGTGGGTAGCCTGGTGTATTTAAAATCCTTCTATTTGCACGCATCCCACCTGTTAAATAGAAAAGAAACTAACTGTTGCAACTGGGCACTTCTGAACTTTGCTTCAAGAAGTTTGATGTACTGTCACAAAAACTACTTTGCTAAAAAGAAAAACCCAACTCAAATTTATCATTGGTGCTGAAAGGTGGTGAGTGCATTTATGAGATGTTGCTTCTTTGCCCTCCCATATGAAGACAGGCTTAGAAAATTGGGGTTGTTGAAGAGAAGCTGTGTGGAGACCTCAGCACAGCCTTCTGGTATCTGAAGGGGACCTATGGGGGTCTCTTCATCAGGGAATCGGGGACTATAGTTATAAGACAAGGAGTGATGAGTTTAAACTTAAATCGGGGAGATTTAGGTTAGATATAAGGATGAAGTTCTTCAGTTTGAGGGCAGTAAGGTACTGGAACAGATTGCCCAAGAACTCGTGAATGCTCCATCCCTGGCAGCTTTCAAGGCCAGGCTGGATGGGACTTGGAGCATCCTACTCTCGTCAAAAGCGTCCATGCCCGTGGCAGGGGGCTGGAACTCTGGATGATCTTATGGTCCCTTCCAACACAAACCATTCTGATTCCATGATTCCCAGGTGGATGAGAACGGCAAGATCAGCCGTCTGCGCCGGGAGTGCCCCTCTGAGGAGTGTGGAGCCGGAGTCTTCATGGCAAGTCACTTTGACAGACATTACTGTGGCAAGTGCTGTCTGACGTACTGCTTCAATAAACCAGAAGACAAGTAAATGTACTAGACAATAAAAATCTGAACTTCTGTACGGTTTAAGTAGTTATTTTTGGTTCCTGTGGTACTGTATTTCCTCTCTGATAAGTGAGGAAAGGCTTTGAAACTTTAGATGCTGAGTGTCAGCTAGGATGGAATAGTTTGTTTCTAGACTGAAGCAGCAGCTTCTTTAAGGAGTGGCCTTGGTTATGTCTCCTTGAAAGGAGATAACTAGTAGCAGTGGCAGAGGGAAAAAAATGATACTGGCTAACTTTGGAAATGGTCTCTTTAAACATGAAAGGAGTAAACTGTACACGTAATCTGGAAAAACAGAGATCTGAAGTTATGTCTACAGTGCTCAATGTTAGAGAGAAGGGCAGTAGAGTCCGACTACGTACTGAGGAATTTTACAGCAGCACTGAGGGGGAGAAAGAAGATGGTCTGGCTATTTGGAACCAATAGACATTGTAAATAGAGGGTGATGGTTTCAATGCCTTAGCTGCTTGCTATCAATTGTTACAGTTTATCTCATGTTCCAATGAGGTAAGGTGGCTGCTAACATTTAAAAGCAGAACATTGTTACATAAACATCAGAGAGGAAGAAGCTCATGTGCATCTTTGAAAGTCCATTTAATGTTAAGAGTTGAAGGCCAGCCAGGAACAATACATGTCCTTTAGTGTTAATGCCTTTTAAAATCCTGGATCCCAGGAAGTTGTCTGTGGAACTTCTTTTTCCTCATAACAAATAATTTCATCTCCAATAATGAATTCTATATTCTTGTCCAAACTCAATCCACAATCCATGCCTGCTTTTATTACCTGGACATCATCTTTAAGATGCTTCAGTGATGATAAAGATCCTACAAAGACAAAAGTGCATTAAAGAGAGTCACCAATATCAGAGGGGGTGTTTTGGTTTGCCCTTCTGTTGTGAATATGGCATGTACATTTTGCACTAACTTCACAGGGCTCCAGCAGCGCTTGGACACAATTCCTGTTTTGTGGCAATGCCACTTACCTTTCCAAATAACATCCCTCTTGCGGATTAACTTGAACTTCATTTTCTTGTCCAGCAGCCCCTTCTGTACCCTGCATCCAGCAACTGGAACTTTGTTTTTTCCTACTGTTACAGAGAAGATGTTGAGAACAGAAGCTTCCCCTGAAAGGAAAAAGTTGTATGAGGGAGACGAGAACAGCAAACTGGCAATGAGCAGAAGCAAGCTCCACTCTTCCACTGACCAAGCTTTATAACAGATATAGGACAATATGAAATACTTGATTCAATAGGAACACTGCATTGGAGAATAAACCTTAGGCCACATTAGGGAGCAAGAATTTCTCAGTCCATGAAAACTCACCTATTGTGTTCTCCACCACAGAGGGGGGCAGCCTGCTATTCAACTCCTCTTTCAAGTCATCAACAAGTTTGTAGATGATATTGTGAAGTTTAATTTTTATTCCCTTTTTTGTAGCCAGCTGTTTAATGCTTTCATTGGCTTTCACACTGAATCCAAATATAACACCTGGTAAATAAAACAATCAGCAAGCCATGACTACAGGGGATCACGCTTTAACCAATAAATATTCTGTAACATTGCATTTGCAATGACGGGGTAGAATTAGTGGTTAGCAAAACAAAAACCAGCATTTTACTACTTCCCTTTTAAGGAGAGACCATTTACTTCTACCACTATTGCACATGGACTGCTACTAACCTTGAATCAAAGCTAATGGCTAAAAAAGCCTTAAGAGAACATTTGCCTATGACAGAACTGGATGTATCAAAGCAGAAACTACTGCTTACAACTCACCCAAGCTCATGTGAAGGATAAGGACCTCCCATTCTGGGGCTGGAAAAACAGCTTGGTTGTCAAATCAAGTTGGAAGTGAACTTCTAAATCATTCTTGTCTATCTGTGGACTATCACAGGTGCAATGACCCTACAGCAGGCAAGCATTAGGGAGTATATATGGGAACAACTACCAACACAGTCTTTCCAATTACCTCCCTGAGCAAAAGGGAATTCTTTTGTAACCAACTTTTCCAGCTTTGCCCTGTTTGAGCATCATAAAAACCTGAGTGAAGAGTCAGAGTTTAACCTGAACAATTCAACTTGCCAGAAGTCCTTCTGGTTTGTGGTATTTCTAGTCTCCCCTCCCTGCACTGTCTGATGTTAAAGGAAACATTTTTAAGATACAAGCTTACCTTACTGATGCTGCTAATTATTATTGAGAGAACAAAACCAGAATGAGTCCTACCCATTTCAATAAAGAGCTGGTGCTAATTGTAAATCCATTTTTAAACACGCACCATTAAATGCTTCAGCAAGATTTATATCAGTTTCACTGATATCTCCCATTCCAAAGTGAATGATCTCCAATTTACATTCACTGTCAGCATCGTAGCTGTCCAGAATGTTCAGAATAGCTTCAACAGATCCATCCACATCACCTGTGTGTATAAACAGAAGCACTGCTCACTTTGTACACATCAGAGAAACACTGAAGGAGAACTTCTGCTAAAACTAGCACTTGGCAACTCCACACTATGCAACAGGAAGTCTTTTGACATCTATCATTCTTACTGTATTTTCAGCAGAATGTTAAAACACATCTAACAAATTTATTAATTCCAAAAATTAATTCAATAAATACAGTAGGATAGAGGATCTACATCTGCAGTCATTTTCAGGTCAGGTTTGCGTGGTTTATCAGCTACTACTGTCACTGTGTATCACTAAATGTAAGGTCAAACCAAGTTCTCCCTGTCCCACTTTAACTAATACATAATTGTTCTTGTCCTCCATTTTGCTGATGCGATACTACTGCTCATATAGCTTGTACTTAATTCTTTTAATATACATATTTTTAATATATATTTATATCTAGAGACACTTATATGGGTTTTACTCAGGAGTTTCTGGGTAACGGGTTCAGGCTTGTAATTTTCCTCTGTACCTGCTGTACCATGCTTCTGACCACTGAGTGTTTTTGGATGCCCGCCCTCTGAATGAGAGGTTCAGTAACCTGTTCAGGTTTGCACTGATCAAACTGCTGGTAACAGAATGTTCTTTACTAGTTCAGTGCTACGCTTCAAACTGAGCATTTGAGAAACGCAGAACCAATGTTTAAACAGAATGGAGCAGCACCTTTAACAATTACCGAAAGCACGTTTTTGTCCATCTCTGTTTTCTCTTTAGGCTTTAAAAACATGACGTGCTTGTTCTCCTTGTACAGCACTGCCTTCCTCTGCCTCCAGGTCAGATGGGCTAGCTGCTGGTGCTTCTTCTCATATTCCATCCTGTGCTCCTTTTGCTTTGCCTCAATAACTTCCACATCCTTTTTCAGCTTCTCCTGTTGTTCAACATAGGTTCTCCAAGCCACAACTTCGTGCGCCCTTTGCTGGGCAGGAAGACAAACATTATCTTTCACAGCACTGCACCAGAAAACTCCACAGTAATGCAGCTTCAGCATTTTGCATCTTCTCTACAGGCTCACTCATTTACTGTCACATTTAACAGCAGATTTTGCTGCAAGTATGGCAGAGAATGAGCACAATAGCTTCTTTCCCGGGTTAAAACATGACTCAAGGCTTATTCTTACGGTAACTCTGCACTGCAGAAAAGAATTATTGTTCATTATTCCATGTGGTGTTTGGCCAGCTCTCACCGCACCTATTTCAAGCTGTACTTTATGCATGTTCTTGACAGAAACTAGTTCTCTCATTCTAAAATTAAAACAGATATAATTAAGCAGTGGATTGTTCCTCTGGTAGGATGATAGTAAGATCATATAAAAGTCTTCTGTGCCTTTAGGAAGGGAACACAGAACATATCCTGGATATTCCTCTTTCAGAGCACCTAGTTCGGGTCTCAATACACATGCTCATCCTTCATCTTTCACCAAATTATCCAGGTTATTTACAATGAAAGCTATCACCTGTTTCTCACTCAGCTCCTTCCCCTCCACCTCACTGCAGTGTGAGTTTTCCATTAAAGAGGTCTTTCTGTACCTCAGATTCTACTTCAAGGACCTCATCTCCTGCTGAAGGGACATCCTTCCAGCCCATGATTTCCACTGGGATGCCTGGAGACGCTGCATCTACAGCTTTGCCATTCTCATCAAACATGACACGCACTTTTGCCCATGTCTTCCCAGCAACCAGAACACAGCCTTTTCGCAGAGTTCCTCTTTGGATGATGGCTGTGGTAACTGGACTAGTAAAGAGCAGAGGAGAGAAATAGGCAAAATTAAAGTGACTCTTCTTCCGTTTTTTTTGCAGTTAGCTTTAGTAAGAAAACACATTTAACACATTAAGTGTTAACTTTCTAGAATTCAGTTCATTTTTAGAGGGCAAAACACACCTTGTGACCAGAGAATCTGCAAAGGAACTACAATAGTTAAAAGAGCACAATGTCATGTTACACATAATTCACCAAAAATTATGTATGTATTATGAATATTAAACTTCATCATCCCTAATTTTAATGAAACTTTAAAAAATTGCATCTGTTGTAGCATTTTAAGCTATTTTATATTCCAGTATCTGAAGGGGGCCTATAGGGATGCTGGGGAGGGACTCTTCATTAGGGACTGTAGTGATAGGACAAGGGGTAACGGGTTAAAACTTAAACAGGGGAAGTTTAGATTGGATATAAGGAGGAAATTCTTTCCTGTGAGGGTGGTGAGGCACTGGAATGGGTTGCCCAGGGAGGTTGTGAATGCTCCATCCCTGGCGGTGTTCAAGGCCAGGCTGGACAGAGCCTTGGGTGAGATGGTTTAGTGTGAGGTGTCCCTGCCCATGGCAGGGGGGTTGGAACTAGATGATCTTAAGGTCCTTTCCAACCCTAACTTTTCTATGATTCTATTTCCTGTGCTTGCAGGATTTAACTTCAGTGAGATGATGAGTTTTGCCCTATCACTTTATAACTTCTTTTTCTGCCTCTCATGCTGTACAATAACAGTTCAATGCTTCAGTCACAAACACTGCAAAGAAACTGTTACAGTTTAACAACAGAAAGTTCAATGTTAAACATAAATCCTCAGGGACAAACCAGCTGAACAGTATCTCTGTGCTGTTACAAGCTGCTTCATGAAAGCTGAAAAGGCAGCAGGTTACTTACCCCTTCCCTTTGTCTTTGCGAGACTCTATTACAGTCCCCTCTACCAGACCTGTGGCATCTGCCTTCAGCTCTAACATCTCTGCTAAAGCAACAGTTGCTTCTGCTAAAACCATCAAGTTTTCACCCTGTATAAAACCATATACAAACAAATATATATATTAATTATAAAACTTGCAATAATTTGCTACAAGTGTATTAGAAATGCACATTGAAAAACAAAGCCAAAACACAACCAAACAACCCCCAAAAACCCCAACTAGCCAAACCACCCAAACTGAAACTTGATGACAGCTACCACCCAGTCAGGACCCCAGGACACCATAGAGACAAAACTGTTGGTCTGTTTTCTTCTCTTTTCCCCCCAATTTGTTCTAATTACGTTTTGGTTTTGAGAACAGATAACACGAGCCAGCTGTCAGTCAGCAGATCCAGATCTACATGAATCAGGGCAACAATGTGTGCTACAGAAGTGAATGAAGAAACCATTTTTATGTATGGCTATTTTAAAGTCTAAGGACATGGCTTCAAAAGGTCTTGAACTTGCCTGAAAACTTAGAAAATTCCTTGGGATACATTTGGAAAGCCAGCAATAAGGATATTGCTGCAATAAGATGCTGCAGCAGTTTGGACAAAGCTGCTCTGGCCACCACAAAACTAAAGTCCTGATTTTACTTGAGTTTTCACTTTCTAGCTCTCAGTTGTTTGCCAGGATGATGGTAAATCCTGTAAGACCACTACAGAACTACATTCCTATGATTAGGCAAGTGTTAGGAAAATACTCATTCACCCTTGTCTGAATTTTCCTCTTCCTGCATAGCATCATCAACAACCTTGATTCTGATTTCACACAGTGAGCAAATATATGAGGAAACAGCAATTAGCATTAACCTGAAAAAAATAACCAGAAGAAAACTGATATATTATTGCTGACTGAAGGTCTGAGCCTCAATGTATGACAGGAAGATGTTTTAAATGATTCTGGTGAGAGCCAGCAGCACTTAGCTCATAGTAAGGGGTGAAATACCAGGACGATTAGCATTTTGTTTTCCAGCTGACAAATAAAAATGCAGCTGCATGCACCCATGAACACCATCATTCTTTCGACCAAAACTTTACCTTGAGTGCAGAAATATTTACAGCTTGAACATCACCTCCAAACTCTTCACAGACCACATCATAGGCCAGCAATTCCTTCTTTACTCTTTCAGGATCAGCTTCAGGTTTGTCACATTTATTAATGGCAAGGATAAGAGGAACTAAAAGGAGAACAAACTCTTTAGCAAGCTAACCATATATTTTTGCTAGTAACACAACTGCAATAAAAGGTTAGAGCAGGTTATGGCCACTCAGAGCACATGACCTCACTTTGTGCCTATTCCCTGAGTAGGCATTGAGATCTGAACTACCACGAGTAAGCTGGAGGAGTTATCTTACTATGGAAGAGGAAAACCAGCCCCAATAACCTCCACAGACACACCCTATAAGGGGGTTCTCACAAACGTGCAAGTCCTGCAAAACCCTTAGTATTTTAATATCTTTATGTATTACTGCAACATTCAGTACATTTTCAAACACCTTCCCAAGGGAGAAGGAAGGGGACTACAACAGTTACTTCCCAAGTGTGTGGATTCCAGTCCAAGGAGCTTCTTTTGAGAAGTAAATAAACGTTTGCAAAGTATTAACTGTTTGATCTGCACAGTAACATACACCTTGTACATTTACTTTGAGTACTGGACTTGCCACTCCAAAGTGTAATATTAACAAGGTGAACACCTTACCTCCTGCATTTTTAGCATGCTGAATGGATTCTATAGTTTGTTGCATTACTCCATCTTCTGCTGCTATGACCAGTATGACGATGTCAGTAACATGGGTACCTCTTGCTCTCATGGCTGAAAACGCTGCATGTCCAGGAGTGTCCAGAAAAGTTATCTTTTCCCCAGAAGGCAAATGCACTGTGAACAAATGGATATGGTACATTTAAAATCAGCATTTCTCAGAACCTTATTTGACCTACTGTAAATCAAGTATCACTCTTTTAAGAACTCTTTTTAATAGTAATGACATATTTGAGGCAAATGGATAACTATTGGCATGGAGTGAAACCTGCTTTTAAATCCTCAGGGAGGAAAAAGTGTCCTGGAATTTTCAATAATCCAAAGTAGAATCATAGTAGAATCAAAGTTTGTGTTGGAAGGGACCATAAAGCTCATTCCGTTCCAACCTCCTCCCACCAGCAGGGACCCCTTCCACTATAGCAGGTTGCTCCAAGCCCTGTCCAACCTGTCCTTGAACACTTAAGTCTAATATCAACTGTGCAGACAATCCACTTCTAAGTTCCATCCACACAGTTATGACAGTTTTCACAATTGATGATTTCCTTTTTCACTGCTTACATATACACTGTTTACGTTGCCAGATTTTTCCCCACTGAACTGGCAGAAAGTCAGCCCGCGATGCAAGATGGAGAGTAAGCTGGTTTCTACACAAGCATGTAGACATGAGTCATACCAAGGAAAGCACCAATGTGCTGGGTGATGCCTCCTGCTTCCATTGCTGCCACCTGAGTTTTTCGCAGGCTGTCAAGTAAGGTTGTTTTCCCATGATCTACGTGGCCCAAGATGGTAACAACAGGGGGTCTGGGGGTTAGTACTGCTGGGTCTGCAGGAGGCCTACAATTACAGCAATGAGGTGGTTTGTAAATACCAAAGAAGTTCATTGAGTGATATTGCACACCCACTATGGCTAAGGAAGAGCCATTTACCAGAACTCAGTGATGAATGGGTGAGGCTCCCCACTGAGATCACAACTCCCAGCTATACCCCCCAGTTAGCTCTGTTAGTATTCAGTCTTACTGCAGCAATTGATACAGCAATTCCATAAGGCAAAGAATTGGCTTTTCCCCAGGAAACAGCACAGAAAAACCTCACCTAAACAAAATCGAATCCGAGTATCAACTTTATGGCCAAAGAAATCAAAACAGTAAAACTTCCCTATTAAATATTACCATACCATGACTGTATCAGATATTACCAACATATCATCAGAACAAAGGAAATACAGTGTACGAAAAACACCTGCAGGAGCAAGTAGGATAAAAAGAACCAAAAAGAGCAGTTCACAACTTGCCTCTTGACAGCATCTGTGTTTTCTCTTTCTTTTTCCTCTTTCAGTTTTGCCGATTTATACTTCATTCCTGATTTTTTAACAATCATCTTGATGTGGTCTTCATACAAGATGGAATCTGGTTCTAGTGAATCAAGGTCAATGTCTGTGTACAGCAGCGCTTCATAAATATGATCTATAAAAAGATAAAGACATTTAACAATTATATCCACAAACACACGTGGGACAAAAACATCCCACTTCATACAATTTAAGACTTTTTCATTAGTCGTTTATATCATGCTAATAAATTTCATTTACAAAGCATTTTTCCTTTAGCGTGATCTGCAAGTCCCTGTTATGCTACAGACTTGCAGAGGAGAACTTGACTGAAAAGCATCTACGAAAATGACTGTCTTATTAGATGCTGCAATCTTATTTTTCACTCAGATTTTCAGAGCTTGCTTTTCCATTAACCCCTAAGAAGGAAACAACTAAAACTCACCTAAACCTTTGGTATGGGTGCAATTTACCTTGCTAAGGGAGGGATTAGCAACCACTGACTAATGCCATCATAGACATCCTTCCCTTTGCCACTCTTGAAAGTGGCATGACAGATTTTAACTGCTGTGTTTCATTTGATCTCAAACAACAGAGCAGGGTCTCACCTATGTCTTTATCCATAGCTCGTGCAAGTTCCTCAACAGTCATCTTCTGCTTTATCTCCACTTCACCTTTTGTTAGCAGTACTTTCTTTTTCTTCTTTTTTGTCTCCTACATGGAATTAGACACATATATAGGAACACACAGCTGGCATAAAGTAAGAAATAATAAAAACAATATTAAAAAGACAATTATGTAAATCACTGATGTAAAAAAATCAAGCCACATGATGTAAATATGTATTTTTAATATGATAGTAATGAACTACGATAAACGAATGACTTAACACACCATGGTGAATATTTACATGAATATACTGTAGTACAGGATACTACATTTAATCTTTTTCATTCTGAATATTTCAAAACCAGGGGAAAAATTAACAAAATAATTTTAATTTCCATTTGTAATAACTAACTTCCTTCTGCCTCTGCAGGATTCATGATGCTGCTGGTATAAGCACTTTAGCATTTGAGAGGAAGTCACAGTGTAGTCATATATTAAGTACATTCTGTCTTATACATTTATAAAAGCTCCTCTATATTCATTAATAAAGCTCTTCTTTCTGTAATTAAAACCTTCAAACTGAGCTCTTGCACTTTCCACATAAACCCAGAGATCACTGGACGTTGTTAGTCACCTCCTTTGTAGCTAGATGTCTGCGCTGCGATAAGGCGATACTGATTGATTTGTCTTCTTGCCAGAAGTGTGGATACAGAAGGACAGATCCCACGGGATGTGCAGATGACTGCACAGGCTTCCATTGTGCCCTGGAAACTTTTCTGTAGGACAGAGTCTGCAGCTGCCGACAAGCACCACGTAACTGCAACAGATTCTCAAACTTCAGTATCAACCCCCGATTCATTTCCTCACTGCAAATACAAAGGACACATTGAAATCAGACTCAAAGCTGAAAGATACTCTTCCCTGTGATAATACAGGCAGGAACACAAGGCACGAGTGTTGGGTTTCAAAACAGGCCTTTTAATGCTGAAAAAGTTGATCTGTTCAGTAACTGCTCCAGTTTTTTCAGTTCCCTTCAGTGCTTCACTTCCCTCCACTATTCCACTGTGGACACACAGATCTACTAATATTGCCACAGCTTACAAATCTTACACCTTCCTCCACTGATCTTTAATATAAACTATTACATTTTGGGTTGACATTACCTAGGAAAAAAGAGACATTTGCATGCCTTGTTCTATACCAGTAGTACCCAGGTGCAACAAACCTCTCTGTAAGCCACATCTGCAGTATGCTTCTTACAAGAGCGTAACAACCACTACAACTCTGTAGCTCTGTAGGAACAAAAGTGCTGTCACATGGACAAAAATGTCCTTTGAGGCTAAGCCCTGCCTTGGCAACTAAGCTTTCCAAGATGCTTCTGTCAGATCATCCCACATCTTGTTTTAACCATCTTAACGCTGGCTTGGGTCATTTTGTGAACTACCCTGTACAACAGTCTCCTATTTGAACTTCTTTTCCTGTTCAGAGCTATTTAAGTCCCTGTGCTCAGCGATGCCATGCTCTGCACCTTCTATCTCTTCCCTCAGAGGTGGCTTTGTATGGTCTTCCAAGCAGCTCCGAATGAGTGAAATGCTATCAGGTCCTCCCAAAACAACTGCAGTCACTTTATCAACCCTCCTGCATCCAGATACCTGCAGAAGTGAGAAGATGACAACTAACCAACAAAAACCGACCAAACCGAACTGCTTGGGTGGGTTTTTTCTCCCTAATGAGAACTTTAAAGGGACAGAACCGGTAAAGCCAAGGAACCCCACAAGACCGCATACACAGAAAACTAACAGAAGCTCGGGATGAGACAGGAGAAGCTCACGGAGCAGAACCCCACGGGAGGTTGCTAACAGCAAGGAAACCACCCCCGGCTCTCAGGGTCAGCAGTGCCGGGACGGGCGCTCCCCGACAGCAGCTCCGCTCATCGGTTTGGCTGGCACTGCACAGAAGCCACCCGGCTCCTCAGACCCTGAGGGCAAGGCGCGAGCAGCCGCCTCACAACACCCTCACCCCGCTGCCAGGGGGACGGCCCCGCAGACCCGGCAGCTGCAGCCTTCCCCGCAGTCACGGCCTCCCTCATCCCCTTCCCCGGGGCTCCGGCCCCGGGGCCAGCCCGCACCCCGTCCCGCCAGGGGAGCCCCATAACCACCCGCCCCTCCTCACCCCTCTGCAGGACGCCGGCCTCAGCCGCTCTACTGCGCAGGCGCCCGGCGGCGCGACGGCTGTTGCGCATGCGCAGAGGCGACTGCCGGTGCGCGGTGCCTCTCCTCACGGAAGGCGGGAAAAGGCCTGACAGGACGGAGGGAAGTGTGGCGTTGGTGGGAAGGCTGGATGGTGTTTGAGGTGTTTCCGCGTCCTGCGGCTCTGTATTTAAATACACACACACACACATGCTTAAATTTGGGGTTCTTCTGCCTGGGGGGAGATGTTATTTTTTCTTTGCAATGTCCAACGACAGGAGAGGGACGTGGAGCTGATGGAGCAAGCCCAGAGGAGGCCACAGAGCTGCTGGAGCAGCTCTGCTCTGGAGCCAGGCTGAGAGAGCTGGGCTGGGGCAGCCTGGAGAAGAGAAGGCTCCTGAAGGGGAGACCAGAGAGCAGCTCCAGTGCCTGAAGGGGCTGCAGGAAAGCTGGAGAGGGGCTTGGGACAAGGGATGGAGGGACAGGCCAAGGGGAATGGCTTGAACCTGCCCGAGGGGAGACTGAGCTGAGCTCTTAGGCAGAAGCTCTTCCCTGTGAGGGTGCTGAGGCGCTGGCACAGGGTGCCCAGAGAAGCTGTGGCTGCCCCATCCCTGGCAGTGTTCAAGGGCAGGTTGGGCACAGGGGCTTGGAGCAAGCTGCTCCAGTGGAAGGGGTCCCTGCCTGTGGGAGCAGGGGTTGGAGCTGGAGGAGCTTTAAGGTCCTTTCAACACAAACCGGTCTGCGGTTCTGTGTCCTCCCACGCCACCTCCAAAGCTTTAACATGGCTGATTGTGTTTAAAGTTCTAATTTGGCATCTCTAAAATAGTATCACCTAACAGACTAGGGGAAAAAGATACCTAAGAGGAAGCTCTGTAAATGTTTTTTTCGTAAAATCCTTACTATTCCATCAATGTTGTTTGTAAAACCCGGAGATAATCCCAAATTACCTCTGTAACAACCTTCAGCCTTGGGACAGCACTGCTTGAACAATGATCTCCCATGAAGTGGTTGCAAATTGTGTGTTACGAGTAATAACCATAACTTTATATATGTTTGAGCTGTTCATTTTACACACTTTGCCCTTAATGTGGGACTGACAGTAGCTCACATAGGTGGTTTTCCACACAAGAATAGGTGGCATCTACGTGTTGTTCGGCCCTCAGTATCTCACTATGGTGAGTATTTGCTCATTTATGATGCAGGGTATTGACCAAAAACCTTGTTCTGTATTTCAAAGAGACCACCTGCTGATGAATCTGTCAGGGACTGATACCTTGACAATGCACAGGGCCCTCGAGTGTTTCTCCAAAGGTAAAATGGGAAAAAAACATCTAAAAAATAAAGCAGTTAAAAACCCCTCAGACTTAAACACCAAAGGTTGTACAAAGGTGTTCAGTGCAGTCTGTGTTCCTGCACAGGGACGTGAATTGGGCACAAAGACCGCACAAGCACATGGACTCAAACATGGGTCATGCACATGGATTTTTACAGAAGAGATTCAGAGCAGCTCTGTGCAGAAGGACTTGGGGGTGTTGGTTGATGAGAAAATGAACATGAGCCGGCTTCAGTGTGCGCTCACAGCCCAGAAAGCAACCGTATCCTGGGCTGCATCCAAAGGAGTGTGACCAGCAGGGCGAAGGAGGTGATCCTGCCCCTCTGCTCTGCTCTGGTGAGACCTCACCTGGAGCATTGTGTGCAGTTCTGGTGTCCTCAACATAAAAAGGACATGGAACTGTTGGAACAAGTCCAGAGGAGGCCACGAGGATGATCAGGGGCTGGAGCACCTCCTGTATGGAGACAGGCTGAGAAAGTTGGGGCTGTTCAGCCTGGAGAAGAGAAGCTGCGTGGAGACCTCAGAGCAGCTTCCAGTATCTGAAGGGGCCTATAGGGATGCTGGGGAGGGACTCTTCATTAGGGACTGTAGTGATAGGACAAGGGGTAACGGGTTAAAACTTAAACAGGGGAAGTTTAGATTGGATATAAGGAGGAAATTCTTTCCTGTGAGGGTGGTGAGGCACTGGAATGGGTTGCCCAGGGAAGTTGTGAATGCTCCATCCCTGGCGGTGTTCAAGGCCAGGTTGGACAGAGCCTTGGGTGAGATGGTTTAGTGTGAGGTGTCCCTGCCCATGGCAGGGGGGTTGGAACTGGATGATCTTAAGGTCCTTTCCAACCCTAACTAATCTATGATTCTATGACCCACAGAGCTGCCAGCTCTCATCCTGAGTGCAGTGTGTCCTTCACATGAGCCTGGGATACACCTGGGAAACTATTTAAAAGGTAAATTTATCAGACAAAACAGTCCTCAGAGCTTGCTGAAAATCTGCTTTTTGGGTTGATCTTCCACTGGGGGCTGCCTGCAAGTCTTTGCGTGCTGCTCTAAGGCTCTGAGAATTAGCGTGGGTCATACTGTATCCACGTGTCTCTTAACCACAGATTCATGCTGTTCTAATTTAAAGCTTCATTACAGATCGCCTGTTTTCCTGCAGGCAAACTGAAAACAAACAATTTCTGATGTCACAAGTCAGGACCATGGTTTGGGTTGTAGAAATAGCTTCCACTTAACTGTGGCCATTAGTGCTGCTTCCCTTTGTCCCTTAGTGGCAGCTCTTCCTTTTTACTGGCTGCCTTTAAAAAAACACAAACATATGATTCTGCAGTTCTCCTTTTCAATGTGTCTCATTGGCTAGAGTTTATTTTGTTTTTTCTAGCTTTGATTCTTTCTTTAAGTTCCTGCTTTAGCAGCAGTGTTTCAGCAAAACTAAGCTGGCACCTGAAATTACAGTGAGCACAGGCAGGTGAGTATATATACAATGAATACCTGTTCTGAAACCGGTGTTTGAACCAAATACAGTTCATGTTGGATGGGGAAACCTAGTGACCTAGTGTGTGTCAAACATATTGTTCTAATGTCACTGTGTGACAAAGACACGGAATGTCTTAGGAAACACAGAATGTATTGAGCTGCATGGGAGGGGAGGTATGCGGAGATGTATGGAAGAGTGTTATGGATAACTGCTTTCCAGCCAGGAGGGGCCGAAGAGGGATGGCACGAAGCTCCTGGAGCTGTATGACAGGAGGGACAGACAGATTCTGGTCTCCTGTGTGGTGGGATCACAGAGCAGTGGAGTTGGGAATACACCTCCGGAGATGCTCTCAAACCCTGGCTTGAGCAGGGTCGGATCCCAGACTGACCAGGAGCACGTCCCCATGGGTTTTGAGTGTCTCCACAGCTGGAGACCGCACATTCTGATCCAGCCTTACCAGCTCCAAACTGCCCTGCTTCCAGTTCAACCGGATGGCCCAGACCGCACTTCCCATCTGACCGGCTGCGCTGCCGAGGGCTTACCGCCGCCGCCGATCCCCGCAACGGGGCGCAAGCCGAGGGACCCAGCTCCGGTTCCTGCAAGCCGAGGGACCCGGCTCCGATCCCGATCCCCGTGCGAGGGGCAGGGAAGGCCGTAGCCCCGTTAACAGCGCGGAAGGCGGGCGCTGCCCGGCGGAAGGGGCGGAAGCGCGGCCCGGCCCCGCCGGAGCGGGGCGGCGATGGCGGCGGCGCCGGAGCTGCGGGAGGCGTTGGAGCAGCGGCTGCGGGACTTGGGCATCGCCACGGTCACCGCCGAGCACCCCGAGGTAGGGACCGCGTCAGGGCCGCTGCTCTGCCCCCTCCGAGCGCGCCTCTCTCGGCGTCCTCCGCATCTTTCTTAATTAGGGGAATACAGTTACACACACAAAGAGGGCAGAGCGAGCTGCAGGGCAGCTTTATGCTCTGTAGATGATTTGGCAGCATAATTAAGAATCGATACGGAATTTCTGACCTACTGGACTTGCAGCCATTGGCTTTGCAGAATGTTTTTTGGGGGGGGGCTGGGTTGATCCCTCTCTGCATTTCTGTTGCCCACATCCCCTTTTCCCCCTCCAGTTTCAGGAGCTACAGCTCACCCACTTCTTCACTTAGAAGTTGAGGGCATCTAAAGCTTTCCAAAGTGTTTCTCACTCCCATTTAAAAGCACGCATGCCACGTCACCCCCGTCTGCCTGTAAAAGCCGTGCTGTCAGCGCTGCCTGTCTGCATCTTTAAAGTGTAATTCTTGCTGTATATGAGACAGAAATGAATCAGGAAGTGAGCAGGAGCAGTATGTCACATTTTATTTGTGTTCTGTTAAAACTCCTTCATAAAAGGGTACAGTTTTTAGGCTGAGTGTAACATTCAGTCATTTTCTAAGTATTTAACAAAAGATACTGCCAGTACACAACCAAAAGTCTAACAGGATACAGTGTCTTACACTGCACTGATGGCATTTTCCAGGTGTTCACTGTTGAAGAAATGATGCCTCATGTCCAACACATGAAAGGAGGTCACAGTAAAAACCTTTTCCTTAAAGACAAGAAGAAGAAAGGCTTCTGGCTGGTGACTCTCCTGCACAACAGGCAGATCAATTTAACTGACCTCGCGAGAAAACTGGGCCTTGGAAGCGGGAACCTGAGGTTTGCTGATGAAAACTCCATGCTGGAAAAGCTGAAGGTGGGCCAGGGCTGTGCCACGCCGTTGGCGCTCTTCTGTGACCAGGGGGAGGTGAGGCTGGTGCTGGACGCTGCCTTCCTGGAGGGTGGCCACGAGAAGCTGTATTTCCATCCAATGACAAACTGTGCAACCATGGGTTTGAGCCCTGACGACTTCTTGAGGTTTGTGAGATCGACAGGGCACGATCCCATCATCATACATTTTGATGAGGACACAAAGTAGATGAAGTTCACTTTTTTATGACGAGGCATAGGTTTTGTAAAGAAAAACTGGCAAAAGTCTCATTACAAATAAAACTGGAAAACCCAGGCTCACTCCTTTTTACTCTTTCAATTGTGTAAGTTTATAATCTGGTGAGAAAAAATTCTGTCTTTGGATCATTAGAAGTTGAACAGAATATTCTTAAAAAGACAAGACATGTTTGCAGTCCATCACTGAGTAACCAGAAAAGGTGTTACTTAAATAATGTTACAGTCTTTATTAACGGAACAGGTAAAACTGGAACTTCCCATGTGTAGTACTGGCCCTGAAGGGTTAAACTTAAAACACCATTAGGATCTAAGAAATTAAAGTTCCACAGTATTTGTCAGTACACACAGGACAGAGGTTTCTCTGCTGTGTACCTGTACCCACTCATCCTCTACTACACATTGCTTTCTTTTTAATTATTTTCACCTAGAAAGAAACAGTTTGCCTACACTACCAAAAACACATTTGATTGTCTATGTTTTTAGCTGCATTTTCACTTTCACAGTATCCTCCCCCTTGGGAAGTTACCTTGTGCTTGCCCCATGAGCACAGACATGCACCTTTCTCATTTCTAGAGCTTCTCAGCAATCGGGATGCAAACCCCAGTACCAGCCTCCCTAATGGATGAGCTCAAAGGAGTAACGTTACTGTGGGTTCCTGATCTGTGTTGGTGATGCTTGGGAGGAAAGTTAATACAATCGGGAACTGTACCAATGTTTGTGTGTGGTTTTGTTGTGTCTGTGCTCCAGTGTACTTTAACCAGCACCTACAGAAGTGGAGAGGATACAACAAGGGGCTGTACTTGAGCTTCTCCCATCGGGAGAAGGACACTGCCTTCTACTGACAAACATCCACGCGTTCCTAGAGATAGAGGGGAGGCTGATTTGGCTTTCAATAGGTAATACTTTGTACAGAGAAACATCTGCTGCCCTACGACCAGTACACACTCAACACGCAATCTCTCAATTCCTTCTCCTCCTCTCTTGCCTAAATGAATAAACCCCCTTCAAACAGAATGTGTGTTGAAGACAGAAGCAGCAAGAAATTCCATGAAGTCCAGTAAACGTGCTGTGGCAACAGGTACCCTTCCAAAACCCAGAGGGGAGCAGTGAAAGCAAGGGACACAACGTAAAGATGATGAGGAAAAGGGCTTCTGAACACAGCCTAACGAAAATGTCACGTACAAGCAATAACACCAACGAACCGGAGACAGAACAGAACACAGACGGATGAAGAAAAACCCCATTAAAGACCTCATGATCTTGGATGACTATTTGCTACTGCATCACTCTAAAGGATGCAGCATTTTTTCCTACATTTTTTCTTATTAAGAAAGTGAAACTTTAAATTCCACCGAGTGATCAATTAAGAAAAAGCATCTTCCAGGGCAAAGCAAGTCACTGCACAAACAGCCTTACCACTGTGTCCTTCAAATCCTCCAAAGGATCTGATAGCCTGTTCTCAGAGCCATGCCCTTGAACTGCTGTCTCGTAAGTGTTCCGTTTTTAAATTCTCCCCTCCACATTCCAAAGACACAAACCAACCCCATCTGTCACTGCAGTCATCTCAAGTGGGAAAGAGGTGACCTAAAAATGTTGATGCTGTAGGAAGAGCCACTAGAATGATGTCCAGATACATGTAGTTTTATATGTGTTGCTAAAGGACTGAAAGGAACATGTGGATACTGTCTTATGTGTCTTTAAAAGGAGAATTTACTTTACCCTCTGTCTGTCACTCAGTCCCCTTCCCTTTAAGGTTTCTTTGTGGTACCCCAGAATACTTTATAGCTTAAACCCCAAATGATACTTGACTTGTCAAGGTTTTTATACCCAGAAAGCTTTAAATGTGAAAAGTTGTTTTAAAGTCATGTGCACACAGCACTTTACTGTGCTTCATGGATCTCCAGCTCTGTACTGCCTAAAATTTAACTACCTTTGTCCTCAGGAGAGGCTCTGAGACTTCTTTCAGCAGAAGTAACAACCAGGCAAAATCAAAGCTTTAAATGCTACATTTGGCAAATCTAGAATGGTTTCTTTCTGCATTTACTTCTGAAATTAGTGCCTTTTTTATTTAAATAATATGAAAATAGTGTCTAGTGAGCAGCCACACACAGAGAAACAACACAAACACTGTCCAGGAAAGATTCTGCGCCAGCAGTGAGAAGGACTCACTGACCACAACTGAACACCAGCATCCTTCCAGCAACATCAGTCTCCAGAGAGAGTGTGTATAGATGTACACACAAAGTAAGAATTATTTGGTTTGGCATTTTAATAACATCATTAATAAATGTTTACAGTGGCAAACAATTAAAAAAATCAGTATGTAAAGGAAATTACAGATTTAAATAAGAGCTTTTTGAATGTTGTTTCACACCTCGGTACATTCCTTTAAGGCAGTTTTATTAATATCAAAGCATTATTTACACACACATCATCATTAACTCCACGAATCATACATGAGCTGCTTCACTGGGGCTGCAGCATGTCTTGGGAATAGCCACAAGACGTGTTGGGAATGATACCAAATCCTCTGCGGACCCTCAGCAAAGTAAATCAAACTGACACATTGTACAGCACTACAACCTGTTTGTGATCCGAAACCAGCGGTGACAGGATCTGGCAGTGCTTGAGGGGGAAGCAGTGTCTGTACCCCTGTTGTACACACAGTGCCCAACAGCCGCCCTGGTCTTCCCCTGGGAGATGGTGTTTCAGAACACGTGAAGCAGCTCCCTAATTAAATTTACATGGTTATTGTATTTGAAGGGCACAGACTGGGAAGATTAAGAAGGAGAAAGAAAATAATTAGAACTCCTCAGAGCATGGAGAGCTTCCTGATAGCTCCTTTGCTCCAAGACGTCTGCAAAACAAAGCGCTGCGAGAAGCAGATCCTGGTCTCTCAAACACCAGTGCGTCTCTGGTGCTGGGCTTGGCTAAGTCAGCAATCACAACCCCAAATCCCACGCTGTGGCCTCTGTGCTGATGCAGGTGAAGTGAGTAAAAACCCACTTCCACTGGCACAGACAGGCCGGAGCCAGGACTGGGGTGCAGGGGGAATTCTGCCCCCAGGCTCTGGCTGATTCTCTTGTACGAGTAAACTTTGTGTAGGTTACTGGATGGGGGGTTCATTTCTAACACCCATTATTGGTTAATGAGTAGTTGTAACCCTGGCTGTGATTGCACTGATGCTTTAGGGAGGTGTAACAACATGCAGAAAGCAAGTGTGGAAGTTGTGGTGGGTGATCTGGGACAACTTAATGAACACAGAAAAGAGCTGAACTAATAAATGAACCATCAGGAGATGCCTGTGGGCCAAAACTAACACAGCCACTCGTGGTGAGGGCAGGCTATGCGTGCCCAGCAGTACTGCTCACAGAGAAATACCACACAGGGCAATACACTCTTGCCCAGTGGGTCCTGGAGGATCTACCTGAACCCACCCAACTACTTGGATCCCATGAATACAACCAGCGTGGCTGTTACTGTGTGGCTTGGGATGCCCAAATCCCTCTCAAAACATCCTTGTACCAGTTACAATGTGGGGAACTGAGCTCCAGATTCCAGCTAAAGCAGCCAGACACCAGGAGCACTGCAGGCTTCAGATCCTCCTGGGATTGCAGCTCTGTGTGGATAGTCCACAAAACACCCCACACTCCTGCTGGAACCAGTGAAAAGCTTGGCACTGAGAGTGAGGGACCAGAACTGGATGCCAGTGTGAGCTGGTCACAATAAGCCAGTGATTTCAATGGAACACCAGAAATGTCTGCAGAGGAAGAATGGACATTCTATGGGTGTGGAGCTGTGCAATTGGTCCTGTTTTCTCTTAAGAAAAACAACTAAAAATGTTTAAGCCCTCCGGGAAAACAATCCCAGACTGAACCGAGTATTTCTGTTGTAAACACAGAACATTCTGTGCAGAACTGGATCTTTTAGGGTATTTTATCAAAGGTAGCTCAGAAGGAAGTCGCTTTAAGGAAGAAAACCAAGAGAATTTCCTTTTAAAGCTTCTCCAACTTTCCTCTTTTTACCCTTTTTGACAAAATCTCAGTAAAATGAATTAAATGACAGGATGCTTTTGAATTTGCTGAACTGCATCTTCTCTCCAGTGAAAACAATTCCATTCCAACTGTCCTTGACAGCCCGAAGCACTATAAGTGCTAAACCCTGCAAAAACACATCAGCTTACCTTCACTTAGGTGAGTGGAGATAGCTGGAGGTGAAGTTACCCGCATGCCTGTCAGAGGATGGGATGTGAGGAGGTTACACAGTTAACCCGTTAGAACTGGAGCATGGGTGTGCTTATGGGGTTGTAGTCAAATACAACTACAGTAAACTCATTTTGGCTCTGCTTGTAAGCTCACATACACATCCTGTGAGCTCTCCCCATGGGCTTTCAAGACGACAAATATATGCAACCACTGAATGTACCAATAACATTCGTCGACTTTAATATAAATCAATAATGAACAAAATGTATCTTGCTAGTAAAAGATAACCTTAAGGGGAACCGATTGTAAAATGCAGGTGATATTATTTACATTTCCTTTTTCTGCCATCAAGAGACCTCCTAAAGCCACCATCAGCTCATGTCGAAGGACAAACAAGTGAAAAAAAAGGAGTCAGTACACACACATCGTAAGACAGTTTGATCCTGGCAATGCCACTTGTTGAGAACAGCCTTGTAGTAAAAGAAAAGGCATAGAAAAATCATACCCGACAAGGTCCTGTCAGGAACATCTGAACATACACTCGCGGAGTAACGCGGGGGAATGTGAAGAACACAACTGACAAACCATCTCTGTATCAATACGATCATCCCATGGCTCCCACGTGTTCGTCACTGAACTCTGTCAGGTTTGTAAACATGGTTTTTTCCCTTGCAGAACGCAACAAAAATCAGCAGAAACGTTTTAAAGAGCAATTTCATGCAGATTACGCTAACCCAGTAAGGCAGTGAAGTGCCAGTAAGCGGGGAGGGGTTTGGAGCTGTATTTACAGTCAATTCCAACAAAATACTACAGCGGTTTAGGTGTACAGAAGAGAAACTGCTTGTTAGGGGGGTTTTTGGCTAATTATTAGCAGAAGCTTAAGCAAATCAGTGGCTAAATTCATAAACAGAAGAGGAAAGAAGTATTTTTATTTCTCCTTTTTTTTTTCCCCTGGAGGAAATTCTTGAGACCTTAAAATCCTTGGTCCTTAGGGAGAGATGAGAACTGTCCTTTATTCAGTAGATCTTAACAGTGCAATGTGCAATAATTCCTAAGACCATCTACAAGTTTCCGGCAGCAGACTCCAGTAGAGCTCCTTGATTCAAGGAAGGAAGGAGGAAGGTAGGTAGGTTTTTATTTCTTGCCTGCTCTAGTCACGAAGAAGGTAAAAAATTTCCCTTAATTCTTATTACTGATTCCTACAGTCGCTGTCTTGTTACTTCAGATATAAAGGCTTCATACTGAGATACTGAAGGACACTTTTCTCTCTGCGTTCAGTTGCAAGGCGGAAAGAGAAAAGAACACAAGAAAAGCTTAAAAGTGGGGAAGGATAAAATACAGGAGTTAAGTCACTAACAGAACTAACAGCACTAACAGCATGCAGCAAAGGGGGTTTCATGGAGTCAAGAGGACAGGATGCCAAAGACAAGCTTTGTACAAAGGCAGTCTCCTTGTGCTACGGAACACTTTTTGTTCTGTTAAACTGTCCTTTTAGATGTATCAGTCCCTTTCTAAGAACTGACTTCAACATTACTCCTTTCTTTAACCTTCTTCCTCAAGAAATATGACAAATAAAGTATATGTCATTTTTAGAGGCAGAAGGCTCATGGGATGATGGTCCCTTTCCTACACAGGCAAAACAACTGCTGGAAACCATCCTGCTCTGGCCTAACCAGTAAGCGAGACAGAAGCCAGTTAAGCAAGCAGCATTTACAACTGGTTAATGCAATGTGCACTTGTTCTCATAGGTAATGCTGTTAGTTTGTTGTAAATGAAATTAATCTCATTTACATTTTGGGCAGGAAACTCACCACTTGGCCCACAGCTCAGGTAGTGGGTAATAGAATTAGGAGCTTTGTTGCTCCCTAGACCTGCTTTTTGAATTTCTGCTTTCTGGGATAGCTTCCACATCTGCAGAGAAAAGCATTTCACGTTATTCATTGTGTTGACCAGGACATGAAAATAAACCCCTCATGCATTAAAATACATTCTACTCATTAGTAGAGCAAAAGGATACACTTAAACATCTTCTTGGTTTGTTTGTAGAGGAAAGGACAGAGGAGAGGGATGGAAGAAACTCACTGGAAGTGCCTGCTCAACCACACTTGTTACAATTCATCCTAGCAGTCACAATAACCAGGTACTGTTCTCAAAGCCACAATCAGATACACTTCCCTTTCAGGTACACTAACCCTAAATGCCTGTGTGAAAAGGAAACGAACGCAACCCAATGGAACCCAGGCTGACTGAACCCAGCAGAGCAAGGACTCATCTGTGTTCATCAGCTCTGCAAAACACAGAATTAACTTTGCATGCAACAGCTTGAACGTGCAAAATGCAGGACCTCAATTTACTACACACTGCAAGCAAAGCATCGAGCAAACCTTAACAGCAAGCACATCACTGAGCCTGAACAACACAGCCTCTTCTGGCCAGCAGCCACCTATTTAGTGTTTGTAATTACCATGCAAAGCCCTAAACTCTTTAGTTTTAAAGGCAGCAGGGACCAAGGAATGAGCAAGGGCACCATCTGCATGGCTAAGGAGTGGCAGCAGTTTGGTCTGAAAGGAACCTCACAGCTTCTTCCACTGTTTGAGCACAGACCACAAGAGACGTCCATGATGTTATCGTTAAGGAATAAAAAAGGAAGGAAAAATAACCCTTCTGTACAGAAAACATTTGCTTTCTCTCCTATATAATAAAGAAATGTTGATAATTTATCATTCAGAGACACTAAAAGCCCTAGCAGTGTGCGTTTGCTGCTGTGCTGAACACTGCAGAGCAAACCCAGGAGCACAGAAAGCTGGTACCCTCAGAGCTGAAATGCAGGTCATTAGAAGGTTATAAAGCATGCAAAATGGCACCTTGACCTGGACAAGGTGAGACTAGAACTGCCGTAGAGGATACGAGGCACTCATGTTCCAAGGCACTAACAGTTATTCTGAAGCCCTTTGGGTTTAAGAGAGCAGCTGTGTTAATGCTGCTCCCCCCCCTCCCAGTGGGGTAATGTAAAACACAGGCTAAAAGGCATTAAAAGGCATAGATATGCACTGCCAGGTTTGGTTTGTTTGGAAAGCTCAGTGCTAGGAAGAGAAATGAGATGCTTGAAACTGCAGTGCTGCATGGGCAGGGGCTGGAAACAGCATATCCAGTGCATGGACAGCAGCTTTACCTTCACTCTACTGGGGTGACCTCTACAACTTCTCTTTAGACCTTAGGCTTGCTCCTGACTACAGTCAGGGTTCAGTGCTGGAGGGTCTGCAATATATCTGGAGACAATGCTGGCGGGGTTTGTAGCTGTGACAGTCTAAGGACCTAAGCAGGACAAAGCTGGCAAACGAGGTAGTATCATGCACTAAAGCTTATCCGATGTCTCGGACAACAGCAGCTGATCTAAGGAGGAGATACTACCGTGAGCTGCAAACCTTGTTCTTATCCTAACAAGCAGCCTCACTACAAGACACAGGCTTGCAATCAGTTAAGCAGATGACACAGATACTGGCAGCACAGTGTGAGTGTATAATAAGTACTCTGAGAGCTCTATAATGCCTTAAATAACCCACAAAATGTGCTATGCTCACGTCGCTTCAGCACTGTTCACCTCAGAGCTAATTCCAACACAGAGAGAGATTAACAGAAACGAAGTCGAGTGACAGGGCCAGAGAGCAGCACACGCTGCTCCCGCTGCCTGTGAAATGCAGATGGTATTTCAGATTTGGGGCTGGGGTTTTTAACAGCGACACAATTCTAGAGGGAGCTCAGCAGTAACTGCCAGCTCGCTTGAGCAACACTTATCAGCCCTGTATCAAGGGACGCCTGCAGCCATGGGGAAGGATGGCTGCTGCACGTTGTGGAACAGTCATTTTATCCTGCACAAAATGTTCTGAAACATCCAAACTTCTGCCCTCCTTCCTTTTCCCCACCTTGGAATGGAGCTGGAGCTCTGGGGAGAGCTATCTCCCTGCTCTATTAACAACTCTCATGTTTGACATGGCGATTTTCTAGACTAAGATATGGGATGTGTCTGCTGCTTTCCCTCAAAGAGCAGCAGATTTGCTCTCTCCCTAGTGAAAGACTCAGGAATTAAAGCTCCAGCAGTACCATGAGTGCCACAGAACCTCTGGCAAAAGAGATTTAAATGTAAAACTCAGAATATGGCCTTCATTATTTCCAGTATTGGAGATCTGAAGTACTTCTCCTCTACATACATTGGCATTCAGGTCTTTATAGCATACGTAATGTTCGCCTATGATATGATAACTGTTGGTAACTAGGGCCGTATCTGAAGCCTCATAAATGACAATTTAAGTATGATACCATTTTAAACTGTTATATATATATATTATAACATTATATATATATTGTTATATATTCACCATAGAGAGGTTTCAAGCCATTGCAGCCACAAGGGCACATGAAGCAATTCCTTTTCAGCATTTCTCTGTAGTTGGTCATTTGGGATTTAACGAGTTACTCGCTTCAGCATCCCTATACTCACATAACTTTACAAGCGATGTCTCGGTGATTGTGTCTTTTATTTAGCTGTGTTAATGTAATAGTTATCCCTGTCACACATCTTCTTTTCTCTTGTATTAGTGTTACTTCTATTCAGAAGAAAAAATGAGCTTCCACCATGATCAATACAGGTTTTTATTACCACACATCACAGGGGGTCTCCTATAACTCCGTTATTTGACTCCTAATAAACCATACACTTCACCACATTTGTACACCAGGCGTGGAGAGACAAAGCATACAAAAGGGAAGAGGTGGAAAGGGTCATTTTTCCATTGCAAGTGCTGTGTATCATGTAAGTGTTTATCTCCTCCTCCTAAGATTTATTAGGATTATGAATGGTCTTTCCATTTATTGATGTTCAAGTAATTTAATAACTATGAGCAGTAATTCATGTTTATTGTGCAAGCTGGAGGCAATGAATTATGGCGCTGTAACTTGCTCCTCATGCGAAGTGCATTTATGCCAGGCCATGGCATCAATGAAAAGGGCAAGACACTGGAATCTCTCTAACCGCTTCTTTTCATTACTATCTCATTTACGTAACAAGAGGGGGGAGTATTTTTACTCCAAGTACCTCCTCAATGTGTTACGGTTACGTCTGAGAAGTCCTGGATTTGTACTGGAATTGCTCTTGGTGCCATTTGTGGCAGTGCAGCATGCGCCTGGTTTGACATGCATTCAGTAACATACAGGGAGAAACCAAAGTATCTGTGATGCGTGACAAATAAAACCGCTCGCATTATAAAGACTTTTCAAGGCATGCAAAATATATACAGTGCAATTAATGGTTCATGCAGACTTTGGTGAGGTTACAGTTCCACATTCAGACATGCTGGAGTACACAACTGAGCTCTACCAACAGCCACCCGCAGATCTAACATGGGATTGTTCTGTCATTGGAGTGAAATCTCTTAAGTCCAGTGGACACTGAGCAGAACACCTATGTGTTGTGTGAGACTATATATATATATATTTAATAATACAACTTCCTTATCATACACAGCCATACTCGTACCACACAGTTTTGTTATCCTCAGAAACCAGCAGTGGGGATTCAGCCTCACTGGTGTTCACACACGGGGTAGGAACAAGTTCACCACTCAGAGCTGACCGTGGGTCACTACGAGCAGGCTCCTGGGGAGCAGGAGGCTGTTCTGGATTCTTGGGCACTGATCTAAATGGTGACAGATTTGCCTGCTCAGTTGGTTTGGATGTAGGCCTGTGAGGCAACCCACTTATATTACTGACTAATTCAGTGTTAAGGGATACAAATGGCTGAGCCACAGTGAGCGACCCTGTGCTCTCGTTACCAGAGGATTTATCATTAAACACACTTGAGCTTAGCAAAGTTCTCTCCCGAAAATTTGACCTTTCCATCCTGGAAGCCTTAGGAACATCAGAGTGACATCCCACAGCACGGGGTTTAACTGCAGTAGCTGCATCGCTCTGTGCAAAACAATCTACTCTGTAAGCCACACAGTGAACAAAAGGAGAGGGTAACTGGTGTGCTGAGTACTCACTAGAGGCCGATGGAACGCTCCTGTCGGCGGTGGCTGGCGCTGGATCCACTGATACAGGCTGCCTACTGTCCTTAGACAAGAAGTCATGAATGCTTGTCCTTCGGGTGGTGCCTTCTGCAGTGGAGATGACGCTGCTGGCACGAGGTAAGGTGGCGTAGGGATTGCAATCGCGGGCTTGGCGCTGGGAAACGCTCCCCTGGAGCTTTTCCTTCACGGATTTGGCCTTCCCTTGGGTGCCTCCTGTCAACTTCACCGGAGAGCTGGCGACGGTGGGATCGTCGCTTTTCCGAAGGCTCGGCCTCACCAGCTGCTCTGCCTTTAGGGATCGTCCGTCTGAGAAGTCAATGGTGGCTTTGACACTCAGCGATCTCACGATGCCACAACCGGCAGACGGCTGCTTCCTCAGCTTCTCCTTCCCTGCCAGCTCTGAGGACTCGGATAAACTCCTCATCACTTCATCTAACAGATTCTCTTCGCTTGCTGATTTCATCTGTCACAAGGGTGAAACAGGAATTTATGCACTGGAATTTTCACCTTTGTGGACATAAAGGGAGAACAACTAAAAGTACTTCAACTTCTCAGATCTAAAAGTAGCATTACATGTTTATGGTACACATGACTGAGTCTTCTGTACAGCCTACAAGTACTCTGAAAACCAGACAGAGCACAGCTATCTGGAGTTAGCTTCTCTAACACTGATTAACGCAGCAAATCATATGCTCAAAACTCCATCTTCTCACTCACTTGCCCTGTGCCATCACACACTGATACTTCCCAAACCATTTCATGTGGACTCATTGCAACTGACGCTGATCATCTGGAGCTGAAAGCTCAAATTCCTTCATCACTCACATAACAAAGGCAAAAACCTCCCACAGCAACACAAAGCACAGAACTTTGGGGCACCCACAGTGCCTCCATCTGGACCAGAGAGCTCCCCATTGTTTCTTGAAAGAGTCAATTTGGGAAGAATTCAGCTAAAAGCATTAAGGAAATACTCTGGCAGAAGACTGGAAAGAGACCTCCTGAATCTCCCTGCAGCCTGAATGGTTTTGTGATGCTGTGAACAGGTCTGTGATACACGAACAGCAGTGGACGGATGACTCGGGGGTTTCTGCTGCTTCTGCTGCCAGAAGAGTATTGTCTAATGCTCAAATCCCAAAATCCTTGTCAGGGACTCCACACGTGAGAGGTCATTGGAAGGATCTAGCAAAAAAATCCAGGAACTCAGTTCCAGATCCAAGTCTGGAACCTCTGACTTACTTCCCCAATCGATTCAGATGTGAACATGTGCTCTTCATTTTCAACTGTGGCATTAAAACCAGATGGATTCTGGTCCTCTCTCAGGGCAGGGCCTAGTCACAGTAACGGGCCTGCTTTATCCTACAGCTCTTCTGGCTTTTGGACACCTCTACTACTCAAGAACTGGTGAAGAAGCAATTGGAATACTAAGGGACTTTGGGCTTCTAACAAACTGCCACCAATTGAAAGAAACATTCTCTTTGCCTTATTCCTCTCAGATTTCAATGAGCTCCAAGCTCTTTATTTTTCTGCCTAGTTAAAAGATGAATCTGAAGCAGACAAGAGCCTCTCCCCTCAGGGAATGAGGTAAAGCATCATCCACTTACTGCGGACAAGAGGTGAACGGGAAGTAAAGCTACTCTGAGTGTATGGCCTTCACCTGAGCTCTGGTGAGTGTACCAGGTCTCAGTTTTGTGCAACAGAGATGGACTTTTCCTCCCTGATTCAGTAACCCAGAAAGAGTAAAGCTGCAAAACCCCAACTGATTTTGTGTGCAATACAGTGAGTGCAGTTTATCGGGATGCAGTCCACACCACCCCTTAATGTAGATGTAGACGCAGTCAGTAACTCCACACAGTTTACAGCCACTCTACTCACTCCATTAAACTAACCTCGCTGGAGGAACTCTTGTTGCTCTCTTCCAGAAACTGCTGCAGGGTCACGACTTCACTGCCAGGGGAACCCGTCCTGAGGTGCCTGCCACGAGCATCCAGCATCTCGGGCGTTCTCTGCTGCAGCACAGGACTAGACCTCGTGTGACCCCTCAGGTACTGAATGGGGCTGCTGCTGCTGCTGGACCACGCTTCGTGCTCGTGCAGCAGGCTGAACTCCCCGCTGCTGTGGCTCTGGGGCCTGCTCTGAGTGTGAATTGCACCTGCTTTGGGGCAAACGGCATTCAGTGATTCCATAGGAATATATGGGAGCTGTTGAACAGTACAACCAAACTCACATCTGGAACAGTATCACATTCAGTTAACAAACTCCACTTAAAATACTAAATCCAGCTTAAAATACTAAAGCCAGTTGTCCTTTCTTACTCAAACCAAGCAGATTAACACAACTGCACTCCCCTGACTTACCTCTTACAGCCCTTTAAACATCATCGGGGTTTCTGAATACAACCCCAACCTCTCATTTATAATCTGGGCCTCCACCTATGTAACATCATATTCCAGGGGGCTAAAGAGGAGCCCCCTTCTTATTCAGCATCGCTGTGAGGCACATGCTCTACTGTATCAGTAATGAGTTTTACATTAAATGAAATACAAAGCATGGAATGGACAGAAAATGTTTTCTTAAACACAGTTCTTCAATGAGGACAATTTAGGAATGCTGCTTCTCCCACAGCTTCTGCTGTTACTTCTAGTTTCTGACAACTGTGGCCTAAAGGAAGCACACGGCATTCAATGCAAGATGAATTCCACAGCACCAATTCTTTTTATTGCTCAGTAATTGTGAATTGCTTCAAAAATACTGATGAATCATCAAGTATTTCCTATGCCGTGTTACTCCCAAGGAGTGAAATTAACTTTGGAGTACAAGCTTTCCAATGCTGTACAGAAAACAGGGCGAGGAGAACCCCAAAGACTCATGGAACAGACACAAATTAAACTAATAAAACCAGGAAGCTAATAAAACTAATCCAAATCTCAAGCTGGCCTTCACCTCTGAGCTTCCAATCTGATACTGTTTAATAAATGCAAACCACCAGTATTAAACGAAGTCTTGAGTTGGCAGCATTCTAGTCTAGTACGTCCAATGGTCTCCAGCTAGAGATTATTATTCCCATTATAACCAAAATTGTCTCAGGACTCGTGATCTATGAAATTTGTAAATCCAGGGATGTTATCCATCCTTTAGAAACAAACACAGATGACGACAGGCTGGTATTTCAGCCGCTGTTTTGTCCAGTTTGTGTGTTATACACAAAGCTTTACAGTAGCAGGATGCTAGGATTAAAAAAAAACATAATGGGGCAATTCCTTGCTTCCAAATGAGCCATTTTAAAGGAATTTGGGGGAGTTCTTATCTTGTAACCTTCTTCCTTGGGTTAGGTTTGGTTTACAATGGTTTGTAACTTATGCACTAATATCACCCCTTTAATATTTACAAAAAACGTGAGTTATATTAAGTATCCTTTCCTAATTTGAGGAATAAAGGCTATAAAACACCTAAACAAAATCAATCTGTGGTGCTTAGTGTGAATTCTTTTATTTTTTACTTATGTTAACCTATAATAGATGATCTTACAGAGAAAACAATGGACATGAAGCACGTATGTGAATTCACCTACAGCATACCTTTGACTTCATGGAGTGAAGCATTGTTATTGCTATTGCTAGTGGATGTTCTGCCACTATCAAGGCTGGCTGGTCTGGAAGCTAAATGGGAAATGAGGAGACACGATGAGGAACCAAGTTTTAGCGGGCGGCACGGCACCTCCACATTCTGCTCACAGAATGCTCAGAGGCAGGATCATGCACTACTGCACAGGCTGAGCATGCCCATTGCCAACAAAGTGGTTTCTTACACATCAGAAAGCGAAGGGATTTCCAGGCAGCCCAAGAGGACACTTTAGGAAAGGGCACTACAGGAATAGTAAAGGTACAAGGGAGAGGAAAAGAGAAATAGAGAAACAGAGTGCATGTTTAGAGTTGAACCAGGCTGGTTAGTGGGAAACCAGGGTCTGCAGGTGAAGGGCGTGCAGCAAGCGGCTGGTGAGCAGGTCACTTACAACAGATTTGACAAGGAACCTTGCACAGAGTTGAAATGCCACCGACAGGAGGAGCAAGAGCATCTGCACAGATAACGGCCTGCACTCCTATGCAACACAAGGAAACGCGCTGTTACTGTCCCCAGAAAGGTCTGTGCTCCTGCTCATTTTCAGTAGTAAAGCTTCACTGCTACATACTCTATCGCAGCTTTCATTTCAAGCGTGGCTTGAAGGAAACGGCTGTATGAAATACATGGCAAATTTAGGTTTCACTGAAGGAGAAACGTTTGAATAATCGGGCCAGATTCAGATTTGCGTTTAAAACGGCTTTTAGGATGGAAATCATAACTTCTTTGCTTTTACTATTAACTCCAAATGAATTCTTAAAGGGAAAATGTTTTGATCCTGTTCAGATGCACTGCATAGATACTTTCTACGAGATAGAATATCTACAGAATATCTGATGTAGTAGTTAAGAAAGAAAAGAACAATCTGAAGAAATGAGACTACACATTCAAGAGAGGCAAATCACAGAAAGCATGCTCACTTCTAACCATGCCATTCACTCTTCCTTGCAAAGTTGGTTAACATTCACATACATAATGTATCCTTAATTCAGTGAGTTAAAGTTCACCTCTTACCATGAACTCTCGATCCTGTACTAGAATCATCACTAATACCTTGTGGACTTACATCTTCATAGGATGTGGTATCTATACACAGAGACATAAAAGAAGATGTAAAATGAAATGATTATTGAAATATGTAAAACATACTGAGGCATTTTTCAAACCAATCCAGTTTTACTTAGGTAACACGCTGTAGGAAAACCCCACCAACACTTTATATAACTACAGTTATTAAACCTATGCCACATCTTGGCACTGCAACTCAATTTACTGAAGTTGCTTTCTGTGGAGTAACTTAAAATAGAAGTAAACCCAGTATGGACACGAAATTGCTGTTACACACAGTCACGTCACGGTGCAAAAAGCTTCTACCTATACCTTTATTATTTAGCAACTGCTTGGATCTGAAGCCTGCAGAAGAGTTGACAGCTGCAAAGTTGATAGCTGTAGTAGAGAAGGCCATAGCTCCCAACTCCTTCCTCCTTTTACCCGCAGATATATCATCAGGACCCTCCAGATGCTCAGAACTACCTGTCCATTGTCCTCCTGCTAGGACCATGGACTGCACCAGGTCATTCATGGCTGGGATGCAAATGAAAGCAAATGATCAGCGTGGTCAATGTATTCGCTTCTGGTCTTATTTTGTACTGCAAAACGCTGGACAGTTTTCTAAGCATTAAAGCACATTGAATACTGGAAGATACAAGCACAAGATCATCCGTGTTATGACATGCAATCAGCTCAATGAGTGAGGAGTGGGGTAAGGCAAGCGACTCCTTTCAGCTCAGTATGGGTCTTAAAACTGCTTTTATTACATATAATTGCCATGCTTGCGCTGCAGTATGCGTGTTAGAAGCTTTGATTCACTGTTTGCAATGAGAAAATGGAATGGAGAAGGATAAAATGGGCAAAGGTGTAATACAACATGATGTCAACAGTGATACGGGATCCTTGTACAGTGCAGGTTACTGCAGGGATACTGGATTTCACATCACAACAAATAAAAGGGTCTGGAAAAGATGACATCTGATGATATTCCCCTTCGCTGCACTATAACTAGGGAAAATTGTCCACCCCTCATTGGGAACCCAAATAAATCCACTCAATACAAACACTTTGGCAACAACAACAACAACTGATGGATGGTTGAAGAGTGACAGACCACCACAGAGCCTCGCACTATCTTCTACCCTTTCTTTAAACAAAAGATTACAGTGATTGCTTAACAAAAGGCTTATGAAACGTGTGATTTGCAGCTACTTAGTTTAACACAGTGCACTGTCAGCTTATATACACATAGAGACATGCGTATATAGACAACTATGTATACAAATATATGCAGTCACAATGCACTGAATATATATATGTATGTGCATGTGTGTGTATAGTGTGGGTATAGTATGGGGGCGTGTGTGTGTGTTCACATATATAAAGTATTCAGTGCCAAGGTTTAAAAAAAAAGGGAAAAGCTCCAGCTCCTTGTATTGTAGCAGGACTTGCACATTGCAAAAGAGGAGGTAAAATACAGCGCAGTCCAGGGAGAGGTTAGTGAAAAATTAGTAATGGAAGCCAGTGTAGCCATTGAGAAGAAGCTGAACTGTCAGAAAGTCTTACACATGGAGCGACGGTAGAAGGCCTTCATTTTGTCTTTTTCCTTCGGTCTGTTCCTCAAAAAGGGCAGTCTTTTCAGTGCAACCACTTTAATGTCATAGCATGAGGAAAAACGGAAACAGGGAAATGAAAGAAAAAAGGGGAGAAGAACAGATGGAAGTTAAATGTTGAAACTAAGGACAGAAATGAATGTCTGAGTTTAAGCTACGCTACACGCTATCGTTCTCATGCTTCTGCGTGACAATGACACATGAAAGCTACACTGAAACATGAAAGCTACACTAGGAAAACCTTAACAACCTCAGAAATGCACTGAGGATAATGGTGAAGATGTAACACAGTTTGAAAGTTAAGTGCCAAGCTCTTGGAAAACATAAAGGTAACTTTGCAGACTTACAGAAATTAAGGATTATCTAGCTTTTACTGTGAAAAATAACATTTCTTGAACATAAAGAAAATGTGAAGCAAAAAAAGCTTAAAATGAAAGCAACTAAGTCCAAATTCTGCTTTAAAATCTGCCCACACCATTACTGTTTGAGATTAAGCACTCCTGTAATGCCTTGCCCTGCATCTCTAATAGGACCCAGTCCATTATCAGGCTTCATGTGCTACATTTGTGTGCTAACTGATGACTTTGGTTATCTACTGTCTTGTTGGAATATGACATGGACCTGATGTTCAATCTACTGCTTGTGTGCAGTGATTGTAGTAATCCACTTCAAATCTCTAACAGGAAAAGGAAAGTCAAGGTTTATGGGCTGGAATGGGATTGACCAAATCTTTTAGCTGAAATAGGAGATTTAGAGAAAAATAGAAGAATTAAATCCAAATGTGAGTGTTACTGTAACATTTTGGGAGGGCTAAGAGAAAACTGGGATCTATTCAATATATATAAAATACCAGAAAAGAGAGTTAAAATTACAAATAGTATTGCAAGATAGAGGAGGGGGAAGTCCAAGTGAATCTAGTGCTTAGATTCAGCTCTTCTGCACTAGTAACACTTGCTTTTTCAATCACCAGATAGAGGTGTCAGCCAGCTGCCAAGCACACAGGAGCCACATGCAAATGACTGGCATGGAAAGATCCATAAGGAAATCCATCATGGAATTACCGACCAGCATCCTTTACACAGGTCTGAAAGCCCAGTCTATCAGCCCAAGATCTGCTCACTTCATCTCCCTCAAGTCACTCTTGGGACACATACTTTGTCATTTACACTGGGTTTCTGCATTACCAGCAGCTTGTTATGTAGCAGTTTGGTTTTTAGAGCATTATATATGTACATATGCGTGTGTAAGTGCACACAAACCACCCTGAAAGAGAAGGACATCTCCCTCTCCATCTATACTGGAGAGGGATCCATAGTTCCAATGTCCCTATTATTCTGTGTTTGCACTTAGTGAATTATCCACTACAGAAGTATACAGTATTTGGGTATATATAATCTATACAAATATATTTTATCATGTACATGTAGTTGTATGTACTCCAAAATAAGCAGTTATTTTGGTTTGGGTTTTATGAGACCAATAAAGCTTTCCTGCTCTTGTAGACCCTGAGGAAATAAGCCAAAACCAACACAAACATGGATGCTGCCTGGTTCATAAACAGCAGAGGTACTGCTGAACCTCCCACAAAGGAGATGCGTGTCGGGTATCTAACAGTATATAGAACCCTGCCAAAGGAGCATGAGGCACAGCATCAGACTAGGCTTCTAACAGGTAAATAATGAGGTTTAGCATTAATCCCATCAAACCAAAGAGGCAACCCTGCTCTACTTTATGCCATCATGGTGAAACATGATTCTTTGTGCCTTCTAACCCTTTATAGACACCCCCCCCCCCATCACTCTATAATGCTTTATAGATATCTGATCCCTCTTCATTAAAAACGACCACCCAAACCTTACTAAAAGCACACAGAGGATGTTCAAGACTCGCTGAAGTCACCTGTGGTTCTTGTTCATTAACACAGAAACCTCCCAGAGGGTTGATTTATGGCTCTGAGCAACTGCACCAAAGAGAAAACTCCACTGCAACTATGGCTGTCCTGGAAACCATCCATCAAGACCTGCCCCTTGGCAAAATGCAACCTCCTGGAGTGGAGCAGTTACCTAAGGGAATTCTGCATAGAATACAACTGAAGAAGCATCCTGCACAGAACCACTGGACTGGCCAAGCTACAGCAGGAGCAAACAGGCACCACAGTCTACCTTAGGCAACTTGAGCTCTTTACACCTTTATTCCACCAGGCTTTAAAGCCAGGAAGGCAGAAAGACTGCATCTGTCATAGTCAGCAGCTACTCAAAAACCTCCAGTTCATCAGCTTTTCTTTCTCTTTTCAGCATTCTATGAACATGTTCTTGCTTCCTGAGCTCAGAATGACTGATGAGTACTGCGGAATTCCTCCACTGATCAGGAAACCTCCTGCTTGGCAATCTTCCTACCCCTTGCCAGAAATACTCTGGGGAATTCTGTATGGACGGTATTCAAATCCTCCAATCACTTTGTTCCTGCCACAAGGAAATGCTAGGCAGGCATCTTCTGAATGCTTTGGTAGCACAAAATGGAGCCCAATATACTACTTCTATGCAGCACAGTCATACTACCACTATGACACAATGTGTCCTCCCCTCCTTTCCAGACCACCTCAAGACCCAAAAGGACTTTGAGCACTCTGAGACCTCAGGCGCTGTGGTCTCTGCAGAACAGGGTAACCTGATTGCTGCTCCTAGATCACCTGTCTCTGTAAGATGAGTGTTTCAAGGTCTCTTGAAAAACACCTGCATCAGAAAGTGTCCTGCAGCAGGAAAGCAGCCTCCATCACCAGCTTCCAAAGCAGAAAATCCACAGATCTCACCCAGAGAACCCATCTACCAGCAGTGCTAGTGCAGGATAGTTCAGTTTGGAGTCAGGATCTCCTCCTGCTTTCTGTGACAGGGGATATGAGGTAGGAAACCTACACAGCTCACTTCACGTCAGCTACTCTGTCCTCTGGCTTTGGAGAACACCATGATGTGTGCCAGTGACTGCCACATGGGGAATGTTAGCTGCTTCCCTTGGAACCACCTCCATTCCCAGACACAGGGGATCAGGGTGCAATAGAACCTGTCTCTTCCCATACCCAAAACTACCTTCAACCAGTGTGGAAAGCTACAACACCTGAGCACATGCGTGGACAGGCAGCATCTTAAGAGGTTTTCTCTTTCTTGTAGCTTCTTTCAGTGGAAGCTGCTACTGCCAAGCCACTTCTTAGAGAAAAGAAAGCCACAGTGTGCTGGTATTTGGGATTTACAGTTGTTCTTAAAGCAGGAGAAACAGAGTGCAAAATGTGCACCGTTACTGGTACCTCACACCAAGATACTCCCCTGCTTCGTGAGATGCAAACTGTCAGCACTGAATTGGCACATCAGTCCTCCAAATTCTATCAAAAACTGGTTTCCATGGTGATGTGTAATGGAGGGAGGTTAGGATCCGGGACTAGATCAGCCCTTCCAGTGTATGGAGAAATACACTGGGATGAAGGGGAACATGAACAAAGTCCATGGAGCAGAAATTAATGAGGTCTGAAGAACTTCAAACCTCTCTGAGGATCAGCCATGGTAACTTCAACCGTGGCTCCACCAGGAGGTAACTGCACACTACAAGGTCCCAAGTATCATGCAGAGAAAACTGTCACACACAAGAGCCCTTCCAGAACATGAAATCACTGACACGGATGTGGATGGTCTGAACCAAAGCATGCACACTCTGGATTCAAACTAACACACTTGCAAACACATCCACTGTAGCTTCAGCCGCTCCCGAGTTCCACAAGACTTCAGTTGAGATGTAAAAGCAACAGTTACTCATTTCAGTTCAAAAGTACCTGTTTGGAACCTTAACAGACCCTCACTGAAAAGAGCCAAGTTAGCAAGAAAGTGGTAAAATGTAACCTCAAACTTACTATTGTCTTCAGTTACTAAAAGGTACTCACAAATTGGATTTTTAGCTCCCCTGACATAGTGGGTTTTAGCTTTGACTAAGCTTCTGCAAGAAGTACAGAAGAAAAAAATGCATCATCATGGCACCAATCATTTCTAACACAGCAAATTCAGAGCTGGCACAGAAGCCAGGATACCAATCTGCTGTCTTCTGAAACCCAAGACATCACATTTACAAAAGCATTGCAAAAGTGACTGTTAACACACGCGCAGCCTGATGCTTTTACATGCACAGCCAAAATGCTTTTGGTGCGTAACTATTAAAGGGAATCACTGCAACCTGATAAGGGGGCTGCAGTATTATCGCTCAAGTTGGGAGAAATTGGGCAGTTCATGATTCATGCCACGAGTGGATTACAACAAATATAGATAATAAATGGACACACTGCACAGAATGTGGCCTTTTACAACGGGCATCCTAACGTGACAGCTGTTGGGCTCTTGAAAGGAGAGCAAATTGTGTCTGGCATACTGGATCTATCCCCCCCCTCTGTAACCCTCCTCAGTCTCCCTCAGCCCTTAACTCCAGCCTTTAGGCTTCTCAACAGGTTATGTCTATAAATGGCCTCTTCCTATTGCCTATTCAAAAGTTCTTCATCACTGGCTTTGTGAGATGCTGGACAAACGCCTCCAGACAGATCTATTTGGCAGCTAAAGGATGGTGGCACAGCCACAGCTTGGAAAGCACTTCCAAGGCAAGGGGAAAGGTTCATGCTGGGACAAGAGGGACAAACAGAAAAGGGTTCTAGTGGTGGCATCGGACATTCTACCCAGGATTCTGCTCACCTGACCCAGGAACAGAGCCTGCTTCAGCTTATCCCAGCACTGTAAATGCATTTTAGTATTTAGAGCTGAAGATATGCTAAGAACTAGTTCCTGCCCAAACACTCAAGGAGTTTACAAGAAGTTGGTATAAACCTGTCACTAATAAATGAATTCAGGCTTCACTCCTAAAGACTTAAATCCTCCAAAACACAAATCCTCCAAAACACAGAGCCTTTTCCAGCACCTCTTAACTTTTAATCACATCAGAAACACATTTAGCCAAGGATTATTAATAGAAAAACAAATGGTTTGCAGTACTCACTGCTACTCTTTTTGGTGCCCAAGGTCTGCCCATCTTCCAGAGAGTTGGAGCCCACAGAGGAGCTATCCTGACTGTCCTGGTGGGGCAGCTGCAGGAAGCCCTCACTGGACTCTGAGCGGGTGGGTGTAAGAGTCATGGACTTGAGGCGCTCTCTGTTAACATCCTTCTTGGACTTTATCAGCTTCCTCATTTTCAGAGTGATCCAGTTGCCCCTTCTGTTACCAATGACACAGCACATCGATGGCATTACTGATACATCACTCATACCTCCAGACTCTTCCTGCTTTGTAAGCATTAACACAGACATGATTCTGCTCCCCTGAAGTTTAAAGAGATCTTGATTTTCAGCTGGAGCAGAACAGGCATGCCATGGCTTAGACCTGTGCTTAGATCATGCTCATCAGTACCTTCTTGGTGGAGATGGCTCGTAGAATTTATACTGATCCATTATCTTCTCCTCCAATTTCTCCTTCTGTCGCCGTAATTCATTCAGCTTGTCGCTGTTAACAGAAACCAATGATAATGCATGCCTCAAAAATGCATGTATAACGGGTGAGTAGCACATTCCTTTAGATAGCTGTTCTCTCAAAGGTGTCACTTATGAGGAATTCTTGTGTAAGACATGTTTCTGACTGAAAACTCAGGAAAGATACAGCAAACCAACAGTCTTACGTTTAATGTTATGATATAAACTTGAAAAAAAAACATTTGCTTTTATTACACAACAGAACTTTCCCCCTTTTTGAAGAATAATAAAGTGCTCTAAAAGAATCATTTAGTCATGCACTTTCTCCCTCAAATTCAAATGAGCCCAGAAACCTCGCCTGCAGCACAATGAGGAATACGTAACATATTTAGTCCTCATTTGCATCATCAGCAGTGAACACAGTTGCACTGAGCCTTCAGAACCAGAAGTGTGCTTGCAGTTTATCTGCTTTTCATATATAATTTACATTTGACTTTTAAAAAGAGAAACATTTCAGAAGTAGCACATTTCAGAATGCTGATTTCTATATGAAACAGAAGCTTTAAAGAAGTATTACGGTAACTGCCCTAAAGACAATAATTTCATTGTTTTAAAGACTCACATGTACTGCCTTTGCTCTACATGGAAGAGATCCTTGCTTTCCATATTCTGCTCAAGTAATGTTCTATTCTGTAGCATTAATGTCTGAATTTGATCTAGTAGATGTCTGTTTTCCTCCTCCAGATTTCCTTTAAGCTGGCTAAGCAGCTGTTAAAATACATGAAATGGTACATGCATATATATGTGAGCATATTTACACACAGAGAATCAGATTATCAAGAAAACTGAGGTGTATGAAGGGACTCAAATCAAACAGAAAACTATACCATGACTCAATTGATAAAACCCTCTTTGAGGCTTTAAATAACTTAAATCAGTTTACCTAACACGAGCCCCAGTTTTTGTATTGCCTGCACAAGAGGCAAATTCATGTCTTCAGACCCACTTCATTATCTATAAACCCAGTGATTAATTCTCAAGCACTTCATAAGGTTTTTATGAATCTAAAAATACATTTCTATGACTATTACAGTGATACCAGTCATGATAAATAGCATAATTCCCACATACCTCACACTGATTATTTAGCTTTGTCGATGTAATATCCAGTTGCTGGTACTGTTCCTTGAGTTTGGAAAACTCAGCTTCTAATCGTGTTTGTTCTAGTTTGGAATTGTTCAATAGCGTTTTCAAATTCTTATGGTCTGTTTGGAGAACTTCGTTGTCCCTCAAGAGCTGACTGTAGGTGTGAGTAAGCCTGGAATTAAAAGACATCATAAAGGAATATATGCAGATAGAAGGAAGCGTACTCATGCAGGTAATGACACTTCTCTATGGTGTAGCTCTCTGCTACTCCATAGAACCCATATAACTGTTTGTTGCTTTCACACACTGGAGGTAAGTCATCTCAGTCTAACTTTCCTAGGTATGCATTCTGATTTAGGCCAACCACTCCGTATGTTCTCTGTATGGTTAAAAATAAAGCAGGATTCCTAAATGCAGACATCACAGCTGCTTTTAAGATCCCACTTTTCAAAATACAGGAATCCTACAAACGAGTGAGAATTTCTTCCCAACACAAACCAGTAATTAATAGGAACAATCCAAACTCTGGCAGTGATGCCAACTGTCTCCTGGGCTGCATCCAAAGGAGCGTGACCAGCAAGTCAAAGGAGGTGATCCTGCCCCTCTACTCTGCTCTTGTGAGACCTCACCTGGAGCATTGTGTGCAGTTCTGGTGTCCTCAACATAAAAAGGACATGGAACTGTTGGAACAAGTCCAGAGGAGGCCACGAGGATGATCAGGGACTGGAGCAGCTCCTGTATGGAGACAGGCTGAGAAAGTTGGGGCTGTTCAGCCTGGAGAAGAGAAGGCTGCGTGGAGACCTCAGAGCAGCTTCCAGTGTCTGAAGGGGGCTATAGGGATGCTGGGGAGGGACTCTTCATTAGGGACTGTAGTGACAGGACAAGGGGTAACGGGTTCAAACTGAAACAGGGGAAGTTTTATAAGGATATAAGGAGGAAGTTCTTTCCTGTGAGGGTGGTGAGGCACTGGAATGGGTTGCCCAGGGAAGCTGTGAATGCTCCATCCCTGGGGGTGTTCAGGGCCAGGTTGGACGAGTTGTCCCTGCCCATGGCAGGGGGGTTGGAACCTGATGATCTTAAGGTCCTTTCCAACCCTAACTATTCTATGATTCTATGTTCATAATTGGTTCTGGGCTCCCTCTGTCCCTGCTGGGCCTGGCCATGTCCCTTTCTAAAAACCACCTCCAGCCCCTACTAATCCTCCTCACACAACACCAAAGGTAGTAGGCATTTAATTGTGAGCCTCTTTGCCAGATGAACAAACCTTAATGCCTCTGCTTGAGGGGGGAAGTATCATGCTGTGTAAATACTACTCTTAAACCTAAGTACTTATGGCAAGCTGTATCTCAGTTGCAGGGGTCAAGCAGGGCTTCACCACCTACTGTGCTTCTACTCCGATTGGTATTAACCTCAATTATCTTGTCCCTTAAGCAACTCCTGCGGAGTGGTTTGCTCCCTCTACAGCTCACAACCATGCTGCATCATGCTTGGCCTGCCATTCCTGAAGATAGTATGTGCAAGGCTGCATGGAGACCTCAGAGCAGCTTCCAGTATCTGAAGGGAGCCTATAGGGATGCTGGGGAGGGACTCTTCATTAGGGACTGTAGTGACAGGACAAGGGGTAATGGGTTAGAACTGAAACAGGGGAAGTTTAGATTGGATATAAGGAGAAAATTCTTTCCTGTGAGGGTGGTGAGGCACTGGAATGGGTTGCCCAGGGAGGTTGTGAATGCTCCATCCCTGGCAGTGCCCAAGACCAGGTTGGACAAGCTTTGGGTGAGATGGTTTAGTGTGAGGTGTCCCTGTCCATGGCAGGGGGGTTGGAACTGGATGATCTCAAGGTCCTTTCCAAACCAAACTATTCTATGATTCCATGATTCTAACTAAGTATCCTTGGGATATAATAATTACATTTTGTGGCCTTGAGTTTGGTTTCTTCCTATTCAGTCTTTCTAAAAAGACTGTATCACAGACCAACAAGAGGAGCTGCTGTAAGCTGTGAACTGTAAATGTCCTCAATTGCAGCATCAGGTATTAAGAAATGTGAGAGGATGCAACACTTTGAATGTACTAGCAAGTGCTCAGAGCTCTGCCAATACACATATTCTGTATGTGAATATGTGTATTATTTTATGTGTAATATATTCCATATGCACCACTCCATATGTGACTTCTGCTTTACCTTTCATTTTCATCACGGAGTTTTTTATACTCTGCTGCTACCGTTTCATGCTTTTCGTTTTGCTGCAGCATCTTGTCCTGTTCTACCTTGAGTACCTTCTCCAGCTCTTCCAGCTGCACCTTCTGTTTCAGCAACTGGTTGTACCTGCAAACAAAAACAATATTTAAGTTACTTTTTTGCGGAATGACAAGAAAATATGGAATTTTGGAGAAAAGTTTCAAAGTTTAAAGATGTTAACGTTGCATTTAATACTACTTTTATTCATATTAGTTATACAGTGGCTTTTCCTCCGGAGTTGCAGACCCTCATTTCACTTATGCCCATTAGTATTTACCTATCTTCCAAGTCCTTATGCTCCACCTCCAGGTTTTTGTGTGCAGATTTCAGACTCCCATGCTTGGCAATCAGAGATTCGTACTCGGAAGCCTGGCGCTCGTGCAGCTGCTCCAGTTTCTCATGGTCTTTGAGAAGTGAATCATAGAGCGACTTGAGATCCTCGCGCTCCTTGAGCACACATTCGGTCTCAGTTTCTAAAGCAGACTGCTGGATGAGCAGCTGTGCATTCTGGTTCATAAGAGATGTGCTTTGAGAGTTAAGGGTGGAATTTTCAACCTGCAGTCAGAGACATTTGACAAGAGTTGCAAGTGAATTCCATGGTCTGGATTATCTTTGTCTATCTCCTCCCATTGAGAGATTTCTTGAGTTTAATCCTTAGCATCTTAGCAACCTTCTAGTTACTGACATGGTGGGGACGATACCAAATCATTATTTACCTTCAAATATCTGTTCAAGTGCTGTCTAGATGAGACACACATTTTCCTGACGTGACTAAAATAAAATGAACTTTCATATTGGCATAGTTTGGGGTTTTTTAGTCTTTATTGTACAGAATCTCTATTGTTCCCACAAAATTCTTATTGTACTCACATATTCTTTACAATGAGACTTCAAACAGTAGCATTCATTTAATAGAGAGTAATGGAAATGAAACAACAGCACCTGGAAGGAACCACCTGTATTCTGTTTTACTGAGGAACTGCCTTTCCCGGTTCTCTCCCAACAGCAGTAGTGTCACTTGGTCACCATGTACATGTTGTGAGAGCTGGTGTACAGTTTCTCCACTGATTATGTCAGAAGAGTATTAATGTCTATTAATACGTTAAAGCCTTCAACAGCTGATAGATAAAAAACCCCAAAACAATAACAACAGCTTTCTGTGCCTCTGGATAGCTTGACCTAAACTAATCATTGGAGATCTTAAAAGAATGGCTGATACTTAACATGCTTGTCATCTGACCTGTGTCAGGCTAGATTCCTTCTCTTTCCTATTCAAGAGATGAAAAACACAAACTACTGAGGCTTCTAATGCCCTCAGGGTATCTATTAAGGGAAAAAACCCCAAATCTATCACTCCAGTGCACGCTGTTACTAAGGAACAAATGCCTTTCTGTTGGAACTGCGGCATTCTTTGTTACAGATGAGAAAGCTGAACCTTTCACTGGAAATGAAGTAATGTCTGATGGCATGTGTATGCTGTGAAACTTCCCAGACTGAAGCCCGAGCCTGATGTAGCTCAGAATTCCCAGTTGTCCTTTAAGACATCTTTTCTCTTCTATGCTCCTTACAGGAACTGGAAGGAACAGTAGAATTACAGTTGCCTAAGGACAGTTCTGACACAGTCCACATAGAGCAGCTTAGTCTGCACTTCAGATTTAGCTAATAGTTAAATCACTTTATTTTCATGAACATATTTCACCTTTCTTTTTGAGTCAGAGTTGATGGACAGTTGTCTTGCAACATGCCTGAAGCTATGAGCAAAAATAGCTGAATTTGAGGAAGAAAAGAACTCCCTTTCTCTGTCTGTTGGGTGTACATCACCCAGTCACTGCCAGCAACAGAAATTACATTGCTTGGGGAAGCTCACCACAAAAATACTCGATTTAAAATAAAGGCAAAAAATGCTTCCTTCTCCCAACTCACTGCCTTAACACTTTCCATACCTGCAGTTAATTCATTCTCCAGGTTTATGCAATAGGAAAGGCCCATGCTGGTGTGCAATTCATGACAAAAAGGAGCCATGTAGATATTTCTTTTGACAAATGGTATTACAAAACCCTCAAAGAGTTCTGAATTCCAGAGATACGTCCTCATCTGATTAAAATGGTGCATTTTCCATGCTCACATCCACTAGTTTTTAATGACTGAACAAGACACAGTGCGTGCACCACTGTCCTGCTCCATTCCTGGCCTTGCCAGCCACAAAAGGGAGTGCACTAACCAGATTTCAGTGAGGTAGATGGAAAGTGCATCTGTGGTACAACCACATCCTGCTCTCCAGAAACAGGCAGGAGGATAACTGGAGACGTCCACAAACTGCATTACTCATTACTGTTTACTCATTTAAAGACTCCTTCACTCCTGGACTTCCATCCACCCTCCATCATTCCTGACACTGTTTACTATCTCTGCTGATTTGTGGACTTCGCATTCCCTCTCTAAGTAGTTTTAATTCTCAGAGCTCCAAAAAGCATTACATCCATTAACAAGAATATTTCATTTATGAGAGGAAAACAAGCTATGTATCTAATAACCCTCTGAAAGTATGAGGAATGACAGCTGAATTTTGGCTCTAAGAGCTACAAGACTGTGGGCAATCACTTTTGTAATGCCCATGGTCACTCATTTCTTTGCCTCTGAATTATCTGAACTCAATCTTCACATACTTGCGTAGTTTTTATGTGTCTCTTTGGACACCTTATTACCCTGACCTAGTTTAGAAGTACAAAAGAAATATAAACAGAAAAATATCTTAGAAGACTGGATAAGAGAATTTTCTCCACTCCAAGGATAAAGTTAGGAGTTTAAATTGGACAAACATGAAGGATTAAAATGAACTTCCAGAGATGTTGTTATTCATCAGCAAACAAAATATTGACTGCTTGTAGTGCAGATTATTTGCACATCATTTTCTTTTCCATGTCGGTACCAGAAGCAAAATCTCCCTTTAAATCCTTTATTGCCATTAGCTTTAAATGCTTTTATGTGAAAAAAACCCTCTGCATTCATTTTAGTTTTGAAAGCAGACCAGGAAAATATTACCTGCAGTTTGGCATTCTGAGTTTGTAGAGTTGTATTTTGCTCCTGTAGAGAAACAGTCTGCCTCTGAAGTGCAAGAATCTGAGCCTGCAGATTGCTGTTCTGTGTCTCAAGCTGCTTTAATTGTGTCTTGAGTGCTTGCTTCTCTGCCTGCAGTGTGGCATTCTTAGAACATTAAAGGAAATATAATGAAAATGAGAGTTCAAAGCTGTTTACTGAACCAAAGTTAACACTTAAACTAGAGTTTGTTTCTTCTAAACAAACAAAGCAGCATGACTTCACAGAGATTTACAGTTCTGTTCCAGTGTGTAAATCATCCTGTAGAACCAAGTAGCACAGCAATATTATCACTACAGGTTAAGACTGAAAAAATAGGTAACGAATATTGTACCTATGGAGAAATAGTAGAGAACTCTCCATGACTCATTTAAACAAAGATCATACAAGAGGGATTTAGAGATACTTGTGGATTCAAAAGGGCAAATTCAGGTTTCCACATTTGCTTCTATATGCTGCTCAAGTGCTTTACAGCAGAATCCAGAACAGAATCCAGCAGAATCCAGCCGCTTCACAAACTATATTTAATTCAGATTCTGCTTGGATCATAAAGTAGGTGATAAATTGCATATTTCCTTAAAAATCCTCTCATTTATATTACTGGAACAGCTCACAATAAATACCTAAATCAGAGTAGTATTTAAAACACATCTTACATTCCTCTCCACTTCAATTAATCTATCTTTAACTTTCAATAACTCTCTAGTCGTTTCCTGGTTTTCCTTCTCCCACTTATTGACAGACTGATTTTCTTCCCCACTTCTCGGAGGAGAACTTTGAACCATCCTTTCCTCTTCTTGTCTTTGCTTGAGAGCTTCATAGTTCTTTTTCACCTGAAATTATTTAGGACAACTTACATTAGGTTCAGCCTTTTCCATTTTCTACATCCTAACTGACTACATGAGCATACCGTCTTTCAAAGAACAGAAAGTGCTACATCACTGTGTTGGTAGATCTGCTCTTTGTATATGACTGGGGAGATGATGTACAAGATATTTATGGATATGGATAGCTTAACCCTAATGAGTTTCTGAAGGAAAAAGACCTCTATTTTCTATTTTATTTCGGTGCTTTCAGCTGTATCCCCCCACCTTCTATAAAGTCCTACAACAAACAAGACTGCATTTCAGTTTTGAACCAGCCCACTTGGGCTGCTCATGGCATGTTCAGATCAGAACACGTAATTGAAAATGACTACTTCTGACATCCCAAATCAAATCAGCCTCGGATTATTCATCCACCTGACACATTCTGTGACCAATGAATACACTCAGCAATTTCTCGTGTGATTTCAACACTGGGCCTGCACCACTGCAGTCTTAAAATGCAGTCACGCCTTTGTCCTGCTTTACATCACCTGAACGGTGCCCACCTTTTGTTGTCTCACACAAGGTTGAGTGTGGAAATAACAATAACTGAAATGGGAGTAATTTAATCTTATTGAAAGAAATCACCATTCTCTTACGGTTTTAAGTTCCTGACGGAGCTGCTGGTTCAGATTCGTTGACTCTTCTAAACGTGCCTCCAGAGCAGCAATTTTCTCTTCTTTTATTTCGAGAGACTTCTTAAGTGTGGATTCTAGCTTTGACTCCAAAAGCTTGTACCTACTGGTCAATGACACCACACACACACACACACAAAGTCTGTATTTTAAAGGATTATTTGAGGTATCTCAATTCTAAACTGTTCTGAAACAGTAATCTCAAAGCTACATGCAAAATTGCTTGGATGTTGCTCTATTCAAAAGCATGAAGACACCTCAGGAGTGATAGCAAGTCCTATGTTTAAAACACCAGAACATGAGAGTCAACCCCATTTCTGAATCCTTCTTTCTTTTAAAACCTATCAGAGGGACAAAAAGCCCCGTTGAGCCACAGCAGCAGGGCACTGGCTTTGGATCATTAGCACGTGTGTGATGACAGCACTCTTCTTTCTGGCTCCCCTCCAGTGAATCCAGCGGGGACCTGATCTAAATTAGGATGTGAAGTACTTGGAGAGCAAGATTTTCATCAATTTCCATTTCCTGCCGGCTCACAAAGAGGAGGAGCAGGGAAGGAGATGAACGCAGCACTCTGCAGGTGCATACTCAGTTGATGTATGAGTGTGCAAATTGTGCGCTCAGCCCAGCTGCTGCTATTTTTAAGACTGTTACCACTCCCAGTGTGTAAAGCTGCCATTTTTCTTACTATATTTATAATATTTTAGGGCACCTAAAAACCCCTAATTACATATTTGGGAGAGGAATGGTCAGATTTAGAATATATCCCTTTAGAACAGTTATCTCCTTTTTAGAAAACACTAAAAGCCACACTCATTAATCACTTTTAAGCAGTTCATTCTCTGTACATGTGCTCAGAATCTGGAAAACATCCCACTTCTCCCCACAGTAGGATTAAATAAAGCAAACCACTAATATCCCCCTTTTTAATCTTGACTGCTGAAGAATCTATCAGCTTAGTGAAAGGAATAGACTGCAAAAGACTCCTGAATGGACAAGAGCATTAGATCTAGTCAGGAACTGGAGCAGAAGACCAATGGTAAGAGGATTAATAAGTCGAGAGCTGTCCAGTAGCATCATGTAGTAGGATGAGAATCCTGCATTTTAAGGTCTGACAAGTAATTCTCATCGACTTAAGAAACAGTAGGCAGTCTATGACAAGTAGAATAGACAGTGTTTCATCTTTTTGAGCTGAAGCATACATTCAGTTATACATTACATAGAAAACAAAGAAGGAAAAAGACTAATAGCAGAGAGCCAATATCCAGTTTCCTTTTAAACACCTCATAATCAAAGATGAATTTTCTAACTCCACTGAGATTTGGCTGTTTTAGATTTAGGGTCAACATCCATGAATCTGTTTGCTTAAAGACAACAGCCATTAGAAGGGGAAGAGAAAATGGAAAACACATCAAAGATAACTCATCAGACGTAGTAGGTGCTACCAAGAACATCCAACAGAAACCACAAGCAGCTCTCTCCAAGTAAAAAGAGAGAAATAATGCATTTTTAATTCCCATCACCAACATGAGAGAGGCAGACCAAAAATACACTGAGAAGTCATTTTGGCCATAATGAACGTGATGAAATAATCGCTAATGCCTCACCTATGTAATGATATAAGGAAATAAACCCAGGTACCTTTTGGATGACTGAGGAAGTAGAGAATAATGGAAAGGCAGGAGAGTGGCAGAGCAAAACTTCAACCAATGTTTCCATTTTGAAAACAAATATTGCCCATTCACAATCTCCAACTCTACATGAAGTCTGAGAAGCTGAAAACCGTAGCATAGCCCACATCACTTCACATCTAAAACAATGTGGCCACAAGCCTGAGCTCAAAGATAGGCTTTAAACAGTGTCCCAGGTAAGCTTCAAGGTCTGCTTCCCACATACCTCACCTTGGATCAGGCTGAACAGGCACATCACACCCAAACAGCCTGATGGCCAATTATCACGAACCATCAAATATTCCATCTGCTTTTGTGGTGCTTTCACATGGTCAGTGCTGGACAACCCAGTTCACCATGAACACCCCTCTAGACAGGCGTTATCTCCTGCTGCAAGGCAATCTGCAGAGAATAAGGCATGAGCTGTTCTTACGCAGTGCAGCTGAGCAGCACCACGTTACAGGAGATCTAATGCCAGCAGCAGGCATTTGCCAAGTGCAGGTCAATCAGCATGCAGTGCCTGCCCCCAAGCTCTGCTCTTAATACATAACACAGCAAAAAAGGTGCAGGAGCTCCTTGCAAAAGGAATACCCATTAGAAAAGAAATACAGGGATGTGGAGGGAATGAAAATCAACTTATTTGTGTAATTCCCACACACAGATAACCTGGAAGCAAAGGAAGAAATGAAACGGGTCATGATATGTGCCAGAAGTATGTTGAAAGTCCATTTATGGATTGTAATTTAATGAAAGCTGGATGAAACTCCACATTCCAGAGACATGCAACTCCAAATTTTCTTCCAAATTATACTTTATAGATCAAATGTTAACATCATTTGGTAGAACATCAAGGAAACACCAGTGTTATATGGCCCAATGTCACAAACCAGCTAACCTATGAGAAGTGAACCCACACCAGCTGATCTTTAGGAGTATGAGCACTAGCAAAGGACAAATGCTGTTGTCTGGAAAGGGGATGTAGCCTCATACATTTTTTCATGTAGTATAATCTACAAAAGCACCTTCACAGAACAACATTCTCTCCCTTTATGGGAGCACTCACTCCAACCACTTGGAATCTAGAATACGGGTTAGGAAAACCTTGCTCAATCTGGACTTCTTCATCTAAGCAGTTTAAGCTTCAACCCAGCTCAATGATTGTTCTTTGTCTGGTACATTCGTGCGACACAGTGATGCTTAAACCAGAAGAGATCTCACTAGTCAAGTTCTGGGGACTTTTCTTGACAGAAGAACTCCTGGTCTGTGAGTTGATAAAGGTGGATGAAAGACACAAGCACAAAACAAGAGGTGGTAACAGATTCTTCATACAGGATCCTGGCACCACCCCAGCTACAGAGCACTGGCAGCAAGAAAGAGAAACTGATTTTGATTGGGTGGTGGGGGGATATAGATACAGATATTTTAATGTAGAAGACCCAAAATCAATCTAAATGCTCATGACAATCAGTTATAATGACAGACCATGACAGCAGCTTTTCTTTTGTTCTTCAATAGCACAACTGAATAGCATCCCGAAATAAAGCTTGGCTAGAAGCCCATGCTAGTCTGCTCTTCTCCTGTCACAAGTTTTCCCTAAATCCCTGCAGGACAAGACAGAGCACAACATACAGCAGAAGAAACAGATGTCAGGATAGCAGCTGCTTTATAATGGCAGGTGTGGTAGAGTGATTGAGCCACTATGAAGTTTTGGAGACACTCAAGTACTGGACACTTCCCAACCAGTCTGAGTGGGAAAGCAGCTTCCTTTTGGTAGGAAGAATTAGAAGGAAACAGTGGAAGGAAAGAGTGAGACAGTTTAAGGTAACCACTGCATGACAAAGTGTAAAGACCCTTTCTATCAGTCAAGCAGTCAAGAAAGAAAAAGCCCACTTTGGTTCTATTATCTTTTACTGCCACTGCTCCTGCTGCTAACTTGAACATAAAGCATTTTAATTACACATTAGCTCTATGTACTGACAGACTTCAAGAAATTTCTTGGTGACAAAAAGTGGCAACTCTCTTTCAGAGACAGCTGAATGGAAGAGCACATCAACTACCTTATTATTTCAAAGAACATTGGGTCTATCAATGTGCTTTAAAAAAAATCTCAAGAGTATGCACAAAACCAGCCTGCAGAACTACTTTATGAGCAAAAAAGAGCCTCGTTTCTGCCTGCTCCAGGTAGGCCCTGACATCCTCACCTGTCATCACTGCTCTGCTCATCATGCAAGAGGCGCTCCTTGTTTAAGCCTATTTTTTCAAGTTCGTGGGCCAGTTTTTCTAAATCATTGTTCATTTGTTGAGTCTTCAATTTCTCATTCACCAAGTCCTTGCATAGAGAAAGGTACAGTCAGAATTACCATGTAAATAAAACGATGCACTCTTAATCCTAGAAGCGCCGAGACAAGAGTCTTTTGTGGCTACATGACTTGAATAACTCAATGGTAACTCTCCTTCCCATTCAGCTAGACCAGACATCACACTGCAGCTACAGTGTGACTTCACCCTAGGTGTTCACTCCCTTCCTTGTAGGAGCTCCCTTTCCAACTTGGTTTTGAACATTACAGTGAAGGGAAAGGGTTTCAGCCAGAACCAATACTAACATGAAGCATCTGAACAACATTCATTTAACAAAGGCTCCATGACAATCTGCAAGCAACCTTACAGAATTAAGTGTAATATGGTTCTATTATTCCATTTGATTATTATGATTGCATAAATTCTGATTGTCTAACACTTTCCTTACTGTACCCATTACGGATGCTATTAGTATACAGATTAAAGCACAGAAACTACAAAACACAAGATCTTTTTCAAACACACAGGTATCATTTCTTCACATATCAAACAGGTCATGCCAGGAGGTAACTGATTTCTCTTTACCTCTCTTAAAGTGACAAGGGTTTTCTTATCAATGGTGGCTCTTTTCACGAGTTCCTTGTTTTCTTTTTCTAGTTCTTTCAGGCGCACACACGACTCTTTATATACAACTATTTCTTTAAATAGAGATTTATTTTCCCTTTCCAGGTTACTAATCTTGACATTGTTCTCTTCTAAAGTACTGTCTTTGATTTCTGCTTGTTGGCGAAGCCTCTTATTTTCCTTTTCTAGCTGTTTCTTATCCTTTTCCAGTTGAGAAGTCTCTTGCTCTAACAACTTATTCTCCTTTTCCAACTGCTCTAAGCGCTTACTGGAGATCTTCAACTCCTCCAAGTTCTTTTGCAGAGTCTGATTTTCAGACTCCAAATCCTGCAGTTCACTTTCTAATTGCTGAATCTTCTTATTGCTGTTTTCAAGGGCTTTCTGTAGCCTTTGGTTTTCTGTGTCCAGGCCCTGGTAGCTGACTTCCAAGCGTTCCGTCTTCTTAAATGAGGCTTTCATCAGCTCCAGGCTTTTTTTAAGTTGCTCCTTTTCACTCTCCAGCTCCTTGTTTTCTAATTGTAACTGTGCCACTTTAATGCTTGTACACTTCAAGGATTCAATTGTTCTTCTTAACTCTAGATTTTCCTCATCAAGCTGCGAATTCTCCTTTTCTAAGGATTCTAACTGAAAAGTGAGGTTTTTCAGGCTATCCAAAGTCTTTTTCAGTTTCCTGGTTTCCATTTCCAGGTCTGAGTTTTCTTGTTCTAAGGCCTCAATCTTCTCACAAGTGATTTTTAAGGTAGTGATTTTCTTCTGTAATAGCTCATTTTCCTTCTCCAGACGATGCAGCTCATTCTCCAGTTCTTCTGCTCTCTCCCCTTTCTCTTTATAGTGCTCCAGCTCTTTCCTGACTTGTTTCTTCTCAAATTCAACCTTATTTAACTTACTGCTGGTCTCTTTAATGGACTCGTGAAGGATTTTATTTTCCTTTTCAATTTCTTTCATTCTGGCTTCAGCACTGATTTGGGAGCGTTGTCTTAGAGAAGCTACAGTTTGATTCAAGTGTTCATTTTCTTGTTCTAACAGCTTAATCTAATTTGGGTAGAAAAACAGTAAATTCTGGTGAGCAATATGCCAACAAGTAATTATTTCCATATATAAATGGAAAGCTACTAAGAGTAAATGATTCCATCATATTTCTCTTTCATTTTAGGTTAAAACAAGAAATGTCCTTTTACTCTATTTATTTGAATTAAAGTATTTATTTGAAACTTTATACACACTGTGTATGTACACAGGTGCAGGCTTGACAACAAAATAAGTCAAAGTGAATCTTCAAGTCTCTTCCTCTTGGCTATTAGTAGATAACATAAAACCAAAACTAACACAAGCACAAAGCTCAGTCTGCTTCTCAGCATCGTTTCAGTTTCATTGGTGTTTACCAGACTTGGATTATTTCTCTTCAACTCTAATTCCCAGAGCCGTGTGGCCACAAAAAACAAACCTGCAGTCAAGTTCTGAACCAAACCTGACGTGGAGGGAGGTGTGAGAGCCACAAAAGCGCCTTTATTTCACTTGGAAAAAGTACTGTGGGATACGAGGGCATCCTGATCACAGACAGTAACACTTGGGGAAGAAACACAGCAAAGTTCCATTAAGTTTTGAGTTAAAAAGAACCCTTGGACATGATGTTCCACAACAGCTTCCAGAGAAAGTAAATCATATTGGAACTGAGTTATTTTCTTAAGCAACATATTCCCAGATCTACTACAAGGATAAAGGCTGAATTTATGTCTTCATTTTCAGTATTTCAGTGTTTCTTGACTCTTCCAGTTACTCCAAATCACTTGAAACTATTTGGGTGTGTAACAACAGAGAGCAAAATCCAGCAATTTGTTTAGACTGATATTTAAAGAAACACTAATAACAAAGCATAAAGGATGCTTCAACAATAAACTGCTTGGGAGAGAAGCAAAAGTGCTGGTTGCTCTGAGAAAATTATAGACTATTCTTTCATATTCAAGTCTGAATGCAACTATTAATTACAGGGTCTACAGCTCCATCCCAGCAATGATAAACTGTTTTGAAGCCATTAACTAGAAACTAATAAACAGGTGTCTAAAAACACAACTTCCATACAATCACAGAATGGGTTGGGTTGGAAAGGACCTTGAGATCATCCAGTTCCAACCCCTGCCATGTGCAGGGACCCCTTCCACTACAACAGGTTGTTCCAAGCCCCTGTGTCCAACCTGGGCTTGAACACTGCCAGGGATGGGGCAGCCACAGCTTCTCTGGGCACCCTGGGCCAGCATCTCAGCACCCTCACAGGGAAGAGCTTCTGCTTATCTCTGACCTGAACTTCTCCTGTTTCAGTTTAACCCCATCACCCCTTGTCCTATCACTACAGTCCCTAATGAAGAGTCCCTCTCCAGCACCCTTGTAGGCCCCCTTCAGACACTGGAAGGCAGCTCTGAGGTCTTCACGCAGCTTCTCTTCTATCTTACTGCACATGAACAATTCCTTTCCATCAGCTCTGCCTCTAGAATCCAAACTAAACAAAAAATCATGATCAATGCATCCATAATTTTGATGAAATCCAATAAACCTTGTAGAGTTGACTCCCAGAAGTTTCAGCACAGGATTTGTAAAAGACATGAAAGCTGCTGCTAACCCATCACAGCTCCTAAGTATGTTATTTCAAGCAGAAACAGTCCCACTGAAATGTCAGTCCTACTCCAACACGTTTACAACAATTTATGTATGGCTGAATTGGGACTTAGGACTTATTCCAGAAAGTCTTAGTTCTTTTCTCCCTGGAGTACACTTCTAATACAATGAATAAATCAATTTTTATAGCAATTAACACTTCTAAACAAGACAAGCTGGCTTATTTTCTTTAAAGTTATCCCTACTGTTCTCTTTAACTGAAAGTAAAGCTTCAATGCCAAGCTTTTTTTCCTTTCTTTCCTATGTCTGGAATTTTATTTACTGATTAAATTGGGCCTTTAAATCTATCAGGATCTTTGAAATACAACATTCTGTATTTCATAATGCTGTACTTTAAAAAGATGCTGATCTCATCAAGAAGGATCAGTGGAATGTATAAAAGGTAACTGCAGTTCTGATTCTGAAGAACTTGATTACTAAATATGGGGTTTCCAGAAGTTTCCATAACTCCTGTGTCCTAATGACTGCCTTCCACAGGCCCCCTGAATTGCTCTGCAAAGCCCTTGAGAAGGTGTTAGCACCCATTAGACCCAGGAAAACCAGCGACATCCAGAAAACTCCCAAATACAGCTCAAATCTTTTATAAAGACCCAGTTTCTGGTGACCAAAAATACATTCTGCCATCCACCTATAAGCCACAGCTAGAAAACATTCCAGTATAGGGAATATTATGAAGCTGGGTATGAGGGATCCTACCCCAAACAAACAAGACTACGGGTGACACAGGAGGAACGGTCAGCAACAGAGCAGCTCTGCTACACTGGTCTGGTCCCTTTGAGGGACAGGCTGCTGTAATTCTCATTAGTACTCCAGCATTACTTCAAACACTGCCCAGCTGTCTGGAACCTGTTTTCCTCCATTGAGAGGTGCCTGGCTTACCTCCAAAGTTCCCAGTTTTCTGTTTTGGCTGAGCTACGCCCTCTAAGCAACCACAGCAAATGCACAGCCCACGAAAGCCACAGCAGCATTACGGAACACTAAGAGAGTTCTAAAACTAACAGTCAAGCCTCAGCTAAAAATGAGTCATGTCTCTCAGTGCCTGCAGGTCTCAGACAAGCTATTTTGCTGCAGATAGGTCCTTTTGGCAAGTCTGCTACATTGACAATCCCTGAATGCCTGCAAAAAAGCACAGGAAGAGAACAGTACAGCGCAATGCAGCATTAAGACTTTCAATTCTGCTACTCACTTGGCGCTCTGAGTTTTCTCGAAGTGCTTCAAGTGTCTTTTCAAGCTGTGCTTTTTCTTTCATCAAATCCTTACTCAGATTTTGACTGTTCTGAAGACTTTGTTTCTCTTGGCTAATTTCATTCTCTAGCTCTTCAAGCTAGGGAAAAAGAAACAAGCTTTTTACAACGTACTTACACATGACAACAGCATTGCTCTGAGCTGGGTTGGAGGTACTCTTATAAAAACGAATAAAAAGGTTAAAGTTAAGAATAACATGGAATTTTCTATTCTTTATCTGAAACAATTCATCTCTTCTAGGAGTAAATTTCTTTCTGCCAGACTTTTCCCTGGCTCAGTCTGTATCTATAAAGTACTTTTGCATAAGAAAAACATCAGATTTTATTAGGCTCTGGATACCTCTCCAAGCATCTTTTTTTTCTCTTAAAATTCCATTTTAGTGAGATTTAAACTGTTCCTCCAAGTCCCTTTTAACTGACAAGGGTTGAGTGTTTAATTTTACTTAACTCTTTCAAGAGATACTATGATGATTCCTTGGGAATTAAACACAGAGGTTTGTTCTGGCGAATGGTTCCAGCCTGCAAAGCTGCCAGACAACAAAACTGCTCATAAGTGAAAATAGACAAGTGTGATTTTTCTCATAGGTATAAGTTGTAATTAGTCACTTAAAAGCAACAGACACATTGTATTTTTAAAGAATCATCTGCTGGAAGGGTCATATTCTAACTCAAGTCCATTGATGCATTACCCGATCCTAGAGGAGTTCAGACATAACTCAGCTCCCAGGCAGGGGAACACCTTTAGAAACAAGTTATCTGAATCATGCATTATATTGCTGCTAAAGAATACAGAGAAATAAAATCACAAAAGGTAGCAGAATGGAACTTGCAAAAAGCATGGCAACAATTAGGCCGGAACCTGAATGAAATCCTTCTCTTGAGATGAGAATACTAATGTTTGACCAGTCTTCTGCTTCCCTCTCCTTCTTCCCCTCAAACTCAGATGTTCCTGGTCCCTTGCTTAGCAGGCCAGTGCACATTTTATAGGGATATTGGCACTTTCACTGTTTTTTGCAAAGGAGAAGACAGAAGCAGACTATGTGTTCAGGATTCAGAACACATTTTGTTCTACTTTCTGCTGAATTGATCACCATTCAGAACATTGTTTCTAGGGGCAAGTAAGGCAAAGACACATTGCCAGACATCCAGAGTGGTAGGAACAGTGTCAGAAAATCACAAGAATCTACTATTGCTTGCTTCTATAGAATCAGAGAATGGTTTGGGCTGAAAAGGACCTTAAGATCATCCAGTTCCAACCCCCTACCATGGGCAGGGACATCTCACACTAAACCATGCCACCCAAGACTCTGTCCAACCTGGCCTTGAATGCTACCAGGGATGGGGCAGCAACCACAGCTTCTCTGGGCAACCCATTCCAGTGCCTCACCACCCTCACAGTAAAGAACTTCTTCCTTATCTCCAACCTGAACTTCCCCTGTTTCAGTGTGAACCCATCACCCCTTGTCCTATCACTACAGTCTCTGATGAAGAGTTCCTCTCTAGCATCCTTGGAGCCCCCTTCAGACACTGGAAACTGTTCTGAGGTCTCCACGCAGCTTCTCCAGCTGAACAGCCCCAACTTTTCTTGCACATTATATACCTACATCTTATATATATACATTACATAATGTACCTCATATACCTATTCCCTCTTTTGCACACTCCTAGCTTCATTCCAGTACTGTGCAGAAACCCAAAGCAGCACAGAGGCTGCTGCAAAACTCACCATGCTGTTAAGAAATCAGGAAAAGCACAGGAGCGTGGAATACATGAGGGATTTCCTTCAATTTAGGATTTTTAATGATCTCTTTCCCACTCCAAGAATAGCCTAACATCTGAAATATTGCTGAAGAAAAAGCTATTTCATTTCACTCCGCTGTAATTAATTCCCATTTTTTATTCTCTATAAATATCACTAAATGACTCTACTTGATACAGATAATTTGGAGAGTAAAATATTGTAGATCAGCACAGATATATCTGACAAACTCCTCTAATTCACTTGCTCATCAGTTCCCTGGCCCATCTTCTCACTTTCTCAGTTATGAATGAGGATACATGACCAAGTTTTCCGTTTAGCCCTACCACCCTTCACCCCTACACACATAATTTCCCCTACTCAATAATTACAGAAATCAATGTAAGGTTATCAAGTATCTTAAAATACTTTCATTACTTATCATGTCCCCAGTATGTCAGTGATTTTTTCCCCAATGGTGTAACACCATTCTGAATAAAATGGTCACAGACTTACATCAATGAAAAAGCTTACCCAGAAAACACAAAAACCTCTGAGGTGGTTTTCTTTTTTTACCATAAATTTACAAACACTATTCAGGCTCCATTAATACTTTACCTAAACCAACAGCAATTCATAAAACAGCAAGCAGCATCAAGTAACTCATACACAGTTCAAACCAGGCACTGATTATTACCTTTTTGCTAAGTCTTTGGTTTTCTTTTTCCATTTTCAGGATCCTTGAGCTACTGCCTTCTACTGAACCCACTGCACTTTGTAGTTCTTCCACTGTCTTCAGCAAACTTTGGTTTTCCATTTCCAACTTCAGTAACCTGCTTGATGTCAGTTCATTCACTTCATGACCAAGTGATTTCTGTGGCACTGTAAGAGAAAAACACCATTAAAAAAAAGATTACTTATTACCTCGAATTCTTGGGACTTTTCAGTTTTAGGCTTAGGGGGCTGAAGATTTTGACAGTCCTCCAATGCACTCTTGGTGAATAGGGCTAGTCAGGATTAATGACCCACCCTCCTCACCCAACAGTTAACACTGTAGATGCATGAATGGAAATGTTCTACTCATCCTGATGCTCTTAATTACAGCAGAGATTTGTCTCCTGCAACTGAGGATATATCTCTACATTTCCACAAATAATTTGTCTGGATCCAATGAATGACCAAGCACGCTGTGTTGGAAGGTTCAAAACTCTTGCCATAGCTACCTCTGCAAACAATTACTCTGAAAAGCCTTAAAAAGTCTTTTTTAACTTGGAGAATAGTAAAGCAAGATAACTTAAGATCTGTGCTACAGAATCCAGGACCTTAAATGAGCTTCCAAGTTTTCTATTTTATCTATGAAGTTGCAAGTATTACTAGGTTTACCTTCAGAAAGTTCAGTAGTCCTATTTATCTGTTCAAGTTCCCAGCCAAGATGCAATGATTCATCCATACTTTGTTTCTGGGCCATTTCTAGAGTCATATTTTCCTCCATGAGTTCCTCAATCTTCTTCCTGTCCATATCACGCTCCTTAAAAGGTATTTCACATGTAACATTAGAAAAAGGATGTCTCAACACACACAGTATTTTAGTATCAAGAATGCCACAGAGAAAAGCAAAAGTGCATTTTCTGGTGTCCTGACACACAGGGAGTGAAAAAGTATGGAGAACTTGCAACTAGCAAAGAAAATTACACAGAGAAGAACCTCTGTTTAGCAGAACCTATGGCAATGATTACTTGTTTCTTTTTCAAAGTTCACTTCTCTGCAACTATCAGCAAAGAAAGCATACAAAGTATACATGATAATGTATTTATTATAATATGTAATATATCAAATTGATTTTATATTTTAGCATATTTACTTTTTGGAGTAGAACTGGTTAAACCCAGAAATTATTTTGGGAATAACCTTCTGATAAATATGTCACTATACTGCCAGCATTTGAAATCTGAATAACCTCTTGCATCCAAGTATTTAAGTGACAACACACTATCTTCACATAAAAAACCAATGGATCCTGTCATATTTACTAATGAGTCTCTGTAACTCTTATCATCATATTTTAGCTATTACGCACTGTCTTGCCTTTAGGAAGATACTGCTTTTGCAATTTTTCCTCCTCTATAATTCCTTCTCTATAAATTGTTACAGTAATTCAAGACATTCCTTCCTCCTCTCTCCCACTATTGGGACTGGAAGTTCTTCTATTAAAAATGGATATGAAATTCAATGTGCATCAGTTGTCTCTGCCATCCTCCACTTACCATCTCCATATCATGTAATTTAGCTTTTAACTGTAGATTCTCTTTTTCTAACTCGTGTAATTTATCAGAACGGGCTCGGGTCCCCTCTAACTGGTCTTCCAACATTGTCTTTGTTTCTAGCAACACTTGATTGTCTTCCTTTAACTCCTGCAGGAATTAAGCAACAAGAAAAAACTCACAACAGAAGTATTTCCTTTCCACACAAACGCTGATACACATCATAACTGATAACTAGCCTTAGAAAGCTTGCGCTAAAACTATAAGATTTATTTGGAAGCTGTAGTAGACTATTTAAATAAAGCCCCCATATTTAAAGCAATTTCACATAACTAACTTATGAAATCTTCATTAAATGTAAATTTTACATAATTTAAGAGAAATTAAATAGTCCCTAAAGCACACAGGAATAAGTAAGGTGTTCATCAATCAAACCATAAGTACGTCTGTGATTTGAGATGTGATCTGGAAAGATGTATTGCACATATATGGACTACAGCTAAGCAAAAGACTGACATCAAATATAAATTACAGGTGTCAGGCTCAAACAAACAGAATTACTTCACACACCACTGAACTGAATTGTGGAGCTTGTTGCTACATTATTGTGTAGATGTAAAAGGCTTACATGTATGAGAGTTAAGTTACCTAACTCGTGCAAGAGAAGGGCAGAAAGCCCCAAAGTACCACCTCTGAGTGTGATTTTCCTAAGCTGGAGGCTGGAGAGCACAACAGGAAAGCACCATCAAGTGCTTGCCCTTTCCTTTTATTCTCCTCTAAGCATCTGCTATTGGCCACTGTCAAAGACTGGAGGTGGATGGAGATACTCCTTCTCAGTCCCTAATTTATCTTATCACACTGAACTCCTTAGTCTTTGATTTGCAGGCTATGGAGGATAAAACTTGAGAGTAATTTTTCTATAGGCCATAAATCAGCTTTACAACTTACTTAAGCCCAAAGTCAGGACATGATGCTGAAATGCAACCGTGTTCTTAAAATACAACCACAATCAAAGGTCCCAAACGGCTTTGATTTATGTACATAGAGGATTTTTTAAATGACATCTGATGAAAATAATATTGGGTAAAAACATATAGCTGGCAATTTTACTCATGATCTAAAGACAACTTTTCACACTTCAGCTGCAAACTCTGAAATAAAGATCAGTGAACAGAACACAAATATTTATCCTTCATACTCCTCCCTACACAAATATTAACTTATAATTATTATTATGAAGCAAACCCAACTAATTAACATCTGTCTCCATTCAAGCATGCTTGAAAAATCAGAGCTTAAAAGCTGTGAAACATGTAAACAAATTTTAGGGGGTTTTACAGTTTCGACATGTTTTCAGTGATTTCAAATCCTGTACACTACTCTCTTTTCCTTTACCGGGTTTTTTAAACATATGCATTCAGTCCCTCTTACAACAGTAGTAGATACGATCACGACTTAGAAAGTCATTCATGTCAGATGGTTTTCAAGTAGCTCCTACACAAAGGTGTTCTAAGATGCATTATTAAGCTCATGCTAATGCTTACCACTCAAGAGTACCTGATTTTCCAACAGCCCCAGGTACGCTAAACTACTGCATCATGTAGGTAACAGCCAACAAACTTTGAGGAAATTTGGGAACATAAATCACAGCACTGGACCTTTATCACTGAGCTCGTGCTGAACAGCAACATCTTGTTTAAAGTATGTCGAGCACTGAGAAAAGATCCACAGCTGGAATGTGGTTCCCAGCCTGTGTTTTTAAGTGGTGTGTGAGGGCAGGTTTGGAGCCTCCTAAGAATGGATGCTTCAGTGACAGCTACTGAGGTATGTATTTGGTATATCTTGAGAAAGCTTCTTCCAATTTCATCAGATCATTTCACATTACATAGTAAGATGGTAAAATTAATTTCCACAAGCAAGGCTAAGAACAGGTCATCTTGAAAATAATAAAAGCCTTGGGAACCATGACATTTTAACAACCTCTAACAACATCTTGACCTGCACCATGCACCTATCTCTCAGTACACTCCATTGTTAGCTTTTTTTACATTGCAGTTCCCTTGGAAAAACTCTCCATCTAATTTTCCATTAAAAAACAAGTAATTCCCATACTGCTTGGTATGCTTTATTTCTCAATAAAGCCACTAGAAATTTTAGATGAAGGATCTACATTGAACATCAAAAATATTTGGGTTTTGCTTTGCAGTCTTCCCCTTCTCATTATCATCAGCTTGTATCAGTAGTAGCTATTTCATGCTGTGACATATGAAGTATACATTCATTAAAGGTTTCAACTCATTCTAGAGGATGCTCTATCATTGGTCATTAGTATTATGACATTTTTCAGATGCAATTACTAGATCATTGGGGATATTGTATCATGTCTAGGCAGCAGTTCAGTGGGAAGAGAATCTGGAGGTTATCACAGATCACAATGTTGAGGTGTTGCTTTGGAGTTCCTACACTGGAAGGTGCAGAGAAAACACAGAATTCAGAACTGGTAAAGCCATCATTAAAGTATGAAAGGCTGCTGTAAAAAGCTGCTATAAAAGGCTGTGGACACCTCATCACCCAGGTCCTAAAGCCCTGGCTAGCACCAAGCTTTTATTTGGAGGGGAATGGGTATATAAAAAATACCATGCTTAAAGCAGAAGAACTGAATGAACGCCTGCGATCCTATCCAGGCCCTAATCCAAGGGGCCACATTAAATGAAGAAGTTATGTACAGATATTCCATGCCACAACCTAGCCTACTATCTTGGTTTTGCTTTTCAGTCTTTTTGACTCTGAAGAAAGGGCTTCATACCAGTATCTCAGCAACTACATCTAGGCAACATCATATTTTTCCAACAAGCATTCGTTTCGAGTCCTTCCAGGTTTTCTAAGAGTTTCTTTTTTTCAATAAACACCTTGAAAATGCCTTTAAACTTACATTAGTTTTGACTTCCACAAATGTTTCTTTCACAAATTCTGCCGCCTTGACATTCACCCAACAATTTGGCCATTTACAGGCAGAATTACGGCCTGATAAAATCCTGCATGCTGATGACTGGTTTCCTAAACTCCTAATTCATGACAGAACTGTAGGTGCCTCTTGGCTGGTATCAGTGTATGTCTTTTTAGTATATTTTACCCATGGAATGCAGTCATCCTACACTTATTTATATGTATAGCCACTATTTCCTCAACACTTGGAAAATTACCTTCTCTTAGAAGACCCGCAAGAGGAGAAATGAATTATCACATTTATAGCCTAATTTTAAGTAATTCCTTCTTGGATTTCTCAATATCCTAAACAGAGGCTCCTACTGATCTTGCTGGCTTAGAGCTAGGGTGAATACTGCTGACTTCAAATTAGACTGCATGCCATTAGACACAGGGACTCTTCCCTAAAAACTGTTACTTATCACAAAGACTGACTATCATACATCCCAGAGCCAGAAGCTGTGACGTTGTTTTTACATCCCAATGTTTCAGTCATCAAAATAACTTTGAGAAAGCCAGACCGAACACAAAATGATGGTTATTCAGTGGGTTTTTTCCTTACTATACCTCCACTCTAGCTTTGTAGAACTCAATATCATGCAGCCTCTCTTTATAGCGGCCGACTTCACTTTCAAGCTTGTCGACTCGAATTGCCTTCTCACGAAGGGCATCTAATTCATCTCTATACACTCGGGCAGAACGGGCATCTGAGAGTAAATTCATATTCTAGAAAATACAAAAACACAGAAATTAAAGGCAAGAATACTGGGCAGTACATGCTGAGGGGTAATATGTTTGCTTCAGTACTTAAGTTGGGGTAATGCAGGGGGATATACATTAATACTGACAAGGGTAAAGAAAAAAACGTGTATTTTATAAGTCAGATATAAGGAATAGTTCTTTACTGTGAGGGTGATAAGGCACTGGAACAGGTTGCCCAAAGAAGTGGTGAATGCCCCACACCTGGCAGTGTTCAAGGCTAGGTTGGACGGAGTGTTGGGTGACGTGGTTCAGTGCAAGGTGTCCCTGCCCATGGCAGGGGATTGGAACTGGATGACCTTAAGGTTCCTTCCTTCCAGCCCAAGCCACTCTATGATTTGATGTTCAGAGTGCAAAATGAAGAAATGCATGAAAACATACTTTCTAAGACAAAGAGAGGGGGGGAGGAAGGGGAATTGTTCTGGTGGTGGCCACTTTTTTCTCCCCCTTTTTTTGTTAAACAATACATCTGCAAACCCTGTACCTCTTGCTGAAGTCTCTTTAGTTCAGCTTCCATCTGCTCAAGCTCCTGCTTACAGTCAAGCAACTGCTCAGTCTTTTCCTCACTTAAAAGAGAAAACACAAACCAGTTGGATGTAACTGCAAAACGTGGTTAAACATCATCTCATTTGACAACAAAACGCTAGGATTTGTGAGTGTCCTGGGTTCAGCTTAGGCTAATTTCAAAATATACATTGAAAAGGTCCAAATATTTCCCAGGAGAACCAGACAGTGACCGCTGATACACCCTGTCACAGAGCAGCTAAAGCCAACTCACAAAGCACCTTTAGATTCTTGTTATTTTTCCTAGGGAGAAGAATGAAGGTTTTCAGATGCCTTTATCCATTAAAAGAATGAGGAACTTCACAACCTTAGTTTTATGAAATGCTTAATGCATTTCAATTTTATGGAAACACCACGGTGTCTGTTTTAGTCTATGGAGATCTCTGTAATAAGAAAAACATAGAATCCTACAACTTTTACAGGACTAATTCTTCACTTTCAGCTTCTCAATACTCAACAAATGAGCTCATGAAACACTAAGTGCAAAGGAAATATTCAATTCTCTCAAAGACATGGAATACCCAGTGTTCAAAGTTCAACTGCACCTCACAACAACCAGTACTCACTGTTGAAAAAACCTGCCATATCCAATAGTTCAGATCTATCAAAGATAGACTGCATAGTCAAACATGTTACTGTATTATTTAATGTTCTGGAATACAAATATGAAACAAAAAGGAGGAAATAAGAGAATTTAATGGATTGAAGCATACAATACAATCTAAAAGTCATCATACTAATGAAAAATATATTTGTTTTAAACAAAACTAGACCAGTTGTTTTTAAAAATGAGCCAAATCTCACCATGAATTATGTTTCTTGACAGCCTCCAAGTATACAAAGGTTCATCTATGCATAGCTGACTGTGCACAGCAGATACCAGAGCTTTCCCTCTGCATCGGTGTTCAGAAACCATACAGGAATACAAATGTATTCTCTGCTATGTTAGATCACTGTAACTTTCCTATTAACATTCATATTCCTGTATTGTTGTTCTCCACAGAAAGACACAGGATGCAATATAGAAAATTAGGTGTGCAATTTCCAGTTCTGGGGTTTCTCTATTACAAGCCTCAAATAGCTGTTTTGCATCCAACTGAAAGAACCATCTTTACAGACCCTTTGTATGAAACTGTATTAGCTGCAGTGCCTCTTAAACCAGGTTCATTGCCAAAACCAGATTATAAATAGGTTTTCAGCTGAACATTTTCAACTCTGGAATGAATCTAATTTTAAATTTATCAAATCCACTCAGCATTTAATACCAAATGCCACATACATAAGTTAATTCATCAAAGTCTAGTATTTTAAATATACTGCTATGCATAAAGGAAATTTATTTACGAACTGAATTCAAGTAGAGTGCAAAATGTGAGATGTTCTGAGCCATCACTGGTGCCCTAATTGCATGCTTCAGCTCCAGACTAGAGAGGATTGTACTAAATTATACAGAGCATAGCAGTGTGCAGTGTTTAGGCTATCTATTAACTGTCAATCAAACTAATAACAGCAATTTTTTCACTAATTTTCTTGGTGCAGCTGTTTATAGAATATCCTGGGCGGGCTCATTTCAGTAGACACATAATAATACAGACATCAGGAAAAAAAAGAGCCCTATCTTTTTGTCCTCTATTCTTCATGAAGACCAGGATGTAGTGGGGGAAGGGGATGCTCTGAGTAAATCAACCAGATACTTAACCCAGCCAGCTAGAGATGATCTGATCACAAACGCTGCTAAGAGCAGACCAGTGAGCTGGTAATTGACTTCTGCTACCTTCAACTTTCCATTTAATTCTACCAGTTTCCTCTCTCCATGAGATATGATGGATTGAAAGAAAAATCTCTTTATTTATGCTGTTTCTAAACTATATCCAGCTGTTTTACATACTGAATCTCTTCAGATGTGATGTTTGTATTTTAAGTTCAGATTGCACAGACTTCTGCTAAAACAACATTACACATTGCTATAGGGAGAAACAGGTTCTCCACTTGACAGTTACTGTTCTCTAACGCTTCACTACTGCTCAGATTTGCTTCAAGACTATGAAGACAGAGTAAGTACCCACTTACTCAACTATCTTTCTTCATAAAATACCAGGGATAAAAGGAGGTTTTAATGAAAATGTGAAAAACAAAGACCTTTGTTACAACGGGACTAATTTTTCACTTGGATGAGGTGAAGGAGGGGAATATACCCCTAGCTAAGAGGTCACCATCAGTAGGAAAATAGGGCAAACCCTTAACTAGATGAATGTAAAAGCTGGAAACTGTAAGAAACCATAACTGACCCAAGCTATGGAATTTACTCCTTTTACAAACTATATATTCCTTAAACATAAATGACCACCCCTGACAGTAAACTTAAGGTCTGTTTCACTGCATCCGGGTTTGCAGTGGGTCAAGAGATTCAGAGGAGTTTGGTTTGCAGAATTCCCTTTCTTTCTTTCATTTTTATCTGTAAAGGGGCATGGCACTCTACAGTTTTCTCTGTAGAGTGAAACAGCACTGAAGGACATGAGCAAACAAGTGTTGTGCAGACAAGGGATCTTCTACACAGAAAGAAACAAAGAGATGGGGGACAGGAAATTAATGATAAATTCTTCCTATCTGCAACAAGTGAAGATGTTTCATAAACCATAAATGAACCACAGATGACTATTTCTTACTCTATTTCCAACAAGAAACAGGTAACTCAATCATGCTGCTGATCAGGAATCGCTACAGCACAATCTCCTTTTAAAAAGGATGTTTTTGTCACTAATCCTGGAATGCTGAAGACACATCTCTTGCTTTCAGTCCCTACCTGCCTGCGATGTAATTGTTCTTGAGTGTCACCCCATAACTGCCTCAAGTGCAGAGCTATTGTCTTAGAAGCATATATAAACACAGATACATTAAAACTACAGTCAGACAGTCATTAATGGTAATGAACAACAGAGGAAGCACAAAGAACTTGCCTCTGAAACAACAATATGGAGGCAATATGTAAGAGAAGAGGCAAGGCTGCATTAGATTAGCCGTTTTTCTAAAAGACAAACAGTTTATGTAGAACAAAGAGCTCAGTACTGCATTGTAACATGCTCAAGGGATTGCTCAAACACAGTCAGTTCAGAGTACAAAAGGCACAAAATTAGCACAGCACCAGTTCACTGATTTCCATGTGTTTATGGTTAAAGCATTAATATAATTCATAAGACAAATTAAGACAAACACAGATGAAAAGTTGCATTTGTCACACTGGTCCCCAGATATGTTCACATTATAAACTATGCTTCCTGGGGTGCAGTAAGCAAAAAAAAAGCATTTAAAACTGTAATTTAACACCTGAAAGAACGAAGGATTTGTCTAGAGGGAACTACTACTGTGTGAAATAAACAACATTTAAATCCCTGTCATTCTGAACACACTCCTGTGATGTACATGTACTCACAGCTCTTGCCTAAGCCTTCTTATCTTTGCTTTGGCATCTGCTAGCTCTACTGAGAGGTGCTGTCTGCTTTCAGTGCGCTTCATGCCAGGAGATCCACAAGGTGATTGTGCTGCTGATGCGTGAGGTAGGAAACGGAGACAGTCCCGTTCTTCCGAGAGTTCTATGATAGTCTAAGGAGTTTTAAAAATAAAGAGATAAAGCAATACAAAACTGCATTCAGAGAGCCTTTTATGTCAGAAACTGCCATAATTCACTGCCTCAATTAATCAAAGAATAATGGAAAAGTTTTGCCCTAGAAGAAGTCAGAAGCCCTAAAACACACCTCTGTTCCTAAAGCAAATCAAAAGCAAACACCTCTAACAGTACCATTTGACTGTTCTTAAACTACTCATATTTCACCTTTTAAGTCCACAAAACTATCAGTGCTCAGAATGGATTTGGTCATGAAAGGGCATGAATTCCTTGAACATGAGGATAAACATGTATCTCTACAGAAACTGGTGTTCAGTGAGCAACAGCATCCTTGCCAAATGAGTAAAGCATCAGCCCTATAGGAATATTCCTAGTTCATCCTATACATAAAGGTGTTATCCTAATATGAAGATCTCTTGTATTTTAAAGTTACTTTTCCTTTTTGTTGCAGAAAAGCATTACCACACATTGTCTGGCCTCACTGTCCAGTTTCTGTTTTACTCATTAAGGCTGTGAACTGGACAGACAGTTGATGTCAAAGGAACATTTGGAATAACTGGAACATGAACATATCCACACTCTACTGGGACCACCATAAATTGCAGGTTTTATTTAATACACTTCTGTTTCTTGATTCTCACACAGAACAGTGACTGTACCACATGCTAAGCTTGTAAAAGCTCCTTCTCCTAGTACGGATCCTGCTCCAGTTCAAACCTGTATAACAGGATACAGTAATGTGACAGACGTCTTTCAGTGAATGGCCTGCAAACTGTTTAGTGAATCCTGGAAAGTTCAGCTGATACAGCTTTGGATTTTCTGTTTCTAGCTACAGAGGAAGGTTATTTAAAGTTGTTACAGACTCTGGTTACATGGAGAAGATCATCTGCTATGACCTTTCCGAGTTTGTCACAGTATTCAACAACTAGTATGCACACCAACTCTACCTGAAACAGCTTTCTGGCAGTAAGGAATCCTTGCTTATATATGCTAGCAGAACACATATTAAACTATTAGTTATAAAAGTGGTAAGCTGGATCATCTTAGAAGAATTTCTGATACTTCTCTTAAGCAAAAAACCACATCCATACCTCTGAGTGCTCATCTCTTTCATCTATAAGCCTTTTTAAATGTAATGCCATATTTTTCAAGAGAGGTTCAACATACTCTTGTGTCAGTACAATGACATCCATCCACTGGAGATCAAACACATTTTCCTGATTATGAGTTACCTGCACGGAATGAAATGGAAGAGAAAAACCATTCCCTTTAAATTATGAGATAGAAAGGAAGCATAAAGAAAATAAGGCTGAAACTTTATGGGTTAAACTCTCTAGACAAGGTATGGAAAACCATTTAAAATAGATTAAACTGTAGGAATGGAATACTTCAAAGTAGCACCTTGTACTTCTACCAAAATGAGAAGCAAAAGGTGACTATGACTTAGTATCTATTACATAGCACATACATGGGATTAGAAGTATACTTTATAAATAAATTTGCACATGACAAATTCACTAAACTACAATAAGAATTTCTTGGAGCAACAAACTTGCTCCCTGGTCCTGCTTTAACAATGTAGGCCAAAAACCCCTCAATCATGAAATGTTTCTGTGAACCACGTTAAAAAATGAGGGCATTTTTGGCTTACTAAAACCACTTGGTATACAAATCACATACTTGATTTACTTGGTTTTGAACAAATGTGATTAATCTTCCTACAACACAACATTCCACCTCCAAATAAGTTAAAAGCACAGAAAACCCCAATATACCTCTTGAATATGGGCTGCAACAGCTGCTCTAGTGTCAAAATCCAGACCTTGGATTCTTTCAATAAATTCTTCCTTTTTCTGACACTAAAAATAAAGACATCTATTTTATATACATTTTTACATATATACCTGTATTTTCATTCTTCCTTTGCATATCTAAGAGCTAAAATAATAAAGCTGACACAATATCACATTACTGAATTATTATCCAGTAATCTTGTAGACCAATAAATACTTGGTTTATGCCGTGTTACAGTAACTATAACTTTCAACACTACCAAAATTATAAAGAAAAAACAGATATTGAAATGGGGCAAGGAAGAGATTTCTTAAAATAGACACTTGTTCACGTTTTATGATAGTGAGTTCCACAGGAATTTTTTCAGTGTCCTCCTTTAGTACTCAATTATTTAAGTCGTTATGAACATATAACTGGCTCTATTTTTTTCACTTTAATTAGCTGAATGGTACAAATTTCCCTAATAAGAACATCAGCTCATCCAAAAAGTTCATTAAATACGAGAAACACTATTAGTAAGATTTATCAGTAAGATAATTGGAAGTAATACTTCACCATTTTCTTCCTTTCCTTATGGCATCAGGTAAATAACAATATTACAATTAATCAATTAATAACTATTAGAAATTGTACATAGAGTTTGCTATATTTGTACAATAAAACATGAGATGCTGTAGCCGTTTTAACTGTAAGATCTGTATTTTCCAGGAAGGCAATAGTACCAATACAGAAAGGAAGGTCAAAGCATTAAAATAGTACGAAAAGAGATCTGTAACACTTAAAACTATTTCACACAGACATCAACATCATTAAACTTACCTGAACTGCACAACCAAGTAAAAGCAGAAGGAGTTTTTTTATTTCTTCGGTACCTGGCTCTAAGAGGAAAACAGAACTGTAAGAAAATGGTAGGCGTAAACTAGGAATTTGAGCTTCCTGCCCTACCCCTCAGAAAACACCAGGTTTTCTCTTTGTTTTCATGTAACTTATGATAACCTAGTTTACAAAGCAAAAAGATGAATAAAACCCCATTTTGCCAGCTTTCAACTCAGTCCTTTTTGCCATTCAACTGCCAACTTTCAGTGTTAACAAACAGCTTAACAGCCATAACATCTTTAAGTGGAAAAACCCACAGCATTTCAGCCCTTTGTAAGGCAGAAGTTGTGAGTGACATTTTCAGAAGTGCTCTGGAGACCTACAATCACATTTTCAACTGTAATCTCAGATATCTCAAGATAGTTCTAACAAGTACTTCAATTATCTGACACCCCCAGGCTGTAAGAGTTGGGTGATGAGTTCATTTGAATTATTTTTAAAGCTGTATTAGAATCTGCACATCTAAAAATCAAAATATATTTCCACATCTGGCTTTAAGCATCTTAATCTCCTAAAGAAGCTTAAGTTAAAGGACTCCGTTTACAGATTACAGTGAAGATGTTTCTTATTTTTTGCATTTGAAACATCCTCATCTTGCTACTACATATATGCTGTATCTAGAATGTAAATGCCATAAAGCAACCAATTTAAGGATGACAAAATAGCTTGGGCTGGTTGGAATTAAATTCTATATGCTCACATATCATTTAGCTTTACTGAAACAGAAAACACTATCCATGTGGCTATCTAGGAATAAAAAGACCCTAACAGGATCCTTTCTCCAATATAATCTGAGTTTCAGCCAGTAGTTTATTTTCCTGTTAGCTAACCAGACAAAAGCTATGCTCTCAAATATAATAATGCTGAGTCTGGCTAGAAACCTGACTTCTGTTCTGCAAAACTCTGTGACACAGCTGGTATAACTACTCCTGATACCAAGAGTCACACTCAGTCCAAATACCAAACAGCGAATGTCTAGCATATAATAAAGTATTCACAGTCATTCTGGAACCTGATCTAAGTTACTGAAGTCCCTTCTTTTGAAGGACACAGCTGGTAATCACAGACTATCTCCAATGATCGCAAGGGGTAACAGTTGGACTCAATGATCTTAAAGGTCTTTTCCAACCTAGTTGATTCTATGATGACTATAAGCATCAAAAAGAAAACTCATTGGAACCTTCTTTCTGAAATGGCAACTTGCAATCTTTTTCTACACTTGTCAACTAAGGCTATTTTGGATGAACCTCCACATGAGATAGATGTAACTATTCACTTACAAGCAAACTGTCTTTTGCTTTGATCCACAGTATTTTGCTAGCGAATTAAATGTCAACTCCTTCTCAAAAAGTTACAGATATGAGGCAATCTTGATCAAAAGAGGAAATTAAAAAGAAATCAAGAAAACACCTAAAAGGACATAAAACTCAATGTTTATTACTAGCTTTCAGTGAAGAGTCAAGCCTGCTGCCGTAAAGCAGAGATGAAAGATAAATGTTAAGCTTCTCCACCTTCCTTATGGCTCCAGTTCTGTGTGCATTATAATATTAAGTATATTTCAAGACTGACTGAACCTGCTTTTGTTAGAGGGAAGTGTGTATAATCCCTATGAACATGGAACTTTTAAGTTTTCCAAAAGAGGTTTGTCAAGTAAATAGGTTACAAAGAACATGAGCTCAAATGGGAGAGCCTTAATCATTTATAGAGACTTCTTGCCTCCCAAAGACTCGTGCTGGGAAGCTTTTTGCACAGAAACAGAAAACATCAAGGAACATATTTCATCAGAAGCTCACTACTTCAGCTAAAGAAGGGGAATTCCACCTGGCTGCCTGTCTTGATCAATGAAGGTTAACCAGGATACTGCAGTTGAAGGAATCCATCCAAGCATCTCGCATCCTACATTCATTTATCCTAATAAATTCAGCACTTCTTTTCTCCTTTTTTTAAAGCAATCCCTGAACTCCTCCTTTTACACTCTGCTTCAGCATCTCTTGACCACCTTTTAAAAGCCTACATGAATATTGTTTCCATGTCTCTCCCCATATTGCCTGAGGAAACATGGCAAAATACTGAACAACCTCAGCTTCCCACTGTTACCAAGCATCTTCTATGGTTTTCTTCCTTTTTTTTTTGTCCCCATTACAAATACAAAAATAGATCATTCTCTCCCACACCCTCCAAGTTGCTACTTGAACTTTGTCCCTATCCTACCCTGTCCTCCTTTGATCTTCCTTGCACTCACTCTTATCCCTGACTTCCATCCCCTCTGTAGCTGTCCATCCTCCTCAGGCTTGCTCCCTCAGAAACACAAACTTGTTTTAATCCTCCCTCTTCCCCCATTAAAGAACATTCACCTTGTTATCTTCTTTCTCCTTTTCCTCTGTAATTTAACTTCACATTTACAGTCACAGTCTGTAGCACTTCTCCTCCAGTTCTCTCCTCCAACTGGCTTCCTGCCAATTAGCTCCACTGAAATGTTTCCTGATCAAGTCTCTAATGACCTCTTTTTTACACCACAGCTCAAATCTAGCATTCTAGCTGCATTTTCCCTGGTTAGCCAACTGCCTCTGATACAGCCAAACACGTTTCTCTTCCTGAGATCGTACCTGCCCTGGCCTTCTGCAATTTGTCATCCTCTGGCATTTCTCTAATAATCATTCCTGAAGCGCAAAGGGGAAAAACTGGGAGACATCCCTGTGAAAAATCACAGCTACAGCCTAAGCTTTAGTGGACCAAATCCAAATCATTATCAGAGAATCGACTTTTACTATGGGGACTGGCCTTGGTGCAATCAGATTTGCACAGCAAGTCTCTGAAAAGGTCACTGAGGTTTGATTTCACTACACTTCCCACCAAAGGAAAAAGCTTTAAAATCCCTGTAGGGATGAGGCCCACTTCAAGCTGACACTGCGAGAGCAGGCCTAAGTTTCAAAGGGGAAAGGTTCTGGATGGCACCCAAGAGACCAGGTCTATCTTCTGATTCAGATCAAACTCTCTGATGAACCCAGGCAGGAATCTGAAACATCTTCAGGAATACTGTATGTACACAGCACTTCTTTTTCCAATATGTGGGCTATGCTACAGTAAAGTCTGTATTTTCTCACAAATCCAGTAACATCTCCACAGGAGAGCAGGGCATACACCAGCAGAGGTTCGAGCTGCCAAACCACAAAAGCTGCATAGACTTAGCTGAGGTCCCCAAACAGGAAGAAGCCTCTGTTTTCATGACTAAAGAACAGATTTCTATGTATACAACTGATTACTGCATTAGCTCCGTGGGGGTTTGTAGTGCATTTTAAATAAGACTTCATCTTATACGATAAAATATTGTTAAGACAAGTTTTGTTTCAGCATCTTGAAGAGACTAAAAAATATCACTGCAAAAACAATACTATGACCTGGGGTTTTTTAATCTGTTTTTCCACTAAATCTGGTTTCTAGGCAAAGCCATGAAGGCTTTTGAAAACCTTAAGAAAGCCTGGAATCAAACTATAAAAGCACAATGCATTCTATGCTTTTGGAAAAGAAGAGTCCACATTCACACTTCTTTGCGCATATGACAGACTACAGCATCTACACATAGAGAAACTTAAAAGGCTGTGACCTCTGAAGCAAAAGCAGCAATATTCAAAAGCAGCAAGTGAAAAATCAAACAAATCAGGATACCTACAGAAATGGCATATATGCAGATGAGATATGGAAAGTATCAATGTTATGAACCCTGGAACTGAAAAGCAAAGTAACACAGATGGGGCTTCTTGCTCATGAGAAGAATCTTGTCCCACATACACAGAAGCATGGCATATAAGACATCTTAAATGAATAAAAACAGCCAGGGGAAGCTACACAGCCTGTTAGAGTAGTTCCTAACCTCTCTGCTGAGGTGCTAGAACATCAGAAGTAGAACACCTGGGACACATTAGACCCAAGTAAATAAATTCTGCCCAATCCATAGTGGCTCCATGCAGGCCAGGTGTGTCTGCTCCGTGCTTCTGGAATTGAGAGCATGGTGCAGAGATTCCCAAGTGGCTGTGGATAGTCAGCTGGGTCCACACAGGCTAATTTTCTTGGTCTGAAAATTGCAACTCTCAGAGCTGGAAGCAGAGAAGGTGGGAGCATGGAGAAGACAGTATCAGTTCAGGGGAGAAAGCAAGAAGGTCATTGCAATATTTTTCAGGTAATGATGCAAGAGAAGCAGGAGAGTTTTGGGGAAGGAAAAACAAGGATTAGGACTTGGATCATGTGAGATGCATTGAACTGCTTCTTCTCTCAGGGGGGCTCAGGTAAAGAAAGTTGAAAGTGTGGTAACTGGGAACACATGAAACTTATACTTTGTTGTCTCAGTGGCTCACTGGTTGCTTGGGAATGCACTTCCTTTCAGTATAAATCCTAATGACAGCCAGTGCTGAGGTTTGGACAGAACACATTATTGTAAAGTGTGGACCTCGGTGTGAACAAAGAAAATGTTACTCATCATTATGAAACCCCTTATTTGCTACAAGTATTTACACAACCTTCTGTTGAAAGGCTCAGTCCTACATGAATGCTATTTCCAGTGAAATGGTATAATAAGTATGTGAATTTTCATCTGAGTTAAAACCAAACTTACCAGAAAAAGGATTCTTGCCAATTATTAATACATTTGGCAAAGACATCATGATCAGCTGCTGCAAATTCTCCTACAAAAGTTAATTAAAATATTGTTTTAATCATATGCATTGAATAAAAACAAACATCAAATACTAACCATCACTGAAGAGAAATTACATTACATACACTGTATTACATTAAGTAGTTTAAAATGTTTCCGGTCTTAATACACACATGTTCAATACTTAATTATTTGGACTCTAATTCAAAAGAAAAACAACAAGCCAAACTTACAACTATGAATTACTTGTACAAAAGCCTTGTTTCACTGGTTTGCAAGATCATCACAACATTGTAAAACCCTTTCATGGCAATGAGCTGGCTAACGGATCTTGAGTCAACTACAGCCCGTGTCTCAGAAGGTAGCAAACCCCTTTAAGTTATGAGTGATCATGTTTCTCTTGCTGGCTCATTGATATAAGATTTATTTTATTGGCTCTCAGTTCCATTTACAGTCCCAAAGATCAATTTCCCCTATTTCATGTCTATTGTCTCAGTGGCCCTGCCAAAACATGGACGTGAAAAGTAGGGGGTTTGCTGCAGTTATGCTGGCAAAATCCTAACTATAAAGGTACAAACCCTTATTTGCATGATCAAGCAGAGTTTAGTTTGCTCAAAGCAGCAGCTCTGCCCACCTATTCCACAGATTGCATCAATGCATAGCCCCTGTCAGCCAGTAGTGGCTGTAATCAGGTCAAATCCCCAGTCTAGACAGAGCCTAATTCTTCTGAAGCAGAATGGTCTTCCTCCTGTTCCCAGATGTTTATTCACAGCAGATGCCATCCCATCAGCAGCTTTTTGTTTTTCCACAGTGACATTCTCATCAACAGATAAAATGTCCATATTCATAAGCAATGTATTCCAAAACCACCCCTTTTTTTACATCCAAAAGGCACAAATCAGGTGTCATATTGTAAACTAAAAATCTAACCTAAAAGTCAACTCATTTTGTGCCAAATTTGAAAAATGACAATATTCTTGGAAAACACCTGTAGAAATTATCACCTGTAATATCACACATACCTGTATATCAGTTAGTGTAACACACAGAATCATAGAATAGTTAGGGTTGGAAAGGACCTTATGCTCACCCAGTTCCAACCCCCTTGCCATGGGCAGGGACACCTCACACTAAACCATGGCACCCAAGGCTCTGACCAACCTGGCCGTGAACACTGCCAGGGATGGAACATTCACGACCTCCCTGGGCAACCCATTCCAGTGCCTCACCACCCTCACAGGAAAGAACTTCCTCCTTAGATCCAATCTAAACTTCCCCTGTTTCAGTTTGAACCCGTTACCCCTTGTCCTATCACTACAGTCCCTGATGAAGAGTCCCTCCCCAGCATCCCTATAGCCCCCTTCAGACACTGGAAGCTGCTCTGAGGTCTCCACGCAGCTTCTCTTCTCCAGGCTGAACAGCCCCAACTTTCTCAGCCTGTCTTCATACAGGAGGTGCTCCAGCCCCTGATCATCCTCGTGGCCTCCTCTGGACTTTTTCCAACAGTTCCATGTCCTTTTTATGTTGAGGACACCAGAACTGCAAGTGAGGTCTCATGAGAGCAGAGCAGAGGGGCAGGATTACCCGACCCTGCTGGTCACGCTCCTTTTGATGCAGCCCAGGATACAGTTGGCTTTCTGTCTGCGAGCGCACACTGAAGCCGCCTCATGTTCATTTTCTCATCAACCAGCACCCCCAAGTCCTTCTCCGCAGGGCTGCTCTGAATCTCTTCTCTGCCCAACCTGCAGCTGTGCCTGGGATTGCTCTGACTCAGGTGTAGGACCTTGCACTTGGTATGGTTAAACTCCATGAGGTTGGCATCAGCCCACTCACAAGCATGTCGAGGTCCCTCTGCATGGCATTCCTTCCCTCCAGGGTATCAACCGAACCACACAGCTCGGTGTCATCGGCAAACTTGCTGAGGGCGCACTCAATCCCACTCTCCATGGCAGCAACAAAGATGTTGAACAAGACCGGTCCCAACACTGATCCCTGAGGGACACCACTCGTTACTGGTCTCCAGCCGGACACTGAGCCATTGACCACAACTCTTTGTGTGCGGCCATCCAGCCAGTTCTTTATCCACCCAGTGGTCCATCCATCAAATTGATGTCTCTCCAATTCAGAGACAAGGATGTTGTGTGGGACAGTGTCGAACGCTTTGCACAAGTCCAGGTAGCTGACATCAACTGCTCTACCCCTGTCCACCAGTTCTGTAGCCCCATCATAGAAGGCCACCAAGTTGGCCAGGCAGGATTTCCCCTTAGTGAAGCCCTGCTGGCTGTCACCAAGCACCTTGTTGATTTTCATGTGCCTTAGCATGCCTTCCAGGAGAATCTGCTCCAAGACTTTGCCAGGCACAGAGGTGAGACTGACTGGTCTGTAATTCCGCAGGTCATCCAATTTCCCCTTCTTGAAAATGGGGGTACATAAAAAAATCATATCTGAATTAATACTAGACTGAAAAACACATACTCTGATTGCACACACCTAAGACATTATGAGAAGGGAGAAAATGGCTTTGACCTACTCAAACATCATGAATTTCAAACATTACTTTCGTATCCTGAGATCTCAACAAAGCCAATTTTCAAACAAAAAAAAAAACAAATATGAAGTGCCCCAAAGGAAGTTTTAAATCAATAAAGAACAGGTAAAATATAAGGAATTCAATGAGTATTTATAGATACTACAAATGAAAATTACATATGTTAAGAAGTGGGGACTTGGCGGCTTTTTTGTTTTGTTATAATAGCCCAAATAATTCCATGATGCTTATCATTATGTATTATTATTATAAAGCTTTTCTTATTGTGAAGCACAGTACAAGCAGGGGTAACCAAAAGATGTATCTTCTAAGGATCAATGCCATTATCACCTCTTCTTACAACACCTTTACCCTGCTTCAAAGATGTCTGCCACCTTTTCTGTCACACGGTGCTAACTTCATCAGTAAGCTTGCTGCAACTGCTCTCCATTTGTGTTTATTCTATTAAAAACCTGCAATTGGAACTCGTGTGTCCCAAAATTCACATATTTCACTGTTGTTTAACCTGTAAAAATAAACTAAACCTATTTACAGAATCCTGCTTGTACAAACTTGTAGTGTTCATTAGCATTTATTCTATTAAAGATTTGCACATCATCTGCCAAATGAGGCTGACAAGGCACTCATGGGGCTCACTATTAAACCTCCCAAGCCCACCAAAACTTATAAGGGGATCAGTTCTCCTGAATCAGCTGCTGAGAACACCTCCACACACCTACAGGCTCAAAAGACTCGTTTGGGACCTAGTAAGATGCTGAAAGCAAATAAAGCAGCTTCCTTGGTAAAAAGACCTGCAATCCTAACTACAAAGAAGAACAAAGCTGACACAGGAACCAAAACCCTTGTATAATCTCACATAACATTCTAATTTTCAATGTTGTGCAAGTGCAGGTTTTTTGATAAATATATTTAACACACTAATGGAATAATTTGCTAAACAAATGTTTTCCACAGGTGGTATAAAAACACATAGAACAAACTAGCACGGACAAGCTCACAATAAAAAGTTCATAGCATAGTTTGGGTTGGGAAGGACATCCAAAGCTCATCTAGTCCAACTCCCTGCAATGAACAGGGATGTCTTCAACTAGATCAGGTTGCCCAGAACCACATCCAGCCTTGCCTGGAATGCCTCTGGAGATGGTGCAGCTGGACAACCTGTGCCAGTGTTTTACCACCCTCATTGTAAGAATTTCTTTCTCACATCCAGCCTGAATCTTCTCTCTTTTAGTTTAAAACCACCACCCCTCATCCTATTGCAACAGGCCCAGCTAAAAGGTCTCTCCCCATCTTTCTTATAGGCCCCTTTTAAGTACTGAAAGGCCACAAAAAGGTCTCTCTCTAGATTTAGCAGTTAGGATAACATAATGCTAAAAATTAAAAGCCCCCTTACAATTAATATCTTATTGCTACTGCAACATTCCAGACATTCTTTACTCTTGTACCTCAAGACAGTCATTATTTATATGTTTGACGACTCTCAGATCTCAGGCATCCCATTGAGAACATACACCTAGCAATGTACCTGTACAGCTTTCTGAAGCCCTCAGGTGTGAGGGCTCATGCCTCTGCTCTGCCAAGGTGTACCCCAGGCTAGGAGTGGCCTCTCAGCCTGATTACAAGGCATCCATCAGGCACTAGCTTTTCTGCCTTGGGTAATTTTACAGGTGACAGGAACTAACTTGACCCCTTCTTGAAACTGAGCATGCTATGATACCCTGCTAACCCATGCAGTGGCTGTGGGGAAACACTCCATGTGCTAGGCTGCACTACGCTTGAGAGGCAACAAAGCCTACAGCCCATCCTTCATCACTGCTCTCCAAACCCAGTGAACTACCACAATGTGTAAAGCTCCCTGCACACATGTGGGCATCGCTGAGTGACCATCAACACATGGAAAAAGCAATTTTACATTTGAACAAGTGTTGCAGTTTGGCTACTAAATGTCTTTACTCCTACTCAAATACCAGACCCGCAGTGCTTGCATGTAGCCTCACTTGTACTGTGTGGGGAGGCTGGCATCTCACAAGCCTCAGAGAGTGAGGAGGGAAAGAGGGGGAAAGTGTATGCAGTTCCATATAGCTCACACTTACGCAGGACAAACCTGAACCACTAAAGGCCTGGTGCCTCATTTTAACATTTATTAAGGATATTTTTTTATTTTAAAAAAGCTATAATAAAACATTTCTAACAAAGATTTGGAGTCATTCCAAGATAAGCTACCTAAACGCAAGCAATTCTGCCTGATAGCATTGCTGATACTATAAAGCCAAAGCAGCACAGGGAATGCTTTGTATTCAAAGTAAGATCAATCTTGCCAGTGTTCGACCAGTTGTGAAACACTAATGCCTGGTTGAAAATTATTACCATCAGGAAATAGAGAAGCATATGGGCCTTTGCAGCAGCACTTAGATCCACGTATAGTAGCTGCCAAGTAAAGAACAATGTGAAGCATGCATATGTGTAAAGTGTGAGCTAGAAAGACATACAGTGGTTGACCACTGCAGGAAGTGACAGCTGGGAATTGGCAGTGTGCTTTGGAGTTTCTGAAAACACACTAAGTGTGTACACATGAGGCAAAGCATACATCAGTGCAGGCTCTGCCATGATGCACTGCCAGAAGCAGATCAAAGATTTTCTCCCAGATGTAGACTCTTCTGGCAAAAAGGAGCAGAGAAGTGTGGAAGGGCACTAAAGGACACACTACAAGGGATACTGATGATATCTGCAGTGTATTCCTACCTTGCAACAGTCTTACAATACCTCAGACTATTGATAAGCACCTGTATGGACAGCCCAAAGGGAATGGCTTGAACCTGCCAGAACAGGGGAGACTGAGACGAGCTCTTAGGCAGAAGCTCTTCCCTGTGAGGGTGCTGAGGCACTGGCACAGGGTGCCCAGAGAAGCTCTGGCTGCCCCATCCCTGGCAGTGTTCAAGGCCAGGTTGGACACAGGGGCTTGGAGCAAGCTGCTCTAGTGGAAGGTGTCCCTGCCCTTGGCAGGGGCTGGAGCTGGAGGAGCTTTAAGGTCCCTTCCAACCCCAATCATTCTATGATTCTACTACAGCGTGCCCATGTGTACACCACTCTCTCCAGGCTAGAAGGGATGGTACCAGCTCTTACCTATTACACAAAACACACAAAAATTCAATGCCCATTTTACAGCTCTAGATTAGATCATCACTGCATTTACTATGAATTCCTATTTGATCATTGTCACCTCACTGACATTTCCTCCTGAAAATTAAATCAATTCTAAGCCCAATAAATTTCATCACATTTCTCTTACAAAGATTCCAATGATAACACTAAATGCACATGCGATGACTTCTCTAATAGGCACAAAACTTGCTACAACTCAAAAACACCAACCGATACTGCTTAATGTACTATGAGTATTCAAACATGCAGAATATTTATTATATAAACAGATCATCATTGCTCACATCCAAGTGTTTCCAGACTACTACCATAGCTGCAAATTAACCATGATGAAGAACGTGACCAGATTTATACACCACCCATGAAGTATCTCTAAATATTCTTATTTTTGTTATTAGGCATAACTATAAAAGAATACTCAAAAACAATTCCAGGCAAAGCACAATACAAGAAACAACTACTGACCTGATAGTAAGTTTTTATTTGTTTCACCAAAATAGACAGGTTTTGAATCCTTAGTGATGCATCGTTGTTCACTTTTTTGTTTATCCTCTGATTAGCAGACTTTGGATTACTGGAAAAAGAAAGGATAAATTAAACACACTGAACATTAATCTCTAATGTGCTCTCTATAAAACAAATGATACAGTCAATGTGCCAGCATAACAGCTTCTTGTCTTCGTCACCATGCCTCTTTTCTTTTTTTTCCCCTCCGCAAGTAAAGGAGGAGCTGTAGAAGTGACTGCCAAAGGCAGAAAGAAACAGTAACTTGAAACATGTGTCTCTGATAGAGCTACTCAGCTTAGCACCCTTTTTGGCTATTAGTGCAACATGTAATTGGGAGCACCCATCACAATAACAGGAGAATGAATACGAGAAGAAAGTTTTTGTGGCTCTGGCTCTGCACTTCTCCCTGACAGAATACAGAAAGCAGAGCACAGCTGTAATGTAAATATCCCAGCACACACACTGCAGACATCAGGAATCATTCTCACTGATGCAGACAATTACCAATAACAGAATTCAGCCTGGCTACATTATCGAATGTCTATATACTGGAAAGCTGTATGATGCTATTTAACTATCATGAGGCACAAGGCCAGAACATAACTTTCAGAACAATAAGCAATATGAAATCCATCATGCCAGCACACACTAAATTATCTCACAGTTATTTACAGCTCAGTGAAATCTGTCAACAAAGGCATTATTAATTGGAGTTATTGTCACGTATTCTCACATACTACCAGATTTTCCCCTGGCTTCAAAGAGGAAACCAATCCCTTTTTCCTTCACAAAGCAGAAAAGATCTGAGGAAATGCAGATGAGTCACCCTTTTTCAGTACCTCGTAATATACCAAGTTATTAGTCACATACAAGACAGGGTGACAACCACCATTTTTCAGGGAAAACAATGCAGAATCAGTGCAGCTCTCCCACAACACCCTGTACAGAACTCAAAAGTTATGGTCAGTGTGAAGCATCTTAACTTCTACAAAGACACTTAATACAGTTGCCCAACACAACTTTGGCTATTTAATGATATTATGGCATTGTTTAATGACATTACTGCCAGGTAAGTGTGCAGCTGGCTGGGACACTACACTCAAACTACTAAGTTCTCACTGTCACACTGGAGGTTCCTGCAGGGGTGTGTGTCTGCTGGGTCTGGTTTCGGTCAACACTGTCATTAATGATTTAGACAATGGAATACAGAACACTCTTACCAGAACTGCCACTGGCAAAAATGGGGAGGAAAAGAGGAAAAAAAAAAAAAAAAAAAAAAAAAATCAAACCAACACACACAAAACTTCAAAGAACATTATGGCAGTTGAAAACGATCACGATAAAGTGCAAAAGTGGTGCGACAGCAGCATAGTAGAATTCAATAACAACATGTACAGGAAAGGGGTTATAGTCAGGAATCAAATGCAGAAAGAGGAGTAACTTGTTATAATACAAAAATGACCTGAATATTATAGTGGACATAACCAAACACTAAGGCAAAAGAATTTACATTGCCAAAAAAACCTAATTCTTCAACTTTTTAGCACAAATATTGTTTAAAGAGAGGTACCTTAAGAGGGTCGACAAGAAACCTGGAGAGGGGCTTTGGACAAGGGCCTGTAAGGACAGGCCAAGGGGAATGGCTTGAACCTGCCAGAACAGGGGAGACTGAGAGGAGCTCTTAGGCAGAAGCTCTTCCCTGTGAGGGTGCTGAGGCGCTGGCACAGGGTGCCCAGAGAAGCTGTGGCTGCCCCATCCCTGGCAGTGTTCAAGGCCAGGTTGGACACAGGGGCTTGGAGCAATCTGCTCTAGTGGAAGGGGTCCCTGCCCATGGCAGGGCTTGGAGCTGGAGGAGATTTAAGGTCCCTTCCAACCCAAACCAGTCTGGGGTTCTATGGATGGTACAGATGATGTTTCAGTTACTAGACAGTCACACTCCAGGGAAGGTCTGCATCTGTACCTGTTCCACAGGTGAATCACCTGGGTTCTAAGCAGCATGCAAAGGCTCATCACAGCCTTTCCCCAGTCACCTGGGTGCACTGTATTGCCAGGTTACACACAGGTCCACATGCCCCCAGAGAGCAGGAACTGCCTATTGAACAGCACATCCAGAACACAGTGTATTCATTCCCACGGAGTTCCTCAGGAGGAGACTGAATGGAGCAGGTTACAGGTCAGCATGAGCTGTCTTGGCAGAACACCCAGAACCTGCAACCTGAACACCAGATGCTATTGATACACACAAGCTGAAGGCTGTGCAGAGGACACCAGAAAAAGGATGTACACTGTACGGAACATATCTAAAGAAACTACATGTAAGCAGCCTACAACATCATCCATACACACGATTCGTATGCTTCTATACAGATACTCAACTGTAACGTGTAAGTGTAAACCACCTGCAACCCAAACTAAGCTATTCCCTCTACTCCACTGAACTTTGTGGCATTATGATTTACTCTGATGCAATTTATCACTTTGGTAGTTTCATGTGTAAACAGCATTTACATATAATTTACCTACACAAACTTTAATTTACCTTTTACAGCTTTCTTTGGTTTTAGCATGTTAAGACATTTAGGGAGATACATTTATTATGTTGTTTTCTTCAGTTTACTGCTATCAGAATTTCCTGTTTTGTAAGCATGGACAGAAATAACATAGAAAAAGTAATGCAGGGAAAGGAAGTGAGATCACATACAAAATGCACATCCAACACAGTCACTTTTAGAAGAAAAGGAGTAAGCTTAGCATCTTTTTTCTCATATATATTAATACAAATCCAGGAAAATTAGGACACGGATTCTTAAATGGGTAATTGCTTCGTTCCTAATGCTCATCCCCACCTTCCTAAAAATACCATAAACAAAGTACATTTTGGAATACATTAGCCCAAACTATGTGACTAAGATGTCACCTTGGATTTATTAATTCAGCCAACCTGCAGCTGCAAACAGGACTAAATGGGCTAACAATGATTATGCTTTGGAGATGTGTAGAACCGAGCTCCTTTCCAAACTGAATTCATTCAAATTGGTTAAAATCAGAAGAGAAAATCCAGGATAAATCCTGCTGCCCTGCTGGCATACAGAGATCAGCTGAAGTCCCCTAGTTCGTATCTCCAAATGGCCGATTTGGGCCCTTAATCTTCATCTTTAATCTTAATGACTATCAGATTATCGCCAGGCTTTTTCATCATCTTCAGCAGCATTTCCACAGCCATGTATTTCAGATGGCTCTCCCTTTAGAGCACTCACAACAGAGGGCACTGGAGTTTCCTGGATATTGTAACAGCTCTTACTTCAGCATCAACACAAAAATTAGTGTGCAACCACAAGAATTCAAAACACAAATGTCATAAAAGCTCAGGCTTTCCACTTCCTCATTTCAAAAGCTTTACTAGAAAATTTAGATCTTGTAAGAACAAAAACTTTATCATTTGCATAGCACTATGTTTTCCTAATGAGTATGTAAACATACCACTGTGTTGGGCACCAACAACCCCATGCAACGCTCCTGGACTGGGGAAGAGTGCCTGGAAAGCTGCCCATGGAAAAGGACCTGGGGGTGCTGAGTGATGGAGCTGAACACGAGCAGCTCGTGCCCAGGCAGCCAAGAAGCCCCCAGCAACCTGGTCTGGATCAGCACCAGTGCGGCAGCAGGGCCAGGGCAGGGGTTGTGCCCCTGTGCTGGGCACTGGTGAGGCTGCACCTCGAATCCTGTGTTCAGTTCTGGAGCCCTCACTACAAGAGAGACATTGAGGTGCTGGAGAAGGGCCAGAGAAGGGCAGTGGAGCTGGTGCAGGGCCTGGAGTGCAAGTGTGATGGGGAAGGGCTGAGGAACCTGGGGGGTTCAGTGTGGAGAAGAGAAGGCTCAGGGGGGACCTGATGGCTCCCTACAAGTGCCTGACAGGAGGATGGAGCCAGGAGGGGCTGGGCTCTGCTCCCAAGGAACAAGGGATGGGACAAGAGGAAACAGCCTCAAGCTGCACCAGGCAGGTTTAGATGGAGCTGAGGAACAATTCCTGCCCCAGAGGGTGCTCAGGCATTGGAACAGGCTGCCCAGGGCAGGGCTGCAGTCACCGTTTCTGCAAGTGTCCACACACCAAGTAGATGAGGCCCTCAGTGCCATGGGTTAGTGGCGGCCTTGGCAGTGCTAGGGGAATGGTTGGACTTGATGGTCTGAAAGGTCTTTTCCAACAGCTTGTGGATTCTGTGATTCTGTAGATCTTTACACATTTTTAATACAAATTGTTCATATACCAATAGTACAAATGGGAAATTAACATAGAAACGAAATCCTAAAGAGTGCCTCAGATATCAGTGTGGAGGAGTTAAAAAATGGGCAGTTAGAGCCCAAGATTTCTTAGGACATAAATTCTTAGTTCCACATCTTTGACACCACTGCTGTCTTCATGTTCTTGTGAGACAGCGATAAACCTGTTCTTGCACAGGTAACTTCTGTTGCTGTTAACAGATGGGAAACAAGTGTGAAAACACCGATTGCAGGAACTTACAGTAGTAGTTACTCTAAGGTATGGGTTACCTTGAGCTTATTCAATAATATCACACAAAGGACAGACAAAGGGGTTGCTGGTAGCTCATTCTGCAAAACCATCTGAGCTGCAAAGGCTTGTGAGTCACACTCCAGAGCATCTGCAAGGAAAACATTCTATGAAATCAGACTCCACCATCCGCTGTCTCAAAGATGGGCATGAGAAGCTGAGGTGGGACTCCACTGTCCATTGTCTGAGAGATGGGTGGGAGGAGTTAAGACTCTTTCATCCATTACCTCAAGGACTGGTGTGAGGAATTGCTACAGACATGCAGCTGAAGAGCTGGCTGCAAGGTCAGTGAAACTGGTCTACCAGTGCAGTACATGACGTTAAGAACAGACGTATTCCCCCCCAACTCATAATAAAAGGGGGAAAAGGTAATGACCATTGGGACACCCACCTCTGACAATTACTATGGACCCTGGAGGACCCCCACCACCAAGGACAACTACAGACCCCCAGGACACTGCTGGATCCATGGTAGTGACTCTGTCTCTGCAACCCAAATCCTTGCTTTATTTCTATCTTTCTTCCAGTCTGCCCTATCACTATCTCTTTTTTATAACAGTTTCCTTGTTTATAATAACAGTCTTTTTGTAACAAACCAACTGATTGATTACAGTCCTTGACCTCACTTGCATCTTAATTTCACTCTTGGGATCACAAATGAAACAGGTCTGACGCTGGGGTTTCCTCCAGTTAGACCCTGATGGTTCTGCAGGACAGTATTTCACTATAGGTACTCACATACACCAAAGACAGAGCACATGAGCTCTGTGTTTTATTTGACATTACAAATATAAACCCTTGAAGTCGGATCAGGAATAGCAAGATGTCATTATACTGGTACCTGGATGTTGCACCTGAACACCAGCATTTCCCCTCACAGTACAAAAGTAATTCACATCTCTCACATGTGAGCACTACAGATACAACGCAATCTGGGCCCTTACAGAACACTGTAGTGGACCCTTGGCAACAGCAACACTGCGAATCATTCTTATGATTCATCTTCTCCATCATAATCCTTAGAAAACCAACAGCATATTGATCAACTCCACCAAATTATACACTGACAAAGATAGTTAGAAATTCTGTTGGTATGTACCAACTGCTGCTGAATGTAAAGTAACATTCATTTATTTCCACCAATTCACCCCACATATCATATCCCCCTCTCTCCATAGATGTATTTTTTCTGATGTTGTGCATACCTGCATCTATCAAGACCAACTCACATTTGCTGACAAATTCCTGACAGATTATGAAAATTCCAGGTTTCTTTCTTACAAAAGTTATACTGGGTCAAAAGGATTCATTCCTGTATCTCAGAACAGAAAGCATTCAACCTCTGCATTTTCTTTTTGGCATGAATTGCAGGCAGCAGTTTACCGAGACTGAATTTTCCTGCAAAAACTTGGGCCACAGATGTGCTCTTGGAGCTGTATCTTTATCACTTGAAAAACCCCCTCACAGGCCAGTTAAATGATCCTGTGCTAGTGCAGACTATCACCAAGCAAAATCAGAATGTCAGCCCCAGGACAACCTGGCGCACAGAATTAATTGCATTTCTCCAAAAGATTACAACACCAGGTCCACCAGAAAACCAGATCTCAGAGGTCCCTTGACATTTCTCAACAGAACTTTAAAACAGATTGTGCTAACAGGAAGTTTAACCCCTTGCTTTTGAGCAATAATAAAATTACAGTTGCTTAAATATCAGCACTAACATTATTAATCTCTACCAATCATTTCTAATGCAGTTAAACATAGAAACAGAGTGGTTTGGGTTGGAAAGGACCTTAAGATCACCCAGTTCCAACCCCCTGCCACAGGCAGAGACACCTCACACCAGACCATATCGCCTGAGGCCTTAAATACTGCCAGGGATAGAGCATTTACTTCTTTGGGCAGCCTGTTCCAGTGCCTCACCACCCTCACAGTAAAGAACTTCTTCCTTATCTCCAACCTAAACTTCCCTCTTTCAGTTTGAACCCACCACCCCTTGTCCTATCACTACAGTCCCTAATGAAGAGTCCCTCTCCAGCATCCCTGTAGCCCCCTTCAGATACCAGAAGCTGCTCTGAGGTCTCCACGCAGCTTCTCTTCTCCAGGCTGAACAGCCCTAATGTTCTCAGCCTATCTTCATACAGGAGGTGCTCCAGCCCCTGATCATCCTCATAACAACGTAACGCACTATAGCCCTTTGGGAAGTTTTATTTCCTTGATTTTGTCTCTTTGTGGTAAAGACTGTTGTATTGGCTTGTTATCCTTCAAACAAGGGGGGTAAGTTCTCATCACCACTCTCACTCAATACATGTGAGCAATGACTAGGGCGATTTTTACTCAGAAAAAAACTTCTTCTAACTCTTCCTGGAGTGATATCCTGTATCAATATCCTCCTGTGCAAATACCTTTCCTTTACCTCTCTGCTATGGTCATCTAAATCTTTCTAACCACATTATTTGATTCAGTGATTATACTTTATAAACACAGGATATTAATAGGCTCCCTACTAAAATGACCCACCTGTTGAAACATAAACATCTAAAATAAAGACCAGTTGATAGAAGACTCCTTCAGTGTTTGCATTTACCAGTGCTCCCTCATCAGCAGTCACTGATTTCAAGCTTTCAGATTATGTATGAAATGTCAGTTTTGACTTGCAGAGAGCATTGAACAGCCAGACCAGACCTGACAGATCACTTCTCACACTGTGCACTGTTACCAAAAGAGCTGTGATTACATCCTTCAGCAGATTTATTACTGTAAAAAGTAAACCCACCTTCATTCCCAGTACTGATAACCAGGTCTCATTTCCTCTGAACCTCCAACTTTAAAGCTCAGTAGTCTCCTTAATCCACAAAACACCATTTTAAATTATCTTCAGTTAGTCAATACAGTCCATCTTCTTAAATATCGATGTCTTAACTCATTCCTCTCCCAGAGGAAATAACACAGCACAATGTTAGCTACAAGTTTTCCGTTATATGTTGTTTGTATAACTGTAATTCGTCTGTCTGGTCCAAGCCCGGAACAGACATACTAATTTTCTCACCAAGCACTTGAAATAACTAATCAAATCTGCCTAGTTTTTCAGACAGAAAGATAAAGTTCTAAACATAAGCCACCAGAACCTGTACTTTCAAGAGCATGCATCTTTAGATCTGTTCACATTTTCTTGGCAACTAACTTGTAACAGATTTTAATAAATTACTTGTATTATAGTGAATTATTTAATTTCTATGACTAAGAAAATGTTGTAATAATTACATGTTTATTAATACCAAACCATTTTGCTCATTAGGGTACATTTGGTGCAATACCACTGAAATAAACTGGTATGTGCTATTGGGAATAAGATGCAAATGAAATTATTTTGAAAAGAAATCAGGTCTAAAACAGACCTTTTGTAAAATACATCTTTAAAAAAGACTTTTTAAACAATGCTAGATTGAAACGGCTACCGTGCTTGTTACACTGTAAATATTGTTAAGGCAAATATATGCTCTGAACTGCTTTTATTAGGTGGAGATACTGAACTGCTTCAGCAGCAAATAGCCTGGCAAAATAGGGCAAATCTGTCCGGAAGTCAATAGGAAGCAGAGCAGTAAAAGATACCCTTAAGCAATTTTACATTTAAGAGCAACCTACTTATGACAAGATACATTAATTTCAATGCAGTAAAACCAGACAGGAGCATCTATCCCAATAATGCATTAGTTTAAAACTCCTGATTAGAGAACTTCAGTGATTTTGAAATCCCACCAGTTCCATGAGTTACAGATTGAGACCTCATATAATCAGGGATTAGGTGTCTTTAAATTTTCATTGACCAAAATCTATCAGAAATGGGAATCTGATAGCTTAATGGCTTCATGCTTAAATCTATGCAGACTGCAAACCAGTTGTGTCCCCTCCTGCCATCTGTTCCTTGATGGTGCTTCATGATTAACTCTAGTATTATAACGCACTCTAATTCTAAATATATCATTGTTTGAATGTATTTGTTCATTACAGTGAAATGCTGAAACAAGCACTTTGGAAGAAATCCTGCAAAAGTGTACATCTCAAAGGGTAACATACTGACTGTTACTCTGCGTTTTAACTTACAGCAGCATAGTATTCACTTACACATAAGTGTTGCTTGACTAATAAAGTTGCATTTTTTGCAAAGTTCCTTTAACTGGAATACTGAGGCTCATTCCCCCTCTCTGCCAAATACTTTAGTAATTACTGATATTGGAATTTTGGGATAGAGTTCAAATGATAAAGCAGCATTTCCATTATTTACTATTAGTAGGAAAATAATAAACACATATAAAATGTGGTTTGCAAAAAAATTTAATACAGCAGTGTCCTTTTACCGTGAAAGCTGAAGTAAGATCAGGGCCTTCACTGGAGAATAACTGATAATCTCCACTTGCTTTAAGCATTTGAAGCAACACCAAAGCAGGTAGTTGAGGCAATGGATCTATTGGAAGCACCTCTGCACGTGGGACAAAAGGAACACTGGCCTCCACTAGGGTAGTGCTGGATCAGTTTTAAACTCAATCACAGCTAAAGGGTCAGCCTGCAGGATTTACTGCATCAAAGGATGGGGCAGATTCTGAAGTACAGTATTTCAGTGGCTGAATCTTCTGACCGTGTATGTTCTAGAAAGGCTGGGACAAGATGGTGTACTTCAAACTCCTCCTGCATCTATCAGTATGACAAATTGCTGCTGCTTCCATGCTAAACCTATAAAAAAGATTAAACAAAAAAAAAAAATCTTAACTCCTTTGCTATAGCTCCAGCACATGTTTTTCAGAATTCCTATGTTGACAGAAATGGATTTAAATGGATGACTTCCCTAAGGACAGCAGTCCTGGGGTAATAGTTTGGACTTGATCTTAAAGGTCTTTTCAACCTAGTTGATTCTAAGATCCTATGAACAGACTATCCATTCTTGAAGCATGCAGAGAAGTAACTCAACACATTCTTATCTGAAGAAGAGATGGCAATAAAGTCCCTCCACCTCTTGAAGAGTATCAGGCAAGACACGCAAGCTCAGAGGCTGCAATGTACTGATGATATTCACAGAATCCCAGTCTGGTTTGGGTTGGAAGGGTCCTTAAAGCTCATACAGCTCCAACCCCTGCCACGGGCAGGGACACCTTTCACTAGAGCAGCTTGCTCCAAGCCCCTGTGTCCAACCTGGCCTTGAACACTGCCAGGGATGGGGCAGCCACAGCTTCTCTGGGCACCCTGTGCCAGCGCCTCAGCACCCTCACAGGGAAGAGCTTCTGCCTAAGAGCTCATCTCAATCTCCCCTGTTCTGGCAGGTTAAAGCCATTCCCTTTGTCCTGTCCCTAGAGGCCCTTGTAAATATTGAACAATGTGATGGCCCACTGATATCACACAATGTACACATGACTGATACAACTGGAGAGCTACAGTCTGACTTGCTGAAGACACAAGGGATGTAATTTCTAGGAGTGTTCACTTCTGAATCCAGCTAAGCTGTTTTATCTACACAGGATCCAGTAAAAGGATGCTCAAATCCTGACTTGCAATAAGCAAACATGATTTATACTAACCACTCTTCCTTGGCTTTTTAACAGGCATTTATGATAATCTGTCTCTTACTTGTAAAGTGCCTGTAGTTCTACCCTTCCAAGAACAGTGTTTGAGCAGCAATCAATGCAGATAAAATGGTCATGTAATTCTGCAGACACCTGCTTAAATATCTAAAGATACCACTACAAACGCATGATATCCTTCACCACAAAACAAGATGCCCATTACTATCTCCATTTAAGCACATTTTGCACTTAGCAAAGATTGACTGTAAGTGCAGAAGTTGAGCAGCTGGTAGCAACGGGTTTTTGTTTCAAGCTAATGTGAGTTTTAGGAAGTAGGTCTGACATCAAAATCCTTTTGGCCCTGGCACAAAACCCCATCTCCCAGGATTACATCCAACATCATAAACTATCAGGAGGCTGAAGCTCTAGGCCTACGTTAAAAAAAAAAAAAACATGACCAAGTGGCCTACAACAAATCAACTGGCTAGTGGGGATCAAGGGGAACACTACTGAGCATTATGAGACAGCTTTCCTACTCTCTGCCTTAGTTCTGCACCATCTGACCAGGCTGAACTACTCACAGGGTAGCTGCACAGTGCGTAAGCTCTCTTGTTGGCATTCACAGCAGAGGAGCTACCTAATTACTCATGGCTGAAGTGTGCTGGAATAACTGTATCTGAAGCAGCGCCACAAGCCTTTGTGCCAAGTAACCCTGACCCTCCCTTGTCCATTAACATGGGCCTGCTGCACCTTGCACCTCAAGGCTGCTCTGACCAACACTGCTCTGTTGGATGGTCCCACTGTCAGTGGTATTATCTGCAGGAAGAGAAATCCCCTCCTACCTGTGTACTCCCAGGTGTACACCTGAATGTGCAAACAGCCACACAAAAATCACAGAAGCAACGGGGCTGGAAAAGACCTTTAAGATCAAGTCCAACTTTTTATCCCAGGACTGCCAAGTCCACCACTAAATCATGTCATTAAGGACCTCAAAGTATAGTACACTCCAGAGGCTGGTGGCTGATCTTTAATGTATACCTCCCATGGTTTTAAAAAAGGAGAGCCCAGAACAGACCAGATTTTCTGTAACTTTTCCTTAATGGTAATAAGGAAGATGCATGCAGGTGAGCAACATGTAGGAGAAAACAAAAGGAAATAATACAGTTTACTTGTCATTTACTAAGCACACACTTGTATCACTGAGTTAACACCCCCCAAAAATCCATACCTTCCAAGCTTACAGATCAACAGCTGTCTTTATCATCGCATAGCATGGAACAATTTTACTACTATTGTTTCAGCTTGACTAGCAGATGTACTCTTTTTCCTATCACATTATGTAAAAAAACCTCAAACAAACCTTTCTGCCAAAGACTGAAAACGGTGAATCACCACCAACTGCACTGAGTAACTTGGGTGAGCTCCCTGCAACTCTCAATGAGAACATGGAGCAGTCTCTGCTCCACAGAGCACAGGTAAACTGGCTACCACCAAACCAAAAAGTGTCAGTAACGGAAAGGAAGATCTACAGAATCACAGAACCCCAGCCTGGTTTGGTTTGGAAGGGACCTTAAGCTCCTCCAGTTCCACTCTCCTGCAATGGGCAGGGATACCTTCCACTAGACAGGATGCTCCAAGCCCACTCCAACCTGGCCTTGAACACCGCCAGGGATGGAGCATTCACAACCTCCCTGGGCAACCCATTACACTGCCTCACCACCCTCACAGTAAAGTTCTTCCTTATCTCCAACCTGAACTTCCCCTGCTTCAGTTTGAAGCCATCACCCCTTGTCCTGTCACTACAGTCCCTGATGAAGAGTCCCTCTCCAGCACCCTTGTAGGCCCCCTTCAGAAGATGGAGATACCACAGAAAAAAAAAAAGTACTGAGGAGAAGGAATACTGAAGTTTTGTACAGTTTCACTGTGTGTTATTTTCCCTCTGAGGGTCAACATTTCTTATTTCTGAAGCAAGTTCAAGCTTTAAGATCTATTTAGTCCAATTCTATTTAACAGAGTAAGTGAAAACTAGTTGACTTCCTGATTAACACCTCATGTTAACAGGCCATTAAAACACTGCAAACATTTACACCCCCAATAATCCTGTGACAGAAAGATTAGCCTTACACAAGTAAGCACTCTCCGATCTGGATCACAAGATGCAGCATGACTTGGTACCAAACATCAGAAGGCATTAAAGTGAGAAAATGTTCTTACAATCTACCTTGAAAAGAACATTCTGCAAACATACAGGTTAAGTGGTTTGGAAGAAACATCAGAAAGAGTTATAAAAGAAGCAGAACAGGGCCAGAAAGTTGTCATCACAGATACGGAGCAGCAAGCAGAACAGAAGAGAAGCAAATAAACACTTATTGCCCTCAGCAAATGACATTTGTGAAGCTAACATGCAAAGTTATTTCAAATATTAATAGAAAGGAAAATAATTTATGTAGAATTTAAGAGACATTTATGCATCTTCTTTACTTGAGCTTAAAAAAAACAACCCAAACTCTTAAGAGATTAAGTTTGCATATATTTTTTCTCTCCTACCTGAACTTTCAACACCACAGCACTATGTACTCTGCTTTATTTGATAATCATGTATTGTCAAGTTAAATACTTCAGGTTAGAACACAAATCTAGACTATTCTTTTCTTATGAAGGACAATAACCCTCCTGTAAGTAAGCTAATAACAATATACATCTTCATCTTTTCCTGCACGAATTATTCAACTGCTGACATACCTGAGCCTTTGCCCAGATTATTCCAGAGAAAGAGACAAATCCATATGCAAGGCTCCTGGAAAGATGGGGATTGCCAAAGAAAATAAGTTACATTTCTTGTAAAAATCTCATCCATGTGAGCAACTTCATTGCTTCAGCACACCAACTGAAATGCCTTGCAGATTCTGCATGCATATTAATGCATGTACAATCTCCTACTGATTTTTATATATATATACACCAGAAAGACCTTACCCCTGTTGACTACCCAAAGCTACAAGATAAGCATACATACAAACTCTTAAAGGATTAATATTCTGGCTAAGATGCAACCCAGCACTTTGCAAGTATGACATTTTTCTACATTCTACCATAGATCAACTAGTATCTGTATTCTGCTTTCGTCTGGCTTACACAGTACTCTCAACATACAAGTATATTCTCAAATTGCCAGGAAATTACACCTGACATTTTCTGCTCAAGGGCTGATTTAAGAAAATAAAAATACAAACAAAAACTAGAGCAAATATTTCACTGCAGCTTAAAATCAGATAAAATTCTGTAATAAGCCCAAGCAGACTCTATCTCCTAGCAGTACAGGAACGGAAGCAAGTTTTCAAGTGTATCAAAATGTGCAACACATTCAAAGAGTCACTCAACAGACAGAAACATGACACAAGCTGTTGACAATTTCATCCCCTACTATTTTCAAATCTAAGCATACAATGTAAGGTTATTATTGCCTTTTCTTTAGGGGAAGCCAATGGAAAACACACCAACAGTTTGGGTCAAGCAGTAGTCTTGCTTTGATTCAATGCCTTAACATACCTTAGTCCAATGGAGGGCATTTTTTAAGCACTGGTTACTAACAGCTGCCCAAGAGGCTATCCCTCATTGGAGCATCTGAAGGCTGAGATACAGGACTCTAAACCAAAGCAAACAAACAAATAGAGACTCCTGCACAGTTATTACCATACAATTTCTGACCACTGAGGTCATGTGCTTTAACAAAACAGCATTTTGAAAACAGTCTTGATCCCTAAATAATTACTGCATAGGGAAAAGTGGTACAGTGTGAAAGACAAGGCAGGCAACAAACTGATATTTAGAGAAAAAGAAGGGGAAACCAAATATAAGTGGAACATATGAAAGAACACAAAGCTAAAAAAATCCCTTTTTAACAGAAGAAATACATGAGAAAAAGCTTGAATTTACACAAGATTAAGATGTGCTTAAATGATCTTAAGATGAGCTTAAGATGTGCCCAGATGATGTGGTCATGGAGATGCTGCAACGGCTGAAGCAGCTCTGCTCTAGAGACAGGCTGAGAGAGCTGAGCTGGTCCAGCCTGAAGAGAAGGCTCCTTAAGAGGAGACCTTAGAGCAGCTCCAGTGCCTAAAGGGGCTGCAGGAAACCTGGAGAAGGGCTTGGGACAAGGGCCTGTAAGGACAGGCCAAGGGGAATGGCTTGAACCTGCCAGAGGGGAGATTGAGATGAGCTCTTAGGCAGAAGCTCTTCCCTGTGAGGGTGCTGAGGCGCTGGCACAGGGTGCCCAGAGAAGCTGTGGCTGCCCCATCCCTGGCAGTGTTCAAGGCCAGGTTGGACACAGGGGCTTGGAGCAAGCTGCTCTAGTGGAAGGTGCCCTGCCTGTGGCAGGCGGTTGGAAATGGATGGGCTTTAAGGTCTCTTCCAACACAAACCATACTAGGATTTAGCAATCAATTTGTCAATGTACTTGATTAGTTTTCAAAAGAACTATCAAGAGCACAGCAATACTTGGCAAAGGCTTGTGCTGTAGAGATCCCCAACCAGTCATGATACTTCAGGAAACACAGCCTTGCCACTGGAAGATGCAAGCTGATCAGCACAGGTAAGGCATCTGTAGCTAATCCAAAATTCTGGAATTTACTGCTGTTATACAACAAAGAAATACGGCAACATTGTAGGGTGGCTCAAGGCACCTCAGTCACCTGGGCAAACTGGCCTTTCTGGTACAAAAAGTAGAGCAAAAGCAGTTGTGTTTTGCCTTCTGTTACAACACAGGGAGTCAGGACAGCCACAGCACAGAAGCAGAGGCAGGTAAAGAGCAAAGTCAGCTCCACAAACAGAAATATCATAGCCAGCCATAACTGGAACTAGAAAGCTCACCCAGCCTGAACACTGGGTGCTGCAAAGGGCAAATGATGCTTAGATGTACCACTCAGCCATCACACCCGAACTGCTACAGTAGCACACAACACAGCCACTAGTGTCAAACAGGGAGCTGTCTTCCTCTGGTTCAACATCACACTCCTGGTGTTCCCCACATGGTCCTTCAACTTCAGCTAAACCCAACTCAACCTCGTGTAACAACAGCTCTATTTAGTAGTGCTGCACTGTGTTCTCTGGCTGTACCTCCTCCGTTATCCTGCTCAGGTATCTGCTGTGTAGTCTCCAATGCATCAATCCCTTCAAGACCAGGCTGGATGAGGCCTTGGGTGATATGGTTTAGTGTGAGGTGTCCCTGCCCATGGCAGGGGGTTGGAACTAGATGATCTTAAGGTCCTTTCCAACCCCAACTATTCTATGATTCTATCCGTGTGTCTCTACAAGCAAAACAGCCCTGAGCTATTGAGGAGATGGTGTGTCAGCACACTCTTACCTTTATGACAGTGAAACACGTTATAGCCTAGAAAGCTGTCAGTAGGTTCATTTCATTATTCTACAGCATGTAGAATGTGAGTGAAATGCAAAATAAACTGAAAATAAAACTGTAAAACCATAATGAGTATGTTTTTCCCTTGGCAGAATATTTTCCTTGCTGAAACAAGTTATTTTGATTTTAGATCTTTCAATCAAGACTGCTATTTTTGGAGCAGGCAGGTAGACTCAAGGGAGCATCTCTGTATGTATTAGGAAACTTTTTTAACTCAGCTTTTATTCCCTGGACACAGCTACTGCTACCAGCCTGGACTACGGATGGGATTAAGTAGTACACTACCAAAAGAAACAAGAAGACAGAGTGAAAGATATATACTCAAGATAGCACATGCAGAAGAGAGAAAAAAATGGATGAATGCAAGCAGAGAAAGATGATTTACTTCCCGATCTTTAAAACACTGCAAGAAACAAGTGAACCACAGAACAGTTTACTGAATCAGAGCAGACAGGATGAAGGAAAGCAGACACCAACTGCAGAAAAAATATAAAAGCATAAAAAACCCTAGTCAAACTTCAGGCATAAGCAAAGAGCAAATACTTTAAGCACTCCACATTCAAGCCACACTTCCCTTTAGCCACGAAAACCCAAGCACCTCAGAAGTACAGGTATCCGCCTATGTTCCCTTCATTTGCCCAATTCAAAGCTCACTGCAAAATTAATCATCGTTACACCTTAAGAACTGCCCTTTTTTGTAATTAAAAGGTTATAACTCCAGCAATCTTTACCATGGTGCACATTCTGCTTGACACTTACTACAGAATTTGCTTCTTTACAAGAAAAATGAATGTTATAAATCCAGCTTTCCTTAAGAAAAATGTAGGCTCTACAGCTGCAGAACCACTCTTAGGAGCAAGAACTCTCACCAGCTACTACAGTGACATCTACCTTCCTTGTGCGGAAGCCTGACAGAGTACATCTGAAAAGTGTGAATCAAATCCATTTGCTTCAAGAAGGTGAGAAAGGCAGAGCCTTCATAATATTTGACTTTTCTTTAAAGTACATGCTCACAGTGTTACTGCCAAACTCAATTTCATTTTCCCAAAGCCTTTTTTCCCCACCTGAAGCTGCCTCTTGCTAGTTGGTCTTCTCACAAAAGAGTTAATTGGGTTGGAGTGCATGTTCCTGAAGTCTTCCACCCAGGCAGGCAGCTGGCTCAAGCACTAGAGATGGAGTCCAGTTTTCAGGGAAAGATACAGGCAAGCCAGAAGTATGGGCTGGCAAGCTCAATTGCTTGGAAAAAAGCATACAACTAAAGAGCTCAGACTAGGACTCAGTGAAGCACTCTGCACATTCTAGGCAGACACCACGAGAGCGTTGGAAGGAAAGAGTCAGCCGGTCCACCTGGAAAATTCTATGGGTGTGAAACACTGGCATGTGGATCCAGACAGGGAAAAATGGGGGAGGGGGGGAAGCAGCAAAGGGGAGAAAAACAGAACAATAAAATACTTAATCCTTTGAAGTAGTTTTCAGCATGTCTGGATGCAACTGATACGGATAATGTTGATTAATATAGTCAATTAAGACAAGTCATGAACATAACACTGTGATGAAAACAGACAGGTTCTCCAGGCAGTGGATTAAATGAACCTTGTTTCAGAGTTTGGTCCTGTAATGGTTCTGCACACAGTATTTGTCCAACAGTTCAAACAGATCCATTTCCACAAATACAAACCATAAAAAAGTAAAACCTTTAAAACTAAAATGCAGTTTCAAGCCTTTGTTACTTGAACAAAAATTAATGGTGGTGCTAAATGTAATTAAAGTCTCAATCTCTTAATTCCTTGCAGCTGCCTATTTTTATTCAAAGGAACCAGTAAGACTCTTGTCAGTTTGGGAAACAGTTTGTACTACAAGACTTTCAGAACTTCTTACACAACCCTGCTGAAAGTTAATTAACAAATATCAGAAATGAAGATCAAAAACACTCAGAAAATGAGTGTTTCTGTAAGAAACATCCATCTTTTGGGATCAGAAGAGTATATAAGCAGTGCAATACTAAGGCTAAAATAAATGAGGTGTTGTTAGTCAGGTTCTGGAAAAACATCTCTAACACAACTAAGTATTATTTTACTGTAATTGCACCAAAATGTGCAACAGGTGACTAAATCCATTAAAATACTGTTTCATTTATTTTACTCAAGTATATGAGCACTTCATAACATTAGAAACATTATGATATAGAGGTATAGTAAAGGTATGAAGTATTCTTGGTATGTTCCTCCACCTCCCTGCCGTGGCAGAACATCACTGCAGCAATCTCTGGAGTTCTGATTTATTTCCAAGAAGCATGACCTCCGTTTGTATCAAAGAACACAAAGATAAAGGCTCAGATTTAGAAAGACAGATGGGTTTCTATCCAGAGGTATCAGATACTGACTGATCCCAGCAGAAGGTAGGTAACCTAATACTTTTGTAGAACTGGACCTAAATTTAAACAGGAAATGAGAAACATTCTCTCAAGTTAGGAGCTAATATTGTAACACTGGAACTCTCCTTAATTAAAAATGAAATGAAATCATAATAACAAAACTGGCCTGTGGCATCTCCAGCAAAGAGCGAGCTCTTCAGATGTAACATTGAATGGAATCTGTGTAATTTTCACATGTACTAAAATGTCCAAAAACTCAAAAGCAAAAGACATAAAAGGAATTCAATGAATTATTCTCTCTCATGCGTGAGGCACTAATAAACTCAATGCTGATAAAACCCAACCATCTCAGTACCATTATCCCCCAACTATTCCAATGCTGACATCTGTTTCCTCTGTCTAAATCATTACAATTGATGAAAATAGATTTGGTCTAGACAAGCACAAGGAGAAACAAATGCCATACTAACACTCTCACTTGTAGCTGATGGAGGGCAGGATTAACTCTTTTTTAACTGAACAAAAAGCCTTCTCCAAGTAACAAAGCCACTTTTTCTGGCTGTGTAACTGTTTACAAACCGTGCCTAATCCAATATTAGCACTCACTTTTATGGTCAGAGAATTTGTTTTTTCAACATTTGGCAAAAATAAACTATGAAAGCATATATAAAGCAGGACCACAGCACCTCTAACAGCCACCACCTGCTCTTGCTTTTAAGGGCCTTTAAAGCATCTCATGCTGCAAAAAGCTTTACAACTATAGGAAATGATCTACACCACCACCACATCACAAAGCCCTTAGCTGACAGGTATGCACTAGCTGTATTTCCACACCAGAACAGCCTTAATATCTCAAAACTGGTGTGAATATTAAGCACTATATAACACAAGTCATGTAAGAAAAGCAACTTCTAGCGGTGCTTTCCACGTATTTCTACAAATGACACTCCTGATGACTTCTGCAGGAACATTTCTCTATAGCTTTTAAGAGAGCCACAGCTCCTAACCACAGAACTCGAATTCATGTGAATTAAGTCAGTGAGGGCTTAAAAGAAAAATTACCCAAAACATAACATTCTGTAGCAAAATATTTTGCTTCTGATGTCACATGATACAAATTTTTCTGCCCCATTTTCTCAATATACAGCAGTTAAGACTGAAAGGGAAAGAGAGAAATACTAATAAAAAGGGAAAATACTGAAAATAAGTTATGGAGATGAGTAGTTGGAGCTGCATCTTTGAAACGTTTTTGCAAATGAAGACATGTGTTTAATAGGTGGCTATACAAAGTGAACGGGACTGGAAGCTAACACAGATTTCCACAGTGACTTCACCAGAGATGGAATCAGCCTGCAAAACGTGAAACATTTTTTCCCCTCTTTCAAGCCTGGCAAAAAACCCAAAACAAACTAAACCCCTCCAAACTAGAACTGAAGTTTCCAGAACTGTACTCTTACAGTAACCAACCATAACACATTTCAGCCCGCAAAAAAGGTATTTTCAATGAAATACACCTTCCAGTGTAGGTACATATTTGTAAAATGAATTTTATTTATACCACACCTCTAGTTTAAGGCAGATTTTAAGTGTTCTGATTACCAAGCTATTTTATTTTACATCTCCTGGGCATGTTTTTTTAATACATACACAACCAACTCTTAAGTTAACTGCAGTAATCATGGTTTGGGAAGAAGAAAGCACAAAGTCAAAGCCAAATTAAAGGCACTCTGGCTTAAGCATGGGAATGTCCCCTCTCCACAGCTTTCCACTTTACATACACCTATCCCACATAAGAGTATAAATTGATATCTGATACTTAAGTGTTCAAAAAGTTTAATTTCAAGGCTATATTCTTCACAAGCACCTTGATCCAGTTCCAGTGCCAAATCCACCTTCCAAATATTTTCACCAGATACAAGCTCTGCAAGTTCAGTGCATGGTCACCATTGAGAAGCTACTTCATTTAGATATAGTCCAAGAAAACAAATACATAAAACAAAAGCAGCATGCTTCAGTGAATGCATCGCTTCAAATTCTTATTAAAATATGCTAGAAATATGCTCAAGATGTTTTTTTCTTCCAAAAAAGTTCAATTCCACCAAGTTTTCCATGTTTCTCAATATTACATGAGTGAACACTTGGAATTTTAGCTGCATAAAACTAGGTGACAAAACCAAATGCTGATTTCACAAGGATGAAAATTCAAACTTGAATGTAACATGTGGATCTTTCTACGTAGACGAGTTGTACAAGCTGAACAGCAACAGCAAAAACCTTTAAAGTACTAAATGAGTCAAAACTGTAAACAGAGTAAAAGGATGCCCATCACTGAGCAGTGTTGCTGAGGAACAGCTGTCAACACAAGCCACGCTCACACACCACCGTATCTATCCAGCCATTCATAAACCTACATTTTTTCATATCTATACAAACAAAGACTGTATTTCTCTGTAAAAACTTAAAATGCCCGCCCAAAAAGGTATGGAGAATATTTTTCCACTAGTAACATTTTTATGATTAAATCAGTAGGCACTTGACAAAAGCGTTACTCTCCAGCATTACAGTAGTGGGCAACATTCCAGTCACAACTACGATGAACAAAAAGTCACTATAAAGAAATGTTTCTAACAATCAGAGTTTTGAATAAACAGTTTATAAAACCATGTAAAAATGTTTCTTCACTGGCTCACAGACAGAAAGCATTCTATAGAGTCAATTAAAACATCAGTTTTACTGCACAACTACCTACTCTGACTTAGAACTGTAAAAAATACAGCAGAAGGAGTTGAAGGACAGTCCGTTTGCCCAGTAAACAACATTATGTGACTCGCATATGATCCTTAAATAGCATGTCACATGAACCAAGACAGGTATTAAAATCTTATTAGCAAGCAAATTTATTCAGATTTTTGTTTACGAGCATGACTTACAGCAGAATGAACCTTTATGCTTCCCCACTGGAAAGCTGGGAAACTATTTACAGTCATCCAGTTTTCCAGTAAGTTCTGCATATCGTGATTCACTATACATCCTGCAAATACATCACTCGGACAGCCAAGTGTGAAGAGTATCTGCTATGCTCCCAAGTCTCCTCTTAACTAACCATGTTACTACTTCAAGTATAAAACAGAGAAATTTACCAAGGCGAATATGGGGGGGGGGGAAGAGTTTTCGTATTAAATAAAACCACACAAGAGAAAGAAGAGCAGAAAAACGAACCCAAGGCACAACTCGCACACACTTACATTTGCAGCATGACTTCGTTCAGAAACACGCCATCCACCAGCGCCACATATTCCTCCAGGTTGGTCCCATTTCCTCCAGCTAACGGTCCAAACGTCTTAACCTAAAATACAACCATCACCACCGTGACACTAACTCCACCTTGTTCTCCACCGCAAGGCGTTCATCATCAAACAATGAGCACATAAATGAGTTAAGGTGTGAGGAGAGATGAATGCTTACCCAGGTGACAAGAGGGCTAGACATGAACTGCTCCAAGAGGGGTGTGAATATCTCGTTCTCCATCTTACAAGAACACGGTTAACATCAACGTAGCTCCTCTGATGCAAAAAAAACCCTGAAGTCCTTTGCTGTAGCAACTCTGAACTGCCCCGAGGATTTAGCTGAAGGAACTGAACCCCATTTTTACCAAGCAATTCAACACCAACAAAAAGGGCGCTGGCAACTGGGATTTATCTTCTTCGTGCAAGAAAAAAGGCATCTGAAAGTCCATCTACGCGTATTTCAGCTTCTCCATTGAGGTCTCTCCCTTCCTACATACCGAAGGGGTAGAAGGACGGAAGGAAAGAAAAGAGGGAGGCTGCCTAGCTACTGGGATTCTGCATCAGACAAAAAAAAAGGAAGGAAGGAAAAAATCTGCTTCAGCAGCGGCAGTTCCTCAGAAAGGAAGGAGAAATCCCAGTAAAACTCTGCAGGCTCATCCTGCCCCTTCCCCACACACAAAAATCCAGAGGAGGGGAGGCAATGAGGGGCAGAGACCCCCAGCTCAGCCCCTGCACACGAGAGAGCCCCTCCGCTCCCCTCCCCGCAGTGGCACGACAGCCACAGAGGGGGAACCAGCCCCCGGCGGCAGGGATGAGAGCCTATTTTAACGCAGTTCCCTTTTCTACCCCCTTCCCTTTTCCACCAAACGAGACAGCGGCAGGACCGGCACACGCCGCCTCGCCCCACAACCTCGCCCTTCCCCCGCGCTGGCCGCTCCCCTCGGCCTCCGGAGCCCCCCGACCCCCTTCCCCAGCTCTAAACCCCCGTGTCCAGCTCTTCTCCTGCCCCTCTACGCCCACCCCTCCTCAGCCTCCCGCCGCACCAGCCCCGCTTCCCACTCCCTGCTCCCAGATAACGGCCACCTCGCCTCAGCCAGCCCCGCTGCGCCGCATCACTCCCTCCCCTCCTTCCCTCCCTCTCCCTCTGACGGGCGGCTCCAGCGCACGGATCCCTCCGCCCCTCGCTGTGTGCGCGGTACCCGGAGATCCCTCCGCCGGACCGGGACCCGGTCCCTTCCTCTCCTCGGGGGCGGGGCCAAAGAATGAAGCGGGGAAAGGGGGGGGGGGGGAAGCGCTGCAGGGCTCGTGCGCGGCGCGCTGCGGCGGAGCGCGCGCCCAACGGCCGCGCCGCGTGAGGGGAGGCGGGAGAGCGGCTTCGGCCCCCAGAGGAGGATGAGGAGGGAGGAGCGGCCGGGGGCCTGGCACACGCAGGTCTGCCCCTGGGGTGAGGGAGGTGCTGGTGGAGTCGCCTTTAAGGGAAAAAATGAGGGGTCGGTAAGGAAAAACTCGTTGTGTGGGAAGAAAAAAAGAGGAGGGGGGGAGACTCCCATTGGAGTCGCTGCCGCCCGTGAAGGGTAAAATGGGGGATGCTTCACCGTTGGGAAGCGCTGAGGTGAAAGCCAGGCACACGGCAGGGACAGAGCGGGGAGGGGGCGACCTGGTCGCTGGAAAGCGAATGATGACAGCGATTTGCTCGCCTAAGCTATTGTCCTTAAGCTGTCTCTTGCTACTTGTGTGTCACGTCCCTGCATTGCCATACGGGACCGTGCCTGCTTAATAGATCATGGAGTTTATTCACAAAGCGTCTTGCAAAAGCTCCGAGTAAATCCGGCTTCTTTCCCATGCAGTACAAATTAAACTGCAGCAGTGTTTGACCAAAGACCTTTACTTTTATACACACAGTTTAACAAAAAAGCCCAAACCACCACTACTAAACAGTGCAGTGAAACCGAAGTCCTTTTGGAGACCACCGCGGTAACAGATAACACAAGATTAAGCTTTTTAACCCAAATACTGGGTATGGCATTAATCCTAATGGTCCAAGAGTCGAAAAAAACATCCAGTCATGACCTTTTCCCCACATGTGGAGCTGAAGAGAATGTTTAAGTAAGTAAAACATTGGGGGAATAAATTACGGGCTTTGAATTATTAGTATGTAACATTTAAGAGTTGCATAGTTGAAAGACTTTGTTTTTAATTCACACAATTAGCACATTTGCATCAAAAGTCATGTCCTTCCCTCCCAATCCAAATCTTTAGAGTGACCCCGAGTCCTCCTGTGAAACAAAAGAACTAAGAGGAAAAGTCTGCAGCCTTGGATCTGAATAAGAATCTGGTGATCCACGGGTGAAATAATTCTCAGTCAACTAGTAACCCCTAAAGGCAACTATAAAAGCATTTTTGTAAGAGCCTGACTAACCAACCGCTGAGCTCCCTGTGTCTGCCAACAGTATATAACATGCAACAGTGCATGCAACATACCTGCCTCATCAGTTTGTTTCTTGTGGGCTCTGATGAGGCAGTAATGGCTTTGGGATGAAGCAGTTTCTAGGAATTAAGAATCTGGGTAGCAGAAGTTGATAATCCACACAGTAGTCATATGCTAATAAACTGGTTCATGAGTTACAGAATCATAGAATAGTTAGGGTTGGAAAGGACCTTAGGATCATCCAGTTCCAAACCCCCTGCCATGGGCAAGGACACCTCACACTAAACCATCTCACCCAAGGCTCTGTCCAACCTTGAACACCGCCAGGGATGGAGCATTCACAACCTCCCCGGGCAACCCATTCCAGTGCTTCACCACCCTAACAGTAAAGAACGTCTTCCTTATACCCAATCTAAACTTACCCTGTTTCAGTTTGAACCCATTACCCCTTGTCCTATCATTACAGTCCCTAATGAAGAGTCCCTCCCCAGTTCTTGAAAAACATCCCGAAATTCCATAACATTGAGATAAAGATTTGATTAAACAATTTAGATGTTTTCACTTCCATCCACACCACCAGTTTTTGCATGTGTTCTCAGCATTGCTGTTGGCCACTGTTCCTGCAGGAAGACTGTATCTTAGATAAATACTGCACATCCTTATGAAATACATTGTGCGTTGGAAAATCTCAGATGATTGGCAGTTCCTTATTCAAACTGGAGATCAGTACAAGAGATTTCAGAAAAGGTATCTAGAAACAGTCACGAGAGTTTTATTTTCGGTTTTGGTTTGGTTGTTTGGTTTCGACTTTGGGGATTTTTTAGACTAAGAGACCTTGACACCTGTGAAGAAGCTTTGTGTCAAGCTGAGTGTAAGAATACTTCCCTCATTTTTGGGTATATGCAAACATCAGAATGAGTTGCTGAAAGGGAAGTTATTTGCAATGTAGTAATAGTTAGAAGAAATTGGATAATCTAGAGATTGATCAGTTGCCTTTAGTGGTCCTCATGTAGGCACCAGCAGGATACCTATACAGACTAGCGACATTGTTTGCACCAGCCTTGACCAGTTGTGGGTCTCCTGGGCCAGCTCACTCATGCTCAGCAACAGAGCAATACAAACTAGTTGTTTAACGTTCAGCCAGCTAAGAGAGGTGAGAAGACTTGCTATAAGACAGGAATCTCCCTGCCTCTGATTGCTGAGCCTTAGACATCCCTTGAAGTAAATTAAAAGGTAGAAAAGTTTGTCTTTGGGTTGTTTTTCTGATCCCAAACTGAATGTGGAAGGCTTCCATTTTTAGCATAGCTGATGGGAGTCTTCTGGAGTACTGATCCAGTTAAAACTTAAACATTACAACTCTACTCCCAAGTGGCAGAGCAACACCACTATAACCTGTAGACTGTGATAGATTTGGCTTTTACCTGGGAAGACTCTTAAAAGCAAGTTTGATGCTACCCTTACAGATGGTAAATTCAGGCACTTTGTTACTACAATTCAGTCCCTGCTGAGGAAGTTGGCTCCTTGAGTAAACTGACCCAGTACTAGAGAAGGCTGACAGCAGGTGCTTGTGTCTCAGAGTGTGAGCTGACTGAAATCCTCCTCCCTCCCCTCCTTCACCCCTGAGGTGGAGCATCTGGGTTTAGTTTTAATAGTTTCAACCATTCTAGGAACATGTATTTGGGAATATTTTGGAACTAAAACATTATCCTATTTAAAATTTGGAAAAATGTACAAAGAACAGTCTTGTTCTTTCACATCTCCACTCTCAAGAATGGATTATTTAATGCATTCAATATTTAATACAGAGTGTGGCTTACTACTGCTGAAAGAGCAGATTCAGACATTAACCTTGTTACTTGAAGTGTAATGTTTGTTCTTCTACAGATAAAGCATCGCCATCTATTTCTATAGCATCTCCTTTGGTACCACAAAGACTGTACACAGAAGACACTGAAAACATAACCAATCTGTTCCTAGACTCCAGATCTGCAAATTACAGAACTACTTTATGGTCTCACTTTAACTTGTTTTCCTCATAGCATAATTTCCTGTGCCTCTTATTGCAAACTAAAGATTGAATGATTAGGACACAAAATGATGCCTTAAGTCTGCAGACAGCAGAAAAGCACAATTACATACAGCCCCATTTACCTTGTCAGAGTTTGTTGAAGGATTTCTGGTCAGCCCTACCCACGCTGAGCAAAGGGAGGGGACTGTTCTGGGAGAAGAGTGTAAACAATCTACCCAGTGTACATCTGATGCAAAAGACAGTGGTTTTCTCTTCCTCTCCTGCGTATGAAAGGAAGGAGGTGGCAGAAAGCTCTTGCTGATGTTTTTTTGCCTGTGGATCCACAGTGCTGGGTTGCTGGGCCTGTGTCTGATGAAGCTTCAGAAGAGCAAAACAGGAACTAAGTGGGAATGCTTGGGATCCACAGCAGCATTCTGAAAGTTCAGTCAAAATCAGAGTTCTCTGAATACGGGCTGACTCAACAGGGCAGTGGCTAGTGAAAACTGCAAGCTAACAACAGGGAATTGTCCTTGTCTTATGCTTGCTCCAGGAGAAACCTGTTTCTCTATCAAATCAGAAATAGATATAAAACGAAGAGTAAGGGCACTAAGAGGTTGAGTCTTTTAAGAATGGCCAGGAATTTCTGAAAGTCCCACAAGTACAGTAGACTAAAAGTTACTTCTTGTCTCACAGGAGTGGAAAGAAGGGAAATCCCTCCATGGCATGAATAACAAGGAAATTCCACCAAAATTCTTGAAGATTTCTTCCCCGCTACTGTGTCTGCTCTGATGTGACCAAAATTCCCCATCAGCTTTTAAGGGAACTTTCTGAGCCAGAACTGTAAGTAACCTCAGTATTTTGAGTGAAAAATGAAGGACAAAAGAGTTGGGGCTTAGGGAAAGTGGCTGTTTTCCATTTGAGGATTTTTACAGATCCCAGGCATTTTAAAGTTATGTTAAATTATACCAATTAGCAAGAAATAGGTATAGAGATAGCAGACAAGGAGCGTCCTGTGCTGGTATCTGTAACCCAGAACAGTTCTCTGCATCAGCATCAATGCAAATGCATCAGAATTTCCTGTCAGGCAGAATGTTAGTTGCACAAACAGGTATTTACCATTTCCAGCCATGCCTAGCTAGCATATACACATCAATCTTATTCCTTTTTAGCCACGTGGATATTGGATTTTCAACTGAATTATGATTAAAAGTATGATCTAGCACATTGACACAAACCCAGGGGTGGCTTCCAGTAATGATTTGTTGTTAAAATAAACAATGACTCGATTATAACTTGAAGTATAACTTGAAGTAATTAACTATGTTTTTTGAGTACATTGCATCTTAAGAGAAAGCAATGCAGTATATTGAGGAGATAGAACTGTAACAGTAGAGCCAGATCCTAACTCCTGCTGTATCACTGAATTGCACATATGCCAAGTCTTAATTTACTTGAAGAACTACTTGTGTACTTAAACTGTGAAACATTTGGTGAGAGTATTATATTTAATGCTGCTGTTCATCTGAAGAGGGAGGTGTTTGCAGCTTTTTGGTTCCTCTTCAATCAGTTGGACTGGCAGAATGTTACTGTGGCAAGTTACAGTAACATTCTGCAAGTCAGCTGATGTGATCAAAAATAAGCAACAAGTATTTATCTTCATTTTTAAATTTAATAGCCAATCCTAAGTCTTCCCATAGGCTTAGACTGCTAAGAGAATGTCAGACACACTGCCTTACAAAAAACCTCTTAGTATTGCAAACCAGATCTTCTTCCTGCTGCCTTGGTTTAGCCAATAAAATGTGTGTTTGACTGCCATCTGCAAACTACAAAACTGTCTAATTATAATAATGTTGCTTATGAACTCCCTTTGTTATTTGCTGCATATGAAGAAAATATTGGGGTTTTCTTAAAAGCAAGTGTTAAGCATTACAGCAAGACAAGAGTTACCCAGGACAATAGCTTTGGTACTAACTCCTGTTGTGGCCAGTGGAGTGCAACTGAGCAGAAGCTCTTGCTGACATGCCTTCTGTCAAACAAGTTCCTGCCAGTACAAGTAGTGTTCCTTACGAACTGGGTCAAAAAGATGAATTACAGGGCACTCTATGCATTTCCTCTGACAAGGAGCAACGTGCTGCCCAGTGTGCTAATTGTTAGCTATTACAGCTAGCTGTGTATATGCAGATCAACAGCTACAAAAGCAAGGCTCTTTAATTGTGTCAACAGCACTGTGCCATCTTGGATCCCTACCATACAGAAAGGGTGAGCTGATTTTCTTCTCTAGCATTTTCCCTTAGTATAGAGCACTCTCACCATTCAGCTGAACAAAACAGAAGAGGTTTTGTATTCCCTGTGAAAGACTTTCTTACCTCTTCAAGCTCCAGTTGCTTCAGTTTCATTTTATAATGACATTCAGTTTGCTTTGCTTCACGCAGCACCACGTTACTGGTAATTGCCTCCCTATCCTTTGCCACAGCTTCTTACTGGTGCCTCCCTACTTTCATCCACGTTTTTGCAGTCTTAATGTCACTTGACCCCAGTAGCTTGGGCAATGCTGGCATGAAACCCATATTTATCAGCTCAGCAGAGGTTATTAGCTTCCATTTCACAGAGCCCTGCACCACCTTTGATGTTAGCATGTCTCATTAGAGAGGCATTCCTCACCAGCTGGAGATGGTGTTTAGGATCTTCCCAGGGTCAATAAATAATGAACTGGATGGAATACATTTCTGTGTTTGAGATTTCAGTTTGTGTACATGGGCCTAGTTATGCCCACAAGAAGAATGAAAAATATACAGCACTAAGAATATAACTGTAGTAGAATAAATTTTGGTCATATCTGTTATTCTGAGCTCCCTCCCTCAGGATTATCTATTCATTTTCATGTCCAATTTTACCCCTGGTTATTTGTCAAATTATTTACGTCTGAAAACAGCTTTTCTCTCTACGAAATACCAGTGAAACAATTAAAAGCTTTTAAGCTATCCCTGTTTTGCCTTTGGGGAAATCCTTTGACAAGCTTGTACAGCAAGAAAACACAGATGATTGATGTAGAATGATGTAGAAGCTTCTTCTACACCATTACATTAAAAAAAAAAACTGATATTAAAATATTTGAAGTAATTAATAGAAAAAATAAAGGTCACAAAAATAACTAAAGATGGATTAAAAATGTTAATGAGACCTACTAGATAGCATTCCTGATTAAGCTTCTTGCAAGTGTGGATCATAAGCTACCTACAACTGTGAACAGCCTCTTCATTCACACCTCTTTCAGAAGCCACTGTTAAGACCCCTTTGTTTGCATTATGTCCAGATGGTTCAATTCACTGTAATACCAGTTTAATTGTGAACTCAATTTAATTGGAGATGAACATAAAATTGGAATTCTTACCTATTTCTGTTTATCTTTGGAAAATATGCCAGAAAGGTTTTGTCCTTATTTTGGCTGGGATCGAGTTAATTTTCTTCCTAGTGGTTGGCACAGGCTGCTGTTTGGATTTAGGATGAGAATAATGTTGGTAACACACTGGTGTTTTAGCTGTTGCTGAGCAGTGCTTACACTAAGTCAAGGACTTCTGAGCTTCTTACCCCAGCCCACCAGTGAGGAGGCTGGGGAGCATGAGAGGGGACACAGCCAGGACAGCTGACCCCAACTGACCCAAGGGATATTCCAGACCATATGGTGTCATGCTCAGGATATAAACTGGGGGGAAAGCTGCCCTGAGGCTGCTGTTCAGGAACAGGCTGGGCATTGCTCAGCAAGTAGTGAACAACTGCACTGTACATCCCTTGTTTTGCAAATGCTTTTATCATGATTAATATTTTCTCTTCCTTTTCTGTCCTATTAAACAGTCTGTATATCAACCCCAAAATTTTACCTTTTTTGCCCCAGTTCTCTTTCCAGTCTCCCCAGTGAAAAGTGAGTGAGCAGCTGCATGATGTTGAGCTGCCTGCCAGGTTAAACCACAACAGTCCTTTTTGGCACTCAACATGGGACACAAAGGGTTGAGATAACAACAGATCCAACTAGAACATGTTAAAACAAATTTGTTACAAGCATTCATTATATTAGTTTAGTAGTCACTGTTAATAGCTTAATTTAAATTGTCACATTAAGTTTAATAGCTGATTTATTTGTTCTCAGAGTAACGCTTGTTCTCAGAGTTGCATTATTAACACCTTACTTGCTGTATATGTTCCTTGTGCTGTTTATCACCTCTGGGCCTAGATTAAGGTTATCATGTTGATATCCTGTGTAACACTGGTTTATAATATGATAAAATTACTGGTCATGAGGCTAATCTGGTATTTGTACTCAGCATTCCCATCATCTCTGTACTTTAGGAACCATCTCTTGGAAATTCCTACTAAGAAGGGGAAGGAAGAAGTGAACAGGGCACGATGCCAGAAGCAGGGCCATCACAAGAAGAGGAGGAGGAAGAGGCAGCACTTGAACAAGATGGTAACCACCTGATCCCTACCCCTGAGAGAGCTGCAAGATATGCTAAAAGATTTTGGCTATAGCCTAGGCAAGCAAATTGTCATCTGGCTGCTCCAGTGCTGGGATAATGAGGCCAGATAGCCTGGAATTAGAGGGTAGGGAAGCCAAGCAGATGGAATCCCTTTGGAAGGGGCATTGACAAAGTGATTGGAAAAGGGGCCAAGCACTCAGCCTCTGGAGACAACTCTTGTTGAGCACGAACGTATCCCTTCAAGGAAGATGTTATATGTCTCCCAGGCAAGCAGACAACCATGGAGAGAGGTATTCAGTACCTGAGGGAGTTAGCTGTACTGGAGGTGATTTATGATGAGCTAGCAATGAGCTGTTATCCAAAGATCCAGATGAAGTCCAGTGCACACAACCCATGTGGCAGAAGACTTAATGGAACACACCATTGTGTGCCAACTCATTGGCAGTAATGGTCTGGAAAGATGGAGAGGGATGAACGGTGGATGAATTGGCTGGCCAACTCTGGCAATGTGAAAGAAGTCTCTTCCTCTCCACAGGCCTGAGTCTTGGCTGTGGAGATGTTCCAGGAGTTCTAACAAAGAGGATATGCCCTACTCCCACTTGGACAACCAGTATCTCAGTTATCACTCTGCTCAGGAGAGGATATAGTGGGTACACACCACAGGCCACCCTGTGTTTTACCTGCAGGACCACTGAGAGAACATGAGGAAGTGGGATGAAAGAGTCTACCTCGACCCTAGAGACATGGTACATGAGTTGCAAGGAAAAGCAATGAAGAAGAGGGTACTTCCAGGAAAATTGTTGCTCCAGTTTCCAGTTGGCAGTTTCCCAGACAGAGTAAAAGCTCATCTTACTTCCATAAAGGCACCTCAGAATTCAGAGCAGGTTTTGTGGACACTAGGGCTGTTTTCAGTAGCACACAGTTACCAGAAGATGTTCATATCATCTTCACTCTACTAAATCTACTGAATGAGCTAATGGTGCATAGTAACAACACCCAGATTTTCTGTAGCCTATTAGGTGTAATCTTCAGAATGAACTCCAAGGTTCCTCCTAAACATACAATCCCTTTGTGATAGCTACCATTATACTGAGTAGAAAAATAAGTAGAAGCAGTTTAAATAATAACCATTATCGCACGTTAAATTTCAACTCCTTGGCCATTTCCCTTTCTCTTGTCTTCTGATATTTTACCATAGCATTTTGTACCCAAATCTACCTCATTTTTAAAATTTGTATTTAAGTATTTTTCTATGACAGCTAAAAAGATTTACCTTAATAACCTGGGTAAGATTAGAATTCCAAATATTGTATATATAGGTCTTGATTCCTGCTTGATAATTCTTGTGTGGGTCAGAAAGGGTTTATTTTTGCTTAAGATTTTTACTTTAAAATATTAGTAACAGGTCAAAAAATGCAGCAAATTTTAACCATAAGAGAACATTGTAGCCCTTTTCACAGGGAGTTTCAGAAAATGCTATACCAAAATAACAAATGGTTCAAAATTCATTCCTTATTATCCCTTTCTGCTACTATGACCTATAGGATAGATCTGATGATGGAAGTCCACCTTAACAGTCTACCTTAAAAAGATGAGATTATTCAGTTTGTATGTCTGTAAAAGGAAAACACCTTAACAAAGAATGGTTTGTTGCTGACCTGCAGCTGGTTGCTGCATTTCATCTGAAAGCCTATTTAAGTCTTTAATGGTAACATTTATTCCCTCACCCTCAGAGGAGGATTTTATGAACAAAATTAATTAACAAATGAGGATAGCCAATTTGGTGCTATAGATTAGGCTGACAGTCACCCAAAAGGGGTGTTGGCACTAATAATAATGATTATCTCGAAACATCAAGAGGTCTTCTGACTCTGATGAGCTCTCTGCTGGAGCTGAAGCTTTCGTCCCAGGGTGATGCATGTGGAGCAGGGCAGAGCAGTTAGTAGCTGGCTCGGAAGCAGAAGCTGCTGCAGAGGGCTCAGATGCTAATAGTGGAAATAGCCTACAAGTAACCTCCAACCCAAATGATCAGCATGTGAACCCTTGATACTCCAACCAATTCATCCATAGTTCCATTAAAAAGATGATGGACGTGCCTCCAGCTTGTGAGGCTGTTTTTTAATGTTTTAGAGCTGATCCTTCTACACTGAATAGAGATACACTTGCAAATAATTCTGATTCGCTTGGCTCCGTAACTGTTACACTCCGAGCTCAGCTCTTTTGCTCTGTCGAGCTCTTTCTTTTACTGCTTCTGTGTTGTCCTGATGCAGTTAAGTGGAAGCATGTAACAGTGAAGTATTAGAAGCACTGTAGTTTCCTTTAGCAACAGGGCCTGTGTTTAAGAAATTAGTGAGGCATTTAGGAACTGCTAATCCTCCTTGTGAAGAATACAAGGCTTGTTTCTTCGAAGGAATTTCTCACTCAAGGGCCCAAGACATAGTTCAGTTTTACCTACTAAATGCTCTTGCAGCAAGCCAACAGTAAGAAAGTAAAAATAGAGGTTTAATGTCATTCTCTTTCCTTATTGCCAATTTTTCTTGGGCTGTTTTGTGATGGCATTATTAGGATAGACAGTACCATAACATCATATTTATGTGTCTGCTCTTTGAAGAGCTAATAATTATCCCGGGTCTTGACAACAAAGAGCAATCTGACTGTTCCAGAGGTCGTAAAAGAAGCTGAATAGCATCCAGATTTAGATATAAAATGCAGTCAACTATCATGGCTTTGGGAAACAGACACCAGGTAGGAAGCTTCCTCTGAATTACTAAATATATTCTTCCTATAATTATTACATTTTTCACTATGGGTCTGCACAATCTAAGTTTCCTAGTCTGTAGCAGCAGGAAATCCCATAGTATCACATATAGTGACAGTCGATTCTCCCACTATTCTTACACCCAAAAACTTGTAGCTGCGGAAGGAATAAAAACAGTGAAAGAGGTAAGTCAAGTAAATATCACATTTCTAAATAATAAGCCTTCATTTCTAGTATGATCCTCCTTCAAGTGAAAATAAGAACTCTGGCTGTAGACATTATATAACTAAATTTACTTTATACCAGAATTATAGGAACAAAGATCCTTTACCTTATGTAACACTTATTTAATATTTCTTATTTTATCTTAGCTTATTTTAACTGTGACTTGAAAGTCATTCTAGAGGCTCCTTAAGCTTTTCTGCCAATGTAAAAAGGGAAATCAAGATGAAACTACACCTACTCTATACTTTGCTTAAACCAAGAGTGCCCCCTTGAGAGGTTTTTTATATATGCATAGGACTAGGTGGTAGAGGATGACCAAGTAGAAGGTTAACGTAGTACTTTTAGATACAAATAAGGCCCAGAAACCTGCACACACTTCAGATATTTCTACAGATTTTCTATTAGGCTACTGTGGATGTAAACAAGCCTTGTTGCTTCCAAACCTCTGTATAATGTTGGCTCTACCTAAAAATGTATAGCTACATATAGGACAGATTCTGCAGTTTTGTATTGAGGATGATACTTGTAGGACCACTGAAGCAGACAAAGTTCTCAGGCCTTCTCCTTCACCCTACTAATGCTGATGAGGCACTCACTGGACTCGGGATACATCTGTCTTCAGAGCTCAAGTGTGCCGGTGGCTCCAAGTTCTGCTCAAACTGGAAACCAATAAGCCACTTCAAATAGTAGGAGCATAGCTATAGCAACTCTGGATTCACCTCTGCATGCTCACTGGGAGCCCCCGGCAGGTTTGCACAGCCCCTGCTGTTACAGCTTAGTATCTACAAGTGTCTCAGCAGATTCATTTAAACATTGCTTGGCACATCTACACAAGCTCTTATCACATTGCCAAATAATTATAGAATCACAGAACAGTTAGGGTTGGAAAGGACCTTAAGATCATCCAGTTCCAACCCACCAGCCATGGGCAGGGACACCTCACACTAAACCATGCCAACCTGGCCTTGAACACCGCCAGGGATGGAGCATTCAGAACCTGCCTGGGCAACCCATTCCAGTGCCTCACCATCCTAACAGTAAAGAATTTCTTCCTTAGAAATTATTATGTATAGATTATGCATAGATACCATTAGAGGAATATGGGAAACAATCATTGAGAGCAATGATTTCCCAAACACACACTTTTTAAGCATTTACCATGCTATGAAATATATAGAAAAAAAATACTGCTGATCTTAAACTTTTAAGAGCTGCTGGTGTTACAGGGTGTGCCTGCATAGGGGAATGGAACAAATGAGTTGCACTGAGCAATGAAAAGATCTTCATCCACAAGATGCAAACCTCAGTTTGCAGCAACTGGCAAGATACTACACAGACCTGTTAGAAAGCAGGTATTTGATGGTGTAGTAAGTTGGTGCTAACATTCATATCAATGCCTCAGAGCTATACATTAGTTTGCAGTCATCCACGTGCTTTAACACAACTGCCCTTCTCATGAAACCACAGTTTGCTTATGTGACATGGTTTAGTGGTGGCCTTGACAGTCCTGGAGTAAAAGTTGGACTTGATAATCATAAAGGTCTTTTCCAGCCTAGTTGATTCTATGATCTTGTGTCATGATTAGAGGTCCACCATCTCTTGTATTTACAGGACTCACATTGGTTTTAAAGAGTCTTATGCAAGAGACGAGCTGAGCCCTGAGGAAGAAGCAACATGCTGAAGTAGACCCTGATAACAAATCTCTCAGCCCCCTTATCTGCCAGCTGTCAGTTCTTATGCACACCCAAAGATCCAGCTCTGCAGTTGGTTGTTGGCATTTATCTTGTGACTCATGCCATTGGCATTACACTTCATGATACAGACCCAAAGGAGACCTTAAAAAAAATCCTAACAGATACTAGCATGTTGAGTAAATGTGAGATTTTTCTCCCCTAATCAAGCATGCAAAAGTGGTGACTACAAAGGATTCTCTTTAGAATCAGGATTGCTCTGTGTATCTCAAGTCATCAAGTCAACCAAAACATCATTCAGCAAACTATCACCTTATCATTTTGAGCTCCCTGTCCCGACTTCTTAGTGTCAAGCCCACTCACTCATGTATTTCGTGGTAAATGCACTGAGGGCCTGGCACAAAAGCCATCACTACAGTCTTCAGGATTAAATAGTACCTTTTTTTCAATGACTTACTGAGCTCCCATCCCATCCTTTCATATTGGTTCAGCTTCAGTTTGTCATTCTGGAAGTACTTCTCTTTCTTATCCATTCCTCCCTCTGGCATCCTGGATTTACAGATGAAAACTCTACCACAGAAGGTGGTAGAAGGAGCTAAACATTATGTGAAGATCAGTTTGAGTCAGTCTATCATCTTATAGACCAATGTACAGCACAGAACACCACATGAGGCCTTTTGGAGGCATTTTCCGAGTAAAAAGTATTGTATTTCATCTGTACAAACCTTTCAAGACATATTTTTCTCATATAAAATTATTCTGGCACAAAAATGAATACAAACAGCAAGGAGCCAATAATATTAATATCAAACATACTAAATTCTATTTATTTCACTGAAAACCATGTGTATATCTGCAGGGAATGTAAAATTGAATTTAAGTCCAGGAAGTGCTCTATTACTGCTCTGGCACTACAATGCAGAGCTGCTTTGTTGTTTGCTCTAAAATAGTAAGCTAAGCCTATCCATCCAAGTAAAGTGTCAGGAAGGAGTCTTCTGATCTGTAGCACCAAAATATGTTTTGCTGGTCTCTTGTCAGCTTTCCCAAACAAGCACTTTTTCTACTTTATCAAACCGAACACATTATAGGTATTAAAACTCCCAGCAGAGTCTCAAATGCAATTTCTAATCTTCCTCCCCAGCCCTTGTCCTCCATCCAGTTCTCATCATGGCCTAAAGTCCTGCCAGGATTTCTGCAAGAGTGCAAAAGCATGGATTAACTTCACCCCATGAGCCCCAGAGCCCACTTGCTTGCCAGCCCACTGTGGTAATATGTGAAACAGCAGAACACCAGAAAACCTTGCAGAGAGCTGGCTACTACAGCCAAGTCTGGCAAACATCTCAAGAGCTGATACTGAGCTCGGAGGAACCTTGGGTGTGGTGGAATCCCAGTGCTGGCAACTAAGAAAACATCATAAATGTGCCCCCAGCCCCCAAACAAAACAAAAACCTCAACCCCAAAACAGTACCCCCCCCCCCCCTTACCAAAACCAGTAACAAAGAGGGAAGGAATTCTGAGCCTAGTTTACAAGGTCCTCAAAGCCTTTTCATACTAGGAATAGCAGTTTATTTGAGAATGTCCTATCAGCCTTTCTACCTTCAGGCTATTGAAAACAAAAGCTAGTTGCTGACCTCTGATCCCCTCACCTGAAAAGCAAGGTGTCTTATCAGTCTTCTACACACCCACTCCCCCCCAAGGTAGAACTAGGACTGGAAAGAAAAGGCCCCAGTAAAATCTTTAAGCACCAAGAACTTCACACCTTCTGCCTTCCATTATTAACACTAACTGGAAATCACTCCTTTCTGTTCATTTCCTGTCTTCTTTCCTACAAAATCCAAATAACCTGCTTGGTCACACCTTTGTAAAGACTGTTTGGAAGTTTTATACACTTGCTATACCTAGGACGTTTGATAAAGTTAAAAAAGCATGTGTAAAACAGACAGTGGATAAAGTTAAATCCTAGGTAATGACAGCACAGCTCCCAGCTTTGAGTTCTACTGTGAGGAAATCCATGATAGTCACAAAATAACCCACAAAGTTACATGCAGCGTCACTTGATAATCAATGTTCTATTAAAAAAAAAGAAAAAGTTGGAAACTATGCTGTTTTTAAATCATAACATTAAAGCACAAGTAAAAATCCCATATCCTGAATGCACAGTCCACAAATTTAAACTACTTAATAAATAACTCATGGTGCTTCCATAAAAATCAACTATGAAAAGTTACACAAAGCTTAATGAAAACCATGCACGCACTGGAATTCTACAGTCAGCCTGTCTTCCAAGGAGGAGCACAAGCAGCCCTGCTTAGGCTACTATCAGTTAGTCTGTTATAAAGTTGTGAAAGGCTCCGTTCTTCATGTCTCAACCCTGCTTTATCGTGCCTTCCTGTTGTCACACGTACTGATATGGTAGTTTCACCGGGATATTGAGGGAAATAGTGCTCAGCAGCTCCCAGCCCTTTGCAACACCACAGCCTCTTCTCTCTCTGTTCCAAATGGGGCCTCTGCTATAAACCCCATTAAGCAGCACCTTAGAGCCCTGTAAAAACCTTATTGAGCAGTGCCCACCAAACCTGCAAGCTTTGGGAGGCCGATTGCAACAGTGATGAGAGCCAATGTGTTGGTGCAATGAGTTTATATGAGCTTTGCTTAGATCTCCAGAAGTCACCCTGGCACTAGTGTGTCACCCTGAACATGTGGCTTAATCTCAACAGTGAGCAGCCACAGCATTAACATGGAATCTCTTCCACACCTGCAAGACAGATAGGACACATTGGTGAATGGGATAAAGTCATGCTCCCCAGCATATGTCATTGCTAATTTAATCTGCATAATTCCTCCAATATCTGACTTGCTGCAAGTTCTGTACATCTGAAAGCTATGAAACAGGACACACTATGCTCTATACAAAACAATTCCATCTGTATCTCCACTGAAGTATTTCTTTCTTGTATATCCAATTGATTTTTGTGAAGTGTAAAGCACAGTTTCTGTGAAGCACTCTGATGCATTGTCCTTTCTGTTTTTCCTGGCTTTTATAATCAACAATGCAATGCAATTAGCCAAAGCTCTTGGGGGCAACTGAAACATGTGGGTAATCAAAATCAGAAATGCAAACTCTTAGGTCCTTCCAAAGAGCCCCTGGAACCAGCACTTTTGTCTTTGCAGTACTAAATGCCTCCTTGCAAGCCAAACCCTGTGGTAAAACTAACTCAGACCAAACTCATGTCCCTAACTGTTGCCTCCAAGACTCTTCCTTGCACTATGTGGAGTATGAAACTCTAAGGCTGGGCAGCCTTCAGATCTCTTCTAGTTTCACTTTCCATATATCCCTAGGTTACACTTCAGTAATCCCAAGATTAAAGTCTTTTTTAAGGAAAGCTCTAAAAAGGAATTAAAATGCATATTTCCTAGAGTGTTAACAGCGGAAGAGAAAATGAAACTAGCTGGTATGTAATAGAAGCCTTTCTGCTTAGCTTCCATGCCACTTGGTTGAAGATGTCAAGAGAGGACTTGCATAGAAAGTTTCACAACCTCAGGACCACACAAGATCTTTCCCCAGAATCCACACACAACTACTGAGGCTACAATTTAATTAACTATTATTATCATCAAGGACTTGTGGCAGTCACATTCCCTGAACTTTTCCTACTCTTACTTTCAATAAGTGTCTTAGCATCTGGCAATTTATTCCTGTGTTCTTTTAGATTAGAACATGGGACAGAGTGAAAGTTCATTCAACTTAATGAATTTAAACCAATTTATCTGCTTTTAATGCAATTAGGAACATAAGTTTTCTAGTTAGGCAAAAATTAAACCCAGATTCATGCTTCAGTCAACTTTAAAGGAGTTCAAATATTACTGTGTTGTCAGTAAGGTTCAGTGCAGACTATGACCAAAGCTAAGACTGTGTTAGTTACTAATTTAGTCCAATAAAGGAAAATCAGGAGACAGTGCTGAGAATATCATGTACTGCAGTTTTAGCTAAAGGTCATTTTAGGCTGGTCCCCCTGAACCAGCTCACACATGGTTCAAAGCTGGCCCAAGAACCAGCCATTGGAACTCTTTAGGAAGTGATGAGTATTTGGCAGAGTAAACCAAATTAGCACATGCTCGGTGGAGATTCACTTCAAAACTACAATCATGCTCCAAGCCTAAATACTTAGGCAGATTAGACTGGGTAAGAGATATCTTCATACACATCGCACAAAACTGACATACGTTCAAATAAACCTATGCAGAAGTGTGCATTTTGCCCATCTGAGGAAAAAAAGTAGTATTTGTACTATCTAAAGAATTCCAGCACAGTCTGTCACTGAGCTTGGAGCCTCTATGACATACTCACTTCCTGCTCTAATCTGGTTTGAGTAGCAGAGAAGCAATGAACAGCTCTCTTCATGAAAGGCATGAACAACGGCTATTTTCAACACTGAAGTCTGAAACCCCTTGTAGAGTATATTTAGCTTGTAAGTGTAAAGCCATTCTGAACATTCCATAAGGAACAATACTGTGTTTGTGAGATACCATATTTGTGAAAGGCTTTCATGATACCAGTGAGCAGAGGTTGCAGTAGACTTGCTTAGATTTTGGATGCATCTAAAATAAAAAAACAGAGAGCAGCAGAAGTAGGGCTACTCTAGAGGAGTTAGAGGCCATAACCATGCAAGAGAGGACACAGACCTTACTAACCAGGGTACAGTTCTGCAGCAACCAAGCAGGCCAAAGCTGGTGATAGTAAAGAATATTGACACCCAAAAAACAAGCCTCAGACAATTGAGGAGATTGAGCAGAACCAGAAAGAACCTCAGGAGTAGGGAAAGACTAAATTGAACACAAACCTACCTCCAGCAGAACTCAGACAGCAGAACCAGTACTGACCAAGCTCAAATGGGGCTCCCAGGCCTGGCTGGAGGGGTGGAGGGACAGGTTGGAGGGCCAGGTGAGGCTGGAAAAGCGATTAACATGCACGCAGGGCCCTGGCAATAGGGACAAATCAGCTGAGATCAATTTTATCTACTGACAAATGTAACTAGAAGTTGCTTGATAGCTTCTAAATCCAAAATTTGAATGTCTGACACATGCTTCCGTGATGCTGGGTAAATAAAAGTTATTAACACATCCTGAGAAAGTAATACAGCTGGGAGCATCTTTTTCATAACATAATATTGCATTAGTCAATTGAAGAAGTTGGTTTCTGACTTCAAACAAAAAATTTAGACTGAAAAATATGTTAAAGTATGTTTTAGGATGTTATTTTCATGCTACTTCAGTTAGGATTCTATATACTATATATACTTTTTATATACTATATATACTTTCTATATATACTATATATTAACTAGGTGATTCACTAATGTCAAAATTAATCAGAATTTGACAAAGTAAATTGCAGAGTTACATTGACCTATCACTCTGTGCTACATGGAGACAGCTTTGATCTGTGTGCTGACCTTCAGATAAGATCTCTGCCCAAAACTGAATCAAACAGCCAGCTCTGGTGGAGAAACAGTGCCGTGAATAAATCTTGTCAAGAAAACATACAATTGCTGTTCAAACTGAGGTTTCTTATTTTAATTTTTATTAAAACAAGCATCGTATTATTATATTCTTTGAATCCCCTGGGACAGTATCATCCTGTTACCACTAGATTCAGGATGGACCTGTGATTTTTCAGGGCCTGAATTCCCAGAGGCAGCAACTCTTTCTGTCTTTCTCCTGACACCCTCTGACAGCTCCTTCTGTGGCAGGGAAAAACAGATTCTTCGTCTCGGTTAAATTCTTGCTGAAGGAAACAGCACTTTGTGGGAACAGAAATCCTATTTTAACCTTTACTTGTGTTTAAAATATCATAGTGTATTTGTGTTCAGGACTTATGTTCAAATTCAAAAGGAAAATGGCAGCATTCAGAGCCATCTTCAGAGTCCTTCACTGTAACCCACTTCACAATAATCAATCCTAATCTAATTATACTGATGACATGAAATTGCTGGTGAGACTGAAATGCAGTATTACCTCAGAGAGAAGTTTTACACTATTCATACTCCTGTTTTACAGCAGCTCTAAGCACAAAAATGGCAGAATCACACAACAGTTAAGGCTGGAAAGGACCTGAAGATCATCCAGTTCCACCCCCCTGCCATGGGCAGGGACACCTCACATTAGACCATGTCACCCAAGGCTCTGTCCAACCTGGCCTTGAGCACTGAAGCATGGAGTGGTATACTCCCAATAAATGTCAGAAATTCCTTTAAGACCTCTAGATACATGCTACAAACTTGTACCAACTGTGGTAGTGTGGACCCAGAAGATGCTTCTGCTTGTGTAATACCAATGCTTAGACCAGGCCATGAGGCTGGTTTTATTGGCAACATCCACAACGCTTTGTGGTGTTGGCAGGGATGTGCTGACAGCCTTCCTGCTTAGAGTAGGACAGTGGGAGACACTTCTAACTCCAAAAGGGCAGGAAAACTCATCCATGTGGAGCTTAATGAAGGGCCATGTCTTAATTAGTCACAGAATGAAGAGTCACAAGGGAGCATTTCCCAGTTTAGTTTTGTGAATGCCTGAGATCAGTCACTGGCTGAACAATAAGACCAAATGTAGCCCTTGCAAGGAAGAGGTGCTGCTCAGGAGGAGAAAACACTTCAAAATGCTTAGAACTATGACAGCAGCAGTCAGCTTCAGCTCCATGGAGTTCTGGAATTTAGATTTAGACTTGTCCATGATTACATGTGTTAGACTGGAATATGGCAGGAGCCTAAAGCAGTGAAAGCATTAGCCTTGGAAATGTTGCCTGATTTACAGAACAGTGAAGCCTCACACCACAGGGTGAACTAATCTCTTGTTCCACGCTTTGCCTCTTGGCTGTCATTTCACATGGGCCAGCTTCCACTCCTCTCCCCACCACTCCCCTGGCTGCCAGCATCAGCCAGAAGAGCCCTCTGACAATTCAGACAACCAGGTCTGAATTTTCTGTTGAAACAACTAGAAGACACCAATTTGTTTCAAACACGTGTCTTCAATTTAAACTGAACTTCAGCAAAGTTTTCTCTGCTTTAGGGATGGAGTTTCTTATCAGGGTGGGTTAAATAACAACACAGGTTCTTAAGACCTTATAGCAGATCTCCTTTTAGTGGTAAAAACCTATTCCAGAGCTGTAGGAAAATGGTTTTCCTAATATATTCCAAGGACTTTGAACAGCCACATCTCAGATCTGTAGTGTAACTGTTCTGGCTGCAGAACTCAGTGCCGGAAGAGATCAGAATAACAGAGCTCCCAGTCTTCAACTCAAACCACAGAATTCACCTTGTGCTACTTCATCTTCCCTCAATAACAGCTGAAACTGGACAGAAAAAAGTAAAGCATTACAAGGCTTTTTAGAATTCAAGATGTGCACATGCCACGGGGAAAAAAAATGGTAAAAGCACTACAGAAATTACTAAATACTATTAAAATACTTAGTCAATGTGTGGGGGAAATTCCTTTGAAAAGTATACATGTCTATATGTGAATAAATCCTATTTTGGGTAAATGAAGAACAAAATTTGCCTTGGGAAAATATGTGAAATCAAATGTATGGATAGACTTTTGGATGAACGTGTGGTTAAAATGTGCATGGTTTACAGGCTGTGGCAAGGGTGTAAGTGAAAAAAACCTTAAAGAGAGAAGAAGTAACTCATCTTGTACTTTTTAGTATCTTATTTCCACAACATAGAAGGTGAACTCATTAGATGCTGGACACTTCAGATGCTTTCAAGATTAGACAATTCAGCTAAGAATCATTATTAGCATTATAAAAAAACATAAAATATGAACGATAACAGCTCTTAGAAATCAGAGATTGGGGAGGTTGGGGTCAGCAGGGTCATTTTAAATAAAAATATTCAATTGTCAATTCTGATGCTTTTATTGGAGAAGACAGTTGAAAAATGTGACAGGATAAAAGAGAAAAGACACTGCATTAAGAGTATTTTTGTGTCGCTAGTAAATCCTTCTTTTGGACTTGTGCACAGATTTAGTAGGGAGTAAATAAGGAGCCACGTTGCTATTCCAAACCCCACACTAATGGAGGAAAACAATTTGGTTCCCTCTTTAGCAACCCAGCAATGGGAAGGTGTGGATAAGGATGACCAAAGGAGAATTGGTACCTGTAGCAGGGCTCTCCTGTTGCCTTGCTCTGCACTAGGGAAAAAGGGAACGTTTCCTGGACAGTGAAACTCCTGAATGTGTTTGGTACATGCCCTGCTTTTGGAAGAGGAGAGCTAGGAATGGACTCTAGTGCAGGATGAATTCTACTGAAACAGCCTTACACTTGTATAAAACGGCACAAAAGGGACGTGTTGCTGCTTGAGCAAGGTCAGAGGAGGCCACGGAGATGCTGCGAGGGCTGGAGCAGCTCTGCTCTGGAGCCAGGCTGAGAGAGCTGGGCTGGGGCAGCCTGGAGAAGAGAAGGCTCCTGAAGGGGAGACCTGAGAGCAGCTCCAGTGCCTGAAGGGGCTGCAGGAAAGTTGGAGAGGGGCTTGGGACAAGGGATGGAGGGACAGGCCAAGGGGAATGGCTTGAACCTGCCCGAGGGGAGACTGAGATGAGCTCTTAGGCAGAAGCTCTTCCCTGTGAGGGTGCTGAGGCGCTGGCACAGGGTGCCCAGAGAAGCTGTGGCTGCCCCATCCCTGGCAGTGTTCAAGGCCAGGTTGGACACAGGGGCTTGGAGCAAGCTGCTCTAGTGGAAGGGGTCCCTGCCTGTGGCAGGGGTTGGAACTGCCTTGAGGTCCCTTCCAACCCAAACCATCCTATGATTTTATGATTTGAGTCACAAGAGAAAAGACAAGCTTTATAAAACAAATGACCTAAATAGGAAGATCTTTAGAAGCTCCTGCAGTTCAATATCCCTGAGGGGAGGAAAACTAATATAACTCGTGATTCCCTATTTGACTTTAAGCACTTCTTCAATATGTTTGCATTCCTTAGAACCAATTTCACTTCTATTTTAGCTTTGCCTAAAGTAAATGAAGTCACTGAAGTATATCATATTTAACAAAATCCTCATCAATAAGTAATTACAATTAAACCCAGCCCAATTAGTATTATAACTTCTAACCTTTTATGCTAAAGTCACATTTAACTCTGCCTGTTGGCCTGAAAAATATTACTGGGCAAAAGATGAGAATGTTCATGTGCTAAATGAGGTGCCAGGGGCTGTGTTGTACAAACTTAATTGGCAAACAGCTTAATTAAATATTTTAGGTAAGAACTGCTGAGTACAAAGCACTTTCCTAAGTGCTTGTTAAACTGTGCACAGAAACCCCCTTGCACTTGCTGGAACACAATTAGTTTCTTCCTGGTGAGAAATCAAGGAGAATAAAATGATGAACTTACTTGCATTTTTAGTATATTTTTGCATGTGCTGTTGTGTGGGGAAAAGAAGAAAGAGAATGAAAAATATGTGCAAGGAAGTGCCTTGGCTTTGCTTCTGGGCAAATGGGAATATGTATGTTAACATTCATGTGAGACCTCTGTGTGATAAATAGGATACAGAGCTTTATCTCTGACAGGGTTTGCTCTGTGAATCAGAATACATGAGCAGATAGTATTTGGTAGATAATTTTTCTGCTGCTTTATCTAAATAGAGTTTCTTTTGGCAGAGCACTCCTGCTGCCATAAAGCAGTGTCCCATGGTTCCTTTTTCCTCATAGCAAATACGTTGCTGCTGGGTGGTCAGGAAACAAATCTTGACAGAGTTCCCAGACAAGAGAAATGTGCTTCTTCTTAATGGTCTGCCTACTGACTTCAGGCTGCTTTCCTCTGGGGGGTCAGGCAGAAGATGAAGAGAAGGTACATGCACACGAGCTCATCAATCCGAGCAAACCTCTAGTACTGAGGTTTAACTTCACAAATTAATAATCAAGAGAGCTTCCCTGCTGACATGGGAAGTGAAGCTCTGCCCATCTTCCCATGATATAGCCATATGAATAAATATTCTGGCCTGCAATTTATAGAATCACAGAACCAACCAGACTGGAAAGGACCTTTAAGTCCGGATCAAGTCCAGCCATTCCCCCAGCACTGCCAAGGCCACTGAGGTCACTGAGGGCCTCATCTACCTGGTTTGTGGATGTGCAGAACTGTTCATGTTTTGCTGGGGTAAAAACCAGCTTAAAAGTGTATAAGCTGCACAAGTGTAAAGGCTTTAACAAGTCATAATTTGAGTTTGAAACCTATTCAATTTCTTTTAAAGTAACACAGGAGAACATCACAGCACTTTGTATGTTTTAAATACTGTGTAGGATGTACCTTTTTTCCACATATTGCTCAATACACAGTTACACTGGTTTCCCATGGCCTTTCCATTAAATTTAACAGCTCTGTATTTGTGGGTTTAGTAGGAAAAATTGGATACAGGGAAGGTGATAGAATCTCTTTTATTAGAAGTTTTGAAGGCGAAGTTACATAAAAATATGTCAAGGACAGTCTACTTAAACCTTTGCTACCCTGGAAAAGTGGAGAGCACAACAGCTTCTCAGGGTCCACAGGCCCACAGTCTCCATGGACAAAAAGGCCTTTACACCACAGCTTGCTGTAAGATTGCTTGAGATCAGGGTTCTCTTTGAGGTCAGATTTGTAAAACAAGACTGGAATTCCCTTTCGGAGATGTGATTATTCCCTAAAAAAAGAAACCCTTCCCAAACTAGTATTTATAAAAGCAAATTGGAAAAGTTGTATTAGATTCAGTGAGATGAAAATCTTTAGAGTTGTTGCCATTGTAAAACTATTTATTAGAGATTACAAATTAGGTGGATGGAAGAATGAAAGCCTAAATAAAAGATTAATAATAAGACTGTTTACTATGACTGTAAATCTGAATATTGCACCTTTGCCAATAGCCTCAACATTGCTCAGACATTACCAGAATTATCCACACTGAAAAGACTAGAAGGAAGAAGTTAAAGGTGATGTAAAACAACCTTTGCTTTCCCAGTAGCTAAAAGCTCTTCTCCCTCACTTTTTGCCTCTTTTTGATTTTATTTTTCAAATTCATTAGTTTTAACCATCTGCATCCTTCCAGGGATGGGGCAGCCACAGCTTCTCTGGGCACCCTGTGCCAGTGCCTCACCACCCTCACAGAGAAGAGCTTCTTTTACCTATCCTGAACTTCCCCTGTTTCAGTTTGGACCCATCACCCCTTGTGCTATCACTCCAGTCCCTGATGAAGAGTCCCTCTCCAGCATCCTTGTAGCCCCCTTCAGACACTGGAAGCAGCTCTGAGGTCTCCACGCAGCTTCTCTTCTCCAGGCTGAACAGCCCCAGTGTTCTCAGCCTGGCTCCATACAGGAGGTGCTCCAGCCCCTGAGCATCCTCGTGGCCTCCTCTGGACTTGTTCCAACAGTTCCATGTCCTTCTTATGTCTGGGACACCAGAACTGGACACAGTACAGTATTATAGATTATTATAGACTGTTACAGATTACTAGTACTACTAATACTCTATTAGTGCAAGAATTATTTGATAGAAGAGAGACTGGAGATACAATACCTTCGGCTTTGTGATTTGATGCATTACGCGTATGAGTGGAACCCACTGAAGGTGAAGAGGATTTGGTGCTGCCATAAAGATCTCAGCAGCATGCAGACTGGAAAGGCATGTCAGAGTTTGGTTATCACTGCATCTAAAAAGCAATGAACCAAGAGTCTGTCAAAGTGTCTGATATGGTTCCTTGGCCAGAGGAGACAGAAGATGGAGCAGTAATTGCTCTTGTGTGAGTCAGATGGGAGAGCATGTCCTGCTCTAGCTTTTGTGCTGTTACAACTAAAAGACTAACTCAAGTGTTCCCTGACATTTAAGAATATAACTTAATAACACTGGGCAGTTTCTTAAAGGTGATAAAATGTTTTTGATTAGAGTGGCTGGAATTCCCTCGTATTCATTACTCCAGCAATTTTTCTTGTTACTGTGATGAAATGCTTTCATTTTCATGCCACAAGTAAGTGAAAAGTAAGATTACCCATGCTGAAAGAATAAGCAGGTTTTTCTCAGCATGTTGAGACAACTCAGCTTACCTCCGCAGAGACAAGCATGTTGTTAGCAGAAGCAAGAGAAGCCAGAGGTTTTGGGCATGTCCTACAGTAGAGCTGCGTGCACTAATATGTAAGCATGTGATGCAAAGAACAAAACTAATTCTGGCATTATCACCTCTTTATTGCAATTAATCTCACTATTGATAGTGACTGCAGAGATTAGGAGAGCCTTCAGCTTTCAGCTCTGTTCTACTCAGTGAGGTACATGCTGTGAGTTCTGGTATGAGGCACAAACACGCTGTGTCTGGAAATACACACTGTCTTTTTGAGAAGTCACATCCAAATGTCAGATGCTCTTTGGCTCCCAAGCACGTGTGTCTGTGATGGGCTTTTACCTACTTCAGTCAAAGAAGAAACATATAAAACTCCAGGATTTTCTGGTCTGAGCCCTGCCCGGTGCCTTTCCAAGTTTCCCAGTTTCATTTCATGGTGGGCGTTTGCCCATATGAGGGTGCATGCGAGAGGTGAACATACTTCACAGTTATGTAAGCCTGAATTAGTGATTAAGTTACGTGAACAATCAAATCTGAGGTAGCTGTTCTCCAAGCAATACCTTCCTACTACCAATAGCTGCAGACCACAGCGCTGGCTGTTGAAATGGAAGCACTGATGGTGTGAATGGAGCTAGTGACCTTTGAGGGCAGCATCGCTGTAAAATGATGAAGTCAAGCACGGCTGCTCAGCATTTCTCTGCAGCGAGGACAGCACAAAGTCATAACCAGCGAGATGAAAAGAAATCAGTGTACACGCAGCCCTGGGTCTTTCTGCACGTTGAAATCTCATTAATGACTATGAGGGGTTTTATTGAGCAAGAGCAAGAGTGGAGCCTGGTGTCATCAACTGCAGCGATCACGGTACCACTGATTCCTTTCCTGCATTAAAGACCTCGAACAAGGGCAGAGTTAGAAAGGGATGAATGGATTTCAAGGAGTTTTGAATGTTAAGGGTTGTTTTGTTTTTACTTACCAGCAACACACACACACACAAAAAAAAGGAGGGAAATGAATTTAAACGTTAGAAAGCCAACACATTTAAACATTAGGGAAACCTTTTCAGTCTTCCAGCAGTGCAACAAGACAAGGACGGAGATTACATTAATTTTAGTGGATAAAAGGAATGCATCCACAAACACCAGCCCTAAGAAAGAACACCTAAATGATTCAGTTTTAATGTCAGTGTTCTTACACATTGCCTTGGAAATGATTTCCTAAGCCTGACACCTCAGGGTGTTAGTTGCGAGTTGTGCCGAGGTATCCGCGTCCCCAAGAGGGCCACGTTCAGCGCAGGCGTCTGGAACGGGCGCAGCGGGTACAGCAGCTGAGGAGGCACAGAGGAGCTGCCGGTCGCACACTCCATGCACCACAAACCGCGGACGAACGGGAGGTCTCGGTTCCGGGATCACCCTTCACACCCCTGCGGCGCTAACCGGCTGCCCCGTGCCGCAGCTCCGCTCTGACTCCCGGTACCCGGACCTCCACGGCGAGCGTCCCCACCCGCTCCTCCCCGGCGAGCATCCCCACCCGGACCTCCACGGCGAGCATCCCCACCCGCTCCTCCACGGCGAGCATCCCCACCCGCTCCTCCACGGCGAGCATCCCCACCCGCTCCTCCACGGCGAGCATCCCCACCCGCTCCTCCACGGCGAGCATCCTCCACGGCGAGCATCCCCACCCGCTCCTCCACGGCGAGCATCCCCACCCGCTCCTCCACGGCGAGCATCCCCACCCGCTCCTCCACGGCGAGCATCCCCACCCGGACCTCCACGGCGAGCATCCCCACCCGCTCCTCCACGGCGAGCATCCCCACCCGGACCTCCACGGCGAGCATCCCCACCCGCTCCTCCACGGCGAGCATCCCCACCCGCTCCTCCACGGCGAGCATCCCCACCCGGACCTCCACGGCGAGCATCCCCACCCGCTCCTCCACGGCGAGCATCCCCACCCGCTCGCACCGGCCGCCGCGGCCCTGCACACCTCTACCCCCGCCTCCCCGTTACGCTCCCGCGGCCGCCATCCGCGCTCCGCCCCGCCCCGTGACGCCGGTTGCCAGAGAGCCGGGCGGGCGCTCCAACCGCGGCGGACCCGGCCCGGCTATGGCGGCCGAGGAAGAGGAGGGCGACTTGGAGTGGGTGGTGGACACCATCGCCGGGTTCCTGCGGGGGCCCGCCTGGTCCATCCCCATCCTGGAGTTCATGGAGCAGAAGTGCGACGGTGAGCAGCGGGGAGCGGCCTCGGTGCGGGCACACCGGGGGTGACTCTGCCCGCGGGTTTGTGCGGGCACCGGGCGGTTGGCACGGCCGGGCCGTGGCCGTGGCGCCCCTCGGGAGCATCCCCGCTGCGGGCTCGTCGGGGTTTGCTTAGCCACAGCCTGCGCTTTGGGACCGGTTTTGGGGGGGGGAATGGGGGTGTGATCCGGGAAGGTCGGTGACCCCCCGCAAGCCTTTAGTCGGGCTATGGCAATTTGCGCTCATTAGCTCGTACAGGGGATTATGGCATGAGCTTATAGTGTGGCACCCGAGCGGGTCCTGCGCTCTGCTGTGTAATACCCTGGTGTGCTAGAAAGGGGGTAGAGGCCTTTAATGCTTTCCCATAGCTGAATGTTTTCCCCAGGAAGCTGGACAGCACAATTAAAATCACTGGTCAGTGGGACAGAAGGTAGGAGGCAGTTAAATTCCTGCAACTGGCAGTTAAGAGATGAGAAACCGTAAGTTAATACCTCTCAAAAAATGACAGCACTGAAAAGCCAGTGGCTACCGGTTGTGTTTTGTAGGTCATCCTAGGCATCAGCTTAGCTCAGAAGCAACTCCAGTTGAACTTGCTTTTCTTCCTCAAGAAGAACCTGAGGGAATCACGGGATAAGCTGGGTAGTACAGACAGCGAGAGGGGGACTGGAGCAGACCTGTTGCTCCATGAAAGGGTGCCTGAGGAGACGGGTATAGGTCTCAAACACATGTTTGAGAACACGGTACAGTAGCCCGTGATCTTGCCCACACATGAGAAGTATTAAAGCATGTTGCCATAGACTAATTTAGGATCATTTTCTATGGCTACTATGAGTAAACCTGTCCCTTCAGTATCACCCGACAGGACGTAGGACTCCTAGCAATTTTAACTTTAAAATACAGATGTCATGAAATGAAGGCTTTCGTTTATTTCATTTCATTATTGCTAGGGACTTACCAATGGTTCTTACTATTAACATATTGTACCTGCTTGGGCATACTCCTTCCTCCCCTTCGTCCTGCTGTGGGCTCTGGAACAGCTTCTGTAATGGTTGTTCAGGGGGGCCACTGTCTTCTGTTGTACAGTTGTTCTTGTTAGGGCCCATTAAGAGGTTTTATTTCATAGTCAGTGAAATAGACACACCTCTGATTCAGACCAGCCTCTAAACAAGTAGCTTCTCAGTTACCCTGAACCAGTTCTACCCTTTCCAAGCAAGATCATCATCACATCATAGAATCAACCAGGGTGGAAAAGACCCTTGGATCATCAAGTCCGACTGTTACCTGAGGACTGCCGAGACCACCACTAAACCCTGTCACCCAGGGCCTCTCCCTTGTATACTGGGAAAAGAGAAGGGTGAAGCTGCTGGACTCTTTACAGTGAAGAAGACAGAGTGAAATCTAGACTAGAAGTTTCTCTTGAGAAGTGCTTCAGCACTGTGACGCACTTTGGTTATCATGCAGAAGTTCTAGTTTAGGGACCGAGGGAATCGATTGTCCCTCTCTGGAGCAATGATCTCTCTTTAGAAGGCTGAGGGGCATTTACTGGCAGGAAGATTTGGGGAACCTCTGTGAATTTTCACTTAGTGTGGGTCAGGCTTGTGCAGTGGCCAATGCCCCATGTTGCTTTCTACCTGGAGGAACAAAGGAGAGAAATCCCTTGAATAAATGATCACTTGTGCTACAGATGGGCATTAGGCAACTTTTTTAGCAAAAAAAGCTAAAGAAGTGTTAACTGCAATGCTAGGGTTGATAAGAGGCACAGCTAAAGACATTTGAGATTTCAGTTGCAGATACCTGTGCTGTTTGCTTTTCCTTTCTATAAATGTACGGTGCTGAGCCCATTGCTGTATTTTGTCAGGAAAGAATTCCTTTCGTTCTCCAAGCATTTAGTCTTTGGGCTGAGCAAGCAAATGAGCAACATTTTATAAGATGGCAGTAATTTGTGATTCCTCAAAAATACCATGCAAGTGTTGGCAGTTGGTGTGTAAGGCATTTACCTTGGCACTACAGTTACTTAGGCCAGGGCTTTGCTACGACTCGTAAATGAGTGCAATGGATTTGTATCTGCTGACAGCTTGCTTTTTCTCCCTGGCTTGATTAATCTCCTTTTATGTGGCTGTAAAATTGAAGTGAAATCCGTGGGTAACGTACTTAAGGCAAGAGGGCTTTTCAGTTTTATTCACGTGTTCCAAGGTGTTAAATGAAACATCATTTGGACATAGGTACACTTGAGAATAGCTCTGAGCACCAGAAGATAAAGACAAAGGAATAAGCAAATATTGCTGGGGACTGGGGGAGAAAGATGAGAGTTCCCTCAGGTTTGCTTACCTTGTCTGCAACAAGGAGAATGAGACTTAACACTCATCCTGTTTGAGGGGTCCTGGCAAAGATTTCCAGCTTCAGCCGGAAAATGAGGAGCTTGTCTCCCAGGATATCCAGGTCCCCTGGCTGACCTCAATCCAGTGCTGCTTCAGGCATTTGTTCCCCTCAGGTGATCGAAGACTGTTCCAGAACCTTAAAGGAAATGATGATTACTTGGTTTAGGAGCTATGGCTCAAGACAATCCAAGGTCTCCAGTCAAAGTACTCCTTAATGCCACTTAACTCAGAGGAGATGCTGACTGCAGCTTGCTCTACTTGGAACTTAACTTCATCCCCTTTTAGTTCAGAGCCTGAGAACAGAGAGCAGTTTGTGCAGGCTTTCCAGCCTGCTTTCCACGTTGTCCTGTAGCTGTGGAAGGAGGAGGAGGACTCGGAAGCATCCCTTTGGCAGTGTGAGGTTAGCTGTTGGTGTGGACGCTGGCTGTGGAGTAACATCCCTGTGTCACCCCTTCTTTAGGTGCCCAGGGTGGGGAGGAACAGCAGGAGGTAAAAGGGAACAGAGAAACTAAGACAAAGGTTGGGGACTGGAAGAGCTGTCAGGGAGATCCCCCAGGGGCCAGGAAGAGATGCAGAAGACAATAGAGGCAGTTAAGTGTCTTCACCCTCTTGTTTGGTCATACAGCTGAGATTTATAGTGCTTTTCTACCGTTTGAATTTATTCCTAGAGATTTTTAAAGCTTTTGTTTTAATCCTGTTCTAAAAAAAAAAAAAATTCCTTTGGGCAAAACTGAAACCAAAGCAAATGTTGCTTTTCCAGATTATGCCATTTAAAAAGTCACTCTAAATGGGTGTGAAAGTTAGACTAATCCTCTGTGCATCAGCACGATCTTCCATCAGAGATGGCGGGTATAGGTGAAGAATAAATCACACTCATTCACATATTTAAGCAGAATTCCCATCCTTAAAACGACTTCAAAGCCAGGACGTGGGAAGTGACTTGTCCAACATATAGTGGCTAATCTTGAAGGGGATTGAGGAAGTCTTATTGCTAAGCCTCTGCTTTAATTGCTGGGTTTGACATTACCTCTGTTCCTGTTGACATGAAAACCCCATGAATTAAACCCTCCCAAACCCTAGTTTTCAGTTTCCCTTCTTTTCTGCTTCTTCCATCTATTCTGCAGTGTAGAGACCATTAGCTTGATACTTCCAGTCAAGAGTTTTTAATACGAACTTATATGAATATGATTAATATGGGCTGTACTATACAGATGGCCATTTTGTCTGAATCAGGATAGAGATCATTAGAAAATAACCTACCCGCATCAGGTTTTCTCTTTGGGGTTATCTCTTTTCTGCAGACAGGGTCTGATTTCCTGCATCACTTTCGCTCTTGCTAAATGAATAGCATTTAAAAGAAACTTGGTTTAAGTCATTAATAAATCCTCCATGTAAATACATGGAGAGAGGGAGAAATTTCCTGCTTTATGTCTGTCATCTACCACCTTAGAACAACCTTATGCAAGTTCGCACGGTAGTTATATTAAACCTGATATTAAAAACATATTAAACCTCACTTTTTAGCGTCCATATCTGCTGAATCCTCAACTTGCTTAAAAATCTGCTTCTACTCTGAAGATACGTTTTCCTGGGCTGAAATTTAGTGACATTAAATTACCAGGAGTATATGCTTAACCTGAATGTGTGGAAACTATTATTATTATTATCAGTCATGGCCTGTGTTTTAATATGATCCAATATATAACCTTGTAAAGGTTAATCCTTTAAGGCGTAAGTTAGTCTGTGGTGCATCACTAACTCTAAAATGTGTGTGTGTGTTTTGCCCCCCAGTTTTTGATGATGAAGAAGAAAGCAAGTTGTCTTACACAGAAATCTATCAGGAGTACCAAGCTCTGGTGAGTGTTATTCACTGTGTGGGGTGGGTTTCTAAGAAATCTAATTTAAAACGTTAAAAGTAGGATTTAGATGAACTCCTGATGGGGCTATCTTTGTTACTCAGAATTTTGTAGTATTGCCTGTTATGGGTGTCACTCAGAAATCCTTTGAGTCACAGGAGTCATGCTTAAACACAAGATAAATAGAAAAGAAACCAATGCACAGTCATATCTGTTATGCTGTGTAACGTATTTTTCATTAAAATTAACATATCCACTAGCTAAAATCCTGTACTTAAAGCTTGATAATGTCCATCTTAGGGTGGTGGAATGGGTTGCCCAGGGAGGTTGGGAATGCTCCATCCCTGCCAGTGTTCAAGGCCAGGGTGGACGAGGCCTGGGTTTAGTGTGAGGTGTCCCCCCCATGGCAGGGGGCTTGGACCTAGATGATCTTAAGGTCCTTTCCAACCCAAACTATTCTATGGTTCTGTGATCTTTTCTGTCAAGTTAAAATGCCCAACAACACGATGTCTGACACGTGTAACTTGTGTTTTGTTCGCTAATGAGTCTCATAAATCTTTTGAATTAACTTGCAATAATGGGAGACGAACTGAATTAGTAAGGCTTGTATTTTCTTTCAGGTTGAAAAATTATTAGAAGACTATCTTAAAGAAGTGGGAATTAATGAAGAGAAATTTCAAGCAGCTTTTTCATCTCCTCTTGCAAAGACACATACTTCCCAGGTATTTCCCTTTGTTAAGGAATGTGGAGATTGACTTCTTAGCTTTGTATTTTCACTAACGTAGCAGGGTGGAGGTGAAACTTTGCAAAGTTTTCTTTTTAAGAGTGTAACTGTATAAAAGATAATGTTTTTAGTTGAACTTTGAAAATAATGACAGCTATTTGTGTGGTGGACCCCTTCTGAGATTCATCTTCTATGCTTTATGTTTTCTAAAGCAAACCTCTTAAGCTTAGGGTGTTTCTGCCACTTTTGTTTGCATATTTGTCAGCATTATGTTAGTCTTCAGTCATTCACAGCAACACACTTAAAAAATAGATCTATTCCATGAAATAAAAGACGTTTTCCTCTGATTTTATCATAAAACAGTAAAATCTGTCAGAGAAGCATTGGCCTTGAGAAGAGAAGACTTGGGTGGGCAGCTCTTCCCCTGCTCAAAGAGACCTTTCAGGTATTTTGGGCAGAGCAGTGGGAGCTTCTGCTGCCAGTTGAAGCTGGGCTCTGTTGACACACCTCCTCCTCGATGTGTAACCAGCTTCTTCAGAGCACACATTCCTCACTCCAGCTTTTGCATTTACGCAGGAAGTCACGTTGCAGTTGGCAACTTACACTGGAAAGCTCCAGGTTTTGTGCTAATGTTACTGTAGACATATTGATCTCAAGACATAAACCATCAAGTTATTTTCTTGACCATCAGCTCAACCTGTATGGCTGGAAAAATACCTAGGAGAATTAAATCTAACTATTAAAAACATGCTGCACAGAATTTAAACCTTCGCGTCATTCCAAGCAGCCTGTGTTGGTTATGGTTCCTCTATGATTTTTAACCCTGGGCATGCTTTCTCCCCGCAGGCCATCCTGCAAACAGTGTTGGCAGCAGAAGATTTTAGACTGTTTAAAAAAATGATGGTGCAGAAAAATATTGAAATGCAATTGCAAGCTCTTCGAATCATTAAAGAAAGGAATGGTAAGAAGTGGTGAGCGTGGGGTTTCACTTCCACCTTTTCAGTGTTCTGTTGATGACTCCGTAATCCTTTTGCAACCGGGGATGGAACACTGGTTCAGCTCCAGTTCAAGTTAATGGAAAACATGCAGCTGATGGTACTGGGGCTGGGATTCCAATACTCAGCCCCTGGCCTGTATTCTCAGTGAGAGCTGTCTGTAGTCCTTTTTAAATTAACAGGTTTTTCAGCTCTGTTTGTCTGAATCTCGCTGTGAAACTTGACTTAGTTTGTTGGTACATAATTTTGGTGATAATTTTGGGTGTTAAAGCAATTACATCAGTTCATCAACAGTGGCAGTATCGATAATTTGAATTCTCAATGATGCTGTACTATCTGCTGTGCCTGCTTTGCAGTTCAGGCTGTACAGTTGCATATGAATAACCCAGAAAGCAGAAGTTATGGCTCCAGCATGCTAATACATGCTTCTAAAGAAGAGGAATTAATTTACACAGAGCTTTGCTGCTCTGCTGATGTTTCTGAAAGGATTTTCATCTACCTGCTCCTTTATTTCATGTCTTCAGTTTTACCTTTTTGTTTTGTCTCCTTCCTGCGTGATGATTTTTGAGAATCATTTCTGAATGTCAACTTTCATGTAACAGCTAAATGTGAAAATGGTTCAGTTGGCCACGGCCCAATTGAGTCTGTGGGGAATGCCATGTCATGGTCAATGCAGGGTATGGCTTATGCTTTACCCTTACATGTCTGAACCTTATGGGTCAGAAACCTTTGCCTTTTTGCTGCTAGCAGTGATGCCCAGGATATAGAGTCTTTTTGGAGGCAGTTACATAGAGGAAGAATTGAATGGGTTTGAGTTTGTTTTCTTTCTGTTCGCTACCTGAAGATGATGCCAAATGGACTACAAAATAACTTTCTTTAGAGAAATGCATAAATTTTGCCATGATTTTTGTAGGTGTCTTGCCTGACTGCTTGACGGAGGGTTCTGATGTATTCAGTGAAATTGAGCAAGAAGAAATGAAAATACTGAGGGAGGTTCTAAGGTAAAAAATGAATCAGTTCTACTTTGTCCATTGTTCTACAATAAAATAAAGGTACGTAGGGCATAACTGCTCCAGCCTCTCCTAGGAAACTGCCTTCAGCTTATAGATGACATGAATGTTCTTGGCAAAGCCCTGCCTAAGAGAACATGAATGGTGCTAGATGGTGGGTGTGATCAGGAGTATTTAAAGACTGAGAGATAACTGCTCCACCGTGATGGTGGATGCATGGAATGATGTGCAGCTTGAAGAGCCCCATCATTTCCATTCTCCCTGAATCTACAAGTAGACTTAGACGTGGGTTAGATGTCTGTGGACCAGAGGAGCACACTGGCTGTAACCCATTCAGGGAACACACTACACATCAAAGCCTTGGGAAGACAAAGTGTGCTTTTTCAGTAGGCTTTTTTCCTTTCCTTCTTAGCTGTGTTCAATGACTGTTGCTGTGATCCAAGAAGATGTGTGAGGACTGATACACTTCTACAGACACTCCTCCACTCCCAGTTCACATATATATAAACATAGACAAATAATAGCAGATTAATACATTCACATATTAAATCATGCTGTTTTCCCTCTGTATTCAGAAAATACTTCCCTTCTTGACTTTAACGGAGCAAATGAAACAAGCCCTGGAAATTCTTGCACAATTGTTTTTGCACAGCCAATGACAGACTGAGGATGGTGGGTTCTGTACGGTTATCATAAGTATTTCTATTAAGAGTGCATTTGAATTTAAGTCATGGAAGTATTTTGTATACGAACAATTATTCTATAATGGTTCTGATAGTCCTCAAATATTTAAGCAGTGCTAAATTTACCTAAAAGTCAGTAACAATGAAGAAGTTTTGAGCATTTACTTCTATTTTGTGCTACAGAAAATCTAAGGAAGAATATGAACTAGAGCAAGAAAGAAAGAGGACTGAAGAAGTGAGTATCTTACCTTTCCAGATGAGTTACGTTGATGATTAAGGAATACTCTGATCTTCTGTCCTGGCTGTCAGCTGCATCACTTTCAGGCCGTGTGTACCATCCTAAGCAAACAAAGGGGCTGTCAGGAGGGTCTGCCTGATACTGCTCTTGGAAAGGTCTGTTATGTATGTTTTTCTTGATGGTAGCATTGACACCATCAGCCATTTGGTGCAGTTCATGTGAAAGCACACTCCCACTCCAGTATCGGAATTCCAAAATCCTGCTAACGGATGTAAACCTTTCAGATCCAGAGAACATCTGAATTACTAATATTGTCAAGATCAAAGAGGCTTCAAAGTATAAGCTTCTTAGAGATTACAGCATTCATAATCCTTCAGGAATTTTAAGGATCACTTCATAGACAGTGAAGTTATTCATTAAGTCTGCACAATACTGCCAGAACCTAATCACCAGGAGCCAGAAATCCTCTCCAAATGAGACCCTCACTTGGTCTCAGTCAGAGTAAACTCTATAGAAAGGTGAATTCAGAAAACTGAATGTAAACAGGGATGGGCTCAATTGGCAATTGCTCAGCAACAAACTGAAACTGAAATTGGTTTTTACAAGGGCCTGTAGGGACAGGCCAAGGGGAATGGCTTGAACCTGCCCGAGGGGAGACTGAGCTGAGCTCTTAGGCAGAAGCTCTTCCCTGTGAGGGTGCTGAGGCGCTGGCACAGGTTGCCCAGAGAAGCTGTGGCTGCCCCATCCCTGGCAGTGTTCAAGGGCAGGTTGGACACAGGGGCTTGGAGCAAGCTGCTCTAGTGGAAGGGGTCCCTGCCCGTGGCAGGGGCTGGAGCTGGAGGAGCTTTAAGGTCCCTTCCAACACAAAACCAGGATGGGATTCTATGAAATCAACTGCAGTGGAATAGTGGCAATAAACGTCCCTTTCCCTGGGAGGACATAGACACATAGCTGGAACTGTGGGCTGTTTCAGAAGAGAGCAGAATCACCCTGCTAGTCTTTTCTGCCATTAGGAAATGGAGCATAATACATTTTGAAAGAGAAAACACTTCCTTAAACCTAAACTGACAAAGGAAAGCACCTGCAGACCAAATGCAGCTACTTTGTGGTTGACATCGTGCTGCTAATCCTACTCCCCGGTTCAAACCCGTGGTAGCGATGCTATTGAAAGCAAGTCCTGAACACTTGTGATATTCTACCAAATTAAATCCCTGCCCCAGTGTCTGTCACTGTAGAAGAGTGGTGAGAAAACTCTTCCCTCCCATATTGCAATGACAGTCCAGGAAACGAGTCACCTCTTCGACTGGATTTCTTACAAAACTACTGGGAAAGTCAAACTTTAGGAACTGAAGTTGTATTAAAATGCAGGCTTACCCAAATCTGCATAGACCAGCCAAGAATATCAATGTTCTTGATAAAAAGGCCCACTCAAGTTTACCTTGATAGTTACTGTTCAATAATATGGTTTTGTTAGAGAACGTCTTAATACAACATAATTCAATCTTGGATGGATGCTGGAGGGTTTTGACGTGAATTAGATGGTTGAGGAACAGTGTAGACATTTCCAGGGCAAATCCCAGTTGTCTTTATTTTGAGACGTGGGTTGTGTTGTCCAGGTGTTACTCAATGGAGTCAGAGATTACCCAGACCTGTTGTTCCCATTCAGCCGAGGATCTCTCTGTTTCTGTGGAAACTTCGCTGTGTGGTCCTGCTTCTCCTATCGCACTGTATTTTTCTGGTGGACAACAGAGGTTTGCTAAGTTGGCAAAAAAAGCCCAACTCCAAATTATCTCTTTGGGAAACAACAGTCTACCCAATATCCCAAACTCCCATTGTTGTTTAGGGAACAGGTTTTGAACTAAACCACAGAATAATGACTGTAAGCCAGTAAGAACCATCCTGTTAGTAAACCAAAATAGGCAGTTTGCTTTTGTTCACTTTGACAATGCAGCATGTATGTAAACAGCACTGGTTTATCTACACCTGGGTCGGAGCAATCCCAGGCACAGCTACAGGTTGGGCAGAGAAGAGATTCAGAGCAGCCCTGCGGAGAAGGACTTGGGGGTGTTGGTTGATGAGAAAATGAACATGAGCCGGCTTCAGTGTGCGCTCACAGCCCAGAAAGCAACCGTATCCTGGGCTGCATCCAAAGGAGCGTGACCAGCAGGGCGAAGGAGGTGATCCTGCCCCTCTGCTCTGCTCTCGTGAGACCTCACCTGGAGCATTGTGTGCAGTTCTGGTGTCCTCAACATAAAAAGGACATGGAACTGTTGGAACAAGTCCAGAGGAGGCCACGAGGATGATCAGGGGCTGGAGCACCTCCTGTATGAAGACAGGCTGAGAAAGTTGGGGCTGTTCAGCCTGGAGAAGAGAAGCTGCGTGGAGACCTCAGAGCAGCTTCCAGTATCTGAAGGGGGGCTATAGGGATGCTGGGGAGGGATTCTTCATTAGGGACTGTAGTGACAGGACAAGGGGTAACGGGGTCAAACTTAAACAGGGGAAGTTTAGATTGGATATAAGGAGGAAATTCTTTCCTGTGAGGGTGGTGAGGCACTGGAATGGGTTGCCCAGGGAAGTTGTGAATGCTCCATCCCTGGCAGTGTTCAAGGCCAGGTTGGACAAAGCCTTGGGTTTAGTGTGAGGTGTCCCTGCCCGTGGCAGGGGGGTTGGAACTGGATGACCTCAAGGTCCTTTCCAACCCTAACTATCCTATCTTATTCTATTCCATTCCATTCTATCTCAGAGTTCTCTTGGGAGCTTTCTTTGTGTTGACAGCTGGACTGTAGTGCCAGGAAATGGAATGCTTGGTTTTGTCTGTTTCTCCTTTAATTTAAGGCACGTGATAGAACGAAGTCACCAGCTGTTACCTGCAGTGTTCCAGGAGATTCGAGGGAAGCTGTTAAATCCAAGGAAGCCAGCGAGGGAGCTCCCAATCCTGAAGAAATCCCAAGACCTCGATTAGGTAATCTGCTGGCAAGGTGCAATGCTGAGTGTGCAATGTGATACTGCTTTTGAGTTGTGGAAGACTCCACGGATATAAAGGTTTGAAGAACCTGGCTGGATAGGCTGTGAGGAAAGCATCCTAGCTTTGAAGTCCACCCTGCTTTGAGCAGGATATTTGCAGTGGGAGACCTGCAGAAATGCCTCCAACCAGAGTCGGTTTATTACTCAGTGATGTTCTAAGTCACCTCCAACTGGAGGAAGCTTCTCTGGGCACCCTGTGCCAGCGCCTCAGCACCCTCACAGGGAAGAGCTTCTGCCTAAGAGCTCAGCTCAGTCTCCCCTCGGGCAGGTTAAAGCCATTGCCCTTGGCCTGTCCCTACAGGCCCTTGTCCAAAGTCTCTCTTTTTAGGGGCCTACAATTTCTCCCCTTTTTATTACTAGCTTTCAAAAATCAGATACTGTATTTGCACTCTGAGAAAGATTAAATAATGCTTTATACCGTAAGTACCTCTACTGCAATGAATTATAAATTGTCAAATGCCTGGAACGTAATTTCATATTCAGTGTTCCAATAGGCACTGGCACAGGGTGCCCAGAGAAGCTGCAGCTGCTCCATCCCTGGCAGTGTTCAAGGCCAGGTTGAGACCCAGGGGCTCTAGTGGAAGGTGTCCCTGCCAGTGGCAGGGGTTGGAGCTGGATGAGCTTTAAGGTCCCTTCCAACCCAAACCATTCCATGATTCTATAAATGTGATTTTCATTTTTTGAAGTCTTTGGGTTTTGAAGAGGCATCTCCCTGGTGGAAGAAACACAATTTCTTTATCTATTCCTATTCTTTCCCATTGCTACTTAGAGGAATCTCAGAAACCCGTGAAGGAAGACTTAAAACCCGTCCGCCCATCACCCAAAGGAGCAGAAAGCTCACCTCAGCCATGTGGCACCAAAGGGAAAGGCGACAGTAAGAAAAGGTCAGCTGGAAAGTGTCCCGAAAATGCAGCACAAAAAGCTGGGATGAAAGGACCTGTAAGTTCAAAACAAAGAAGGAAAAACCCCAAACTCAGAACTAGAACACAAAAAGACAGGATGACATTTCGAATATATATTGAAGACAGTATTGCATTTAATTATATATTTTCTGTTCTTTTAATCAGGTGGTTTTAGTTTGGGTTGGTTTGTTTTTAACACAGAGTGCAAACACTATTTTCTGGTTTAATTTGCATGACATTCGGATCATCATTCTAGTTTTAGAATAGAACCCAGTACTCAGCATTTGTCCTGTGATCATTTCTTAGTAGACAGCTCTGGCTTCAAACCTCAACTTGGATTTTTGTCTTTCACCTAGTGATTTTGGAGGCAAATAGGATGTAAATGCTTTTATCTGACAGAACATGCACTCCAAAAAGTGATTTCAAACCCTATTTAAAAACCAATTCCAGGGTTCCTCAGAGGTTGAAAAGCAGGAGTTGAAGCAACGCGAGGACTACCTGAAGAAAAAACGAGACATGCTGATGGCTACAAAGAAAGAGTCAAGAAACAACGTACTGTTACCAACAGACACTGCACAGAAAGAAGAGGAATCACCTCCTAAAGAGGTGAACATTCAAACATGTGTATTGTACCTGGCAGCATTTTCAAGTTACTACCTTTGAAGCAGCTTACAGGCTAGACGTTTCAGTGATTAAGTCAGCATTACCCTGCTTCAGTATCATCAAATCCTCAGGGGTAATTGTATTTATGGACAGCTTAAATGCTGGTTTTCTCCTTGTTTGTTCATTTGAGAGTTTTGTGCCAGTTCCAAATGAAGAAATCCTTCTTTTCTACCCATCAACCACTGCAATAGAAGCCCCATACCATTTAGAAAGACAAAGCACTCTGAAAGATGGATACTGCTGGCTGTCACCTACCCATTTGCCTCCAATAGAAATAAACCCAAGTCTGTATGAGAGTTGGAGGCATAGGACAGGGTGAAAACAGAATCCTGTGACAGGATAAACCCCTACCAGTAGAGAGGTCGTCTTCAGAGGAAAAACAATAACAAAACTGGTTTTTGTTCCCCAATGTTGCGGTCAGTACAACTTAATGCATTTACCGCATCAGGCCTGATGTACATCTGTATGAAAAGAAACGCCTGAAAACTCTCCACACAAATGAGGAAACTAGTAGACCTTAAACCTTACACAAATCAATGCGATACCTGTTGTGTCATTACTCCTCTCTGCAGAGCATGTACTTAAAACCTCGTGTTGCCTCAGGTGTTTCTCAGAGTTGCTGAGCATTTTATCACTCTCAGAACACGCCAAAGTTGGTGGGGAACTCCCCTCACAAGTAAGCAGCACCAGTTCAAGCTGAGGTTAGTCCTTTCAAGAAGAGTGGTACAGTGCAGTGCAGTGGAAAAGAGGCAGAGGGATGCACAGAGCCAGTTCCCCACATCCTGGGATCCACTTCACAAAACACGGGATATAACACGGTTTAACATCACTCTGGAGAGCCCGTGAGGCAGCCTCAGCTTTGCCACCGACAGCACTTGCCCTGTGGTTCACTGCAGTGTTTGTTCACTTTGCTTTTTAGGAGATGTCAGAAGAGAAACAGAAGTTGCTCCAGAAGAGGAAGATGCTGGCAGAAAAGCTAAAGGAAGAAGTTATCAATAAGCGGTAATTTTAAGCAGCTCGTGGCAGACCCCAAGAACATGAGTATGTTTTTAGAGTAAGTTACAGACCCAGCAACTGAATGGAGTTGCTTTTCAGCATTACACTTAGTTTTCTAGAACTTGCAGACGGGCAACTCAGTACTTTGTATGTATTTAAAATTACACCGAAATACACTAAAACCACTTCTTTTCCAGAATGCTGGAAACTCACTTTCACTGGAACATGTTCAGCCGTTCAGTATCACTGCAACACACAGATCAGTTTCTAAACTACTGGCCTCAGACTTCGGTATTCCATAGAGCAAAAGCGGATCCTGAGATCTGTTCAAGTAATTCCTACAGGAACAGCTCTGAGTTAGGAACGTTTCAATTCTAAAATGATAGAATTTGGTTCCTTTTATTCGCATCTAGAATCATAGAATGGTTTGCCTTGGAAAGGACCTTAAAGATCATCCAGTTCTTCCCCTGCCCTGGGCAGGAACACCTCACACTAGACCAAATCACCCAAGGCTCTGTCCAAAACTGTTTTTCATCTGCACGATGTAATAAAGTCCCATTTAACAAGGAAATGCAACTACAACCATCTTATTCTTAATGAAGGTAACACTTGGAGTCCAGGCATTTACATAGTAACTCAGGATTCCATTGGCTTATGTATTTTGGGGGCAGTTTACCAGTCTTTAGTTCTAATTTTGCTATAAATGCAACTAATTGCTTTAGTTGCACGGCTCAGGAAGGTTTCAAAGTGGAAATCCTTTAAAGTTAACTCTTTATAGTGGTTTGGCATTGACAGACTTGGGACAATACCCTTTGCACAATGGCACAGAATCACAGACTGGTTTGGGTTGGAAAGGACCTTGAGATCATCCAGTTCCAACTCTCTGTCACGAGCAGGGACACCCTCCACTAGACCAGGCTGCTCAAGGCCACGTCCAACCGCATCATTGCATAGTTGGCTGCAACACTTAACACGCATTAAAAGAACAAACCGAAACACTTCATATTTCATGTAACTTTTTATTAAAATAGCATTTATAACTGGTACACGTTGGCAGATGTTCTGTTCTTTCCCCAAAAGAGCAGCCGTGGAAGGACTCCAGGCACGGGAACACAGCTGCCCGCAGGCAGAACCCAGCAGCACCAACCAGGTCAGGCTGGGAACAGCACCCACAGGGTGGGGGGGACAGACCCAGGTGAAAAGGGTGCTGCTGCACCTCATCTGCTACAGGGATTTTAGGGCTTTTCCTTAAATGGGACATCTAATGCCACTTTACACAGTCTGCTTCTAGTAACTATAAAAATTCATTACATTCTTATTCTTGCTGTAAAAATCCTCATGTTGGTCTGAGTGTGGTTTTAAAGCTCCTGCCAGTACTTGAGGGACAAGACGTGGTGGTGGTGAGCAGGGGAAGGACACAGTTCAGGCAGAGACCCTCGGAGAGCTTGGTTTGGGTAGTGGTGAAAGCATCAGAACAGTTCAGGTCCACAGACCAGATGACATTCTCCAGCCTCAGGTTAGTAAAGGCACATACACCTCTCGAGTAGCATGTGTGGTGCTGGAAGAAGTTAAATCATCTTTACCACGGGCAGAAGACTCCTCAGGAAGGAAAGCAGATGATCACCAACTCACGATGATGCTGCTGCAGCTCCCCTTTAACAGCAAACACTTCCTTGTGCATCAGCAGCACTTCATTCCATGGGTGAAGGAGTCCCATTCCTGGCTGCCTGGAGCCACAAAGGGCACCACCACTGTCCCCAGGTCCACTCGTCCATCAATGCTCATGGATAGCTTATGCACTGGGAGGAGCTCACACATTCCCTTTGGGATTTCATCTAGTGGTATAGAGTTACTTTCCAAACTGCATGGACAACTAACTTTAAAAATCCTCTAAAATGGCCACATTTAAAATTCAGAGTTAACTTCCCATGTGTAACAAACCAAACCAAAGCAATACTTATGGAATTACAGGGTCACATTTTAATTCCTGAATTTTACAGTTCAGCATTAATATCACCACATGTATACAAATGGTGTAAAACAAGTACAGTGGTATTTTTAATACAAAATAAACTTCTGTTTTATGGAAAAAAAAAACTATACTTCATATCTACACAGACAGCCCATCTTTTTCCAAACAATAGCTAAAACTAAAACTACCTACAAAAAATCTCCAAAACAGAGAAACTGCTTCAGTTTAAACTATTCCAGGAGAAATGGACCCATAACACGTATTACGAGTGATCTATGCGGTGGACTGCAGCTGGTTTTAACCTCTCTGACACGTCAGTTGTCACTGGGAAATCTCCTTTCGCTTCCTCATGATCTCAGATCACACGTGGGCAAGCTAACATTAAAATATTTACAGTTCACTCGCTGCTCTTGGACATAAAACCTGCACTGTTTGCCTCTATCCACTCGCCGCCAACTCACCTCGACTTGTCACCTACGTGGAATGTGCTTTGATGGGTTAAAAAAGCAGCTTTCGTGTGACACCCAGGTTCAGGTGCTGCTTGTGGATCCCGCCTCAGAGCCCGGTGTTCTGTGAGGAACAATTTCATCTTGGTCCAAAGTGACTTTGGTGTTCAAAGCGCTGCTCAGCTCGTGGCGGTGACCAGTGCGGTAGTGCTGCCCATGACCACCTCAGTTACACCTCACCAACACTGCTGCTCCATGGAGAGACAGCTCACCCCACATCCCAGACAGCAATTCCAATCGGGATCCTTCCCACCGCGAAGGCCCGGCGCACCGCTGCCACACGAGCAGCTCCTGGAGGTACTGTGGAAGCGCCTGTTCCTTGGCATGGCTATTACTGGATGTTGAATTGGAAAACCAAGCAAAACCATCTGTTTGGCATCCAGCTTCCATTTGCTCCTCTTGAAAAACACAAATTAAAACCTTCTTTTGAACTGGTTGAAACAACTCGACATGCACTGGAACTGCAGTGTCCCTCCCTCCGACCAACCCCGAGAAATGTCACTGAATTGCTAAGAAACGGTCCCCAAATCTGGATTGTTCTGCAAACAGAGTTAGTTTTCCCTTAAGTTTTAAAAGAGGCATTGCTAAAAGAACACAACGGACAGCACCATTACAAAATTAAGATTACCAGGTTTGAAATTGAAGCTTGAATTGTTATTTTTTTTCTCTCCTAGTTCTGTTAAACACTGGGGAAACCCTGCAATAGTATTTAAAAAGTGTTTACACCCCCTTCCCTCCCTGCCCTCCCGACACCTGAGCCTTTCCTCGCTGAGGAGCCAGCATCCAGGTTCGCTGAATACCAACCCGCTGCTTTTGATTTCATTTTGCTGACAGCCTGAATGGCAGACTCCTGACTTACTAGAAAGATATTCAGTTCCTTGGAAGCTTCGTGTTGACAGAACTAACCCTTTCTAGCTGATACACCGAGTTTCTTTTGCTACTCCTTGTATTATCTTATATACTCATGGGAGAAAGCTTTCTGAATCAGATTCCTTTTTAGCTCTTAAAACAGTTGCAGCATTTGAAACCCCATAGTAAAAAGTTTTTATTCCAAAGTTTTGGTTTCATTTATGAACCCAAACGAGGTCTTTTTCTTGGAGAGGCCTCCTCCTCTTCGTCATCATCTTCATCATCGGGATAATCCACGAGGCCAACCAGGCTTCCCTGCCGATTCAAGAAAGAAGGAAAAAAGAAAACCCCACACTGAAAAGCATAGCCACGAACAGGCAATGTTAGTTCCTAACCCCCACCAACCTGCCCAGGACACCCACGCTTGCTGCAGAAGGTTTCCTGGTGATGCCTTTTTCATTCAAGACCCATTTGTCTTGAGAATGTTTCAGAACCTTGAGGTTAAAAAAAAACACTGGAATCATGCCTCTGGATCTGGCCGCAGGATTATTGAGAAATGACTTTTTAAGCTCTGAGCTGGACAGTCCAAATCTCATGTGCACAAAGCACATCCCTTCTGCTGCCCAGTCGTAGGGGACTCGCTGTTCTGTAGCCTCTTGGGAGCTCACAGCTGAAGACTGAAGCAATGCATGAGTGAGTAAGAGGGAACAGAGGGATCACCTACTGCATTTCATCTGCTTAGAAACCCTTAATAATTCCCCTATGGGGAGGAGCACTAACATAATTCAGAAAAAAAACATCTTGCACACACAGAGCATTAACTGGATAGTTAAAAAAGGGAAGGACTGGGCATTATGTGGAAGATGTGAAATTAAAACTGTGCCTACCAGATCACCAAAGGACTCTAGTCCCATCTAGTACTTAATTAAACCTTACCCCAGACTAGCACGGGTTTAACTAGATAGGACTTTGGATGAATTCATACACAAAAAGAATCACAGAATCCCGGCCTGGTTTGGGTTGGAAAGGACCTTAAAGCTCCAACCCCTGCCACAGGCAGGGACACCTTCCACTAGCGCAGCTTGCTCCAAGCCCCTGTGTCCAACCTGCCCTTGAACATTGCCAGGGATGGGGCAGCCACAGCTTCTCTGGGCACCCTGTGCCAGCGCCTCAGCACCCTCACAGGGAAGAGCTACTGCCTAAGAGCTCAGCTCAGTCTCCCCTCTGCCAGGTTACAGGCATTCCTCTTGTCCTGTCCCTACAGGCCCTTGTCCCAAGCCCCTCTCCAGCTTTCCTGCAGCCCCTTCAGGCACTGGAGCTGCTCTCAGGTCTCCCCTTCAGGAGCCTTCTCTTCTCCAGGCTGACTCAGCCCAGCTCTCTCAGCCTGGCTCCAGAGCAGAGCTGCTCCAGCCCTCACAGCATCTCCATGGCCTGCTCTGCACTCGCTCCAGCAGGTCCTGACTCTACCCATGCCATACCACACCCCATAGGTAAAGCCTCACAATTCTGCTCTGTGCCCTACACGAGGACAGCAGCTTTTGTCCAAGTTCTCCCACCTTGGTGGCTGTCACCGCTGTGGTCAGGGTTGTGTTCTTTGATGAGGAGCCATTTGAACTTGCTGGTGATGTCTGAGCTGCCACAGATTTACTGTTTGCACCGTTTGCACCGTTGGCTGTGCTGGCTGAGTGGGAAAAAGTGAATTTGAATCCCCCAGCTGAAGTCCTTTTTGGAAGATTCTCTTTGTCTTCACTCTCCTTAGCTGAAGGACAAACAGTGTCACACTTAAGTATCCGCTGTACACCATGGAGCACAATCCACATCACAGCACAAAACCCATCTTATTTCTTTAACTCAGGTTAAATCAACAGCTGCCCAGTAGCCTCATGGAGAGCACGCCAGCATTCAGACTGTGAATGGCACAGATGCTGCAGAGACAGGGACACTGCTCACCCAGCACACACAGTACATACAAAGTTCTGCTTCTGAGTGTCATTTAAATTCGATGCATGCTTGGAGCAACTGAAGTCATTACTTTAATCCTAAGCTAACTTGCAAAGACATGTTAGGAATTCATTACCTCCTAATATTCATTATTACAATGAATACCCTTACTCCTTCCTATGATACAGAGCATGTGCAACTGGTTTGTTTACAAGACACCCCATGCATCTGCCACAGAGAATTCCGGCACTGAAAAGCTGAAATCGAGCCAATACCTTTTTTAGTTTCCATAAATTTTTCATAGCTATCTGGAAAATCATCCTCCTGTTTGGACTTCTCAACCGGAGGCACAACAGCTTCACCTTCTTCCTCTTCGTCTTCATTGAACCACATTTCTTCATCCTCCTCTAAGGCTCTTGCATCTCTGCGAAATCTATTGCTACGCAATATAGATGGAACACTGTAAGAGACACAGGACAAGTGATTCCAGTTTTGCCTGCTGGTTAACACTCAGCTGGGATCACAAGTGGCTTCTCACACTTCAGAGTGCATTCAATTCACCTGACAAAGCAGTCCAGCTCCATCCCTGGGCCTAGCATCACCGTAAGCATCACCAAACCCCAGCTGGCAGGAAGGCAGACTGGATCCTAACTGGGAGCGACAGAAGATCCTGCTCTTTGTAAGCTCAGAGTTTTCTGAACATGACATTTAATATACTGACAAATAGGATCTGGACCTCAGGAGGGCCACACAGCAAGTCAGCTGGGGTTTACTCTGACTAGAGAAGCTTTCATCAGCAATCAAGGACCACCCCAATCCCATCCTTCTGCCTTCATCTGCCATTTAGGGAAGAAGGAAAGTTTCAGACTACCTAACCTGGGTCATACCTGTTCAGCTTCTGGTTTTGTCGGTCTTTCTCTTGCTCATATTTTGTCTTGAGTCCCTTGAATGTCTGAACATACTCAATAGATTCAAGTGCATTATAAAAGTTTTCAACTATATGTGCAATAAGGGACTTAATATCTTCCTGCAGAGGAACAGAACAGGGTTTCAGAGTCAAATATTAACACGCAGAAGTTGGGAAAGCTTTACAGTTTAGTTTTAGAAGTAAGGGGATCATTGTCCAGAGTCAAATCATGATTGTAAAGAATGAATGTGAAGTAACCACATTAGTTAATAAATTATTAATTAATAAAAAAGCTAAGATTGAGAATTAACTGTTAATTCCCCCTATAAACAGACAATACACTCAGTACTGTCCCAATTCTAGCTGTGATAGTTTGATAAAACCATGATGCTTGCTCTCTAGGATTAACCTTCTTGAGAGAAGCACGAGTTTAGCTGTGCCCTGCCCTCCACAGAGGTTTAAGCTCTTTCCAGTCCTCAGTAACTAAAACAGCACCATGGGATGAGGTACCTTCTGGTCACTCACCCTCTAACAAGGCTCACCAAATCGAGCAATCTAATGTTCTACCACACTGGAAGTCACCCAGAGACACCACACATTTCCTTCTTGCTGGAAGACAGCAGCTAGGATACCCTAAGACTAAAATCCACCCTTCATTTTCACAGACCACAAAGACTCCCTGAGAAAGCTCCCACACACCGAAACATTTGCACTGACAGGCTCAGAAGCTGTTGCAAGTCCTTGTTTTGCACCCCAACAATACAACCAACTGGGTGCTCCTGCTCAGCCTGTCTGCCCTGTCCACATCCACAGGGTTCCCACAAACACTGCCAGTGGAAGAGCTATTGATTCAAAGCTGACACTGGCCAAATGTGTCGGATTTTAAAGGACAACGATCATTCACATTTACACTCAAACTGATCTGATTTAGAGGCAACAACCACAGAACCTCAGCCTGGTTTGTGTAGGAAGGGACCTTAAAGCTCCTCCAGCTCCAACCCCTGCCACAGGCAGGGACCCCTTCCACTAGAGCAGCTTGCTCCAAGCCCCTGTGTCCAACCTGCCCTTGAACACTGCCAGGGATGGGACAGCCACAGCTTCTCTGGGCACCCTGTGCCAGCGCCTCAGCACCCTCACAGGGAAGAGCTTCTGCCTAAGAGCTCATCTCAATCTCCCCTGTTCTGGCAGGTTCAAGCCATTCCCCTTGGCCTGTCCCTACAGGCCCTTGTCCAAAGCCTCTCTCCAGGTTTACTCACATATAAAATACTTCACTGAATTCCTCAAAGTGTGGTCCAGAAACAAGTCTGTGACGGGACAATGCAGCAAAACAAGCACAAAGCAGCTGACTGGTTCCTCTCTATTTGGATATTCATCTATGGGATTTTTAGGTTGTGATTTTAAGTAGTGATACTCTGTTTCAGGGAAAGATCTGCAGCCTTTCTACCTGAGGCATCACATACATGGAAGAGCTGCTCAACTTACCACTCTGATGAATTCAAACAGCTCAATCACAGCAGAGTTGAGCAGATTGTACCTAGTTCCATTATCCAACAGAGCATTTATAACTGGTTCAAACAGGTTCCCCTTGATGATGTAACGGTTATAAAATTCATCTTTTAGGCCAATTATCCTCCTCATAAAGCGAAGAGCACCTGTATGAAGAAAGAAATTCAAGGACTTAATAACCACATGCCAGGACTCCAAACCTGCTCTTCCTGGAAAGAAACCTGCAGTCATCGAGAAGATGATGTGCCCCAAAGCAAGAGCATTAAAACTCACTGTCTGATAGTTCAGAAGATGCACTGGCTGACAGGTAACCTTTATGTCTTTTTTTGACTTCCCTGTGCATTTGAATTGACCAGGGTCCATTAATTTCTGTTTGATATACAGCAGCAATAAACTTCAGCACAAGCAAAGTTCAATTCTTAGCTCATTCCTGTGCTTTTCTGTGTTCCCCTCCTGGAAGCAGTCCCTAATCTTTAAATTCAGAACGTTTCCTTTGCTCTCCACATTCCTGACATTAAGAAATTACAGTATTTCCATTTAAATAAGACAACTGATCACAAGTGATCCTCAAGCCATCAAGACTTGAGGATCACTGTGGACTTCGAAAGATATACCTCCTCCCACCACAATGGCACTGGTCTACATCAACAGGCATCTGCCACCTTTTCTTCAACATTACTTAACAGCTAGTCAGACATAAACAGCAAATTAACATGAATTTGGAACTGAAGTATAAACTTTTACTCCTACACATTCCAAACAGCACCTAAAATGCCTCAAAGAAGGAAACTGCAACAGCTCCATACTCACACAAGGCCAGAAACGTGTGTTTTGAATTCATCAAGACCAGTACTCTCCTTAGCAAATCTTTGTTCATAATGTAGTTCTTGATGTGATATGTGTGGTGCTCCACACAAAAAGTCAGCAGCTCCAAAATTAAGGCAAGCAGTTGTGCCGTTTGGTAATTATCTGCAGGAAAAGTTAATACCTTAAGTTATATAAAGAAATCAAAGTACTGTCATGCACCAAATCATCACTAAGCTCGGCTGCTCTTCCAGCTCCTGACACTGGATTGCTTTAGGAAATGGGATGTTGGGACAGAACAAAACAACCACCATGAATTTGGCTTTATTTTCCCCTTCAGTCACAAGAATCACCCTGAACTGGCAGCAGGGCTTGTCCAGGACCAGTGGAGTCACTGCTTATGGCAATCCAGACTGACTGTATGCAGTTAACAGGACAGAGCCAGTCAGACCTGCAGTCCTGTGAACCTAGTTAGCAATGGCTTTTCATAAGCTCAAAAAGCCTGCACAGATAAAAATCCAGCCTGTAAAAGCTCAGCGTGCTCCTTAGTACATGTTCTGCTAAAAAAAAATCAAATTCAGTAGCTCAAAAGTAGGTAAAATGTTCAAAATCATACAATTATAGAACGATTCGGGCTGGAAACGACATGAAAGATCATTCCTTCAGCTTCCCATCATCTCAGGTGAAGCAAAGCACTAGCACCTACTTCAATAAAGACTATTTAAAAGATAAAGTGTGGACATACCTAACTTTTTGGGGGTTGTTTTAAATAAAACCACCACACAGAGCAAACAAAACAAGTTTAGAAACTCAGTCAAAACTTACCAGGACAAACTGTATTACTCTTTGTGGACCCAACTACTGCGTCTGACAAAGAGAAAAGAAAGCCAAAAATCAGGAAAAGGTTTTCAAACACTGCCAATATTTAACAGAAGGGGCTAAATGATCAGTTCAAACTTTTCATCGAATCCCAGGTTTCTGTTAGCTGCAGGGAAATAAAGATACAGCAAAAATGCACTTTTTTATAGTCAATTTACACTGCAAAGCTTCGAAGTCAATCAGGTGAAAACACACAATCCAATACTTAGGAACATTATTCCTACCTAGGCTGAAAGAAAGTGCCTGGTCTCAGTTTTTCAAATAAGATTATGAGTTCTACAGACACTCTGCAAGTTCTGTGTTTGTATAAACCCCATAAACCATTTATTTTTGACTTAATGCAAGATGGGTGAGATGAAATAATGTTTTTGCCAACTACATATGGCTTTGATTTAATCTCTGGAAAGAACACTGGGAACAAAGTGACTGAAGAGGCTGTAATGATGTTACATTTCAGTATGCAAAGCACCAGAGGCAAACTGGTGAGCGTTTGTTATCTGCTGTGCCCACAGAGATTCCAGTTCTGCTACTGTGGCCAGGGAAAGTTAGAAAGGAAACAAGAGAAAGGAGTTCCACTTGTATTGCTTTGAAGAGATTTCTTTTAGCATTTCTATATACAGCCAAGGGAAAACCAGTCTTAGCAGTTCATCACCTGAGCACCCAGCACCTGGAATCACGTAACCACTGATGTAACAGGGTTTTGTAAGCTTTCAGATAAAATTACCACTCAACTAAACACACTCTCTGCTTTACAGCAAATATCCTCTAAAATTATACTAGTAAAATAAGTACACAAGTAACAAAGCACATCCAGGAGACACATCTGTCACAAAGCACAGGGTAAATACACATTAATGCTCAAAGCTGTAAAGAAAGCTACTCAAACTCTGCCCACAGAACCCCATCACTGGGGGAACACCAGCTGTCAGCAAGTGTATTCCCAGCTCACACCATGGGCTCAGCCCTGCTACCAGGACTGTAAAGCACTTGGAAACACTACAGGACTTAAAGGGAAAAATGAACATTACCTTTTTCACATTTATCTTCTGCTGTATTGGCCAGAAGTGGTGCAGTGAGAACATGCATACAATGGTTGTAGAAGAAATTGAGAAATTCACTTTTTTCTGTTTTCTGAAACAAAAATACCTTTATTAGACCCTGGCATTTGTATATAACCCTTTAAATAAGAAACAGTAACCTAAGAAATAGCCAACAAAGAATTCTATGGACTCCTTCAGTTCTGGCTGTATCTATTTGGTTGGGCCTGCAACACTGTCACTAAAGAAAGATCTGTTTCTTTATTTTGGGAAAAGATCTGCGAGACATCAAACCAACCCAGCTATCACCAAAACAATCCCCACCACGGATGCAAACATACACTGAAAATACATCAGTGACTCAAAGTGCTTGGCAGAATTTGCTTAAACTGTTCTTAAATGCAGTAATTTTATCCACAACAACCTGCAAACCTTTTTACACTGAACAAGTATCATTTGGTGCATTCTATACAAAATATGTGTATCAATATGGGACTAAGAGTACAATCTGTTTTCTTACACGGAGTGTGCATTTAATTACAAATACATTGGACTTTGGTTTGGATTCAGAATGTCAGCAGCTGAAACAAAGGAGTGATCCAAGTTTTAAAGCGACATCAGAACACGTGTGCCATTTGGACCCCAACAATACAAATAAATCCTTTGGTATGGCACTGCTTGGATCAAGTTGCATCTTAATTGTGCCACTGGTATTTAAACACTGATTTGGTTGCAAGCAAACTCTACCAGATTCTCTTCTTTCACTATGCATCAGCTAAGAGGAGTTATGACCAGACTGGTGCTGTTTCACTGAAGCACAGGACTGCCTGGTTGCATAAATACTTGTACAATGCCACATGCTTTTGATTATCAAAAGTTGATGGAACTTTTAGCTTAAATTCACACTTAAATTCATCAAAAGTGTGATGAATTTAGCTTAAATTCAGCACACCACTTTGCTCAGACATTAAAGTGCCTTTGCCCCTTTGGATTTTCTTACATTAGCTGTGGCCAACATATTCTCTGGATCTATCAGAGTCCGCAAAAGCCCCATCAGCTGCACAGCACCCCCGAGCTCAGGATCGGTGTCACAGATCATCTGCTCAATGACCACGTTGATGAGGAGGATATCCTGCAACAGAGCCCAAGCAAACCACAGGGGAATCAGACACAGTTTCAGCAGCAGAATGAGTTTCTGTATTAGGTTTCTCTTTTTGCACAACCCTTCTCACCTAAAATCATCGTCAGGCTCAAATACAGTCTTATTACTGGGAATACCAACATGCTCAGAAATCTTAGTACTTTAGATCTACATTTTCTCATGTTCCTAATACCTACATTCCAGGGCTAACTGTACCCCACATTGTGCAGAGGTTGGTTTTGCTGTGGGGCTTTTTTTTCCCTATTAGCTCTAAAACTTTAATATTCAAACTCCAAACCACTTCTACTTACATCATCACTCTGCTGAGCCTCTTGCATTACAAATTCTCGGACCATGGATGGACTAAATTCTACTAGATAAGAAAATATATCTGTAGCAGCAGATCTAACTTGCAGATCATCCATTCCCTAATAGAAAAAAAGAGGACAATTTATTAGAGTAAATCAAGTTTGGGATTTATTATCTATTTTCCCACTTTAGAAAAGGTGCAAGGCTTTCTGTGAATCCAACAGCTCTAATTAGGAAGGAATCATTTCTCTCCTACTTGCTGGAATACGTAAGACACTAATATTCTGTACCTATTATCCACAGTTTATTGATTTCATACAAAAGGCCCAACTGCACAAATCAATTCATACAGAAGTTTCTGTGCTCATTTATAGACAAGAATTAATAATTTCCCCTAAAGCACGACATTTTCTCTGATAACTGAACAATTCCTAAGCCTAAAATATTGACATAACAGGAAACATTTGGACTGGTCCAGCCCTGGAAAAGAATAATAAGATTAGGGTTCATCTAATCACTGAACATCTTAACAGCCCATGTCCTTCAGGGAGTTCACAGGTTGTTACTCTACAATATAAACCTCCTTGAATTTACAGTTTCTGAGTCACAGCAGCACTGGCACATGAATGACAAGAGTCAGGCAGCAAGAGCTGCTCCAACCAAAGGAGTGAAAAAACCCATGTTCTCACATTGCTGATTAAGATGGATTAATCTGCTTTAGACCTCTGCAAAGACAGGATTAGGTGATCTTAAGATAGGAACAAGATAACAGGTCAAGATCAGCTAAAAATACTTCTTTGGCATCCTCCCAATAACAACAACAGAAAAGACACCCATCAAGCTGCCACATGAGAAAGACCAGCCTTCAGCTGTCACACTGAGTTTACTACAGACTTCTCCAGTGTGCAAAGTAAAATAGCATTAGGAATAAATATCTTTTGGCTTCTGAATTGGAAGCTGAATAAACTTCAGCTTTCAGCAGAGTGAAACTGTGCAAACTTACACACAGGGACTAAGCAGCACTGAAAACATGGTTAAATGGCTGTGTGTGGGGGGTGTTTACTGTTGTTAACATCAGCTCTAAGTTCTCACTCACCATTACAATTTCAAGGGCTGGAAGAATTCCCAACTTTGCCAAAGTTTTGAAAAATGCATCTCTGTTCTGAGGTTGTAATGTCTGGGAAAACGCACAGAATTCCTTGAAAAAGTTAACCTGCAACAGGGAAAAAGTCATTTAAGGTGTATTTGATTCAAGAAACTCTCTGGAAGTAAGAAACTACTACCATGTGTAACAGGGTTTGTGTACTGGCTGGCATGGTCCTTCCTAGAAAACGGTTTATTCTAGCTCTCTCCTCCAACCTTCACCAACATCAATAAAGTTAAAGACAGTAAAAATGAACTAACAGAAGTTTAAGGGTTGAAACTGACTTCAGAAAGAAACACAAGGACCTTGTGGTGACTCCTTTATCACAGCCAGCACATGAAGGGTTTATCCTCCTGCCTGGTGTGCCTTTTGTTGAGGAGACCAAAGATGCTTCCCTTGCCGAGAGCAAGATTTCAACAAGGCTATTAAAGCTGATAAACATATTGAAAGAGAAATGTTTGTAATATACATATATTCAGGGACTAGTGGCAATCCTCAGTCATAGGACTTAAAAGATCTTTGTTGAATGCACAAAGAATAGTGACAAAAGCAGTGTTCAGCTGACAAACAGAAGTGATGTGGTACATTGAAGAATACTTGGAGGAAACTATACCCTGAAGTCTAGGATGTCAGCTCTGTGCTAGTACTTTCTCAACGATAAAGTTATCATTTAGAACAAACAAATCAGAGTGAGAACTATTTGTCTAGTACATAAAGGAAGACTGAGCTACACTGGAAACGGTTCTGGGGTTACAGAAACGCCCCAGCGACTGCAGCACAGTTTCTGTCCCTATTTGTACGTAATCTTTGTAGTTTAAAGCATTCAGAGAACCACCCCAAGCACTGACTTACCAGTTCACACCGTTTGTCATCGTCTGTAGCTTCATCTGTTAACTGTGCAAAAACTTCAGACAAAAATTTCTCGTCTTCCTGCATGACACATAAGAGGAACAGGATTTACACAATGCCTCTGGAGAGACAAACCACCCATCTCTATGGGATCCCACACTGCAGGAAGGCAAACTTAACTACGATGCTTAATGACAAACAAAACCCCATGCACTAGATTTGGTAGATACGGAGTTTTTCTTCCTTTTCTCTCCACACCTCCACGACTTTATCACAAAAAGGGAAATGCAGGAGCACACACCCAGGAGGATCATTTCCAGTGCATTATTTCAAGATTCACTCTGTGCTGGAGGCAGAGAATAGGTGATAACTACAGAAACTGCTCTCTGAACGACCTCTGATTTGTCCCAAACTACAGACAATGTCAGTCTTTCACACAGTCCCAGACTGGTTTGTGCTGGAAGGGACCTTGAAGCTCATTCAGTTCTAAACCCCTGCCACGGGCAGGGACACCTTCCACTAGAGCAGCTTGCTCCACGCCCCTGTGTCCAACCTGGCCTTGAACACTGCCAGGGATGGGGCAGCCACAGCTTCTCCGGGCCCCCTGTGCCAGACTATCACTTTTGCTCCAGGCTCCCTCCCTGCACCTTCATGAAACCTTACAGGGAACACGTATTTTGGCAAGTGTAAGCCTTTTTACACTCTTAACTTCTTTCTATACCCTAGAAACTGCCAACCAAGACAGTTTTACCTGCTGCACCTATGCTGCTCACACCACAGGGTTAACATGTCCTGTGTAGCAGTTACCCTATCCTGGGTCTGCAGAATCACAAGCATTTTGCCCAGCCACCTATGTGTGTGTGTGCCTAGATGAACACATGATGAGTTTGCTGCAAAAGCTCCCCCCACTTGTAGTTCAGCTTTTTCAATTTGGGAAACTTGAGTATCTCTTGCTTTTCATATTCAGATCCTCTACTACTTATTTTAAAGTATACATAGGACAACGTTTCACTTCTTGTTACGCATTTCAAGTCACACCACTGCTCAGTATCAAGAGGTACTAGAAAACGAGGGTGAACATCATCTCTCAGCTCTTGGGGCACTTTCTGCCTGCTCTGTACATCAGTTTCTCTCCATGGAAACAGTGTTGGCATTCTCTCACATCAACTGCCTCTATTACCTTTTAAAACACAATACAAATCCTAAAGCAAACAGTAACGTTACGCCACAGCATTACAAAATGATGCATCACTGCTGATTCAACTCTGCAAACTTTACTTATGCACTGAACAAACACGAATGGAATAGCAGCATGCCAATAGATATAGAAACGTTACATTGCATAATGCAGAGGGGGATTATTCTCTGTTTTCCTGTGTGCTGCTGTTATAACCTGGTTGCTTTTTAGGCTGTGACAGAAGACAGAATTTCTCCAGTTACAGGAATACCAGCCAAAGGTTCACCATTGAATTATTGAAAATTGTAAAAGGTGGGGAAAGAAGTGCTTTACAGCCAAATGATACCTGGAATCAGCTTCAGAGAGAGCACAACATACACTCACCAAGAAGTTCACTCTGCCTTTTACAGCTTAATTAAGCCTGTTAACAAAAAATAACCCTACCACAACCAACCTCAGACAGGCTACAGACTCCCTGCTGCAGAACACCCGGAAATGGAAACATCTCTTGCTTGTCTAAGGCTGCTGCACAGTGTAGTCCTGATATCCTAAGCACAGGATGGATCTAGGATTGTTTTCCGTGCTCACCCCATGCCCTTCATCCACAGCAGCACTGGAATCTATTGCTTCACAGCACAGGAAGGAGCTTTACTACCACAGCAAACACAACCTGTTACTTCTATAAACTCCACTCTCATAGGGGGCTTTGCTGATGCAATTAGGGTGAGACAACTTCCAACACATTCACCAAACCCAAAGGAGCTTTAGAGTCCTTGTGCCACAACAAAAAGGTGATTTATTCCAGGGGACTGTGAAAACAGTCTTAGACCTGAGGTCCACACTACCATGTAACCCTCCTCCTCTTCCACACTATCTCTCTCACACATGCTTTTTCCTTAGCTTGCAACTCTCAAAGCAGCTCAAAGGATCCAAGTATCAACATTATTTGTAAACCATCACACAAGTCTTCAAAACAAGCAGCCCTATGTGCCACATCCTTTCTCCACTGTGGCAAGGACAGCAGCGACAGAGCAGCAAAGAACTGACAAAGGATTTCAGAACCTTCTCCAGAGAGTACTGCAGGTAACAGGGAACCATAGTGCTCTGTTAAGGCACAATCAAATATCCAGTACAGTAAAGCCTAGACGAAAAATAAAGAACTTCACAGAGTTAAATATCCCTAACTGGAAACAGGACTGTGGCCTCAGGAGACTAACAGTAATACATGCAAAAGAATAAAAAGGGACATCTTTATTTAACACAAAGTCATTAATTCTGCACGTGGGATTTACTTTCTATTTTCTGGCTGAACAGCAGAAAGAAGCTGGAAAGAAGCCCCAAAGCTTATTCAGGCAATTCTCTGCAGTTCTCCAGTTTTGGTTTTTTCCCCAGTCCTCTATGGCATTCTTTAGCAATATTCCTGATGGTAATGTCACTGCTCCAGTGCCCCTCTCCTTCCACAATTTCAACCACTCTCCTCTCATGTATCTTCCTATTTCACAGACTATCCACACTCAAGCCCCACAGCTTTGTGGTATTCTCTCCTAAGGACACAGGCCAGAAACAGAATAAATCCACTTGGGTATCCATCAGTCTGCACAACAAAATGGGAAGTGAAAATACCCCAATTGTCATGTTCACACTCAGCTCTTTACCACGGCTCCTTCCACAGGCCCTCCTGGTTGCCACACCTAACTATTCTTAAGCCTGCTTCTGATCACAAAGTGTGCAGTAAGTTTTTCAATGTAGTAATGTGCTGATCATTAATTAATTAGTACTTTTGGATATCAATATGAAGGAAAAAACCCAACAAATTATATACATATATATATTACATGAACGTTTGAAATTACCATAAAGTAATAGTAGTACAGCAGGAACAGTTCCAAACATGCTCTTCTGAATCAGATTCAGAATGTGTTATGTGTTAAAAAGTTGCTTGTTCCCTAAAATCCTACATAAAACCAGCTCAAAATGCTCAATATGGTGCTTGTGAAGCAAGAACCTTTGACTGTTTCCTGAAAATTTTACCATTTCTAAAATACAGTAAGGGGAAACACTGAAACCGTTACACAAATGAAAACATCAATCATTAACTTACACAGTGCTAAAGAGCTGTAACTGACTGTGAAACTATAGCTAGAGGTTATCTATAGATGATCCATCTATAGCATACTGAAACCCACTTACCTGCAACATACTGACAATCTCAACTTTGTTGAAGAAAATAAAGGAAGTGAGGGTAGAGAGAAAATTCTCTTCAAAAACAGACGGTGTGGGCAAGATGATGTCCTGAATGTACTGTACCCTGTAAGTCTGGTGGATTTTTTGCCTGAGTTCAGAGTCTGTTATAGGAATAACCTCCTTAAATTTTGCGGTTTTGGTCAAGAACTCCCTGTGCCGTTTTGGCTGAGCCAAAGAAGGATCGTATTCCAGGCATCCAACAACATCCATAATACACTCATCTGAAAACATCACCTCAAACAGAGTTGCTTTGTTGAGGAACAAAATTCCTCTAATAATTTCATACAAATGATGTAAGCCTTCGGTGTTCTCCAGATTCTCACACACTTGGAAGAGCTGTAGTAGTTTTTTAATGTAGCCTTCATTCTCCAAGGCCAGTGCCAGCTTTTCCCTACGGATGGGCGAGGAGAGGACAGAGGTAACTAGGTCAGCAATCTCTTCAAGTTTGTTGAGTTCACAAGTAGGAAGGTCGATCAAAGGACTAGTTTCAGGCATTTCTTCTATGTGCTCCTCTTCTGACTCAATGAGGTCCTGCGTAACTTCCACTGAAGGATCCTTACCTTGGACCTAAGGAGAGAGTGTGCACAATTACCCACTCATCCCAAAACACAGATAAAAATCATCAAGTCACTAAACGAAACAGTATGTGCAGAAGCACTTCTATACCTTCAGTTGCATGGAAAACATTTGGCCATGCAGAGGACTAAGTTCACTGACTTTAAGTTCTCCAGTCATTGCTATTATTTGGGGGTTGGAACTGGATGATCTTAAGTTCCTTTCTAACCCAACTGTTCTATGATTATCCTCAACAGTATCAAAACCCAAATAAAACCAAACCCTAACAGCATCCCTGCAGTCACAAAGGCTGAAGAACCTTCAGACAAGCACAGAAAGGCATAAAGAAGAAGGGCATCAGAACACCTTTCGTTTTCTCAACCATGGCTGACATGGTCTGATCACACAAAAACCTTCCTCTCAGACTGGTCACCACCTCAGTTCCAATTTAAAACCAGTTTAAAACCTGGACTATGTATTAGACACATCTACTTGTCGTTACTAGCATCAGTTCCTTTCAACAACAGCACTTCACAACTGGCTGAGAAAACACTGTATCCCAAAGCACACCAAGATTAAACTGCATCTAAATGGCCTAGCTGGGAAACCGGTAGGAAATCAGAGTTGTGTTCCTTTAGATAACAGCTTCACATTGCACCATTTCAAAACCTGAGAGTAAACCAAATTCCAACACCAACGCCCAGGTTTCCTCTTTTAAGTACACTCAGGTGGGATTCCATTGACTTGTTACTTCCAGAAAGCAGAAGATCTAAACTATTTTGTAATGAATTAATGAAGATTGAAACATCCATAACACACAGATATTCAGCAAGACTTAAATCTTGATTAGGTAAATGTCACTGACAATTCTGAGCTCCTACAGCACCTCTTTGTCTCTCAGTGAATCATCTACATCCTTACTCATTACAACACATTTTCAGGCCCACCACGGTCCAACAGGCCACCTGGGAGAAGGACAATTAAAATGCGGTACTTTGGCATTCCCCTTTTTAATAAAGACAACAAACCAACCCTTCTAAAATGCCCAAGACCTGAGTTTCATCACTGCACTGATTTCCAGAAGCATGAAATCCAATTATGAAAACAACAACTTGTGTCAACAGTGGCAACCTATGACCTGACACAGAAAAGCCATGGAAAATAATAGAATATGTGCTTATTTTACAAAGTAGGTTGAAAAATCACAGCACAAATACATGAAGTCACTAAAACATCTGGAAGGAACAGAATATGTAAAGCGAGCTGTACCTGGCAGATTTTCTCCCAGATTTCATCACAACCAGCTTTTTCTTGAAAACTCAGTGCTAAATCATAGTTCTCTGCTTCTGACCAAACAATCAGGGTGTCCTGTTTAAGAGAAAAGCAGAAAAATAAGTGATGCTGAAGCAGGTCCACACTTAGTATCAACCTGTATTCTCCTAAGTCATAGGCTTGAAGAAGGAATAAATTAAAGTTACACTTGTCCAAACAGAATTTAAGACACTAAAACATTAAATCGCCTTTTCTTCCATAAGGGACATCACCTTCCTTTTTTGCTATTTTATGACCACTACCTTACCTATTAGATGTTTAAATACACTTTTTTTCATAGCCAAAACACTTATAATGACATTTTTCCACAACATAATTGTGCGCCAACAGTCGTGGAAAGGGAATGTAGGAGATGAAGAAAACCTGCAATGTAATGACTTAAGCCTTTTCATATTTAGTACAGTAGAAACAAAAACCCAAGATGACAGTGTTTCCTCCTCAAAAGGGTTTAACAGAGCCTTGCCAATGTGAGAAATAATGCCAAACTAATGCTAATCTATTCTCTTCTGAGTTAAACAACATACAGTGAGACAAAAATTCTTACTAAGCTACAAACAGTTGCCAACAGGTATTTTCAAGTGAGCAAGGATTTTTCCTGTTACCACTGGCTCCATCAATCATTTGCACAGTATGTCTGGAAGATTTGCTGGAATTTATGAATAAACTAAAAGTGTTTCTTTATGAGGCTGTATTAGGACGCTTGCTGTAGTGTGAGGACTGTAAGCCTGTGCTTCCACATTCAGATATGTAACTGTCCTGGCTTAACCTCAGCTGTCAATGAAGGACCACACAGCAGCTCACTCAGATAGCTGGGAAAAGGTACAACCCCATGGGCTGAGAGATGAACAGTTTAATAATGGAAATAAAAGATAATAATAATAATAATGAAGAAAAGGGAGGTAACAAAACCAGAGGACTAAACCCCAAGACAATCAAGTGATGCTCAACACAGTTGCTCACTACTCACTGATGCATGCTCAGCCTGACCCAAGCACAGCTCCCATGCAACTCCCCCCTAGTTTCTGTACTGAGCTTGAGGTTCCATGGTCTGGAATATCCCTTTGGCCAGTTCAGGTCAGGTGCTCTGGTTCTGCTGCCTTCCAGCTTCTTCTGCCTCTCTCTCTCTGCTGGCAGAGCATGGGAAAAGTCCTTGACTCAGGGTAAGCAACAACTAAAACATCCCTGTGTTATCAGCATTATTCTCATCCTAAATCCAAAACACAGCACTGTGCCAGCTACGAGGAGGAAAATACCTCTATCCCAGCCAAACCCAGCACACAATAGTTCAGCATCCTGCAGTAAACTCATCTTCATGCCAAACTGTGCAAACAGAACATCTCTCTAACGCTGCAGTACATTTGATGAGCTCCAGCAAAACAGTTCCACATTCCAGCGAGTTTCTTGACTAAAAAAAAACCCCAAACCAAACCATGAGCAAGCCCTTGCTGAATGGTCAATAAAGTAATTTACCTCCCTCATTCACAAAGGTCAATGTTCACCACGCAACTCACAATGGCTTCTAAGTCTTTACTTTCTGCATGACTTCTGTTGTAAATGAAATATTCAAAGTGATATCTTTAAGCTAAGCAACCAGAACCAAACAATATCCCAGTGGCTTACAGATACCTCATACACCTTAGGAAACTGCAGGGGCAACGAGAAACAGACCCTGCCACTGCCCCTTAACAGCTTCACTCCAAAAGAGCTTCTTGGTTCTCTCTGTGCACCAAGTGACAGGAAACCAGGAAGCTGACTGTTATGTGCAATATAGGCGATGATGATTAAGCTGACTGGTTACTATCTGTGTGGTGATGACAATGAAGCTGATTGATTGCTACTTGTAAGGTATCCAGCAGGCTAAAAGGCCAACCCATGACATGGTATCATACAACTACCCTGTCACAATCCTTCATGTATCCACCAAAGACAGGGACAAAAACAATTACTACCAAGTGACTGCTGCTACTCTTGAACCTGTCAGCCAGTGTTCCTTAATAGGTTTTGATCAAAATCAGGTTAGATGCTTAAGCAGATCTTTATTAATGCACTTCTGTGCTTACACAGGTCAGGGAGCACTCTGTATACACAGGGAGCCACTATTTCCACTGGCAGATGAGAGGGGACTAGCGTTTGGGACAGGACTGCTGACAGCATGGACAGCAGAGAAACTCCTCCACCAGCACGGCCATCTAAAACACACACCTCTGCCTCCACTAGCACCACTCTGCAGGTACAGTTATCACTATGGAACAGGCATGAAAATCAGCACTGCTGATATGGCATTAATTCTTCATTTCTACAGTCTCTCTCAATATCCATCTGCAGTTGTGTGTTTTGGAGGGGGAGGATGTCTTTGCCTTTTTTCCTTAGAATAGTTTAGCATAACATCTTCTTACAGCAACACTGTTGAAAGTGCCTACCAACAGGTCAGTAGATCAGCTTCCTTCTCCCAAAACCATCACAGGTCACATGAAAACCATTTGCACAAGTTAAGTTTTTCTCCCCTTTCTCATGCTTATATATTCCTTCCCTGTTCTGGAAAGAACTGAGCTCACTGCACTACGGTTTTAATGCTATTTATGAGAGTTCATTTATACTGCAGTGTCCTACATTACACTTCCACTTCTATCCTACAATCACAAATATGAAGAAGTAGTGTCTCTGCTTTCGGGCTGTGATTCATATGAGCAAATGGTACAGCTTCATATAGCTGCCATGGCTTGTGCCTACAGCTGTCCACCCTCACCTCCTCCTCGCCAACAGCTGAATCTCCATGTGCCCTTTTAGAGCGAGCAGTTGAACTAGGATTCATGGAAAAACAGTAACTGTCAGCTGCAGGCAGTGAAAAGTCCCATCAGCTCCATGGCCAGGCTCTCTTTCAGAGGTTAATCAGAACACGAGTGTTCACAGGTACAGTTTTATGGCTGTTCCAAACCCAAAACCTGAAATGTTTACCTTGAAACCTTCTGCAAAATTACCAGTGCCCTGACGCTTCAAATCAACCCACTTCCAGGTAATGTGAGACTCAAGAGGTGCCTCAATGAACAAAGAAGGACACACACAAGAAGAAGTTCTTATTCACAACCCAGAGTGACTCAGGTAAGAGATAACAGTGCCGTAACTTAAAATGACTGCATGCATCCATCAAGGCTGCACCCGAAATCCGGTGCGAACTCTTGAGTTACTGAGTGGTGCTTGTTACAATGGTGCCCACACACAGCACAAGTCACATTTCTCCAAAAATACTTCTGAAAGATGGTTTAGTCAGAAAATAATTGTCTAATATCAATAGAAAACCTACCCATCTGGCACACACTTCCTGCATGACCTAAGACAACCCACAAAGCCCACAGACAGACATTCTCTGGGCCTAGCTGCTGCAAGAGGCTCCCACTCCACCTGCTTAGATCAGCACCCACAACGTGCCCCACTGACAATCAGTGCTCCTTAATTCCATCAAACACAATAGAAAACCAAAGAGGTGAATTCAGAACAACTTAAACTAAGAGAGGCGTTCAACCCCTCTTTGGTGTTGGTCCTGGTTTGCACAGCATCTGCTCTTCCACACCCCTCTGGCAAAAATAAGTGTTTCAGTGGAATCAGTTCCTACATGGAACCTGCCACACAGTAACACCAATACTCACACTGGCATGAAAAAGGAGTGAAGCAGCCCCTTGGCAACACTCAGGCTGGTTGTTAATAACACCCCTGCAACTGTGTTACATCCCAGCCTCAAGGAACTCAGATTCTGCCTGGAGCAAACTGCTCTGCTGCCACATGAGCCATGGCAGCTCTGCAAGAGGCAGTATTTGCACACACTGTTCATCTCAGCTCTGGAAAGAGGGCACAGCTCAAGGAGTCAGCAGCAGAAGGCAGTGCTCACAGCCAGGATCTCTGCAGCAGTTTGGAGCCGTGCAGCCAACGCAGCTGAGAACTGCCACCCTCGGAGCGGAGCTGGAGGAACAAAGCAGAGGAACGGATCCATCTGACTCCAGCAGAGGACACGCTCTGCTGCCAACAGTGCCAGGGAACAGTAACCTCCAACACAGGGTGGAACAACACTGGGTGTGGTAACAACTTCAACTGCTCCTGCTGGAGCCTCCAGAAGCAGCTGACCTGCTCCTTGGCCAACACAGGGTGTCTGGTGGAGGTGTGAAACTCTCAAAGCCTACACCCTGAAATCCAGGGGCTCGAAAGCTCTTCAGGCTCTAGAGTTCTCTGCACACATGCCATTAGAGATTCTTTCATGCTGTGTGCTGTGTCTAATCCAAGTCCCATTTCTCTTGAGAATGAGGCCACAATGACAGTCTGCCCAGCACCCAGCAGAACTGGATTCTGCACAGAAGCTGGTGACCACAAACCCGATGTGAGAAGGCAGACACAGGCCTGCCCTGTTCAGTTAGCCAATAGTTACAGCATTGCTGAGCACAAACAGCGCAATCCTGGGAATCACACAATGATACCCAGCAACTAGAAATCAGTTGGTTCTCTTTGTTCAGAGTGTTGCTATGCAAATCACAATGTGATAACCACACTGTAAGTCTATTCAAGTGATTCATATGAAAACAAACGTATGGGGAGGGGACGCTTCCTCTCCATCAAGCTGCACCATCTCCTGGTTTTCTCCAAACCCAAAATGATCAGCACCTTAATGACAACCTGAGACTAAACTCTGGAAGTGAAGGGAGAGCTTCCCCCACGCTGCCATTCACCTGCAAGTACCTGCCCTGGGCACATCAGTACAGCCTCCAGGTCCTCAGGCTACCTATGCAACTGATATCAAACATGCACGTAAGGATGCTGAAGAAAGTCCACCCCTCTTCATCTCTGGTTATCCAAAACACTTTGCCTAAATCTTTCCACTGGTTTAAAAAGGATCTGTTCCTAAGATGCCCAGGTTTGAATACACCAATCTTTCAGCAATGAGACGGGAATGCTACATTAAGGTCTGCGTTTTACTGCTCTACTCAGAAAGAGGCACATAAAATTGGAGACAGAGCTCTGTCAACTGAAAGCTGCACGATTTCAGAGGTCAGACAAACCCAGAAGTTGTCTCTGGAAATCCCCAGTCATTATTCCTCTTCAAAAAACCCACCCTAACCCAAACTTCTTCAAGAGAGAGCAAGCACTTTCAATCACAAAAGCATTAGAATCAGTAATAAAAGCCAACCAAAATAAGCCTAAAACTACAATCCACAAAGGCTTCCTCAAGAAAAAAAGACAACAAAAAGCTACTTAAGTCACTTGAAACTTTGCTACCCATTAAGTAAAGGCTTTCAAATGATCAGTTGTATGGAGTTACAAAAACAGGCTGCAAAAGGAGGTGCTTTAAGCTTGCACAGCAACATAATGTGCACTCATATTTCATTACGTATCGGTTTCCTCCGCTAAACAGGAAGCAGCTTGAGGCTCTTGACTTTCAGATCTCTGCAGTGCTCCATAAAGACCACCCTCTGATGAAAGGCCATGACTGTCACCCCAGCTAAAACCACCAACACCTATTGAGTAAAAGGTGGAAACCACAGAAAGCAGCTTGCTGAAAAGCCAGGCCCAAGTCTCCAACCTGCTCCTAAACTAAAGTGAGCCAACCTGCGCTCAAGAGCTTACATAAGCTCTTTCCTCAAGTTCTCAAAGCATGCCTTGTCACCAAAACAAACCAAATCCTTCAAGATTCGTCTCTTTGCGATTTAGAAAGAACAAAATCCCTGTTTTCTAGTGCTGAAACACTTCTGGATACCCTAATGATGGAGAACAATGTGAAATACTGAACAAAAGGATCAGAATCTGCTGCAGAACAAAGGAAGAGACAGGAAGAACCCCAGTAACACTCACGAGAACAATGCAGGCAGAGACACCAAAAATTCATGCACAAAGAGGGAAAAGACATTAAAAGTGACAGAAGCAAAAGAGATTTAGCAAGCTGATTTGTTCAGTGGATGAAACAAAAATGACTCCCAACTGTTCGGCTCCTCTGTTTTGCACAAGGCTTACCCCTAGGAAAGGCAACCACGTGAGTAAGTCTCACCATGGCCACTCACTTCACTCAGGAGAGCAGCAGTTTTCAAGGCTTCAAACAAAAACTGAGAGCAACAACGAAAGAAGTCCCACAAAGACTATCTCCAGAGGAAGAACTCCAGAAGTAAATATGCTGCAACAGAACTGGCCACATTCTACCTTCCTCATTCAACAATTATTTCATATGAGGTGGGATGGGAGAGAGAAGTTAGGCATTTGTGTTTGTTTCTCCCGTAATAAGGTCAGTATCTATCTGGATCACACATAGTCTCTTTAGAGCCTGAAGTCCACAAGGGTTTTTTAGAAGATCCACATTTTCATCTCTAGAATGCAAAGTATCACAGCACATCCAGGCTTCCAAGCAAGTTGTTCACCTATATGGAAACCACCACTGACAATTCCACATTGTGTCACTTCTCTTTTTCCCTGGAAAAGGCAATCAGAGCATAAACCAATCCCTCAGCATCAGTAACCATAAAGGTTAAAGCCCAGCAGTAATACTTGCCTGCTGTTTCTGATATGCAGTATTTGGATTTATCTTCGATTCTAACAGTAGTGAACCTGCAAAAGGTATGAAGAGACACCGAGTTTAACAAAAGAAACATCTGCATACACCTTACAACCACCTCCCATGTGCCACGTGCTCAGCTTCGTCCAGAACCATCTTCCCTAAACACAATTCCTTAGCGTAAGCCAGGTAAGACAAAATACAACAGAAAGACCCATATTAAGATGTATTTTTCTCCTCTAATTTAAAGCCGAATTGTCCGGGCAGTGTTTCTGGGGTGACAATCAGCTTGTTCACAGGCCTTCCAGCAAACCCACATCAACCAGCACCAGGTAAGATGCTGCCCAGCTCAGAAATGCTTTTCCCCACAGGAGCCACGTGGGCCGTTTGCTTTTATTTCCTTCAACTGTCCTTCAGAAGTGAATCATCCGGACACCGTGAGCCGGAGGACTAAACCTTGTGTATGCAAGCAGTGTATGTATCCTGGCAACAACTCGGCAGTAAGTTACACCAGGCTTAGGTGGTTTATTTAGCACATTAGCACCTGTTGGCTGACAAAGCGGCAAGCTTGTACCCCCCCCCCCCCCCCCCCCCCCCCCCCAACAAAGAACCTTAAGGTGACTTTAAAGTGCAACAGAACATAAGGGATGCCCCATAACTTGGACAGAAACGACATTTCTGGGGAAAAACATAAATAAGCAAGCAACTTTTTATGGGAGAAGGAAGAGCACAAAAGAGCAGACAAAAATCACCCTGAAAGAGAACAAAATGTCGCCACACGTAACGAGCTCCTTCAGCCCAAAAAGATGCTGCCGGGTAGGGTAAGGGAGGGAGCTAAGGCACCGCTGCGGCTCACGGGGGAGGAAACCGAACGGAGCCAAGAGCTAAAGGGAATAAAGGGGATAATAACAACAACGATAACAACAAAGAGCCCGGGGTCTCCCCTGACGGACAAGGGCGGGGGGGACAGCGGCAGCCGAGCCCGCAGCGGCGCGGTCCCACAGGCGAGGGTCGGGGCCGGGACCCCGGGGAGCGATGCAGGAGGCCCGGGCGGCCTAGGCCTGCGCTCGGCCCCGGCCACGCTCTCACCGTCCGACTCGGCGCGCACCAGCAGCGACATCCCCTTGAGCCGCTCCACGTATGTGGAGGAGACGTGCCCGGTGCCCCTGTCGTCCCATTGCCGATCCTCGTTGAGGGTGTACACCTTCACCCGCCGACGGGTGTCCGACATGGTGCAGCCCCGGCCTCGGGCCTCCGCGCCGGGGCCCGCTCCGCCTGCCGGAGGGCGATGGAGCGAGGGGGAAGCGGGGCCGCCGGGCAGCTCAGGGGCACCGCGGGGCCTTTAACGCGCCGCTTCCCATGGCTCCCCTTCGGCCACAGAGCGCCGCGGCCACGGCCCTCGCTGGCGCCGCTCCGCCGCCTCAGCAGCTACCGCGGCGCCGCCGCCATCTTGTAACCCGACTCTCGCCGCCTTTCTCTTCCTCCCCGCCCGGCCACGGGCTCCCCTCGCAGGGGCTACGGCGGCCGAGAGCTGCCAACAAACCTGCGGCGGGGAGGGCGGGGCGGGACGGGACGGGGCGGGGCAGCGGCAGGGACCGCCCGCGGGCCCCGGGAGGAGAGGAGGCTGCTCCCAAGGAACACGGGATGGGACAAGAGGAAAGGGCCTCAAGCTGCACCAGGGCAGGTTTAGATGGAGCTGAGGAACAATTCCTGCCCCAGAGGGTGCTCAGGCATTGGAACAGGCTGCCCAGGGCAGGGCTGCAGTCACCGTCCCTGCAAGGGTTCACAGCCCGTGGAGACGAGGCCTCAGCACCATGGGTTAGTGGTGGCCTTGGCAGTGCTGGGCAATGGTTGGACTGGAGGAGCTTGAAGGGCTTTTCCAACCTGGTTGAATCTGTGGTTCAATCACCTCCTCTCCTGGCCTTGGGAGTGCTGGGGAACGGTTGGACTGGAGGAGCTTGAAGGGCTTTTCCAACCTGGCTGATTCTGTGATTCAGTCCCGTGTGTTTACAGCCTCCATGAGAACAGCTTCACCTCTACAAAACACCCTTAAAATTACTATTATATATATAATATATATATATATATATATATATATATACACACACACATACACACCCTGCACACTGGGCATTCCCTAAGGCATCCCCTCTTGCACCACCACCATGGCACACAGCAGTGGGCAACATCCACACACACACCAGGGTGAGGTCTCAGCCCAGTCCATGCTCACAGGGACAGTGTGGAAGTGCTGGAGGAAAAGGTGCCCCTGCACCACAGAGCAGCAGCGAGGCTGTTCTGCACCATTCCAACCCCTCACCAGCAAACACCTGCCCCATGATGCTCAATGCACAGCCATACAGGAGGCTCAGCAGCCAAAGGGAAGATGAAGCTGGTCTGTGAAGCTTCCCAATGAGAGAAATGTGCGTCCTTACAGACCCCGTGCAATGTAAGACAGACCTCTCAGGCATTGTGCAGGCTGTAAATCTTCAGCTTTCCATACAAAAACCAGCCAATTTCCTCTGTACCGAGTAACAAATCATTACATCTCAGCGTTTGCATGGGAACGAGGGAAAAGGACACAAAGGCATGCAAGGAGTCAAGCTGTGTGGAGCACTGGGGACGTGGGGAGGCTTCAAAGTGCCTCACAACATCATCTCAGGCTGGGAAGGGAAGGGAGATGGGAGGACAAGAGCTCCCCAGGCCAGGGCGGGTCCTGTTCCCAGACAAAGCAAGGCTCTTCCAGCATTGCCCAATGGTGAAAGCAGTTCCACCGGTACAGCTCTTACTTACGGGCCTGGTGCTGCTCTGGTGTGAGTTCAGTCTTGTTCTGGAGGAAGGGAAGGAAAAGGTTCACTATGGAATACACCACAATACACAGGCACCTTTCCCTATGTTAAACACACATTCTCTGGGCAGGCTTGGGAAGTTCCCTCTGTTACAGACAGCTTTTGCTCTGGCATCCATTGTAACAGGCCTCTCTCAAGGGTTACTGCCATTCAGCACACTGAGTGTGACAGCCACTGAAGAGACACACTCATGAGCTTTCCCTGCAGACAGTGGCAACTGGAATACACCTCCAAGCCCCATCACATACACATCTCTTCCGCTGCAGAGAAACTGTGTAGAAACAGACGGTAGGGTAAGTCAGTAACTGGACAAAAGGCCACGTTACACTGATGGTTTCACCACCCATGGCTTGGGAGTCACATTAAACAGGTTACAGTTGGGTTCCACATAAGCCTTCCCTGCTATGTGTAAGGCCTCATCTCATCCAGGCTTACATGGCCTGATCTTCTCAAGGTTTATACCCACTGGACCTCAGTGAAACCAACACAAAATCCACAAGAATAAAGACAAAACCCAATGGCCACGGCACCTTGCTGCTTCAGGGTGTCTGCTGCTGCAAATGCTCGTCCCACTCTGCAAGGCTTCTACAAGTGCTCTTTAGCTCTTCACACCAAGTGTGTAAAGCTAAGCGTGACCTCTCCTATTGCAGATGAGATGCAGTACTTCTCCAGGGACACAGAACAGCAAGAAACCACAGCAGCATGTTCTGAAGCACATTCTTACCTATCATGGTGAACAGGAGATACACAAGCCAAGAACTGGCATAAAAACTATTCCTTCTGCTTGAAATAAATCCGTGCTCTCTCCAGGCATGACATCAATGACCTCTGGAAAACCACCATCCCAGAACACACCCAGACTGCACACCCTCGGATACAGGGCTCCTTTTTGCACTGAACTGCATCCAGGCCTCTGCAGCCTGGCATGTTCGAAACTGCAGCATGAGCTTGTCATCTCTGCTAATAAAAAGCAAGTCAGATCTGGGGGGGGGCTTCAGCAAAACAGTGGGTTTTGGTAGGAGAGGCTGCAGACAATGAGGAAATCCTCATTGTCACAACACAGAGCAGCAGGGAGCTCTGATTTCTGTTGTTTTCAGAAGCAAGACAGACAACTCATTCCTAAACCATGTCCAATTTCTTGGAGTGGAATGAAGAGACTGTATCGCTCCCTCTGGCACGTAATCCCAGAAGTACAATTAGGCCAGCTCTTAATGCTTTTACTACAGTACTCATAATATTTATTGCTGGTGTTTAAAGCCACCCCAGCTCCTGATCCTCTGTGCCTGTGTGAATACTTCAGCTTTGTCAAATAAAGGCATTCCTGACCTGGTGGAATGCTGCAGCTGCCCAGCTTCGCTTTCCAAAGCAATTCCTTTCAATGGCTCCATTTAAGACAGGTCATTACAGAAGCTACCTCGGGCAGCAGACAAAAATCACCATTTCAACATGAAAACACAAGGACTGCAGTGAGGCTGAGCTCTCTTTCAAGCACTATCGACCTACCTGCTCTCTGATCACAGCTGATGGCACCAGAGAGCCAAGTACCTCCTGCCACAGCCCAACCTGCTGCTACTGCCTGGGTGCAGCCAGCCTGCCTTCCCTCCAGGAGAGCTCACACCAGCACACTCAGCCTTGGCTCCATTGGAGCTGCTCAGGTGAAGGTAAGCTGGGTGTGCTCCTCCCAGACAGCTCCCAAACCAGGCTGACTGCACAGGTCCTGCCACAGGAACACAGGAGTCTTTCTCCTACTTTATCATTCATGAAACAAAGTCGACCAAGCACTGCAATAGCTGATTTACTGAGACCACCACCTACCACACAAACAGTGCTCCTGTTGCTGCAGGTAGGAAACGCCTTTCCAGGAAAGAATGGGATTCTTTTGGCTCCTAAGTCATTGATTTTCATGGATTCACATGCAAGCATCCTACTGGTAATGTGCTAGCTAAAAAAAAGGCTTCCAAAGTTAGTATTTTATGTAATATTTTAGTAACTGGAGCATCCATCTGTTCTACAAATGGAGCCCCACAGAAATGATTTTACAATAAAAGCAATCAAACCTTGGAAAACCACTTGGATTTGGGAGGTCAGCTTCTGAGAACAGTTATGAGAAGTGGAAACATCTCTGCTTCTCCTCAGGGACACCAGCATTTGCCTACATAATATCATTAACACAGTCCAGGATAAGTAATGAACACAGTCTCAATCAACTAAGTCATAGTAAAGCAAGGACACTGGAATTCTTACTAAGAAACAGGACCCCAGCCTGGTTTGTGTTGGAAGGGACCTTAAAGCTCCTCCAGCGCCAACCTCTGCCACGGGCAGGGACCCCTTCCACTAGAGCAGCTTGCTCCAAGCCCCTGTGTCCAACCTGGCCTTGAACACTGCCAGGGATGGGGCAGCCAGAGCTTCCTTGAGAACACAGTCCTCAAAGAGGAAAAGACTGCTAAGGAAAACCTTTCCCATCTCATATGATGAAAGACACGAGTACAGGAGTGGCACAGTCGGTTCTTTCTTCTTTAATATTGTAACTTAGAATAGAAAAAGAATGAGCAATTGTTCCTGTACATTCACATTTCTCCTTCTCCAGTGCTTTGGTTTTCCTTTCAGGAGGCTCAGAGCCCACCTGCCATCAGGTGGGAAGTTGGTATTGGCTCAAGTACAAACTGGTGAACAGCAGAAGGGTCTCCCCTCTTTCATTTGCAAACCTGTACCTCACAGGAGAAAACCGAGTGGCTCTGTGAGCCCCTGCTGAATGGTCTGAAGGCTACAAGAGGCCAATGATTCCAGAGGCCATATTCCACTGATGGAATATAATCAGTAAAGGGATTCTGACACCCTTAGTGAGGGTGTTTTAGGGGGAAGATTTATCCCATCAGTTGCTTATTCCAAACCAATCATTTTTAATGTTTTAATGATGTATTTTCCAATGAATTCTTAATGAACCCAGATAATAATGATGTTTCAGCCAGGTCCTTCATTTTGTCCCCCTTCTGCTCGGACACTTTAGCAATCTGAACCCTATCACAGTTATCGATGTATTCGTGTGAAACAGTGTCGATCATGTTAAAGGCATCACTTTAAGTCTCTGTGTTTTGCTCAACACTTCAGTCTTGCACCCTGACAAGCCAGTAAAACTCGGCTCAAGCGTGTGTCTCAACCAAGTAACAGGATAATTCCTTTTCCCAGGAATACTTGCTTCTCATCTTTACAGTTTTGAGAGGACAGTGAGAACAACATTAAGCACTGCAATGTAAACTGCTCTTCAGCCTACACAATTCCACGCTCTTAAGAGCCTCACCTCACCCTCGTTACACGTGAGAAAAGCATCGCTTGGTTCTGGGTTTATTTTAAAAGGGTTTTTAATCAATTTGAAGACTCTGAGGTTCCACATCACCTTGAAGCATAAATAGTGTCTGTTTTAACGTATGATTCACTACCATCCAGCTGCAGATCCTTGTGCAGACATCTACAGATTGTAGCAAAGGTCGCTTGGGTTTCCATCAACTATCCCAGCTTGCTTCCTGAAAGAGACAGAAAATCCCCAGTAACCAACTGCTCGCATCAGGGCACAGCATTCACACATTCCTTCAAATCATTCATTCATTCATTCATTTTAATTTCTTCCAGGGCTGTGAATCATTCCTAAAGATTGCCACAGATGGCCTCAAGTTACCACTGGTGCATTGCACTCCTGTGTGCCAGTCTCACTGCGTAACCGGTCTTGGTTTTATGATCAGACACCTTTGTGTTATAGTAGATTCCCAATGAAAACCAATGTAGACAACAGCGAGGGGAAAGGTAGAACTCTTTTTATGGGCTTAAACTAAACCAGAGGAAGTTCAAGTTGGAGATAAGGCAGAAGCTCTTCCCTGTGAGGGTGCTGAGGTGCTGGCACAGGGTGCCCAGAGAAGCTGTGGCTGCCTCATTCCTGGCAGTGCTCAAGGCCAGGTTGGACACAGGGGCTTGGAGCAAGCTGCTCTAGAGGAAGGGGTCCCTGCCTGTGGCAGGGGTTGCCGCTGGAGGAGCTTTAAGGTCCTTTCCAGCCCAAACCAGGCTGGGATTCTATGATAACTCTATTAACAGTCAAATACATGCTGGAAAACTAGTTCTAGGGAAGAGCCTTGGGCATTCCATCAACTGAGATTGCCTGAGAAAGTCTCCACTAAGTGACTCAAAACTTTCAAAACAAGCATCTTCTTTTTTCTTCTCTTCACCTCCCTTCTTTACCCCCCACCTTTAAAAAAAAGGATGGCAAGGAAGAGAAGAGGGAATGCTCCCATGGATGTTGCAGATGAACAAATGAGTTTGTATTGGAGGAAGTAGGCTGTGTAGAATGCCTTAAACTGTCAAGGCACTTGAACCAGTTTTAAATATCAAGCTCTTTACCTCTGCAGCACACGAAAGTGTGTGATAAAGCCATGGATAACTTACAACATGCTGCAACATAAGTGGCAAGCAGTACTTGCACACCACTGAAGGGTAACTGTACTGTAGAAAACCAAGACTGATACAATTCTTCACAACAGCTGTAAAGAAAGCACTGTACTGAGTCACCTGAAGCTGTTCCTATGGCCTTACCTGTCACTGGGATGAAGTTGATGACTGTGGAACGGTGCCTCCCAGGACAATGCTGTTTTTGTCACTCAGGGTTTTAAGCACTGTTGTGGCTGGTGCCTGCAGAATCTTACGTGAGAGCCTCATTCTGCCATCAGTTGGGTCACGTCCAAAGTATTTAACCTGTGGGGAAAACGAACCACTTTCAGACTGATCAACTTGGAGAGCTGGAGACAGAATTTTCCTTGAAAGGTGGTGTTTTGGTCTGTTTTTTCAATATGATGCTAGCAAAGTTATAAACAACAGGCACATTTAGCCTATATTGCTGCTGAATTCATGTGGTACCCTAATAGCAAGAGCTGGACACTCAATAAATCTAACTTGAAATGATCAGACCTTTAACCAGCAGAGAAAGGAAATGTAACAGGGAAAATACTTTCTTTATACACACCAGAACAAAAAAAAAAAAACAAACAATTCACTCAAATTCTACAATAGCAACAACAGTTTGGTTGCATTTTAAAGTTAGAGAAATATTTACCTGAATTTCTTGTCCAACTTCTAATCCCAGGGCACTTGGATGTTTAATCTAGAACACAGTGAGTTTGGGAAGAGGTTATTTCAGTGTGACTGATTGTGTTAGCTGTAAAAGTTCTTTCTTTTAGGGATTCTTCATGCTACACTTCAGACAATCACAGCAACTCAACGCTACCTTATGAACGGCAGGTTTCTAAGTGTTACATAGTAAAGGGACTGCAGATCTAAAGAACCCGGTGATGTGCATGAAAGCACAAAGAATAAAACCATAGTAGACATATAGTTAGGCTGTTTGCAGCTCTAAGTACAGCAGAGGTTAACCAAAAAGGTGCTGCTCATTTAACACAGCTTTTAACATGAAAACAGTCTCCACAATAGCACATGTGTTACAGCTAAAGCAGACTGTTTAGTGAGAACTGATGAAAACCAAATCTAAGCGTCCAGTTTGTCCTTGCTAAGCAGGCATTACCTTTCTCTGATCGAGTTGTGAGTTATGCAGTAACACTGGTGTCATGTTTGGATACAGTTTTACCATCACTCCAGAGTCCCTGCAACAGAAAACAGCACTGATACAGGTCTATGTATTTTACTCTGCATATTGACCCCAAGGCAAGCATTAGAAAACTTGTCATAAACAAGATTTTATTCCTCCCTTTAAAAAAAAATCTTATCTCAACCATAACATGTCCTCTCATTTTTCCTCAGTTGGGAGTGCATGGAAATCAGTTATTTCAGGACTGTGTATTTCAGTAACTACCACCCAAAAGTACATGAAGTTTTTGCAAGACCTATTGGATTGAGAAGTGAAAAGCAAATTCCTACCACATCAGATACAAAGACAAAAAAGCCTTAGGTTTTATTATACAAACATCCCAATAACTAGACAAGCAGCAAAAATAAATAGACATACTAAGAAACAGAGTATTTTCAGCTAAGAAAATATCAGGAATGATGCAGGTGTCACTGATACAGGTTTGGCAATCATTTTACATCATATTTAGGTACCAGGAATACAGCCACATAAACTGATTTCTACTTTAACTCCAGAGCAGGTTTCATACCTTATTTCAGTTATCGTGGCTGTATAAACTGCACCGAACTCCAAATTCACTTCTTGCTGTAGGGGGAAAAGAGAAACCAGTCAGATACATGTTCACCAAATGCAAACTGAAAGAGCCAACAACAGAATTCTCCCTTACATCATCTTTGCAGATGTCACGGATAAACTCTCTTGCTTCATGCATGGCAATAGGGGTGGGGGCAAACACAGAATATGTCTCTTCATCCAGCTGACTTACAGTTACACCTTCGAAAGAGGATGGAATAAGAGGTTTTAGGTGAACAGTGCTACTGCTTCAGCAAGCAGAAGTTATATTCAGTAAAGACTTGAATAGAGCAAAATGATTTTGCACAGACTCATTAAGATCTCAAGAGCAAAAAGGCTTTAGTACATAGGCAGAGCAGCTGCACAGACACTTCAGCATATTCATGATCACACTTGCTTAGCTTTATACCTTGCATTCAACACTATCTTTTTCAAGGCCAGGTTGGACGAAGCCTTGGATGAGATGGTTTAGTGTGAGGTGTCCCTGCCCATGGCAGGGGGGCTGGAACTGGATGATCTTAAGGTCCTTTCCAACCCTAACTATTCTATGATTCCATGATCTGCAAAACTGCCCCTAAGCAACCCTTCAACTGCATCTTCCCTAAGCCCTGAAAAGCACCATGACACATGCACCACACTGGGAATTCCTGCTGTGAGACAAACTGCAAGCACTTTTACAGAGAGAATCTACACAAGTAAGTAAGGTGAAGCTCACCTCACCTCAGCCACATCAGCACTTCAAAACACATGCATCTATTACCCAATACACAGCACAGACTCACTTTGTACCGAGCATTGGAACACCTAATCATACAAGTCTGAAAAGACAGTGTTTTGCAGCCTGCAGCATAAAGCACAAATTAAAACTGCCCTTTTCTCTTGGTATTTCCTCCTGTCTACTTACTAGGTCATTGCTGAAGCACAAATGCCAGTTTCATGGAGATGGCCTATAGAAAAATCTGGGAAGTTTAAGTTCAGCTACTTACAGTTTCTAAAAGGGCATAAAGATGGCATTAAAATTCAGCAATAGCCGTGCTAATAATACCTATGCTACTAAGATGCACTAACCAAAAGCTCCACACTAGCAATATTCATATAGAGAAGCTAATAGCACATTAGGATAGTATCAGAGGAAGCAAGAATGTCTTACCAGTCTGTGCTTGAAGCTTTTTCAGATTATAGCCCCCAGGACCAACAAATCTTAATCTTTTTGATAGTGGAACATGGATAGTTTCTGAAAGAAAATGTAGAAGTACTTTTGAAATGCTTAATATAATCATCTTGTAAGCTGTCACAAACTATGTCATGTTCATTTAGGTTTTAATCTTCTAGAGCTGCTGTACTGGCTGAACATTGATGTAATTACACTGTAGACCTGAAGTGAAAACATGGAACAGAAACACTTTGATGAGTGTAAATTACCTTAAGCCGTACCAATACTGACACCTTTACCCACTCTGATTGTTCCATATAACTTCGGTTTAATTCTGTTTTCTGGTATACAGCAGTTTACTGCTCCCACAGTGGCAGTAAAACCCTCCCAAATTCACCTCAACAGTGAACAGACATTCATTAAAAACCAACTGGTTTAAGCAGCAGCTTATTGCTAAAAGGTAATTATAAAATAGGTGAGTTCATATCAACATACAATGAGCATTACCTACAACGGGTCCACTTTCTTTCCTATTAGGTCTGGGTTTCGCCAGTGTTTGGTTCATAATTTGCAAGATCTCCCTCTTTGCAGCTGTGGGGTTGAGGGAGAGAGGAGGAGGAAGGACAAAGTAAAGAGTTTTGTGTAAGATGAAAATGAATGTATGAAAATAAATGTAGGTTTTGTTATAAAGTAGATAAACATCCATACATAGAAACCTGCCTCCTGCCTAACTTGAGAACGTAGCATGGTTACACCTAACACATTTCAGGCAGTGCATGTTCGCTGCAGTACAACCTTCTGCTCTGAGCATATAAACTCCATCCCTTGAGCACACTCAATGATTCTATGCAGCCTAGAACACACATACAGTTCTGTTTCAGGGTATTATTCAGATGAAGCAGAGTGCTGATAAGCTGTACTTTTGATCAGTTGTGATACACTGGCCTGGAACTTTAGCTGAGCTGCTTCAAGTAAACCACCACTGAATAGGAATTAGGAGTTCTTACATTTTAATAAGGGTCAGAATACAGACAGCAGTAAACTTCAATAGTAAATATAGCTGAATTTATGGTAAATGAGAAAGAGTTTGCTGTTCTTTTTGTACCAGTACTCTGTTAGACTTAGAAGCCACGCAATAAGGTGCTTGCGTGTCAGTCCAAATCCATTTCAGATGCTTCCTCCCCTTCCCAACTTTCACCAACCAAAAGCAATCCAGAGTTTCCGTGCACAAACCTGCATCTCAGCCTTCACTACCTGTGTTACTCATAAGGAATCGAACTGCTAGATCTTAACCATGAACACAAGGTTTTACTTCAGCTCTAAGAACCCACTGCTCAAAAGACATTTAAAAATTGGTGTAAAGTTACTTTAAAGTTAGCCTGGAGTTTATTTATCAGCCCTTTTTACTGATGTATTGCACAGCAAAGAGCAAGCCTTTTTCCCCCAACTTACCACATTTGTTTCAATACTGTATGACAAATATGTTATCAACTGAGGTGGCTCAGTAATGCTGTATCAGTCACACACAAACTACTGCATGCAAATATTTCACAATGTATTACCCTGATGCTCCTCTTTTGCACATTAGTTTGCTATGCCACTGATTTTACTGCAACTTCTCCAAACAAAATACTTGTACCCAACTGGTGACCATTAGAACCATACCAGTTTGTTCTGGTTTAGTAACAGGAACCCCAGGAGCAGTGGACACTGTCACTGGGACCGTGTACAATAACATGCAACTTAACAGCGGTGGAAAGGGCCTGGAGTTTTGGCGACTGAACGCTCTCCTGTGACACAAAAAGCTCTTTATTTGGTATGAAGTGCCTGTATTGAAGTATGACAGGCAACACCCAAACCAGACCAGTTCTTTCTGAAGACAGAAGCTTCTCCACAACAAGAACAGAAAAAAAAAAAAATTATTTAGTTTCATAAAACTTAGAATTTAGTATAATTTATCATATTATATGATGAAATGGGTGCAAATACAAATATGGACCTACCTGTAGCTTGCTGAATAGCTTCCATTACAATTTTTATTGGTATTCCTGGCAGTTTTAGATCAACCTAATAGGAAAAGGGTTAAGTGACATCAGTATGCAAGAAAAGGTTTAGATACCTTGGCACAGTTTCATTTTGGGAAGATTTGATGTTACAATACCTGTAAGGCAGTTATTCCTTTATTAGTCCCTGCCATCTTGAAATCCATATCGCCATAGTAATCTTCAATTCCCTACCAGCATAGACAGAAAGAAAACAAATTGGAGTAACTTAATCCCAGTGCCAAGTCTCACTATACTAAAAGTACATCCTGTGTTTCAATAAGCCACCAAGCAGTTCTGCAGACTTGGAATTGTTTCCAAGACTTGCATGGTTTTCTTCAGCCTTATTTTGCTGCCCAGGATTAACACTGCTTCTTTCTCTCATCATAAATTAAGAGCTTTGTGGACTAGCTCTGAATAACTGGTCCACAGCTGATTTTGCACTATCAGTGGATGCCAGTGTGCAGCAGCAGCAGTGTGATAACATTCATTCTTCCCCCTTTAGCAATTTTCCGTATGTCCATTCAATATACTGTGGCTTTCAGTAAGTTATTCAAGAATTATTAATACAGAGAAAAGACAAAATTGATTGGAAAGAGAGCTTGTGAGGGTTTAAAAGAAACAATTGAGTAATTACAAAAAACTGAGACACATGACCAGACATTTCAGCGAGACTTTTTGAAATAGGGAAGGAATTTGGGAGACAAAAAAGAGAAGATGAAACTATTTGGTATTTCCAGTAGTGCATGTTCCAGGCCTGACTGGGTAAAACACTACACAAAAGGCCATAGAGAGCATTTAGAGAAATAAGCAGCAATAACCACTGCAGTGCTAGGACACTCACCAGGATGTCTGTCAACAAACGATAGTCCTCAATATCTCCATTTTCCGGACTGCATTTGGTAATGAGCCCTATGGCTACACCTGCAACTGCATTTGATACTGGAACTCCTAATAGTGGTAAATAAAAAGACATTTTTATAACCTTTGGTCATTTCCAGATCCTGTAACACATTATCGTGACCAGCAGGTCAAAGGAGGTGATCCTGCCCCTCTGCTCTGCTCTCATAAGACCTCACTTGGAGCATTGTGTGCAGTTCTGGTGTCCTCAACATAAAAAGGACATGGAACTGTTGGAACGAGTCCAGAAGAAGCCACGAGGATGATCAGGGGCTGGAGCACCTCCTGTATGAAGATGGGCTGAGAAGGCTGGGGCTGTTCCGCCTTGGAGAAGAGAAGCTGCATGGAGACCTCATAGCATCTTCCAGTATCTGAGGGGGGCCTATAGGGATGCTGGAGAGGGACTCTTCATTAGGGACTGTAGTGACAGGACAAGGGGTAACGGGTTCAAACTTAAACAGGGGAAGTTTAGATTGGATATAAGGAGGAAATTCTTTATTGTGAGGGTGGTGAGGCACTGGAAAGGGTTGCCCAGGAAAGTTCTGAATGCTCCATCCCTGGCAGTGTTCAAGGCCAGGGTGGACAGAGCCTTGGGTGGCATGCTTTAGTGTGAGGTGTCCCTGCCCGTGGCAGGGGGGTTGGAACTGGATGATCTTAAGGTCCTTTCCAACCCTAACTATTCTATGATTCTATCATATGTAGTTTATCCTATTAAGTGTTGTTTTTTGTACCTGCATCCATTAGCGCCAAACTTCCACCACATGCAGAAGCCATTGAAGAGGACCCTAAGGAGTTAGAATACAAAGAAAAAGAAAGTATTAAACACTGGTCAGAAGTACCTGAACCAAAACTTGCCAGGGATATCCTTCAATGACAGCTTGAAACTTAAATTGTTCCAGAAAATCCTGTGCAGCAGCACTTATACTACCATCAATAACTGCAATTAGAAGGTCTCTGTGGGAGAAGTATTTTAACAAGAAATGGGTAATACAGTTTGAATCTTTCATGGTACCAACACCAAAAAAGCTCAACAGGCATCACTAATAATACTCTAGGTAAAGAATTTGTGGGCTTGCAAGCTGCAAATGGGACCCCCTCTCTCCACTGATCCCTTCTCCCAGCCACCTCATCTCACTGCACTGCTAGTGAGAAGTTCCTCAGGGAACTTCTTGCCACACACACAGGGGCATCTGCAGGGACGTGACATGGAGAGAGCTCTCTCCCAGACTGGAGATGGGAAAGAACAAATACAGACAGCCAGGAGAAGTTACCTCTCAGGCAGTGAGGGTACGAGCTGTGATTAAACACTGAAGAATGGGGCTCAATATATGCTGACTTACTTTCCTCACTCCACAGCATAAAAATGCCCCCAAATACTATTAAACTCAGATTTCCTGTTTACATTTCATACTGGTACTGTGCTGCTACACAAAGTGAAAGAAAGGTCCATTGCTCATGACCATATACATCCTTTTTAAGTACTTCAGGTAACAGAGCTATCAAGATTAAGAATGTTAAAAATGAAATGTATTAACTATAATGCCTACAACTCAAGCTTCTCAAACCTGAGCTTTTTGAAGAACCAAATTTAGTCTCTGGCACTAGGTTAAAAGTCAGAAAACCGTAATACCATTTGACTCCAAGACTTCAGAAGTAACTCGTATTGTGAATGGGAAATCCTGAGGGATAACTGGTTTCAAAGCTCTCTCTGCCAGTGCACCTGGTTATAAAAAACACCAAGTCACCCATAAATAAAACCAATCAGATAAAACGTTACAGTTTAGGAGCACGAGACTGCTCTAGTCTGAACTCACCATGTCCAAGTTCTCTTCTGTTCATACCACTCACTTTGCCAATCTCATTAGTTGCATAAGGTGGAAACTACAAAGTAAAAAATGTGTAGAGAGAAAATCAGCTAGGTTTTTTTCAATGATTATTTTAAAACATACACTTAGTAAAGATCCTTTGAAGTTTTGGAGAATCTTATGGTAAAAACACATTAAAAAAAAAAAAAAAAAATCAAACCAGCACACTTCTATTTCCATGCTGCAGACTGAGTTCTATTAGTCACTCAGTCTGAAACCACGAACACTTTAGGTAGTGATTAGTGAATCATAGAATAGTTAGGGTTGAAAAGGACCCTAAGATCATCAAGTTCCAACCCCCCTGCCATGGCCATGGACACCTTCCACTAAACCATATCACTCAAGGCCTCGTCCAACCTGGTCTTGAGCACTGCCAGGGATGGAGCATTCTGTTTTACTTCCAATAAATAAAGCAGTCACAAAGTAGTTGAGAAACAGCACAACAAGTTTACTCCAATCAAACTTGACAAACAACATATCAGAAAGCTTGTTTCTGTCGTACAGATAACAGGACAAGGTGTGCCTGTTGCCTATATGAAATACTCTGGGCAACTTCAAAAGGCTGAGAGAGATCCAAGATGCAAAAGGACTTATGGACTATTGATGTAGTACGTCAGCTGAACATATTAAGAGTTGACTAAAAATAATATAGCAGATTAATCCTGTTTTCAGCAATAACCCATTCTTAAGGAGCTCACCTAATGTTAAGATATTAAAAAGACTGTATCAGATGGCAGTTTACCTATTATCGAGTGCTTTTTTAGGAAACCAACAGTTTTGTTCATAAAGTGCAATATAAATTCACGTAAGAACTTTAATTCAGAAGCTTTAGCAAATCTAGAGATAATCTGTGTCCTTGGAAGTGATCAGTATCTCCTTTAAAAGCCCTTCTGTGAATCATGCCGAAAGCTGGGACACAGTAAAGCTCTTACCTCATAATGCAGCATGAAGTTTTTATCTTTTATCCCACTAAGAATTAAAAACAAGAGCATGTCAAAAAAGAGCCATCAAACATACAATACAATAAGCAACTTGTAAGATCACATGCAGTTATGCTTACAAATAAACCCATCCAGAACCATGAATCAATAGATTTGCTGATCACCCACATTTTTCCTAAGCTTTTCTATGTAGAAAACAAATTGAAAAGCACAGTCTACAAAGAAAAACCCCCATATGTTAATCATCATCATCATTAAAACAGTGCTCCTGGCTGTTCTGAAGAGAATAGGCCTTGTCAGTGCTACATGCTGGTTTTGGTGTGTCTGAAGGAGCAATAACAAACAAAAAAAATCAAACTCTCAGAACATCAGCATCTTAACTGCACACAATGCAGTACGGACTCAGAAGCTTCAGCACTCAGAAGAACTGAGAATCTCTGTAACCACAAAATAGCTTTTGATTCAAACAAAAAGTGCGCTCAAAAAAGTTACTAAAGTACCAGAAGATCTGACTCAGCAATAAAGACAAAAAGCTCATCTATGAAGAAAGCTGCATCAAGTCAAGACTTGTACACAATTTCATACAGAGGCATTGATGAAGCAACCCACTGACTGCTAATTAAGCTCCATTATTTAAACACAGGAACTGATTTCCAAGAATACCAAAGTTACAGAATAGGGACAAACAGCTCCAGGCCAAAAGAGCGTCAGCTTTGCTTCAGTTAAGATGTAAACCTCCCACACTGGTGGGATGAGATCACTGAACTGCAGCTTTAAAGGGAAGGAGTTTCCCCTCTCAACAGGGTAGCCCTCAGCAATAAAATGTTAATGGTACAAGGACTTGCTACATGGCAAGTTAAATTTTCCTCACTCCATTAACAAAGAACACATTTCACCCTCTGAACTTCTTCATTTTGAGACAAAATGAGAATGTTTAGATAGACTGATACAGCTGGGGGGGGGGGAAAGCCCATCATCCAGTTATCTGCATTTTAGCCTGCTTTCCACTCAAACCAAACTTGAAACAGCACTTCATGGGCTACATGCATCCAACCTATCAAGCAAAACTGCCAAACTTGTGAGAAACGGATTGAGTAAACTCTATCAAGTTCCAAGTGTGATGATAAATACTTGGAATGAAGAGAGAATGAACTTTCATCAACTGTTTTATTTAAAGAGGCTTGACATATGGACACAGTTTTGCAGATTCAAGAGTAATTCACTATTTCCCTTCTGTCTCAGCTGGACTGGATGCTGTTACTTTTCATACTTCCCACTTTCAAATGTGCATCTATGGAATTAATGCCACCTTAAAAAGCAATAGCCAAGATCACTTCAAAGTCTAGTTTTACACATTTTCAGTCCTAATGGATATGGATAGCGAAGATCAAGGAACTTATCAACTGTACTTAAACGCTCACCCTCTTTTTATTACCACTGAGAAAACGCCATAGAGAAGCATACCTCACTGCAGTTGAGATAACGTCCGATTTTACACTTGATTCTATAGAGTCAAATGTAACCGTACAGAGAACCTAAAATAAAAGGACAAAGGGTAAATAAACTGCTCATACACACTTCCATCATTGCCAACTTTTACTGTATATGAAGAATCAAAAAGAATGATTTCAGCAACAAACACGCTGTCATCTGCAAACCTCTTCCTTCATTGCACAAATTTATTAGTATCTGCAAAGATTATACAATCACATTTAAAAGTTAGTAATTTAATGCTTCTTAAACCTGGAACAGTTTGCTCCCTAAAAAGCACACTACTTCATTTAAGAGCCTGGGCCAGATGTCATGCAAAAGAGCAAACCTGTTTATCAGATGGACTGGCAGTATGTGTTATTTTTAGTGGGGACAGCACTGAGGAGTATATCACTGTTTGCCACTCCCTGTGTTCCCTGCAGTAAATCAGATCAATGGCTGACAGTCTTCTACGAAAATGAGCTATAAAAATATAGCAGACCCAATCTCACATACAATTTTACTTTAATCCCTCCAACAACATCTGACACTTTAAGCAAAGAAGAGAAAAGAAGTCTCACTAATATGATTTTTTTGGGGTACAGTCTCCTTATTCAGTCCACGTTACATATGAAGTTCCTTTTAAAAGATGCACAGTTCAACACTGCTCTGCACAGCAATGACCCATTCACTGAGTCACCCATTTTTCTAAAAGCAAACAGGATTATGTTTTACATTAAAAGCTTTTGTTTCAACAAATATCTTTAACATAGAAATCTACACAGAGGGGTGAAAAGATACAACTTTAGGACTTGCTCTCTTCTCAAACCACCTCCCCCCCAAAACAATGAAAGACACAAATCAGCTTTTAATTGATTAAGAGTTTCTGATGTTTCAAGATATTACCTGTGTTTGGCCTCTCTGAAATAAGGCTGATCCATGGAGCATTTTGAACATGTCCACTTCACATTTAATATCTCTGAGGGAAGTCAAATCCCTCCCATCACACCTAAAGTAACAAGCAGAAATTATGAGATCAACGAAACTATAGCCTTGCATAGAAAGTCAACAGAAATGTTATTCAGTAGCAGTTTGACCTCCTTACCTTCTGTATTCATTCAGAACAAGGTTTCGGAAGATATCCTTTGAAACCACATTGAAGGATTCGATGATTTCGTAAGGTTCAGCCTCTGGAAATTTTTCTGGGTATAAAAAAGAAATTGCATCTCAAGTTGGAAAATGCATTTTATGTGTCTTTTACTAAAATAGTTGGGCTATTTTAGTAAAATAGCCCAGCACACTGTAGCTCTAAGTAGCATCAGCTCCAGGTAAGCATTCTCTAACCATTAAGAAAGCAGAAAATCTTACCTTTTAGCTGTTCTTCTGTTTCAAGCCTTATTTTGTTAATTGCTTCATCTCTGGAAATCTAGAACACATGATTTGCAGCCAGTTAACTCTACAGAGCAAAAGAATGCAAGTTGTTGGGTTTTTGTTGGGTCTGAAATTCTGTAAAACTCAGGGAATAAGGACTAGGATTGTCACACAAACACCGGGTTGGAAGGGACTTCAGGGATCATCTGGTCCAACCTTTCTTGACAAAAGCATGGTCTAGACAAGATGTCCCAGCACCCTGTCCAGCCCAGTCTTAAAGCGTGTCCAGTGCTGGGGAACCCACCATCTCTCTGGGGAGATTATTCCAATGACTGATGCTCTCATTGTGAAAGATTTTCCTCTTCTCTCCAACCAGAATCTCCCCAGGAGTAACTTGCACCTCTAATCCTTTCTATGTGACTCCTTGTAAAAAGGGAGTCTCCATCTCCATACAGCAAACTTATATTCTTATATTCTGATATATAAGAATTTACAGAACAATTTACTATAACTACTGCAGAGAAGAGTTCTTATTATCATTAAAGAACTAAATCTTACTACAGCTTCATTATGATATTAATAATTGTATCATGTTTGAATCGACCACTTACTTTATCATGGCCTGAATCCGTGAACACCGCGTAGATCTTGCTGGAAGCAAGACTTTGGGAAGAAAAGAAAGAACTTTTGAAAACACAGCTTATAAACCGCTTACATAAATAGGTTTTGAGGACTAAATGTATGTCTTTGTTAGCAGTAGGAAAGCCCCAGGCTGACATTTATAAACATTACTAGCTCCAGCTGCATTTCCTGCCTGCTCTCCTGCCAGCTCTCTGGAATTAGTTATCACTTCCACCAGACAACATCCCAACTTCTCTTGTCACCCTTCCACAGGAAGGGCATACTAACTTACACTACCTCCACTGGGTTTTCAGGGTGGTTGTTTTAACCTGTTCTTTTCACTAAGTATAAAAGAGAGCTGAAGGCTGTGTTACTAAGGTTCCATGGAAAAACATAACAAGTACTGAACATTCAAAACATGCTATTTTGTTAACCCCCCCCAACTATCTGATCAGAGCTCAGCAAATTAAATCCTGGTTAAATAACCACTTTGAGTCACTTCACGGAATTCAGACCAAATTATTTGGTCTGGACGTACTTCTTTGCACATTCCACAATCTCTTCAGGAGCAACGTACAACTTCTGAACAGTTCTCTTGACAACACCCCGTTCTTTCACTAGCTGCTGAATTCCCTGGATTATATTCTGGGTTTGCTTCACCCCTACTTTGATGGCGTGACAGAAGTCTTGTTGCAATATATTCTCAGCAGTTGCTTCCAACATAACTGTGAATGGAAAGTTAAAAAGTAAGTATTATTTTATTGCTCAAAAGCAATCTAACTCAACTGAAGAAATACAGATTAACATTGAACTGGACAGATACAACGGAATTTACTTTATCTAACCAAAAGTTAAACCTACCACTCTTATTTACTCCTGATACTGTGTAAAAATACAGGTTTCAAAGATGAGGAGAGCTTCAAAGAGACACTAACTTGATTTTCAAGCCCTCAACAGCTATTAATCATTAACTTACTTACCAACTTGATTTTGTGGAGCTCCAGCAACAACTAAATTTAAAGTACTAGAAGACAACTGTTTTCGAGTTGGATTGATAACAGTTTCTCCATCAACCAGTCCTACTCTTACTGCACCTACAAAGAAACTCCAGATTATTATTGTTATAATACAGAAGTTCTTTAAGACACCATTTTACAGTAATTTTTGGGTTTAGATGTATAAGTTTCAAAGCCAAGGGTTCATTGTTAAATAGTAGCATGTTAGCTATACACCAAGAACAAATGGGTAAGGCAGAATTATCTATTCTTGAATTTCTTCTGGTAAGGCATATAATGCTTAGTAACACTATACACAAGGCTGTAAGTCTGCTGGGGTTTAAGTCATTTAGGCACATCTTCTAGAATACAGGCAGGTGAAAGGAAAACACAGCTAAATATTTACTTTGGTCTAGATCATTTCCCCCAAAATATCAACAATGAAATAAAGCTCTTCTTAAGCTTGAGTTCCTGGAAAAAAAAGCTGTATTCCTATCTAGCTGTTTTCAAAATGGTGTTTTTCAAGACCAAGTTTCTCTGAAGAAAAATTAAAGTGAATGGTCTCTATATTATACTATTTCTGGACTATAAATCCATCCAGAAATACATGTAGCACAGGAAAAATAATGCTCTGAATTGCAATAACCCTACCCATTGCAAAATTATTTTTAATACTTGAAACAAAAGATAGTGGACTTCAGATTCAGAGTCTTATTAAAAAGGAAAGCATGAACTGTGGTTTAAGCCTTCCATTATGTTCAAATCATCCATCACTTCAAAATAGTCACTTACCAATAGGACCATTCCATGGGATATCAGATAATGCAAGTGCTGCAGAAGCTGGAATGGAGAGATAAAAATCTGTATTAGAAATAATGGATCATATTAAATCACACACAAGCAGGCAATTTTTAGCAGTCCTCTTACCTCCATTAATTGCCAGAACATCAGGGTCATTTACACCATCTACTGCTAAAAGATTACAAAGGATCTGGCATAAGATAAAAGACAATGAATCATTTTGACCTACACATTTTTATTAGCTGTCAATAAAGGACAATAAAGCAAAATTTTCCACAGATTTATACAAATCTATATTGCAAGTAAAAATTTGATCAGGTATTTAAACTGGAAAGCTCACAGAAAACTCACTAATGTAAATGCATAGTATCATATCATACAATAGAGAGTATTAGCTTTTCTTTCGTCTGTTGTACAGAAGATATTTGAATGTTGTTCCTCTACAACAAAATTTGGAAACTAGTATGTAATAAAAATAATTTGAGACAAGGAAACAACAAACTAAAAAGCAGCATTTCTCTATTAGACTCTTTCAAAGTATAAACCCTTCCTTGATGCTCATGGAAACTGCTTTACTTAAAACACTGCCTAGGTCATGTAATTTTCACTGGCTATACCCAAGATTTCCATTCTGAAGGTAACTATAGTTAACGACAATGAGCACGACCTACCTGTGTATCATAAAAGTAGCCTGCTGGAAAGAGTGGTCTGATTGACCGATCTGCAAAAGAAATAGTCAATGTCTAAGAAGTATTTGGGTTTCAGTAGTTAGTATTCAGTTTGTACTGTAATAACCTCATGAGAAGCTGACAAATGGTTTAAATGAGACCCAAACCAACAAAAAAGGCAGAGAACTCGGATGGAAATGTAGCATGACATATAATCAAGTCTAATATTTTACTCTGCCACACTGAAATAAGAGGTATTTGGGTGAGCAAACAAATCATTGGAAAAAGTCTATGCTTTAGGGTACACACAACCTGTTAGTCAGAAGTACCCTCAATTAAGGGACACAGTCCTCAAAGAAAAGCAACAAAGGCATGTTTCCATGATTTCCCATTAATCTTATTTCAGTCTGAAGCATACAAGACTCTGTGTAACAGCCTGGGCCTTATAGGCCGTTCCCTCTCCTAATTGTTTTCATTGCTGCCTCAAGATGCTGATATATATATATGTAAATGTTGAATTCCAAAGAGCTCTCTTATGCATGAATGGAAATAGCCATGATGAAAATAACTTTTCTAGCAGGATCATGAGGAAGAGAATGAGTGTATACCAATCAGTAAGTCTGCCTCTGTATTTCAGAGTTTAGCTTGGTTGCCTCTTCCACCCATCCAGAGATGGGCAACAGCAGAGGTAACATCTCTACAGTTAGGATGAGATCTTAATATCCACAAACATGACAACAAGCTTTCTCAAGATCCAGGCTTACATATAAAGTCATATGCACACAGCATTGTTTTGAAAATCAGTACTGATAAACAAAAAACCACAAGTTTGTTTCCCTCTGACATTACTGCAAATCAACTCTGCAAACAGCAGTTAGAAATCACCACCTTTTCAAACACCCGTATTATTTAAATATTCCAAAATAGTTAAAATAAATTGTAAATGAAATGTTGCAGCCTACCTATTACTCTGCTTGTAAGAATTTCTTTATCAGTGGAACCAAGCTCTCTCCTTAGATAGTTCGTAGGAATTCTCCCTGCTGCAGCAGCTTTCTGGCGGTAGTCAACCTTTTAAAAACAAAACAGGGATTCCTAAAGGCAACAGATCACTTATTTCAGAGCCACAGATTCATTCAGTTTAGAAGGGACACTGCCAAAGGCCTGTAATGCTCAGAACAGGGTCAGTTCTGAATTCAGATGACATTATTCAAGCTCTATCTTGATGCTCAAATGGACCCTCCCATTCTACATTGAATATAGACTGCTCGGCCAGTCATTTCGCAGTCTGAGCTGTGCAGAGCACTACTGCACCCCAAGTTCAGAGGGATTCCAGGGCACTGCTACAAGTACGAAACAGGCCATGTTCCAGGACAGATCCCTGAGGAACTATTATTCAGCCTGAGCATAAGTCATTAACCCTTAACAATCACAGCCTCCTGAGCCTCATGACCCAACCAGTTTTCCACACATCTGAAATGTAAGAGCTGAACTTGGATGTTGGGTGACATGGTTTAGTGGGAGGTGTCCCTGCCCATGGCAGGGAGGTTGGAACTGGATGATCTTAAGGTCCTTTCCAACCCTAACTGTTCTATGAAGTTCATAAGGCTCCTGTGAAAAGCCTTGCTAAAGTCAACATAGACAACATCCACACTCATCCCTCACAAACAGACATAGTTGTTTTATCAGACTGCTACTCCAAGGTCAAGAGTCTGTAATCTGCTCTTTGCATTCCCCATTACCCCAGCATCTTGAACTCCACTACTCAATCATTACCACTGCTAAGGTTACCACTGATGATCACAAAACTCATTTTGTCGTTTGTACTTACCACTAATGGCATAAACTGAGATGCAGAAGGCTTGGTTTTACTGACTGCTGTGACCATTACTGCTGTGTCACCTAGCTGGATTGAGAAAAAAAAAATAAAATGAAATGACCTGCAAACAAAATAATGCCTGAATCCCTAAACTTATTCAGACTAAAACTCCTGAATATTCTTTGCAAAAAAACAACCACACAAATCCATGCTTCAAACCATTGTTTGCTTTCCAAAACACAGCTGTTGGTTAATGAGGGATTAAATTGCCACTTGAGGCTCTCTATCTTTTTAACAGGCTCTGATGTTCTAACAATGACTGTTCAGATGCAGACATAATGAAGTTGCCCAAATTTCGACTGTTTTTTACCTGAACAACAGCAGATCCATCAGCAAACCTTGCCAGTTTTCCAGAAGATAATTCCATCTTTCTGTGGGAAAGAAATAAACTATTACTCATGGTGAATCCAAACATACTTTCCAGTAAGTTCTGTGTTCATCTACAGCACTGGCTGCATAGAATACAGGCTACGCTTCATACTGGACACAAAAATCCCCAATAGATAGAGAAATTGGAACTCTTTGCCCAAAAGTCCCCTTAAAAGTGCTTTTGGCTCAAACGTCCTACTTCGTCACCTTGCAGCAAAGACCTGCAGCTACACTGGATCTCACCTGAACTCACACGTATGGCTTAGAGGCAAGATATTTTGCTCATACCAAAGATGAATCATCCACTTGTTCTAGGTGGAGGTTGGTCTTCACAGAATCCCAGCCTGGTTTGGGTTGGAAAGGACCTTAAAGCTCATCCAGCCCCAACCCCTGCCACAGGCAGAGCCACCTTCCACTAGAGCAGCTTGCTCCAAGCCCCTGTGTCCAACCTGCCCTTGAACACTGCCAGGGATGGGGCAGCCACAGCTTCTCTGGGCACCCTGTGCCAGCGCCTCAGCACCCTCACAGGGAAGAGCTTCTGCCTAAGAGCTCCTCTCAGTCTCCCCTCGGGCAGGTTAAAGCCATTCCCCTTGGCCTGTCCCTACAGGCCCTTGTCCCAAGCCCCTCTCCAGGTTTCCTGCAGCCCCTGCAGGCACTGGAGCTGCTCTCAGGTTTCCCCTTCAGGAGCCTTCTCTTCTCCAGGCTGGCCCAGCCCAGCTCTCTCAGCCTGTGTTACCGCTACAAAACAAAAGTGCGCACCCGCTGTACCCGCACAAACAGGGAAATCCACTCGGGCACCCACAGAGCCCCTTTCCCCACCTCAGCCATAGCACACTGCCTCCTCCGTGCGGAACTACCCCTGCCCCGTTCCCACAGCGCAGCAGCACTGCCGGCGGCACTTTCTCCTCACGGTTGTTGAACCCGCCGACCCAGAGCCGGTACCGAGAGCCGCCTCCTGACCCCCTCACCTGCCTCCCACCTCCACCGTGAGGGTGCGGCAGGCCCCGGCCGCCACCCGCAGCACGCAGCCCTCCGGCAGCAGCGGCCGCCGCCATCGCGCCGCGGCCCCGCCGCCAAGGGCCCAACCGCGGAGCGCGGCGCGGCGGCAGCTCGTGGTGGCGGCGGCCATGGCGAGACAAGCCCCGCCGGTAGCCACCATCCGATTGGTTCTGGGAAGCGGCTGGAGGCGGATTCCGCGCAGTAAGGTGGAAGCGGATTGGCTTTGGTGCCGGTGGTAGAGTTTCGATTCCGCAGCGCGGAGCCTTGCCGGCGACGGCGGCTGAGGAGGGTCAGGCCGCGCACGGCTCCTCATCGGAGCCGGCCCGGGAAGTCTGAGGTAAAAAGTGACGCAAAAAGCCCCACGGAGGCCCTTGTCTCTAAAGAGACAGCTTTAGAGCTAAAACTAATTAAAATGTGGGTGGCCACGAGCACAAATGGGGGTCAGGCTGAGGGAGGGCACACCTGCACCATGGCTGCAGCCTCCTTCCCGCCACTGGTGCCTCAGGAGACCTTGTGGCACCTTCAGACCCGTGAAGCTTCATCCGGCTGCCACCACCTCAGTGTTGCTGCTGAGTGACAGCAGCCTGGCGTGGGGACGGTGTTACATGTGACAGGTCAGAAATCACAGCCTGGTTTGGGTTGGAAGGGACCTCAAAGCTCCTCCAGCTCCAAGCCCTGCCATGGGCAGGGACCCCTTCCACTAGAGCAGCTTGCTCCAAGCCCCTGTGTCCAACCTGGCCTTGAACACTGCCAGGGATGGGGCAGCCACAGCTTCTCTGGGCACCCTGTGCCAGCGCCTCAGCACCCTCACAGGGAAGAGCTTCTGCCTTATTTTTCGAAGTGCAAGAGGAGGGTTACAGCCGTTGTTAGTGCTTATCACAAAGAATTGCCAGTTAAAGTATTTGTTGCCCTGTTACATGCTCAGAGTGTATCCAAAGGTTACACTTACAGGAGAGTGCTTTTTCCTTACAATAATTGTTTCTCAGACATTATTTCTTAGTTGCACAATGCAAAAAATATTAGTAATTATTGTTATTTATGTCTGGGAGCATAACTGAACAGTAACACGATAGTGGAGACTTGATCACTCCAACAGTGAGAGCCATGTAGGATTAAATGAATACAAACTGTGACACTTCATCCTAAATTCATCTGTCATCTGGAGTTAACAGTTTAAATTTGGGGGATATTTAATATAAAATTGATGCCATTTATTACTAGTTTGTTTCTAATGCTATTTTTATATTACTTGTATAGCAATCTGTTAACTGTATTTTTCTATTAAAGTTGCATGTATAGAAAACACATCATTAGCTGGGAGCACTGTCCAAGTAATCATTTTACTTCTGTGCCAATGTGGTTCTTATTTTTTGGCAAAACACAGAAGAGAGAAATGAGTGATCCAGAAACTTAGGATTTGGCCTGGTCAAAGGGCTGTTAGCTTTAGCCAGATTAGAAGTCATTGGTGCAGTTTTGTTTGGGACAAAAATATTTTAGGTGGCAGAGCAAGCATGTTCACTGTGTGTATGTCTGAATTCACATTTGCTTTGCTGCTGACAAACAGAGGATTGCTTGGAAAGATTTTTGTCATTATTACTTATTAAAATTGTTGTTCTCTAGCTCATGGCAAGTAACTTTTCAAAGCTCTATACTGTTCAAATACATTAAAATGTATTTGATTTTCTAGAAGTGGTAAAGGAGTGATTGGAAGCATTCATATAATACAAGAGACCTGAGCAACACAAGTGGTGTCTTCTGTTAAGCACAGAGGTGGTCAGTGGGAGCTTTTAAAGCCTAAATTCAATGGGAAAGCCAACATACTTAAAGCAGAGAATTGCATGATATAAATGACAAGCAAAGAAGAGACAGCAGGGCAGCAGTTCATGGAGAATGCAAAGCTATATATGTATCTTGAGGTTGCAGAAGTTAGAAAGAATCGAAACAAAGGTGTAGAGAAATACATGGGGATGACTTAAAAGTGATATATAAGTGAAGATCTTTCTAACAGGCACTGTGCATTCACCACAAAGGGCAAAGCCGCACAGAATTAGCATGAAAAGTGTTTTGCTTGAACACTTCTGCTGTCAACAGTAACTAGCACACAACACTTCTGCATTACTATAAATACGTGACATTTTGTCCAGGTAAAAGAAACTGAGGCGTGTTGTCCTCCTGGCTCTGTCACCAGTGATACTACACAATCATAACTATTCTGATGTTGTTCCGAGTTCTTAGAGAAATGCCATAACTTTTAAACTCTTGAGAAGCAGCCATGCAAAATATATGCTTCAGCTTCAAAAAAAGCTATTCATCCACATGACTCGTACCAAAGACTGAATTCTATAGCTGAGATTATGTATGGTTGTAAAAATGTCCAGAATAAACATAACAAAATGTTCTTCAGATGATGCTTTTAAAAGTGATGATCAACCTTGTTATTTTTTCCATTCAAACATGCATGAGAAGAGTTAAACAGTTCACAAACAGCCATAAGCATTGAAAATAGAGCTCTTGACTTAAACCAAAATTATTAGATAGCTTTTCCCACACTCACCAAAATGAGAATCCTGAAGTGTACATGTTCTGTAACCATCATGGGCTTAAGCAGCTCACTTTTAGCCTGTACGTCTGTGCCCCATCCTCTCCAGCTCGCCAAGCATGCTGGTGCAACTTATGTGATAGCAGCAGCAAACTTGTTTATATTAAACTTTCCCAAGTTGTGTGGAAGTTAGTTATGATCCATTTAGTCAAATTCTGTGGCAAGAAGCAGCTACCATTTGGCATACACTCGTCCACTGGGTGCCTTCTCATTGTCCTAATTTCTCCTGGGCTTAATCTTATAGTATAAAATAGAACATAAACTTAAATTGTGCTCCTTAAATGGTTTTGATGGGAAATTACATGCACTTACTATTTTATTTGTTGTATTTAATGTTTAAGTGGAACCCATTACACAAATCTGGCTCTATGAAAGCAACTCATAGGGAATGATAAAGATAGCACTTACCTTAAAATAAAATAAACCCTCTTAATAATAATATTCCTCTTTTTGTTATTGTTGCAGACAAGGACAATGCTGGAAAGAAATAGTGTCTGTTACTGCTCCAACAAAGCTTCCAGTAGTACCCCAGCCATAGCACCACACACAGGTAGGATATATCAAGCTACTGATTTCATTACAAGCTCTGAAGAATAATTAGGGATGTGACAAGGGCCAGCATTAAATAGCCCAGGTGCCTGTTCACATGCGATGCCTGAGCCAGTAACATTTTGAACTAGTAAACTTGTTCCAGTAGGATATATCTCTCTCATTCTAATTTTCTAAAGAAGCCTTAAGAACATACATTGGAATAGCATGATTTTAAAGAAACTTCTTTTCTCTTTCAGTTGTTCTTCTCCCCCTGTTCTTGTCATGTTTAGCTCTACCTGAATTCCCTGCTGTATCTCTTGTGATAGCTTTCAGATGCTGCTAGAATTTCATTAAACTTGCATTAGCTGCAGTGATTACTTGATTAAATCTTACTGTTTTCTTCAGAAAACTAATTTGAGGAGTAATCAAAGCTTCTGTGGCAGGTGAAATCTTTGATTTAAATGGTTTCAGAGTAAAATTAAGAAGGTAGGTTGATTGTATCAAGTAAACTACCCAGCCACAGTCATCTGACTCTTGGCTTGCGTTATCTTTGTGGGGCACCTGTGTCTCATCTTATTTTAGGACAGCACCGAAGGTGCTTTCTTCTTTTGGTAGTTGGGAGTTCCATGCTGCTGTGTTCCTGAGCAGGAAGGAGGTGTGATGTAGCAGCACAGTGTGTGCTTTACTTATGGGAATGGAGCATCAATTCAAGCAGAGGATGTAGGTAAATTTGAACCTGTAATCATCCTAAGCATTGCTGGTCTTTTGACTAAGCTGTAGATGTCTACAACCAAGGATTTTCTAAAGTGGGTGCTTGAATCTGTGAAAACCAGTTACAGATGAAAATCCTAGACCAGTGCTGTGATTTCAGAAGTAAGTTATATTTTTTGCACTGTATAAAGTGCAGCTAAGGTAGAGGATTGAACAATTGTCAGAGGACATTCTTTTTTTCTTTAAGAAAAGTAGTTAGGAGTGTGCATATATACAGCTTATGTGTTTACATCCTATCTACTATACCCAATATACACACTTGCAGTAGACACACTCTTTAATGTTTCTGTTGAGTAAGAAGCTTTCAAGACATTTGAGTCATGACTGTTACTACTGAGAAATCTGAAACTAGTGGAAGAGTTGAGGAAAGCACTTGCTTCCCCCCTAGTTGTGGTAGAAAGCGACACAGACAAACAGACAAGAGAGACTTCTTCATGTCTGTCTGGGCTATCTTTGTCTTATCTTTTGTATTAAGTTGAGGATCAACTGGTTTGATATTTAGCAAACTTTTAAACCAAGGTGTCCTGCTGGTGTATGGGATGTCAGCTTTAAGATACACTTTCTGTGAGGAGAAAAAGACAACAACTGGGAAGTTGGGTCTTTTGCAGCCTCCTGGCAGGTTAGAAACAGCCTCAGCAGATGCATTGAGTGGGAGCAGTCTTAAAACTGAGGGTTTGTAGTGAAAGCTTGTAAATGCAGGTGCAGGGGCTTTACTGTGCACAGGCTTTGACTAAAATGTGTTAATGTGAGCTGGCAGGAGCAGTTCTGTGGGATGATGGGGGGTGTCTGTTTCTAATAGCAGTTGTTATATATGCTGATGGAAACCCCTCTATACTACTTGGAAGGAAGGACATGGTTTGTAGTTCTTCTTTCCAGGAACATTAATGTCCTTGGCCAGGTATTGAAGTGGAGCTGTAGCAGCTTCTGGAAGCCCTGGATTTGGGTCTTTTTTTGGTTTGGTAAACCACCCCTGTTCATTGATCTGATGCCTTAAGTCCATGTTCCTCTGAAATCATTATTCACACATGCTGTGAGATTGTATTAATGAGTATTTCCATCCCCTGCTTAAAGGAAAACTATTCTCTGTAACAAAGTCTCTCCAAGAAGTTACCCTCATATTTCATGCTACTTTTTTGTTGAACTGCTTTCTCTTTGCCCAACTCCCTGGAAACAAGAATATTTGAGGTCAGTGTTTGGGACAGGCAGTGGTACCATATGGGTGCCCTGTTTGTAAGTATGTGTGTATTTACTTACTACTTGTGTATTTGTATACATGTGTGTTTACTTACTAAATGTGTAGGCCTATTTGGTGTAGCATTTGAGAATCTGATAATATTTCTTTTAAGTATTTATATAGTATCTTTGAAGTAAATACCTCTTTTGAAGTGGTAAATATGCTTTGGGGGTAGGTATTGAGCTGGGGCTAAGGCTTGTGCTGAAAGATGCTCATGGACAGAGGAAAGGCATGAGTAGATGGACCTGAAACACTTTTAATTTGTTATGTTGTCATAAATGAGGGCATTTGGGTTGGAAATAGGAGGAATGTCATAAAGTGGGGGGAGAGTTATAACTGGAGTAACTTTTGAAAGCTGGGCGAGTACTACCAGGTGTAAATGAGTGTGGGAGAGTGCCTTTAGCTGAGGCAGCAGCTGGTGAGGGTGGAGGAACAATATAGAGGGAAAGAGTCTTTTAATAAAGAAAAGCCTGCAAGCAGGAAGAGCATCTCTCAGAGCAGTGCAGTGATGGTCCTGGAGGTCTCAGGCAGCACTATTGTTCATGTTTAGAATTCCCTTTCTCTTGTTTTCCCAGCTCCTGGCTGAGAAGTGCCCTGCAAAGCTCAGTAAAAGGCTTTAGAAGTTACCTCATCTGACAACAAAGTTTCTCTTATCTTTGGATGTGTTGCTTACTCATCTTTGGCTTCGGGAGAAAATCAGAGGGATGAGCATCTCCAGTGAGAGTTACTGGTTTTAAACAGTTCTCTGGGTTACAATATGTTTCCTCCAGAGCCTGTGAAGATTCCCATTTTCATCCCAGAGACTGTCCCTTGTGCTACGTGCCTTTGCTGGAGTCTTTTTGGAAGACCCTTGGAGGGGTCTCATCGTTGCTTTCCATGGTGAAGAAATTGATACTACCCTGGGCACATCTGCAGCGAGCTCCCTGCCCAGAAAAAGACCCTAAAATGGGTTATTTCGTGCATCTCTCTCTATTTAATCTTCTGCCGTAGGGTGGCACTGGTGAGCTGACCAAGGGATTCGCTTCTGGTGCAGTCCAAGCGGTGCTAGGGCTGTTTTGTGGTGATTCCTGCAGAGTGCAGCTTCTGCCCACACAACTCCTCCACAGCTTGCTTGGAAACTTCAGAAAATAGACTGAATATTTGTGGAACCCTAGAAAATAAGTTTGTTTTTTCATTGCATATTATCACACCGCTCTCTAATCCTTCACACAACCCCCCAGCTTGGCTCTTCAGTGAGATCAAATGAAACATGGATAGTTTTTCACTTGCAGGGATGAATGAGTGGCACAGAAAACAATTCTTTTATTTGAAATGAAGGGGGAAATCTGCACAAATGGTGAATTCTACAACGTTTACAAGGGACAGTGGTGTCCCCTTTGGGCAGTCAGAGTGAAGAGTGGATGAAGAGCCACTGGTTTAAAAAGGAGGACCTAGAGGTGTGATTTTAAGCTTTTTTCAGGCATTTACATGACCTCTGAGCATTCAGCGCTGTATTCTTAACAAAACAGCCAGAGTTTAACATAAATGCAAAAGCACTGCCTGATAGGGATGATTTTTAGACACCTGTTCTCAAAACTGAATTAGCACCACTTCTAACATGACAAATGACTTTTGTGACCTGTATCTTCAGTTGATTTAGAAAGAAATGCAACTGAACGCCATGTGCAATGCACAGAGCTTCCAGATGTGTGTGCTGGTTTGCTTTTGATTTAGTTCTTGTGTGCCCAAGTTAAAATGATTTGAACTCTGGCAACTTCTCCCCCAGTGTTCCAACCAAGGCCTGAGCACAGCTCAGGGCTCCTCTCTGTACAAACCTGTGAAGCCATGCAGAACTTTGTTGGCTGTGAAGAGCCAAAGGTATAATTTTAACTGATTATGATAGGAATGATGATAAATATCAAGGATACAAATAGCTCTGAAACAACCTGAGACCCTGAATTATTTGCCCAGGGCTGAAAACTGAGCAAATGGCAGTGGCAGACTGAGGGTGGGCATCCTTTTGGGAAGGTGGTTTCTGAAACAGAGATCCCTGTTTGATGGGCAAATAGCTGTCTGGTCCAGCATGCAGTGCAAAGAAAATGCATGTAAAATGAAATACATATGTATTTTATGCGTTGAAAAAGTAAAAACCTGTCATAGTCTGGGATTTTCCTGTGTGGTAACCCACAAACCAGTGGGGCTACACTCACTATTGCCTTAAATCCTTCACAAATTTTAAAGGAATTACACCTTAAGGCTTGATGTCTTTCCGTTACTGCTTTCCTCTTTCTGTTAGGGAGAAACATGAGCTGTCCCTTGCTGTCATGTGAGGAGGCATTTGCCTGATTGACATCCTTTTGGACACTGCTCACTTGGGAGTGTGGATGTGAATTTGGGGTCTGTGCCTGTCCTGCAGCACTTTGTGAGGATGTTGCCTGTTTTGGGGCAAGACAGTGCGGAAAGGCTGAGGGTTAGTGAACCAAATGGATGAGTAAAAGGTAAGTAAGATGATGGGATGGAGGAAGGCAGCAATGAGGATTGATGGCATGGCTCAAGCTGGCAATGGAGAATGGAGTGAAGACGGGTGATTGAAAGGCCAAATGATTGATCTGTGTTGTGTCAGGTGATGGCACAATCAAAAAGGTACATTTGGAACTCTTAGAATCCTTTGTTGAAAAGCTGGTTGTGATGATTTAGCTGTGGATGTGACATATGAATTAGCTATTTAATGATTATTTAGACTTTCGCATTGGACATACTTTCTTTTAGCTTAGTGATTTCACTTTAAAAAGCAGTTTCAAGTAAGAAAATAAAAAAGACAGTGATTAATAGGGCATCTCTAACAGAGCAAAGCTCAGGAGCCTCAAAGGTGCTGGTGGTGCCATGCGGAAAGGCTTTGGTAGTGTCAGAGAAGGAGGATGTAATGTGAAAATCAGAAAGAAGGCAAGAAATGATGGCTTGCCTACAGCTTGTCAATGATTAAAATAGGCATGAAATCCTTTGAATCCTTTTTATTTTTGCTTTCTGTGGAACTCAAGGAAAGAGTCTTTGCAGCTTTGTCAAAAGCTGGCCATTGACAAAGTCTGAACTTGCAGCAGTGCTGTGTGTGGTGGACAGCACACTTGAGATAAAGCAGCAGCCTTACAGCTTGGAGTCCTATGGGCTGTATCTGTTCCCTCTCGTTCCCCGTTGGCATGCTGGTTTGCATTTTTCCCCTATAATTTCAAAGTCAAACTATAAATAGGAGTTGAGAACTGTGGGGATGTAGTGATTGATATGGGGTTTGTTTGCTGTTCTCACCCACTCACCTTATAAAGGAGGTTTAAGCTTAAATTAAGAGCTAATGATGGAGCGCTTTGTCAGCCCGTGCCATGCCCTTGATCTGTTTCCAGTGCATTGGCTCCATCCTCTGCTGTGACAAATGTCATTGATTTCAGTGGGGCCGGTCAAGCCTTTTGTACTGAGCTTTCCAATTCTACCATGAACACAAATATAGCCTCAAAATACACTTATTTTTTCAAAATGACTCCTTGGAATCCCTAAATGTTTACTTTCATTTTTACTTTTGCTTAGGAGACATAATATCTTTTAGCTTTCGGGGCACATAGTAAGAGCTACACCTTGGTATAGGCCCTGCTTTAAAATGAAGGATGAAAAAAGCAATAAAAAGTTTCTAAGGCTGATAAAAAGCATGATTTATAGTCAGGACCCAGTTATAAATCCCATCAACACTTACTGTAGTTATACTTGCACGTTGCTGTGCTGTTGAAAGCAAGGTTGGTAAAGGAATTAATATGGTTACTAACACAAGTTGCAACTAGCTTGAAAAATACCAGTGTTGTTAGTAGTAGAATAGTGATGATGTTAATAGTTATAAGGATATCTGCCATTTAAAACAGTATAGTTAACGTGTTTTAGGACCTGAAATGTGTAGAACAACATATAACATTTTGATAGGGTAGTAGCAGCTGTAGAAGTCAAAGCAGTAGAGTCAGAGGGAATACTTCAGCTCGTGGTGGCATCTGCTCCACAGCTGATAACACTCCAGTGATTCCACTTCAGCCTTTGGTTTATCTCCTTTAACTTCATACTGTGTGTTTGGCTGTGAGCTTTATTTTAGGTGTTGCCTTGTCCTAAAAGCATCCTAAACTCCCAATTTAACCTTTGTAAGTTGTTTGTAAGTCTTTGTGTAGTGGGTGTAAAGGGCATCTAAAGGAAAGGCAGGAGCTTCTCAGTGCTACGCTCTGATTTTTAACTCTGTGTCACTGGACTGCTCTTTATTAACAACTCTCAACATATTATTCCCAGGGCAGGTGATCTATATCACTGTCTTTGGCTTGCGAGGTTACACTCCACTTCTGAAAAACACACCTATTATTAAATGCTTTTTAATTGTTACTGCTGTTTTCAAGATATTAAAATGATTGTGGGCGTCCAGGCAAGTATAAACACACAAACTCAGGGCAGCAATACCTGGTGTATCATGTTAGCTATGTACTCTTGTTTACTTAATCTTCTCAATGATATATTTTTTTCCAATTCCAAGCAGTTGTTGGGTAGTTTCTACTTGCCAAATCCTCACACAGATGTAATTCTGCCCCTGCCGTGATCGACAAACAAGCTGTCATCTGGAAATCTCTTGTATTTTCTTTCTGAACCTGCTTTGGGCTGATACTTGTATTTTTGACAGGACTAGCTGTACAAGTCTGCTAGTAAAACCTCTAGTCTGCTGTGTCAAAAGCTCATGCCATGTAGACCTATCTCCTGGCTGTTGCTGTAACCCACTCCCATCACTCACATGCATGTTAGCTTCCCTGTGGCAGTGACCCTGAAGCTTTGGGTTTTGTGGCCAAGTGTGCAGAAGGAGATGTTAAAAACCCCACCAGGGTATCTCTGATGTTGCCTTTGTGGGTGTGTGTTGTGTTAGAGGCTTTAACTGTACGGCTGCAAAATGTTTCTCAAATGCACCAGAATCAGCATTTTAGTGCTTGAGTTTAATCTCTTCTTTTGAGCTATTTCACTTTCTGCATACCGTACTGAAGCTGATGCCTGCCTGGCAGTGGCATGTGGCCAGTTGTACTTGCACGGCAGTTTCCACATAGAACAGTGGTACAGTGTAAGATGCTGATGGGCACCAGTGAACTTGCAGCCCCTAAGGGTGAAAAGAATCCTCTCTTGCCTCTGCTTTGCGCTCTGTGAAGGAGTTTGGCTTGCCATGCCACACAGTTTTGGGGCTAGGGCTGAGTTCTCACCCCTGGGGAAGGGTTTAAAGCCTCCATGAGGTTGTGAGCATCTCACCCTGAGTGGCTGAGCTGGAACAAAACTGAATTTCTTGGCTGAGTCTGCAAGGTTTGGGGATTGTTGGCCTCTGCAATGGGATCCCTGGCCAGGGCTGGCCCTGATCACCAGTGGCTCCTGTGCCTTGCTTACATGCAGGAGGGATTATGCTTTTGAGGACTGCAGTAAAATACTGTTAAAGGTACATTTTGGGGTCTGTGTTCGGTACCTGCCTCTTCCTGGGTGCTAGTTAATGCTTCCTGGAGGGAATTTCTCTTCCGTGACCAGGCAGCTGGTGATAGCACCTCCTAGCCTGCAGGACACATACTGCAATCCCAAAATGCCTGAGGAGGCTGTTGGGTGTCCATCTCTGTGTCCCCTGACTATGTTGCTGATGGCAGAAGGATGGCATGGGGCACCCTATGTGCCTGGTTGTGCTGGTTTGGGCTGGTGTAGGCTTTGGTCTCAATGCTGAGCAAAACCTTGTGTAGAATTATTCTCATTCAGGGAAATGTGCAAGTCTTGGCTACAAAATTAGGAGCACAAATGCTTGTGAGACCACAGCTGTGCCTCCAGATTGAGCTGATTTATGGGTACACTGCCTCAGCCTCCTGTTCCCTGCAAATTTTCCTATACTCCATGAAAACATGCACCTTGTTCCCATTGTCCGAGTTAGGTGGAGCAAAACCTGCCCTAAATAATACTGTGGAGGAAAGTTTCAGTTGTAATTTGTTGCGATGAGCTTTGCCATATTAACAACATTAAAATTGGTTATTGCAATAGAGTTTGCTTTAGATTTTCTTGCTTTTATTGGCTGTTGTATTCAGTTGATTTACTGAAGTGGAGTTCCTGAATACAGACTTTTAATGTTCTTGGTTTGCCAACCTTCCAAAAGAACTTCAGCAGGTATCTTGAGGCCTGAGAGCTTCACAAATGCAGGAAACAGCACTCTTACTTCGTAGTGAAGACACTGGAGATGTTATTGAGTAAACTAATGATCTCTGTAGCGCAGGTTCACATGCAGATGTCTTGCAAGCTATTCCTCACCAGTTGCTGTAAATCCAGTGCTTTCTGCTGTGCTGGTCCAGAGACCTGAGCATGGACTCTTCGCATGGAGGAATTGATAACGTTGATATTCTTGTAAATGTTTTTCCTTGTGAATCTATTCTTTGCACCAACCTAGTGCTGATTCTGTTATAAATGTGTCTGCTTTTAGAGGAAACTCTTCCAGTGTTACGGGTAGACAACAGCCTTTCTTGTGGATCCTGGACCTGGTCTGGTACAAACTGATTGTATAGGCAAAAACTGTGTGTAGCTGTTGCCATCTTCATGATTTGTGCTCTCCAACCTTTGTTGTCTCTGGATCATGGCAAACAGATGGTGTTCAAGTTGTATTTGAATATCTGACTACACTGGAACTGAAGCAAAATGCATTCAGCTAAGAATACTAAGAATAATGATGCCAAACCCTTTGGAAGTTTCTTTCCTCAGTTTTTCCATAGTCTTGTTTGTAACTTACTTTGTTATACAACTATGCTTCATCTGAATGGCTTAACCATTGGCTTTGGAGATGCACCTGCCCAGTTTCTTGGTGTTTTGTTGAGTTGAATCATGATGCTCGTGGTCACTGTGCACACAAATGTCCCTTTAGATCTTCTATCTTCTTGGTGAGTATAGAACCTGGATTTAATGCAGAAAAACACATCTCCATCAAATAGAGTTACTGTTCTGGCCAGAAAATGCAGTTGTATTTGTGATTTGAGCCCAAGCAGTTGTGTATAAATAACTCTCTTCCTCACAGCAATAACCAGCAGCAACTGCAGGGATCGAGCTTTACATCTAATCCAATTTCAGAAGAATTGGTTAGCAATGGAAGCGAATGGCTGGCTGGTACTTGCATAGAGTCCAAGTTCAACTGTACCTTTGCCTTTCACTGAGCAGACTTACAAACAAGATCTGGCACCCAAACAGGCCTGTGCTAGGCTGGAATTATTCATGTGCAGTCACATAAGTAAACAAATAAGGAATCTGGAGACTTTCTGGATTATTGAGTTTTTCTTTTCATTTGGTATCTGCCTTTTTAACTTGAAGCCACCCAGGATGGTCTTGAAATGAGGCTTTTTATGCTTAAAAGCTCATTTGTTTGTTTCTAAGATGTATTATAACATTGTAATAACCTAATGGGATTTAATGAACCCAGAACAGTCTCGGAAAGGGGAGCTGTTCATTAGTTTGGCCATATCTAAGCGAAGAGGTCCTCTACTTTGCTTTCCCTTTGATGCCCCTGCAGAGTTGTATGGTACTGATGGCTCAGTTCTGCTCTTCAGTGAAATATTATTTTCTTGAATCCCTTGAATTACTTTTGATGTTTCAAAGCCCCAAAAGGGACTAATCAAAAGGTGTGAGCTCTTAAATGGGACCTAATGCCTTTGCAAGGGTGACACGAGGTGAAGAGGGGAAGCGGCAGCACACGGACTGTGCCGCCAGAGCTGCAGAACAGAGAAAATGCTCCAAATATCAGCTGTGTAAGTTGAAATTGCCTCAAGGCAGCTTAATCTTATTTGGGAGGAATTGGCATGGTACGTAAACCAAGCAGAAATGGGCCTTGGCAGCAGCGAGGAGCAGCAGCGTCTCTGGGACAAGCTGTTCCCAACAGTTTATCGCTCGCGTGAGCTCACGCTCGCTGCGTTGCTGACCTGGGGAATGTGGCTTCTGGTTTGAGCTCAGCCTGATATTGCCCTCAGCAGGGTAATCCTGAGCTTTGTTCAACACTGAACTGGGCTTTCAGAGAAAATCCTCGATGGCTGCTTCCTCCCTGCGCTTTGAGGTGCCAGGGAGGCTGTAGCAGTGCCCCTGGGGTGGTGGAAGCAGGCAGCAGCAGCCTTAGAGCTAGAAGAGGGAAGAAAAGAGTCTAATAAAAGTAATACTTTTTCTCAAATACAAGTTATTCTTTGCTTTTTGTCTCAAATATAGGTTATTGCTTTTTGTCTCTATTTTCACTCCCCTGGGATCAGGATGGGGCAGGCAGGTTTTGCAGTGGTCTGCGCATCCCAATATTCACATCAACTTGGGCGGTTTGGTGCCTCAGGACTCATTTCTGCTTTGTGATTGCTTCATGCTGGGACATTGCAGTGGGGTTATTTGGGGGAGAATTAAAAGCTTTTTTGTTGTTCTTCTGGATGGGTTTTGGCACTGGGAAAACCTGTAGCTCTTGCAAAACGTTCAGCATCCCTGAACTTAAACACTATCGTAACATCAGACCTCACTGGATTTTGGCTTGAGGCTTGCATTCGGAAGTATTAAAATGCTTGTGTTAGACAGGAATGTTACCCTTGATATAAGTTTCCATATAAAACCCTCGACTTGTCCTTTCTCCATATATTCCCCCTGCTTGTCTCACCCTTATTTCTTTTTATTGCTGTTTCTGCTTGGCAAGCACCACCATGGTCCCTAGAAGAGGGAGCTTCTGCAGGGATATGGCACATATATACATATATATGTGACATAAATACAAATATAGTTTTTAGTCTTTCTATGGGCTCTCTAGGGCTTTTTGCCCCCTTCTGAAGGAAATATGTGAGCAGTGAGATGAGGCTTTGGGTTGGGGGATAACATAGAGGGGATCCTTATAGACTTCTCCCAGTGTCTGCCTGGCCACCACTGTGGCTTTTCCCCCTGTGGTGGGGCACCCTATCCCTGCCTGGTCTCCCCTGCACCCTCCCAGTCCTGCTGTGACAGGCAAGGATGGCATTTGCACCTTTAAAGCCTCCTCAGCTCTGTCCTGGCGAAGGCCTGTGTGGTTGTTGGCTTCGGCCTCAGCGCTTCAGGGCATGATTTCAACCATGTCTATGGAGACCAATTTTCAACATCAAAACAAACCAGCGTAAGTGGAATTTATATTACCTTTTAAAAACACAAGTCAACAGAACTGAGGACTCTGCTTCGAGGAAGCCTCTTGGGTTTGTTCAGGGAATTACTACAAATATTTTACATCCTTTTTGAGACTCCAGGCAACCTCAGGAAGCATCTGCTGAGGACAGCTGTTGAAATAGCCCAGGTTGCATAGCTGAGCAGGGGGATATGGGGGCCTGCGGTGTGAGAAAGCACCCCCCTGTCACCACATATCCTACACTGCTTGAAAGCACCGTCTCATTTTCAGAGTCAGGCTGATCTTTCTAAACATCTAGATAGTATTTCCACCCAGCACAGTGGTTTCAGCTCGGACGGTGGTGGTCAAGAGCAATCCGAGCAAAAGCCTTGACCTCAAGTGCCTGAGTGTGTGCAAATTTGGGTAAGCCCAAAGGTGGAGAAATATGTGACCATCCAGAGAAGGAAAATATCCCTGCAGCACTGTCACAGCAGTGGAAGGGCTGGATTCAGGTAGAAAAGGCTGCAGGCAAATGTGTCGGGATGGTGCTCAAAGCCTATGGAAGAGGCAAGGTAAAGATGGGCGAGAGTGTGTCCAGGGTGTCCCAGCCCCTCCAAAATGTGCCTTGAGCACTTGGTGCTCAGGCTGGGAACTCAATAATAGAGTTACATAGAACTTAAAACCAGAATCTGGAAATGATACCTGTGTATGGTGTGATTTCCCTAAGCTGATTAGAACTGATGCCATCTCCCACAGCAGAGGAAGAGAAATACACACCAAGCTACTGGACTTAACATTGACAATAACCTGGTTTAGGGATTTTGGCCTAGGTACAAGCATCAAATGATGTCAAGGTGAATAGTGACTTAGCTGCTGAATCGGATAGGAGAAGGCTGTGCCAACAAGCTGCCAGCTTATAGACGTGGTTATGTTGGTACCTCACAGGCGGGTGGATTTAAGCAGGATGTTGGTACTGGCTGGATCCTTGTTTCTTTACGTATCAGCGCTGCATGTATGTATCATACATCTGTAATGTGTATGTGTGCATGATCTTTTAGGGGAGCTTTAATTTCAACCTTGATGGCCATGATGTGAATGAAGCTTTTCCTTACGGTTGTATGCAAGCAGCCTTTTATGCAAAGCATGTGTTGAAGCTTCACAAATGTCACTGTGGCATCTTAATTTCTGCCCACTCCACAAATGGGGGGGGGGGGAGGGAAGAGATTCTTAAACTGAGCAAGGAAACGTGTTCCTGAAAACATCTACTTGTGATGGAACTGAGCAGCTTCAAACCTGTATGGTGGGAATTTTAACACCAGTGATGCCTCTGATCTATATCAAGGGGAAAAAAGGGTTGTGGGAGAGGGGGGGAGCTTCCAGATGGAAGTGGGAAGCTGAACTGGAGCCAGTTTGCCTAGAGACAGAGTGAGCTCTCAAAATGTGATGCTTTTGCAAAGGTTTCGGTGTGGTTTCTGTCTATTTCCCAGCACTAGTGGGGACAGTGATGCACAGGCCTGGCTCATAGGACATGAGCATATGTCAGCTTGATCTGCTCCATGTTTGCAGAGAACAGAAGAAACTGTGGCCTTTTGTGATACGTTAGAAGAAATTACTGCTTGATTGTCCATGAAATTTTAGCACTTTATTGGAGATATTCACTGCATAATTTGTGTTTTCCCTCTTCGGCAAAGGCAGAAATCTTCTGACCCCATTGAAGTTTCATGTTGCTGTTTTGATTCTTGTGATTTGGTTTCTAGTACAAAATCACTGGCCTTGCAGCATGTTGCTTCATGTTTTCCACTGCCTTCCCATCTCTGCCTGTGTTCAAAGCTCTCGTGAAGCAAAACAGCCCTACTCAGTATTGGGAGTAGTCTTTAGGCTGCCCGTGCATTGCAGAATTGACTGGAAACTGGTTCACTGGGGAGGAGAAAGCAGCAAACACAACTTCAGCCTCAGACTTCAAATCACTTCAAGGGTCAATTGATGTCTAATAGGTGTGTCCCGAAATGGCTTTCCTGGAAACACCACTGTTAGCAATGATCTGGTTCCTTCCTCCAGGCAGTGCCTTTAAACTGGGCAGAAATTTAAGTTTTCTTCCCTTGAAGTTGATTTCTGTTGTAAACATTTGCTGCTCAGTTTGCTTTAGTGGCTTTATGGCCACCTCTGTGCTGGGTGCGATGGTTGGTCACCGTGGGCTGAATACACCAACCACACAAGAACATTACTAATGCAAATGATGGATGTAGCATCAAAATGCTTCCCTTGTGCCTGCAGGTGCCAGAGGAAGAGCTGCTGCTCAGGACAGCCACACATTTAATGGATCTGAATTCGTTCAGTTCTTTTTCAGGCTGATCTGAGATTTGTCATCCCCAACATCCTGCCCTAAGAAGGGGTTGAGGAAATGGGACCCAAACTGCATGCTGTGCTTAAGATGTAGTGGATTTGTATGACTCTGTAAATGTTCAACTTCATTCCCTGCTACATCCCAGTTATTCCTGATGCTGAAATAGCTTTCTGGAGCTGTGGTTTCCTTTGAATGGTCTGTCATGACTTTGATACTATTCCAGGAGGTGCTGGTCAATCCAGAGGCTTTTGCTGTTCAAATAAAGCTGGGATAACTTCCCCCCTATGTTCATTACTTTGCATTTATCCACTTTGGTTTTATTTGGCACTTTTTGCTCAATATTCAGAGCATATAAAGGCAGAGGATGCTCATCTTTACCTGAATAACTGGATATCATTAGCAAAATCTGCTGTTCCCCTTCTTCTATCCACTTCTTACTTGGAGGCAGGTCCTTTGGTATGTTGCTCTGGCATAGTGGTATTGCCAAATTCCTCCTCCAGGAACATGATAGAAAGCTTCATTTCGTTTTCCTGCCATGGCATTAACCTTTTTGCCCGTTCCTGTGATGTGTGGGTCACTCCTTGGCCTCACCAGCCTCCAGGGAGGTTGCTTCTGCTGTGGTTGGAGGAGGTTTGATTTGCTGGTCCAGGCATTTGCAAGTCGCTCCTTTTGGCCTCCCTTGTTTGCTTTTACGTGTGACCTTCCAGATCTCAAGAACATTTCTATTTTCCTCATTCGTATACAACCTCAGCTTCTCTGAGGATGACTTATTGATTTTAATAATGCCTTTTACCCTGCTGTTTTGGTATGTTGGCTTCCCCCTCTGCAGCCCGTGCTCCAAGCTTCCCAAATCTGTTTGTTTTCCTAGTTTCCATGCCGCCTGAAAGAATTCCGCTCTTTTGACTTCCCACTTGGGTGTTTGTTGTATATATTCTGTATAGGAAACATTCCTACATATTGCACATAGATACTCCAGAAACACTCCAAGTGCAAGAAGAAAACGTGACCCTCAAGAGGAGGCAGTCGCAGGTTCAGATGTCTCTGAAGTGGCATCGGCAGGGTTTGGACCTTGAGGTGCCTCTGTGGCTTTTTGTAGTTGTGGTTTGAGAGTTGAACAGTATAAATATGTTACTTTTGTCACCCCAGCTGGCAGGCTGCTTAATGTGAGAGCCTCTCTGTATGCTTGTGTTGAGTGTATGGGAATGGAACATGCCTTTGCATAGTGAGCTTATAGACCAGAACTGCAGAGGCTTTAGGGGGTATCTTCTGGGGTGGGGTGGGGAGAAAACAAATAAGTATTTCATTAAAGCTGTGCAATGGGTGAGCCCGAGTGTGTGTTTGCAGGGCAGGAGCTGCTGAAGTCTTGGAGAGCTGCACCTTTTTCTGTCAAAGATCTGATCTGAAGCATGTTAGGAGCAATATTTCCCCTGTTTGGGTATATACATAGGGTGTGGTGACGGAGAAATGTCAGAAATATGAAAATTAAAAATATTAATTATCCAGATGTGTTTCTGGGAGGGAGCAGGGATGCAGAGCACAGAGGTAGCTGCTGGGATTCTGGATCAGAAGTGAAATAGTCTCTCTCAAGCAAGAGCAGAAACAGCACACACTGGGACTGTGTGACTGGTTACAAACCAAACCTGGACCTGCTTGAGTGAGTCTAGAGGAGGCCACGGAGATGCTGCGAGGGCTGGAGCAGCTCTGCTCTGGAGCCGGGCTGAGAGAGCTGGGCTGGGGCAGCCTGGAGAAGAGAAGGCTCCTGAAGGGGAGACCTGAGAGCAGCTTCAGTGCCTAAAGGGGCTGCAGGAAACCTGGAGAGGGGCTTGGGACAAGGGATGGAGGGACAGGCCAAGGGGAATGGCTTGAACCTGCCAGAACAGGGGAGACTGAGCTGAGCTCTTAGGCAGAAGCTCTTCCCTGTGAGGGTGCTGAGGCGCTGGCACAGGGTGCCCAGAGAAGCTGTGGCTGCCCCATCCCTGGCAGTGTTCAAGGCCAGGTTGGACACAGGGTCTTGAAGCAAGCTGCTCTAGTGGAAGGTGTCCCTGCCCGTGGCAGGGGTTGGAACTGGATGAGCTTTAAGGTCCCTTCCAACCTAAACCATTCCATGATTCTTAGAAACCTGGAGCTCACCTAAGTCCAGTATTGTGATCTCCAGGAAGCATTGCTGGGCCTTGGCCACACAGCCCTTTATTCAGTAGCAAGGTGTTTGCTGAGATACCAGAGAATAAATGGGGGGAAGCCTTTAATAAAACTTTGTCATGTTGTTGTGACACAATGTTTGCAGCATTTTCTGCTGAGCAAGTACACACAGTAAATGGGAGGCTTTAAAAAGAGTTAAGAAAACCTTTTACTTGAGAAAAAATAGAATTACTTGTCCAATGTACATGCTCTATGTCAGTGTAAAGTCAGGCTGTATTTTTTTCCCATGCAGAAATGACAAAAGCTGTTGTACTGTCCTTCAAATTTGCTTTGGCAACTGTAAACCAACTCTGTTTTATTAAACAGCTCTCTTTCCTCCTAATATATACAGAAATGTTTGCAGTATAAACATCTTAACTACACATCTGCTTTTCCCCAGATATGAAACACAGCTCCCTCTGCCCTGTTTCTGTTTGCTGGGGCTGATAACTTTTTCTGCTGGCCAGATGAAATCAAACTGGGTTTGGTACCAGATGCAGCACAGTTCAGTTGTGCATTACGCAGGTGTTCCCCCAGCTGGGAAGTGTGGAAATGTGCCATTTCTCCGGGATGATGGTGAGGTTTAGAAATGTGAGGGCGTTAAGAATCATTCTCCCTGTTAACAGTGGGCTTTGTCCCTGGTGGGCTCCATGTGCCGAACAGCTGAGTGGGGCAGCAGCTGTTCTATATTTTAATAGGAGAGTTATAAAGTTAGAAACACGGATGATCGTTCAAAACACAAGCAACTCTTTGCAGCCATGGAAACGGGATTCAACAATAAACTTGCATTTGTGAGCCTTCCAAACAAAATAATCCCACTGCACTCTGTTCAGGTGGTCTCGGGGAAGTGCATTTCTATTTCCTTAAGTTCTGTTTACTCAAAGTCCTATTTTTATTTTTACTTCATTTTTTTTTTTCTCTCCCTGTTTTTTATTTCTCAGAAGATACTAAACTTTGCATGTGAGCCTAGTTTAGATTCTGCTCCAGCAGTGACAGAGATTTATATGGGAATCTTTCCTGGAGTGTCTTATCGATGATGGTCATGCCAGTAGGATACAGTGAAACACTTTGCTCTCATATGATTTCTTGGTGTTTCAGTGTCCCTTTTAACCCAAGGAGCTATTCAAACTCTTGTTGCATGTTTGCTGCAGCTCCATATCCTTTGCAAGGAACATCAAGTCCTGCTTTCCTGGAGAATGGGGTGAACCTGTGGGTTTTCCTCCAAACAACATGCAGGTTTTCTGGCATGGTGTGATGTACAAAAGCTCCTTGTTCGGGCTCTGAACCATCTTCTCATTGTTATTATGGGATTCTCTTGGACACTCTTACTGGATCATGTACCGCACCCCTATCCAAAACAATACCAGGCACCCCCTTCCAACTTGTGCTGCAGTGCCTGGCTTGCTCTGCTTGCCTGCTTGTGTTTTGCTTTGGAGGGGCTGCTGTTATTTCAGCTCCCCGCTTCCATAAGAGCACCATGATTTAAAGGCATGTGCAGAGAGTGGTGCCCACACCCAGCAACTGCCTTTAGGTCTCTACCAACCCATAGCACCATAGTGGCAAGTGGCTGGATCTGTGCTGCTGAGCTGTGTGACAAAAGCTCTGATTTGGCTGTTTTGGGCTGTAAGTGGTCTTATATAGACATGAATATTGCAAACAGATAGCGAGAGAGGTGCTTGGCAGGACGATGTGTGAAAGCAGAATGGGTTAAGCCAAGTCTATGAGCACGATGAGATGTGGAGGAATCAGTGAGCGGAATATGGCTCGGGCACATGTACAAGCTACAATACCTCTGCTGTTCATGCTGTTTGAGAAGTATGTAGATATTTTTTTATATATATAGGATGATCAATTTTGGGTGATTGTCAGTTAAGCACAGATTTAAAAGTGCTGGTGATGTAACTGGTATAAATACTGGCAAAGCATGAACGTAGAGTAACTCCTTAAGGCAGAGTCTGGCAGCTTGGGGATGATTTGTGGCTTCTTAGTTCGCTACAGGGACCATCCTGGTGCTCTGCAGGTCCCAGGACTGAAGGAGGCAAAGCCACCAGGTGCCTATCAAGAGAAAATTGCCCATTTTAAATAGAAACAACAAAATTGATAGTTTCTTGGAATGGGAAAAGCTGAATGACACAGTTTGGGGAATTGAACGTCAGTGTAAAAGAAGAGTGCTGATGCTGGGGAGTGAAGGGGATGCTTGAGGCACTGCTCCTCTGTGAGGACAGATTACATGGGGAGAAAATGTTAGTTGACAGCCTCCCTGCTTGCCACAAGAACTGCAGGGAGGAGGAGGTTGGAGGCATTTTGCTTAGTACATGTGCGGGGTGAGGAGTTGCCTTTCAAACTGAGCAGATTTGTAACGATGATGAATGGGGAGGAATCCCTCTGGGGAGAGGAAGGAGCTTCCTACAAGCCAAATTCTCTGTATCACAGAATTTTCACCATGGAAAACGCCAGTTAAATCCCTCTACAAAGCAACTGGGTTTGCATTGCTGAGCTTCTCTTTGCCAAGGGGGTGAAGGCTACCTGGGGTCTCACCCCACAGCTCCGGGGCCCCAGGCAAAGCAAATGTGACCCAGAGCCAGCACTGGTTTTTTGGCCTGTTACACCCATGTGCTCTGTCCCTTCTGGCAGAAGAAGTATTTGTTTAAAGCCACAAATGAGTGCCTGAAGGAATGATCATTGGATAATGGGGTCCTGCTCTGCAATTTGTCTGAGCGTGGGGGATGTGTCACCCTAAACCAGAGCCTTTGTGGCCTGTTCTAAGTTATACACTGGAGCAAATCTTGGCTGTCTTGTTGCAGGACTTCTGGGTGCCAAGTCCTCCAGCCAAGCTTTTTGCTTTGGGCACATCTCTTGAAAGCAATCGCTGATGGTGATTGACATACTCAGTTTGAATCTGTGGGTCTGCACCCACAGATTTTTTTGTGTATAATGCATGTTTTTGTGTTTAATGCATATGCTATTCACAAATAAATTCTATAGAAAATGAATTTTAAATAGAAAAGAGGCTCCTTCCTGTAAATCAGCAACTATGTGTGAATGTTGTGTATTTATCCTCTTTTAATGTCAGTAAAACTAAAACTCACTGGGAAATGCCTTTGTCCTTCTACAACAGAATTGTGTTTTTAGTCTTCCGTGAACTAACACTGTGTGGACCAACATCTGGGTCCTTCTGACTCTGCAGAACTCAATGGGTCTTTGCTGACTTCCCCAGTAGCTGCCAATTCACCCCTCTAATGTACTTATAAACTACCACGAAAAAAGACTGAATTCAATATGGTAAGAGATCTTTATTAAAAATTTTGTACATCAAAGGAATAACTAGTACATTTTTAAACAAGAAATACGATTTGACATATTACAAAAGGTGTTATTAGTTCTTGAATTAGAAATAAACTTTATGAACACTGTACATGATACATCTGAGTTGTAAGAGCAGAAATAGGACCGAGTGCCTGACAATGATATAACTTACTAAGCAAATGCACTCAATTCTTAGTATAAAACATAATATTGCTGGAGAAAGTAGCATGTTAACTTCTGTCTGCAAACGCTGTGTCCCTCTAACCAGTAACTACCAACAGTGTTCTCAGGAGAAAGTACAGACACACGTGCCTTGTGCGGTGATTTTTCCATTTGGAGTTTCTTTCCTTCTTGGAGTTTTCTTCCTATGGTCTGTTTATCTTGGAGGGAGCAGAATGTTATTCCATGGTATGGTTAGCACAATCTGCATAGAAAAACCCAATGCCAAACATTTCTTACCATCTCGCCTCCAAAACAGATTAGAAAAACCAACTGTGATAGCACATAAATGTCTACAGAAAGAGGTTTTTATTGACTGTTAGCTTTTGTTACAAAGTAGTTAAAAAGAAGAAATACATTTTAGCTTATCAGATAACCATTCCTTGTGTATCATTCATACTATATCATTTATTCTTGTTGAGATTGTCAGTGTAGCTGCATTAGAATTTAAAATCAGAACAACACAGAAGATCACCTTTTAACTGCATGACCTATTTGCCTAGGGAGGGGGTGTGAAGCTTTACAGGAGAGTATGAACATACAGGTCTCATACAAAAGCAGGGTATGTATCTAGTCCAAGAAAGGTAATAAAAAAAGATTTAAATCTTTATACAGAAAGTGACAATGCCCATGTTATACTATGGAACACATCTACTAATTTTGAATTACAGGTGTAATGTGTGGATTACAGGTATCAACTTACTAAACAAATCTTGAAAATAAAACCAAGAGAGCAAACTCTATAAATAAAATAGTAAGTGCTTTCTTTAAGAGAATATTCTTTGGCTGCTTTAAGTGCCAGTGAAGGGTTATTGAAAACCACTAAAATGCATAAGGTCCCACTATTATTGTTAATCTTAACACCGAGCTGGTACGATAATTCAAGCTGTTGACTGTTAACATCTCCAGGTCCACAATGTGTTCTCTTGGTCCTGAGAGTGATTTCACCAGTACAAGCATTGCACTCACGGCGCTTGTTTGCTGAAAGAACAACAGAAAACCACTCAGTTTAATTCAGTTCAACCTAAAACGAGTCCCCTGTTGCATCAGGAGAGGGCTGGGGTGTTACTACACTGTAAAAATGCTCTGTCTCAGCACAGAGATACACAATGCAAGTATTCTTTTAACGTTTTGAAACAGCCATGACTAATCTCACACCTGGCTTTGCTGCAGGGAAAGCTTTACCTGACCAGGGCTCAGAGGAATAAACTGCACTGCAAAATCTGTTCCTGGTTATGCTGACTCTCCTCAAGGACATGGGAATTGGTAATCTATCCCAGGATGGTCTTTATTTCTTAGCCCCATCTATCAGCTTTTAAAACAGAGAGAGAATAAGTAAAACAAGAGAGACCTAATGTCTTTAACAGGGATGTAGCGTGTTCAGTGGAGAGAAACTAAGCCTGTCTCAATGTTCATGCTCTAGAAGTCATGCTCCTCTTGTAAACACTGGGAATTCTTGCAACCGGTGTGCCTGTTGCCATCCCCATCTTGTACTGCTCCAAAGCTCTTTTCCCAGCTTGGGATAGTGCTGCCGGGGAGCACTGACAGACCTTGTCTGTGGCATGCTGCCAGTCTGTTAAACGGCTTCATCATTTACAGGTGATAGTAAAAGGGTAAGCTCCATCTCTCCCTTCACTTACTACGTATCAAACTGAATCCAGTCCATCTGCTGTATCCCAGACCCAGCTCCAAGTTTTTGTACAACAATAAGAATAACTTCCAAGTAAGCCTTTGTTTACCAGAGTCCCTTGCCAGGAATAAACACACGCTTCCTTATTTAAGGCCTGTGACTTCTTGTTGGGTGGCAACAGAAGGTTGGAATTGTTAGTCTGACACTCAGTTTAAAGGCTAGACTGAGATCTAACCCAAAACTAGAGCTGGTGATATCTTCTTCTTTTTTAAGGGGGGGTAGGTATGGGGGCTTGATGTGTAGTACATCCATGGAAAAGCATTGGGTTATAGGTTATACCACAAGTGAGATATCGGTGAGTAATTCCATATTCCTGTCTTGGGGAAACATGGCATAAATAGGCAATGCCATCTCTAGGTATACTTTTGAGATTTACTATCATTCCCTCCATCTTCAGATTTGAGTTAAAATAGAAAAACCTTCCAATGATGTATTTCTGGGTGAAGCTTTTTATGCTGATTCTCTTCTACTGAGTGTAAAGCCCATATACGAAGCAAAAAGGATTTTCCAGGGATTTGCAAATATTACAAGTGTTCAAGAAAATCAGATTTCTTCCCCCCCAAAAAAAAGCTCAAAGAGCAGATGTTAGGGACACTTTCATTCATGTGGATCTGCTTGACTGCATGATACCAACAGGAAATGCTGCTGTCGTCAGTCACTTGAACTTTTGTGGTTTTCTGAAATAGTTGCAGCACTATGGGAAAGTGAAGGTTGGAGTAAATCAGGACACAAAGCCCTTGTAAACTACCCTGAACTTAGCACTCCACAAACCAGTGCCTCATCCCAAGCTGCTCTTGATTTCCTTACTTTTTTTTTGAGAAATGAGAAATTTAAATTGCATATTTTATATTGTTAATACTGTTGCAGCCCAGAACCGCCCCCATGTGCTGAGCTGCACCCCCAGAGCATGAGCAGCAGGTTAAGGGAGGGGATTTTCCCCTCTGGGAAGACCCCCCCTACCCCTTCCTGCAGTCCTGGTCCAGCTCTGGGGCAGCAGCACAAGAGGGATGTGGAGCTGTTGGAGTGAGGCCAGAGGAGGCCATGGAGATGCTGCGAGGGCTGGAGCAGCTCTGCTCTGGAGCCAGGCTGAGAGAGCTGGGCTGGGGCAGCCTGGAGAAGAGAAGGCTCCTGAAGGGGAGACCTGAGAGCAGCTCCAGTGCCTGAAGGGGCTGCAGGAAAGAGGGGCTTGGAGACAAGGGCCTGTAGGGACAGGCCAAGGGGAATGGCTTGAACCTGCCAGAGGGGAGACTGAGATGAGCTCTTAGGCAGAAGCTCTTCCCTGTGAGGGTGCTGAGGCGCTGGCACAGGGTGCCCAGAGAAGCTGTGGCTGCCCCATCCCTGGCAGTGTTCAAGGGCAGGTTGGACACAGGGGCTTGGAGCAAGCTGCTCTAGTGGAAGGTGTCCCTGCCCATGGCAGGGGTTGGAGCTGGATGAGCTTTAAGGTCCCTTCCAACCCAAACCAGGCTGGGATTCTGTGATTATTGTACTCGGAATATTTCTATAATCCTCTGCTAAATACACATGTGTGGCTGTTGGTTCAGAGTGAAAAGCATGGAGGTACCTCATTTGAATTTGACATGGGTATCCCAAGGTTGGTAAATATTCATGATCATTACTAGCGTTGTGTTCATTTGAAAGAAGCAGGCTGATTCTCAATGTAGCGTTTTTAGGTAGAAAAGTAAAAGGCTTTTTAAAATTTGGAAACCAAGCACATTTGAAAAGGAAGACCCAAAATTTGATCAACTTTGGGATGCAATGATACTCTTTCAGGGCCATTTGATGGCTTTGCCAAAAGGCCAGGCACTAGTGCAACTTTTGGTGTTACAACCCAGTGGTTTTTATCCCCTGCTGAGGGTCCTACTCCCACCGATACTCACTCTCAGGTAAAACTCTCCATTTTCATTCCCAGACTTGATCCGGAATGTGTTAATGGTATTAGGGTAGATGGTGGTTGCCTGGATCTGGAAGATGTCGGAGGGCACCGTTCGGTCAGAGCGGATGCTCATGTATTTGTACACCACAGAGTAGGGCAGCTCCCGGCAAATGGTGTTTGATACAGGGCAGACACAGCGGCTGGAAGACACAAAAGGATGAAACTGATAGCTGCAGACACTTGGTATTTGCTTTCTAATGTGTCTCCTCATGTTGCCTGATGAGGATCATTCTACAAAAGACTATTGTCTCCTCTTACTTCTCAGATGTGAGGACATAGGGCTCTTGACAAGGATTTCTTGGGTAACAACGAAATCCTCCGTGGTAATTCCAGCAAATTTCATCCTCTCTGCATTCATTAGTGGTCTCACACTCATTTATATCTAGGAGGAAGGAAAAGGGACCGTATCAAAGCAGATGGAAATGAATTTGCTGCAAAACCAAACACAGTGTCTTCAAAACAACCACCTGCCTGTCTGTTGAAACCCAACAGGTTCCTGTGTTCTTTGTTCTTTACCTGCTCTTCTGAGGCCTGGCTTGAAAGGCTTTCCCTATGCAGAAATGGGATAAATGTGTTTATTAACACATTAAATGTGTTTATTGACACATAAAGTCTGAAGATTTTTTTTTTTGCTGACTAAAGGTATGCTTTAACCGTAATACAGCTGTGGAAATACTATAAAGCTTTTAAGTAGCAAAGTATGATTTCATAGCAGAAGATACCTTGCAGACAGAGGAAAAAGGTTTTGAGGAAAAATTGTGATTTTTCCACCTTTTCTCGTTTGATGGTATAAATGCTTAGTTAATGGCTACAGTTAAACTAAAATAGCTTTGAAAGGAATAAGGAAAACTTGTTTATTGTCCCAAGCAGAGCTTCCTTTTGTGCCTGGGAAAATAACCCTGAATGGAGGTCGGGACTGTCAGACTCACACTGTATTAATGCTCTATTATCCAGCCAGTGCCAGAACCCCACTGGTGTCTACCTACATGATCTCCTGAAATGCACAGTCACAGAAAGGGTTTAGTTATGGAAGGCACAAACCGATGTACGTGGTCATGCTACCCCATGATATTTAGTATTAGCAAATTAATCTGGATTTTATAAAAAATGTTAATAAACCCTGATGTATTTTCTCATCCCTTCTGCCAGCAATTAGCACCTATTTCTATAGATAATGACCATTAAATTGGCTTCTGGATGACAGAAGCAATAGTTCTTGCACTTGGTATGTTGTTCTGCAATATTCTCTCATAAGATACAGAGACATTTAGCACCAGTGAAGAAAACCCAGACTTCAAAATCCTGGCTTTTGGTGGCACCAGAACATTTAGTTTCTAAGCACAGATTATCAAAGCTGCTCAAGTCTTGTGTATTATTTTTCCCTCCTGTTATCAGAAGAAACATCTTTCATTTCTACTGTGGCTGGAGTTAGGAATCTCTATAAAATGAAACATCATATAAAGGCACATTTAATGTCTGTAAAAAATGCTCTAATTTCCTTTTCCAGAGACATTTATCTCATCTCTGAAACTTAGACTCCTACCTAGATATCCAACACCAGTTTTACCCAAGGGTTGCAAGAACTGACACTTTGTCCTAGGAATTTGAAGGACTTAAGAGTTTGAGCTGCAGGATTCAAGCAGGAATTAATACAAGAGATGCAATTAATCATCAAATGCTTTATCAACATATCTTTTGCTAGCATAATGTCACGAGATATAAATATTTAGATAGCAAGCATTCTTAGCCTTGCCTGAAATGGTGGTGTTACTAATGCAGTATTGAGGCTGCTAAGCTGAGGGCACTCACCTTGACAGGTTCTGCTTCCTACTACCTGGTATCCTTCAGGGCAGACACAGGAGAATTTTCCTGGTTCATTGACACACTGGTACTGACATATATAACTTGAAGTTCTGCATTCGTCAGTGTCTGCAGAGACAGAAGAGCTTAACGGTATCGTTGTCTAACTCTTACCTTGTTACAGAACTAAATATACTGGCCAAATTCTGGTAACAGGGAAAGAAAAGAGTTCTGTCTAAAAGGAAGGAGGTAGCAAAGTGCAGAAATGTACTGCTTAACACCATAAAGTTGCAAACAGCAGGGCAAGTTCTGCTGGTGTTTTATCAACAACGTTGAGAACTTTGGATTTGAGGAGGCAGAAGCTAAGTTTAGACTTCAGAACAGATTTGGGAAAATAACTCTTGAAAGAATTTATTCTTTCAGTATTCCAAAATGTGGTTACTTTCACAAACCCCCACAGATGGGAGATTAGTTAGTAAGGCAAAAATATTGCCTTTGTACTCGTGCCCTACGCTAACGGAGTAGCTCTTTGGGGAAGAGGGGAAGGCCTCTTTTTGTCTTCAAATTACAATCAGTGCGTACCATTCTCTTTTGCTTGTTTAAATCCTTGTGTAACCATCAGTCCCTTGCTAGAAAGTGTAATGTGAAACAGAATTGAACAGTATATGCCATTAACTGGAAATGAAATTAAACCTATCAAAACTAGGGAATGGCTTGGAAAACAACCCAACTCCCTCCTACTGCCTCTGAGGTTTGAGCCCAGTTCTTGATTCCATGTCAAGGCTGTCCTTGGAGGCTGCATACTTGCTGCTCCCTGTTCTGTTCACTTGCAAATAGGATTAGCTTAAGAAGCTTGGAGTGGGAGCATCTGTAATAGCTCTGCTAGCTTGTTTAGCAGGGCAGTGGTAAACCAAAAAGCCCTCTTTGGCTCAAAGACTGGTAGAAGGGATATTGGCTTTATGGGTGAGATCATCATGTGTCCAAAAGGAGATTAGAGAACCCCTGTGGAGACTCTGGCAGAGGAAATAAAGTGTTGATTGTATAATCATCAGGAGACGTGCTGTTTGGATACACAGGCTTGAAAGCCCCTCAAAAGCACAATTGTCGCTTCCTTAAAATCAGAAATGGGAGGTTTTATTTTCAGAGGAGCTCAACAACACACAAACTTGCACTTGTTTTTGGTTTGCATTCCTTTCCGATTCATTTCATGGTCATCAGCATTAGACCACACACAAGCCCAATGAGTTTGTGAAATAAGCATTCAGAAGCCTTATTCTTCCCAGCTGTGGTCTGAAACGTAGTAATGTCTGTCCTGCTTTGCACTTACTGTTAAAGAGAGATACCTGTACCTGTGTGTACCTGAGTGCAGCTACTAAGATGTGCATTAACAACCACATTTATAACAGAAAAGCTAAATATCTTAAGGTTTTGGCTATAAACTGCACCTGCAGGGTGGCTCCACTCGAATTATCTCTTAGTTCACAAAAAGACCTCTGGGAAAATCATTTAAACCAAGAAATCCCTCTTCCAAGACACACAAATTGCTTACCTTCACAGTTGATTCTGTCACTGCTCAACTCAAACCCTGGATTACACTGACAGATGAAAGAACCCAGTATATTGTAACACTGTTGTGCACACGGGTTATTGGCATCACATTCGTTGATGTCTGAAAGGAGAAGTTACAGATCTTCATCCTGTGTAGCTGGTATAAGGCTGATTAAATGGGTTAGTCCTTAGTCTGGGTCTAGTGCTTAGCAGGAGCTCAGTTGGCTGTATCAATATAGATTCTGCATCACTGGAATGTCAGATCTATGCTTTACATTCCATGTAACAAAAAGAGTATTTTTCCAGGAATGAGAGTTATTCTAATGTGTGATGGGTTCTTCCAAAAATGTTCAGTGTGGCTATTAAACTCCACATTCCAGGCTCTTTTTTTCAGGTATGAAATGCCAAGTCTCTATAAATAATTGATATAAGGAACACATACTGATAAGAGCTCTCAGCATGCAGTGGTTAGGATTTATTGGAGCTATTTATTACTCTTAAAATTTGTTCTTTTAAATTCCATTACAATTATAACATGAGCCTTTGAGGCCAGTGGAGTTTTGCAATGCTCAAAGACCTAGACCATATTGGGGGAAGGTATGTTTCTGTGCTGGGCTTTTTCCATGATGTGCCCATCCTATGAACATATGTGAGAACACTGGTATGAGAAGCAATTTTTAATGGAAGTTTATATAACTGGAATCAACTCTGGAATCTATAACACTTATTTTCACAGGCTGTTGACTAACTGCTGCTCCTCTGTTATTTAGTCTGTGTTTTCCCATGTATTCCTCCCATATTCCATTCATATTTGTGTGTATCAGATATAATCAGTAGAGGAGAGATGCATTTTAAAAGGTCTTGAGCTCATGGGTTTTGTGAATGCTTATTGATGTCAGCATCCCTCAGTTATTTACAGATACAGCTAAAGGCTGACAAAGATGACTAAGATCAGGCACTAAAACAATAAGGAGGATTCTCTATATGTTGAACCTCCTAGTCTTGAAAATGAATGGCAATAGGGCAAAACTGATTACAAAGGGATTTTTTTCTTCCTCCTTTTAGTTAATTTCTGGCAACAGTGCAAAGAGTATTCATCATGGTAATGCTACCAGAAGGAATAAATAAGCTGGTCAAGAATTAAATAAGCTAGCCAAAGCCACAGCTCTGTTTTCCTTCTGTGAAATATAGACCTGCTTTCAATGTATGCTGAAGTTGTAACACCAATGCGATTGGTATAGTATCAAGTACCACTTCTGGCAGATGACTGTTGGGATGTCAAAGTCTGTCCTGATGCAATAGCCATTCATTTACAAATTTTCTGCTTAAGATTTACTTCACCTTTCCTACTAGGAGTATGCATTATCAGGCTGTGAGGCCAGCAAATCACAGAAGAGGTGTTTTGGTGATGCATTTGGTGAACTTGGAGCTGTCACGGATTTGTGAGTCTAACTGCAAGAATATACCTTGCTACGCATTTGAGCTATGGAAAGGGTCAGATAAGTAACAGCAGGCCACATGGTTATGTACTGTCCATGGTCAATTTTGTACCCTATCATTTGGTGAAAACCAGCAATTCCTCCTTTAGTCCTATGCTGCGTGCCAAGGATAAGATATGGCAACACTTGGAAGTAATGGTAAAAGCTGGAAAACCCAGATCAATTTTTCTATCTATCTATATAAAAATATAATATAGATTTTTTTAGATATATCCATAAAGAACTATCTCCACCACCAGTCTCTTTGTGTTTTATGGCCATTCTCTCTGCACTTCACTAGTTAACTTTTTATTATTACTCTAATTCTTCTAGAACAGAACTTATGATTTCAAACTTAACAGCAGTCTTAAAGATCTCTGCAAGGTTTCCCTTAGTGTTTTACTACTAAAGGGAGGATCAGTTCTAAAGGGTCGCTAAAAGTGACCCTGGTTTTCATTTTTAACATTACTTTATAGATATTCTAATGTGACTTAGATGTTTTCTTTCATCACTAATGCTTATCATGTGCTGAGGATAAGTACACTAATGCAGAGGTATAGCACTGCTTCCCCTGGTTTCCGGTCCCAGCCTTTGTTGCATGAACTGGGAATAATATCGTGAAAGCCAATGACAATGCAAAGCAATCCGCCTCAGCTGAAAGAATGAATAAATCTAAGGTTAGATAATGAATATAAGCCTCCAGGGTTCCAGTTGCCAAACTGCATGTTCTTTGGAAAACTATTGCACCAACAAAATAACAGCTTTTCAATAAGGTTCCAATTTACTCTCTAACCCTCCTGTACTGGATCACCTGCAGAACAGCCTCTCAATACAGCAGCTGGTACGTCTTACTGTTGATAGGTATTTCCTCTAAGTTGGGAGGAAGATACTTAAATTTCAACTGTGGCAAGGCATGTGTCAGCATTTGTCTCTACACTGAGTGTAAGTACACACAGAGGAGTTCTTACCTACACAGGTGTGGTTGTTGGATGCTAACTGGAACCCAGCATTGCACTGACAATAATAGGAACCCGGGGTGTTCACACATCGATGATGGCAGTACGGAGGAAGGGTGCACTCGTCAATGTCTGAGTTACCAAAGGAGAGACATTAGTTCAGATGGAATCATGGCAATTCACTGCTGCTGTCTGGTGTCCAAAGAAACTGGAAAGTTAATGGCACTTGATTAAAAGTGGGGCTGGGGGGGGAGCTTATGTGAGTGAGGTACTGCTGCTATGGGTATTAACAGGAATATAAGGCTGTGTGGAGACCTCAGAGCAGCCTTCCAATATCTGAAGGGGGGTTATAAGGATGCTGGTGAGGGACTCTTCATCAGGGACTGCAGCGACAGGACGAGGGGTGATGGGTTCAAACTGAAACAGGGGAAGTTCAGGTTGGAGATAAGGAAGAAGTTCTCTGCTGTGAGGGTGCTGAGGCGCTGGCACAGGGTGCCCAAAGAAGTGGTAAATGCTCCATCCCTGGCGGTGTTCAAGGCCAGGTTGGACAGAGCCTTGGGCAACACTGTCTAGTGTGGGGTGTCCTTGCCCATGGCAGGGGGTTGGAACTGGATGATCTTAAGGTCCTTTCCAGCCCAAACCATTCTATGATAACTTTAATTTCTCTTTTATAAAATCTGTGTTATGATGATTGTCTTCCAATGAGATCAGTCCACATTCCAACTTCATTTTCTATTCAGTTCCACAGTACTGCTTAGTCTGGTTTATTTTGCATAGGTAAACCCCACTATGTTCTACTTTTCAACCAAGATTTCTCCTGATCAGACGTAACACCAACCAACACAGTGAGTGTGGCTTGCAGCTCTTGTTTTTCCTAAGAATTCCCCCACAGAACTCTTAACATGTACTAAATCTTTTCAGCTCCATTAAGAAAAGTCCAAGTTTTCTGTACAAGAACAGTGGAATGGTGAGGACAGAAGATTAATGGGCCTGAAAAGGAAACAGGTTTTTGGGCTTCCACAGAAACCGGTTTGCTCCCCAAGAGGCTGCTCTGCTCCCATTCCCCTCCCTGCCTTTCCTGCCCACCTTCCCGTGCAGCAGCCACACCTCCTGCCTGTGCTCCCTGGTGCAGGGGAAGGTGGTCAGATTAAAGCTGGTGCTGTCTGAGGCAGGATGAACTTTCCCAGCCTCTCCTTGCAGCTTAGCCTGGAGATGAGGTGGAGCATGCTGCCTTTTTCCAAGTTTCAGCATTCCTAATGTGCACTGGAGCAGGGTTTTCACCTGTGAACCATACAAAATGTGCAACAGCCCATTCTTTTACCTCTCTCCATTCTACAAGGTTTCCTTGTGCTCTGGAGGAGCTGCTGCCTCCGGTTTTGCCCGGAAAGCATCTTATTTCTCAGGGCACTGATGGTTCATGTATGTGCAGCAGCCTTCTTTAGCTGTGGCCTGCTTGAGTTTGGTGAAGAAATCCAGGCCGTGTTCTGTACATGTACACAATGGGAGATTTCAAAGGCTCAACCCTCAGACAAATAAGACCAGTTTGCACTGGAACAAAGGCAGGCACTTCCCATATCCATGCCAGATCTTGAGTTTCCTACCTCCAGCTGTTTCCACCATAGATGTGTTTAAAAAGAGGCCAAGGCTTTTTTTTTTTATATGATGAGGAAAGTGTTTGTTTTAATATCAAGTGAAAAAATAATCTTTAGAAGTTAACCCTTTCTCTGTCAGATCTGAAGTCACTCTTCAGGGCTGAACTTAGCAGAGGAGTCTTTTGGATGGTTCTGAATGAAAAGGCTCATGCTGGAACATTCCTGCCTCTCCGTACAGTAGCGACTGTCTGTAACTCTTATTGCAGAGGGATATTTGGAAGTAGAAAAGGAATAAATCAGGAGGCTCAGTAGGTCTCATCCATCCTTGACTTTTACAGGACTAAGATCTGTTTGAAGCCCTGATTATACAGTACAGACATGAGCAATGCTTTGCTGCTCAGGCACTGCACTTCTGCACAGAAATGCTTCCAGGATCTGACTGTAATTCAGTGGGAGTTTTCCTGGCGGGATTAGGCACATCCATACTAAGCATTATCTAATCAATTCAGCCAAATCTTCACTTTGAAGTAATGTTGGAAAAGTTCCTTCTATCTGCAGCCTTGTATTTTAGAAAGGATTAATTTTGCAATATGTGAACAAGCAAAAAGGAATCAAAAAATAGTGAATTTAGACCAGAATCAATCGTCAGAAATAAACTTTTTTTTTTTCCCCTTTACCTTGAAGCCAAAATAGTCTGGAAAAATTTCTTTCAAATTTAAGGAACATTTCCTCCCATATGGAGAACCTCTATCAAGATCTGGCCCCAAGAACATCTTCTGGCAAAGTGGTTATAAAATCCCCAAAGACAGCCTTTATCCTGAAACACTGACAGCCCAAAGAGTACAGATGGACCTAGAATTTAGGTCAGTGTGTAATATGTAACACAGGTGTTACTCTTGGTTTTGACCTAAATGGGAGAAGGGAATTTTCGCTCTCCAGACATCTTCATGCATAGATTTGGGGGCATAAATGTATTCACATGGGGATGTAAGGGTGTGCTGTTGTGCTGCTTTTCATCTATAACACCTGCTATAACATGTCCTGTGAGACTTTCAGTTAGTACCATGGGTCTTGCCACTCAAAGTGCTGTTACACAGCAGTGATATGCTTTACCTGCTCTAAACATAATGAGATAAACCCCAGCTATTAAAAAGCCCTATCAAAACTCTTCCTCTACCTACATTTTGAACTGCCTGACTCTTGCACTGAGAACTGAGAGAAATTAGACCCATCTGTGTTTACAGCAGTTTGACAGTTGAGGGCCTGATCCTTGTCTCTTAGGAAAGAGATAAGAATTTTTGGGTTGATTTTGACAGCCCTTGGCTCAGAACCCTGCAGAAAGAGCCATGCCCAGAAACTGAAGTTAGTCTAGATGTGGACTGAAGCTTCCCCTGCTTCCTTCCTGCAGTGACTACCTACAGCCGTAGCAAGGCTTTTGGGAAGAGAATATAAATAAAAATCAAAGAATTCTTCAACACTTTCAAGTGCAAGATCCTGAACACAAAGAGGAAAACCTGAAGTTCTGTTGTTCCTCTTCTGCTGAAGACATAAAAACCCAAATGCTTTTCTCCTAGGCTGCATAAAAGCAGTCTTGTGTCTTCTAAGAGGCAGTCTTGACTATCACCTCATGGTGTATATATTTGCTTCTCTTATTTCATAGGTGTTTTTATTATCTCTGACAAACCAAAGCCTTAAGGCTGCAGTGCCTATAAAAGCAATTCATCCATCAAAATCATGATGAAGGAGGTGTTGAATAATGGCTGAAGGAGGACTGCAGGAACAGGGTAATGGCACTTTTGCATAATGTCCCCAAATGAGGATGGAATAGGAAAGATGCAGTGTTTGTACTGCACTTGGATTTCATTTCATGCTATACTTGTATAGGTCCCAAGGGTGCTAATAGTTTATTTGGCACAAAGAATAAAGTGCAGCAGTTTGTAAGTTGCAAATATCATATACCTGCATTCAGAGTTTCCATCTCTTTCATGTGTACTCATAAAGCTGAGCACTGAACCAGACTGTGTGAGGGGGCTCTGCAGGGCTGGGATTAGGGCTGTGTGAAGGTAGAGCTTTATTCTCCAGACCTGGACTCAAGTCTCCCTGAGGTCAGTGGAAAGACATGCTCTGCTTTGCTGCTACAGTAGACTTATGACTGTATCCGGGCCATTAGGCAATACCCCAATACAAACAATAAACACAATGGTAACTGTTAGCAAAATTAATCTTGTGAATATCAACTCCAAGTGTTGATTGTACTTAAAATAGTTTCTAGTTCCATGGTTTAGTGATTAATCCTTGTGATAAAGTGACTACTCCATTGCATTTCACAGTTACATAGCTATTTTACCCATATACTTTATAATCAATATAAAGTTTGCAACTGTAGATAATGACAGAAAATCATTTAGTCCAGAGGAACACTTACCAACACACTGGTCCCCTCGTTTCTGATAGCCTGGAGGACACTGGCAGCTGAAGGAGCCTCTTAAATTGACACATACTTGATCAGCTCTACAATTGTGGGTTCCAGTTGCACATTCATCTATATCTTTATAGGCAAAACAAATGCAATATTAGTCCTAAAGTTTACTTAAAACAGATTTTAGCCGATTGAAATGTTTTATGTATCTTCTAGCTTCCTCTAAGTGAAGGCAGCAAAGTTCAAATATATCCAAAGATGTAATGTCAGGGCTTATTCCACTTGCAGGATGTAAAATCTTATCAGATTTCTAATAACTCTTGATTCTGATTTACTGCATTTGTAACTATTTTCAGATATGGTTATTTTAAACATTTAGACACTTTTATTTGTCAAATACCATTAATATTTTGTACTTAGCACTATAAAACATTCCATAAACTTCTTGCAACTTTATCATAATTTAATCATTTGACTTTTTTTGCCTTGTGTTTTGTTTCCCATGCTGGTTGGTTGTTGAATGCTGAATCACTGCAGAAAACTTCAGCAAGCATAGTTCAGCCCTTTCTCAAGGATGAGTTAGAAATGTTGTTTTGCTGATACTAAAGAGACTCTGGTGATCTCTTCTGCATGGCTCCCATGCTCCATACTTTGGACAGGGACTTGGAACTTGGTATGTGGTGGCCTTCTCAGGAAGAGATCTGCCTCTTGTCATTCCCATGAAAACTTCCCTAATTCAATCTGCTAAAGCCTTTGGAAAGAGTTCAGGTATGTGTGCATTTTTGAAAAAAATACAAGTACTAGACTGATACTTTTCAGGGTAATTCACACTAAATGCAGGTTTCTACAAGTAGAACCCCACCATTCTGATTTTGCCTATTCATTATAACTGCTGGAGGTACTTAATTAGAATTAAACTGCATGTGCTGACAAATAGGTTGCTGAAAATGGCATTGCAGTTTGCTTTCTCATCGGAACATCCCAAATGTTGGAGAGCTTTTTAGTGTAACCTGACACAGTACAGTGAGAGGACTTTTTAGTTTTGGCATTGGACACCATTTGGAGACTCTAGGCTGAATAAACAAATTCCTTCAAACTTATGATCTCCAGTTTACAAATCTCAACTGACCTCTCTATTTGTATAGGCACTGGGGATGTTAGAACATCACCAGTGGCAGATTCTGGGTGGTGCTTTGGAAAAAATGATGGATTCTTTCTCATAGCAAAGGAAAACAATTTTGACCACAAGATTCAATAAAAAATAAACCATCAACAGTTTGAATTAATTCTCAATGTTTGCCCTTCCCCCAAATGTCCAAATATTTTACAGCTATCTTCTCTTTATCACAGGGAAAATAAAGCCCTTTTCTGTTAGGCCCCTCTTTGCATTTCTGTGTAATACCTGAAGCTGCTGTGTTGATGCAGGACTTGCTGACTGTGTTGTTTTGTCCTGACAGCTGAAAAGCACATTCTCAGGTGTAAAGACTTTCAGGGACTAGAGCTGCTGCCTCATACCAACCTGACACATCATTAAACACTCAAGCCAAAGCACGGTGGAGTTCCATGCAAGTCTTTGCAAGGACATCACTGGGCTTTGCATATACTCCTCGTTTCTACAAAAGCTGAGTTAGATGGCTATGATAGTCATAGAGTTCAAATCCTTCTTGTGCAGGGTGTGCAGGAACAAAGGCAGTTTGTTTGATCTTTAAGAACTTCATATATGAGTAAACTTAACACGAGTTGCGTTTTAAGATAGATCAGTTAAAATGCAGTAAGTCCTTATGTTGCCATTTGCATCTATGGCCTGATTTCCATTTAGTTTAACTTCTATGGAGTAATAAGCCACTCCAGCTAAAAGAAAGCAAACTAGATTGACTTATGCACTGAGGGGCTTTGATTTGTCCCAGTGGTAAGTTCAGTTTGAAAGAAAAACCACTATTGAAAAGCAGAATTTGACTGCTGGCTGTGTCCTGATCTGGAAACTCTTGCAGAATTTGATGCTATGGCCCCAGAGACCTGTGTTTAGAACAAACATTTGAGACTGGCTTCAAGGAATCCTTTAGAGCTCTCCTAATCTTATTACTCAATTTAGGATCCTGAACTGGGTTGTGTATTAGCTGTGACTGCCCTGTCTGTTACAGAGTAGTATGTGGTGTGTTCTTGGTGGACTTCAGAAGAGCTTTGTCAGTGCTGTCACTCTGCATGGCCACGGTGCTTTTTGCTGGCTTTTCTGTCTTTGGATGGCTTTCATTGAGATGCAAGTCCCTAGGCAAGCTGGGGAAATGGATACATGGAATTGATGGGAGTTTGTTTGTGGACTTTACTCAAGGTGGGAAGTAAAGGTGGACAGAAGAGCAGCCTCTAGCCTGCATGGGGAAGGGCAGTAGGTTGCCATGCTCGGAGGAGTTCTGCTCACATCTGTGCAAAGAAAACAATGCTGTTAGAGGAAACCTGATGGCCTAAAGATCCTCTTAAAGTGCTTCAAGTAAAATATAGTGGGAGGAGAACTGCAGGCAGCGAGAAAGGTTTCAGTGCTGGAACATTCAGTTCTGACATCTCTATTGCAATAATTACAGATATGTCTACTGTTGTGAGTGATACAAGGGTGAGGAAGCGAGTGGAAGTTTTCAGCACTGAAAATGATGCCAAATGTGAATTGTATTGGTGGGATACCAGAAGCAGCCCAGCCCTTGTGGAGTATGGCAAGCAGCACTGGTGGATTTTGCAATGTGATGTTGCTGCACAGATCTCTGCATCTATGCCTTTGAGTGAGGCCCAGAGAGAAGTCTTCAGCTTCTTGGCACTCGATGTGACCTGAATCATCCTCCATTAGAGAAACAGTCTTTTTTCTAACTGTCCTGAGAGTTACTGGAGCAATAGAGGAGTGGAAGTCATAGGAAGGAAGCAGCTTCGATGTTGGAGGTCTTGGGATGAGGCAGATCAGCTCCAGTTTTCTCTGAGGTGGCCAAGGCAGAGTTGTCTACCAATACACACACACGCACACTTCTCTCCCCATATGAAATAGCATAACCTTACACTGGTGGTGCCAGTGTTGATCTGGGATTCCCACTTACATGTCCATGCTTCTTGAACGGGTAGGCTGTCTTATCTGTCAGGGTCTGACTGCTCTCTGGTATCAAGCTTTCAGATTGTTTTCCCAGTTATGACCTCTCTGTGTGGAAATCCATAACTCCCAGGTCTTCATTCCATTACTCTAAGGATTATTTTCCCAGTTTAAATTAGACTTTTCCAGTCCATTAGATTCCTGCACAGTGCCCTCTGCTTCTGTGACAGTGGTTTGGAAGCTGCATCAATTCCTGCTTTTAGCCTGCATTAAATGCAGGGATGAAATGATGGATATACAAGGCACATGTTTTCCCTTAAATTCTACCATCTCATTCCGTTTGATCTTTCTTGACAAAATCCCCGCACTTCAGTGTGAACAGTAAATGAGGGTATTGAGAATCCATATGTTTGTTTTCTGCCTGCTGCAGACACCCGTGAGCAGCCTGATTTGGTATCTCTGAAGACAGAAGGATCTGGGTGTGATAGAAACTCCCACAGGAAGATCACAGAGGTCACCAGCTTTAATCCTAAGAGCAAGATAAATTTGTCTGCCCTCTCCTCCCCAGCACCAGCGTTTAATCATGTGTGTTACGTGCATGTGTATTTATAATAATTAAAAAAATTAAAACAAGGCACTGCACTGCACACACTTGTGTCTCTGGGGAGAGGGTGAGAGAACAAACATGTGACAGATGTTTGTCATGTTGCTTAATGCACTACTGGAAAGCACTCAAGATACCACAGTGATGAGTGCAGTATAAGAAACAGATCTAGAAAGAAAATAATGGGCTTTTACAAGCTCATTCTTGAGCATCTTTCCTCTGCATCCTCTTGTCCAAATTTAGTGTCATCATGATAAAGTTTGTTCCCATGAGTGTTTCAGAAGCTGATGACATAGCTGAGGCTTCTACCTTAAGCAAGTAGTTTGTAAGTGATGCCTGAAAACACCCTCAACTCATTCCTCATCCTTTCTCATGCCTTAGATTTCATTTCTAGATGTTAAACATACCTATGTTCACCCAGGTAAAATCACACTGGTAACCTGTAATGCAAGTGAACTTCTCTTAGAATCAGAGAATAGTTAGGATTGGAAAGGACCTTAAGATCATCCAGTTCCAACCCCCCACCCATGGGCAGGGACACCTCACACTAAACTATGCCACCCAAGGCTCTGTCCAGCCTGGCCTTGAACACCGCCAGGGATGGAGCATTCCCAACCTCCCTGGGCAACCCATTCCAGTGCCTCACCACCCTCACTATAAAGAACTTCTTCCTTATATCCAATCTAAACTTCCCCTGTTTAAGTTTGAACCCGTTACCCCTTGTCCTGTCACTACAGTCCCTAATGAAGAGTCCCTCTTTTAACCTTACCCTTTTTTTCTTTCTATTTTCAAATCTCAGCTAACATTTAAAAGGTTTATCTATAGGGAGCAGCACAAAAGAGCTGGAAGTTTGTATTACATCATTAAACAACCTGAATGGTATTTGGTTATTGATTCATGCAACCTGTGAAATACAGATCAATCCTTACACTCACTGTAGCTCTGGGTCTGATCTAAGAAGTTGCTGAGATTTTTATTCCCAGATAGTTATTCTCTGGACAGTTATAACCTGTGTACTTGGAAAATTTCCTTTAAAATAGCCTGAGCATCTCTAACAGTCCTTTTGCAGATTAATTTGATTTGGAAATGGAGCTGGGCTACCTTCCGTGTTTTGAGCATTGTAATAATTGAACTCCAATAATGATTCAGCCTTTCAATAGGCCACTCAAAACCAAGCTTCTGATGGGATTTATTTGTACTTGAAATAGTTATGAAATATTAACAGAACTTGTAAAATGAGTTTGGATTGACTACTTTAATCCCCATATGTTGTTTATAGGTGTTACATCCAGAATACTACACTGTAAGAACATGATCATTTCAAAGTACTCTGGGAATTGCAAACCACAGCATTCAGGTTCTCTGACCAGTCTGCATTCAGATCCATGAAGCGTCATGACACAGTCTTTAATTATATGGATCTCATACTCTGCTTCTCCCGCAGGCTTGTGCTCAGTCAAACCATACCATTCCCCAAATGGGTGAGGTGGTGTGGGCCTCTATCAAGTTGTAATGATTACTGCTATCTAAAAACCTTAAATTGATGTAAAGTCAAAGGCAATAGAGCAATGGGGGGAGGAACATTGCAATTGAGGGCACTGGTCTCTCAATGGAATTACATGGAAGCCATGCTGCTTTTTCAGAACTGTTTATGGAAGTCCTCAACTGTACCATGGTACATACGGCCATCAGACCCCAGTGACTCATCCTAACACAATTACCACTGCTTGCAGTACTATGCAGGGTTATTCTAGAAGTTCATTTTGGAAGAGAGCTGGCTTGTTCAGTCTAGAGAAGGCTCCTAATGGAAGACCTTTAGCACCAGTGCTCAAAGGGGCTCCAGGAAACCTGGAGAAGGGCTTTGGACAAGGGCCTGTAGGGACAGGCCAAGGGGAATGGCTTGAACCTGCCAGAGGGGAGACTGAGCTGAGCTCTTAGGCAGAAGCTCTTCCCTGTGAGGGTGCTGAGGTGCTGGCACAGGGTGCCCAGAGAAGCTGTGGCTGCCCCATCCCTGGCAGTGCTCAAGGCCAGGTTGGACACAGGGGCTTGGAGCAAGCTGCTCTGGTGGAAGGTGTCCCTGCCCGTGGCAGGGGTTGGAACTGGAGGAGCTTTGAGGTCCCTTCCAACCCAAACCAGTCTGGGATTCTATGATACTGGCAACTATTTGCAGGTGAAGGTAACGCTCTGATGTGCATCACTTACTGTTTGAAGTTTGCAGGGCGCTACAGCAATAATGTGAGCACCCTGGAGGGCAGCAGAGCTTGCTCCCGTGTTCCTTCACAATATAAATCAACTTGCATTTCATAGTTTTAATTCCACAAGCCTCACTAATAGCTATACCCAGTGATTCCCTCATTTTCCAAAAATGTACCCGCACTCCCTCTTGAAGTGATTTACACAATTATGTCCTTCCACTGCTGACTTTGGCAGCTTCCTCTCCACTCCAACCACCACTTGTGTACAGACGTTTCTCCTGACCTGCTTTTTAGCTATAGCTTTCTCTACATCTAGTGTATGGTTCCCTGGTTAGAGCTAGTTAGTTTTTCTCCTTCTCCACTGCAATCCATTCTGTCAGGCTCTTATCTACATCCATAAAATTCTTTCCCAGTCTCCCTCTTGGAGCTCCAAACCTGGCTCCGTTCCCTTCCCGCTGTGACTCATTTTTCCCAAACCCCCTGACTCATGCTGCTTGCTCACTTATGCAACAGCTTAATCTCTGTAATTTGCTTCGTATCATTATGAGAAGGACATAAATTCATGAGATGCATTTCCCCACTGCTGCAAGCTTTTGTAGGGAAAAGAAAATGCAATCCCCATCTATCCTTCGTCTTATTTTAGCCGCTTAGAGCTTTTCTCCTCTAGTGCATACCTGTGTGTCCTGCTTGGAGCTGGAGAGCTGTGCCCTTAACTAACAAGAGTTAGTTAAGGATAACTGTATCTTTATCTTAACTCCTGTTAGTTAACAGCATGTTAGTTAAGGATAACTGTATCTTTATCTTACTCCTGTTAGTTAACAACTTGTTAGTCAGGGATAACTGTATCTTTGTCTTACTCCTGTTGGTTAACAACTTGTTAGGTAAGTTGGTTAACAACTTGTTTATCTTACTCCAATGTGTGAAGTGCGCTCAGCTTCTTGCTGCTCACTGCTCTCAATATATAGTGGTTTCCTACAGCATGTTCATGCTCTCCCTGTCTGTATAGATTTTCATCTGTTCAGACAAGTCACAGAGTGTTTGTAGGTTGCTTTATTCTGGTCTGTAGCAATCTTGTAAGCAGAATATTCCACCAGATCAAAAAGAGGACTCTTCAAATAAACTTATGGGATTTGAGTTCTTGTTTCTGCCCCTACTGCAGCACTGATGGACCAGCTTCTGAATGCTTTATACCAATCTAATCCCAGAATGAGCCCACTAGTGCCCGTGTTGCACTTGTCCCTGGCTCAAGCCAAGCTGTTCTTCATTTGTTTTGAATGGAAACAATAAATATTTTAGTTAATCAGTTTAAATTTTTTGAGTTCTCAGTGTGAAAGACACCAGAAAATGACTTGGTCTATTTTTCTAATAGATTCATCTGACCTCCAAACACCACTTCCCACATAAGAGATGGCACCAGCAAGTCTGATACCAGGCATACGGTGATCTGCACAGGACTGCAGGTATCCTGGACAATTCATCTCAGGATTCTACAAAACCTTCCACTTTTCCCACCTCTGTAGCTTTCCCTCAGTCTGTAAGGCATTTTATGTCAGTGTTTTTCAGAGCTAACCAGCTAAAGGTAAATTACTTGGAGAAATCAGACCCTTCTGGTTCTTCTATGAGTATGGGCTCACTTTATTTTACCAGATCAAGTATTCTGTCCCTTATTTATGTTTCTTACATTGTTCTTGCAACTGAAGCCAAACTCACTGCTATGTCGTTTCCTGGATCCTCCCTGATCCTTTCTTACACATAGGAACAACATTAGCAACCTCCAAATTCCCTGGTTCCCTCCCCAGCCTTAGCAAGCTATCAACAATTTCTGTCAAAGGCTTTTCTATTTCCCTTGCTACTTCCTTCAACATTTGGGATGTTATTCATCTGGGCTGGATGCCCAGACAACTTTTAACTCATTGGTGTTGGGAGGCTGCGCTTTGCGGTGGGAAATACCAGCACAGAATCTGTTACAGAGCTCCAGGTCAGCAGGTACCAAAAGACTCAATATTTAGGGAAATCTCTCCCTTCTGGAGTGGCAAAACCTCCTAATAGCAAGACCTGAGCTCTAAATGCAGTCACTACCCTGTAGTGTCATGAGGTAGTGTCTCTAGTTCTATATAACTCCGTGGCAGCCCATAAACTTCCTCTTTATTGCTTCTGTTTCTCTTTCCCCTTTGAATTTTCCTTTGGCTCTTTGATGTGAAGTCTATTGGACAGATTGCCCTGGTAACAAGTTGTCACAGTTGAGCGAAGGTAACCTGCACAAATACTTGTTTGCACAGGAAAAATAGATGGTGAGAGCCAAGACCTACATTTTAAGCAAATATGTGAGGTAGAAGGTTGAAATGAATGAGATTTTCATGAAAAACGGCACGACTGCTTTTGGCGTGCTGGAACACTTCCCCTCTGCAGTGAGAGAGCACAGCAAGGCAAGCTCCTTGTGGATTTGTCTTTTAGTATTCCTGGATATCATGGCACAACAAAACAGAAGTCATGCAAAGCATTAACGTAGAAAATGTATAAAGAAGATTAAACAAAGTGCAGCTTAGAGTTTCTTGATGCATGATTTCTGCCTTTGGAGAACTGTTAGCAACTGCCATGAGGCAAGTTACCCAACCACAGTGACTTCATGAATATGGAAGTACAGGAAAAGCATCCTTCTAGTCACTCAACAGAGTTAAGAAGGGATGAAGCTGTAATAGTCAAGTCTGGACTGCAGTACTTTGTCACCATTATGTATTGTCTTTGGTATGTCCAAACTGAATTGACTTATCGCATAGAAAATAGCTAAATGGAGGAGTGAGCCATAGCTTTCAGCACTAGAACATCTCCCACATGTTTGGGAGTGGCAGGCAGCTGAAAAGGGGGGAGGGAAATGAATGAAGGTTTGAATTGATGCATGACTTCCTTTCTTCTCATCTGTGATGCTACCTGCCTTCTCTAGTGTATGCCCCACAGGCTGTAAATCACATTGCAAAAGGGAAATTGCTTTTAATTAGGAGAGAGTTTTGACTTTGAAGGCAGAGATGGCATAAGATGCTTCTTCTATCCTGTATCTTAACATAAAACTGTCTTTAGAACCGTTACATTCAGCATAGCATTTCAGTGGTGACCAGTTGAGGTGCTTAACCTGAATCAGTGCCTGAACACGTATTCTGCTTCCCTGCCTCATGCACAGTAGCTATCCGTGCTTGAAGTGGTGTGTATGGCAAGTGAGAAAGACTAAACGCTGTATTACAGGTTCATGCTGTGCTCTTTTGCAGGCTCCACCAGTACAGCCATGGTTAAACACAGCTTGTAGGAATGTGTCTGATAGAAAGATATTCTTCATTATAGAATCACAACCATAGCAGATCAAATGAATGTGACACATAAAACACCATTCAAGCAATACACTAATTAAAGTGATTATTCCAAATGGAAGTGGTATGGTTCCTATAACAACAGTGTTAGTATGATACAAGGCCACAAAAGCTATTCCTCAAAGACATTCAGCAGTAGGATTTTCTATCCAACGTTACTTCAACATGTATGCTTAAAACAAGAGCAGACATTAATGTATATGTCTGTGTTTAAAGTTGCTCAAAGGGAAGGATACTTTTCTCCCAATGGAAGACCACAATGTTAACTATTGGTCCTCCTGCTCATCAAAAAGAAAAATATTCCATGGGTTTGATCTATATTAATTTAAAATATGTATTTTTTGCTTTATTTGTGCTGAGACCATAAATGGAGCCATACTTGCTTTCAAGTTACAACCCGGTAATTCAGTGCAATATATCTCCAAGTCTCAGAGTGCTTCACAATGCAAGTGGTCACAATGGTAAACTTTGTGATTTACATTGCAATGGCTTATTTTTACTTTCAGTAGAGTGTTTCCTGCTGTTGCTTTCTTGTGACTTGATGCTAGAGGTCTAACAACTTGTGCTTTTTGGTTCATGCCTGCCTAAGTGAGGATCACCCACCCATGATGACCAATACACTTGGACTATACTCAAAAACAACAAGGGTGGATTAAACTATTCCATTATTGCAGATGAAAGAGTTCGCCCCGACATCTGGCATAGCATCTTCAAAACTGATATGGAACACTTCCATAAATTCAGCTTAACATTGTTTTTGTGAGTGTTCCAAAGTATTTTTAACATGAAGAAATAGCATGCAAACCAATTTCCTATTTGAAAGTAAATGTCTCTTTCTTATTTCTAATTCACCCAGTTATTAAAAAGAAAGAAGGGGGGGGGGAACGGGACGGGGGGGGACGAAGAGAGAAAGATGTTCACTTAACTTGAAGCATACTGGTTTGTTTATTTAAGTTAATGGAAAAGCTAGTCAGTGTTTCATGTAAAGCTGCCCCCTTGCTTGAAAGAAAACCAAACAACTGGTTATGAATTATGAATATCTCCTAATAGTTTCCAGAATTATCTGAAGGATGTCTTTTTTTTTTCTTCTTAATTACATACACTTAAAAGTTCCAAGTTCTCTATTCATTCCCATTCTGTTTATTTCTCTCCTTGGAAACCCTCATAAGCATTTTCCTTTCGCTAGGCTTGACTGAACAAAATATTACTGCTACAACCTGTAATATTAGGGAAATAAAGGCCTGAAAGCTCCTTGTGGTTATTTAATTAGGAAGTTGAAGAATCGCTCATTAAATCTTTGCAAGCCTTTTCCCAGCACTTGCACTGGCAGCTGCTGGGTCCCTGCAAAGGAAAACACCAACTTCTACTCAAACTATGTGCTGCAGAGTATGCTTTAAACCAACTTTGATCCTGCAGAAAATCTTGCTTTTCTGGTACATTGGCATGGCTTCAAGTGGTTTAGCCCTAATCAGAGCATTCCTCTTGTGAGGAAGCACAAGACTCCTGATGGTGAGGGAGGTATCTCCGTGTGGGAGCTGCTGGCAAAGGTCCTGCAATGGGGGATGCAGGCAGGTGAAAGCCTGGTTGGTCTGTCTGGCACTACCTGTATGTTCTTCTGACAGTAAGGGCAGCTAGTTATCAACTGAACAAAACCTAACTAACACAGCAAGCAAACCAATGCACTGAGCAGACACTAGGTGATATCCAACCCATGCCTGAAGTACAATAGCTTGATGGTTTTGAGTAGTGAACTTCTGCACACAGTGCTAACTTAAACAGGGGACCTTAAGGTATAAGGGATCTAAGATACAAGACAAAAGAGTTAAAATGCTTAATAAAAGGGACCAATTTTATCAATAAAATCTCCTCCTTCAGCTTTTGCAGGCTGAATGAGCTGGTTTAGGAATTATAACTGTAGTTCCCTAGCTGAGAACATTTAAGTTCAAGTCGAGTTCAATAGCAACTATCAGAAGGAGAAGGCTTATCTAAATGATGATATTGTTTTTAGCACTAATCATCCTATCTGTTGGCAGTACCAACATGCTGCAATCTCCACAGTTCCCTACATAAATAAGCAGATTCCTGAGGCTGTTCCAACTCCAGAAATGCCTTTGAAGGCATTATTTAGTTATGAATTTTTCCTGCATGGTTATGTGATCCTTTTAGCATGTTGCTGTATGTACCCACAGATGCCTTGCTCTGAAGAAATGTGTTTAAAACCTGTTTACTTTCAAAGTACAGTTGGCACCACTGGTCTCTATTTTATCATCTTGTGAAATATGAAGTGAAATGGTTTAAAGAAATTCATGTTCACGCCTTCTACAACTTTTGAATGAGAGAACAATAGAAGCAAAGCATGGAAATAGTACTTAAAATAAGACACATCAGTTGGTTTGGTCCAAAATAGACTCTAGGGATGGGAGGGGATTGGAAGAGCTGGGATAGAAAAACACAATGTTCAGGTTGCGCAGTTCAAGTGAAGTAAAGTGGATGTGCAAACGTTCAGATCTCTGTGGCAATATCAGTTGGAGTATGCCACAAATAAGCTGTGCTGTACAGTCCTGATCTAACAAACCCATCAGGAACAGTATCTTGTAAACTTCTGCCTGGCCTTAAGAAGTCCCATTAACTGGCTCTCTGTTTGAATAGAAGTGGAAAATCCAATTTTCCATGTCATTCTTAACATGAAGAGGGCTTAAAATGAAGTTTTAATACGTTCTTTGTTTGAAAGGGAAAAGCAAGGCACATACATAAGAGCCCTACAAACATAGCTGCTTTTCACTTGCAGTGATAGTTTTTATTATCCACAGATGAGCAGTGTGATCTGGTCAGATCACCATCGGATTTGATGCTCAGTTTTTGACCACAGAGCTCCTATGTACCTGCCTACCTCTGTCTCTTGCTGCTGTTGTTTCTGATTCAAAGTATCATAGAATCATGGAATCATGGAATGGTTTGGGTTGGAAAGGACCTTAAGGTCATCCAGTTCCACCCCCCCTGCCATGGGCAGGTGCACCTCACACTAAACCATGTCACCCAAGGCCCTGTCCAAAAATCAGAGCTGTTGGAAGAAGGCCTAAAGAGCAAGTGCCGAGGTGGTACCGTGCACCCTGAGTAGCCCTGAAGAACATGTCCTGTTGTGGGTGCAGCTATATGGGATGTGACAAGAGCAACACATGAGCCCAAGGGATGTTATGATGGGCTGTGGCAATGTGGGGATGGCCAAGGAGGAAAACTGAAAGAAGTTGAGGGTGTGCAGTCTGTTGAAGATCGTAAGTTGGTGCTTGGGAAGCAGTTGTTCCTTCAAAAACCTGACAAAAAATCCCAAAAACCTTAAAACTGAAAATTGTTATTATTTCTGGCCCCAAACTAAGATTTTTCTGGGGTTTTGCCACTTTTTTTTTCTGTGTTCAGGAACAAAAAAAGACACCAAAAAATGACTTTGTTCTTTCAATGCGCCTGTAATAAATAAAACTGAACATTTTAAACCCAGAAGTTTCCTTGGGAAGAGAGAGCTATTTTTTCGTCCAAAATTACTTTGCCTTAAAACCATGATGGGCTCTGCTCTCAGGCTTGGGATCTCACTTCCCAGCTGCCCTTAAGCAATCAAGTAGAAGTAGCAACTGGGACAGCTCTTCTCTTTTTTCCCTTTGGCTGGGAAGTTACATAGGTTTGCCTCGGAATAGATGCTGTGCTACCATAACCCTGGCGCTTTTCACTGCAACTGACGTTTCAGCAGTGTTTCCTAGAGGAAGGAGAGTCCTCCTGAAGCCTGCTTGCAGGGCTGTGGGGATGGTGGAATGCAGCAACCTGCTTTTGTTTGCCTGAGCGTGTGATTTTTATTCCTTTGCTTTCTTTTTCTACCTTGTGATCTTCACAGCCTTCTGGCGAAGCTTAAAAGGTTACCGAGAGCAGGGAGTGGCCAGCATTTGTTTAGAAAATAAATAGGAAAAAGTAGGCCAAATACCAGTAAAGTTCCAGTTTTAAAATATTAAGCTAACACACAACATTGCTGACCTGAAAAGGTCACTTGAAGTGGGAGAAAGGATGTATTTAGACTGATTGCCAGGCAGGACGTGGGATCTCTCACTGACTTGGCAGTAGATACTTCAGCTCTATTTGCTGTTAGTGCTGTTTCTAATGCTCCTTATTTGCAAAGTTCTTAAGTTTGACAAGATCCATGCTTTATTTTCCAGTATTTACACAGTATTAAGCAAGTGTGTAAATCCAGTCAGAGAGCAACCAAGGTCGACACCGCTCCCTGTTTTCGGCTTCCTCTTTGGTTAGGAGGGAGGATGCTCAGAAAGCTGGGAAAGCAGGAGGTTTGAGGGGTTTTCCTTTGGGGTGTGCTATCAGATAACAAGGTTGTTTGTAACGTGTTTCAACTTGCTAAATATGGTGGAATAGGGCCCTTTGCTCCCAAATTTATTAGTGAGAGAGAGGAAACAAATGACTACTTAAACTACACCAGAGCTGTTACCATTTCTTCAGAAGAATTCATAAGATTTGATGAAAATGGAAGCATCCCTTTCTATGGTCTGACTTTAGGGTACTTGGCCAGCATCAAGGAGAAAACCTAACGCAGCAGATAAATAATTGCTGCCACATCATCTAAGCACATCATTATCACTGCTGGATGAGATGAAAGGTATTTACAAGTGAGAGTCTGCCAGGAGAACACAGTCAGCTCAGGCTTGATCCAGCTCCAGCTGTAATCAATAGGAGCCTTCAACTCAACTGAAGCTTAAAAGAACAAACTAACTTCTTGAAATGTATTACACTTTGCATTTTGCTAAATGAAAGCTGGAGCTCATCACAAGTGAGGCACAGAGGGATCCCGGGCCCAACAGAGCCCCTTGGTTTACTCCACACAATGTCTGATGCTCTTCAGAATTACACTTTCCACTCTGATTCAAGCCCCCATTTTTCTTTCTTCCCTTAAATCCCCAACTTTGACTTGCCTTCTGTTTTTCTTTCCCTATTCCTCTGCATTCTGCCCTTCTAAGTTTTCAAGGTGGAGAATGTGCCTTTGTTTGTGAAGAGCAAAGTGAGTTTATGGCACCCTATTCATTATATTTATGAATCATATCTAACTGGATTTTTCCCATAGCCCAAAGGTGGCTGTTTGCCCAAAGGCAACGCTCTCAGTGCCTGTATTTTCTATTTATAAGGTGTATTTTAGTTTACATCAGGAGCTGAGGGAAAAGACTTCTGCTTGATATCACTTCTGCCAAACGAAACCCACAGAGAAGCTGTGGCCAGAGGAACTCTGTACAAAAGTTGTCCGGGCTCTGTAATTTCGTTCACGTGGGTGCATGGTAGTATACATGAGCTGCCAATAAAAACATAGCTAAAATAGATACAGCCCTGTGCAAGTCTCGAGACGATCTTCAAATGTACAGAACACAGGTAAGGCAGCACTGAGAGAGAAACATAGGTTGGCAAAACACGCTCTGGTGAGAAAATCAGCTTTGCAAGGTGATCATGGAAGGAGGAGAGGCTCCTCTGGCAATCCCTTCTACTCCTGAAATGCCTGAAAGAGCACTTTACAACCTAAGGAAAGAAAATTGCTGTTTTTGAAACTGTTTGTGGTTGTGACAAAGTGCGAGCGCTCCGCAGAGCATGATGATGATGGTACGTAGGCAATGGAGCCAAGGACATGGAGGCATTAACCATTTCAGCCCTCAGAGGGGTGACTGCTATTAGCCATTGCTAGATGTTTGGCAGGCTGGACGTGAGGAAGAAATTTGCTACATTGAGGATGGTGAAACACTGGCACAGGTTGCCCAGAGAGGTGGTGGAGGTCCCAGGCCAGGCTGGATGTGGTTCGGGGCAACCACAATCTGAAGGGGGCCTATAGGGATGCTGGGGAGGGACTCTTCATTAGGGACTGTAGTGACAGGACAAGGGATAACGGGTTCAAACTTAAACAGGGGAAGTTTAGATTGGATATAATGAGGAAATTCTTTCCTGTTAGGGTGGTGAGGCACTGGAATGGGTTGCCCAGGGAGGTTGTGAATGCTCCATCCCTGGCGGTGTTCAAGGCCAGGTTGGACGAGGCCTTGGGTGCTATGGTTTAGTGTGAAGTGGCCCTGCCCAGGCAGGGGGGTTGGAACTGGATGATCTTAAGGTCCTTTCCAACCCTAACTATTCTGTGATTCTATAACCTGATCTAGTTGAAGGTGTCCCTGCTCGTTGCAGGGGGTTGGCCTAAGTGAGCTTTGAAGGTCCCTTCCAAACCAAACTGTTCTATGATTCTGTAAGTCTTTTGGCTCTGGGTCACTGGCAGGCACTGAAAAGCACCAGCAGCACGGAGCCTATTGTGCAGGTAGAAGGAGATCTACTGCAGGACACCTGTTAGTACAGATGCCCATACAGACCAGGCTTTGTGCCTCCAGAGACCTGCAGGAATAAATAGGAATTAGCTTTGTAGCTAATCTGGGGAAGGAAACGAACGGACCCTAATGGGTTCACTGGACAAGTTGTTTAATGCTGTTGTTTGAGATGTTTCTCTTACTCCTGGATCCAGGAAGAAAGAAGAGTGGGAAGTGTTAGCCATCCTTCCTGGAAAGGCAGCATTGAGGCACTTCCTTCCCTTCGTCTTTTCTTCAGGTGTTTTGCTTGGTTTTCAGTCTATTCCATTCCCTCTTTAAAAGGCCCAAGGTCCCAGGTTTTGATCTTCTTGCAAATTGAGTGTATGAGCTAATTGCCAAGGATTTGTAGCCTGTCTCATCCTGGCATTCCTGAGGGATGCCCAGAACATGATCAGCACATTGCTCAGCACAACTCTCTAAGTAGACAGTCATAAATGTTTGATTAAAATCTACTTTAGCCTTTCCATGACCACTGCAGAGGTTAACTGATGAGCACGAGCCACAGGGGAGCATGAGGGCCTCATGTGCTGCTGAATACAGGCCAATATTGGTTGGTCAGAATAAAGTTTGCTCATAAATTCTTGCAGGATGGGAGAAGAGATTTCTCAATTTAGAACTTCCATCAAAGCTATTGGAAAAAGCTGTCAATCACACTCAAGGTTTTCATAGATGTCTTGTAGCCTCAAATGCCTTCCAGATGGATTTAATTCCAGTATGTCTGATTGTCCATTTGGCTTTGCAGCTGTGCAGTACAAGGGAAAAGTCCATGCCATGCCCATGCATCTGCTGGGTGGCAAAATAAATGACTTTTCCTTGTGGAAGTGCTATCTTCTAATAACTGCTGAGGCAAGAGATGAACTGACAGAGGATGACTCCAGAGGAGACTAATTGTATCCAAGTAATTAATGCCAAGAGCAAAGAATAGAATTAAAAGGAAAAGCAAGGAGATAAGTATTAATAAGATGCTCTGTTTATAGTGGAGGAAAAGTAAACATCTACAAGCATGTTACCAATAGGATTAGGGGAAGAACTGCTCAAAACTCTGAGGCTAAAGTGTTTTAAAGTAAGGTGTTTTGGTAATTTTACCACTTCTGTTATTATTTATGCTACTATAGTTTGTGTTACCTCGAATAACCCAAACTATTGCAACATTAAGACTTCTCCCAGGCTAATCAACTTCACATTTATTGTGTAAGCTTCAGACATCTAACATAGTAATTGTATTTCTCTGTGCCGTTGGCCTACAGAAGGTCATGGATAAGGACTCCGCTGTTGTGCTGATAGGCAAACTCTGAACTCAAAGACAGGGCCACTTGCAAGCAACCACAGTGTCAGAATAGAGGATTTCAAAGGAGAGCAAGAACCAGTCTGGCAGGTGATGATGTTTGTGGCCTGTAAAGATCTTTATAAGCAAAATAGAAGATTTCCACACAGGGACTACTGAAGAGGAGGGCAAGATTTTTAACATACTCTAAATGTGAAGGCTTTAGTAGCTTGAAAACTTTCATATATAGCACCTAACCAACTCCATCGACTTAGAGGCTGGTTGTAATTCATCATGCTACCAATAGATACGCAAAAAACTGGTGGAAGACCAATGACAAGATTGGTTTCCAGCAGTTAGCTGAACATCCTCTGTACCTGGATCTGCATCTAAACTTATCTAGGATCTAAGAGACTCTTAGTATGCTTTGGAGAATTCATGGACTGGCAAAAAGATCACTGTGGAAGAAAAGAAATAGCAAGATAGGATCTTCTGAACTGATTTCAAGGTTTCAGAGAAACAAAAACTAAGTCATGAAAGTTCTTGTATTCTGTTATTTTCCGAAGGACTGGGAAGTGTTCAGTGTGTTTTAGGATCAAGTCCAGATTATTTTTAAGGAGTTAGGTCTCATTTTCAATGAAAGGAAAATAAAAAGGAAGCAAAGCATAACAGATAAGTAAGGGCTGAGTACATATTAAACCCAGAAATCTTTTCAAAGCAAAGAACAATGATCTCTTATCTCCAGAACGTTCAGTAAATGGGTTAATTCTGCATATTGACCTCAAACTCTTGGGCTTGATTTATTAGGACTCTTATTTGTGCAGTAATTTTTATTTGTCCCACAAGGCTTCATACTCATTACATGTACATGTGCTCACCCAAAATGTCCAGTAGTAGAGAGCAAAGCCTCTCGAGCCAGAAAATGAGTCTGAGAAGTTCATGGAAAGAACTGTGTGAACACACAGCTACGTGTCATGCTGTCCCAAACCACTCATGTCCACTGCATCATTCTGCTCCTCAGGATGAAGAAAATATACCTGATTTTCAGATCCTAACAATTCACTTTCTAGAAGGGATAAGCTTTTACAGAGGGGATGCAGAGGAGATGATTATTTCAGTCAAGCCAGGCATCACTTCCCACAGAAGTAGCATGAAGTATCTGGTTAGTAAAAGCAACAGTGTTTTTCCATCTGGCACTGTGCACTGCTCACAATCCTGCTCAGAGTCACCATAAATCATAAAGTATCTCATTTCCTAAAGAAGCAGCTTTATTTCATTAGCATTTTGAAACTCACGTTGCAATGCTGCTAATTGTATAGTAATTTCTCCAGGAGCACAGTGTGAATTGCTGTTTTCAGTCACTTTTTGGCACTTGCTGCCAGTTGAAGTAAAGAGGAGGAGAGAATAAAGAATGAAGCAGATACAGAAATGACGTGAAAAGTATCTAAAAGGGACAGTGCTATTAGATGTGAGACCAGATGGATACTCAGCAGAATAGGCTGCAAACTCACTCCCAGCAATGCAACTGCAAGCTGAGTAAACAGCACCATTCCTTCAGATCAAGGCTACTCCCTCCTATACTTCCGAGCATTTCCTACCCACCCGTGAGTAGGATTAGTCTGTGCTTGGCATTACAGGCTTGCTCTGGCAAGTATTTTAGTGAGGCTCTTTAAAATCCGTAGCAACAAGGTGAAGGATCAGTTCATTCCTATTCAGGACAGCGTGCAGGAATTGTGTAAATTTAGGTGCGTGCAAAGATGTCAGTGGAATTGCTGGGATCCATATGTGCTCTAAATGCTGGAACACAACTAAGTGTGTCTTAATATGATACTTCAAAGTATAAACAGTGGTTTTGCTTATTAAAATCAGTCTTGATATACTTCCAGTACTTTAAGAGGTTTGGTGGGCATTAGGTATGAATAAATCCTTGCATTTATTCAGAGCTTTGTGTGTTGAGTAGCAAAGACACCAACCAGTGAAACTGTATGTTCTCCTGTTTTGTCCTGGCTTGTGGATACACATTGATATTCCCTTTTGTTGTTTTTTTCCCAAACTGAAACTGAGATTCCCTTGTAGCAAGAGTTGGGTCATGGGAAGCTGGGAATGACATTCAGCTTCTCCCTAGTTTGCTCCCCCTGAACATGTTTGTGTTCAAACCTAGAGCTGCCCCAGGACTGTGTTCCTTTCACTTATGGAAAGCACTTCCTCACCTTCATCTTTAGTAAGAAAACAAACCCATTTTCCCCACAAATACAGCAGTTTTATACAATTTTCTGTTCTGAAAAGTACACTAAGAAGTAGTCTTGGCAGTAGGTAAAAACCCCAAATGGGTATTTATAGTATTAATATAAATTTAATATAATATCAATATAATCTTGTTGAAGAAAATCAAGAGGGAAAGCAAGCCAAATGGAAGTACAAGCCTGGGAGGTTTTCTCAGGTGAGCTTTTTCACTGCATCTGTGCATACAGTGCCTTGCAGAAGGAAGCTTTCCCCAGTGACTGACAGCCTCTCTGTGCTGCAGCCAGATGAAAGAATAAGTAAGTCTAAATAGTTTGATAGGTAAAATTGAGGGACTGATGCAGACCAGCTAGAGTTATAATGAAAAATGAAGGGGGAAAAATAATCTGTATCTTTAGCACATCTCACTTGTCTGACTTTATCAATCCAGGGTGAACTGAGAGGAAATATTCTGACTGGATACATGGAAAAACCTCTTTCACCATTAGTGCAGCCAAGAAGTGGAACAGGCTGCCCAGAAAGGTTGTGCCCTCTCCATCCACAGTGGTTTTCAAGCCCTGACTTGATAAACCTCCTGGTCCAAAGGTCTGATGACCTCTAAGCTCAGAGCTGACCCTGCTTTGAGCAGAACATTGGACTAGAGACCTCCTGAGCTGCCTTCTCACCTGAATCATTCTATGATGTTGTAAATACACTCGAAGCTATTAACCAGGATGGGGAACTACCTTTCTACCCTCTGGCTTTTCAGATAGTGTTCTTCAGGCAGTAGTTGAGTAAAGTGAGGTTTCTGATTAGAACATTTATGGAGGCTGAGTCACAAGAGGTTTTTTTTTATGCAACCTAAGCACCAAAGTAAATAAATGCAGGACAGATGTGAACTGAGAGGGGAAAAAAAACCCTGTAAAGAAGCCATTTGGTCATCCCTGGGCTAAGTTGTGAAATTAGTGCTAAGAATAGTTAACAATGGCACATAAGCATTTAATTTCTCAAATTAAGGACAAATGATAGGAATGGAAAAACCTGCATATTATCATCCCAGTTTTTAAGGGCTGTTGTCTACCCAGCCCATCCCAACCACATCCCAGCGGAACAGTAATGCTGTCTTGAATCTGAACTTGTGTGACAGAGACAGTGCTGGAACTTCATGCCATAAAGCTGGAGTGCGTGTGAGCTGGGGCATTGCGTGAGCTTCTGCGGTGCTCTGCAGCGATGGCCTCCGGTTGATCCAGGCAGATCCCACGGCTGTCCCGCTTGGAATGTTACAGCCAAATTAAAACAACGTTTTTGTGTCGCCTTTTTTTCCTGGTTTTCATATTTTTAGACACTCAGAATCATTCTTTCTGGCTGAACCCCCCAAACGGCCATTCAGTCAGTGCAAATCCCAACTGGTCCCTTTGGTCTCTTTAATACTTTGCTTTCAGCCTACTGATCATAGCTGTTGGAGGAGTGTGACTCCACCCTGAGGACAAGGCGCTGTGAAATGGCTCCTTAGCCCCTGTTTGGTCACAGATGAGGCATGTGTATGGAGCCCCCGGGGCTCCCACAGCATCCACGAGCCAGAATTTGCTGAGGCCAGTTTTTGGCGAGGTTGGACATGAGAGATACTAAAACAAAGAAGTAAATGCAAAGAATGCTATAAGCTGCTGCTGCTGCTTTTGTCGCAAATACAGCGCTAAACACAGCAGTAGTGTTGTGGAAAGCATGTGCTTGTTAAAGTATGGAAACCCATGCACCACTGAGCTGTTCAGAGCAGGACAGATTTCCTTCTCCAGGCACATGTTTTCCAGAATGGAGCCTAAGTCAGGACCCTGAAAGCTGTTGTAGCACAAAAGGATGTCAGTGAATTGCAGTAGTGCATGCTCTTCATAGGATCATAGAATAGTTAGGGTTGGAAAGGACCTTAAGGTCATCCAGTTCCAACCCCCCTGCCATGGGCAGGGACACCTCCCACTAAACCATGTCACCCAAGGCTCTGTCCAACCTGGCCTTGAACACTTACAATAACAAACTGTGATTCCTATGATGAAAATGTTCTGATATTAAGACCTGGTTTCTTTTCCATATAGCAGTTGAGGGCTGACAATCAGATCAGATCGTTTGTACATCACTTTGTCAGAATTAAACTTCTGCCTGAAATTTCCCAATGGTTTTAACTTTCAATGGAACTTTAGTGGTTTGTGCTCTCTAAAACCAGCCTCAACCTTCTGCAGCCTGCAGAGCGGGGAATGGTTCCACTGCAGTACTGAACATCTGATGTCCACTAGATGGATTAATGAAAGCTTTGGGGAATTTATGCTCAATCACAGGTTGTAGCAGTCACCACATGCAGAAAGATAAAAATGGAACTCAATATGCTTTGTCAAATCAGGCAGCATGTGATACCTCGGAAGGGTACAGATATTGCCAGTCCACTTTCTTACAATTACCCTCATCATGAAATCATAGAATGGTTTGGGTTGGAAAGGACCTTAAGATCATCCAGTTCCAACTCCCTGCCATGGGCAAGGACATCTTCCACTAGACTGTGTCACCCAAGGCTCTGTCCAGCATGGCCTTGAACGCTGCCAGAGATTGAGCATTCACAGCTTCTCTGGGCAGCCTGTACCAGTGCCTCAGCACCCTTACAGTAAAGAACTTCTTCCTTATATCGAAGCTGAACTTCCCGTTTCAGTTTGAACCTCTTGTCCTATCACTACAGTCCCTGATGAAGAATCGCTCTCCAACATCCTGACATTACTTCATAATTAAAGATTGCCCTAAACATATCAATCAGGTTTTCTATTCGAAGTTGCTGCTCTTTAACTTCTGGTCTCACTGTATAAAATGTCTAGACTTCTGTTTAATAAGGTTCTTAGCTTGTTGGCTTCGCTGATACCTTCTAGCAGTGAGTTCAGGAAGCACTCCCTTTCCTGGGGTTCTCTGTACCTTTCAGCATCATAAATGAAGCTTTGAATTGTGTTTCAAAGTGGGAAACAGCAGCTGCAAACCTGCTTTCTCCAACCCTTCCATTATTTCAGTGTGGTTTTGCCACACATCTTTCCCCTTGGTTGTTAAATCTCTCCTCACCCGCCCACTGTTGCTTCCTCCTGCTGTGAGCTGCTCCTCCTTTACAATATCCCCCTTGAAAGAGGCTGAGCAGGCTGCAAACAGCCCCACTCCCGAGCTGTTTCCCAGGTAAGAAAGCCCAGCAAAGTGAAGTGTTTGTGCAGGAGGAAGAGCCGCTCGCAGGCTCCGGCTGCTCCTGCTCCGCTTGCTGGGGAATCCCCCAGGAAGCTTTTGGAGGGTGGAGAAAGCGGAGACAAGATCAGGACTAGAGCTCTAAAGCTGTGCTTAGGGGAAGAGGCTGAGGGTGTTCGAGGGTGTTGCTGGGTGGATCTCCTTGGCTAGTGTCTGGGTTTGGCTTTATTACATGGCTGTGCTTTCAATTTATTTCAAAGGTGCCTGGAGCCTTATAAATCTGCATACATAGTAAGGCAGAGATTCTGTTCATGGTGGATGCTGAAATCTGAGTGTAATCATAATGGAGAGAAGGTTTTGATTTAAATACATAATGAGGCAGCCTTTTCATAAAAATATCTTCTAGAAATGGGGATTTTTCTGTTTTTTAGCCACACAGAACCACAGTTTCTGGTAGAGGAATACTCTAACTTGAAACACACACAGTAACAAAAGCAGCCCCATCCTCAAAATCATCATTTTCCACATGCCTAATAAGAGATTAAAACTCATGAATATATTTTCTGGATTGTTTAAATAATGGTCAAACAGTGTTTTTGATGGGAAAAAGGGGTGGTTTTCTTCTGCACCCACTTTCTGAAGTGCACAGACCGTATCAGGATGGTTATAATTCTCCCCATCATGAGGCTCTCACACTTCTAACACCAGCAGCCCAAGAGGTGCTCAACCAGTGCAGTGGTGTTGACTTGACTTCCCCTGGAGACATTCAAGGCTGAATGTGGTTCTGGGCAATCTGATCTAGTTGAAGATGGCCTTGCTCATTGCAGGGAGGTTGGACCAGATGAGCTCTGAAGGTGCATCCAACCCAAACCATTCTATGATCCTATGATTTTTATCTGCTTATATAGTACCTTCTGCACTAGGTAAAAAGTACTGAGCCTAAAACTTTGGCAATATCTTAGGGTCTTGCAACCACCTTTAACTTCTTTTCTACTCAAGGAGCAAGCTGGAAGATGGACCCAGCTGGAAGAAGGGTCTGTCTTGATCCTTTATATTAAGCCAGATAAGATTGAAGAAGATCTAGATGGCAGAGTAAATACAAGCAGGATGACTTCAGATAAAAATGAGCTTTTATATTACCCCTGGGAATGACATTTGGATTCTGCACACTTTTCTGATCCCTCTCCAACAACTTTTGGGAGATATGAAGTAAGGAAGATATCTTCACAGCCTACAAGGGCAGATATGTGGGTGTTCCACAGCATTGCTTCTTTCTGATGTGACCATGCACTGACCACAACACTGCCCATTGAAATATTACTGCTTTTAACTAGCCCTAAGCATGACAGGCAGTACATTGTCTTATCTGGTTCACCTTTATCATCTAAAAGTTAAGTGGAGAACTTGTTCCTGATAAGAAAGTCTCTTGAGAACAAATTAACCCACTAAGAAAGTGCTTTAAATACAAGATATAAAAGTACAAGTAAGACGTGGTAATGCAGGTGCAAAGCAAAATGGCTTCAAATTTGATGTAGAATTCAGTAAGTATTTTTTAAGGCACTCAGTAATATCTATTTCTTGAAACGATGCTGTCTTTATCAACTTAGGTGAACCTGTTCCCAATCCTGAACTGTATTTGTTGCTTCTAAATGTGTATTTGATCCATCTCTTTTCTAGTGCAGCCCAGGTACCCCAAAATCTCCATGGAGTACATCTAGACAAGAAAGAGATTGCTTTTTCCATCTTTCTGATCAAGATAGTTTTACCAGCGAGGGCAAAAGGCAGCTAAAATCACAGCTAAATCTCTGCTCACTTTGCCATGGTTTATTCCTTTCCTCTGTGCCAGTCCCTTATTAAATGTTAGCTTATTTGCAGCCTCTTTAAAACCATACAGAAAATTATTACACCTCAAAAATCCTTGCATTTTCCAATCCTAGCTACTTCTGTTAGAACAGGCAGCTGTTACAGTAGTGATGTTGACGCTAAGAGGTATGCCATAATTGATATCACTGTTTCTCTGGCATTACGGTATATTTTCATCCCGTAATTTGTCTTATTTCCCCCACCCTGGATTTCTTTAACTCTGGTGAATTTTAAGTATTGAACCCCAACCTTCAGTCTTTGTACAAACGCCACTTTTACACAGCGATCTGACTCAAAGTTCTTCTGGTGCAAGCTACAGCTGAGAGTGGAATTTAGGTGTCAGTAGTCTCTAAATAGATGAGATTATTTACTCAGAGGCCAGCAGAAGGCCAGTTCTTTATAAACACCACTTTTTTTGGCAGTAAAAATTCATGGGTAGACAGTGACAGATTACTTTGAAACCTCAGGCTGAAGATTTTACTGGTGTTGATGGACAAAAACCATTCCTGAAGCCATTCAGGCTGGAACCTTTCAAATCACTGCATGGGCTGACTGCACACGTTATGAGCAGTTACCTGTTAACAGAAATCCCATCCATGCAGGCATATGGGGATAAAAATCCTTGAACAAGTTCTGTTTGTACTCAGGAAACCACATAGAACATCCACTCAGGCATGGACTGAACACGCTCAAGTGCAACGTCAGATTTGCTTTATCATGTCATCCTGGGTCATGACTAGACTAGAAGTGTCCTTCAGATTCAATCCAGCTTGTGAAGGAAAGCTCAGCCATGTCTTCTCCCTTTGAGAACCCATTTAAATAGGCTTAAAAGATACTGAGATATGTCCACTCAAAGGCATGATTTCTTTAATCAGGAGTTAATAAAGACAGATTCAAAGCTTCCCAAAGAAACATCTCTACCCAGGATATAGATACACCTTCATACGCTGGATCCTTTATCATTCCGTTTATGAATTTTACTTGTGGATAGACATTTAGTCATCACCTTGACCAAGCATGTACTATTTTGCCCACCCTCTGAAAACTTGTGTTTTGACATTAAGAAGTGAAAATAAGAAAGCTGAGCAATAAAAACCCCAAAGCCTCCAAAATCCCAACCAACTCCCCCCCCCCCAAACCAATGAAATGAAACCCCACCACCTAACTGCAGAATAGTTCTGGGTCATTTTTCAGGCAGAAGTTACTTATTTCAAGTATTTGATAACAGCAACAGATAAGTGTCTAGTGAATATCTAGTTCTAAAAATGTTGAATTATGTGACTGGGACACCTTATGCCAGAAAATGTCTAATTCCTTTGTGGGCATGAAGAACCTTTTCTTAGCACTGTAGCTTATAAAGGTGCGTGTCACACATGTTGTTTGTTTAGTAACTTTTTCAGCTTCAAAGCTACAGGTTTTACCATATAATTACACATAACAAAGATGAGATTTCTCCTCTATACTTACAACAGGACCAACTTTTAACATGATTTCAGATCAACAAATAAAACACAAATGTGAATGAGCATAAAAGGTATTTACAGTAACTACATGTATGCTGAGCTACATGTAATTGCCAAACTCTCTTGTATTTTTAGTAAAGTTAAAATGTCAGTGAAAGAAGGTTCAAACAGGATTCTTCTGCATTTAATATGTTCATTCAGATTATGTTTTGCTGAATATTGAATTATGATAAATAGCTTTCTCTCCAAAACTAATGCTGCCTGGTTGCTACAAAACCCAAAATGTAGTACTTTAAAGGTGAAAACAGATAGAATCTTTGTGAAATTTCATGCTTTTTACCCATGACCTATATGTGGCTGATTACCTATTCAATATATTCTTGTCATATACAGAGAGAAGAGGTCTTAAGAGCCAAGTTCAGATATTTCAAGCAGGTGGACAGAAGCAGTTGAACTTTGGCAGGTATGTGGTGAACTTCTCTTTGATAAGAACCCTTCAGCTGAAAGGATGCTTAAATCTTGTCTGAATTATTACAGAACATGCATTAATGGTGATAGCCCAGAAAAAAATAGCTTAAAAAGCATCACAGAGGGAAGATGGGAGTAAGTTTTCTGTAAGTATAATGAAAGGAGACAGCCAAACTCAACTTGTATGAAACCAAGCTTAAAAACAGGTAATGGTGGACACTGGTTCACTTGGCTATAGTGCAGGAGATACTCTTCCTTAGTAAAGGATATGAAAGAAACATAAACATCTCACTAAGTGCTATGTGCTACACTGAAGAATCAAACAGACCACTTCTGTATTTGTGGGAAGCTTTGTTCTGCCTGTAGGACTATTTTGGCACAGACAGAAAGGCGAGGAGAAACAGTAGCTATCATCTTCCTTAGAAAGAAATGAAGAAAATCGCTTGGAAAGAGAATAAAATGAGGAAAATAACAGTTTTAAACTTCAGCTCTTGAACCAGTTTTCTAGTTGCTAAATTAGTGCCCTATCAGTAAAAATGCTCAAGAGATGTCTTGGAGCTTGAAAAACTGTGTGTCTGTAATGCTGAGATCCCTCAGAAATGTTCTAGGGTTAGAAAAGGTGACTCGGTAACCCAAACTTCAAAAATGAAAGTAAAACACAGGTAAGAGCTTGTTCATTTTGTATTAAATAATCTGAATCAGGTTTGAAAACAGAGCAAAAAGGGTTGGATGAGAGGAAATTACCCTGGGCAAACAACTGGAGAAAGGAGGAACACCCAACCTTCTTCAGCAGGCTCAAGAACTATACGTAATGCAGTGGCAGCCCAGGATGAAATAACTGCAGACCAGCTCAAAGCAAACACATTGAGAACATTGCTGCAGTTCTTTCATGGAAGTATAGAAGAAAGAATCTATCCACAAAATGGCAATTGTATCACTATAAAATTATCCAAGGAAGGTGCTAAAAGAGGCTGCCAGGGTGCTCTCACTCTGCTGTTATTGCTAGGGAAAGCTTGGTATCAGTGCAATGCTGTTAACCACAATTCATTGACAGCAGGTATTGAAACAGGGAACTGAAGCCAGCTCGTGCTCCCACAAGTCAAGTTTTAAGCTCTTTGATGGTATAGAATGCAACAGATGACAGCTATAGCTCCTTGTAGGGTTTGCTGACTTCTAGGATGCTTATGTCAGTGTTTGCAACAGAGACAGGGAATTCCATGAAGGGAGATATAAATACTCTGTGCCTTTTAATTGGGGTGCTAAGTATACTGGGATGCCCAGTCAGGATCAAGACATAAGCACATTCTTCTCCTTTGCTATCTGGTGTTATTCCTGACTGCATCATGAAAAAGACCTCCAGCTTAGGGAGTGAGATTCTGAAGGAGGACAGATGGCTGAAGGTTTGGACTTTCTTCAGGCCTACTGAATGCATTTGCTATGTCCTGCCTGTCAAAACATTAGCCTCATCAGAGCTACTAAGCAAACAGGCTTTTCACAATCAACAAATCAAACCCCAAAGCGTGACAGTCAATGGGGCTACTGCACAATCCCATTTGTCTTGAAGAAGAAGCCATGAGAGCTGCTAATGAGTTTACTTAAACTTCAAGTCTAGATTAGGCTTGCCTGGATAATCACAGTTCAGGAAGCTGAGGTAAACAACTTTCAGAAGCTTGCCTCAATCTCGGTGTGGTTAGCATATGGTATGAATCTTGAGCTGCAACGTCCTGAGCATACTCCTGCAGGGGTCAGGATAATGGAAAAGGAGTAAGGAACTCAAGGAAGTAAAGCAGCTGCTAGTATTTATGCTCGTGATGGATGTTCACAGTAAAATGGTCAGACAAGAACAGAGAAGATCTATCCAAGGTCTTGACATGACACTCACAGCTGTGCAAATAGCACAGATGGGGAGATGATTCAGAGTGGCCAAAGTTTTTTAAATGCCCCAAAACAGGCCCTAAGGCCCTCAAAACAAGATGAGTTTTTGTGACCTCCCTTCAGGTCCCTCAAGACTATTAAAGAGATGCTCCAGAAAGGGCTCTTTGCAGCAAAAGGCAGCAGTTTCACACATTAACAGCTTGAACAATTGGTTCAGGATGGGCTGATGAAAAATGATCTCTGCAGGATGCACCCAAATGTATGAGGAATTAATTGGCTTCTATGAACACTCAGTACCAAGAGCTGTGAACTGTCAGTTTGTAGCCTTCTGTGGTGGATTCTCTTAGACCTGCAAAATTCCTATGGCTTTTCCCAGTAATTACTATTCAAAGGGCATGGTCAGTCTCTTAACGTGGCTACTGCTGGCCACAAGTATTCTCCACTTGAAGTACTGGAGCAAACATACGTACCTATGAACTGTGCCCAAGTAAGCACCTTGGTGAATTAACGGAGTCCTAAACCAGATAACTAGAGCTTATTTTTCCTACCAAAGCCTCACTCCCCACCCTATCCTCAAACTCAGCAGGTCTCGTGTTGTTGGGAATAACACCTCTGGAACTAAACTTGTCACAACTCAGGCTCTTTTAAAAGTAGCCCTGAAAGCGTTTTCTAAAGTACTCCTTAAATACAAGAAGGGGGAAAACTTGGTGCAATATGAAATATGAAAGGCTCTCCAAAATGTTTCCTGTAAGAAACAGGTGTATTTTGGATACTGGAAAGGGACTCTTCATCAGGGACCATAGTAATAGGACAAGGGGTGATGGGTTCAAACTGAAACAGGGGAAGTTCAGGTTAGATATAAAGTAGAAGTTCTTCCCTGTGAGGGTGGTGAGGCACTGGAATGGGTTGCCCAGAGAAGTGGTGAATGCTCCATCCCTAGCAGTGTTCAAGGCCAGGTTGGACAGATCCTTGGGTGAAATGGTCTAGTGTGATGTGCCCATGAGAAGGGAGTTGGAGCTGGATGACCTTAGGATCCTTTCCAATGCTAACCATTCTGTGATTTTAGGTTATCTCTACATTAGGAAACAGTGTGGGTTCATAAGAGCACAACAGAAGCTTGTGTGGAGGCTCCACTGTCCCAGCACCTACATTTCTGGGAGTCTCTCTAGTCTGGTCCCGGAGCCTGAAGGCTTGTTAATGCTTGCGTGTATTAGCATCCCTCCTGCAGTGCAGTTCCCCCTCTGGAGGGGATCTGGTTTGCATGTGCCAAGACCTCTCAGTGAGGCCATGCACTTCAGAAGCACAGTCTGCACGCAGCCAAGACATCAGTGGTGAGCACCCTGCTTCAGGCATACCAGGTTCTCCAGCCTGAACCCGAGGCAGCTCTGCAGAGAGCCAGGCTGAGTGCACCTGCACTTACCCAGTTCTTATGTCCTTTATCTGCTAGCTGCACATCCCTAACATATACACATAATAGAAAGGGTTTTCTGTATGGAAAACAAAACACGAATTGCTCAGCCTTGCGTCTCCCTCCTTAAAAAAAGGGATCTAGAGATGCAGATTTTAGGCTTATTCGACTTATTTTCACTAAGTTAACAATGTTAACTTACTCACACGAAGTTGACTTCTTTAAAGTAAGTTAACTTCTTAAGGTAAAAGCCTAGATAAGTTGCTTGGAAAGTACTGGAAAGCTTAAAAAAGACCTACCAATGAAGAGACCCCTGAAATGATTTTGAGGGGACAAATAACCATAGCATAGAAAACAAGTTCATTCCTTTCCTCCCCCAACAGAGAAGGAAAAAAGCAGGCAACATCCACCAAGTCTAGGCAGAACTATCAGGAAAAAAAAATCACTTCTCTCTCTCTCTCTAAGAAATCATTGATATGCTGTATTACCATCTGTCTCCCACCTGTATTTTACAGTCACAGTAGCACAAAGGGGTTATAAAGAGACCGGAGAAATGCAGGTAGCTGGTCCAACTGAGGAGCAAGAATGCTTGCTACTTTGCTTGTAATGCCAGCGTGATAGGAAGGCAAGAAAAGAAAGTTCTTTTCCCTCCTCAAGTTTACAGGTTAGTTGGTACCTTGGCTTGGTCTTATTTTCGTTCAAGTGTCGTTAACATTCTAGGAGTGGTTTCCTGCAGACTGGATTTGACAAAATTGAATTAATTGGGTGATTTTCATTTGACTTCAATAGGAGCAGACTCCAATCACAGAGAGCCTAACAACACACTAGAACTCCAGTTCAACCTTGTATGCAGGCAACAGAGTGCAGCTCTTGGACTTTTTATCAGGCAAAAAAGTGGCTGCAAATATTAGCTAACTCAGTAATTTGCTTAAAACCATTTCTTAGTCTGTTTTTTTGCTCTTCCCAGTGGGAATGATGCTCCCACAATGACAGGTCAGAACATTCGAGTTCCTTCCCTAGTGGTGGCAGTTGCCAGGTGTGGGACTCTAACTTAAGGACCAGTTCAGCAGCCCTTTAGAGGTAAAGGCAAATTGAGAAGTAGCAGTGAATTTGGAACTGACCATGGGGAGAAGGGGGGATTAGTTAAGGTCATAAACTCGGAATTTAAGATACAGTTAAAGTGTTTTAACTTGAAGCTGTGTTTTCAAACTCAGGGCTCTGCACATTTTCTGCATAAGAGATCTTACTCCAGAATAACCTCCCCTCATCTTTTCATCAGTTTGGGGGGTTCCTGGCACTTACTGCTCACATGTGGTATTCCTAAGAATTTCCCAGGAAATCTTGGCTACCCAAACTTCTGCCATCAACACACTTACACAAGAATGTGTTTCTGATCACTGGTAGTTGTAAAACTGATTTATATCGTAGGAAGCTGAAGTAATTTCCATGGAATTGTCTTATGCAAGGCACCGTGCTTTGTGATCAGTCTGCATCTGTGCTATTCACAGAGTCACAGAATGGTTTAGGTTGGAAGGGACCTTAAAGCTCATCCAGTTCCAACCCCTTGCCAGGGACAGGGACACCTTCCACTAGAGCAGGTTGCTCCAAGCCCTATCCAACCTGAATGGGGCTTTCATGTGCTGTGTGGTCTCCAATAAATAACAGCATGTACTGCAGGCAGAAAACTCTCAACACTGATAAGTATCAGAGTTGTCACTTGTTTTCTTCAGGTCAGAAGTTAAGAAGGTATTAAGTATCTTTTGTAACTCCAGCATATGGCCATGTTTTGGTAGATTAAGAAATGCAGAGAATCATGTGCCTCTCTGAATGTTTCTCATTCCCGTCAATAGAAATAGGATCCGGCCACACTGCACCGTGCTTTTCCCAACAGTGGAGCTCAGCACATCACTGAAGCCTCCTAAAGCCCAACAGGAGTAGTGTCATTTATGCATGTTTATTCCAAACCAACATGCATGTGTTTGGCCTACCATACCCTCCCTATCCGATGCTTAAAAAGGGAGTGGACATCTGTATTAAACAGAAGGCCCCTCATGTTCTCCTATGATGTCAGTAATACAGCTCCTCAGAGCATGTTATTGTTTTAACCAGAGGTCTCCACACTTTCACATTGGTTATAAAATACTTAGTGCTGCTGGACTGGAAGGAAAATGTCATACATCTGCAAACAATTAGAAGGAGCTGGACTTCATATTTGATTTACTAAACAATAAAACAAGCTTAAGTGTGACTATATGTGTAAGTTACACTCCCTAGGAGCCTCAAGCAGTTATCATAGCACAGTCTTTTAACTATAATTAAATAAATCCACAGTGGGACCATTGCTGATCAAGATTATCTTTTATAAGATATTTTCAGCAGTGCAAAGCATGAAGATCATGAAGTCGAATGCACTCTTTAAGTGCTCCAAAAGTCTTTTATCCTTCCTTTCAAGCACACTGTCCACTACCCTTTTTCCAGCTGGAATTCATTCAGTACAATGCATTTCAACTTTTAAACATTAATATTCCCAGGCTTTCTGCATTCAGATTGAAATTTTGGCATGAGGAAATTAGTAGCAAAACTCTGATTCAGTCGAGCCCAAGATTTCACCATAGTTTGTGTGTCTGAGGGTTTAAAAGTTCTGGTACTATAACAACAGTGAGTTGTTGTTATGAATTAACCAAAGATTTGTGAATTTGATATAAATATTTAGCTGCAAGTTCAGGAAGCCAGAGCATAGAGTAAAGTAATAGTAATGTATCACCACCAGTCTTCCCAACAAAACAGAAACCTCAACCAGTTGTTGGTATCTGAGTTAACCCTAACTCTTGACCTTTATTTGGAATGTAAGGTATTGGTACTACATGTTGTTAACCTTTCTTATGCCATCCCCAATTTATATACCTAAAGCCATTGAAGAAAAAGTGATGTTCATGTTTGCTAGCATTACTGGCATTTTTTTAGTCAAAGCTGTTGTTACATACTAAAGTTGAAGCATGTATTGCAATTCACCAGTGAAGATGAGTGCCAGCCACCATAACAGCATCACCTGAAGGAGGGAGTGCCAGATCAAACCCAGGTTTCAGATCAAACACGAGTTCCCGGTTCTGCTGCTACTTCACTATGTTAAAGTAAGGAAATAAACCCTATTTGCCATCCTTGGCATTGCTTTTTCCCTTGATAAGCCAAAGTGAATGCTCAGGGTTAAGGGGATCACGGCACTGACCTCCTGCGGTAGGTTCTTGGCTTGACATTCTTGAATTGGAGTGACGGAAATGTTGAACATTAGCAGATAAGCCAGAAATGCAACTCTGAGGCTTTGCCTACAAAAATAACTTTGCCAGCCTCCATGATGATTACTGTGCTTCAGAATGACAGGGAATTTACTTACTAGTGATAAATAACGTTCTGTATACACGAATACCAGGGAGAAAGGAACTACCACTGTATATTATAGCTTGCCCTGATTATAGTCACTCAAGTACTGTTTTATATGATTATACTGCTACAGGCCACAAAGTGGAAAAGATGAACCATGGGGTCACGTTTTGCCCTCTGTTTGCACGGGTATCCCACTAACGTGCCTGAAACCCCAGCTTGTGAGCAAGGGGTAGAATCTATCTTTTGTGAAAGGAAACAAAACAGCGGATGAAGCATTTGTTACTTCAGCAAGTAGAAGAGTAAACTATTTATATAAAATAATAAATGAAACTGCCTTAGTTTACAGTAGTGCTTGTGAGGCTGGGTCCTGAATGCATACAATTAACATTGCTAATACCCTGAGCATTTTGGCACTGTGTGTGGTGTATGTACATGCAGATGAAAGCTCTTCATTGCCATAGTTTCAAAGGCTGGCTCGATTATGACTGGAAGGAAGCTGGCAGGGTCTGCACAGAGCTGCTTCTATAGAGATCAGAAGAGCACAAGCTGTTCAGATGTTTGGTTCCTACTACTTGAGCAATATTCCTCATACATAGTAAAAGCACTCTGTTCTTTTGCATTACAGTCTGCTCTAAGTAAATGCTCACATAGTGGTAATTTTTTGTTCCATTCAGCATTCATTTACTAAAAAATACATAGTTTTGCAAGTCTTTACAAATTGTCTAGAACATGACTTGCTGTGCTGCCTGCTTTAGCCAAAGCACTGCCTCTCCTGGACATAATTAATTCAACCCAAAGTGTTTGACTGGAGTTGCTTACTTGCATTAAGGGGTTATCCTTTTGAGGCTGTACAGAGAACAGAACTAATTCTACTCAATACTGTGAAATAGATGAAACAAACTGCAAGTTCTAGTACCTTGAAATATAACAACATGCATGTATTTTATTTATGCATCTTAAGCATCTACATGTCCAGTTTGATGGCACCACAATACATTCTAGTGAATACAAGAGTTCTAGGCTATCGTTTTCCAGGTATTCCATTTGGTATTACACACACTCCAGTCATCCTGAAAGGAAAACATAGGGCAGCTTGCTTACCTTGGCACACGTTGTGATCACTTTGCTCATACCCAGCTGCACACTGGATTTGATGAGTTGGGTTTGGAGGGGCACGGTGAGGGTCAGCTGGGGTCCGTCGGATGACGTTGTTTCGACCACTAGTGGATTCTGCTGCTGCTTCTTCTCTCTCATTTACAATAATTTGCGCTGTTCTGGGTAGACAGAGGTATCCTCCATAGTGGTTAACACATTTCATCCCACCTTTACATGCATCTGGGACTATTTCACATTCATCAATATCTGTGGTTAGCAACAACACAAGTCATGCTTTTAACAGGCGAACCTTCTGCAAGAGCCATTAACACAAAGAACACAATGAGACATGCAAGCACGCCTCCTTGTCCGAAACAGGGGGGTGCAGTGATAATTTGCAAAGACAGACTTGCCATTGGTATTCTTTAAGGATTATTTACTGTACCTTTGCACCGTTGCCTAACAGGATCCCATTCATAGCCATCTGTGCATTGCTAGAGAGAGAAAAAATAAATATTAGGCTACTTGGGATTCCTTATTTTGGAAAAATAATCAAGCATACTTCAATAAACTCCAGGTTGGACACTAAGGGAAATGCAGTGTTTGCATACCTTGGTAAGCTAGAAAAACAGCTATTGGTACAGCACTGCTGGGCAGGAACAACAAATATATACAGAGAGAGCTTCTATTTTGGGAAGTTCCTGAGATATCATTTGTGGTGAGTAGGTAGGTTTTACTGGGGCTGGGAACAAAGTGGGAAAGCATCACTGCCCCCTTGCCTTCTTTCTATATACTACTTTAAAGCATAATTGGCTGAATTCTGGAATAGATGAACCTTTGGATCCAGCTGAGCAGTATGAAAATGTTATCCAAAAAAAAGCAAGTTTTTCTGAATTTGGTTGGAAAAGACCTTAAGATCATCTAGTTCCAACCCCCCTGCCTTCCAATGGGTGAACAGCTCTAATTCCCAGTTCACCAGAGGGACTACCAGACCCCCGTGCTCCATCCTTTCCCATTAGCACTCCAGCAATGGGGAAGGATCCCATGGCAGCTGGAAATTCATTCACATGCTTTGCAATCACATGACTCCAGGAGCTGCAGTCGAGGAAGAACAATTTATATTGGGAGACATACAATAAACGGTTAGTTTATAACAGGACTTAGAGTTTATAACAGGACTACTTGTATAAATAAGACTTTGCAAAATTCAAACAAGACTATACTCAGTAACTATTCATATCAATGCAGACTAGAGCACTGAGGAAGAATTTTAACTATTCTGCCCTGCAGTTGGGTGGGCATCTTCATTATCCCTCTGCCAAAACCCATTACATTTTCTAGCCGATTTTAATCACAAGTGACATTTAGAAACTGATTAGCTAAGTATCAACATGATACCAGCTACTTTAAATGTGTCTGCTGTATCAATGAATCAACTGAGCCATACTATGTAGGTTCACACTCATCTTGTGCTGCTCAGGATATTGCTTTAATGGTCCTATAGAAAAAAGAATGCAGTCAGCTAATGTAATTAGTCACAGTCAAGCGAGCTAAATCTTGTTGCAGAGGAGCTATACAAGGGATAAATTTGCTCTTCCAATGCCAAGATCCACTTGTTCCATGCACTAGCCTCAAGTTATTTTGAGGAACTTGTTACTAAAGGACACAGACTCAGCAATAGGGTTGAAAATATGTTCTTCTTTTGCAGGTGACACCAGTGATCTGCAGCTTTGGAGGCTTTTACTTCCAAAGGGGTAAGTGCACAGCAAATTGTATCACAATTCTCCATCTCTAATGGGATGACTGCATGCCGAGGTGACAACACTAAAGTTACTGTAGCTATGAGAATGGAAGCCCAAAGGAAAACAGCTAATTCATGCACTTACTGAATTGCCCAATTCCTGCTAATGCACAACAGAAGTACTGTCTATTTAACTGCAAGGAGCCAAATCCATCTATTATTGCAGCTGAAGGGATAGAAAGGGATAAAAAAGGATTTGGCTCTAAATGAATACAATGCACATGTGAGAAACAGTAGCATCCTAAGAGTAAAATGTCCAAAGGCTAAGGTTTTTTTAAGTAGTAGTATATGGTTGGAGTCTGATGATCATTGAAGCACCTAAATGCTAAGACCTCTTTGAAAATGGAGTAGAGGAACCCAAATTATAAGCATGCCAGACATTTCCCATTGGTATTAACAGAACTATGTAGATTTAACAGAAAATGCTACTTAGTTTTGTAAAAAGACCACGTAATAAGTGAGCCAAAGCAGGGGGATGGGATCCCTGTGTTAGGCTGGATTTGCAAAAGGTAATCAAATCTGCAGTTTCCACTTATATATAGGGACTTACAAAATAATCACAGAAGCCTCTGAAGAAAAGTACTCCCAACCTCCAAAACTCTATTGCTTCTAAAGCCCAGTGTTAAAGTGTTTTATGGCTGGCTTCTGGATGCTCACTTGAGGCTTCTTTAAGCCCCATCTTCTACATTGAAGTCCAACTCTGCAATATTGACTTGCTTGAGCCATCCCACTGACTTCAGTGGGATTACTTGTGTAAGACACAATCTCAGCCTTTGGCTGTGGTTCTCTGACTTTCTGCATGTGTGCAGAATTTTCTGCTTGTGTGGCATTGCGCTAATGCCTGTACACATATTCAGAGGTCCACCCATATGAAGCAAGTTGCAGGGATTACAACTGTAAATCAGATGTGAAAGTGTGGGTTTTTCCCCAGCCCAAGCCCGTGTAATTGCCACTCCTTCTACGACATGCATTATGCAAGCTGAAGGCAGAACACAGGCAAATTAGTTCAAAAAAAGCTTTACAAAAAGCCCTTTAAACCTCTTACTCTATCACTTGGTTGCAAGAAAAACCTATTTCCAGTGTCCCTGTGCAAATCTATCAAGCCATGCAGAAGCACTGCTCAAAACCAGCTCAGAAACTAAGTCCTGTGGTCACTGCAGGGCTCGGATGCTTCATTGAGAGCAGCGAGTTCTGAAGCACTTACATTTTGTTAAAAGCAGCTTCAAATATCCGAAAGAAAACACCAAAGAATGTTTGACCTAATTATCTGTCAAATTCCATCCGTTTCAAATTCAGGTCCATAGGGACCTTGTCTTGAGGAAAGTGGATTAAACAAATATTAAAGCCTCATAACGTTCAGTTCATCAAGCTCGGTGCACAGACAAGCTTTCAGAGCAGGCAGCTGTAGCCTCTTTTGCTCTATCCTGTCAACTTCAGCTTTAAAACACCGTTTCGGTGCAGGAACGGCTTATTTTATGGTTAACATCGCAGCCCGAAGAACTTTATATTGCATGCTATACATTGGCAAGGAATTTGGTTTTGCTTAAGGGTCGTTTAGCAAAGAATCCCTGCAAAGCAGCAATTACCTCGAGCTCTATTCAACCTTACCGTGTACGTTATGGTTTCCTCCGTTTCCTGCGAATGCACTGTAATAAGGATGAGAGCAGCCAAGAACATAGCTGTCAACATCGTGAACCCTGCAAAGAAAGACAAGCGAGTGAACGGGGGGTGTTTGTACCGGTCTCACCGCCGGGACCGGCTCCTGCCCGGCCGCTACCTGGCCGAGGCGGCTCAGCTCCGCTCCGCTGTTTCTGCGCTGTCAGCGCACCTTTCGGGTGCCGAAGCCATTCTGGTGTGCAAGCTCGCCCTATGCAGTGAAGGGGGGACCAGGGGAGCCCCGCAGGGCGAGAACCTCGCCGGGCACCTGCTTTGCCCCGCAAACCCGCCCCAGGAACCGGGGCACCGCGGCACGGAGCCACCCCGCGCTGCCCGCTCCTTACCTGCGGCGGGGCCGGCGCGGACGGCGGCGGTCGCTGCTCCCGGCGGCGCGTTACCGTCCGTCCGTCCGTCCGCTGGCTCCGCTGCGGTGCCACCGCCCGCCCGCTCGGTCTCGTCTCTTCTCCCCCCACCCCGCGGGCCTTCAGCTAAATAGAACCGGCCCCGGCTCCTACCGGAGCCCCCGCACGCCCCCTACCGACCCCGCGGCGGGCCCTGCGCTCCGCCGGGCCGGGGAGGGGCGGGCTCGGCACGGCCCTGCGCTGCTGCCCGCCGGGGCGCCCTGAGGCGGGGCAGGTGCGGGACGCGCCGCCATGTTGGGTGCGTGAGGGGAGGGCGGCGGGGCCGGGGCAGGACGTGAGGGGAGCTGTGGGCCTTCGAGGGCTGCGGCTGTTGAGGAGCGCCATGAGGCGGAGGTGGGAAGGAGGGAAGTGGTGCGGTACATGTTGGTTTACCTGCCATAGGCGGCAGTAGGTCGGTAGGAACCTGACTGTGGAGTAGCGTCTGTGGTGTGGTTGCCCCGTTGTGTGGAGCAGCGCTGTGATACCGGAGCACTGAGGTGTGGGGACATGTTGATCTGTGTAAATGAGCTTCGCCATCTCCTTACCTGGGATCTTGATGAAGTGGCTCATGCTGGGCGCTGGGCTTGCTCCTTGGAGCATGTTTTGAAAGCGTGTGTAATAAACGGATACTTTTAATTTAGGCTGAATTGTGGCTTTGCAAGCAGTAGTATGGAGCGTCCATCCAGCTAGGCAAGATACCTGGGGTTAAACAGCAGGATTGATGTGTTCTCCTCTCATTCTGGATCTGGTAAATAAAACCCCAGAGCCCTTCACAGGAGAACACCTGTTTTATTAGACACCATGTTGCTTCAGCAGCCATTACTTTTAAAGGCCGCTTCTGCACGTGAAATACTGTTATTTCCCTACCCAGTGAGAAAGCTGAAGGGAGGATGAAGAGGCATGACAGAGATGTAGAAGCATTCAGAGGTAGCATGGTGCTGGTGAGGAGCAGTGTGCCAGGGAACTCTTTCTACAGAGGGATAAGCTGGATCTTTATTCAGGACCTAAGTTTTGCGTCTGGGGGCACTGTGCCGTTTCAGCGCAGCTCTCTTCCTATGGCTGAACATGAGTTCTTTATTTAAAGAACCCTTTTACCACCGTAATGTTGGCCAAGGAGAGCCTGGAGAGCTTGAGATCTCCTGAGAAAATGTCATATTAGGTTGCAGGCCTCTGGCACTGCTGGCCTAGAGAATGGCTTCCCTATATCACCCCTTAAATTCTTAATGCTAAATTGCATTTGATCTTCCATCTGTAAAGTGTCAGTTCTTTTTTGGAAGGTCACATTAACTTTGTCTCTGAACCAAATTGCTTCTTTTCTTACCTGTTTTAGAAACAGCCACGTTGGTCGTTTCAGAATACATTTAACAGTATGTTGCCTGTCTTTTTTCTTAGGTAGTGATGAGAGAAGACAGTGTTTTTCCTCTCCCACTGCTGTTTCTATGTGTACAGGTAAGTAGGACTCTAAAATGTAGGATTTACAGTCCACACACCTCACTGGTGACTGAACTGTTGGAACAAGCCCAGGGGAGGGCTGCGAGAATGATCAGGGACTGGAGCACCTACTGTAGGCTGAGAAAGTTGGGGCTGTTCAGCCTGGAGAAGAGAAGCTGTGTGGAGACCTCAGAGCAGCTTCCAGTGTCTGAAGGGGGACTATAGGGATGTTGGGGAGGGACTCTTCATTAGGGACTGTAGTGACAGGACAAGGGGTAACTTAAACAGGGGAAGTTTAGATTGGATATAAGGAGGAAGTTCTTTCCTGTTAGGATGGTGAGGCACTGGAATGGGTTGCCCAGGGAGGTTGTGAATGCTCCATCCCTGGCAGTGTTCAAGGCCAGGTTGGACAGAGCCTTGAGTGACATGGTCTAGTGTGAGGTGTCCCTGCCCATGGCAGGGGGGGTTGGATGATTTTAAGGTCCTTTCCAACCCTGACTCTTCTATGATTCTATGAAGTACAGAAGCAACAACATGGTGTGATAGAGAAAATTTAGGTTGCCTACGTTTTTAGGACATTTTTCATGCTGGCCTATGTAACAAGTTACCTTTTGATACCTACTCTCCTGCTCCAAAAAAGGTTCCTTTAAAGCCTGTATGCCATTTTTTGCAGGTACAACTTTGAAATGTTAGATTGTCTCTAAGTTATTGACTTGTATTACTGTAAATCTGTATCTGTGCCCCCTAGTGTATTTTGGAATTTGACTGTTTCATGCTTACAGGAAGCAACACAGACGTTTCTAATAATCTAATGAATACAGATAGTAGCATCCATTACTTAACATGCACTGACAGCAGCACTTGGTGAGTGTTGAATGCATTGCCCTATCTGCCATGCAAAGGGGACTGAATTTAACTTGTTGGAGCATGGATTAAATCAAAATTTGTCTTAATTTGCCACCTAGAGAAACACTGTCTCTGCCACACAACTGCAATGGGTTCTTTTCACTCTAGAAAAGGAAAAGCAGGAAAGAGCAGTAACATCCTTTTGGAGGGTGTATGAAAGCCAGTGAGCATGGATCCTATACTTGGCTTCAGACACACTTGTACATTGGCTGAAGTACCATATTCTGCCAGGGATAGTTCTCAATCCTTTAAATGGAGGTAGTGGACTCGGTTCATGATGTTGTAGCTCAGATATTTCCTACTGAGGCCACTGGAAATTTTACTGATGTAAGATAGCAGGATTTAGACCCTTGGAAACGTTGAGAAGGGTGTGAGGTATGTGAATGAGCTGCTCAGCAGCAGAACAACTTATTTACATACCTGAAATGTCTGAAGATGTCATGTAGGAAGCAGTCAAACCATCCATCCTTTCTTGCTGAACACACAACATGGTGTTGCTGAGGCCAATCCTTTGCAGCAGTCACTGACAGTGCTGTCTGTTGAGGCAGCCCTGCGAGGCTGGCCCCTGATTACTTGCTTTTGGCTCCTTCCACAAATGGTGCACTCTATTCCCTGCTGCTTTAGTGAACTTTCTGTCACATCTCAGTTTTTGCTTTCCTTAAACCCCACAGTTTTCGTACATTCTTTAACTCCAATGTGTTTATGACTTAAATGTTCACATTTTTTCTTCCTTGCAGGGCTTGTTGCCCCCCCCCCCCCCATTGTCCTCAAAAACCCAAGGATAGGTAGGCTGGAGGAAGACTGTGTGTGGTTAAAATGTCACTGCACTCCAACTAATTCTGGCTGCTAGAATTGTCCCTGGGGGCCATAGACAGCTGGACATAATTTAGAGAAGGCTGAGATTGATATTAGAGGCAAGCCCGAAAATGAGGAAAACAAAATTGCAGTTTAATCTCTTCTACTCCCAGATCTGACCCCCTTTTCCTGTTTCAAACAGAGCTCGCAAGAACACAAAATGAAGCACACGGAGAATTTAAGCAACTTGTATTTGTCAGCTTAGGGGACTATCATTGTCAATTTAAGATGATTTCTTTTCCCGAGCATGTCGTATCGAGTAACACTGGAGTTGTCTAAACTAAGAGCTGGAATGGTGGAGATGTTATTTTCCCGTTGGACTCACAGGAACTCTCGAACATAAATTATTTTGATAACATGACAGGCTGCCTCTCTGCCACACTGCCTGCAAATGTCAAAATGTTTTCCACGTTTCGACTTGGAAATGACATAGTGTTGGTGAAGGATAAATTGTGAAGAATTAAGTACCTGACTTTATTGCTGATTAAATATGACAAATGTTGAACTTTTATTTGAGGTAAGATTTTGTGAGTTTATTTACCTTCCAGGGAGGTACCTCGAGCATATTGCATGTGGTGTGAGGTGTTACTGTACTGCAGGCTTCATTTGAAAGAACTGTGTCAGCAGATTACTCTCACCTTTCACAGAAAACTAACAGTGAGAGGTAAAAAATGTGTCATATCAGTTTCTGGTCATAGACATTGAAATTACAAGAAGATAAAATGGACCAAAATGTCAGAAGCAAAGGAGACAGAACATAGTTCCTCCTTCTTAAGCCTCTCCTTAAAATGAAATATATGTTTGTTGTTATTACTTGTTTGCTGCTTTGTATTACCATAGTGTGATACATGGGTGATACAAACACATCGTCAAAGAAAACTCCTGCCCCGTAATTCTTGCAGTTTGGTCAAGAAAAATATACAAAGGTCGGATTAGGAAATTTAGTAGCCTGGAATTTCAGCCTTTATTTCGCTCAGGTTATCTCCTGTACAAGAGCTCTTGTATGAGTTTTGTTGTGCTGAGGCCTTTGGCTAACTTAGGCTAACCTGTGATTTCATTTCTAAACGCTGAGCAATGCTCGGAGGATATTCAAGTCCAATGTTGCTGCCATTTTTAATTGGAACTTTTCCTAAAGAAGCAGCATGTGGTTTGGTTGCAATTTCTCAAGCATGCAGTTTGCTTTGCTGCTGCAGTTTGTAGGGATCTGATCTTACACTCTGTATGTCTGTAAACTCCAGCAGAAATTGGAATGCCCAGAGAATGGGGTGATTGTGTTTGTACCAGTCCTTTGACAGTGGAAACAAATGCGAGTGAGAGCGAGTGAATGAGGAAGGCATCTCCCCAGAGCCTGTCCATCTTCCTCTGTTGTACAGCTATAATAAATCAGTAAATCAGAGGGCTTCAGAAGTGTGAGTTTTATCTGGAAGCAACCTAAGAAGTGAGGATGTAATAGTGTGGGGAGGTAGGAGTCCATTTTACTTTGCATGTGTGGCTCATCACCTCTTGTGTCTTAAGTGGTTAATATTTTTTGTGGCCATAAACCACTCCTGTTTGTACTTGTGTGGTGTTAACTTCAGGCTTCCCGTTGAAAAATGAGAGAACATGGTTTACAAGGGTTTTCTCAGTGTTTCCAAAGGCAAAACTTTGAGGTCCAACTTAACAAAAGTTTACTCACAGTCTCAGAATGTCTGTTTTCATGGATTAACCATACAGGCCAAGATGTTTAAATGTGGTGAGAGTTTCAGGTATGACAAATATGGGCCTTAACTTAAATTGCAGCACTATCGCTGTGAAGGTTTTATTTTGAAAAGCAGTTGTACTTGGAATTTTAGCAGTCTTCCTATCTACAAAAAGCCTGGAGAGGGGCTTTGGACAAGGGCCTGTAGGGACAGGCCAAGGGGAATGGCTTGAACCTGCCAGAGGGGAGACTGAGCTGAGCTCTTAGGCAGAAGCTCTTCCCTGTGAGGGTGCTGAGGCGCTGGCACAGGGTGCCCAGAGAAGCTGTGGCTGCCCCATCCCTGGCAGTGTTCAAGGCCAGGTTGGACACAGGGGCTTGGGGCAAGCTGCTCTAGTGGAAGGGGTCCCTGCCTTTGGCAGGGGCTGGAACTAGATGAGCTTTAAGGTCCCTTCCAACCCAAACCAGTCTGGGATTCTATGATTCTATGATCTCTTGCTTGTATGGGTATTATTAACTCGTTCAGTCGTTTTACTCCATGTAGCAGCTCTATTCCATTGCCCTCTCTACCAGTGATTTTCCTTCTCTTTTTCTCATGTCAGAAAAGAGAAACAGCAGACAGGGAAACATGCATCATTAGAGATATGTGGCTTTTATAACGCCAGAGTCATTGTTCCTTCTTTCCTTTTTTTCTGGAAGACCAGCGTTGCTGCATGCAGGAGTTTAATTCTGTTGCTGTAAGTGGGATTCAGCCAGTTTGGTTAAAATGAGAATTGTCTAGAACCTCTTCACAGGACTGCAACCCATCTGAGGGACAGAAAATCTTCCTGATATTCAGGATAGTACCTGGAACATAGAGCTTGCTTCTGATTCAGCTGTGTCAGTGCAGTTCCTTGCTCTGGCTAAGAGGCAAAATAGGAACGCCAGAATTCAGATCCAGTATTACCCAGAATATGCTAGAGACAGTCTTCATCTCTCATTTTGGCTTCTCGTGAAGCTCTGTGCAAACCATTTAATCTATTTAAGTGTTCACACACCTTGTTAGGCAAGTCCTTCAGTGGTATGCTTTAGTGGTGGTCTTGGCAATCCTGGGGTAATGGTTGGACTTGATGATCTTAAAGGTCTTTTCCAACCTCAGGGATTCTATGATTCTATTTCTTGGTACACTCTCTGTGAAATGAAGAAAATCTCACAGGGAAGTGAAGCGAATACATTCACTTTACGTATCCAGGATTTCCAGGCAGTTCATTGTCTTAGGTACCCAGATCCCTTTCAAAGTCAGTGCGATTTGAATGCTTCTCTGTGAGGCTGACTTCAGGCAGCAGTGATGGGGCCTGTCTTAGGGACCTTGCCATTGACTCAGCTGAAAGTAGAATCAGGCAGAACTTCATCTACTGCAGCATTCATGTTTCAGAGAGGAAAATGAGTGTGGGTAACTAAAAACTGTGTCTTCTCTTTATCTTCCCTCCACACAGGACATCAATTTCCCCTTCCTCTGAGCAGGAGGTGTCTCTTCTTGTCTTACAGTCTTTCCTCTTCTTGTTGTATAGTCTTTTTGTTTCTGAGAAAGGCAAACGTGAGCTGATTGGAATAGGACATAGAACACTCCTGAGTTTCAGAAAGTGCTGAACACCTTCAAAGCAGACATCTGTATTTCAAAACCTGAACCTAATGCTTTCTGCAGAACCTTGGGGACCTAGAATGGAGTGTAGGAGTGTGGTGATCTTTCAGCACAGCAAAAATGAGCCACCTCAGAAAAGCTGCTTTGGAAGAAGACCTCAGAAGAACAGATTTGTAGGGCAGAATTGCTGCACCAGCATCAGTACATAGGTTAAACAGTATTTTGGTCTCATAAGCATCTTCTGAACTCTCTGAGTTTGCTTTTCTTTCCCTTTGAGAAGAAGTTATTAATACCAGAAAAGCAGCAGCATTTCTTATTCCTGTTGTGTGGGGGTGAACTTGGCAAACAACCTGCCCAGTTAACCTGTTCATTGCCGTCCAGAGACACAACGTTTCTGGTGAATATCTTCATGTTAATACCAAAGGGTATATATGTCAGAGCACTTTAATTCCCCAGAATATTAAACTTAGTGCTGGTCTGCATGCTGTCGTACAGAAAGCAGAAGAAAAATAATAGTGGGGTTGTTCCTTTAGATGAGATTAAAGGCGATATCCTCTCACCCCTCTTTGCAGATACATGCTGTAGAAAGGCATCAGAATGCTGGAAAAGGCAAAAAGACTGGAAGATGATACAGCTGAAAGCTGGCAATGAGAAGTCCATATCCCTGTATGCTCCCAAAATGTGCTCTGTAGGAGTTTAACCACATCAGGGAAAAGCTTTGCTCTGGGAGTGAGACAGAGGGAGCACCACTGCTCTAAGTCATTGAGGTATCCCTTTTAAGTGGCTGCAGAGCAATGCCAAACATTTCATCTGCGTAATAAGCTCACACATAACTTACAATATATACTTATTTTACGTTATGTGCAACATGGGGATTCTTTTTTTACTAATCAGTTCAAGTTCTCATTCCCTGGAAGCCCAAAGCCCTGACAAATGAATTCCTGCTCATTCACACCTTACTGTGCTTTAAGGGCTATTAAAAGTTAGAAGACTGCTAACACCAGAAGTCATAAAAGCCCCTAATAATCTGATCAACACAAAGAAGACCACATATCCCTCTCCACCCCCATCCAGAGCAGCCCAATGTAGTTCAGTTAACTTGCTTATGTCACTCGAGAAATCTCAGAGCTCTGTTTTGCCAACAATAGTCTCAGTGTGTAAGGGGCCGGGGGGCCTCTTTGGCACCACAGCTGCAGGTCATAAATACAGTTCTGGAGATTATGATATTAAAGTGTCCCTTTTGGAGGCTGCAGAGCAATGCCTGAGGTATTGCCTCCTGCCTCCAAGGAGCCTGATTGCCCCCAGGGCTGTCAGGTGGCAGTGTGGAGCACACTTGGAGAGGTTCCCACATGGGGATTACTTCTTCACAAACATGATATTTCTGCCCTTTCCTGTGTTAGCCAGGGAGTGTAACAGCCTTCCAGTGTCTGAAGGGGGCCTACAAGGATGCTGGAGAGGGACTCTTCATCAGGGACTGTAGTGGTAGGACAAGGGGTGATGGGTTCAAACTGAAACAGGGGAAGTTCAGGTTAGATACAAAGAAGTTCTTTACTGTGAGAGTGATGAGGCGCTGGAACAGGTTGCCCAGAGAAGTGGTGAATCCTCCATCCCTAGCAGTATTCAAGGCCAGGTTGGACAGAGGTTTGGGCAACATGGTCTAGTGTGAGGCATCCCTGCCCATGGCAGGAGGCTGGAACTGGATGATATTAAGGTCCTTTCCAGCCCAAACCATTCTATAATTCTATGATTTCCTGCAGAAGGCTCTTGGACTTTGGTTGAAGTGGTTTGCTGAACATGGCTTCAGTGTACAGAAGGTAAAGGTTAGGTACATGCTTCAAGAAAAGCACTGTGTGCAGACCAAGTCACACACAGCTGGAGCACGAGCCTGTCCTTGTGTCTTTCCACACATTCGTACAACAGTAACAAAAAGAGAAGGGGGCAGGTGGAAAAAATCACTTGCACCAGTGCAAAGGAGGGGCATGTGTTTACCTGGGTCCTACTCACTGTCTTACTCATACTTAATTCCAGATTCTTTTATCCTATTTTATGTCAAAAGGTTTTTGCTTTCCAGCTCCCTTACTCTTGAAAAATGCAATGTTTGACAGCACTTTAAACAGTGAATTGTGCCTGCAGAAATGTTCGCTTCTAGAAGTAACAATTACAGTCTGTCAGAAGTTTAGGCCTTGGTTATTTATGCTCATATTCATCACTCATTTTTCAAATGTATATCTCTAAGAGGGAACAGACTTTTTCCATATAAATTCAGCTTCTGCAAGAAACCACTTGAGCAGGAAAAGCAAAACCGATTGAGCTTGCCTGTGCTTTCCTCAAATCAAAGCAGAACTCTTAGTTCAGCATCTTGTCAGCAAATTGTGGCTGAGTTATTAACAATCTGTCTCAGTTATTAAGTACCTGGAATTTATAAATCTTTCAGGGAGGCATTTAATATACAAATCTCTGGCTGTTAATGGAGCTCCTGACTGCTATCTCTCAGCAAGCTGTGGACACTAAGAAACGTGTCATCTTGAAGATGTAGTAATAGGACAAGGGGTGATGGGTTCAAATTTAAACAGGGGATGTTCAGGTTAGATATAAGGCAGAAGCTCTCCCCTGTGAGGGTGCTGAGGCGCTGGCACAGGGTGCCCAGAGAAGCTGTGGCTGCCCCATCCCTGGCAGTGCTCAAGGGCAGGTTGGACACAGGGGCTTGGAGCAAGCTGCTCTAGTGGAAGGTGTCCCTGCCCGTGGCAGGGGGTTGAAACTGGATGATCTTAAGATCCTTTCCAACCCAAACCTTTCTATGATTCTACGTATGAATTAAGCCTGTTGCTGTAGATTGTTTGATTGATTGCTGTAAAACTCCTTTTTTGGCACTTGTTTCTTTAGGACAGGGGTCAGATTCTGTCTCTGCCTTGTACTGGAGATGTGTTGAACCTTGTGTGGTCTGACTGAGGTGGGTTAAGAGCCTGTTCTGTTTTTGTAACTGTGCAAAATGGCTTTGGGGGACATTTGTAGTTACTGTTAGCTGGTAAATTCCTTGCTTCCTTAAAGGGGAAAGTGCTAAACCAATGGAGGTGACTTCGGCTCTAAGACTGTGGCACTGCAACTATTAAGAAGGACCTTTCCTTATTTTCCCCATGCTTTTATTCAGTTCCCTTTGTTATGCTGATTCAAAAGAAGCATCAGTTCAGGACTGGCACTCACCCTGTGTGGAAGTAGAATGTAACTGGTGTCTGTGAGTGTGTGTGGATTATTATGTATCACAAGGTCAGTGAAAACTAAGGACAGGGGGGCTTCAAGTAACAGGCAATGTACTCTGACAGTCACTATCCAAGCACTTGAGACTGCTCTGCCACTGAGTCCTCACTTCATCTATAGGGACACGTCTTAGAAGGGAGTTCCTTGTGTTTAATACAGTCTGTTCACTTAGAAAGTCTGCAAATATGACATTTAATTCTGTCTTGTTTAATGTTGCTTTTGTGAGGGCAGCACCTAAATCTTGTAGGTAGCACTAGAGGAAAATGAGTTTTCTTGAAACTATGAAATAATCCTATGAATGGGTGAAAACTTTCTAGTGACAGCTGTAAGAAGACTGTAAAACAGTCTTACCAGCTCTTCTTCCTCCAGCTTCCTGCCTTCCATCAAAGATCTTCCTTCCTTCCATAATTAGCAGAAAACTGTAAGAGATGTGTAATTTTGTTCTCTGAAGGTGGAGTTGAGTGGTTTTACAATGTGCCTTTAGAGCTAATAATGATTCAAAGTTAACAGTCACGTAACATTTATTTTAGAGCAAACCTGCATAACAGATAATTCTGTGTAGAAACTCACAGCTTATGCCTTTGCACAGGGCATTAATTTGGATGGAATTAGTTCTTGACACACTTCGTCCGGTTAACTTCAGTTTCCATCTCCAACATAGCTGCTGTTATTTAGTAAAAGCCTCCTGTGATGCAGGAAGTGTGTCTGTGATGTAGGCCTGAGGTGTAGCAAGTTATGATGCCTGAAAGTTGGCCCCTGTGGGCTGGGTTTAAATTGCCAGAACACACTCTGTTGTATAAGTCCCATTTAGCATAGTTAGGTGCAGGGTAAGGAGAGCATCTTCTCTGCAGCAGAACAGATCTTTACTTGGGGTGGATTAACAGTTTGTCAGCTTTAGGTTTTAGGTTATTTTAAGTGTGCACCTTAGGAAGGTAAGTAAGAGCTATTGCAATACTTCATTTGGAGTCAGAAGGTCTTTCACCACACTGCTGCCTATTCAGAATGATTAGAGAAAGAATATCATGAAGGTGTGGGAGAAAGTGGGATGGATTTGTTTGCAGTCATCCTTAGTAGAGAAGAGCTTTGACTTCCTCCTTCATTTTCCAGGAGGAAATGAAGATCACATCGATTTCCTTCTCAAAAAAAGTAGGGGTTTTGTCCACTTTAAGATCTGAACAAGATCTTTACTCCCAGTTGGTGATATGTGACACAGCATCCCTTGAGTGTCAGGCTATGTAAGGCATTAATCACCTTGTGAAGCTCTTAACAGCAGTAATAGATTATTTTATAACTGTTAGGGATCCTAACAGTAATTTTACTAATTTGAATGTAAAGCATTCGAACAGTGTAAGTGAATTAGGAGATAATAGAGATGTTTGCTCACAATTTAACATCTCATTCTCAAGCTATTAGCTGTTTACTGATCTGCAGCAATGAAGTGCTAAAAGCTAAATACTGTGAAATGTTAAACTTTGATGAAAGATACGAAGACAGAAATGGTTTCTTTTGCCAACACTGTGGTCACCAGCAGTGCCCTGACCTGATTACTTAAGCTGATGTTTTTCCTCAAGCTGTCATGAATCAGTAATGATCAAGTTTTGCAATACTCAATGATTCTCTTGTGAATAGCAAAAGGATTTGTTATTGTAGGTTGGTCTGTTGTGAAAAGAAGTGTTCAGCTCTTGCATCTGCAGGCTCTTATACAGTATGTTTTGCTGGTTTTTCACCTATGGAATGCCATAACAGATCTCCTGAAGAGTTCCACAAAATGTGAGGAAAATTCAATCTGGCCTAATGTGGAAGTGACCCCTCTGGTGTCTTTTAAATCAACTTTTGTGTCAGTGTGTTTTTCCATTCATAGTTGGAAGATAGCCAGTACAAGGATTCAGTTATAGGGCTTGACTTGTAGGCCTTCTAATAGGAAAAGGAACTTGTACGACATATTATTGTTATTAGTGGGGTGTTCTCATAGTAATTTAATATAGTAGTTCCAGAAAACATTCCCTTTTCCCTTGAACTAAGTGTGGTGTGGTTGAGGTGTGTTGTCGGTGGGGTCGGGAGAGGGACTAGGTCCCTGAGTGAAGCTGGAAATTCAATCCATGCTTCCTGTGATTGTGGTGGCATAATACTACCAGTAATCCTTGCAGCTCCTGACTGGTTTTTCTGTGAAGAAAGGGACCAAATGAGGGGAACTTCTCAGTTAAAGGCAATGAAAGATGCATTTTAATCATTTAAAAAGAAAAGGGTGGGATGGCAAACCTCTGTGGGGCTTATTCGAAGGATGCGTTTGGTTTTTGTCCATGCAGATCTGTGGCTAGAGCCCTGTGGAAATCAGACTTTGTTTCAAGCTATATGTGAAGTTCCTGTGGAGCCAGCCCTTTCCCAAAGCTCATAGAAGGAATGCAGCTGAGTATGAGGTAAGTGGGACTGCTCTCCCCATGTGGCAGAGCTCCTGTGAGCTGATTGACAGCAATCATTTGTTGGCTGATGACTGAGCCTTAAAGGGGAGAACATATAAACAAGCAAATCTAAATGCAGATGTTGATTTGAGGGCATGGTCTGACACTGGTGGAGCTTTATCCAGTGGATAGAAGGGAAAAGAATAAGAAAGGATAAAGCCAGAGGAAATTTGAAGCAGGCAGTTCTGTTCTGATGCAAATTGCTTAACATAGATTTGTGGTTTTAAGTATATGTGCACATTAAAAGAATGCTGACCTTTAAAACCATGGTTTTCTATAAATTGCTATTGTTGCTGTTCAGTGCATATGGACTTATAAGCAGCAGAAATACCGTAAGCCTGTTGGATTGGGAATGCACCATGGAAACAAACAGCACCCTGGCAAAATAAAGAGCTGTTTCCTCCATGGTGCTCTCCATTAAAAAGTCAACTCGGCATAGTTCCTTCTGAAATCCACATACCTGCCAAAGAGAAATGCATGATAAACTGGTGAATTAGATGGTAACTACTGTGCTTTGCTTTAAAAGAGAGGCGGCTTTGATAAGATTCCTGAGCCGAAGTTATAGGTTGTGGATCCATAATGTAGGAATGCAATGAAATCAATTCCTCCTTGAGATAATGGAGATCTGGAGATGTAGAGCTGCCCTCTAGTGTCGCTATGGCGGTATAAGGTGTGCTCAACTGGCCGGGAAGCAGAATGTGTGCTGGAAGGCAAAGCAAAACGTGCAAATATCTTTGAAGGGATTCTATAGCTGCAATTCAAATGTCAGACCAGCAGTGGGGAAGGTGTAGTATTAGACACAGAGCACAGGCATGGTGCCTTCTGGGGAGGTCTTTCACAAGTCTCATACCCCATGAAGTATGGAAGAGCTCCATAAGCTTTATATCCAGGGCTTGTTCCAAAAATCCTCCATGTGTTAAAGAAGTTTGAATTTAGACTTTTGCTTGAGCTCATTTTGGGCAGAGAGATCACCTGTGGAATTGGAATGGAGCTTCACAGCTAAAGTTGCCCTAATCTGGGACTGTTGAAAGCAATGGCTTTGTCCAGGGTTATTCTTTTCTAGATGAAAGACCTCTTCCCTGAATGCTACATTAATCTCCTTCACTTCTAGTTTGCATAGTCTTCTGTTCTGGTTCATGAAGAAAGGAGCCTTCATGCAGAAATGAGCCAAAATTATGACTCCTCTGAACAGACTCACCTTAAAAAGGAAGATAATGTCTTTATGGAGAGTGCCAGCATATTCTAACCTGGTATATGCAATTAAACTAATTTTCCTCTTGTTCAAACTGTGGTTATAACTACTCCACCCCCTTAGGTCAATTTACTTCTTTAAAATTGCCTGAAAAAGAATCAGAGTAAGTTACATAAGTGATGTAGCAAGCTCTTGCATACAAACGTGTCCTTTGGGAAGCTTCATTTGTTGCCTTGTCAGAGCAATTAACTAACCCTCTATGATACAGTTACTTGGAAAAGCCTGTGAGTTTCTGTAATGGTTTCAGGGGTGCCTTTCCATGTGGCTGGTTAGTGGGGGTTAAACCTTTCTGTCCTGGTACAGCATTTTCTGAAGCTGCTGTTGGACCTTCATTTCTGTGCAAAATGGGGGTTCTGTTTCAATTTGGCAACCTGGCAAGACCAGGAATGCTAAATGCAATGCAATGTCTTAAGGTTCAGGTTCTGGGAATAACAGAGTGTTTCAAATTCACAAAGCGCGTGCCACAAGGGGATTTGGGAGTAGGTGCATTACTGCAGTGTGGGTTTTGAGATGACAATGGATATATGTGCAAGAGAATAGTGAGACACAGAGGAGAAGGGTATGAAAGGCTCTTGTTGGGAAGTTTCTTTGTGTGTATTAATATCGGTGTGCATAAAAGTAGAAGTAAAGATAATTGATTACAAACTGTTTTAACCAATGGTTACTCCCTATGCAGAGCCTTCAAAAGATCAAAATGAGAGGAAAGGCTTCTGCTCAGGGGAGTCAGTGTGAAAAGCAGAGTCTAAGGAGCTTTGATAAAACAGGTTTTCCTTTATCCACACTTACTGGGTACATCTCCCTCTTATTCATGTTTCCTACAGCCTCTTTGGTTTTCTTCTTAATGAATACAATGCTTAGAAGGCAAAAATCAGTTTTCTGGGTGCAGAAGTCCTGAAGACATGGACAGACCTGTGAACATACATGTACACATTGTGAAAAGCACATGCATACATGCCTACACACAGAAAGAGTACATGCAGCTGTGTAAGGGCCTTTGCTCTCTTTGTCTCCATGGGTTCTGTAGAGACTTCTCTGTGCTAAGCTACACAAAGAAGATTTGGAGAAAGCTGAAGGATTAGGTAGCTCAATGGGGCTACTTCTTCCCCCATGTTGTGAACCATAATTACTAAAGATGGTGTTGCTCCAGGTTATCTCTGGGATTAGGAGCTAAAAGAATCCCTTGTAATGTGCTTCTAATGGAGCTGTGTAACTGCAAGTCAGAGTGTGGTGCTGGAAGCCACAGGCAAAGAACTCTTGAGAAAGTCCTGACCTTCTCTAAATCACTTCAAGTGAGACAAAATCTCTTCTTCAGTGAGCTGATGTTGACTAATGTCTGTGACTGTCACCTCCAAAGGCTCCTCTTTTGCTTTTAATGTAAGAATGGACATCTTGGTTCAGTCCTGTTGGTCAGAATGTTCTTTGGCCTGTCCTGAATCTGATTGAAGAGGATGATGGTAGTATCTAACACTGATTTTTGATGTGGGGAGATGCAGATGCTCCACAGAAGCTACTTAGTGATTTCCCAGGCACTTAGAGGCAGCTACGGGATGGACACTTCCAGGGATAACTAAGTCCAGTTAGACTCTGTGGTAATGATGAGAGAGTAGAGTATCTGTTAATTCATATGCACTATACTGATACACATGTCATATTCTTATATTAACAGCCTGAGTCTTTAAAACTTACCAGTCTCTGTGCTTAGGTTAGGCTCAAGCACATGGCAGTTGAAGCTGGTGCACATGCTTGGGGCACTGCTGGAATAGTAGTTCGATAATATCGTGTTACCTCTGTCCCTTCACGTGGGATATTTTGTTTCCCATCTCACAATGCAACATATCCAGGAGCAGGTGTTGCTTTCCTTGCTTTTCACATCTGTTGCCATCACCCATACATAGCTACTTGACACCCTGGTTTCCGTGTTCCCCCTCTGTTACTGTGCTTCAATGTTTCTCATTGATGAAAATTAAGAAAGTAGTTTAGGATATCTGAAACAAAAGAAAACAGTCAACAGAGGAGCAAACAACTGCTTTGTGCTTAGGAACATCTTCACCTTTCATCAAGCCTTCCAGAACTGCTCTGAGGCTGGAACATGAAGCAGTTGCTGGCTCCTCTGGTGTCTGTTTTACTTTGTGTGAGATACTTGATGCAGATTGTATCTTCACCAGACTACCTGTGGAGGTTCATTTGCATGAGAACATCACTTAGAGTATCCTTCAGGCGTATGGCAGAAGATGCAGAATCCCTAGGGAAGCTCATGTTGCCCTGTAGATAAACAGCCAAGAATATAACTTAGATTCCAAGGGAAGACACAGTCTCGTTCAGGCATTCAGTGGGGGGTATCACCTCTGCAGTAGACCTCACTGTGGGTTACAGCAGGGAAAGAGCTGTCAGCGTCATGGGCTGTGATTTGTTTTCTGCATAGGCTTGGCAGGTCTCCACAAACACCAGGTATCTGTCTAACTGAATTTGCAAGTTCCTCCAGCTGCCCTGCGGAGCTTGTAAGTTCCTTGAACCTCATTCCTGCCCCCATGGACGTTACAAGCTGTGACTGCTTTGCCAGCAGAGCTGGTAAGTTCCAAGAACCCCACATAGTGGATTCACAGAAATTACAACCCTGCTGGCCACACTGGTCAAACGAGAAATGTTTTGGAGTTTCCTAAGCTTGAGCTGTTTCTCCATGTAATTTACAAGTTCCAATTGTGCATCTACGTAAAGGACTTTGGCACAAACAGCTGGAGTTGTTGGTGGTTACAGGCTCAGCCAGCACCGTGCATCAGCAGCACTTGGGGAATTTGCAGTGCTGACGGTTTCTCAGCAGAGCTTGTAAACCTGGTGGTCTCTGGACAGAACAGTTCTGAAACTGCCCCTCCTGTTGATTTAGCAGAGGAGATGCTGCTCTTGTGATCCTCGGGCTTCAGGGATGGGGTATAATCTATCACATCATTAAATGACCTTTGCTTTTATTGGAGCCTGAAACTGTGATTCATGGAGACAATAAATTCTGCCTCTCAACTGGCAAGTTCTGAAGCCTCTCAGTGATGTCTTGCTGTGGCAGAATGGAAATATAAAAGTTGTTATCTGTGAATGGGAATATCAATTCTGTGAGGTTTCTGTGGAAGGATGTAGATGACAGAAGTTTGTAGCTTTTGTCAGAAGGTTTTCCTCTGGTGAGACCAGACATGCTGTATTTAGATGGCAAAGAGGGGGATTTTCAGTTTTATAAGGTTAGGGTAAATTGGGCCAAAACACGTGCTACCCTGATGTTTTGTCTCACAGAATTCAGAAGTTACTTATTAACTGTAGTATTGCTTTCAGGAAGAAGTAACACTCCAGTTTCCTCATCAGAGCTGGCATTTGAAGAATCTCTAGCAAAAGAAATGGAAAGATGCTGAACTTTCCTTATGGATAGCATGCACTATATTACAGCAGCAGCTTGGATCTAAGCATCCTACGTAATCTTGATGCCTTTTCCCTTCCTATTCTGTAGACGCCATCAGAAGGTAGAAACAACTGTTTATTTAAGTGTGTAAAACTGTGTAAGTTGCATCTTGCTCTTTCATGAGATTTGGAGTCTGGACTTGCAACTTTAACATTCAACACTGCTTTGTGTGTGTGTGGTTATGTATGTAAGTGTTCATATACAGTATAAATTGACGTGAACCGGCAGAGTTTGCTACATATATAGAAATAATATGGCTGCCAGGATAGATTGAAAAATGATAGGAGAAAATAAGAAACTTATACACAGAGTAAGAAAAACTGATCAGAACAGGATGTTATTTATATCAGGCTAAGGATTTAGAGCCTTCAGTGACATGGAATAGCATTCCTGAGCCCACGACTTAAAGAAGTGCTGGGATGTGTCTCTGCATCTGTCAGCGCCTGCGGTGCCGGAGAAAGATTTGTGTCCTATGATATAAAAGATGATTTCCTTTATCTTACTAAATATTACAGCTAAAATAAATCCTGTGGTCCTGTTTGCTGGTGTGTGCTCACTGAGCAAATGGTGCTTTCAGACTAAACACAGTTGCAGAACTAGGAAGTGTCTAGTTTTATGTTTGCTGTTGGCTCCATGAAGTGTGTGCCACAGTGTGGTTACACTACACACTGCCAAAGGCACTGTTGGAGTTACACACTGCCACATGCACACGTTTTTCTATGTACATTATTCCTAAAACTGTGCTTATGTCATCAGGCAAACAACAGTGAAGATCAGAAAGGAGACTGCTGGTTGGATCTGCATTTCCAGTGCCTGCCTTTGTGTTCTTGCAGATAAGAATAGGGCAGCTCCAAGGATATCACAGCATTGTGGGGAGAGCAAAGAAAATGATTGATCGTATAAAATCTCCTGGAAATGCTTCCCTCATAAAGAGCTGTCCTCTGTTAGCTGACACACAGGTTGTTGATCTTTCCCCTTCCTCTAAAACAGGGAATGTGGCAATATATCTTTATGGCAGAGCAGTTTTTCTGTGTCCACAGGCTCTCTCATTGTGGCTCTGTGCATTGGATTAGTTGAGCTGTGTGCCACTGTAACCTTCTGTGGCCATCTTCTGATGTAACTCCTTCTTCCAAACACTGTGGGCAGTCACCTCATCTCCTGGGTGGCTGCTCTGCACATCTTTTTTCCATTATATTAGTAGTAAATGAACCAGCAGTTGTGAATCTTCAGCATCCCCCTCTCTTGACTGGCAACTCTTCCTCTCCTTCATAATTAGTGAGTGAACAGAATTTGCTGAAAGGAGCAGGAAGGCAGCTCTCCAGTGATTTGAGCTTTGGACTTGATGTGCATGACACTAAAGTTGATTTAGTCAGAGTTATCAATGGATAAAACTTGTCTCATATTTTCCCTTTTTGATTGAAGTCCCACTTTACAAGCTTATTGTATATATACAAATATATATCTGTCTCTCAACTATAATGATTGCAACTGTTGAGAGTAATTAAACTTCAAAGCTATGTTATTACAGACTCAGCAAGAACACCCAAAAGCAGAAGAACTTGCAGTAAAGACTATACAAATCCGTCCTTAACTAGTCTGCAATGGGTAGGGGTTATGTAGCACAGTGATAGCATTTGCTGTACAGAGGATCCCTGCAAAATCTAGACATAACAGACTGCACAGAGGACAGTGCACAGCTGAATGTTCCAGGATTATGATTCTGGGATTTTCTCTACTTCTTTTAATAGCCATGGCTTTGCCTTAAAGGGTGTAGCTGAAAATCATTTTAGATAAGCAGGACTTTTCAGTCCAGGGTTTTGCCTTGACAGTCATCTGTAAAAAATGTGAGCTGGTGTTTCATTCCAGGATAATGAGCAAAAGGCCTGATTCTGCTGTTAGATTTGGGTTTATGAATCATCAAAAAGTGCATTAACCTATGTGTGTGGGTGGCTTGCAGCAGCTTGTGCCCCAAGCTGTTGCTCCATCAGGACTGAAGAGTCATCCAAAAGGGTGGACAGCTTTGTGCTCCTTCCCTGCCTGTGCTGAGAAATGGTCCAAGTGGGAGGTGGATTGACCAAAACTAGGGAGGCTGAGGACCTCCGTGCTAGTTACTCATACCCTGCTGTGAAATGGGCATCTCTGGAGCACAGTTCTTGGGTGTAACTTATGTCAAGAGCCTGATGGAATAAATATGGCATCTAAACATCTCCAAGTATGTGGTCAGGAGAGAGAGGGGCCTGTCATTTAAAACATCTTTCTGCTTCCTGAGATACTTGGGCAGAAATTCAAGAGATGTGTAAACTTCTCTGGAAGGCTTCTCTGTGTCCCTAAAGTAGGAATTACAGATTCTCTTTTTTGATACAGTGACCTGTTTCAACAGTCACCTTTTCTTTGCTCATTGCCTGGGCTTCTTCTTCTTATCCCTATGCTTTTTTGTTTCTTTGTTCTTTCTCCTGTTTCCAGTGGGAATTGTGGAATAGTGTGGTAAAGTCTACACAGATTTTTAGGAACAAGCACTGGTTTTGATATATATGCTTGAAAGAAACTCTGTTGAGCAGAGGTACAAAATGAAGTGATTCTTCATTACTATGTAGAGTTAAACTGTGGAACTCCTTGACTTGATATTGTGAATGCTGCAGCTTACATGGGTTTAAAGACATACAAGATAGTTCATGAAAAAAAGGCTTGTTAGGGATGCTAAATGGGAATGTATGTCTTGGGGAGTTCACCAGCCACAAATTCTTGGAGCCTGGAAGAACACTGGGAAAGCACCAGTGTTCCTGCACCTTGTTTTAGTTACTGACAGGTGAATTAGCTGGATCCTTGGTCTGACACCATTGCAGTAGTTTTTATTGTAGGGAACACATGCCTACAATAAGTGCCTCATTTTATGTTTGTATAGATTCCTAGGAAATTCCAGCCTGGATTTTATTGCCTCCAAAAGCAGTAGGAGCAGAGTAGGAGATTCAACACGTTAGTATGTAATTTCTGGCTTATCAAATACTTCCTCCTCCTTCCCTCTTCATTTTGCTCCCAGGTCATACCTGTCACAAACAAATGTGGTGCCCTGTGATTAACAAACCTGGTGGAGCATCACATTTGCTTGCTGCCCTCTGGCTGAGGCTGACCCAGGGAGTGAGAGCAAGTAATGGAAAGGCTCTCTTTCTCTCTGGGAAGAAGGATTCCTGGGGCAAGAAGTACTGGGTACTCTCTTGACAGTGAGATAAAGATAAGTAAGGAGAAATACAGTTAATGCCATTTTTTGGTGGCTGTCACTGCAGGCTGATGGGATGGTAGCTGAACTGGGATTGAAGTGAGAAAGGGGAGGAAAAGGAGTAATGGAAGAAGAGTAGATGGTTCCTTTTTGCTGCCTTATGTTTCCAGGAGCTTCAGTGAGGGAGCTCAGGAGCTGGCCCTAAGCATTCAGCAGGGAGGAGGAAGGCAAAGAAGTGCTGAAAAGGCAAAGTGAGAGGAGTCCATCGCTGGCTGCTGGTGGGGATGCAGAGTGAGACCTTCTCAAGCCCTCTGCCCTGTGGTTACACTGTGAAACGTCATGCTTAAGTGATGTTTCCAATCATGCATCTTTCTGTTAAGTATGTTTATTCTGTCTTTCTGCAAATCCTCTCTGGGGGATGCATAGGCATTATTGGGGTTCTGAGAAGCTCTGTGGTTTGTTTTCACTGTAAAGCTGCTCCCCTCCCTCCCTGAATCAGCTGAGTTCCCATGGGGGAGGCTTCCTTCCTCACCCACTTAGATCAGTTGCTCTCTGCAGGCTTTGGATGCTCTCAGCCTGATGCTGTGTGCAGCAGCAGCCGTGGCTTTTCTCTGCTGCAGCAACTGTTGCCTCTTGATGCTGCCTCCCCTGAGGGATCATTAGCAGGGTGGAGGCTATTTTCTTTCCTAGAAACAGGAAGAGAAGAAGAGGATGAGAGATGGGAGGCCTAAACAATCTAGAATTAGATTACAGTATGAGCTCAATGACATCAGCTCCCTTCAGTCTTCCCACCCATTTGCTCTCTCACGGAATTTCTCTTTAGGCTGACCAGGATCTGAAGGTACCTATAATACCAGGCTGAGTCCTTAGTGGGTATCTGGGACCAAAGGAAAGGATCTGCCAGTCCCACTCCCCAGTACTGGAAAGTCTAGAGTATAGGAACTTCACGTTGCGCTGCACAGATAACTTGATGATGTTAACAGCCCCATATCACTAGGTTTCAGAGCACTTCAGGTCTACTGTCAAGGGATATAGTCACCTTGAAGACTAGTAAATGAAGATAAAACCTAAAAGGACTAATAACTTTTAGAGCTTTTGTTGTAAGAGCTCTCTCTCTCTGTCCCCCCCCCCCCCTTTCCCTTCTTTGTGGCTATATGGCCACAAAGTTCACAGAGTGCATTCACATTTAGCAAAACTGAAGTTTATGGCTTGTTTAAAAATACAAGTTTTGTTAAAGATTGACCAAAGAAAAGGAAAAGTGGCTTCATAGAGCTAGGAAAAGCAGCTGTGTGCTTTGTGGCTGTAACATTTCTGAGCGGGATGGACTCTTACTGGTTAGGGTTGGCACAGCCTCTGTCTAAATGACAGTCTTGGACAAGAGAGGTCTGTAACTGTGTGCCATGAGCTCAGAGCGTGAGTGGCACAAGGCATTGCTGATTACAGACAGCTCAGTTCTTTCTAATGTCTCAAATATACCTGCTCTTTGATGTATGGACACGGGGGAAGCCACTAAAATGGCCACAGCACCTACTCCAGTGTCTGTCATGTAATTCTGCACATGCATGTGGTGATGGATCACTTCTGCTCCTGTGTCTGCACAGTGCCAGCTGCCCAGGTTAGTGTATCTCCTGCAGAAATAGCTTGTGAGTCAATAAGCATAATAAAAGGGACCCATTTCTCCCCTCTCCAGATAAAATACTTAATGCATATATGACTATTAATTATTACTATTAATTATTTCATCCTTTCATTGCTAGCTTCTTTCTGCAGCACTTATTCCTCACATTTTGTGTATGCTTGGCCTATGGAACTATGCCACTCACTCACACATGATGTGCTGGATACTTTTTTGATGCTAGAAAAGGTCAGAATAAAGTAATAAATGCAAATGTTTGGTTTATTCCCCCTTGAACACAAGTGTTTTAAAACAAAGATAGCCAATATTGAGAATATACATGAAAGGACAGTGGGTTTAAGTCTTGGTAGGCTTGAAATATTTCCCTAGGAAGGGGAAAAAAAGGCTAAGGAACTGCTTTGATTTCTTTCAGCCTGTTCCCTCAGAACCTGAGTGCCGTCTCCATGTGCAGGAATCTGGGATCTGCATGAAGGGAGGAGACTGTAGGCCACAGTTGAATCTGATCCCAGCTACAAACCACCACAGGTGGTGTTGGTTCCCCTTAGGGGCTGGAATAAGTTCTGTGTCACTGCATAAACTGCAGCGTTGCGAAACTGGTGCTTACCTTTCTGACCTTGCAGACAACATCTGCTTACTCAGGCTTCTTGTCTTACTCCTAAAATTACTCTTGCCACAAGCCATGTTTCCTGCCTTTCCGAAGGTGCTCCGTGTCTCTGCATGCACGATGGCGCCTTTAGACTGCTGCTGTGCTATGCAAATTTCTCTCTCTGTGGAATGGTTCACTCCAAGGATTTAACCTGTGGACCTGTGCCAGCACTTCTCGTCTCTGAATACATGGATTCTGGATTGAGGATTTGAATATAGATTTTGCTTCCTACCAGTGTAACATAATGAAACACACCTTTGGGTGATAAAACACCATTTGTAGGGACTGAGCTGAGCTCCACATCCCTGTTCTTATTCAAAGTTTGTGGCCAAGCTAATCTCTAAGTAGAAAAAATGGATAAAACTCATGAGGAGACAGCCAGGAAGTTGTATTTAAAGTCTTTGAGCTTCAGGTCTGAATAAGAATAATGAGTAAGCAATGTCAGTTGACTCTTATATCGTAATTAAGTTCTTAGGCATCCACTTTCCCCTCAGAGAACTGTGGAGGTGAGGTTCTTCCTGTCAGAGTGCAGGTGAGGTTTGCCAGGTTTCCTCTGTGAGCTGTTAATACACGTACGTTCACTGACAGTTTTGATATCCTGCTGTACATCTTCCTGCTTCACTTTATCCACATTCCTGCTGTAGGTTGGTGATCACAGTTTCACATGGGATGAGATGCACTCAAGATAGAGATACAAGACCTCCAACATATCCATGGATGTACTGGAGGGTCTGGATGCTTTGCTCTGAGCCAATGCTCAGCTGACAAGTTGTGGTGCTAATAGAAACTGTCGTGAGGGCTGTGTTCTTCAGGTGAGGTCCAAGTCAAGGCTCAGATTACTTTTGAGGATGCAAGAACCCACAGAGCTGCTAAGATCTGACAACTTAATATTTAATAAGTGACCTATTACTTACCCAGATGTCACGTGCTATTAAGATTGGATATAGTTCATTCAGTTCCTGAGGTAATTGTGCTTTGCTGTGTTCCAGTTCAGTGTGGCTTTTGTTTCATCAGTGAAGAAAAGATTCATCTCTCTACTTTTTCATTTGATCTCATACATCAGTATGTATATTTTGTGCAGATATAATCATAATTCAAAGCAAGTTGTAAATAATTTTGCAGCACTTTTAAATAAGGTATAAGTGACTGTTGTTGTCATTAACTTTATATTTTGGGTATGGCTTATAAATATGAAGAGAAATACACAGTTGAGGTAACCACCTCAAGCAAGAACAGTCTCTTCCTTACATTTCCAATCCGATTCTAATTGCACTGCCCTTATGTGGGAGGGAGTGAGGTGTCCCACTGAACAGCACTAGTACCTTTAGATTTCCCTCTGAAGTTAATACTGGTTGTGAGAGAGCTGCCAAGTTGTTGGTAGGTGGACATTTAGCACATATCTCATTGCAGTATTGCAGCTATTCGTGTTGGAACCTCTGAGATGCTTGTTTAGATGCTGAAGGCAATGCATTAGGAACTGATGGTGACTGATTATTATCCAATCAGTTCCTGATGCAGTATCTGCGACATCAAAAACTCTGCAGTGGTTTTGGTTGCATCCTAATTTTTAGCCTTGCAATGCTTCCGTTTAATGTCTTTTCTTTAAAACTGAAACTTCAGATGTTGAAGCTTTACGAGTGTATGAGGAAGAAAACTGCTCAGTTGCACCACTCAGGATTGTAGGAAACTTACATCTTTCATCCAAGAATTAAGTATTACCAAGAACCATTCTAGCTAGCACTCTGGAGAGCATTGTGCATCTTACACAAGTTTTACTTCATTAAAAACTGTGGTTGGTTGGTTGAATAGTTTAATACAAGTTAGTCAGCAAGTGTGTTCTGCTTCTCAAACTGCAGTAAAGGATGTATGCTTGCAGCAGGGCAAGCATGAGCTGTGAAATTCACGAGAGACTATAACCTTATGCCACAGTGTATGGGCTTTCTGTGTGCAGCATTTTGGCACTGGGAGCTACAGCTCTAATGTTACTGTCCTACTTCTCACCCATTCTCTGGATCTAGAAAAAACACTACATTTGAAAGGGATAATCTTGTTTCAGACCTGAGTCTTGATAAGGAGCCTCTATATTTCCTCTGGATGAGCGTGTGCCAGGTATGTCTGCCCATTTGTTGTAGATGTTACTGTACTGAGAAACACACACAATATAAGGAGTGTTTTAGGAGGTCATTACAGCCCTCAGACACCAAGATTTCTGCTTTCACCCACTTCTGTTGGTAAGAATGAAGTCAGCAATTTTGGAGATAGTCGGGTTTGTATTTCTGTTACACTGATAGGGAGAGTCAGTCAGGTTAGAGCTCCCTGTAATATGCCACAACAGAGGCTGACGCATCAACATCGTCCTGTGCCTCTGATCTGCCAACTCTTCCCACTGCCCCGTTCAGAGTGTGTTTTATGCTTTGTCACACCATAGATCAGTTCTAAGACGTAGTTAATTCTTTTTTAGTTAAAATCAGTGTCTCCTGAGTTTCAAGGCTGAAAATGAGGCCTCATTGAACAGTAATCAAACATTTGACCAAAAGCCGTGTTTAGCCACCACATGTTTTGTTATTTTTTTCTAATACCTCCAAATCTATTTGTAAGAATCAGCAAAATGAACCTGAAATGCATCTTCAGCTTGCGGTCTGTTCTTGTCGGCTGTTAAGAGTGTCAGTCCATAGATCCAGGAGCATATATATAAAAGCTTGTAACTCATTTTGTTCCTGCTTCCATGGCATAGATGCCATGCAGTCTGCTAGGTCTGTCTTAAAATGTTCTGCCCTCTGTGTCCCACAGTGTTCTAGACACTTCCATGAACTTGTGGAAGGATAATGCTTACAGTGAATGGTGGAATGTAAAGAACATTTTGTAGGGGAAAACATATCTGGTGACATCTGGTGACTAATGAGAGTGATAACCGAGTCCATATAAACATCAGGAACACTTTTACATCAGAGGTACTTCCGTTAGCAGTTACTGGGTTAGAAATGGCATCACTCCACCAGGGCTCTTCCAGATAGGGCATTTTCATCTCAGAATGATTTTCTTCTTTAGTTTTTCAGGACTAAAAGGAACTTGTGTCATACCCGTGTTTTCCTGAGTACCAACTTCTGCACATCAGGGAGCCATCTTTTGTCAGGTTCCTTTCATCCTTAGTGGGACATAAATACTTTCTGGCAGACTACAGATGCTCCCTGAAACCTCACAAAGAAATAAAACTGAGGGAGACATCCCTAAGGATGGGCCATCTGGAGCTTTAAGCCGTAAAACTATTCTGAAATGAATATCGTTATGTGCATGTATATAATACTCCTTTCTGCTGGGTATCCATAGGCTGACTAAAGCCATCTAATGTTAATGGGAACCTTGCACTGATTTTTGTATCTTTAGGCTGGGCTGCAAGTTGCAAGCACTGTAAACACGAATGATAGTATTTTAACTGTGGCTAAGGAGCTTAACAGTGTAGGAAAGTATGGGAATGGTATTTGGAGTGTCTCTGCTTAACATGATACTGAATCTGGGGTTCAGCATAACAGGATTTGTGTTTGATTACTTAGTAGCTTGCAAACTTAAATCATCTTTGATATCCAGCCAGAGTCAGTGGTGACTTTGTAGTGGAACTGTGATGATTTCTTAAATTAATGGGGTTGATTTAGAGACAGAAGATACTGCTTTAATTCCTTGTTTGTAATGGTATCTCTAATTACATTTTAAAGGCAAACAAGAGTGAAATGGGAACTACATAAAGGAAGTTGTACAACTCAGTTTCCACACATCACAGTAATGCTTGGTATCACACATACAGACATGATAGCAGTGTTTCTTGAGATGGGAGGTAATCATCTGTTCCTCTCCAGCATGTGGACTTCAGCTTTGAAAAGTCCCAAGGATCCTAACTGGTTTGAGCTGGGACATTACGAAGATCATAAATGTGGGGAAAACTGATTGCAGTCATTTTGGGTAATGGAACATTCAGTGTAGATGGTGGTTATGGTAGAACATGGATCTTTGAACCTGTGACAAGACAGGGATGAGGTGCAAAGCCTGGGCACAGAACTGTGTTTATCTGAAAAAGATGTGACAGATTAAACACTGAAGAGCCATTGTGTGCCCCATAGGTTGGTGCTAGAGCAGTGTTTTCAGAAGGTATTTTTACCTGTAACATGTTCACTGGGGTTGAAATGAGATGTGATGCTAGAAAAAATTGTTAACCCAGTTAACACAGGTACTGTGCTGCAGTGGTGAAGCAGGGAGGGTAGGAGTTATCAAAGCAAGGTCTGGAGCTCAGTGTACTTAATGGTTTGAGTAAACCATGAGGTTCATCTTGTGTGCATGGTGTGTTTGGGTTTTGTGTACTGCAACAGTATCTCTTGGCTGTGTGATAAAGGTGCCACACAGGTCTGCTAATCCATTAGAGCAAAGAAATTGCTGTGTTTAGCATAATCCCAGGTACAACTGTGAGAGAGTTATGAACTGCTCACAGTTGCCAGCTGAGATTAAGCCAATTCACAGCCGTCCAGGTTAGGCCTGCAAGTGGATTCATGTCAGCTAAGCTCCTTCCCTGAATGTCCTACACAGGAAAAAATGGCATAATTCCACAGACAACACCTGGAACTGTGAAGATCTGTCATTAAAACATTTAGGGTCTCCGTGCATCTTCTCTGAGAGAAGTATTATTAAGCAACTCCATTTGTTGAGCTGAGAACTAGTTTATTTGGTGATCTTTGGCATGCCCCAATCTGTGTGTAAACTGATAAAGCAGACTTGTTCCTTCTGGTTCAGCCTCTGCTTATTTGGCTTCTCTTGTATTCTTGGGGAATATAATAAAATACAAATTCAAGGGACTTCTAACTTGTGAGCAAAAAGCATTTATGTAAAGCATGGAAAAATGCTGTGCATGTTTCTTCAGCTCCTTGCACTTACCTCCTTCCGTGCTCCTGTAACTCTGCTCATCAGTGCTTTCAAACCATGGGAGCCCATCTGAGCAGAGAACTATGGCCAAACCTTGCTCTTGTGTTTGTTCCTTATGGAGCTCTGTCAGTAAATCTCCTATGTTTAGAAATAAAATGCCAGAACTGTGCAGGAGAACAGGCAGGAATCAAAGACGTTAGATGTACTGGAGACATTTGATGAGGTTAGAAGTAGATATTGAGCGAGTGTTCAGAAAATAGCTGTAAGAAAGTTTTCTGAAGGATGAAGTCACATACAAGCTTGTTTCATAGAACTGATTACCTGCAGAACATGATAAACAAGATCATTCACTTCATATTTCATCGTGGTTTGTTTTCGCCAGCAGAACATGCTAGCAAGGAGAGTGAACTGCTTTTCTCCCTGCAGGCCCTGTGGGCAATATTCTGCTCGTGGTATCATAAAGACAATGAGGGTCACCCTACCCCAGCCCATCCCTGGGGCTGCAGTGCACTGAGGAGAGCTGCAGAGCGGGTGAAGCAGCAGTCCAGACACCATGTCCACACCACATCTGCTCCATGGGGTTGCTCCTCTGTGGTAATAGCATCCTCTGGCTGATGGAGGGCAGACTCCATGGCCACAGGCAAGTCCTGAAGGAATCTTTCCCCTGCACAAGCCCTCTGGCAAGCAGCAGGGTATGTAATTGGATAGATACTTTTGCAAGCTTGAGGTGCTTTCCTTACCTTGAGGCCCACAGCATACAGCCTGTACCATCAGTGGTGTAAAGCTGTGCTGCTTTTTCTCTGTGCATTGTGCAGCCTTGGAGCATGCTGGCAGGGGAACAACTCAGAAATCCTCAGAGAAAACAGCTTCCACTGGAACAAACCCGGGGCAGGCTTAGCAGGAGGTCTGATTATGTTTGCTCAGCCAGTTCAACAGTATTTGCTGGACAAAAGAAGGCATCAGGTGATACAGAAAGTCCCAAACAAAGTTCCAGATGAATACAGGCCTGAGCAAACTTCCTCATCTGTGGTAGATCTGTGGAAGTGGAGGAAAACTTGTGGCTAAAGGAGAAGCACAAGAGCCAGAAGGTATATCTCTGCTGTTGTTTCTTGTATAGCAGGTGACTAAACACAGCACTACTGAGAATGCTGATTTCTTTGTGTTTCTCCTGTAGTACTTAAACTGTTTTCCACTGATGATAGAAGAGTTAAAACCAAAACCATGTGAGTAAATTCTTGTAGCAACTCTTCTTGCATCCCTGTGTGCAGTGCTCACTGTTATGCAGAGACAATTTTGACATGGCACTGAAATCGTAGTCAAATAGCAGTGGATGGAGGGTGGCTGTTAGATCATGATTCAGTGTGAACCATTAAGGCTTTCAAATGTGTATTTTTAGAACTTTCATTAAGGAAAAGCTCCAAAGGAACAGGAGGAGACCACATCTGGGTAGGAATTTAGGCAAGTATTACTACAACATGGTGTAAATATGGATTAATGTTACATACAGAAGGTACCTGGAGAGGTTAGATGTCTTTCCAAGGTTAAACATCCATTTTCTGCCTCCTGACTTCTCTATGAAGGAGAAACTGTTCCAAGTTCCTGAAAGACTGGGGTCCTCTCACTCTTCTGTGGTGCATGAAAACCTTATGGTCGAATAACATTTATCTTGCTCTAGCACATGTAATCCTGTCATTTAAAATCTATCTCACACTGCAAAGGCACAGAGGGGACAGAGTTATCTCACACAGGCAACCGTCGTCACTCTAGCACTTCCTAATCTTTAACTGTTTGATTCTTCAACCTTGATGATCTTTTGGCACAGCTTTGTCATCTCTTTATACGTGGATGTAAGAAGGTTGTGACATGAGTGTAAGAGTGTCTAAAAGAGTTTAGAACTTGCAACTCAAAGGTTGAATGACCAGGCTTCAGTTTTTTTTGTATTACAACTTGCAGTGAAAATGTCTAATGAGAAGTCCAGATACAAGGAAGGTTTTGCTTACATTTGGAGTTGCTCTTGTGAGACCTCACCTGGAGCATTGTGTGCAGTTCTGGTGTCCTCAACATAAAAAGGACATGGAACTGTTGGAACGAGTCCAGAGAAGGGCCACGAGGATGATCAGGGGCTGGAGCACCTCCTGTATGGAGACGGGCTGAGAAAGTTGGGGCTGTTCAGCCTGGAGAAGAGAAGCTGCGTGGAGACCTCAGAGCAGCCTTCCAGTATCTGAAGGGGGCCTGTAGGGATGCTGGAGAGGGACTGTTCATTAGAGACTGTAGTGATAGGACAAGGGGTAACGGGTTAAAACTTAAACAGGGGAAGTTTAGGTTGGATATAAGAAGGAAATTCTTTCCTGTGATGGTGGCGAGGCACTGGAATGGGTTGCCCAGGGAGGTTGTGAATGCTCCATCCCTGGCAGTGTTCAAGGCCAGGTTGGACAGAGCCTTGGGTGAGATGGTTTAGTGTGAGGTGTCCCTGCCCATGGCAGGGGGGTTGGAACTGGATGATCTTAAGGTCCTTTCCAGCCATAACGATTCTATGATTCTATGATTCTAAATAGTAAGCAGAGATCCCATTCTGTGTGGTGCTAACAGTAAAACAATAACTAATAGATAGTCAGTATCGAAACTTGGGCACTCTACAGGGAAAGAGATCCCTGGGACTTGGTGTTTGTCATCACGATGTTGACTGGGTGCAGCTTCAGAAGAGCTGTGTTACCAGTTCATCCATTACCCTTACTGGTGGCAAGTCTTTAAGAATTTTCTTTTTTTTTTTTTTGTAAAAAGGGAATTTTTAACATGTCCCGTTTCATTTTCCACTCTTTCATCACGATGGGCTCAAAACAGCTCCATGGCTTTAGTGCTGGCTGACAAATCTTTGTCTTGCTTAAAAATATTAGCTAATAAACAGGTAGATGGAAAGAGGTCATTAGAGTGAGGGTGAAAGGCTTTGGGAGGAATCCAGAGCATAAGAATCTAGTGTGAAAGCCTGGTTTGGTTTCACCCAGATTTTATCCAGAAAACAATAAATGTACATTATTGGCACTATTACTCCAGTTTTATGATAAGATCTGAAAACCTGCAGAAAAGCTTGCTTTTCTCTTTCACATGTGATATTTCACTTGCTACAATGGGAGCATTCTGAGGCTAGAGGTGTGAAAGCACAGGTACTGCTGGCAGCACAAGAAGACGAGAAGTATTTAGGATGATGTCAGCAACTTAGAAATACCAGATGAACCCCCAAAGCCTCTTAATCAGAACAGTAACAAAATAAATGGTATGAGAAGAATCAAGGGATTAAAACTTTAGATTAGCCCAAAGTGATGGTAGCACCCTTTTGAGTCAGTTCTTGCAATCAGGCTTTGATTTCTTTCTCAGGGCTGGATTTGTCAGCGTAGCTCCTCTTTGATGCATTTCTTTCTGAATCTGAATGGATGGGGAGGCTGCATGTTATTCATCAACAACATTTTTGGATATACATTGCACTATATTGATATCTCTGCAGGGCTTGGGCTGACTGAATAATTGAAGATGGATTTAAAATGCTAGTGTGGAATAGTCAGACAATTTTTTTGAGAATCATACAAGGTAACTCATGTTTTTATTGCCCAACACATTTTATGGCTTATTAAAAGAGACTGTGAAGACATAGTAGACAACATAATAAAAGTAAGGATAATTTATAAGGATCTGCGTGGGGAAAATGCGTCAGTTCCAATTGCAATTCTGCCTCCAGTCCCAAAACTGATATTTAAGGCTTGTGTTGAAACAATCATGATATTGAAATGAATGGGGCTTTGCTATTGTTTGGAGTTGTTCTGGGATAACAGCGCAGGTTTTATTTGCAGATGCTGACATGCCAATTGTAGCTGCACGCACAGTTATCAGCTGTAATCGTGGTAGCTGCACATGCTTGCCCTCATCATTTGTCAGTTAACACTTGCTTGAGAAGAATAGATTAGACTCATACCTTGATTTCAGTCTTTATGTACATTCCAATCTAGACTAAAGGTGGTGACTCTCCTGGAAGAATAGTGGTTTGTTGGGAAGTGCTGGGAACTAGAGAGTCACATAGCCAGGCTGTTGTGCAGACTAAGTATGCAGCTCTTGTAAATAGGGAGAACAGAGGAGGTGTACAACGGGGAAGTAATAAAATGTGTGAGAATCACACATTTAAAATGAGAGCTCCAGCCATGTCTTTTCCCTGCCTCCATGTCTTGCTCTTGATTGTTCTTCTATCTAAGTAGTATTTGTTTTATGTGCCCTCCTGCTGGAATAGTGCCCTGCACCGAAAACACCAACATCCTCTCTGCTTCTCCTTTCCACTGGAGCTAGTAGTAGCAAAGCAGCAAGATCAGAGGAAGAGGCACTTCGACTTTCCCTAAGTCCACAGTAGCTGAAGTTAAACCTAAGTGACATCCTTATAGCCCAGGTAGGCATTTGGCTTCTCAGCAGGATTGCAAGTGGATATGATGGGTCTTCAAAGTCATGAGTGTTTTCTGGAAGTCCTCTAGCATAGCAGCAACCAAGAAGATCAAAGTCTTTTTATCTAACTTGCAACCCAGATAAAGGCTGCAATTCTGCTTTCTTCTTGCGGGAACAGCTCAGCATCACCATCAATGTCCTTTCAGGCCAAATTTTCTTCCTGTCCAGCTTTCATATGCTTTGTTCAGGTGGAGTGAATTTTCCAGAGGTCTGTCTTCTGGAGTAAGTTGGCACAAATGCTGGTACAGTCACTGGGAGGTGAGCTGGGCCCATTCAGTTCAGTGTTACGTTAACTCTGGAGCACCAACAGGACATGTGGAGTCAGCTTTCTGTGAGCTTTATTTGTATCATCTGTATTGTCCTCCTAAAACTGCACAACCCTTCGGCAGCTCCACTGTGTAGCTCATGGTGTCATCAGCTTTCTGAGAGCAGTGATGACAATAAAGCCATGTGTATGTATGGCATAGGAATATTTCCGTGCACACATAAGCTTTTAGGAATGCATTTCTGAGCAGGATGATTCAGGAACATTTAAGAGTTGTTGCTTTCCTGAGCCATCGTAAATACTTGTCCAACTATGAATCTGTTGAATGTCGTTCAAGTAAGATGAGCTAAAAATTCCCAAATATCAGATAGTTCTAGGAACATTTTTAGTGAGGAAAAAACCTTTTTCCATTCCTGAAGGCCTGCATTGGTATTCCCTTATCTGAAACAGAGCTGTTTCTTTCAAAGTGACTTTTTCTTGCTGTTGCTGTGTCCAAAGCTGGATTTCAGAACATTCATCAACCCAACAGCTCTTCAAAGCATCGTCATTTTTAAGAAGCTGAGCCCATCCAGGAGTGCATGAACTAACCCATGAAAACCCAGTTGTGATTCAGGTTCAGTTAACAGTAGGTGTAGCCTACTACTGGAATATTAACCCCATATAGTTGAAACAGAACCTATAACAACTTTGTCCTTTAGTATACAGATGTTAGCAGTAGTTTTCCAGTGCCCAGTGGGTTAATTTATGTGGCTTTTATGCTTTTTGGTTTCAACTTTTGGCTCATGAAAAGTATTAAGAAAATAGCTTGCAGTCAGCTCCATGCCACTGAGGCAATTTGGACTGAAATCAGCTCAACTCAGCAGAGGTGCTGAGCATGAAGTGCAAACTTTATAATTACAGTGCATGAAGATGCCAGATTGTAGAATCTCTACGGGTAATTGTGAGATTGCTATAAAGACATCACATTTGCCTGCAGAGATTTCCCAGTCTGCGACTTTTATCCAGGTTGAAGAAGAGAGAGAAATCTTTTCTTTCTACTAGTCCATGGGATATTTTACACTGGATTGCTGTTGAAGGAGGCTCTGTTGTGGAAAGACCATATGTAACTCCTTAGTTTTCAAGACTAGATGACTCTATTAATAATAATTGAAACATGGTTTGGTCCTGACACTGCGTTCCCAGTCTGTGTGGATCCCTATCTTCCAAAGGTTGTTTTTTGGATGCCTCACAATCACCTGGGACTTGGTCTGGCTGTACCAGAGGACACCACTTTTCCTCTGACTTTCTGTGAACTTCTTGCCCCTGCCTCTATGAGTTTGTTCTTGGTCTCTATTATAGCAACAGTAATTTTCCCCTTTCCTTCTCAACACTCAATCTGTTGGTGATCAAATGGCAGTGATTCCTCTTCTGTGAACACTTCTCTCTGTCCTTCTTTTGTGTAGTTGTTGGTGTTGGGCAAGAAAGAGACAAGTTTTAGTCTCCTTCAGTCACCACCACTCCTTTGATTGCTGCAGCCCTGTGCAGGCTCTCTGGTACAAAACTCTCCCCTTCAGCCGATGTAGTTCTCGCCTCATTTCTGACTCTCCCACTTGTTATGTCTTGTTGTGCATTTTTCCATGTAAATCGGGCATTCTTTGAGGCCCAGATTATGAATAGACTTGTACTGAGCGGGTGGTTAAGAAAATGAAAAGAACACAAACAAATGAGAGGAGATTAATCCTGGACTGTACCCTAACACTTATGCTAATTCCAGACAGTAAGCGCAAGAAATAAAGAAGACAAAAAGCCCTTCTTTAACCTACTTTAATACTCCTTTTGTGAGCAGCTGTAAAAACCTCAGATGAATTTACTCAGTTCTGCTGCGGAGCTTTCCTTTTAAGAGACGTGGTTTTGCCAATGCAAAGTGATCCAAAGAATTTGAAGGACGAGGAGCAGATCTTTGGTGTCTTTTGCTGTGGCAAATCTTCAGTGTGCTTTAGGAGGAGCCTAAAGAGCACTATTTATTTCTCCTTTGTGTTTTGGAAGTGAAAGGCTGTTTTGTACCCTATCCTTGAAAAATCCATGCAAAAAAAAGCCTCTGTAAGAGATGACTCACAGCAACTGCTTCTACAGTACAAAGGCAAACCAGCTTGTGGCCTTGCTAAGCAGATTATCAGGAGAGGTTGAAAAGGTTCTTTCTAGAGAACAAGTAATTCTTGTCATTTTTGATGATGCCAGTGAAGCACTGGGGAAGTGGGAGTGAACACAGAGACACACATTTCCCCCTCACCACATCCTCAGTATCAGAGAAATGAGCTTGGGCAGAAATAAATTGAGGTTATGGAACATAAAACCCAACTGACAGAACCTGCACAACACCCCTCTATTGAGTCTATTCTAAAAACTAATGAGTGTAGTCAGCCAAATTCCATTTTAAAGGGAGATGAGACTTTGGACTGAAGATGGTGATGCTGTGTTTTGAGACAATGAAATCAAGTATTGTTCATCCTTGAAAGAAACCAGAATGAACTGGGAGACCAATCTGTTGCTGCATCCCTTCCTACCCCTTTGATGTAAGGAAGCCAGAACTGTCTTTGTATGCTGATTCATTTGTAAGCATAAAGAATAACTTAATCTTCAGGCTCTGAGGCTTTCTGATGGGATAGTTAGTGTTTGCCACCTAGTGACTTGAGGGTGATGCATTAGTAAAATCACTACCTTGAAAGCGGGAAAGAATGGATTTGTATGCATTTAACAATGACTTGCTATTGATGGGTTGCCTGTAGTATCTTTACTATTACTACATTTCAGTTTAGGTTGTTAAATGCCTGTTCCTCCATCATTTGACTGAGCTGTACCGCTGGCAGTGAGGAAAACAGAAGCTTCCATAGGGCAGAGCTGGTGCCCGGACTGTTATTTCCCGATGATCTACAACAATGGTCCTTTAGTAACAGCTGGGCCATGTCTTCTTTAGACAAAGCCACCGTGGGGCTGACCCCTCCCCGTGCTGAAGCAGAACTGTTTCCCTGGCAACGCTTAACTAGCACGTGTTTTATTGTTTCAGACTGCTTTCCTGGGCTCTTTGCAGGTGGTGGAAGATGCTGTCTTAAAGAGGGGTCGTAACCTCGTGAACTTTCAGATGTTGCAACAAATTGGGGGACAAAACCAGGGTTTTTTTCTTTCAAACGGATTAAGTAAATCTGATTAGAAAGCCTTTGCAAGGCAGATGTAACCTACGGTTTGATTTTTAGCATTATATCCAGATGCTGATACAAGCATTTCTGCTGACAAAGTTTTGTTGCCAGGGTGTGAATTAAGACCATGTAAAAAAGATTTCCAATAAACACAATGAGAATAGGCAGATATTAAGGTTACTGTGACTTTCTTTTGTCTTTGTTTTAGCTGGGGTTTGTTTCTCTCTATTTCTTTTGCATTTGATATTTCAGATTGATTCAGATTGATTTATCTTAAAAATACACTTGGATCTATCAGATTTCTTAGGTTGGTCTGATGGATTTCAGGATAAATACAAAATTATCTGTGAACACGTAAAGGATGGTGATAAGGAAAAATAACAGTATTTTAGTTGGAAAGTGTAGTAGTATACTTCTGGTATAAGCATATATAAGTAGTATAGTTACAACGCACACATACATGCAGAGTATGCGTTTGTATCCATATGTAGGGAAGGAGAATGTTGTAAATAACAATTACATCCTCATTTTTTCCTATACCAAAATTAAAAGTGCCTTAAAAATGTACTTCCTGCATCCATCCCAAGCCCTGTTCTGTGGGACACAGGAACGTTTTGTGTTACAGAGCTGTTTGTTAAGAGGAGAAAGTTCCAGGACAGGAGTGACATGTGACATAGGATAAAAATGGGGATGGATTTTAATCACTTCAGCAAAATCCATTCGAGATCGGGTGGGATGAAGAGAGAGCTCCCTCTCCTGTCTGCTTGATAACATGTATAGGAGCTATTTACATGTTTACTGTGGGTAAGGTATAAATATAAATAATGTTTAAATGACTTGCTGGGAAGCTTGTGATTAGAGGCTCACATTCCTCTCTTGGAAAGAGTGTTAAACCTGCCTTTATCCTCTTTTTGAGACATTCTGAAATGCTTCTGTTGCATTGCCAGTGGGAATTTGCTTTAACAAAGATGCTTTAACAAAGCAGACAACCTGTTTTGAGCAGTGTGATCTAAAATAGGCACAAAACAAAGCATCGCAAGCTTGTACGAGGAACCGTCCTGATTCAAATGACATTAACTCTCAACCCTAGGGCAGGTTCAAGCCCTCAGGACTGTGGTTAATGATTGATTCTGGGGTTTACTTTTGGGGATCTGGAGAACAATGAAAGAATTGAGGGCCTTCATGGAATGTATTTAATGTCCCATTTCACAGATACAGTTTCCTTAAAGGTGCAGCAGTGGTAGGTGTTCTAGGCCAGCCCATCTGCTCCCTTTGTTCCAAAGTACATACCTCTCTTGCAGCTTGGATACCCCTGGGCTTTAGCTGTGTCCCAGGCAGATGTGGAGAGAGTGAGGACAAAGTTCCTGCTGCTCCAGCTGAGGTGTACACAAAGATTTACAACAGGTACGGAGCAGTGAGGTTGCTGGTGACTGAATCATTTCAGCAGAAGAAAGCAAGTATGTAATTTAGCTGAAACCAGGACATCCTTTACTGAAATACAAGTGTGAGTAAGACTGTGCATTTTCTGAGGCTTATGGTGTTTGTGGCTCTTTATTAGAACACTGATTTTTCAGTTTGGAATTGATTTTTTTCCAGAGGAATTTGGGCATTCCTGTGTGAAGTAGCCAGTGTGACTTCATTACTAGCTGTTGTTTTATTTGTAGACTTAACGCAGGTTCCCTCCTGTATCTGTCCATGAAAGTGTTTTTGCTTGTTTTCTCTCTGTTGCACATCACATTTTTGCTACAGGTATTACTCTTTATATAGCTTGCTCAGTCTTTGTGGTGGACATCTCATGACAGCAGCAATCACTCATCACCAACGCAGGAAATGTCGTAGAACCCCAGACTGGTTTGTGTTGAAAGGGACCTTAAAGCTCACCCAGTCCCAACCCCTGGCACACACCTTCCACTAGAGCAGCTTGCTCCAAGCCCCTGTGTCCAACCTGGCCTTGAACACTGCCAGGGATGGGGCAGCCACAGCTTCTCTGGGCACCCTGTGCCAGCGCCTCAGCACCCTCCCAGGGAAGAGCTTCTGCCTAAGAGCTCATCTCAGTCTCCCCTGTTCTGGCAGGTTCAAGCCATTCCCCTTGGCCTGTCCTTACAGGCCCTTGTCCCAAGCCCCTCTCCAGGTTTCTTGTAGCCCCTTTAGGCCCTGGAGCTACTCTCAGGTCTCCCCTTCAGGAGCCTTCTCTTCTCCAAGCTGACCCAGCCCAGCTCTCTCAGCCTGGCTCCAGAGCAGAGCTGCTTCAAAGGTCAGTCTAGTAAATAACCACAGATGTGGACAAAGTGTCCCTTCTGTAAGTGCTAACTCACTGGCAAAGTCCCTCTCTGGCATCTGCTGTAGGGAGGGGAAAGGGCAGAAAACCAGCTCCTGCACTAGGGCTCCTTGTGCAGAGCACAAAGCAGTTTGATGCAGCCCAGGGGCTTTTCAGTCAGCTCCTGGAGGAGACATTGTAGGGAGCTGTGGGAATCTCACTACCTGGCTGCATGGAGCCCAGGAGACAGAAGAACAATTCCTTGTTCCCTGAGATGTCTGTGTAGGGCATTGGGTTTGTGCTGAATAAGGGGATGGGAATTGCAGCTTCTGCAAGGGAACAGCATGTATGCCCTGGAGTGATGGATGAGAACTTTGCTCATTTTTTACATATGTTTCACAAATAAATGGCTTAATATTCCTTCACTTGAGCTCGTGACTGAGCTGCATAAAATCTTAATCAAGCATTTTTGGACAGATATATTTCTTGTCATGATCTCTGCATGATTCGTTAGCAGACATTTGAATTGGGGAATGGGGACTGATCTGAGGCAAGGTAAGGCAGGGAGAAAAGCAGCAGAAAAAGAAAGAAAAGAGAAAAGCTTACTGTGTTCCCCCCTCTCTTTTTTTATTTGGGGGGGGGGGGGAGCCTTAAATAAATAAGCACTTAAATAAATTAGCCACATTTCAGGCCAGAAGTTTTGCTTTACAGTGACCATTGCAAGAATTAACCTGATTGTTCGTTCCCTTGCTCAAAGCAGGTTTTTAATACACAAACTAGGTAGAAACATTCTGAAACACAGACTGCCACATTCAGAAGGCTCTGATCATCACATTAGTTATGGCTTTACCTTAAGATCAATGTGATATCAATTAATAAGTAAATATGAGAGAATCTTTGACCATGCATTTGTTCTGCTGCAGGTTATCTGGCAGCAGGGTAACCCAAGCCAGTACCCTGTGTGTAGCCACACCGTTCTGCATGCCTGTGACTCCGTTTCACTGTAACCCAGGATTTTCCCTGTTCAGTCCCAAACTAGTTTCAAGTCTTTTCTAACCCGGCTTTGATTCCAGGCACAGCAGTGAATCCACATTGAATTAATTACGTTCTGTAAAGTTCAAATCTCAGCTCAGTTGCTTCATTTTTCATAGCTGAGAATAAAAAGCAAAAGAGGCAATGACAGAGCCTTGAGTGCTGGTTGCATTTTGCTGTATAATTACTATCTCATTAATTCTAACTGTTGAATAGCAGCTGCTAACTTGGTACCAGTTGCTGATTAAAACAATGTCCTTGTTTAACAACTGAATTGATGTTACTTTCGGAAAGCAGTAAGAATATTTACAGTGCTAGAGCAGTGATTAATAACAGTGCCTGTCACATATCCACAGTAACACTACAGCTACCAGCAAGCTCCCCCCCTACCCCCGAATTGAGAAGTCCATACTTACCAGATACCACGGGCACAAGCTGTTAACTGTTTATTTGCATTGCTCCAGACTTCAGCAGTCTGCTCGCTAACATCTGCGGTCACTTTAGGTACTTCTGTACTGGGATAGACGCTGACTGATGGAAGTGACTTCAAAAGGAAAGCCTGCTTGAAGCTCAGACCTTTCTGCCTTTGCTCACAGTTTACACTTGGCTAAAGCCAGCCTCAGGCTGGGGCAGTAATCTAAGGGAAGAATTAAAGAGTGATTGTTCCCCGCCTGCAAAAGAAGGTGAATGGGAAGGAAGAGTTCTCTCCTTGCTCTCAAATCCCCTCTGAGGTCCCCAAACCGCAGCGCTGACACTTAGCACGGGGGCACAACTTCTTAAAGTCAGGCCTACTGTGCCGCCGGCTGCTCCTGGGATGTCAGCTTCCAAGTTGTTTCTTAAATAGAAAAGCATGCATCTGCTCCTCAGAAGTTTCGGAAGCACCAGGAAGATAGCTGGGAATTACAAGGAAAACACGAGTTTTCTATAGGAAACAGCCTGGCAGTCCCCACTTTGTTATTCACTTGATAAGCAGAGTCTTTTTGACAGTTCTAACCTTCTAAACTATAGGTCCTGCTGAGCCCAGCATGAGTCAAACGCTGGGTACCATCTGTCAGAGCTTTAGTGAGGGTTTTTTTTCTTCCCCTCTCTCCTCTTTTACTACAATCTGCTAAGAGGGGTGTGGAATAGGAGTTGCTTTTCTACACTTAAATGAGAAAGTAGGGAAATTCAATCAGAAGCATTAAAGAAATCCTGCTGTTTGCAAAAAACTCGGTGGGCACTGGGCAGAGAGCAAATTATTCTGTGTTCCTAAAGATTTTAACAACAGGTATATAACTTGCCTCGGGAAGTAGGGGAAAACAGCTGAAACCCCAGACTGAAAAGATGGATTGGAAAAACTAAGTTACATGAAAGGTGCTATTAGCAAAGGGGGTTTATGTGGTGCACGGTTCAGAGGTTTCAGCTGCTTCCCCAAAGAAACACACTTAAAGGATACTCCAAATTTCCCATTGATGGACATTTAATAAGAGGAGCTGGCAGAGAAGAAATGCCCCCCCATTGCAGTATGAAAGAATTGCCAAGGGGACATTTTTATGTCTCATTAGTTTATATTCAGCCCTAAACGGGCACCTGGGCAAAGTTTGCTGGAACTTTAGACACGAGTGAGTGTTTCTCTTTGAAGTGTTACTGATAATTCATCAAGGCAGAGTGGTTATTGCAGACATAAGTGCACACATGGAAATAAGAATATAACAAAAGGAGTGTCCTGGATTTCCAGTGCACAGGGCCATATGAGGTGCATCTGCAGTTACCTGTGTGGCTCTGCAACTGTGGTGCACCAGGTTGTCTCTCTGGTGCAGGTACCCATACCTCCTGCCTGCCCAAACTGCTGCTTTACAGTCAGACTCTTGAACCACAGAGATTGCTAATACTTAGGAGAAAGGAGTGGAAAGGTTCTTGTTGTTGATTTTTGAGCTGGTTGTCCACCAGCCTGTGCCTTTTAGGGTAACCGTGGAACTGAGATCACAGAATCATGGAACGGTTTCGGTTGAAAGGGACCTTAAAGCTCATCCAGTCCCAGCCCCTGCCACGGGCAGGGACACCTTCCACTAGAGCAGCTTGCTCCAAGCCCCTGTGTCCAACCTGCCCTTGAACACTGCCAGGGATGGGGCAGCCACAGCTTCTCTGAGCACCCTGTGCCAGCGCCTCAGCACCCTCACAGGGAAGAGCTTCTGCCTAAGAGCTCCTCTCACCTTGTATTAGACCCTGCAGTGTCAGCTCTATTAGCTCCATACTATTAACAACCTAGCATGTCACAGCAGTTCCTAATGAGGATGTTCAGTGGCCTTCTTGTCTTTTCTCCCACTACTTTATAAACTCTTGGAGGTGTTTTGCCTGCAAGAAGCTGCCTTTGTGACTCCAGCTGGACGTTTGTGTCAGGAATGTTTGGGTTTCACATCACATGATTGTAACCAAGCGTAGAAAGAGGCTGTATAATTGTGCATGAAGTTTTGTTCAGTGTCTGAAGGCAGAAACCCTTACATATCTTAAACAACGTGCCTAAGCCTCCTTTGACTATATTATGTTTTTCTGCCTCTACTGAGTGGCATGCCATTATTTCAATTTGCTTTTATTTAGCAGAAGACTTCCGTGGTTAACAGTGAGCACAGACTGAAAATGTTCTAATGCAATTTTATTGCCCCCTTACAGTTTCTGTAGGCACAGCAATTCTGTATTGCCATTTTAAAAGGTCAGCAGTTCAGTTTTAATGAGCTCTTAATTCTGGTCTCCTTGCACTTTTATACTCATGCAATTTGCTTAATACACCAGGAAGCTCTTGGGCTGGTGGCAGAAGCAGGGAGGTGATTCAGAACTCGGATGTTCACTTTGCCTTTTTTTCTGATAAGGGTTATTAAAAGGTACCCTTTTAGCACAAGTAGGTGGTCTACAAAGGACTGTTGTGGCAGATCAAGTAGTGACTCTAATGCCTGTAGCTGTAGATATGGTTGTCTTTGGATGCCAACTGTTATAGCATGGTCAGCAGATTCTCCCACTCTACTGTGCTCTGGTGAGATCCCCCTGCAGTCCTGCCTCCAACTCTGGGGCAACAGCACAAGAGGGACGTGGAGCTGTTGGAGCAAGGGCATGGAGATGCTGCGAGGGCTGGAGCAGCTCTGCTCCGGAGCCAGGCTGAGAGAGCTGGGCTGGGGCAGCCTGGAGAAGAGAAGGCTCCTGAAGGGGAGACCTGAGAGCAGCTCCAGTGCCTGAAGGGGCTGCAGGAAAGCTGGAGAGGGGCTTGGGACAAAGGCCTGTAGGGACTGGCCAAGGGGAATGGCTTGAACCTGCCCGAGGGGAGACTGAGCTGAGCTCTTAGGCAGAAGCTCTTCCCTGTGAGGATGCTGAGGCGCTGGCACAGGGTGCCCAGAGAAGCTGTGGCTGCCCCATCCCTGGCAGTGTTCAAGGCCAGGTTGGACACAGGGGCTTGGAGCAAGCTGCTCTAGTGGAAGGTGTCCCTGCCCGTGGCAGGGGTTGGGACTGGATGAGCTCTAAGGTTCCTTCCAACAGAAACCAGTCTGGGATTCCATGCATCTGTTCCATACGATTCGAACAAAAGCCCATGCTGATGTCATGACTTGTCTAACATCAGGGGGCTGTTATGGTTGTATGTTAAGTACATATTTTTACAGATTCCTTACAGCAATTGCTGTCATCCACCTTGCCTGGGTTTGCTGTGGTATTGCACAAGGACAAACCAGAGCTGAATCCCTTTGTCCCTGGTACTGAGAAAGCCCCTTTCCGGAGGGGCTTCAGCATAAGCAGGAAGGGCACAAAAGAAAGGAAAGGAGAAAGGGGAAAAGAAGGGAAAAGGAAAGTGAGAGGAAGAGAGAACAAGATAGGGGCAGTGAACAATGTGTTCCCAACATTGTCCAGTCAAAGCTGACGGGTTTAATTATACATGTAGTTGTTATCTCACCATTCACCTGTACTGTTCACAAGTGGTGCAGTGTGAAGTGTGTGTTTTCCCATCGTGTTGTAGCTGCGGTACTATCACAGAGCGTGATGCTCTGGCTTCTTGTTCTCTGCAGTCACTTGCTGAGCAACATTCACATTTATGTATTTGTTTTTGCCCTGAACACTGTTGCTGTGATGTACTGTGGGCTGGATTCTGTCTAAGCACAAATGGGCTTCAGGCCACGTCTCTCCAGAAAGAGCCTTGCTAGTAATTTAACCATGAGTGACTGTTACATCTGACCAGCTCTGCTTTAAAGAGGTGCTGCTGGGGGGAAATGGAACATCTCCAGGTAGTGGCTCTTTCAGGCATGGTGAGCATCAGCAGTAGCTTTCCCCCCTCTACATGCACTGCAGCTGCAATAAGCTGCAGCACCTGGTCTTTGCGTACTCCTGCTGGTTTGTGCTGTGACCCAGGGGAGATCCGGGGGCCTTTTAATGGAACAGGAAAAGCTGGGAGAGCACAAGATGTGCACTTTCACAGCAGTTGCCTCTCTCTTCTTCAAAAGGCCACAGTTACGAGGTTAAATCACGTTCTTTTGATTGTAATTAATAGAACTGCATGCGAACTAGTTACACTTCAGCATGCCAGGCTCCATTGTGAGAGAGGGGAGCTCTTCTGTGTAAGCTACTACAGTCTGTGAGCATATTATTCCATTCCTAAAAACTGGTGTTAGCATTTTGGAGCATTTAAACTGGTGCAGCAATCACTCAGAGGTATGTTGTATTTTGTGGTTATTTAGGAAGTGGCATTTACTTCAATAAGCTAACATTTGTATTCCATCAGGATTACTAGATGGTGTGTGTGAAGTGCTCTTCATTTGCCTCTCTTGGCAGGGCAAAGAGACGTTGATTTAAAATAGATATTTAAAACAGTGGCTTGTGTGGGTGAAAAGGGTGACAGGCAAAACACAGACCATTGTATTCCATGTGTGTCTCAGGTGATACAAATACTGCTGCTACTAATGTTACGTCTGAACTAACTTGAAATTAGTAAATAGGTGTGATTGTAAAACCAGCTTATTCTCTCCTTTGTTACCAGAGAAAACTTTCTATACTGCCATGGCTCTGGAACCTCTCACAGACTTACTGGCTCAGTGGCTGGTTTGACACAGTCAGGTTTGGTTTGATAGAGGCTGAGTCAGCCTACAAATACAAGGTTAAAGCACCTGATTTCTAATGAAAGTCAAAACCCTAGAAATTCATAGGAAAACAAAGCAAACTGCATCAAAATGGTAGTACTGTGTGGAGATGCTAGGGTGGATCTGGGGTAGAAGCACCCCATTTATATGTTTTCAGTGTCATACAATGTAATCAAATTATCAAAATTAGAAGGGAGACATGAAACAGAGCCCTTTAATAACAGCTATACAGATCTGTCTTGTATCTAGGGGGGTGAAACTATAGTGAAACCTACAGACTCTCACCCTAATAGGTTCTTTCTTCAACAGTGGCCTGTTCTTAAATCACCTTTTAAGTTAAGGCAACCCAAATGAACCCTTCTTCCTTTCTTTGTAGGCCTGACAGCACATGCTCTTCGCATCAGCCTGAAATCCAGGCCCATGACATGGATGTCTTTACAGTAACAGCAACACAAAAGCAAAGGGAGTTTCAAACTTTACATTCTCTCCTCTACCCTGGAGTGCAAAAGGCAGTGAAGGGTGCCTGTGATATTGCAGAGGAGTGAAGTGTTACTAGCAGGTCTCACATCCTGCTAACCCTGAGCCTGTCAGTGTTGAGTCTTATTTCCTAATGGTTGTGGACAGAGGAAGGTCCACACAGTAGTCACTGCATGTGTGGTGTTTCCTTGGAGGACGGTGGGGTTTGCCCTGCAGATTCCAGTGTATTATTTTCCTTCAGTCTTTTTTCCCCACCTTCATAAGAAAGGATGCTGAAAGAAATTATGGCAATGGAAAAATTACGGATCAGGGCAGCTTCCTGGTGCCTGAGTCGCAGAATAGGGCTGGAAAGCAGTGGGATTTCTGCTGCAATGCCTATAACCCCCTGAGGAGCTGCTGCAGGGCAGGATGTCACTTCATGTCCCTTTGTGCTCTTCGTGTGTCTTCAGAGGATGTCAGTTGATTACACAAGCAATACTGTTTTAGCAGTAGCTTGAATTACGTTCCTGTTGCCAGATCTCCTTCCCCATGTTGGACAGACCCACTTAGTGGTTATTATTTATTACTATTAGATTAGAATTGTGGAAGTCTCTTTAAATTTTAAATACTCTAGGAAAAACCTAACCGTGTCCTGATCCTTTAGCCATTAATTTTAGTGGCATAACTGCCATTAATTGAGTGAGCCAGGAGGCCTCATGCTGTATATATATCAAGTGATGGTTTTAGAAGACAGAAAGTGAAAATATCTTCTCTGGAAAAACCCTCTAATGTGTTTTTCTCTTTTTAAGGCTAAAAATGACACCTTAAAGTTGACTTGGAGAATGAGTCAATTTTTGTTTAACCATTAAAATGGGATTTATGCAATCTAACATTTCTGAAGTGCACTAGAAGAGTTTTATTTTCATTTAATAAGTAGTTAACAGAACCTTAACATTTCCTCTCAAAGTATATTTTCATGGCATTTATAGCACATTAAATAGGTGTTTGTCATGTAGCATCTTCTGTGTATCCCTTAGTCTGTCGTGCTTTATGGGATTAGGCACTCTCTCTGCATTTCTCATGCCAGATGCCCTGAGGTTGCTGTTAGAGGTGATTACATTTACATATAAGTGGGGGAATTTACCCTGATATTTGGCTTTCAGACTTCCACAAATTACTGGCATCCAATTTGGCAGAAGTAAAATTACTGACCTTTCAAATGCTCGTTTGCCTTCACGTGTCCAGTGGGATCAATGCAGCCATTGCTGTCTGTATTTTATACCACTGCAAAATGCTTTGGGGTAGTTGGAGTATCTCAGTTCCTTCCCATGGATACTGGGAGATATTTTTCACTGCGTATCAGGAGTTACTGACTTCTGATAGATTTTGACATTTTTCCTGCTTTGACTTCCATGAGTTGCTTACTCATAGAATCATAGGATCCCAGCCTGGTTTGGGTTGGAAAGGACCTTAAAGCTCATCCAGTTCCAACCCCTGCCACGGGCAGGGACCCCTTCCACTGGAGCAGCTTGCTCCAAGCCCCTGTGTCCAACCTGGCCTTGAACACTGCCAGGGATGGGGCAGCCACAGCTCCTCTGGGCACCCTGTGCCAGCACCTCAGCACCCTCACAGGGAAGCACTTTTGCCTTATATCTAACCTGAACTTCCCCTGTTTCAGTTTAAACCCATTATCCCTTATCCTATCACTACAGTTCTCTTTAGAAAAGTCTCTTTCACTCAAAAACATCCTTAATTAGATAATAATGAGGTAATTTCCTTTGTATATAACTTTTAAACCTGTCATCTCCTCTTGAAGGGTCTAAACATGCAATAGTTTTGAGAAGTAGCTTCTTCAGGTGGTTTCCTTCCAACAGCCTGAAATTTCCCTTAATATTTGTCTCAAAATAAACTTAAAATAGGAGCCCATTATAGAATCATAGAATGGTTTGGGTTGGAAAGGACCTTAAGATCATCCAGTTCCAACCCCCCTGCCATGGGCAGGGACACCTCACACTGAAGCAGGGACACTGCACTGGTAACTAAGAGCCAGTTGCTAGACTGCAGTCACTCAGTGCACAGCTTCAAGCAACATACTTGATGCTTCCATGCTCCTGTTGGAATTTTGTGTATAAGGTGGAAAGGGAATTTTAGCAATTTGAGAGAACTATTAATCATCTCATCTAAAGACAGTCATGAAATTGGGGGGGTGTAGTTTTCATAACAAAGTGTGGTTTATCTGACTTTTATTGTAGCCCAACTAACTCGATAGCTGGGCTGCAATAAAAGATACAGTATTCGATAAAACCATATTGAATGGGGTGGACTAGAGAGAACAGACAGTGCCTTCTAATGATTCTCTAAGTCCCTTTTCCATATCCCCTGTTTTGACCTGAGAGACCTTTTATGCAAATGTAGTCAATCTTGAGCATCAATTCTATGTTTGCAATTCCAAACCTGCATTTTATTGAGTTGAATGGTCAGTGTGGGCAGAAAGGCATGAATTCCCCAATAAAAGGAGGAGTTACTGCTGAAGTAGCTGTGTTTTCAGCAGAGAGAAATGCTGAACATTATGGTCGCCCTTTTATGTACTTAAGAAAGGTTCTCTCTTCTCTTAGACAAACATATCTGCCAAGGATGCTAATTTCCATACTGCCCTTCCACAAACACTAATGTATTCCGGGGGGCAGACTTTAGGCCAATACAAATCACCCCAGTTCCATACCAACAGCTCAGGCAGTACAAACCAGCTGAGCATCTGCTTCAACATACTCAGCTGTCTTCTAATATACTTACAATTCTCTTAACTCACATAAGCCTGTATGGTTTTGGCAGTGACTGTTTAATAAAGCCCAGGCATTAAGAATAAGGATGGAAAGAGAATATTTGCAGAGAGAAAGAGAATTGACTAACACATTAGATTAGAAATAACAGTAAAACTGTGCTTTCCTGTCTTTTATCACCTGTCACTGTTTTTCCTTGTGTTAATGGAACTAAATCCTTTCCAAACTTTTTGTCTCAACAGTCTCCGACTCCCATTTTTCCTTCTGTGTATCCGTGGACATTAATTTGCTATTAACAGCAATGTTACCTGCTAGAACACATGATGTGCCAGAGCAAAATAATAGGAGCAAGTTATTAACACTTCAAGGTTGACCCGCCCTTTATCCCAGAATCCGTTCTGTGTGTCTTCTTATTGATCTGACTCCTGCAGCTTTTTGTCACCTGGGAATTAACAATTCAATGTTTTATTTGACCATTTATCTCTTTAGCAAAATTGTTGCAATTGCTTTGACCTTTGCAAATGTTTATGACAAGGTGTTTGCAGTTTATGGCACTCATAAAAGAGTAAGGCTCAGATCAGGTCTAATATGTGCAAGGAGCTAACCAAGGCTCCCTTACGAAAATATCCTAAGCTAGAATGTATTTAGTTTATTTGCAGTCTAATGAAAAGCAATAACAATTTCCCATTCCAGCAGGACTGGTGCTAGGGACAGCAGCTCATCCCAAGACCACAACCACACCACTGTACTCCCAGTTCCTACTTCTTTTGTGGCGGAAAGCATCAGCTGAAGGTAGAAATAACCTACAAATAGAATTGGGTATTAAAGCTACAATTTGTAAGTAGGCTCACATATGGTTTTTGTTGTTTGCTGTTGATGCCTGCTGGGGGAACACCCATGTTTGCATTACCTAAGCAGTAACTTTGCTCCTGCTGTGTGCTCTTTAAGTCTGTCTAATGGAGTGTGCATATATTGGGCTGAGATTGACAGGTCAAGCCCATCAAGTTTGTGACTTCTAGCAAGGCCTTCCCATAATCACCATCACAGGATGTCCTAACCCTCTGTCCAGCTGCTCGGTCCTGTACCACCAACCCACATCCACAGATACCACTCACTCCAACACATTCCAGTCACACTCTCCCTCAGTTCTCTGCAGGCACTTTGTTCCTGCCCATGGCTGCGGGCAAAGATGATGGTCCCTGCACACTTTCTTCTGTGCAAAAGGGCATGTTCCAGGTAGGAAGGACAGAGAAAGGTAGGAAAGAAAGGTAAAGGGAGCAGCATTGACCACACAGAGGAAGATTTGACAGCCTGGGGATACCATTATCATTTCATCTCCTAGGGCTGGCTGTGTTGCACGGAGGTCAGCGCCCTGTCTAAACCTATCCTGAGCCCCTAGAAGAGCCCATCTCCCTCTGTTTAGCAGCACCACTTAAGATCTCGCTTTTGGCACCCCAATAAATTGCTTATCTGGAATAAATCTGCACAGTAGAATTAATGGGGTCACCCTAGTTTCCTCAGCTGCTGCGCTGGTTTATGCCTCTTTCCTTGTAGGTCTGAATAGGGCAATCTGGAAGTGACTGCACTCACAAAGCCTCAACATTATGTCGTAAGACACTATGAAAAGTGAGTTGAGTGGCACAGCTGTGTGAAATCTCACAGAACAGGACAAACACCTCGCTACCACTGATACTGGGAAAATAAAACCAGTCAGTCACGAATCCTTGAATTCATTTCTTAGCTAATAAAATATCTTTCTGTGTGTTCAGGAGTGACTAACTCTAAAAGCCTGGGTTTACCATGTATATCTTCTCATGTTATCAGAGCAAAATGCAGGTTTGCAGCTTTTCCAGCTGTGCTTTTCCCACAGCAACCCAAGCACATTCAGTGTACTTCCCTGTAATTTTCAAGGCCTGACTTTAAATGATAAGGCCTGAGGTGCTTGGCTTATTCACATCTGCTGCTTTCCTGGAGGTCAATCAAACACTTCTGCATTCAAGAAGTAATGGGGGTCTTACAAAGGAAAACAATTATTTCACTTGAAATCTATTGATCTGGTTTCTGTGGTTCATGTGGTGTTTTGGGTGCAGAACAGTTGCTTGAAACAATTTGAGATCAATTCAAGTGTAACTGAATCGATAGATAAGCATAACTGAAATGCACTGCTCTTGGTTTGTGTAAGAATATATTTTTACTACCAATAGTAATGTGAGAATGCTACGAGTGATCAAAACAGAAGGTTGAAATGAGAAGCTCTTGTGTATTAGTGACAAATACTACTTCCAGCGTCAGATTTCAGTGTAAAGGAAAGCTGAGACATGGAGTGCTATGAAAAGAGGGGTTTGTTATTTTTAAAAGCCTTTTTGTCCCAGCTTTCCAAAGAGTTGGGCTCATTTCTTTTCCATTCTGAGTATTAAGCCATCCAAATCCCCTAAACTTGCCAGATTCAGGGTATTGCACAGAATGTTGCTATCTTTAACTAACGTTGATTCAAGAGGGTGAAATTTGCATTTTGTAATTACATTACTTGCACAATAAATGCTGTGCTGGAACTCTGTGATTTTAGCACCGGGCCTCCTTTCTGTGCTGCCAATGCAGTTTTTCTCTGCCTCGTTGTGCTGTTTGCTCCTGTTTTCTGTTGGGAGTTTATTCAGGCAGAAAATTTCTGGCCATTCAAAAGAAGTTTGGAAACAATGGATGAGGAAAGGCAATCGGGGTATCGGGAGATGCATTTTGACGTTAACTCTTTGTCTGCTGCCAGAGGAGTAGCTGACAACAAGCCTAATGGAGCAGGGGAAGCTTTTGTTAAGGCAGTTATTAACCATGCCACAGAATCTAATCTAAATCTGGATATTTCAGTCCTGAAATTAGAGAGGTATTGCTTTGAGAATCTTTCCTGTACAGTGCTGAGTGCTGATAGAAGCCTGGTGGGCACTAAAATGGGCAAGTTTGATTTCAGAACTATAGAAGAACTCTTTGGGATGTGTAAGAACTCTGTAAGAACTCTTTGGGATCTACAGGATGAAGACATAACTGATTTTCTGAATCCTCTATTTCTGTGGGCAAGGACAGCAGCCGTAGGAAAGTCATGCGCAGTTAATAATGTATAAAAGTCACAGTTTAAAATCTTTTTATCCCTATCTGAGGTTAATTTTGATTGTTAAACAGTAATGCTTTTGCATCCTGCTAGTTTGCTTTCCTGAAGCAGTTATTTGACAGATGATTGGTGGTGGGTATGAGAAGAAATCTGCCCCATTGCAAATATACATTACCATAGAATTTCACAAAAGACTGTTAATGTTTTGGTGCTGTTTAAGCAAGCTTTTGAGTGTGTTATTGCACCTCAGAGGACATTTTGGATGGGCACATGATGCTGAACTGTTGAGATAACCTTGCTTTGCAGGCAGAAATGCCTCTTGTACGCAGAAATACATGCATGAAACACTGCACACAGGGATGAGATTGATTTAGTTCTGTAAATCTTAGTATTGTGAATATTCTAGTAAGAGCAGCAAGAAGAAAATCTAATATAATACGTATTTTAGTGCCTTTTGGATCATCAGTGTGGACCAGCGACTCTGGTTATTCAGAGGATTTTATATTTTAAAGCCATGTTTTCCACTCAGATGTGTTATTAGAGGCAGGTTACCTGACCTGGCTCAGTGCGGTAGTGAGAGGTGTGGCAGAAAAGAGGTGGGCAGGATGTAGTAATGAGCTGGTAGTAGAAGGGGAAACAGAGAGGGCACTTCAAGAAGGGTGATTAGAGTGAGAAGACGAGAAAAATAAACCTTTAAAAAGTGCTGCAAGGCACAGTGAGCATAGGAGACAAAGACCGGGGGAAGAGAGAGTTGGTGGATACAGTGGTGACTGTGAACAGAGCACTGCCACAACCACAGACTGCAGGAGGCTGCACCATGTCTTTGCCACATCATGAGACACTGGCCCAGGGTGCCCAGAGAAGCTGTGGCTGCCCCATCCCTGGCAGTGTTCAAGGCCAGGTTGGGCACAGGGGCTTGGAGCAAGCTGCTCTAGTGGAAGGTGTCCCTGCCTGTGGCAGGGGTTGGAACTGGAGGAGCTTTAAGGTCCCTTCCAACACAAACCATTCCATGATTCTATGATCATTATCCTTGCCCATTGGCATCTGCTCTGCGCCACTGCCAGAGGCAGGACTCCAGGTTTGGTCTGACTGGTTTGGCTGTGCTGATGTGCTGCAGTCCCTAGGAGAGGCTACAGGTAGTGGCCAGTAAAGGCTTCCTGATGTTGTTGAAATTGGGTGCAGGGGCTGTAAGACTGCACAGTCTAGTAATTACTACTAATAGTAGTTGTAGTGTACCTTGGTTGCATCAGTGATGCAACTTGAATGAGTTGTTATAATGCAGTAAAATGAACAAAGAGATTAAAATTTTGCTTGTTGATCTTAAACTTGTGAATCTCAAATTAAGAATGCTGTTTCTGCTGCACTGGATGAAGGTGGAGGAAGCAATAGTTACGATTTGTTGCTCAAGTTATGGTTGCTAAAGGGAGCCACCCTCTACAAGCTGTTGGTGCTCTGTTTCGAGGAAGATCAGTGGTGTGTCAATCTCAGGTCTTCAGGCTGAGCTCACAAAAAGAGACAAAAGTGACTTTTGTTCCAAACCAGATAACACTCAAGCCTGCTGTCAGTTTTCCAGCATTGATAACTGAGCAGTTCCACAGATGACCTGTTAGATATTGGAGTTTTCAGTGAACTGCTGTGCTACTGAACAGGTGTGGACCTGGGGGGTCCATGACATTCAGAAACCTACATTAGTTGGAAGAAATACCCCGTTCACTCATCTCCTGCAATGAAAGCCAACCCTCATCATCCTGCACTTCATAGTTTAGTTTCCCTCTGGAAGTAACTTCCTCTAAACTTAGGGATCATCTTCGTGCATCTCTTACCTCTCGGTGAGTTCTGCTTGAATGACCCCACAGCTGCTGCAGTCAGAACAGAGAGCAGAGATCTGCAGTGTGGACTGGAGAACTGTTCTTGTTACCACTGCCACCGTGAGTGAGGGCTGTGCCAAGCTGTGTGGGCAGTTCCCATGGGCCTATCTCGTGTACAGACCTTCAGGAAGTACGGCTTTGGGAACAGATCTTCCCAATTAAGACTCCTAATCGGAGGAATAACTTTGGAAAGGAAAGTTGGAGTTAATATTCAACCTGGCTTTGTTTCCTTTCACCTTTCTTCATTTGAATGACTAAACTGCGCAGTTAAAATGTGCTACCCTCAGGACAGCAGTACTGTGAGGTAAATGATGCTAAGGAGAAATGGGAATGTCGGTTGTTTTCATGTAACATACCAAGTGGAATATCACAATTCATTTGGGTAATAGACTGCTATGAAGGCTAATTAGAAACTATGAAAGTCAAGAATCACGAGGAGTAGTGACTCTTCGAATGAGCTGGGATTTAAAGCTGACAGAAAATCAAGATGCTGAGGGTCGCAGCTGAAGGAAGGTATCTGTCATAGGTGAACAGATAACTGCTGTACTAGGGTATGGGGCTTTCCTGCATGTGGTTTTTCAGGTGACAGTCAAATAAGCACACAGATCCCACAGTCCACTCCCTATCTATCTGCCTTTGTGGCACAAGGTTTCAAGATAAGAAGGTAGCTTATGAGGCTAGCAGTGATCTCTTCTTTGCCTGTTGTGAGAGGGAGTTATCCAGCCTGTGACACTACAGCTCTGTTGGCTATAGGATAGACCTCGAAGGGATGAAGTGGGAATGAGAGAGGAGCAGTGTATCGTGTGGCTCCCTGTGTGTCGTGTGGGAATCCTAGGCCTCTCTGATCTGCACTCTGCTTGGATAAAGGCCAGGAAAAGCAAAAGTCAGCTCTGAGAAAGTTCAGGAACAAACATCCTTTCCATTAGGCACAAGCCTGTGATAGTCAGAGACTGCAGTAGTCAATCCCAAGGCACATTATGAATATTTCCAAGTCTTACTGTTAAATGGGAAGATTGGTTATTTCTGAGATAATGTGAATTTGTCAGCTTGCTTTATTTGCACGTTTTCCACTCTTACCATCTGGGAAACCTATTTACCTTTCCTTTATGACACTTTGGGTGCCACAGTTTCTCCATCAGCTCCAAGCCAGGTTTCCTAGCTGTTTTTTTCCACTGTGCTAGCAGCAATCACCTGCACTGGTGATGCAGATGGAGCTGTGCATTGCAGATTAAGAGCTGTGAGATACAAAACACGTCTTTTGCTCTGAGAGCACCATAAATGTGCTTTTTGAAAGCCCAGGTTGAAAGCAGCAGCACTTCAGTTGGAATATACTTCTCTTTGTATGACTCACACAACAGTAGTTTTTACTAAAATACATTAATACTCTCTGAAGAGAAGTGTATTGCTGTTGGGTGCATGGTATGGAAGGTGATCCTCTGGTACTGATTATAGTGATTCACTTCAGGCTTCTACCTCTACATGGCCAGCTGCCATTTAGAGCCCAAGTCTGGAGAAACAAACTTGCTTTGCTCTTTAGTTTTTGGAAGGCCTGTTCTATGGTATTTTATTCAGAATAAGGCATCATTCCTAATAACATCAGCTGGTTATAGAATTTGTGACAAGGAAGTCAACACACCCAAGAGAACTAATGGAAAAGAGAGTTTAAGAGTAGTCATACAATCATAGAATGGTTTGGGTTGGGAAGGACCTTAAGATCACTCAGTTCCAACCCCTGCCACAGGCAGGGACACCTTCCACCAGAGCAGCTTGCTCCAAGCCCCTGTGTCCAACCTGGCCTTGAACACTGCCAGGGATGGGGCAGCCACAGCTTCTCTGGGCACCCTGTGCCAGCGCCTCAGCACCCTCACAGGGGAGAGCTTCTGCCTTATAACTAACCTGAACTTCCCCTATTTCAGTTTGAACCCATCACCCCTTGTCCTGTCGCTATAATCCCTGATGAAGAGTCCCTCTCCAGTAGCGATGGATAAGACAGAGACCAGGAAGGCACCTGACACACACACACACACTGTCCCAGCAGGATTTCTTCTTTCCTTCTGTGTTATAGAAAGAATAATTTCTTTTGCATTCAGTGTTGTGAAGAATGTTTTCACACTTGTGCAAGGCCTTCTGAGCATCGAGGTCTCTGCTGCCTGATGACATGAAAGAGCTTTACACTTCAGGTGTCCCACCTGGAAAATACTTGCACTCTGAGGTCATGAGCAGGTGTTACAGAGAAGCAGAGGAAATGGAGAAAACATCAGGAAACAGCTTCAATATTCGGGGGTTTCCAATTGTTCTTTTCACCTAAACACTGTATAATTTTAGAGCTACATGGGCACAGATACAGAGTGACAAATCCAGGCTGTTCTTTGGAGAGAAGTCCCCATTTCTGAAGACCAGATGGTTTTCAGAGATGCTGTTTTGCAGTCTCTGCTCGTTATAAAACAACAACAGAAACCCAAGAGGATGATTGCAAAGCAAACAAATGCCTGTGCAGTCTGTCTTCTCCAAGGCTGTGCCATTTTCAGTCATTGTAGATGCAAAGTGAATCCAAATAACCACTCACAAATCACTAGTGACTCTGGTACCCTGCTATCTACTAATGGAAAAGGCAGCTGAAATTCCTATTTTTGTAGTGTTTTTTACCATTTCTTTTAAATCTATAAAAGTGCTTGTAGGTACATTGCGTCACTGTGGGTTTTAGTGATTCAGTACCAACTCAGAAAGCCTGCATTTGGCTGTAAGGATGTTACCTGAATGATATTGGATAGGATATAGTCTAAACTAATGATGAAAAAGTAGTGAATAGATGTTCCCTGGCTCTCTGGCCTGCCCTTGTCAGCACTTTGTGGTCCTTGTCGTTGCTTAGGAGTCATGAGGAAGCAGATTAATCCAGGGCAGCGGGATCAAGAACTTCCCTGGATCCTTCAGTCTGTCCCTGAATGGTTACATGTTATCCTGAAAGCCCAGATTCTTCAGACAGATAGGACAGGAAGACAGAAGGATGCTCACGACTCCTGTGCCTGTCCTGCTCTGTATCAGCTCCCGTAGGCTGGCTTGAAGGGAGAGGGGTCCTGAACACTTGTAACTGGAGTGAGAGTGAGCATTTGGGACATTCAGAATGTGTGGATCATAAATAGTTGAAAATTCCTCATTTCCTTACAGGAAAAAGACCCACTGCTGCTTCCCAGGCTGCAGGGAAGCTGGTAACTGATGGGAATAGGAATGACATAGAAAGGGGAAGCATTTCCGTCTTAGAAATCTGGTGCTAGTGAAACCTGTGCCTTGTTCTGTCTGGGATGACACTCTTCCAGTGTCACAATTAGAAAAGGGCAAATGGAAATCCCCTTTCCAACAAATTCAGATTCTTAATTAATTTAGTGAAGTGCAAGATTACAGAGCTAAGAACACATTGTAACTATCTGGTTGCCACATAGAGTCATTTCATAGTGGAATTAATATTAATAGTGTCTTTTAAAAACAGCTTTCCATAACATAATATGTTTGGTTCTCTTATACATACGTGTTACGGATGTAATATATATTGGCCTTTAACTCTGAGATTCCTGTGTTTTAAGCTCTTTCTTGATGGACAGTCCTTATAAATGCATTTATCCTTAATTTAATGATATTATTTGTAGTGCTCTTTAATGTGATTTCTCTACAAGAATTACAGCAGCAGCTGTATCTGGCAAAGTGTAGCTTCTGAACAAAGAAAGATCTGCCCTTGTTAAGCACCGGAGAGAAGAAAGTTTCTGAGGTCCTTTGGCTTGCCCCCAGCACACTGTAGTGCAGATGGTTAAACAGCGTGACAGGGCTAGAGTCTGAGAGCTGTGTCTTATGATCGTCTATTTGTCTACCACCTCTTTGATGTGGTAGTGGTATAGCAAGTATTCAATAATTTACATACTGTAGAATATGGCCAAATATAAATGATGCATTATTCTTCCATTTAGCCCCATCTGAATTGATTGATTACCAAATCTTCCCTTTGTCATTTATCAGCATTGTGATTATTTATACCTTTTGCTGAGTTTACAAAGTAACCCATCAATCAAGCAGCTGAGCTGCACTTCCCTGATTTATAATGGACATCTTAATGATCAGTACCTGATCCTTTTAGTATTTATTTATTTATTTTGGTCAACACTGAGCTTGGAAGGAGTAGTCAGAACACAGGAGGCTAAAGCTAAGGCTGGGAAAGATGACACCCCCCATTTCACCCCTCTTTCTTTGCATTATTGACTGTTATTATTGTAATATTTACTTAAAAGTGTACCACAAAAAGTAAACCCAGTGCTGTTAATTTTAGTAATGAGATCAGTGGTGCCCAGGAAGCCACAGGGGATGTTCAGGTTCCAGTGGAAGGAGCAGAGAGCTCTGCCTGACCATCAGTGCTGGGCCAGGGGCTGTGGACCAGGGCACACCAGCTTCTAGTGGTCTGGGTGGCCCATGTACCCAGAGACCAAGCAAACACCCCAGGGCCCTGCCTGATGCCTGGTGATTCAAACCAGCGGTGCAGATCCACTGGCTGAGGTTGCTCTTGCTCTTAGACATTGGGATTTTTATCTGTTGTAAGCTGGTTTAGAATTTGAGTGCATTTCCACTCTTTATGTAGGGTGAGAGCTAAGCACATTCTGCTGGAGACACTGGTATACCACCAGCCTGCTTTATTCCTTTAAATCCATGTAAAATCCTTCTTTACCCAAATTATCTCTCTGGTTTTCTCTGCAGTTCAGGTCTGGCTTTCTCTCCCCCATCTCCACGACATTCCTGAGCTGACACTGTTCCATAGGAAGCCTAAAGAAGGAGATAGGCCAGATACACCGAGCACTAAAGTCTTCCCCAGTTAAATCCTGCAATCCCAGTTCATTCTTTTGAGTGAAGCAGGTGACATGAGTGATGAATTTGAAGCTAGTGAAACAGAGAACATGGGGGTGTTTGCTCTCCTAAACATTTGAGTAGGAATATTATTAAAATTCCTTGAATAGAGAAATCATGGAACAGGTCCTTTCTGGCAATTGATAGCTTTCATGTTTAATCACTATTCACCCCTTTTGTGGTTTGGGCTCACCTAATTGCATTCTCATTAAGAATTGCACTAATATTCAGCAGCACAGCTGAAAAGTGGGGAGATGTACCCGGTGTGGAGCTCTTTGGGCTTTCCCCCTCTCTGCTATCCTTACGAGCATTTGCTGTGCTAAAAGCAAAGCAGATTGAGCAAAAAACCTGAAGGTCGTCCATACAGTTGTCTCAATAGCAATCTGTGTGACTTTAACCCTGTTGAGGAAAAGTAATTACCCTTTGGCTTCTGATGACCTCAACTAACCTTTGTTGAAGGACCAGAGAAAATAAAGGCTGACCAAGAGCCTGCCCTTCCTGCCCTGTGGTTAACCTGCTCTGGGAATGAAGAACACCCTCCACAATAGAATGGGAAAATGTTGCCATGGAAATATCATTGGAAGAAGAAACAAAAATCTATTACAATTAATAGTGTTTTATTAGGTGGCTCCTATAGAACTGTTTAATCCATGGAAGTTGCTCTATCTTAAGATGTGGGGTCAGGAAATTTCAGGAGGAATAAAAGCGGGAGGGAGGGAGGGGGTACGGCGTTAAAAATTCAGGAGCTGTTGACAGAGCTGGGATAGTTTCCATGAGATAAAAGAAGCAGTTAGACATTGCACACTGTAAGTATGGGAAACGGGAGCAAGGAAGAAATGCAGGTCCAGTAATTGCAGGTGATAACCACCAGCTCTCCAACTGGTCAGCAAGTGTGTTGATCACAAACACTTTGGGTTTGTTCTATAGCAAATAACAAGCTTCGTTTTTCTTGTCGCATTTCTTTTCACAGCACTGAGGCCTTGCCTAGAGATCACCAGGTTATCTGCAGAGTGGGGGCTGCTTTTGTGTAGCTGGTGTTTTGCAGATCAGGTTCTACCATGCTTTTTTGGTTTGAATTTTTCCCCTCTTTTGCTGTTTATTCCATCTGACACCTCGCAATACACATCGCATTTGGTTAAATCCACTGCTCCCCTTGGTCTGCATTAGGCTGAGGCTGGTGCTGTTCATTACCCCAGTCAGTGGCAGTTTCAGCTGGGTCTGACAGTGTGCACATTTTCACAAGCAGTTTAGCAGATCCTAACAAATATCCCTGGTTCTTTGACCACACAAAGCCAAAGACTGGGAAGACATCAAACCCATACGTATTGCTGATGGACAGTGTCGCAGTTTCTAAGGCACGATAAAGCATTTCAATCAGGTAAACTCTGTGACATTTCCTTATTCATGTGACAAATCACAGTGGTGTAACTGATGTAGGAAGAAGTTTTAAATGTGGGCTTCTAAACAATTTTAAATCATTGTATTGATTTTAAGATAAAGGAGCAATTTCAGCACGTTCGTTTTAAGACATCATTCTATGATTCTGTACTAACAGACAGTCGTATGCATCCTGGCATTGAAAATGAATTCAAACTAACATGTTTGTTACAACACCAGCCTCCTTTTTCTGGTCTTGTTGCCAAAGCACAAGTTTTCAAAATGCTAAGAAGGTATCAAGTGAAATCCTTTGATTAGTATTACTGATAATCTCACTGTTGGTGTAAATGGGAGCAAGCCTGTGCCCTGACTGTGCATTTCTTCCAATCAAAGCTGAAAGCATGCGAAGGAAATGAGTTGCAGTAAACATGGTATTAAAGTCTTCGCCTTCTTTTACAATGGTAAATGAGATATTTTTTCCTCTCCAATATTTTTATTGTCAGCTTTTATTAATGCAGCTCTGGGTTTTCACCCTGAGAGGACTCGTCAACTTTAGTTTCAAATGGTAACTTGAGAACATAGTAAGCTGGTAGAAACAAACACTGATTTGTACATCAGAAAGACTTGGACATTAAAATCATTTTCTGTATTGCAAATACGGTCATTTTCTTCATTTTTCCTAATTGTAACAACATTATTCCAGTTTTAAAATTCCTTTGCCACTTGACATTTTGAGCACAGAGTGCACTAGTGATAGTGCACCCTGCCCTTGGTTTATAAACCATAAACTTGTCTGTCGCTTTAAAATGAACTGTCTGCCCTATATACATGTACAACTGCGAATTGTAACTGACCAAAGCCTTGGGCAGATTTCTTTAGCTACCTGAGCTTGTATTTCAAGTTACCAAAGCAGTGTAGGTCCAGCATGAAGACAACATGCTTCCGTTCATTTTCAGCAATGATTTACATCTCCCTGGCTCTGAAGCATTGTTTGCTGGTGTAACTCACCTGGTCGTGGTGCTGTGGAGAGCTGTTACCTGTTCTGTTGATCTTCCCACTTTTTCCCTTCTGCTGCTGCCAAGGTTTTCATGGTATTCCCTCTCCATTTCCAAATGCCGTAGGTCCATGGATTCTGGCTGAAGCTCACAACAAAAGTCAAGAAAGTCATCATCATCCATGGAGTTTCTGTTGCTCTGTTGAATAAAGAGAGAGAGAAAACAGGAGGAGAAGAATTACAGTTGTTGCTCAGAGGTAAGCCTCTTGATAACCTCCTCTGTCCTCAGTGCTTGGAGGAGTTTGAGAAACCCCCTTAAATTATGCACATCATATTATTTCTACGTTAGAAGTTGTTAAGGCATCTTCACTTGTGGACTGTGTTCTGTCGTGCTTTAGTTGGTACATGGGCTGCATCTCTTCCCCTTTTAGCTTAACATAATTCTAAAGCCTTAAGTATTTTAATTTATTGAGATTTTAATTTGTGGGATTCCTAAAGACAAAGGACTGAGGGGTGTAGGACCCTTTGGTTGTTCTTGTTGTTCAGGTTTGCCACAAGAAGAATTTTCTGACTGAATTCGGAGCGAGCTGTATGTAGTTATTCTGCTTTATAACGGGTTCCACACTTTCATTCTCTGAAATATATTGTCTGCCATTGCCAACTGAATGGGAAATGAAATAAAAACTCTATTTCTAGTGTATTATTTTGCTGCATTACTGTTATTTTGATATGTCCATACAAGTGTATGTTCTGCTAGGCACAGTATAACTTATGTGAAAGAACTAGGGAGGGAATATCAAAGCAGAATAGTCAGAAATGTAAATTCAGGTGCAAAGTCTGGTGACATACAGTGACATTCTTTAGAAAGCAAGCCCCTATTTATACTCCAGTTAAACATTGGCTTTGTATGTTCGTTGTTATTTTCACCATAAAGCATCCACATGCAATTTGGTAGCTACTGATTAACCTCGCCAGCGCATTATCAGACATACATTGGGGGAAGTCAGAAATGGAATGATTTCTGTGTTATTCTGACCTCATACATTCACAGACATCTATAAAACACAAAGCTTTTAAACATAGCACGAGTCTTAAAGCTTTAATTGATCTCACGTTGCAGAACTGGTGTATTTAACTAGTGGCCTCCTATTGTTCTATAGCATTATCTAAAAATGTTATGCCTTCCAAGAGGAAAACTGACAATCCCATGGGTTAAATGTTGTCCAAATGTTATAGAAAGAAAAGAGAATCGATTCAGTCATCGGTGGTAATTGCAGCAGAAATATTAATTATAACAAGATTACTTCTCAGCAAAGTGCAGTATTGAAAGTACTGAATGAACGTCTGATTCTCAGAAATGTAAATACAGTCAGAACAGCCAAAGCCTTGCAAAATGTGTACAGGTTATTTTAAACTAGACAGGAGGTGTTTTTAATAAAATCATCTGACATTTCTGTAGCACATTACTGTCACTTCAAAGTCATTTTACTAGATATTCATTAACAGTACAGCAGTAAAGCATCGAAAATAGTTTGAATAAGTGTTTATTGGTAGCTGCATCACACAGACACATAAGTAAATCTTTTAGTTTGAAGGTTTTGATTTTAAATCAACAGCAGCATTAGATATCCTAAAAGTTACCACAGTCATTAAATACCTTATAGTGCTGTATCCCTGGTAATCCAATTTACACAACTATATCCTCAGCAGAAACTCCTGGGGTACACAGTAGTTCTCTTCAGTAAGCCCTTCCTGCTTTTTCTTGTCAGGAAGCAGTGATGGTACAATTTTATCCTGTTGATAATTTGACTCTCTTTAAACTAGTTCTTGTTGACCCACTGGCTTGGTCTTTATTAGGGTGGAGGTAGCTGGAAGACTGAAGGACTGCAGACCACATTCTTCTTTATTTTTACTGTACCTTAATATTCAACATAGCATCATTATTCTGAGGCAAAAAGAGAAAAGCTGGTCCATCAGATAATTCCACACATTGCAAGTCCTTCCTCTATGTCCTGCAGTGCTAGAGAAGGGGATTATTGCTGCAGAAGAAAAAGAATATCTGGCCATAGTGTAGGAATAATCACTGCAGTCCAGCTCACCCCCACACCTCTTTCTCTCTCCTTCTCTCTCTCTCCCTCTGTTTGAGGCCCCAGCTGATTCAGTCTGCATCCATCCATACATAAATCATTGCCCTTATTCTATTGGTTACATGGTACATGGCAAGTATTGATTTTTTCCGTTGCCTCATTGCTGGAGAACCCATGGTTTTTGTGAGGCTGAAAATGCAAAATTTTTCTTGCTGGAGATCTTGTCAAGGTACAGAAATGACAAGGCAGGAGGGTGCTGCTGTAAGGTTTGTGAGGCTGAAAAATCTTCCCCTTCTCTGTTCCACTCTACTGTGTCCCAAAAAGTCGGGGCTTGTTAAATCACTGCTGCGTTAGGTAGGCTTATGGGCTAAGCAGCAGGAGAATAAGCAAACAGAAGCAGGGCCTGGCTGTTCTGAGGGAGGCATTGCTTAATTATTCCAAGTTTAATTAGGTTTGAAACCGGAACAAAAAGCCAAAGAATAATGTGGAAATAATGCCATTTCAAGGGAAGGAATGAATCTGAAGCACAGGAGGGTAACATGCTGAGGAAAATGGACATTTGTTTCCCTCCTGCATAGCACAGAGCTGGAATATTGTGCTTAATTCTTGGGGTAGGTCTTCGTGGCATTTTGAAACATGTTTACTGTCCCCTTAGCAGTGTGATTGCTGCATCCAGGTAATTTTCCTCGGCATTCAAAGCTGCCTGGAAATGTCTCACAAAAGATGGCACCTTGTTTCCTCAAAGAAGTGTTTCTAAGGAATAGGAAGATGAGGTGGTGAGGCAGGGTTTGAGCTGTTCTCCTTCAGTAATAGAGGATTCCCTGGTATAAGACTCTCTCTAACTAAAAGCCTGATCCAAAGCACACTGGAGTCAACAGGAATGTTTTCATTGACTCTGTAGGTGCTGGATCAGCTTCAGGTTACACAGAAGCCAGTATTCTCCCTTTTTTTTGATCATAGAATCAATATGTCAATGTGTCAATACTGTTACTTTCCCCCATTTTGCAGAGGAGGTGGAATGGCTCAGGATGGTGGTTTATAGGTGGCTGTAGAATATGACTATATTTAATCAGATCTGTTAACACTGTTAAATGAGATGGATTGAAATGTGTGTGTATTTTCTTTAATGCCTATAATGCAAAATGTGACCCATGCCCACCCTGTGCCATTCCCAATCACTGTGTTTTGCTTCTGTGCTGGTTTATTGCATTTGAAACCCGCTGCCCACTCTTCCTTTCACCTCCACTATCTTTAGGCTCCAGTCTGCCACCAGGTGCTGTGGGCCCTTCATTGAGGTCATTGCACCTGACTTCTGCCAATTGCACATCCAGAGCAGGTGACATTTTCTATCTGCTGCCTGCATGCAGCTCAAACACCTTAAACAGAAATACAGCTTTAGAGCTGTCGTGTTCCTGGGGCTGTAGAAATTGAGCACAAAGCTAAAATGATCAGTAAGGATAATTTGTAATGCGCTTTCTTCCTCCAGATGCGTGTTACAGCTGATTGGAATATGCAATTGAAAAATAAAGGAATCAAGTAAGACCAGTGGAAACATGAATTTTGGATTCAAAATCATTTCTATCCTTTTTGTTATGCCATCAGCAAATGAGCTGCTGGCTTCCCCAGGAATGTATCACTGGAAACTGGGCCTTTTGTCTCGCTGTAAAGCATAACTTTCCTACTGCTTTTGTATGCACACAGGCCAGCTCTTCATTCCATTTGATGGTAACTTTGGTAGTAATTGGAATGAGAACCCTCCTTCTGTCATCTTTGTGACAGTGACTATGTATAGAAGGGTTCGTTATGTGTCTCTGTATTACTCATTCAAACCAATTTTCTGATCTAAGTTCACTCCTTTACCCTTTAGTAGTAAAAAGGGAGGGTCATTTGGCTAAATGAGGTATCCTTTATCAGCCGAGCACCAGCAGTTCAGTGGTTATAACACAAAGAAGAAATACTAAAGAAAAGCTAGTCTAAATTTGAATACTGCCAAGTGTCTTTCATTGGTTTCTTACAGAGTGTCAGGACACAAAATGCTTTCAGAATTTGTCCCAAGCTTTTCCCAGGCTTTTAGGACTCATCTTCTGTAGGGGCATGGTTCCTTGTACATGTTCTACTGCAGCCACCCAGGCTGAGGTCTGGGCTTTCACACGGCAGTTGGCCTACCTAGGTTAAAGCAGTTCTGCTGTAGTCTGTGCTCCTCCTGAAGCAAGGTGTATTTGCATCACAGCTCAGGGTGTTTTGGTTGGAAGCCTGGCAGACACTGCACACATACAACAGAGAAACAGGTTACCTGTTCCTCACCATCACCACTCTGTGGTTTTCCTTTCCTTTGAGATGCTGCACTGTGTTTGCTGCCCGTCTTTTGTGTGGAAGGATGGATGCTGCGCTCAGTGTAGCCGGCACACGTGCATCAAACTGGTCCCCACGGTGCTGACTCAGGTACTGGCTGAAGTAGCTTTTCAGTATGGCTTGAGGAGTTCACTTGTCAAGGGAAAAGGGCAGTCTGACAGCGAGGCAAGAGCTGGTCTCATTCACTGGGGATTTATAGCAGAACTGGCTGCAGAAATCCTGCCTGAAAGTTCCTGATGTCAGAGTGCTAACTCTGGAAAGTTTAATTGTTCCCATATCAGAGGTTATTGTGTGAGGGTCAGAACACCTTAGTCCTAGAAAGGAACATGAGTCACTCGAGAGTCCTGCAGCGGTCCTTCCAGTGTCTGGGAAACCATCTCAGTGTTGCCAGGGTTTTCCAGAAGAAAGTGGAATATCAACAGCATGGACCAACGCATCATCCTCCTTCAGATACTAGAGCAGAGGCCATGCCTGCTGCTCTGCAGGGAGACGGGCAGTTACAAAAAGTATGATTGGATTTTGTGGAGCCAGGCTGAGAGAGCTGGGCTGGGTCAGCCTGGAGAAGAGAAGGCTCTCGGGAGACCTTATAAAAGCCTTCCAGTACTTAAAGAGGGTCTGCAGGAAACCCGGAGAGGGGCTTTGGACAAGGGTGTGTAGGGACAGGCCAAGGGGAATGGCTTGAACCTGCCACAGGGGAGACTGAGCTGAGCTCTTAGGCAGAAGCTCTTCCCTGTGAGGGTGCTGAGGCGCTGGCACAGGGTGCCCAGAGAAGCTGTGGCTGCCCCATCCCTGGCAGTGTTCAAGGCCAGGTTGGACACAGGGGCTTGGAGCAAGCTGCTCTAGTGGAAGGGGTCCCTGCCCGTGGCAGGGGTTGGAACAGGATGAGCTTTAGGGTCTCTTCCAACCTCAGCCATTCTGTGGTTCTATGTTTCTTCCCACTGGTCAGACAGCCCCAGAAAGGGAAGTCAGCTACTCCCTGGGCTGTGACCGCTGCCTTTGGTGGAGGCTGGTGCTTTGCTGGTAGACACATGTAAATGGCTGCACAAATCTTGTGGACATCTGCACCATGCTCCTAAAGCCCATGCTGCACCATTGTTGTGCACCCAGCAGCCAAACCCTAATCACAACCCTTTTCTGACCTGCTTTGTACTAGCAAGGTGTGGTTAGTGTAGCCAATACTGCCAACTTCTGCCTGCATCTCTCTTTTGGAGGAAGGCAAGTGTTGCTTTATTAATTTCCTTGAAGATGGACATGAGAACTAATAACAAAGACAAGAGGTAGAAGGGCTTTTTCCTGGAGCAACCAGTAATAATATCCTTGTGGCAAGCACACGTGAGAAGAACAGAGCAGCAAAGCCTGTTTGTGAAAGATGGAGCTGGGGCAGGCAGGGACCTTAACCATCCCCTGAGCAGTGAGGGCAGAGCAGCTGCCCTTTTCCCCATGACAGAGAGCCCTCAGCTTGCCCTGGGAGCCAGCCCATGCTGGGGTCACACATGGACCGTGAGGATGAGCTGCTGACAGCAGGGACAAGTTAACCCCATCTCACTCTCACCCACCACTTGCCATCCCCACTGAGCACAACTGTAGCTCTGCTAATGAAACATCAGCAGATTGGGTAAGAGCAGGTTTTCATCCTCAAAAGCCTTCATAAATAAGGTTGTGATGTTAAAAAGGCTTGCCAGTATCTCTGTTTCATAGGTGGGGACATTAAGGAACACCGAGAGCTGGCACTGAAGCTGGGAGGATGTTTGAGAGCTCCTGCTTGTGACACACATGTGGGAAAAATTGCTAGGGAACATGTGGAGGTTTGACCCCTCTAATGCTGCCAAGGGCAGCAAGGTCTTTGCTTTGCTTAGCAAGCGTTAGTCACAAGAGCATCTGGCTCAGCTCAGACCTGTATGCTGCACTTTCCTAAAGATGGGAATGAGATCCCAAACTGGAAGAGGGAAGGAAAGAGGAACACAGAGTCCGTTCTGCGGGAAGGCCTCTTTAACTCAGCCTGTTCTTGTGGGAGTGCCTCTCTTACACCCAGCAAATTAACTACACGCGCTGCATCACGCTGCAGGACGTCTGTTGTGGGTTTATGCAGTTTAATAGGAGCAGAATATAGTGCCACTTCATTTAATCCGTGCTGAACGCTGCCTCAGAGCCCAGGAAAGTTATTCAGCAATCATTTTAAATCCCATCCCTGGGAATTAGAAAGGAAAAGAAAAGGAAACAGCTCCAGACTCTACAGTTGGAGCCTGTTGTAATAAAACCCAGGAAAAGGTTCTTTTACCTGAATTTATCGCTTAGCAACCAAGAATCTACCTCCTGAGATTGTGGGTTACCAAGGAACTGGCTGTGACAATTACCAAACAGCTGTCCCAGGAATCTCCATAGCCTTTAACCTCCGTCAGCTGAAGGATGGGCTGATGACAGCGAGCAAACAATGGAAACACACCCTAATATTTTATTGAAGAGCTGAGGGAAGCCACAGCTGTATGGATCACTCAGCCAGCTGGACTGAGCTGCTTCACACTGCGTGGCCTGCCCTCGAGAAACTGCTCTGCAGCCGCTCTGGGTTTAAAGGTGCATTTGGGTCCCCAGCCTCCAAACTTCTTGTCACATCACTGCATCCTGACTCTCAAGATCATAGAATCAAGGCAGGTTTTGCTGTTGGGCAAGAAGGGTAATTGTCAAGCAGGGGAGGGGTGGGGGTTGTTTATCCTGCTGGTGATGTACAGAATTCTCTCATTCATCAATTTTGTTCATTTTGGGGTTTTCTGAATGTAACTTCCACTGAGGATCAGGGCCTCTTGCATTTTCTTTTGGTGGTCAGCAAGCTGCTCTAGTGGAAGGGGTCCCTGCCTGTGGCAGGGGTTGGAGCTGGAGGAGCTTTAAGGTCCCTTCCAGCCCAAACCAGGCTGGGATTCTATGATCAGTGAGAGGGAGAGCATTAAATATCAAATTAATAAAGGAGTAATTTAAAATCAGGAAAAAAGCACAATGAAGACGGGCAAGGTAAAATTAAGGAAAAAATACAGCTGAGCTTGGATATTGAGAAGAACTTCTTTATAATCAGGTGGATTATATCTGGGGGTGGTTTCCCAAAGGAAGCAAGGGAAATTCCCACTGGCAGTGTGTGGGAGCAAGCTGGGAACAGTGTAAAGCACTGCAAATGTCACCTACACTAATGCAGGGTCAGTCCTGAGCAATGGCAATTGCTTCTTTGTACTTCCTATGGCTTTCTCACATTACAGATGCAGGCAGCAAACTTGCAGCAGATCACAAACACAGCATTTTATGCTGGTGCTTCAGGTGCCCTGAGCCTGCAGAGATTGATGGCAAGTTCTGAGTGGCTCTTTTTAGTTTAAAATAGAAACAGGAAAAAGCTTTTGGGAAGTTAAGGGCTCCGTTTGCATTTACAAATCCCAAGTATGCAAGCTGGGGCTGGAATGGCAGCGAGCTTGGGTTCTCCCTGCAGGTATCCAGGGCAAGAGTGTTTGGAAATCAGCTGTATCTTACTACTGTGAGCGTATGTATTGCTTACAGCACATCCTAGTTGAGGTATTATAAACTGCTCTGCCACACTTCTTTTTCCCTTTCTTTTCCTTCTTTCTTCTTTCTTTTCTCCCCCCCCGCCCAGCATGTTCCACATGCTGCAGTAGGAAGAACTGGCTCAGAAAATCCTTCACCAGCTTTCCACTGGCAGCAAGTTCACAAAGGAAATACTCCCCTGGCCTTACGTGGCCAGAATCCTCCTCCTTGGCACTGGAGGGTTCTTTAGCTCTTAAGTTAGAGAAGCTTTAATTTGGCTTCCTCTGGGTTTTTACATCATTTGTAAAGCCAGATTGATAACATTTACCCTTTCGCTGCACACGACTGTACTAACTGCTCAGGCACTTGGGATGTAGAGGGATTTTTGGTTCCTGAAATAGGTTAAACCCCCCCACAGCTTCATCAGCATCATTTCTCCTGATGAAGTGACATCTCCCCTGGCATGAATGTGTCCCACTGCACGTACAGACAGCTTTTGAGAGTGAGCCCATGCTGTCCTGCAGGAAGGCAATGGTGAGGACGCTGACCCAGCTGCAGGTACCAGCACACAGTACTTCTGTTGAGCAGAAGCATGCAATGAGCTGTCAACAGTAACACCTTTTCCCTCCGAACTTAAACCTTTTTATTATCACTTGGTTCAAAGAGAGTGATGATGAATGTGTGAATGCTTTGAAACTGAGCAAAGACCTTGAAAATATTTATTTAAAATAACAAAAATTGAAGCATAGTCTTGTGTTAATGACTTGTTATTGCCATCGTGGCAATCAATGTCTGTACATATCTGCTGTGGGCATTTGGCCAGGCTCGTAAGCTCTGGTGACTGATGTTATGTGATGTTACCATGGCAGGGGGTTGGAACTAGATGATCTTAAGGTCCTTTCCAACCCAAACCATTCTGTGATGTCTGGGGGGAAGTGGCATCGTGGTCACAAGCAACCTGGGGCAGTGACAAGTCCCAAACTTGTCACTGCCCAGAGGGTGGTTCCTTTCCTTCTCTCATGTATCTCTAGAGAGTACCAAAGGTGCTTTCACTCCTAAGCTGAAGGGAAGGGTAGGAGATCACAGCAACTGTCCTGCTTGCCCCCCTTTTCCTGCTAGTCATTCATCTCCAAGGTGGAATTTGCTATAGGAAGGCTTTGCTGGGACATTCTGTCTGTCTTTCGATGGTGGATCACGGTTGTCCTGTGTTCTGGCTGGTAGCTGGTTGGTTACGTTGACAGATGTTGCAATGATTCTCTTGGCACTATTCTGTTGTGCTGACTGTTCAAACAGGAAATTCATCTTTTAGTATTTGCACATGTTAAATGTTTGTTTTAGTAGGAATGGGCTCTGACAGCAGCCTGGTCAAACAGGGTATTTTTGGAGCAGCAAACGCTGGAATTCTCAAAGCCCTCCTCATCCCATAGATCTGCTGATGCTCCCTGAAGTACCACAGGGCTCACTTGTGAGGAGATGGGAGCTTCTGAGCTCCAGGTTGCTGCTGTCTCACTGTTTTGGTGATGGGTGCCTTTAAGGGCTTGATGGCACTCAGTTCAAATCATACCATGGGAGACTTCATGAGGTTTGCTGTATGCCAGAGTCTGCCCTGCCTTTGTTCTCCCTTTGGTTTGTGAAGGTCTGGTTTACTGAACTGGCCTCTTGTCTAATGATGAGTGAACAGGAAGGTGGTTGTGGCTTGTGCTCTACAGCAGAAAGTGAGGATGTGCTCAGAAGTGTGGCAAGAAGTGCTCCTCCCAGCAAAGACTGACTGGAGAACTTAATCCGAGGAAGCTAAATCTCCACCTAAATCCCATTTCAGGTGGCTGCTTTTGACCTTGGTAGGCAGCTTCTTTGAAGGACAATCTGCAAATGCAGGTGTGATTGAATGTGATGCATTTTAACTTCATCAAGCAAACTTCCATGGATTATATATTTGAGGGCTGTTTCTTGTATGCAAAAACATTAGAGGTACCCTGGCTGAGATCTGTTGTGTTGCCCTTCAGAAAACTTTTATAAGGCATCAGAATTTACCGTGTTCACTAAGTGCGGTGTCTGTGCTGAAGAAAAGCACATGATGAGAAGTAGCTACACACAGACTTGTGGTGCATATGGTGGAGGAAAGGTTTAATCTGGTCAAGACTTCTCCATACTCCTTCACCATCACTTGGTAGGTGAGAACCAAGTGGCTGCAAGTCGCATGTGAAAGCTGCTTTGTGTCCTGCCAGCCTTTTGGAGCCGTTTCAGAGCTATTTTGAGGACTGGAGCTTGGAAGTGGAAAAAGGCTGTGTGGCAAGGCTAGGAGATGCATTTCTGAGAAACGCATTCGGTCCCTATATGGTTATTTTTGTGTAGGTTGACAGGAAGAACCTAATGTTGAGGAGAATGTGCTCAGGTGAGTGGGAACACAACACGCACGCGTGTTTGCAACGTGGGTATTTGCACACAGAAGTTATACAAGTGCTTGAATAACTGTGCATATATAGTAAAGATGTTGTCTGATTTCTGCTTACAACACTTCGGGTACAAAATACCTGCTACTGATGAATTTATGAGTAAAGGTCCATTAGCAAGTGAATCTTTGGAAGTGCTACACCTGCAAGAAGGTAGAAGAATATTGAGGATGCAGTGCTGAGCATCACTGTTGAAATATAGGAAATGCAATGAAATCTCCCCATCCAAACCTGACATTTGTGTGTTCTGGCTTTTGGAGTGATATTGTCAGTTTGGAACTGGCATCGATTGTTCATCAATATATTGAATTCTGAAGCTATGTGGTTTGTGAAGGTTTAGTGCCCTGCATGCTCTGACAGCTTTACTGATCCCCAGCATTTTAGATGCTTTCCATCTTGATCTGTTATCTTCTCAAATGTACTCACCCCAATCTCTGAGTAACAAAGTTGGTGCTGGAAGGGACACGCTATTTCCATAAGAGCCCCAGAGGTGTTTTCATGGATGCTGGGTGGAAGTGGGTTGCAGGAAAAGGCACCGTCTTTTCACAGCGCTTGCTTTTGAAGCGCAACCTAATCAGGATTTGGATGCTATTAAAGTAACATTCTTGTGGAAAGGAACTGGGTTTATAAAAATGAAGCAGCTTCTCAGCCAGGCCCATTATGGATTGCAAAAGCAGCTGGGAGATTTGGCCAGGAAATCAAGGCTGGGGTTTTTTTCTTCGTCAGAGTTTGTAAGATATTTGGAGGGACACAACATTTATTTCTTATTTCTCTGTGTTTCAGGCCAGGCCTTGGAAAAACCCATCTGACAGTGAGTTTGTTTGTATATTTTACATTTTTTCCCTAAGTATGCTAGGCTCATTAGCAAGCCTTGGAAAAGGCGTGCTTTGTTCAAGTTAATATGGAAAACAAGATACTAAGGGCTCAAATCTGTCTCCAGAATATAAATAAGCATAGCTTCCTTTGGACCAGATTCTTACCACAGTTATACTGGAAGCCTTGTTTCGGGGGAGAGTTATGAATGTGAGTTTGCTAGGAAATGCTGCTCCTTCAACAAATTTCCTGACAGTGGTCGCTGAGTTTATTCCTACAGGCAATACACATCCACATGCAGAATGAGTGCAGAGCATCCAAAATAGCTGCATGAACAGGACATGGCTTATCTTTGGTGGGAGACACTTGCCCGGCAGGTACGGTGCAGGAGGAGCATGGACATCGGGGCTGTCTCAAATCCACCTCTTTGCCAGGAGAAGGCCCGTGCTCTATTTCCTTTCTGACCCACAGCGCTGGCCAGCAGTGAGCAGGCACAGGGAGGGAATAGTCTGCTGCTGGCTGTGGGCTCGTTCCTCCCTGGAAAGGTTTCCTGTTCTTGTGGATCAAGGGAAAACAAATCATTTTTCCTTGCTGTACATGGAGCAATTCCTTTGGTTGTGGTTTTGCCTCTAGCAGCAGAGAGTACTCTACTGCTGCACATAACCAAGACGTGGCAATGGCAGCTCAACACTGACCAGGCTGGTTTGCTTCATCCGATACCCAGTATGTGACACTGTATGAATACAATGGGATCCCCTTTAGTGCAGTGACCAGAGAAGACACTGCTCAGAATTACGCTTCAAAGATATAAATGAAACAATAAAATGTCTGTGACATTGGGTGAATCAGAATCCCAGAGACGTTTGATTTGGAAGGGACCTTAAGGCTCCTCCAGCTCCAGCCCCTGCCACGGGCAGGGACCCCTTCCACTAGAGCAGCTTGCTCCAAGACCCTGTGTCCAGCCTGGCCTTGAACACTGCCAGGGATGGGGCAGCCACAGCTTCTCTGGGCACCCTGTGCCAGCACCTCAGCACCCTCACAGGGAAGAGCTTCTGCCTAAGAGCTCATCTCAGTCTCCCCTGTTCTGTCAGGTCAAAGCCATTCCCCTTGGCCTGTCCCTACAGGCCCTTGTCCAAAGCTCCCCTCCAGGTTTCTTGTGCCCCCTTTAGCCACTGGAAGACTGTTTTAAGTTCTGCCCTGAGCTTTCTCTTCTGCAGGCTGAACAAGCAGATGAAGGAGACATCTTTAGCTGAGCATCCCCATTTTTATGTTGTTTTTTTTTTTTTTAATTAAAAGATGGGATTTGAGTAGTTTGCATGTATTAAACATCTGGGCAAGCACCACTTAACCAGCTGGCAAAGGGTGGATGTATCCTCATTAGTCAGAATTGATGTTTCCCTGTTATGCCAAAATTCGCTGTTGTTATGCTAAACTGGGTCCTTTGGTGATCTCCTAATTCCAATAGTACAGTGGCCAAATAAGCCTTGATTAAAGTTGTCTTTGTTTTTAAGCCAAGCATATGGTAGCACCAGAGAGTGCTCCACAGAGAGTGGAGCTGTGATGGTACTGGAGAGCTTGGGGTATCTTTAATTGTTGCTTGAGAAAAACAAGGGGTCTTGAAGCAGGGTGTAAACTGCTTCATTTGAAACTTATTGTGGAGCTCAGCTCTTCCCAGTCTTTGACACTGACTTGGTTCTTGAGCTAACAACCAGAAGGGCTCTTCCATGAGTCTGTGCATGACACCAGGTGATTGCTGATGTATTTACACCTGTGGTACCTTATGGCAACCTCTGTAGAATAACTTGGATTATACAGTGCTCTGGCTGAGAGTGATTTTCACTTAAATCAATCTGTGATAGCAGCAACATCTTCCTCCTTACAGAAGGTTCATTTCTGTAGGGCTCATCCGCTTTCTCTACTACCCTTTATCTGAAATTACCTTTTCTACCATCATTCAGTTGCACTGGAGATAACAATATTCTATTTATGATGTTGAAGGACATGCATTTTATTATGGGAAATATAATCTAGGAAAAACCTGTTTTCATGTAGTGCATAGTTGCTGAGCAGCTCTGAAGTTGCAGGAGAGCAAGTCTTTTACTGGAGCAATCGAACAAAGCAGGAGGACTCCCTGGAGCTCGGGGACCAGTGGAATTTGCCTTCCACTTCCCTCTCATATCCTATTTGGCTGGAACTAAAGCAAAGTGGGCTGTTTGAAGAGTACAGGGAGCAGAAGCTGTGAAGTGTGCAGATAGTGGAAGGAATGTTCTGTCCAATATCTGCTTAAGCATTTTGGGAACCCTCCACGTATCTGATGAAACCTTTCAGTAGTCAGCAGAGCTCCTCAGCAAATCACTCCTTACCTCTGGGCTGCACAGCCTTGGAGAACAGTGTGCTTCACTGCACTCATGTGCAGTGCTACATCTTCCCTTGGATAACTCTGCTCCACCTTTCTGGAATAAGCAGATTTCGGAGTTAACTCTCAGTTCTGACTTCAGTGATCAGTTCCCAGCCTATGCTGAGCTGCTGCTGTCTGTGGTTTTATATCATCTGTATGAGATAACGAAGTGTCATTCTTCCTATATTTAACTGGGGAATTGGGACACAAGGAAATTGCCCTGCCCTCCCAAGAGGAAGAGGTGTTTAGTTCCTAGTCCATCTCTTCAGTCACAGATCAGTTGTCTTCCTCATTTCATTTGCTCCAAGGACATTTAAAAGTCTAGTTGACCCTGAACATTGCCACTGTGCTGCAGTTCTGAGTAACCCAGAAAAGCAGGGTTCTGATACGCCAGGTATTGAATCCTTTGTATGCTTTGGGTTGTATTGCTGTCCCCAAAAGGCTGAGGAGGAGATGTCCTTTCATATCTTAAAGAGCCTATCACAACTTTCTGGTAGTCTTTTGAAGCCCCAGTTGCTGGTGATAACCTGGGAATGGAACTTTTCCTGATCAGTTGTAGTTTCTGTGGCAACTTCCCTTTGCTTACACTGTTCAGATCCTCTTGTCTGATGTTTTGTAGCAGTGGATTCAGTTTTGTAGCTCTGCTGTGTGTGCACATCACCCCTGGTGTTATAACATGTTTGTCTTCAATTTGACTAGCCCATTGCTCTCACATGTGCTGTCGTTGCAAAACAAGTGCTTTTGTTGGCCTTCCTCAGGAAGGGATGAGGGATGTAGAAGGGATGTAGAAGTGAAACTTCTTTAGTGCAGAAACGTCATTTCTGTTCTCTGCTACTAACTAAGCATGTGAAAGAATAAAGCTGGATGTAGGGCTGGGCAACCTGATCTAGTTGAAGATGGCCCTGCTTATTGCAGGGTCGTTGGACTAGATGGCCTGTAAAGGTCCCTTCTAAGCCAAACTATTTGGAGTCTATAAAACTCTTTCTATAATAGGAAATGGAATGGTTGGACTTGATGATCTTAAAGGTCTTTTCCAAGTTGCATGGTTCTATGATTCTATGATTCTATGAAATAGACTTTCTTGTGCTTACTAGAGGCTGAACTGTGTTATTCTAACTTGGTATTTGAACATTTTAGCCTGAGAATCAGATGAAGTAAAAGGGTGGGCTGGAAACTCGTGTTTAAAATCAATCCTTACAGTTGTTGCTGTTCCTTTTACAGAAGTCCTGAAAAGATCTCTCCCATAATTACCTCACAACTAATTTGTCTCCTGCCTTTGCAGAAACCTGTACACAGTAATTACTTCTTCAATGCTCTGCTTGCTTCTCTAATCCATATTTAATGGATATGGAGTGGTGAAAGGTTGTCAGCAGACTTGCAAGGCAGTGTTGTCTGTAAGCAAGCTTGATTTGGTGGGTATGCGGGTGTTGGCATTGCTCCACAGCAAAATGTGTAGGAAAGGGAGCTCTGTGGTGACACCAGAGACCAGAAAAAGGGCAGAGGACTGATGGCTGGAGAAGTAAAGCCCGTGTATTACATGGCAGTGAGTGTGCTGAGGTGAGGCACTGATGGAAGTCACACTCCAGGGGCTGCCCCAAGCAGCAGAGGTAGCAGATGTACACTGGTCTGTGCAGGGTGTCCTACTGCAGAGGTGGTGGAGGATGAGTGAATCCCATCCCACTGGCTATAAGCTTAATAAGAGCAGCTCAAGTGAACACTGGTGGCATATAACCAGTCCTGTTGCATCAGGGCCACTGTGGAGGCTGGCACTGAGATGCCCCATTCATCCCTCGTGTCACTGGGGTCCACTGGAGAGCCCTCTCAGGTGAATTCCCTGACTCTGCCCATTAATGATACACTAGGTTGGTTTTCTTCTTTGTCTTGTCTCATTAATTAAGAAGTAATTGAATTAGCTGGAAAGAGGGAGAAGATAAATTACTACCAAGAACTAACTGTGTGCACCTGAGGTCAGAAGGCTCCTAGAATATTCAAGGTGAGAATGGGCTGGACTATAAATGAGATTTAGCAGGAAGGTACCAAGTTCTCTGGAGAATCAAGATGCAGAAATACATGTTGCAAACTCACTCGGGAAAAACTCTAGGGGTATCTGAAAGCCTTTGGGTGATTCCTGTCTGGTTTAAGGTGGGGGGAATAAAGGATCCCACTTACATTCTTTCCAACTCCTGTATTTGATGAAGGGAATTTCCCTGAAACTTAACTTTTCATCTTTGTGTGAATAGGCTTTGCCAGAGAGGTATTTTTCCTTCTGCATTAATATTAAGGTAGTAAATTCTCTGTCCCTGTGTTCACTCGCTTGCCTTCCCTTTCTTTTTTTCCCCTGGTTGCTCTGTAATTTCAGTTCATCTTTCATGAAAACCATATGTTGGATTAAAGGCAGGGTATTATTTTCATGCACTGTAATATCCTCTATTACCTCCTCTATTATAGCACCATGTAAAAGTAATTATTATTCCATGTGTCACTGGGAGTACATTTAAGATTCTTTAGGTCTTCTCTGATTCCTGATGCACTGGTCTCTTTTTATGTCAGCATTAGCCAAGGATCAACATCTTAACTTTAGAACAGACTGTTAAAGATGTGAAAATATATGTTAAAAATCATTAGAAAATTAACAAGGTTAAAATGCAGGAAAACTTGAGCTCATGACAGCTGAATATTTAGTTTATACATTAAAAATCCCTAAATAGATGTAATTAAATAGCAATATAAAGAAAAATTCCAGCCTTAAACACTGATACCTCAAAACAGACAAAAGCAGCAGTTTGCACCATTGCATTTGCTTGGACAATTGTATTTGCTCTTCTGAACAGAGGCTGAAACTAGGTGACTTTTAAGACTTTATGAAGCTTCTGGTTTTGCAGGAGGCTCAAAACGATTATAGGAACTCCATGGGAAGAGGCTTCATTCGATAACTTCACTTTGTTGTTAACAGCCATTTCCCACCAAACCTCAGCTGTAGCTGTACTAAATAAACCCCCTGAAAATGGCCTGGTCACCTCACCATCTGCTGTGCAGCTTCGGGTTTTGTTCTGCAGAGAGACTTGAACTACACCAGTTGAAATCATGGGTTAAGGCGCTGAAATTAGATGGGACCCCTGCAGTCTAATCCATAGGAACCGGCCGATTCCTTGGAGTTCTCTGTGTTTGATTAGTTGTACTGTAATTAAAGAAATTACCACTAGTCTCCTGCCTGGAAGTGATTAACCACCAAGTGCTCATACCTATGTTCTCTAAGCATCTTCAAATAATATAAGGCTTCATTTATGGTCCTTAATAAAGAAACAAATGAAAATCATCTACAGCCTTAATACCGTGGCTTGTGTGTTACAAGCTGTTCCGTCTTGTGCCTCGGTGATGCCTCTTCAGTTGTTTCTGATTACGCTGTGATTTAATTAAAGAACTAAAATGCTATTTGTATAAATGGAACGTGCTGCTTGGTACGGCCATTAACCATGGGGAGAGAGAGGAATCAGATAATGATGAGAGCCACCTAAGCAAACAGAATCTGGCGTGTTGACCCTGCACACTCACGGAGATGTGGATACGATTGCTTGAGTTCTTTCTCTTGGGCTCTCCAGAATCAGAGTTTTCATTCACTGAGGTACAAAAAGGAAAACCAACAAAAAAACCCTCTAAAAAAAAATCCCCAAAGCCTCCCTAAATTCTGTCTGACTGCTGCTGCTGCTTTTTGCAGATTGAACTGCTGTGTTTGATCGGCAGACTGAAAGAGCAACTACATGCAAATTCATCCCACTGTGGGTTCTCACTGGAAGGAGACGATTCATAGACTGCTCCCAAAGAGAATAAAGATGTTGTATCTAATGCCAAGTTCCCCCTGTGCAGGGGTCTGGTCACTGTGGATTCAATGGGGACAGACCTTGTGAGCTTAGTGGCACTCCAGTGCCTGCACTGGGAGGTACAGGCACTGACATCTGGCTCTTTGCTGCTGCTCACCCAGGGTACCATGAGCCCTGTGCTGTGGGTGCAGCATGCTCCTGCCATGGAGAGACACCCTCAGCCTCTTTGATGTGCTACACACCAGGTGCTGGAGCCCAGCCTCAAAATGTATTTCACCTCCCCACTCCCCTTGGACTCTTTAACTTCTCTCCAAGGTCTTTCTAAGCACGAGCAGTGAGTTTTCCCTCTGAGAGCGGTGCAGCACCTGGTGGGATCATGCCCTAGGTCCCTGCCGAGAGCGGCTCTCCCAGCAGCCTGCTCCCCGCTGAGATAACACAACAGTAATGTCACAGCACATTGTACTAAAATTAATCTCATTTTCTCCAGAACAGGGCAGAGAAGGGCTCGTGCGTGGGGGTAAATGAGGAAGGGCTGATGAGGTGGCTTGATCTCGTCTGTCAAATGCTTCCTGGGAATAGTCCTGTGTGTGTTTTCACAATAAATGGATTTCTGGGTAGGTCCAAACCTTGAGCTGTGCCCTGCACGTTGGGGAGGGAGGCACAGGTCTCTCCTGTGACATGCCTACAGTCTGTCAGTAACTGTTTCTACTGTAAAATGAGGATAAAAGCAAGATAACCTTTTATAAAGTGCAAATTAGTACATAGAATCATAGGATCATGGAATGGTTTGGGTTGGAAGGGACCTTAAAGCTCCTCCAGCTCCAAGCCCTGCCATGGGCAGGGACCCCTTCCACTGGAGCAGCTTGCTCCAAGCCCCTGTGTCCAACCTGCCCTTGAACACTGCCAGGGATGGGGCAGCCACAGCTTCTCTGGGCACCCTGTGCCAGCGCCTCAGCACCCTCACAGGGAAGAGCTTCTGCCTAAGAGCTCATCTCAGTCTCCCCTGTTCTGTCAGGTCAAAGCCATTCCCCTTGGCCTGTCCCTACAGGCCCTTGTCCCAAGCCCCTCTCCAGCTTTCCTGCAGCCCTTTCAGGCACTGGAGCTGCTCTAAGGTCTCCCCTTAAGGAACCTTCTCTTCTTCAGGCTGACCCAGTCCCGCTCTCTGAGGCTGGCAAACTGCTTAAAGTCAGTATCATGCTGTGTGATGTGTCTACATGTAACACACAGATGACTTACAGAGTTTCATGAGTTTCTGAAGTGCTTCTGTGCTATCTTGGATGAGACCTCAAAATCCACTGTACAAAATTCCTAAGTTAAAAATTCCATAGTTGGAATTTTTCCTTCTGATCCGCCATAAATTCTTTTGTTCTTAGGTTCTACAGATCTGCAATAAATCTAAGATGAAACAAATGTGTATTAAATATAGATACTGAACCCATATCAGCTTTGCTATTGATGTGTCTGCTGGGTATCACAAGGGAGGAACTGCAGAAGTGAAGGCTTTGAAGAGAACCCTTTGCTGAGCCAAGGTGTTTCATCTGCAGCTGTGTCACAGCACCAAAAGGTCTGTGAGGACGAGTTTATTCCGGGAAATAGGAGTTTAAGTGCTATGGGAGGTTTTGATGGGCTTTTACTATGAAGGAAGAGCCCAGAGATGAACCAGGTCCTGGTTCACCTGTGCTGGGATCCTAGACACAAATCCCAAACCTATTTTAACCACTTGGTGCATCCCCTTGATTTTCAGGGCCTTGAAATGGAGCTCATAGATCCCATGGGAGTGTCATGTGGAAAAGCTAAGCCTTCAGGAAAAAGCAGTAAGAATGGAATCTGTTTAACAGCAGAAATTGGTTCAATGGGGGTAAATGAGTGCTCTTGTACCAATTCTAGAAGGTTTGTGAGAAATAAATGGGTGGTTTAAAACCAGGTTTGGATTACATTTGCTATTAGCTGCTAAACAGGGATTCAAACAGTTGCTGAAGCAGTTGCAGGAGCTTTTATATTTGATCTCAGAATTATACTTCTTCTCTTTTCCTGTTTGATCTCAGAAGCTGTCAATGCCCAGATCCTCTTCTGTCTCACTGAAAGAATATAATGGGCACAAAAATCACCCATCTGTGCACAGCAGCCGCATTTTCCTGGGAATTCATGTGTCACACACTGCCATAGCTCCTCCACAGCCGTTTGCTGCAGCACATTTCAGTTCCATGCACCAGCACTTGTACTGCTCTGTAATATAATGAGTAAATAGAACGTGTGGCTTCATTTACTGCAGCATGCAAATGAAACTGGTGTGCAGTTTCATGCTGAGAAAGCTGCTTGCACAGCATTTGGCATTGACCTTTCATTGGCCTCAGGCTGTAGAAATGAAGTAAGAGCTTAGCAAATAAGTAAATCTGTGTAGGAAGCATTGCTGTATGGTGCAAGACAGCACATGGGGTATCTCCCCTTAGCACTGGAGGTTTGATAGGATTCAGGAGCTGGTGGGTCCTGTAAGCTGGTTAGAAGTGTTCTTTGTTTGCTGAGGTTTTGAGCAGCACGTATTGGCTGAGAAGTGGATAGAACAGGGATGTGATGGAAATAGCATGAACTTCAGTGGGCTCTGAAGTCAAAGCTGGAAATGCAATGGGCTGATGGGCACCACTGAGCCTCTTCTGTGAGTACCCAGTGGCACCTCATACCCCACCAGGGGCTGGAAACAAGAATGAGGGGTGGAGGGAAGTTCCCTGTTGGATCTTGGGTGCCTCACAGAAGGGCTGCAGTTGAGTGCTTCTGCCAAAACCTCTCTGTTCATAGGGAAATAGTCAAGGCAGAGGATACTTGTGGTTGAACAGGCAGTAAAGGTTCAGTCTAGAAGGGCTGATGGCTTGTCCTGTCTCACACAAGGATAGGACACACCAGTTTAGTGGCTAAACTGGAAACTAGGGAAGATCCTCTGCCTGCAAACCACACTCCTTATCCCCTTGTTTTCTCCTTTCCATCTGTTTTGATTGTAAACTCTCAGGAGGCAGAAGCTCTTACCATAAGTTACACAGTGCTTAGAACAGCGTGTCTTCCTCATGGCTGGTACTTCTAGGAATTAGAGCTTTTTCCAAGCGAATACACATCACGGAGAAAGAATAATACTCATCCTTGCTGTATGTCCTTTCCAACATCACCAGCACTGAGGGGAAATGGAGAATCAAGCTACTTTGCTGGGTCTAAAAATACTTCTTCTGGGTCATGTGGAAAATCATTGTGGAGGTTATTTGTGGGAGTTCAAATGTTCAGTTGTTCTGCTTTCCTTTTTCTAGGAATTACTGCATGGCTGAGTGTCAGCCTCTGAACTACTCAAAAGCTCATGAAAAGAACTGCTGTGTTTCCTTTGGAAAGCCTGGATGGCAGCGTAAGGAGAGGGAAGGAAAAAAGAAGTGTTAGAATGTGTTACAGCTTGCCTAGGATTTGGAAGTATAATAGAGTTTAGGATGTGCCTATAGGTGTCACAGCTCAAACTGGGTGAGGAATTCATCTGGGGATAGACCTTATTATTCTTCATGTGTTGTGACCCAGCATGAGGACAGAAGTACTGCTCTACTGCTCAGAGGTGGAAACGTGTCAGTGGAAAATCATGAGGTTTTCCTTGAGAAACAGTGACATTCCTCAAAGGTTAGGAGTGTGCAGTAAAGAAGGCTGATGAGACCACTGTTTGGATCACCTTCAAAGTTGAGGAAAGGCTATTTGATGTGCTTAGCCAAGGGGCATAGCCATGAGGGAATGTTTGTATGGGCCCCGGTGACAACAGGAACCTGTAAAGCTTGACCAAAGGAAGGATGGTTTTCCTGAGAGCTGCTGGCAGAGCCAGGATGCTGGAATAGCGAGACTGCTGACCAGCAGTTCCTGCGCTCTTAATGCTTGCCAAAATGTTCCTTTTTTTTTATATAGTCAAAGGCTGAAAATAGGAAAAAATAAACCAAAACAGTGCTGGCCAGTGCGGAGCAGCTCATTTCCAGATCCTGAACCAGCTGGCAGCCGCAGGTCCCCAGCACTGCAGTTTGCAGCTCTTGCTCCTCAATAAAAGGAAGTCAGAGCTGATTGACCAACAGATAGGTGACTTCTCAGTACACCCAGGCTCTTAAAGCCTACCTTGCTCTTTTGGCTTTGAGTATATGTTTGTTAAAAGCCCAGACCAACAGTCCCCACCCATCGAGACAGGAGCTTCCATCCCTTCACCCTCTTCAGTCTTTTTTTTCAGCACAAAACGTCTTTTTTTTTGAGTCAGAGGAAGCAGTTATGTCATAGATGGGCATTTCTGTGTCCTGGTAACAAGAAAGGGAGAGGTGGGGAGGGCAAACTTAGAGTCATAGAATCATGGAATGGTTTGGGTTGAAGGGACCTTAAAGCTCCTCCAGCTCCAACCCCTGCCACCTTCCACCAGAGCAGCTTGCTCCAAGCCCCTGTGTCCAACCTGGCCTTGAACACTGCCAGGGATGGGGCAGCCACAGCTTCTCTGGGCACCCTGTGCCAGCGCCTCAGCACCCTCATAGTAAAGAACTTCTTCCTTATGTCCAACCTGAACTTCCCCTGTTTCAGTTTGAACCCATCACCCCTTGTCCTGTCACTGCAGCCCCTGAGGAAGAGTCCCTCTCTGGCATCCAAACTTAGGAAGAAAGTGAATGGTGGCAAGCTGCATAGGGATTTTTTTCCTTCAGCTCCATCCTGCCTGTTGTGAGTGTCACATGTGAATAGAGGTAGGGCAAAGCCATTGTCTCTGTAGCCTGGTCATTGCATTATTTATAGTCTGTCTGCATCAAAGAGAAAACTCCAAGGTTCATATAGAACTTCTTTTGTCAAATAAGAGAAGAACCCACTCACCTGTCAAAGCTCATCTGGCTTCAAGAGCTAACATCTCATTTCATGTTCTCTTCCCATGTGGTATGCAAGGATGAGGGGGGAGGACACCACAGCACTTGCTCCTTTGTTGGAGAATCTGTTGCACACAGCTTGGAGGGATCTTAGCCTGAAATTTAACATCTGTTTCTTGACACCTGTAACCATCAGGATCACAGCATCAGTGCTTCTCCCTCTCCTCTGTCATGTCAGCAGACTGATGCTGAAACGTGAGCTGTCACCTTCTTGAGAAGAACAGAGGCAGAGCCAACCTGTACCAAACACAGATCTGAACCACTGAAAAACCCTGTCTTATCCTCTTACTAACTTGCTTGGCTCTAACTTAAACAGGGGAAGCTCAGGTTGGAGATAAGGCAGAAGCTCTTCCCTGTGAGGGTGCTGAGGCGCTGGCACAGGGTGCCCAGAGAAGCTGTGGCTGCCCCATCCCTGGCAGTGTTCAAGGGCAGGTTGGACACAGGGGATTGGAGCAAGCTGCTCTAATGGAAGGTATCCCTGCCCATGGCAGGGACTGGGACTGGATGATCCTGTGGTCCTTTCCAACCCAAACCATTCTATGATTCTATAATTCTAATTTGTAGTCTGCCTTAATGCATGTTTAGCAACAAGGTTTGCAGAGCTGAAAACCCTTTGCCCTATGAAACATTACTCCCATGATATCAAAACCTGATAATAAACTCAACAGCCTGGGAGGCAGAGAGCTGGGTCAGAGGAGAGATTACTTACTTCTAAGGAGAACTGAACTCCGAAGGGGTTTTGGCTTAGTAAAACCGCCATAAGCAGGAGAAAATTAGGATTTTACCAAAGAAATAAGAGGGAGAAAAGTTTTCCTACTGGCTTTTAATCTTCTTGGCTTCTCAAATGTATGCAGGGAATGGAGAATAATTAATGAACAAATTGCAGTGGGAATTGGCTGCATCCTGTCGCATTAGATCTATGCGTGGCATTTGCTTCCCTATCTTCAGCCAAGCCTTCCTGTGTGCTGCTGCTGCTGCTGCTTGAGGATGCCGGATCCCAGGTGGCTGCTCTTCAGCCTTCCAGGCACTGCTGTTTGTAAGTGCTGTTCTCTGGGGTAGGCCCAATCCTGCTGGAAGAGCTCTGGAAACTGGGGGGTTGCAACTGGATGATCTTAAGGTCCTTTCCAACCCCAACTATTCTATGATTCTATAAGAGAAACTCAAACAACCTCACCTACGAGCTGCTGGGGCCTTGGGCTGGATGCTGGAAATTCCATGAGCAGCTTAAATCCTGTGGAAAACTCCCACTGATTTTGCAGGGATTATCCAGTTGTGGAAAGTCATTTTGAGGGAGGTGCATTCCTTTGTCAAATGCCTGGCAACAGCTCTGGGCACCACTGAGGTCTCAGCTCTGTAGTTTTGTTGGTCTGAATTTGCCCTGCGCTCCCACAATGGGGATGTGCTCCCCGGCTTGAGCTTGCACTTCCCATTTTAGTCTAATAAAAAGTAATAATCCAAAAGGAAAGTGAGGCTGGAGTGCAGAACTGTTCTCAGATATTGCACCCCCTGGGCTATATCATGTTTGTGTCTTTGAGCAGCTCTCTGCAGAGATCAGAGTGCAGTGCTGCTGGAATAGCATAGACCCAGCACAAGCAGCTTCTGTCAGGGCCTTTGGACTCCCACGTGAGGAAAGTTGCTTCGTAAATGGAAAATACAATTAGGTATGGTGGTTTTCATTAATTTTCTGAGCATTGCTGTGATTTATACTCTTTGGATTTTAATACCTTATAGTTCTGTTTATAGTTGGTTTGTGATCTCATTCATCTGTGTATTTTCCAAGTGATTCCTGTATTTAATTGGAAGGAAAAGGAAAGCATTCCCCATGCTAATGAGTTTAAGAGCATGGTATCTGCTGTCTGGTCAACATATTTTCTGTGAGAGATTTAAATGCTGCTTTTAAATGTAAGAGTTTGCTGGTAAAAATCCACTTCCTCATGAGCTTACTTAAAAGAAGGAGCTACATTCCCCACATCCTACTGGTGTCTGAAATGCAGAACCCCATCCTCTGTCACTGCACCAGAAGATGTTAGCAGATAAAGTGCAGAGCAGGTCACGGGATTTCTAATTCAGATTAATGACCCCATTCAGTTTGACTCCTAAGCAGGAAATTAGAAAGTGCTAGGAAGGAGAAACCAGTGATTCATAATGTGGGGCTCTCTGTATTGGCAGTTGCACTCATTAAAAGCTAAGATATTGTTTTGATATAAAATAATTGAGCCTGACTTATTTATGGGATACGGCTGTCTCAGCTCATAGAGATTCCTGGAGGAGAGTGCCGGCTCCATGCCCAGGTTGAGGAAGAAGAGGTGACTGACGGCTGTCAGCAGTCCCTGCTCAGGTTAAGTGCACAACTCTCTGCTCCTGCTGCAGAGCTGACCATGGATGCTCTTCTCAAAGAGCCTGAAAGGGTAAACACCACAGCAGTCAAGGAGGAACAGTGAGAATCCATGTAGGAAAGCAGTGAATGTTTGTTGCATCATTTGATATATGCAGTTATGTTTAAGTGGAGGGGTTGTAGACGAGCATGTCAGCAGCCAGCATGGCTCCTGGGTGTCCTGAACTAGGCTTTGCCTGCAGAGGCTGGATGTGAAAGAGGTCTGATGTGCTGTGCTCCTCTGTCAGCCAGTCCAGGATCTGGCTGCACAGTCAGCTTCATTCAGCAGCCACAGTCTTCCCTTGCTCCAGGGGATTCAGCCATCCTCCAAGCTCCTGCTGTTGGGCTGGAAAGACAGCAGAGCTTTTCTGTTGGGTGGGTGAGGTTCTCACTGGTCATAAGTGCTTAAATGATGCTGAGAAGGAAGGACCAAGCCTTCTGGTCACTGCGGGAGTGCTGTAGCTCCCTGATATTAGGGTTTTGGTCCTGCATTTGAGTTCTTTTCCCTACCCAAGGGCATAGCACCCATTTCTGGCCAGTACTGGTTTGCAAGATGGCAAAAGGAGCAGTGATTGAGGACTGTCTGTAATGTACTAGGCAAATCCTTACCAACCAGCAGGCTGGTTGTACAGTGGTGTCACCTTCAGCCATGCTCTACGGAAAAGGGACTACCACCAGCACTGTCAGTCACCAGCATGAGTCGGTTTGCACCTCTTAGACTGGGAATGTGTAGTAGGCAGAGGCACACTGTGCAGAAGACTTCTGGATCACAGGGTAGCAGAGGGTACCAAGTGGTGTGTAGGAGCCTGGCGTGCACAGCATCTCGGATTCTCAGATTGCTAATCCACAAATCCTGTAATAGGTGTGTGGCTTTATTCCGGGTTTGGCTTGTCCTCTGGAAGAACTGCAGTTGCTAGACACTGGAAAGTGGCACCGTGTATGGCTTGATTGAAGCACTGGGGTCAGAGGCCAGCTGCAGTCAAAGGTCCCCACAAACTAACCAGATGCATGGGCTCCTGGGCTCGTCTCCCTCTGTGTCAGGAAGATAAATGGTGGGGTTTAAAATTCTCCCAATGAACCAGCATTCATTTTCCAGCATCTCTTCCTTCTTTATTGCTTCCTAATGAGCTCCATTCCCATCTCCTCCAGCCGCCTGCCTTCCAACCTGCATTTACACCCATGCATAGGGGGAAGCAATCTGAACAAATTAATTAAGTTGCCTGTCTAATGAAATGGCCTTTAGTGACTTCTGAGGGTTTGCCTCTTGCTGTTTAGAGAAACCTCCTGTAAACCTGAGATGGCCACAACCACTGGGCTTTTTCTGGCTCCAGCATTGGCAGCACCACCGGATTTTCTTTGTGTGGCTCCCCGATTGAACTGAGAGCTTTTCAATCTCTGTCTCTATATTTAGAGCTCTGTTAGCTGCACGGCTGTATTTTTACTTTTCATTTGTATGTTTTGGGGGAACGTTTTACTTGCTTGTTTATTTTTTTAGCAATGGAATTTTCAGGAAAGTGCTTTTCAGGGGCACAGCTGTTACTTGGGGGGGGGGGGGATATGTGCTATTCCAGAACTCCATCTCAGTCTGGCCTGGTTGGGGTGTGTTTGCTCTGTCAGCATCTCCATGTGCAAATTCATGATTAGCCTGACACAGCTTGGGGAGATTCTGTAGAGGTGGGAAGGAGCGCAGTGAGACTGTTAAACTTTCCAAGGTTAAATATGGATCTAAGAAATGACTCTCCCACTTCTGACATTCACCAGTACCAGGTGTTGTCTGGAAACCCACGCTGTGTATGAAGCAGTTGGTGGGATGAAGCTGTTTCCTATGACTCCAAGTGTTGCCATCACCCAGTTTAAGCTCATGCTTAGAGAAGACAAATGATGCCAGCCACATTTCTGCTTTGCAGCAGTAATACCTTTTACTCCTCTAACATGTGCCCTTTGCTGCACATCACTGCAGGGGTTTGGGTCTGGTTCAGCCTCCACCTGACTTTTACAAGATAGCTGTTTAATCCAGAATGCCTAAGTGCTGTTTCCTAACCCAGTACTACTGTTACCAGATGAAAGTGCTGTGGATCCTTTCCAAGGAATATGTGAATAATTTGAGATTCCTCTGCTGAAACTGCTTTTACTGAACCTTTTCCCTTTCCAGTCTGCATTGGGTTTTCACTTTGAAGCAATAAATACATACAGACTTTTGGTATCTAATTACCCGGACCATTTTCTTCCTTTTATTCCAGAGCTCATCACTTCATTATACCTGAGAACCAGTGATGCTTCTCTGAAGTGAAGGTTATAAAACACTGGTCTGGTATGAAGTAGCACCTGATGAAACTTCAGTAGTGCTTGATGGAAGATCTAAAACAATGTACAATGGAATGTCAGGGGGAATCTGAATCAGCTTTCAGGGTCAGTTAGCTTTAGTAGCATTATTGCACAATGAGATATATCAGTTTTAAATTCATCTTCCTTGCCCCTCTTAACTCACTGCACAGAACTGTGGCCAACAGGAATGGTAGCTTTTGTTCCTGCTTCTTCCATCACACCCGTTATCATGCAGTATTTTACCATTCTGGAACTAGAATGTGTGGAGATGGGTGATAAATATGGAAATATGAATTATTTTACACACTAGGGCTTGTTGCAGTCCCCGAGTATGAAGTTGATAGTAGAGTCTCAGAAGGAATGAAGGTGATCCTGAGCAAACCAAAAGCAAAATGAGAGCTGATCCTGAAAGTGGTTCCCAAAAATTCTTTCAGCTACATCCTCTTCCTATTGTTATGGGGGTTTATATGCTCGTGGTGTCTTTCTGTGTTCCTACTCTCCCCCTGTGGTAGAAAGGCCATAAATGGCTCTTTGTGGGAGACAAAATGCCAGAAGGAGCTGCTGAAGGCATGGGCTGGGTCTGTGTTGCAGGCAGAGATAGCCTTTGGGAGCTGGACTTGCTACTTTAAAAGCTGCATTGTTGGTTGCAGAACCAGAACAGAAACGGCCATGTTGTTTTGTGTTTGTTGGGTTTTCTTTTCTTTAATGCCCCCCAACCATTTTATATCATCTGAAGTTCTTACAACTGTTTCAGTGCTTTGAACTGGGCCAGAAACTCGTGTAAGACTTGGACTGAAAGAGGTTTTGAACTGAAAGAGGGGAGACTGAGATGAACTCTTAGGCAGAAGCTCTTTTCCTGTGAGGGTGCTGAGGCGCTGGCACAGGGTGCCCAGAGAAGCTGTGGCTGCCCCATCCCTGGCAGTGTTCAAGGCCAGGTTGGACACAGGGGCTTGGAGCAAGCTGCTCCAGTGGAAGGGGTCCCTGCCTGTGGCAGGGATTGGAGTTGGATGAGCTTTAGGGTCCCTTCCAACACAAACCAGTCTGGGGCTCTATTATTCTATCACAGAAGAAGCCCGTTCACACTGCCTCACTGGCGCACCTCCTCTCCACCACGTGGGCACTGCTGTTAGGAATTTTATGGACAATTTTCACCTGAACTCAAAAACTGGCACTAGGACCTAATACAGGAAGCACCTGATGATGCCTCCTGAGATCAAGGCTACCTCATAGTGAGAATAGAGGTGAAATAATGTGTTTAAAGCTGTGCCACAGGAGTAATGGGCCTGGGAATCACCCTAGGACAATGTCTTAAGTACTGAATGATTCAGCCTCATGGTGATGCCATTTCTTCCCAGTGCCTTCCAGTCTAGAAACGAGGGTACTAGACTGCATAAAGAGGGATAAATTCAACATAACCCTCTGTATTTGTTGCCTCATACTGACAGGCCTTAGGAGAAGCAGTCCCCTCACTTGTGCCTCGGAATGCCTCAGGAAGGGACTCTCTAGGTGATGTTATAGTTTTACAAAGAATAATCCACTTCCTTTAGTCTCTTTAGATGGTGAGGAAGAAGCCAACTAAGGAGGGGAACAAAACAAGATGTGCAGAGGAACAGATCATATTTTCGTTGTCAGTTTACTGCAGGGAAAGAAGCCCTGACAACTATATGCTCTACACGTTTGATGTTGGTTCACTTTATGGGAGTTAGGGCTGCAGAGAGTATATATTTATAGGGTGTATTCACACAACTTCTGCCTCACACAGGCTGCTGATTTAGGTGTCTAATTTAGGAGCACAGGCACTCTCTGTAGTCAGTGGAGCCTAAACTGAAGTCTGAATTACCCCGGAAAGGAGGCTCCTTTCTCCGCTGAGTTCACAGCGACCTGAGGCTCCTAATTTAGGCACAAGTCATGTGCCCAGTGTATTAACACCCTGTGGAAGCAATACTTGGGTTAAGTGTTGGCCTTGGCTCTGTGTTCTCTGCACAGGCAGTGAACCCCTCAGAAGATCTCCTCTTTGTCAGCACTGAGTGTGTCTGGAGACAAGGAGTTCTACTGCTTTTCTCCCTACAAGTGCCTGAGAGGAGGATGGAGCCAGGAGGGCCTGGGCTCTGCTCCCAAGGAACAAGGGATGGGACAAGAGGAAACGGCCTCAAGCTGCACCAGGGCAGGTTTAGATGGAGCTGAGGAACAATTCCTGCCCCAGAGGGTGCTCAGGCATTGGAACAGGCTGCCCAGGGCAGGGCTGCAGTCACCGGCCCTGCAAGGGTTCACAGCCCGTGGAGATGGGGCCTCAGTGGCATGGGTTAGTGGTGGCCTTGGCAGGGCTGGGGAATGGTTGGATTTGAGGGCTTTTCCCACCTCGCTGATCCTATGATTCTGTGATGTTCTCTGGCTGATTGAAGCCAAATTCACTTGCACACATCCATGCCCGAAATACCTTGTAGTCCCTGAGGGAAAAGGGAACTTCCTGCCATGGACCAGCTGTGCATGCCTGAGTGGAGGTGGCAGGGCACGTAGCAAGCCTGCAAGCTAATACATGCGTGTTCTGCCAACCATAGATGTTACCTTAGCATGAACAGAGCTACAATTAAAGTGAAGCAAACTCCACCCCAAATCAAGCCCCATGTGTCTGCAGAAGTGAGGACCAGAAGGGGCCCATGAGGCAGTGGCTTCTCCATCTGCCTCTGCCAAGGGCTGTTCCTGTGACCTTGCACAAATTGTGGCAGTGTTGCTCATTCTCCACCTCTTTGCAATGAGAATGATGTTATTCACAGGAGGTGATGTCACGAGATTGTTGTGAGGGGATGTGACTCAGTGTTTGTGTAATGCTTTGAAGATGAAGAGTGCTAAGTATTGTTATTTGAGATGGCAACAAAATAAAACAAAATCTGTTCGGTGCAGCTGTGAAAGCCAAAGCCATTTTCAGTTAAATCTTCCAAGCAGGAATTCAAAATCAAAGGGAAAAGCTTTGCCAACTGGAACTTTACAGCTTGATGGGAAAGTTAGAAAGAGAATTAATCGGGTTTTAAATAGTTGTAACTGTACTGTGATGGAGCGTGATCTGGAGCGCTCATCTACTCCTGGTTGCCAGTCGCTTTGGAACTGTGAATTCAGGCTTGCTCAGGGGAATCTTTTTACTTTGGGAAAGAAAACCAGTTGGGCCATCTTGCATGTCACACTGTATGAACCATCAGAAACAGCCTCACTGCTCTCTCAAGACATGAGACTTTTCCACTTTATGCTGCCTTTATTCAGTGATGCAGTAGATGTGGAAAGCAACAAACACCACCACAGAGCACCTTGAAGGGAATCACTGTCCCCTCCCAGGACATTGCCCCCCCTCCTCTGACAGTGCCCCAAAGGGCTGCTCTGGCCATGATGAGTGTTCTCCTAACACTGCCTGGGATAGCTTTAGGACCGTGTGCTGCCGCTCTGTGCTCTGTGCTCTATGTCTGCTCCTGGTTTGCTCATACCTGTGTCCATAACAAGATGATCTTCCTTTTGGATCAGGGTTATTAGTAAGCAGGCAGGGTTTACTCACAGTGTTATATAGAAGAACTTACTTCTCAGCCTTTATACTCTTCATGACGGCCTTTAGGCTCTCTCGCCTCAGTTTTGGGAACACAGAAGTTATTGTACTGAATGGCACTAAGAGTTCAGCATTCCAGCAGCAGCGGTCAGCGGAGCCGACCTGGAAGCCCATTAAGGACAGCTGTGCTTCAAACTTGTTTCTACCTCATGGCTGATGGTTTCAAATATGATAGCAAAAATCTGCTTAATGCACGTTGTCTATAAACTGGGCATAATAACACCCTTGTTTCCCAGGAGCATTGCTGAGTCCAGATGGTCTGCAAAACTCTTTCAAGGCCCCGAATTAGCAGAGTTCAACTATTTTTACCTACCAGAGACCTGCGTCTGTTAAGGAAGGGTCTATGTACATTGGATTTAGATTTGTCACCTGATGTTCAAAGGGACTTGAACATGTCTCTCGGCCTCTTGTGTTTGGTGGGATTTGTCAATAAGAAGCACCTTTATAAGAGGGTTATTCATTGCCTTCTGGCTTTTACTGGACGCAGTGTTTCCTAGCTAAACCATACTGTTTGAATTTTGCTGTTCTGTGCAGAGGAATGCCTTCAGATCCTATTTTTTGTTTTCTTAATACTTTTGAAGTTACTTGTTCCTAAAATATGACTCTCAGTAAACATTTCAGCGCTTTAATTTGGCTTAAATTTACTCTTGAATTTTGAAGTTCCAAAATAGTTTTATGAGCAAATAAAAAAATGATGGCTCTGGGAGCCTTTCTTTTCAGTATCTTTGACTTAGGCTGAACTATACACACGAGTGACTGCCTTATAAACAGCTTTATATTGCACTCTATTGCAAATCACTGGAACAACATGCTGTAATGGGTTGCAAATAGCATAACGTTATATATCACTGGAAAGGTATCATGTTGATCAAAATGGGCATAGAAAAAAGAACCTTCAATCTAAACTCTCTTATCTCAGAAGTAATAGAACAAAGGCAAAAAGCACAGATCTATTTCTGTTCTCAGAACCAGCACGAGCCAACACAATTCCACTTGTTGAAATGCTTTCTCGGTCATATTCCAAGTAAAATGTTTATTCCCTTGAAAGCTGTGCTTGCTGTGACAAAAATGATGCTGGGCATAAATTGCTTTTTGCTCACGTTTGGAAAGCTGATTCTCTCTGAGAATCAATGAGTTAGCTGTCAGAAGGACGTGCATATCGTATGTTCACAACACTTAGTGGACAGAGCAGTGTTGAAACACCCATGGCAAGCACTCATTACTTGAGGTCTGGCAATATTAAAGGTGCAGCGCAAGACTGACCTTTTCTCCCCTTTTTTGGCATGAAACCTATATAATTAACCAGCTGCTTATATTTTATTCTGAAGTGTAAATGTAGCATTGCAGTTTCAACTGGGTCCTGTAATTCTCGGCACAGCAAACATGGGGCTAGCGGTGCAGTTTCTGTTCCCTCAAGTGTTCTCAGTGCCACAGGTGTGTCTGACCCCAAACACGGAATGCTTGGCCCACAGGGCTCATCTTGCAGCCATCCATGCTCTGTAATTCCATGCTTCCTCCCTTGGAGGCCACTCCACAGGATCAGTCCTGAACTGAGTGCGGTGAGGAGACGCCTCGCAGAGAACACATGGAGGACAGAAGAGCTGGTGGCTGAGCTGGAGTGGTTCTTGTATGTTCTGCCTTTGCTCTTCTGTGTTGATCACCCTGAGATATATACGTTTAACATATATATCCTCTCTTAACCATATGCCAACACTCCCTTGGCTTCATGATCACCATTCAAAGCCCCCTGTGTCTCCGGGTACGCTGGAGGAGGAGGTTAAGGGGAGATCACTGTCAATATTGGTGGTACAACAGCTGGTACCTGTGATGCTGAGGAAAATCTTAACTTGCTGGGTTCTCTACTATGGGAATGGTTGTTCCTTTTGTATCCTGAAGAAGATGGAGAGATTCTATAGGGAGGGGAAAATCCAAGTGGAAAACTGGTGGCACCATCTGGCATGTTCGATTCTTCCTCAGGCTCTAGAAGATCTTTTACTTTTGTATGGGTGTAGCAATCAGCTACAAAAACAGGAAAGAGAGGAAAAGATGGTCAATACTTGTCCAGTATTTCACAAAACCACAAAAATACCACCAAATCACTGAAAGATACATGGGCAGTTTTCCAGTTCTTACCTTGACAACCTTGACTTTCCAAGTGCATTCTGAAACTCCTGAGTCCTGGTTCCACGTGATGCAACTTCTTATGCCCAATTAATAGAGACTCTGCCCCCCACCCCCCCCCAAAAAAAAAAGAAAAAAGAAACCCCCAACCGCTTGCCTGAATCATAGAATAGTTAGGATTGGAAAGGATCTGAAGATCATCCAGTTCCAACCCCCCTGCCATGGGCAGGGACACCTCACACTCAACCATGTCACCCAAGGCTTTGTCCAGCCTGGTCTTGAATACTGCCAGGGATGGAGCATTCACAACCTCCCTGGGCAACCCATTCCAGTGCCTCACCACCCTAACAGTAAAGAACTTCTTCCTTACATCCAATCTAAACTTTCCCTGTTTAAGTTTTAACCCGTTACCCTTTGTCCTATCACTCCAGTCCCTAATGAAGAGTCCCTCCCCAGCATCCCTATAGCTCCCCTTCAGATATTGGAAGGCTGCTCTGAGGTCTCCACGCAGCTTCTCTTCTCCAGGCTGAACAGCCCCAGCTTCCTCAGCCTGTCTCCATACAGGAGCTGCTCCAGCCCCTGATCATCCCCGTGGCCTCCTCTGGACTTGTTCCAACAGTTCCATGTCCTTTTTATGTTGAGGACACCAGAACTGCACACAATGCTCCAGGTGAGGTCTCACAAGAGCAAAGGGGCAGGATCACCTCCTTCGCCCTGCTGGTCACGCTCCTTTGGATGCAGCCCAGGATACGGTTGCTTTCTGGGCTGTGAGCGCACACTGAAGCCGGCTCATGTTCATTCTCCCATTGACCAGCACCCCCAGGTCCTTCTCCACAGGGCTGCTCTGAATCTCTTCTTTAAATAGTTTTGGCAGAAATAACGCACTGTTAGCTGAGGGCCATGTGTGCTTCCTTTGTGTCGGGCGTGCTTTGGGTGTCAGCTGTTTGGTGATCATACGTTTTAATTAAGGCAGGGCACATTGATGTGTGCAGCTTTATTTGAGCTTGTTCCTCCTCATAAGCCTAATGAACTCATTCAGCCCCGCAAGCAGGAGCAAGCCTGTCAGGTACCTTTGCCAGCGGTCGTTGGTAGAGCTCCCTGTGCGGAGAGCGTGAGGCAGCGTCACTCAATGGAGGGAATCGTCCAATTCTATAGAAAACAGCTGCTGTACTTGGTAAAACTCAGTACTTCAAGGGTATATTTCCTTCCTGTAAGGAAGGCAATGCGGGGTGGGGGGGAGAAGGATGTTTCTCAAATGCATTTCTAGGCACAGATGCTTTCAGAGAGGCTGAGATGGCCGCAGCACACCAATTCCTCCTTTCAGGAAGCATCCGTAGGTTTTACTGCAGCACGCATTGAGAGCAGTAACCGCGAGTTACTGCCCTGTAACGCTCACAGGGCACTTCACAGGGCAGTAAAAGCAAACTGCAGGGTTTTATTGTGTGTTTCGGTCCCATTTGGTTGTGTTTGAACAGGCTTTGCTGGGTGGTGTGCCAGAGGAAGGCCGGGTGGAAGGTTTTGCAGCCATGGCTCTGACAGCTAGAGCAGCAGACAGGTACTGGGTGCTTTGTCTTTTCCCTGCCTCCGCCGTGGCTCACTTGAGGCAGTTCTCTTCTCCCTCCCATTTCTGTCTGAAAAGTGAGTGTGATAGCACTGAGGTGTAGGGGTGCTGGCAGCGAGTGGTGCTGGCTCAGAGCAGGGGTCCTGCTCTGTCCGCGTCTACACGTGCCTCAGTTCTCTATCGATGCTTGAGCTTCCTTCTTCCATCAAAGGACTTTGGAAGCTGCCATTTGTACGTTGAAGAGCTCCTTAAACTTGTCAGATGTCTAAACCACTGTTATCAATACCTGCATGCAGACAGGGCGAAGCAGGCCTTGTGGAGGGGCAACCCTGTAAAATGACACTAGGTTCTAGGTAAGCCTCCCTGCCACTAATGGACGCAGCTCTTTATCAACAGCAAAGCGCCATGTCAGCCAGGCCCCCACGTTCACCTGAGGCACAGGCTGGAAGGTGCAAGGTGCCCGTGGGCACCCATAGGGCACCCATAGGGCTGCCTCACCATGGCGCAGTGTCCCCTTGCCAGTGCCGCCGCACGGCTCCTGCCGTTGGCCCTCCGGAAGGGCCCCGGGGCGGGGAAGAAGCCGGGTCTGAGGTAAAGCCCCTTTGCGTTGTGGAGACTGAGGAGGAGGAAGGGGTCAGGCGGCTGGGGAGGCTCCTGGTATGTGTGTATACGTGTGTATAAGTGTGTATAGGGGTATAAATGTGTATGTATTTGTATATAGGTGAGTACACAGGTGTGTGTGTGTCCGTACGGGCCGGCGGAGCGGCCGTTGGGCGGCGGTGTACCGGCTGTGTGCGGGTGCCACCTGCCGGCCGCGCTCCCGCGGGCCGGAGCCGCCGCCGCTCCCCCGCCGGTTCGCGGTGAGGCGAGAGGCCGTGCCCGGCTCCCTTGGCCCCGGCCCCTTTGATAGCCAGGGCAGGCGGCGCAGCCCTTGGCTCCCTCGTGGGACCCGGGGCATCGGCGGAATCCGTCATCCACTGGCGCGAATCGTGAGGAGATTGAGAGAGGAACAAGCGGGAAGGCGGCTCCGGCCGGGGCTCTGGGCTGGCACAGGAGAAAGGTATTTTGAACTGTGGGGGATTACAGTCCCTGCAAGTGGTCAAAACTGGTGTAAATGAGGCCCGTAGTGACATGGGTCACATCGAATCCTGTGCTCAGCTCTGGGCCCCTCACCACAAGAGAGACATTGAGGTGCTGGAGCGGGGCCAGAGAAGGGCAGCGGAGCTGGTGCAGGGCCGGGAGCACAGGGGTGATGGGGAAGGGCTGAGGGACCTGGGGGGTTCAGTCTGGAGAAGAGAAGGCTCAGGGGGGACCTGATGGCTCCCTACAACTGCCTGACAGGAGGATGGAGCCAGGAGGGGCTGGGCTCTGCTCCCAAGGAACAGGGGATGGGACAAGAGGAAACGGCCTCAAGCTGCACCAGGGCAGGTTTAGATGGAGCTGAGGAACAATTCCTTCCCCAGAGGGTGCTCAGGCATTGGAACAGGCTGCCCAGGGCAGGGCTGCAGTCACTGTCCCTGCAAGGGTTCACACGCCATGCAGACAAGTGCTAACACACTGGAATTGTTTCTGAACGTGTCAATGAGTAGCTCGGTTTTGTGGGTTTGGGGTTTTTGGTTTATTTTTAATAAACTTTCACTAAATAACAAATCCACAAAGTTCCTGAAGTCACCGCTGAGGGTTTCCCTACTTCTCGTGCAGTACTTCGCATGGACAGATGAGGCTGCTGTGCAGTTGTTGGTTTCGGTTGAAGGGAGTGATATTTAGGGACTGTTCCCTCCTTGCTGGATATTCTCTGAGGATTCTCACAAGTACCATCTCTGTTGCCTCCCATTAAATCCTTAGGCAGTCTTCCTGGCTCAGTGGGTGTCAGGGTTTGGGGAGCCACAGTGCCATATCCTATCCAGCAGGCACCCACTTTCAGCCTTGTGACATTCAAGCTGTATTTCCTTAATTATTTCCTTAAAATAGATTAAATTCCCTTATGATTATATAAATTCAGTTTGGACATTAGGCTATAGGAATGAAGAGCACTGGAGGCGCTATGGGTAAAGCACTGTCATCTGAAATCCCTGGCTCCACAACTCAGTCCTAAATTTGTATTCTGGCCTTAACCTTAGCATAAGCAAGTGGTTATTTAGGTTGCTTTGGAGGCATGTGATTTAGTGACCAAACTTCTGGCTAATAAAGAAGTTTCCAGAAGCGAACAATAAATGGCAGCAGAGCATATCTGTCAAGTAAGTTTTGAGGACAAAAACCTGAGCTTTAGCACATCTGTCTTTTCAGTAATGAGATAAAAAAAGAACAGAATCAGCTTTGAGGCTCAAAAATACATCTCCTTGTTCTACACGTAACACTTGGTATAGGATGATGATATGTAATGAAAGCACGTCAGCTGTCTGTGGGTGAGCATCACCACAAGGAAATCACTGTCTCCAGGCAGAGCTGTTCTGTGCCCTTATAAATTGAAAGGAAACCAGGTAGTTCAGTGCAATGTATTGTCCTGAGTAGGAGCATCTAGTTACAGTAGACCAAATGGCTTTTTCTTGAAGGGAACATATTGAATGAAGTATATTATTCTTTAGATAATGGACAAAACCCATTCTTTATTATGAAACTTGATGCTCTTTCATAAGCATTAATAGTGCTGGGGGATGTGTGGGTGGGAGAGCAGGTGGGTAGAAATGGTAAATGGAAAAGTAAAATGGGATAGTTATGAGGCTATATTTCTGGTGAAATATTTCTCTGTGTGATCCCTCTTTCCCTTAGAACATTCTTGTAAAAGTACTGTGCATTTCCTGCAGCCTTCGGGTTTGTGCTGCTTTTTGTAAGTGCAGAACTTGTGAAAGGCAGTGGGAAGGAGGTAGCCGAGGAAAGCCTTTATCCAGATGACATCCAGTACTAACAGCAATGGAAATTTCCTCTTGCTCTGGGACAGTGCCTGAATCTTGTCTAAAAATCATCTCTTAGGCTCACAGCATTGCTCCTCTCCAGTGCTCATTCATTCTCTAGGAGCTCTCCCAAGCCTAGCAAGGTAAAACAAACCCTCTTGCTCTTCTAAAAACGTTTTCTGGGTGGTTTTCCCTTGTTAATCTTCTTCATAGGTCACAGAGCTGTAGTAGGAGCAGTGGGTGCTGCACACATGGATGGATTCAGGTGGATTTCTGGGGTGGGCTCCATCTCTGAGTACCAGGAATCATTCCATCTTCTGCTTGCCTACAAAATCTTGTTATTAAACCTGATTCCTACATTACAGCAACCAAATGTTTCAGCTTCAGAGATATGTCTCAGTATGGCAGTAGTGGCCCTGGATTTTTTTTTCCTATATCAACCCACTTGCTTCCCTATTGTTATTATAAAATCTTCCTCAGGGGTACTAGTAAGGGTTTAGGACCATCCTGCTGGTGAGAATTACCAATGAGAATTTCCATCCAAGGTCCAGAAAGCTTTATTAACACAGTTCTTTCTTGTGCAGTGTGTACAGAGATGCTTTTCTGAAGCGGCCAGTTGCATTTTGAATAAACCTTGCCTTCATGGTTGTACAGATTTTTTTTCATGGCTGAAAGTAAATGCAATGAGCTGGAATTATCAGTAGAGAGATCTCAGCAGGTAGCTTCTCTCTAAATGAAAGAAATATTCCATTTTAAAGAATAATAATTATAAAAAATAATTAACACAAGAATGGATATTTGCAGCCGTATTAGTCAGAAGCAAAAGATGTAAAGAGCAAGATTAGAGTCAGTGCTGGCCTTTCCTCTTAGACATTTATGGGTATTTTATTAATTTCAATGAAAAAAGGAACCTGATAATTAAATTTTTAGTAGGAACTGTATTCAGCAGGGTTTGAGTGATTCCTGTTGGCTTTCACTGTTGTGCTCCCCCTTCTCTGTCACCTCAGCCTGTTCACTGGAAGCATTAGATCAATACTGATGTAATAGGGAAGTCATGAGAAGTGTGCTATCGATTTTATTGATTGCAAACATGTAACTAGCACCTAAGAAGACACGTTAGAATGGTACCAGCTACTTAGAGGCTTCTACAACTGCTAAAGAGTTAAGACAGGAGCAGAAAAGCCATTTGAAAGAGGTAGCAGGATGGATAAATGCTTTTGTCCCTCTACACTTACAAGTTCAAACTTAATGCTTGACAATTAGGCAGGGATGTGTGGAAAAAAAGAGATTCTTACAGAAAACTCAAGCTGGGCAATTTGCATTGGTCCATAAAGAAAGAGGGAGAACAGCAGAGCAAAGAGTCTCAGCCTACACATCTAGCAGGGAAAATGCTGCACTATGAATTAATTTTCATTAAAAAGGTATGTGGAGCAGCAGGAGGACAAAGTGAAACGCTCTGCAGATGGAAAGGGCAGTGGTAGGAAGGAATCAGCACAGAGACCCTGGGCTGCAAGTTGTTGTTGTGGAGAAAAGGCAAATGCATTTACCCCAGCAGCCGAGGGAGGTGTCTTTTCATTGTAGGCTGTGTTTGACAGCTACTGTATGTGGGTGCTTATGGCTTTGGGAAGTTTTGGTTTGTTTTTAGTACCTGAAAACCCTTGAAAGCTATTGCAAATATTTAATAGCTGGGAGTTATCCAGGCACTGACATGCCTGTGGACCAGTGGCCTGCAAAAAAACCCAGAAGGAATCTTTTCCTTTCTCCAAAAGGTCAATCCATCAGCCACAAACCCAAGAGATGTTGAAAGGAAGTAAATTTCAACTGTGAGTTTTAAATTGGCAACCGGGGAAGATGAGTTGCCAAAATGGGTCTTCGGTTTGTGTTTCTGAAAGCCTCAGTTCCTCCTTGTGGAAGACTTCCATGGGATTCCTCATTGAGGGCATAGGATGGTTCAGAAACTCAGTAATTACTTTCTAACAAGTTGCAGAGAATCCTTTTTAATTATGCAGAGAAATAAGAAGCCTTTTGTAAACATAGTGGTCAGAGAAGGAGGGTAATTGAGATGTTAATTCTAATCATATGCTCTGCTCAGGCATTGATTTTTAAATTAATGTTATCCATTAATTAGTTAATGCCTGTAAAGTGCCTTGAAGATAGAAGATGCTATAAATTACTACGTACTATTGTTACTATCCTTATCCATTAGGTTTAATTAGTTCTTATAGTTTTAATTGGATTATTGAGATGTAAACTTAAAGAGTATGATTTCAGACCACACTTATCCTCAGAGTGCTGGGGAAGTGAGCAGCTGCAGTGCCAACACATACAAATCAGACCTTGTTTATGTGGATGGAGGCATAAATATGTTTGTGCTACATGAACACGTGCCTCTGATGGCTTCCCTCTCCCCTAAAATTATCCTTGTCTAAGACTAGGCTAGGGTACATCCAGTCTGGTATTTCTACAGAAGGATGTGTCATAGTGCTAAGAATGCCCCTGGAAGACCAGAAACAAGAGGATTATAGCACAACAGTGAGAAGATTCTCAGTTTCCCTGTGGGACCAGCATGTTTTTGTCACCCTTTGAAGAAGGGGAGCTGGCTTTAAACCAACAGCATCTTTAACAGTATCTGGTTGTAGGGTTTTTCTTTCTGTTTCTGTAATAGTGACAAAACCTGCTGACCTTGTCCTTCTTTCTTGCCTGTTGTTCAGAAGGATGTATGGAAAATAACTGTTTCTATTAAGCCTCATTTATTTATTTATAAGTAACTGCTTTGAAGGAAGCATCCAATCTGATCCTCTTGGAAGAAAACCTTTTGGAAGTTTTCCTTTCAGTTTGGTCCAAACTGCTTCTCCCCATCCCCCTGCAAGGTCAGGGACTTTGTGGCTTTGTATAAAGCTGTAGATGCTCTAGTTCCAAAACCTGCTTTGTTTCCAGAACAGTAGTTGGGCAGCTGGCAAATCTCCCCATGCTGCTTGCTACAAGGCTCTTTCTTCTGCATATCTTCACTATGTTTTGGGTTTAGTCCTTATAAGACACTGATTTTCTTCTTCTATCAGCCTACTTCTACTGAGAGATCAGGAATAAGGCTGATAGGTAAGTAACTGAGCAGGGTACCGATCCATACTCCTTAGAAATAATGGGAAGTCACCTGTTGAAGCCAGTGGGCTTTGGGACAAACCCTAAAACGTCTAACAACTGTCTGCTTCCACAGTGCTGAGTTCCTGATCAAAAATGTTGAGATTTGTCCCTTTTTTTTCATAGCCTTCTGTTCTTTGGTCTTATGTAGTGGCAGTAGTTCCTATTTCAGAGGACTGAATCTGATTGCCCCTCTCTTTAGATATTAGGGAGTTAAAATCTTTGATTTAACCTTTGCTGAATGTTTGCTGTGTCAGCCCAAGAAATCAAGTTTCTGGATTAGATCCTCTTTCATTTCACGTGGTGCTGCAGTTGCAAGAATTTCCCATGCAGTGATCTTGCTTTGTGCTCATTGTTTGTCTAATGTTACAGAGAAAATACTCATCCCCTGAAGATTGGGGTTGGGGTTTGTCTCTAATATTTCCTTGTCAGAAGCAATTGTTTAAACTGGAGCCTATCAGTTTATCTTCAGAAGCACTTGCCCTTGGCAATTGTCATACCTCAGCTGTGGCAAACTACAGCAATTTGATTCTCTTTCTTTCTTTCTTCCCCCTGAATATTCCAAACATTACTGCGTGTGTCATCCCTAATTGCTGGGGATTAGCTGGGGTCTGTAAAGTTTTGCTGGAGTTCTGAAGCAATGGTTTGTGCTGTACTTCGGTTAAGTGGCCTTTCTTGGAATCACCAAGTTGTCCCCTCTCTGTTTCACTCAGTTTGAAGCCTCCGCTGTGGCCTGTCAGGCCTGTGCCTTATCCTGTACAGTGGGATTTTCTCTACCAGTGAATTCCTGCTCCACTTAAAAACCCAACCAGGCAAAAAAAACCAACCCTCACTTCAGTGCCCACCTATTAGTGCACCAGCAGTTTCCAGAGTTGGGCATCTCTTCTTGAATTGATAATAGTAGCTAAAAGCAGTACACTTAGAAGTCCTGGTTTAGTTGTCCATTTTCTTTTTGCTTTTACTGTTCATAAGCACATAGAACAAAGTTGCCAGTAAAGCACATATCATAGCAATGGTGTGTTGTACAGAATGTTTTGATACAGAATGTAATGTTAAGCCAGCACTAGAATAGTACAATTACCTAATATATTGAACAGAGCTTAATTAAATATTTAATGGATTCTTCCTGCTGAGAGGAATCAGCAGAATAACTAAAGACTCTGCTCCTGGAGATGAAAGTTACAGAGGAAGGTGATCTGTGGGAATCACTGTTCATTCAGTAACCTCCTGAGCTGCCTTTCCCATCAGTGTACCCCTTTCTTTCAAGTGTGGTATTGCACATTAATATGTATACACGTATTTCAGTGGCTCCAAACCAGTAAAGAATTTCAAAGCATTATTGCATGCATGGCACTCTGGATGCTGTGGCCTGGCCACTGTCTTTGAGAAGTGCTGTAGGTGAACTCAGAGTTACAGTGAGGATATGAGGCTGATGTGGACCGATGTGCAGATGTCTTCAGCGTGTGTTCCTTGGTTGTATGCTTTGCTTTCATTACTTGGTTTCCAGTTCTGTGCTCAAGAATCAATGCATGGCTGGGGAGAACGGTTTTGTTTGTATTTTTAAGTTAGTCTAGTATTTAGAGTGAATCTAGGGAAATCTTCAAAATAATCTTGTTTTGCTTCTCTGTGACTAGGCCATCCTAGTAAAGATGTGGACACCTCAGAATGGGAAGTGAAGATAAGCTGGAAATCCCTGGAATTGTTTCCTACCAAGCTCCATTCTGGAAGCTGTCCCTGTGAAGCAGCAAGAGATGGAGAGAAATTGTCTTTGGTGTAATCCTGCTGCGTGTCTCTCTGGCAAAGGGGTAAGTGATGGACAAATAACCAGTGATTTCCCCAAACCCACCTTACTGCAGACAGCAACTGAGTTTTGGGGAGGTTTGTGGAAACTGTGGAGTCTATTTACAAAATACCCCTGTACCAAGGGAGGAGGTGGGTATGAGGCCATCATAGCCATGTGGCAGCCAGAATGTGTGGGTAGGTGACTGATTTAGATGTTTTGGGATAAATGGAGATGGTTCTAAATGAAAAGTACCATGTTACAGACCACTGTTACAGAGTGTTACAGTGAGATCTGTCCCATATACTCTTGTTGCTGATTAGTTTTATTTAAGCACGCATAGCTTTATAAAAATACAATGAATAATCTCTTTTTCATAAAAAGGGTTAATTAACAAGTTATAACAATAATGCCACTGAAGAGACAGATTAAAAAGAAGCTTTTATCTTATAGAATCATGGAATTGTAGAATAGTTAGTGTTGGAAAGGACCTTAAGATCATCAAGTTCCAGCCCCTAGCCATGGGCAGGGACACCTCACACTAAACCATGTCACCCAAGGCCTCGTCCAACCTGGTCTTATATTGTCTTAACAAGACAATCTTTTGTCTTGTAGATTCAGGGAGATGTTGATGGAGTCTGGAGGCTTTCCTTTTCATTAGGTAGCTGTTTGACATCATGTTTCTTATGAGTTAGGAAGTGGGGCTTATTTGATGTAATGGCTTATGTGAATGGACATGGAGTCTGTGAGTACTTGCTTTTGTGCAGTTATCAAGGAACCCACTACTCCAGTGAATTTGTGTCAGTTTTCACTCATGATACCGGAGCTTAAACTTGAAAAAAGGACATAGATAGAAAGAGGGGAAGGAGAAGAAAAGCTCCTGTAAAGTATTTGGTGTCCAACAGGGCATTTTTCTGTGTTGCTCCTTCCTGACAGTGGTGCCTTTCTTCCTGCATGGTATTGCTTAATTTCCAAACCATCTCATTTTTTGACAAGGATTTACCTCACCTTAATCTCATTCCAGAGCTTGTGGTTACTAAGTATGTTGTAAATGCTTAAAAGTGCACTTTCCTACAGTTATACTGGTGTCTTGAAGGAGGATAGAGATCTCCATCTTCATCCCTGTAGATATTGTACCCGTCCGTATTTGCCACTTTTGTGGGGTCAGGGAAAGCAAAGGATTATGCTGTAGGACATGCACATAGAGAAGATACATAGTCATCTGCTTCCATCAGCAAGAGTGGAAAGAAGCATCTGGCCCCTCATTAACTCCCTAATCCAATATGAATACAAACCAAAGTCCAGTGTTACTGAAACGATGAGCAGGAGTACAATTAAAACAAACCCACAGATGCTGTGGTTATGCCTCTGTGTTGGATCCCAGCCAGAACAAACTGTTAGCTGTAGACAAGTTGCCAAGCTCCTCGATAAAATCAGCCCCATAAAAATGTTGTAATTAATGATTTCATTCTAACATCATTGGATGACTTGAAGTTACTGTTTCAGGTATGATTTCTGCTGAGTTGGAAAGGCGCCTATTCCTGTGTCAGTCACGCAACCACTGGTTTAACCTTGAGCAGTTACAAAGCACGTTCATTTCCATGTACCTCACTGGAAGTACCACACAGGTTTAGGATATTGGCCCAGACCTGCAAAGGCAATTTCTAAGTCAGTTTGAGTGGCAGTATCTTTTCCTGGCACCTCCTGGGAGTAATGAGGACCACAGGATTGTCCTGGAGGAGAGCTGCAAAAGCCTCCAGTCAGTTTTCCAACTGAAAGAGCAAAATGCCCATATAAGAACTCCCAGGACTTTTCATTCTGTGGTAGATTGCAAGTCAAATCTGCAAGCCTGGCTGAGCCACAAGAGCCCCAGCAGGAAGTGCTGATTGCTCTCTGCTCCTCTCATCTAGGGTGTCTTTGGTGGCCGTTGTGAAGGCTCACTTCACCCCATGTTTAATCTGCTCTGAATGCAGGCTGCCATCAACGGGGATGCTGTTGCTCCACCTCTATCCCTGGGGTCCTGTATTCCCTCCCTTGCAGCTAATACAAGTCCTGTGAGCCAGATCAGCGCAATCATCCACTGCAGAAGCAGTCATTATTTTAAGTGGTTGATTTTGGGGTTATGATTGATTTTATTGAGTCCTGAAGCTGATCCAGCTCACCACGGGGTTGCACGTAGCCAGATCATGTAGGTGGCTGTAGGAGAGAGTTCAGAACAAACTTTGGTTTGGGAAAAATTCTTAATTTTGAAAAAAGGAAATAAACTTTTCAACAGTTTAAAGAGGACAAAAGCTTTTATTTCATTTTTCTGACAGAATAGATAGAAACTACCATAGGTAATTAATTAAAGGGTTTAAAGTTTAATCTTTCTGAGGTTTTAAAAAGCCCAATGGTGAACTCAAGCTGAGCTTTTTATTATTTCTGAGATGAGAAACTGCATGTTGCCCAGTTTGAAAGAATGCTGGTAGTTGCACTGGAAATCCGTGTTTGTGGAATTGCTTGTCATCTAGGTTGCAATAAAGCTGAAACGTTGGCAAGAGAAGTGTTCAAGGCCAGGTTGGACAGGGCTTGCAGCAACCGGCTGATGTGGAAGGCGTTCCTGCCCATGGCAGGGGGTTGGGACTGGGTAAGCTTTAAGGCCCCTTCCAACACAGACTATTCTGTGCTTTATGAAGAGGGTTGAAGTATTGCATGGTTTGCCCTCATGTCACTAGCCTTGTCCCAGGGGTCTGTAGTTTCTGCTGGTTCCTCCCCTTTTTCACTTTGTGCAGGTCTTAGTGGTGCAGCAGCTTTGCTGTGGTGCTGTGCTTGGTGTTTGTCTGCAGTGTTGTTTAGGAGAGAGGTCACAAATGAAACTCTCTTAGAGTAGAGAATGGCATAGAGAGGCATTCTGAAATGCCCAGGGCACGTGGGTACAAGAGCTTTGGAAAACCAACCCTTTCACATAACATACTGTCTTTAATCTCACTTAAAGCTGGAACTGTGTTTGTGTATCTCTACCTGTCGCAAATATATTAAGGGAGACAGTATAAATAAACCCTGCCTTAGCAATGGGTTTAAGCCAGAGATTGTGAGTGTAGTTCATGTTGGGTTGTGGACATACGGAAGTGTGGGTTTGCTGGATGCTGGCTGTTCACTTGTGCCTATCATGAAGTCAGGAACAAAAGACAAGGATTCCATCTGTAAATGTTTTGGATATGAAGGTGTCCGTAAGGAAGGATTTTGTTTCTGGCCAGCTTTAGCTCAGTGGTATTATCCATAATATAGTCCCCTGTGTGATGGTAGTGGGTGTGCAATGAAGTAGAAAATATTGTAGGGACTGCCTGGTGTCAGTTTATTAACTTCTATATCTACAAGTAGAAGACTCCATTAGGGAAAGCTGTTCTATATTGTATTGTAAAATGTTTTTATGTGAATGCAGTAATCCAATTTATACTGGTGTAGTGAATAAATGAGGGTCTGAGCTTGTCAAGTTGGAAAATGAAGACTCCTATGGTGAAAGAGCTGAAGGAGGAGTGGATGGATCCTGTGGTCAACAAGTGCTTCACACAGGTGGTGTGAAAGCAGGGATTTGGCTTTTATGTCCATGGGATCCTCTGTGAGTGTTAAGGACCAATAGAAAGAGATGGGATCCACCTGTCCAAATTAGGCAAAAGCATTTTTTTCCAACATTCTGGCAAATCTGTTAATGGGATGGACAGGAGAGAGCTGATGACTGAGAAGTGAGCAAACGGTAGACCAGGCTGGTAGGCAGAGGATGCAGTTATGTGGACAGAAGAGATATCAGGAATTACATACAGGACTGCAGGGTGTCCATGTAAAGCATGGGCACTTAAGTAAGGAGGTGCCGAGAGGACAGCATTTCAGGGGAAGCTCCACTGCCTTTCCTGGGAAATCAGGACAACTGGGTGCCTCTTTGGAATACCTGTATGCTAATGCAGATGGCATGGGGAGCGGACAGGAGGAATTAGGTCTGTGTGCAGCTCCAGGGCTATGATCTCATTGGGATCATGGAGGTATGGTGGGATAGTTCATGTGACTGGGTGCTGACACAGATGGATAGATGCTCTTTATGAAGGACAGGATGGAAAGGAGAGGAGGAGAAGTCATCCAGTGGGAAGGTGTGGAGATCTGCCTAGGGATGGGTGATGAGCCACTGGAGAATCTGTGGGCTGGGATTAGAGACCAGCCAGGGTGGGTGATGCTGTGTTGGGTGTCAGCCACAGACACATGAATGATGGGTAGAAATCTAGAAGCAACAGTAACTAAAATTACTTGAACTTTTCATTTGTAAAGCTCTTTACACTTCCTTCCGATTTGGGAATGACATTTTTGAAGTCTAAACTCTTCTCACAAGTATTTTTGGAAAGTCTGAACAAAAACAGTTTAGCCATCTTTGTAACATGACTGCTATGAAGGCATTCATTTGCTATGACACATTTTTGGCAGAGAGCTCTTGAACAGCTTTAGGACCTCATTGGAAATGTCCAAAAGTGTTCTTAAAATCACTGTGTAATTATGACTGGCTCTAATAATGATTAGAGACTCCTCCCAGGGTTCAGAGACATTAAGTACTAGATTGTCTGCAAGGGGCAATGAAGAGCCAGTGAGTCCTCAAGCACCTGGCTGCATGTTCAGAGGTGAGCAGGACACTGCAGTGAACATGTTATGGAGCTGGCAAACCATGGTCAGCTATGGAGAGCTAATTGGATGTGGGCCCACATTGCTGCTGGCATTTGGCAAACGGCCTCAAACCGCACCAGGGGAGGTTTAGATGGAGCTGAGGAACAATTCCTTCCCCAGAGGGTGCTCAGGCATTGGAATAGGCTGCCCAGGGCAGGGCTGCAGTCACCGTCCCTGCAAGTGTTCACACATGGTGTGCACGAGGCCTCAGTACCATGGGTTAGTGGTGGCCTTGGCAGTGCTGGGGTAAAGGTTGGACTTGATCTTACAGGTCTTTTCCAACCTGGTTGATTCTGTGATTCTCTGAAGTGCTCAGTGTTTGAGCAGAAGATGGACTATCTGAAAGTAAAGTTTTAAAATTGCCAGAAGATGGAATAATTCTATCACACTTCCCACTCTCTGTTTGATCTTGTTACACAAGCGTGAGTGTGAAATTAGATGTTCTCCTTATAGAAGCATTACAGATTAGTTCCGCTTGCTATGGTTTTGGTTCCATTATTAGAGCTACATTTCTCCCAAATTTTGAAAGTTTGACTTTATTTAACTATTTCTAATGGTCACACTTTATGAATTTTCCTTTTGTGTTTCATAGAATCCCAGCGTGGTTTGTGTTGCAAGGGATCTTAAAGCTCATCCAGTTCCAACCCCCTGCCATGGGCAGGGACACCTTCCACTAGAGCAGCTTGCTCCAAGCCCCTGTGTCCAACCTGGCCTTGAACACTGCCAGGGATGGGGCAGCCACAGCTTCTCTGGGCACCCTGTGCCAGCGCCTCAGCACCCTCACAGAAAAGAACTTCTGCCTTACCTCAATCTGCCCTCTGGCAAGTTAAAACCATTCCCCTTGTCTTGTCCCTACAGGCCCTTGTCTCCAGGGTTCTTGTAGTCCCTTTAGGTACTGGAAGTTTGTGTCTATATAATAAACCTGTGCCCCCTGAAGACAAATGTGGAGGAATTGCAGGCTTATGGAGAACGTGGTATTTTCTGAAGCTGTACTTCTTGAATCCGTGCTTTCCATGGCACTCCATGATCAGAAACCACGGAGTGCTACTCCTGAGAAATGCCATTAACACTGAGTTGAGGCAAGGGGGACATTCTTTCCTAAAGCTTTTGGATTAAAAATTATCAGGCATTTTTCAGTCAACAGCTGATTCCATGGAAAGAAATACATGTGAACTTTTAAAATTCCAACATCGTCTGACCTTTCAACTAATATACTGCTGAATTAGAAGAATAAGAACAGCCTTCATTTATTGCTGCCTTTTCCCCAAGCTGTTCTTTTTGAGTTGCATTAAAACGGAATATATTTGGGCATGAAAGATGACAGCTCCTTTTCATGGCCTTTTACAGTATTTTTGTTGTGACTGGTCAGATGCTTTTATCTACAGCTTTGTTCTTTTGAGTGGGGAGAAGTATTCAGAGGATTTAAGGGAGTGATAGAGTTTTCAGAGAAAATAAATATTTCACACAATACTTAGTGCTGGTTGGGAAATGGGATTTCATGATGGCAGAGCTCCATGCTCTGTTGGAACCCTTGTTGACTGTGATGGACATCAGAGTTCATACTGCGGCTTGGCACAGGTTCTGTTTGTAGTAGGGGTGATTCTCCTTTTGTGGCAGCCTGTACCCAAAATGGGGCTTTGGCAAGCGACTGGTAGGAGTGGAAGGTGGTCATACCGGGTCAGAGCAGGGTCTGGCACCTCACTGGGAAACTGGAGGTACATGGGAAGCAGATCAATGGGCAGAGCATCTCTGCATGTGCTTGGGAAGGGAAAATGCGTTGGATTTGTTGGCATAGTGGAAACGCAAAGTGTAGCCTGTGATGCATAGGAACAGAACTCTGTGATGAAATTACAGCTGATAGTCTGGGGAGAAGAACAAAGGACTAAACAGTGTTTGATTTGACCATTCTTGCAACTTTTAAATAGGACTGGAGCAGAAAATAACCCTTGGCTATCTGATCCTGTGGCATGGGCTGCTCTCCCAGCAGGCAAGGCAGAGAGGTGCCTGGGGCAGCAAAATGCCACAGGAGCCACCTGGGATGGTGACAGAGACAGGGACAGACAGGGCAGGCGTTGTGCAGCTCCTGCAGAGCCAGCCCTACTCGTGGGGCTGCATCTGCAGCCCCGAATATCGAGCACTTTACATTTTCCCCCTCCAGAGCCTGGAATCTTTCATGCTGAGTAATTATGGAATACTGAAATTGGAGGTGGCAAGAGCCCATGGAGGGAGGCAGTCTTCTCTGCCCGCAGGGGATTGCTCGGAGTGATTAAAAAATGGGAATTCAACCAATTATGCACCTACTAGTTCCAGTTCATCCACTACGAACTATATCGTATCATCTGTCTTTGTAAGCAGCATGAGTGGATTATCGCGTTCCATTCTCAAATCATCAGCAAGGCGGATTGATGTAGTCTTTGTATCTCCGAGCAAACTGGGACATGTAAACCTCTCGCAGCACCGCCACTGAGTGTTCTGAAAGAGGAAATGCAAACATCCCAGCCCTGATTCCTGCGGGGAGCTCGAGCGACCTTCAGCTCGAGTGAAGAGTTGCACTGAGGGGCTGTGTCTAGTTGTGTCTGGTCACAGCTCTGTACAGCCGAGGCGGCGCTGGCTGCCGGTGATGTAATGCGCCCTCCCCTCCCGCCCGGCGCGGGGAGCGCGCTGAGCGGCGGGCGGCTGCCTCTGCACCCCCGTTTCCCGGTGTAAAGCCGCTCCCTGGAGCACCGGGGCCCGGTCTGCGGGCTGAGGCGGGGGGGGGAAGCCCCGGCAGCTCCGTCCCGCGGGGCTCCCCCGAGCAGCGGCCGCGCTGCGCTCCGCCCGGCCCCCTGTGCTGCGGGAGGCAGGTACCGGCGGTGCCAAGCGGGGCAGTGAGCGGCAGGTGGCGCCCGCGAGCCGTGCGGGGCCAGCACCGCCCCCCCCTCCCGCACGTGTGAAAAGCCGCGAGCAGCCCCGCGCCCGGCACTGCCGCTCCTCCCGCTGCGGCGGGGACCGCTCGGCCGACGGGCGCAGACCGAGCACCGCCATGGAGCGCCCGCATCCCGCAGCGCAGGGGCGGCGGTTACCGTGAGAGGCACCGCGCCCCGGCAGCCCCGCCGCGGCAGCGGGCAGGAGGACCGCTGACCTGTTGAAAGAGCCGGGCTTGTCCCGCTTCCCCTCTTCTTTTTCCTTTTATTTTGTGTTTTTCCTCCTTCCCGACGGGGGAAGTTTGCTCCCCAGCCTGTGGCTCGGCTTCCTCCACACCCTTTCCTCCTCCTCTTCCTCCGGTTTTCCAGGATCCGCTCTCTGGAGCCGGGAGCGATTCCCTTCGTAACCCCCCGCCCGGCCCAGCCGCCGCGGGCGCTGGAGCCGGGGGTGCCCCCGCGGGAGCGGCCGGCGGGCTCCGCGCTCGCCCTTTCCCCTGAGCGCCGCGGCGGTGGGGCGGCCGCAGAGCGGTTGTAGCCCGCGGTCGGCGGGCGCCCCCTCCGCGGGTGCCACCATGTCCAAAGTGGCGTCGGAAAGTTGCGGGACGGCGCCGGCCGAGGACTTGTCCAAGGTGTCGGACGAGGAACTGCTCAAGTGGAGCAAGGAGGAGCTGATCCGCAGCCTCCGCCGAGCCGAAGCCGAGAAGATGAGCGCGATGCTGGACCACAGCAACCTCATCCGCGAGGTGAACCGCCGCCTCCAGCTCCACCTCGGAGAGATCCGCGGCTTGAAGGTAGCGGGGTGGGCAGGGTGGGAGCCCCGAAGTTGCTGCCGTGTCTCGGTGTCCCGCCGGGAGCGATCTCAGCAGGTGGATGTTCTAGGAGGAGCCGTTACCGAGAGTCCATTGGAAAGTGAATAAGTAGCCTTTGAGCCCCCTTAAAAAGCAAGGGTCTGGTTAGGAGAATATACCCAGCTCTCCTGCAGTCTGTGGAGCATGGCTCTCTTATGCTCTGCCTCAGTGTACTTTGGGTTGATAAACCCCTTAAGTCTGGTCACCTTTGTGTTAGACTTCATTGCTTTTGGGGCAGGTTAAACCACCCTGCCTTAAAGTGTACGTGAAAGAGTAGTATGTGGAGCTGTAGAGGTTCAAAAGGTTTTATGTAGCTTAGTCTGCTTTCTGTCACTGTCTTAAGATGACTTACTCATCTGATGGGCTTGCTGGAGAGAGCTGCTCATCTCCAGGCTGCAGAGCAGCATGTGGCAGGTGGTGGTAAACCCCTGGGCTCTGTTTTGGGATGATCAGAACCAATCCCAAGTTTATTGTCTGAAGAAGATGTCTGGTAACTCATCTCCGATCGAGCCATTTTCGATTGTACTGTAGCCCCTGCTACAGTCAGGGGCAGACCAAGTCTGTAATGACCCTTCTTAACTGAACTCTTTTGTTGGATGGGGAGCGTAGTCCCTGATGTTTCCTTCCCAATTCCAAGGATTGGGAAGACAGTGTGAGTATTTATAGATAATTTCCCTGACTTAGTATGTACACGTGTATTATAGACCTAGAAAGTTATCTTAAAGCAGGCAGGACTACAGAACCTTTTATACCTTGTTGCTCTGAGAGAGGACCTTGTCTTTAGGAAGTTCCTTCAGCGAGGTGAGGTTGGAGGGAAAGAGAGGGGAAACAGAGATGTAGATTGGGCTTTAGAATTATTATTATGTAAGAGTACATTAGAAGGCAGTTCTTGACTTGCAGAATGGCTTTAATCAACTAAAAGATTGAGAAAGCATCTTTGATAACAGTATGGCATAAAATAAATAGCATGTGGGGGAAGATTGTTCCTATCTCCCAAGTTCTGCAAAGTAGGAATGTGTGTGTATGTCTCCCCTCCCTCTTTTTGACAATCTGGGGGTAGAAAAGACCCATCCATGATAGTACCTTAGTAAAAATAAAGCTTAAAGTGTTAAATGTAAGCTGAATTACAGCTATGTGTGAAGGTGATATCATATACATTTATGCGTCTTCCAGATAAGTAGCAAAACAGACCAAGATGTGTAGGAAGGAGTGACAAATTCCTCTCCATTCTGAACTGCTTAAGTGATGTTTCACTTCCACCTTTTGTTTAGATGCCTCAGCTGGAACTTTGAAAAGGAATTGGGGAGAATGACTCCCTGAGCCCTGGGTTGGTGCCTGGGCATCCACTCCTTTGTCCTGTGTGGAGTAACTGGTCTGAGTCAGAATGAGCAGCTGTGCCTGATTTCAGTGACTGGCTACCTCCTGCCTCTGAGTGACGGGTTGTGGGCTTCCACAACTGTTTTATTCCACTGTGGGGTCATTTAAAATCCCTTTCACAGCCCAGATTTTAAAGGGTACCTTGTAGACTCACTGAAATGTTTCCTTTGTCAAATATGGGTTGAAATTGGTCAAGTTCAAAGCTGTTTGGAGGCAAAGATCAGATAAACACAGGCAGTAGAGTTACAAAAGCTTCCTTTTCTTAAGAAATAGTGTTAAACTGGTCTTTTCAGAAGGCTAATTTTTTGCCAGTTGTGGCTAATCTCTATTTCTCATGCCCTACATAAGAAGGAATGAATATTTAGATGGGAGATAGGTAAACATGGTCACAAGCCAGTTTAGTAAAACTAGGAGGCTAAAATACTGAAGATGTTTTCTTTGGCACATTATTCTCCTGTAGCAATAGCTTGAACATTTTTGCTTCAGAGCATTTGCTTCACACTGTTCCTCCCTGAGAGAAGGGCATGGAATCATGTACTTCATTTTCACTCCTAACAAAAACCTGTGACAGCCGATTATTTTATTGCAGAGTGGTTGAAGCAGTCCTGGTTAAGTAACGCCTGACAAGGTTCTGTCATGCAAATCTGAAACAAAGCCAAAGAAAGGCTCGGTTTTTCTATATCTCTCAAATGTTCATCCTTCCATGTGAATCTGCTTTAGGGAGCAGAGAGCGTAAATGTTAATAAGAAATTGTTTAAGCAAGATTACAGTTTCTGATGTACTTTGCAGTTCTGTTGAGCTCTAACTTGCAGGTGAATATACCTCAGGGGAGTGAGATCATCATGAGAGAGGTGATGATCTTTGCTAAGTCAGAAACTAAATTATTCTCATGATTAGCATGAAAATGAATTAAGCATCAGAACTTTTATGCTGTATCACAAGTTTGTCTTTGAGCCCTTCTAGATTAGCTCCAGGTTTTGTTTGTTTGAAGCATGATGCTGTCATAATATTGCCAGATCTACACATGCACCTGTTTGTGCCTTGCTTGAATGCTTAGGTGATGAGTTTATAGCAGGCTGTTCGCTAGCTTGTATAATGTTATTCTTTTATATGCTTCTCTGTTATGATAATTTTTCTCTTAAAGGATATCAACCAGAAGCTGCAAGAAGATAACCAAGAACTGCGAGACCTTTGCTGCTTTCTGGATGATGACAGGCAGAAGGGCAAGAAGGTGTCCCGAGAATGGCAAAGACTGGGCAGGTACAGCGCTAGTATTATGCACAAAGAGGTTGCCTTATACTTACAGAAGCTGAAAGAACTGGAAGTGAGACAAGAAGAAGTGGTTAAGGAGAACCTGGAGCTGAAGGAATTGTGTGTGTTGCTGGATGAGGAGAAGGGTGGTGGAGCAGGCAGTCGGAGCTCTATTGACAGCCAGATCAGCCTGTGCCAGTTAACTGCAACAAGTGCTTACATCAGAGATGTTGGTGATGGGAGTAGTACGTCTAGCACAGGAAGCACAGATAGTCCAGACCATCATAAACATCATCCAAGTACTAGTCCAGAGCATCTCCAGAAAACTCGGGGTGAAGGAAGCCCTGAGCATCAGAAACACCGCAGCTTAAGCCCAGAGCACCTGCAGAAGCCGAGGAGCTCTGGCAGTCCTGACCATCACCTGAAAGGACCGAGTCCAGAGCATCACAAAACCATTGTCAAAGCACCTGAACAACAAAAGCACAGCAGCAGCAGCCCAGAAACTATCCCAAAGCATGTTTTGAGTAGTAGCCCTGAACACTTTCAAAAGCAGAGGCCGGGTAGTAGTCCTGAGCATCAAAAGCACAGCAGTGGCAGCCCAGATCATCTTCAAAAGCACACGCTGAGTGGAAGTACAGAACATCTCCACAAAGTGAGGGGTACGAGCCCTGAGCATCTCAAACAACACTATGGAGGGAGTCCAGAGCATCTCAAACATCTCAGTGGAGGCAGCAGAGAAGGTACCCTCAGGAGACAAGTAACAGATGACCTGTCACCTCACCACAGGAGTATATACAATGGAATGAATGGTGGGTCAATACCTTTAGTGAAAACTCATTTTGAAAATTACTAAGGTAGTTTCAGTGCTAATTCCAGCTATTTCTGGAAAAGGAATAATATTTTATGTGAAATGAAATGTACCAAGTCTGGTGTTGGCATTATTCCTTTAGCAAGTGATGTAATCAGAGTCCTTCCAGTAGGTGTTGAGTAGCTTACAAAAGCAGAGGAAAAGTACCTCTTGAGTGTCGGTGTAAGGTACCACGGAGCAGCTCTTGGCTGTGATCCTGTTCTGTGGCTGGTAGGCATAAACTCTCTGTCCCTAGGCAGACCTCTGTGTACATCAGAGAGGAGTTGCGTGGGTTTGAGTCAGCAGAATGGAGGTGAATGTCTTCCGTTTCATTGCCACCTTCCCAACCTCCTCTTTCTGTAGCTTTAAAGATGTAAGAATTTCCTGTTTGTTGCTGGAAGGCTGCTTCTGTCCTTTTCCATAAGGTTTGGAAAAGACCCCAGATGAGCTGGTCTCAATATAAATGAGTCTGCTCCTAAAGCTTCACAAAGCCTTGAGCTTGCATGTGTTTAATTATAATAAATTAAAAATGAAGGAAGATCTTAAGGTTGGGGTTTTGTGTTATTGCTGCATTTTAGAATGATACCAAATAAACAAGGTTCTAAGCACAAGCTTTAAGAGCTGTGTATTCTCTCTGAAATGATTTAAAGTAGTCACAGTGAAGCATTTTGTTAAGACAAACAGTTGCAAACATACTGAAATGAATGAAACACAGCAAAGGAAATTATTAAACCAGAGTTCAGCATGCTATAGAAATAACTTCTTAGAGACTTGGCAGAATTTTTGTAGTCTGCTCCAGTTTGTTTTCACGAAGGAGAATAGCATTGTAGCTGCAAACCTATTTCTCAGACCTTTACTTTTAGATTTGAAATCAAGCTCTGTGGAAAGTGATGATTTTGTCTTAGTAAACTGTCTGGGATGGAGTTCATGTCTTTGTATTCTATAAGCAGCTGTAGAAGTTGTGTTGCAGAATGCCTTCAGCTAAGATAACTCGCTCTGTAGGGGTAAATCCAGATTACTGTCAGGTAAATGCATATGCTTGACAGGGCTGAGGAACCCAAAGTGGCTAAATGTAGAGATTAATTTAATGATTTTAAAATGATTGAGATGAGTGTATGACTGTGAAGACATGCAATGCACAAGTTACAAGTTTGTCTTACAAGAACTTCTGTTAAATACTGTATTTCTTTCTCCATCCAGTTCTTTCTGTTTAAAAGTGACCTGGCTGTAAGTAACATGAAGTATGGAACCAGACTTCCCCACATGGCTTCTTTGTTGCATTTGTAAGGTTCATCAGTCTGATCACTGGTTATGTACAAAGGAGATCTGAGGTTTTAAAACTCATGCACAAAGGGATGGGGTTTCTGCTCCCAGCAGGGTGGACTTTCTGGTGTTTCTTCAGTCCAGATAGTCTTGTCAAGAGCTCAGCCATGTTACTGACTGCAAGGAAAGCAGTTGCTACTTTAAACCCAAGTTGACTGGTGTCCTTTGTGCAGAGTATTTGAGCTATCTGCAATTTGGACCTGGGCCACAAGATGCTGGAGAGGGCAGCTGGCGATTTGTGAGTCTGTTTATTGACTTTAATCAGAGCTTTGCCTGTCCTGTGCTTTATATAATCATTCTTGCAGAGGACTTCTCTCACCAGTAGGATGTCAAACCTCTCTCCTTTCATATTTATATAGTTTGATGCAAGCATGAGGCTTAGTTCTGACTTCTGTCTGACCTTGGACAGTGCTAAAACTCTTGACAGCTTTGCTCTGAGGAAGAAGCCTTAAACTTCAAGAACATACTTGATCTTCACAGCAAGGCTGAATCCTTTCAGAGTGCTTGTGTTTTGCCTTCGCCAGCTGCTGTAAAAGTGTGAAGAACAGTTAATATGGAAGCAGTGGAAGTGGTGACTATTATCACTTGTTATTGCTAACGTAATGTATAGATCTTAATGTGCCTGTTCTGAGTCTGCCTATATACATGAACCTGCCAATTGAGTAGAGATGGAAACTGTGCCTTGTAGAGAAAATCCTGATCTTTTGCGTCTCTTGTAAGGACTGGTGGAACTCTGAAAACAGGAGTTAGAAAGTGGCCTGTATACCTGGCCCTAAACTCCCATCAGGAATATAAAAGGATGCTATTTTTGTTTCCTATCCAAAAATCATGTAGTAAGCATACTATATTGTGTTGGTGGAGCCTAGTTTGTTTTACAACTTGCAGTATGATTGCACATACAGGTGGTTATTTTTAACGGCACTTCTAATCTTATTGTAGTTCTCATGGACTGTCATTTGAGCAGCAAGAGTGACAAATAGCGAAGAGATACTAACACCTTTTGACTCCTCTGTAACTAAAGGAATAAAGTAATCAGAACTTGGTAGGCTCAGTACAAGCCTGTCCCATCCTCCTTGTTCTTAACTGGACCCTGAATCAGGTCTGAGAGGAGTTCTTGTCTTGTCAGCACTTGTGTGACCACAGGGAAGCAATGTATTGAGTAATGTGCAATTAATCTATACTAGAACTCTGGCTGTATGTAACGACATGGGGAATGGAGTGTTTGCAGGGTTCTGCCAAGCCCTTAAGCTAAAGTTAATGCAGTTGCAATTTAACATTACAGTGCCATCAGAAATACGATGTGTAGCTGTTGCCTGCTTTACAGGATATGGTATGTGCATTAATTGTTTGGGCTTCCTGCATATTTTAAGCTGTCATGAGGTATGCAGGAAGTTACTTCAGTCTGGAGCCGCCTTTGGTCCGTAGGCACAGCTGAAGGAATAAAGGATGAGGTGATAACATTTCCTTTCCTAATTCTTCTCATTTTCTATGCTCAAAGGTTTGATCTGAGTATTTTTTTCTTGTATGACATGTCAGCTTTCATTTATAAGATTTATAAAGCTTTAAAGACTTGACTTCAGGGTTCTCCTACATATTTTTCTGCACTGGATGTCCTCAACCTTTAGAGTGACAGAAACTGGGATGAGAGCTCTAAATGTGACTTGATGTTTGTTAACTGAAATCATGTATTTTCGTTTGAAAGCCTTTAAGCAACTAAAACATGGCAACAACCTTCTGCTGTGCTCACACCTAAAGGTTCTGGGTAATGGGCACCGGCTTATTTGGGATAGAAAGGCTGCTGAAATTAGGAGATGCCAGCAGTAAAAAACACTTCAAAGAGAACATTTCTGCAACTGAGAATAATACATGGTGGTTTGACTCTGACATAGTGTGTGGGGTAGAAGTGCTTGGTGTAAATGATCGTGCTTTCAGCAGTTGCAGTCTAAGTGGTGGGTTTTAGTCAAAGCAATTTCTCGTGAACTTTCTATTTTAAGAAGCCCTTTGTTTTACTCTGGGCTTTGACTCTGGTGTGAAAGGAAAGCATCAGAAGGCTTTTCATACGTGCTTTTTGCTTCCTGGTGAGGTTATTAATGAGGAGAAGTAAAACTGCTGACTAACACTGTGTGCTGCTGGAGGTGTGAGGGTTCTTGCAGAACAAATGCAACAGCCCCTCTCCTTTAAGCAAAGATATTTCTAGGCTAAATGGAGACTTGGCTTAACTATTGAACAGTTTCTGCTGTAAAAATGCTGCTTATAAGGAAAATAAACTCAGAAAATGCTGTGTTGGGTAAAAAGGAAACTGCAGCATGACTTCAGAGAGGGAAAACATGTAATAATGTTACCGAGTTAACTGGTAGCCTCTCGGTAGAAACAGCTTACATCCTGCTGGCCAAAGAGTGAAATGATGACATGTTATGGTGTAGGTTGTTTATGTGTTATGTTCCTTAAAGTTATAATGGAAATAATTTGCCTGTCATTAATAGCAGTGTATGATGCCTTGTGTGTGACTTGAGCTCTCCTGATGGCATCCACCACTCTGCATCTGCACTCTGCTGTTGGGAGCCTGATACAGCTTTACTGACTCTTGAGAGGAGCCTGTTGTGTAAGCAGAGGCTACAGGATTGATAGATTCTTTTGCTTGCCATTATGAAATCATCTACTATTTATTCCAGAAGCTTATTATTTGAAGTGTAGAGCTCTGAAACTTTGTCAATCAGAGTCTTTCAATTGAATTCCATTGGGTTTATGTCAAGCTTGTAAACTATCTTGAGCTATTACACACTGTAGGAGAACTGGGGTATATACGTGAATATGTATGTGACTGGAGTGCGCTGCCTTTATTACCCAACTCATTTTTTGTGGAGTAATTTATCAAGCTGAAAATGTGTCTTGCAGTATCAAAACAACGAGCCTACTACAAACTCATACTGTAGGGCTTTGGGAAGGAGTCTGCATTTACAGATCCTTAACTTCACTGACAAAACCAGTAGTGGTTTGAATGTTTTAATATGAGGTGGATCATCCTTCCAGCCAAAGTGCTGATGTGTTAATGGGAAGACACTTAACCTAATTTCAAACACTTACATGGATGTTCCAGTGCTCTGACTGGGAAGTTCAGTGGCTGATCAAAATGGCAATGAGACTGGTGCTGCTGGCAGAGGTTTGGTCCTACCCCTGTCTAGCTGGTGCTAGATAGGCAGTGGCACTACATCTTACAGTGGGAAAAGAGCTCAGCTGAACAACTTCTCACAGGACTGAGTACACCCCAGCCAAGTGTGAGACACTGCCCTTTCTGTAGAGTCACTACTTCCAAGTCTCATCCTTCTTGTTTCCCCTTAGGTTGCATACCCTGCACCATAGATGACTTTGGCAGTAAGGACTTGATGCTGGTTCAGTCTTTCTTTGATGGAAACAAGAATCAGAGTAGGGAATGTAGACATACTGTCTTTAAATGAACACCAGTATAGGAAGGAAGGAGGAAAATAACTGTTACAGATGAGCCCAGGACACCATGTATCTTTGTGAGCAAGGTCTGTGTTAGTCAATGAGTGTGTGTGTTAATAAGGTGGGAGGGAATTGGTGCTAAGTGTACAGCTGCTGCAGTGAGTTAGTTACTCATCCCTCAGCTCCTGTGGCGTGCCATAGTTGCACCAAAGTGTTGATAGAGCCCATTCAGCAGCTCTCCCTTCAGACCTGTGAGGGGTGCCCTTATCTCCTAAGCATTTAACCAGCAGCTCTGCTGGCTGATTAATTTGAGGTGTGTGGCCATAGCTCTTGCTCTGGGTCTCTGCTGGAACTACACCGATGTTTATCCATAGACCTCCAGAAGTGAAAGGTTGACAATAGATCACAGTGCTGTTATCACAGTGCCTTGACAAACACCCTGCAAGCCAGCCCTGTGGCATCCCCTCACTTTGCTGAGATGGGGCTGACACACTCCTACTACTTCTGCTTATTTCATTGCCTGTTGTGACCAATAACGTGGTGTCTGAGCAGTGAGAGGGAGCTTGTTTCGGTACGTAGAGAAGATCATTTATTTCTCATGATGATTGGGTCAAGATGCAAGGTATTTGCTTTTACCTGTGAGAGCTCATCTGGAGCTCGCAGGGCTGTGAGTGTTGGCTGCCTGAAATCTGTGGGCACATTTTGATTCTATTTTATTTCATTAGTGCCAGAATGGAGAGTCCTCACATGAAAGCTGTGTCTGAGCCTGTGCTTGGAGAGAGCACCTTTAACCTGAGGCCAGGACCTCATTTAACACAGTCCTTTGCAGAGCTTTGAGTTAAAAGTGGTTTTATAATAGCAAAATATGGGTTTAGAAATATTACAGTGATTAAATTGTCAGATTCTCTGAACTCTGTCAGTTATAATGCAGAGTTAGAACATCATAATAACTCTTGGTAAATGCTGCTTGTTTAAGGACTTCGACCTTGTAGGGTATATTATGTGTGTTAATCAAAGAGTGTCCTGTCTCTTCTCTTCTAGCTAGCAATGGGGATCTTTAATGTATTATCTTATTAGGAAGTTACCAATGGGGAGTTGCTGTAGGTTCTGCAAGGATTGGAGCTGAACTGGTTAACAAATAGGAAAGAGGGTAGCAGTTAAATAATGTGGGCTTAAACCTTTGTGCCATTCACCCACCCAGCGTGCGCAGACGCTGACAGAAGTGAAGGACAGTGAAGCGTTCACATTATAAGGGCTTTAATGAGGTAAATAAAGCTTTGTGTACCTATAAAAATGACTCTAGCAATAAAAATTCATTGTCCTCTGAGGTAGTAAGTCATGTTTTAATTAGTAAACTGAAGCACAGCTTAGGTCTTATTGTTATATACACAGATATATATATATCTATATAGCTTCTGAGAGAGCATTGAGAATTATCTTCAAGTCATGATCTTGATATAAATCTTGTCTGTGTGTGCTGCTTGAATAGTTAAAGGGTGCCTCAGTTAAGAGAATCTATTAGGACTGGCACACTGAGCTTTGAATTTGCCTTAGTGCAGAAAGAAGTACATCTTAATACACCACCTCCATACTTATGAAAAGATTAAAACCAAGTTATACGGTGCTTGTGCTATGATTGGTTTTGCCACAACCTTATACTTGAGTCTGTAGAATAATTCACTGTGGAACCAACAGTGTTCTTCTCTGTCCAGAGATCACTGTGGTGCTAAGCCTTAGTAAAGACAAGGATAGAGCACTGTACCATGCACTTTGGAGAAGTATTGTAACAGGATGCTCAGGTGTAACTGAACTCTTCAGCCACACCAGCAGATTTAGCCAGATCCTCGTTGCTGTGCAATGACACAGAGCCCAACAACAGTTAAAGTCCTGAGAAGTGTGAAGTGGCCCTTTGGGTCATGCAAAATGCAAGGTAAAATGGGAATCCTTCATGTTTGGGAGATCTGATTCATTTGCTCTAAGGTGAACATCAGCTTCTAAGTAGTAGAAACTGAGGGTGAATTTCACTCCAGTGTGTCATTCCATTGCTGTTAATGGCAAAAGTTTTTGTGTGCCTCTAAAACAGCTGGTCCTGGTCCTTGTTGGGGGTGTGTGTGAAATATGGATGTGTGTTTGCCTATGTATATATATAATAAAATACTAAATGTATTATAAAATACTGCTTGCACTGGTCTGATCCAGTGTGGTAATTTCTGATTACTGTAAGATGGTTTTGGTCCTTATTCATTTGTATGTGGAGGCAGTTTTTCCACACACTCACTCTCCAGCTGTGGCCTATAATATTCCTCGAGGACTTAATACAGTCTGCAGTCTTAGTGCAAACTTAAAGTGTTGTGAAGGGTCTTAGTTATGTTCTTTGATTCCTTCATAAGCATGAATTAGGGATCTTCTGTAGTCTTTGGGGTATTCACAGTAAAGAAATCTGAAAGCATCTTTAGGTAGAGGAGAAAAACATTCATCCTTCTTTCCCCTCTCTGTGCTATTCCCAGGTCTTCTTTTGAAATCTGATCACTTATGATGGGATTTTCAGACGGTGTCATAATAGAAAGAGACCAAATGAAATGAGCAAAGGGAAGGATTAGCCTGGGAGAAGCCTTGGACAGTGGGACTAAAAGCCAACAGGATACACTAGTAACAACAGTAATCCATTTCAGAGATTAGTTCTACAAGTGTAACATGGGGAGAAGGATCTATACTAAATTGTCTTTAAAATATAAACACACTAATGACACTAGTGCACATTTTGTGTTTAAGTCTTTTTAAAGTGCTTTTAATTCTCTAAGACACACAGAAGGGAGTCACATCATCATTTGGGATGTGTGAGCATTTGGTACGCAGCAGGAAAATGTTTTCAGATGGATTGATTGTGAATGGAAAGCTGCTATCTTGAGCTGGGCTGTCTTCAAAGATGAACACTCATGTGAAGGCTGTGAATAACAAACAGTCTTAATTCAACTTGTCAGTTCTACTAGAAAACTTTGGGCATATTTGCAGGGTTTCTCTATATCCTTAGGGAGAGGAAGGAACCAGCAGCTTTGTACCTCTACATGTCAGCAAGTACAGGTTTCTTCAAGCCTTCAGTTTTCATTTGCATGATTTCTGAGAACTTTGCACCAAAATATTATGAATCTTATGTCAAGTTAGAGTGGGTAAAATGGTGACAAGGTTTGTAATACTGACTAGTAGAAGTCCATGTACTAATGTAAGTGGTTATTTAGACTAGTCAAACACAGTAGTGTCATGAGTAAATACACATTGTAGCTGAAAAAGCATCCTGAGCCATGTGTTATGCAGCAGTACTGAATATAGAACCATAGAATAGTTAGGGTTGGAAAGGACCTTAAGATCATCCAGTTCCAACCCCCTGCCATGGGCAGGGACCCCTCATGCTAAACCATGTCACCCAAGGCTCTGTCCAGTCTGGCCTTGAACACTGCCAGGGATGGAGCATTCACAACTTCCCTGAGCAGCCCATTCCAGTGCCTCAGCACCCTCACAGTAAAGAACTTCCTCCTTATATCCAATCTAAGCTTCCCCTGTTTAAGTTTGAACCCATTACCCCTTGTCCTATCACTCCAGTCCCTAATGAAGAGTCCCTCCCCAGCATCCCTATAGGCCCCCTTCAGATATCTTCTAAAGACAGGACAGGTGCTTTCTCAAGGTTATCTAAAATTATTCCGGAGTTTTTATGCCTGTAATACCAAACTTCTAATTTGATCAGTAGAGAGACACCTCCTTCAAATGTTTGAACTCAAAACTCACTGGATTTCATCCACTGCATCTCTTTTAAGTTCCTATGGATTGTGAACGTTTGCCTTGCTCAGCCCTTGCTGTAGGCTCGTGGAGCATGTACTTGAAACTTGGATTCAAACAAAATACATATATCTGCTTTTCACAGAGGCTTCAGGGCTGATTCATCACTATGTAGCTCACATTTAGGTGAAGTTCAGAGAAGCCTGGAGAAAAGCACTGGGAGGTGACCCACATCCCCTCTTGGTTTCTGAGTCTATTTTTGTTTTACAGTGAATGAATCTTAATGATGTTCAAAATCCATCTTAAGGGTTTTGTGGTCTGAAAACATTACCAGTCACATTAGGATGGGTCTCTAAAAATACTGGTTCCTTATGAGAAAGGAAGGTTTTGCTGAAGGCAGCTGCATACGTGAAGCACAGTGTATGAATGCTGTGAGCTAGAACCTGAAAACTGGCTTAGGTCCATGGAAGTATTTGAGCACTTCACTCCTTGTTGGCACCTGATTTCTACTGAGATTGGATGCCCAGACAGAAGCAAGGAGCTTGAATATCCATGTGCTTGCAGTGATCTGGTCACTTGTCTGTTGTTGTCATTCATCTTTTTTGCCTGTTCCATTTCAGCTTTTTTTGTAACCTGAAGTTGAATTTTGAATTTTAGGTTTTTGCAATACTGTGAAGTCCATAAAGAAACCATGAAAGCAACAATATGCTTTTTCCTAACCAGCTCTCCAGCTACCAAGACCAAAGGTTCTGCAGTCTTGACTAAACAGCAGAAGATACCAGAATCTGTGTCCTCCAGGTAGAGGTGCAGAGAACTTCTTGGTTTGCTCCTTGTTATTGGAACGTGCCACCTGGTCTACTACAGTGCAGTCAGTGATGCTGAATGCTACATTTTGATCACTTGCAACCATAGCATGTGCTGCAAATATTTTGGAGAGCTAAAGCATCCTGAGCATATCAAAATAAATCCTAATTTCAGCATTAAGGCCCTGGTATTGTGTGTTTTACCTTCTCTATGAATGTAAGAAAACGGAAAGATCTTGTAACCTTTTAGAGTGTATTGAAAATTTGTATCCAGACTGATAAAAAGGAGTTGCTGGATTGTGTGACAGCATGGCAGTGACTGATCAGACTCTCTTGGAAGCTTGGATCTCAGGGTTTTATCCTCTTAAGTCACTCCATCATCCTTCTTTTGTCAAGAATGAGTTGGGTAGGTGCTAACTCCTTGTATTGATCACACTACTGTAAGTACATCCGGTTGTTGATCAGTGGAATACTGAAAAGGGGAAGCTCAAAAAGAGGCATAGTGCAAAAGGACTTGCTTGAGCCTCTTTTGTGATAACTTTGCAACAATCCAGATTAAGCCAAGTGGTTTGTGCTTAAAAGACAAGTTAACGCTTATCAGCCTATGCCTGGAAATGTGTACTTTGGGAGTCAGATTTCTGGGCAACGTTTTCAACTCCATCTCTGTTGCTTGATGGCTTAACAAAGCCAACAGTGTTGGTCCTGATACCAGTTTGGAAAATGGATATTTGAAGGATCAGTGACGACTGTTTGAATGAGAAACCATTTCTGTTGGCTTTGAGATCAAAATACCTGTTGACTTTATCAACGTGGAAAGATCTATACCTTAAACGTAACAAACCTTGGCTCTGCTTTGTGTTTGGTGGAGGTGCACTTGACAGCTCTGTTTCTCAATAAATCAATATTGGGTGTTAACCCCACATGTCACTTAAACCTCATGTGAGATGTTTTGATGCCCACTGTCCTTGTGACAGGAGAGACAGTGTTGACTGTGAATTTAACATTTTTAATGAAGTGCTTTGAATACCCCCCAAATTTTGTTACTTTTGATTTATTTGTTCTTGCAGTGCTGCTCAGCAATACATCTTCATGCACAGGCTCTTGAAACCCATGGGGAAGGGTCTGTAATGGAAGATGAAAGTGATCAGTAGATTTTCACTGCCTGGAGTGAGCAAAACAAGGTTTATGTTGTGTGCAGAAGGAAATGCTGTTCTCAGGGAACCAGCAGCATCTTAATTCCAAACCCTGAGCCTCACTGGTCAACCATCAGTGTGATATTCAGGTGCCTCAGGAGTGTGAATAGTCAGACTAGTGAGATGGTGAATAAACCAGCTGGTTGATTTGCTCCTTAGCTGCCGTGACTGTCAATACAGTGCTTACTGAGTACTGAGCTTGTATCCCATCACATCTGTGGGAACGCAGTGGGAAAGTGGTAGTGGGAGACAGTTTCTTCACTGCTGCAGAAGTCCGATCAGGAATCTGGACAGGATAAAGCTGAGAACACTCTGGCTTAGCCACATCCAGAGACATTTGTTGCACACATGTTCACAAACATAGATTTCTCCATTTTAATAGTGTAAATCAGAAGTAGCTCTTTGACCTTCAGATTGCAGGCCCAGCTCTCTTCTGCATGTCAACACCATCCCTTTAGCAATCCAAATGCATATCTAATTCAGGTCTCGAGCCAGCTGCAAATCTGTGGTGGCCCAGGGGTGGATGAGATTGTAGATCTTGGCTTGGTGTGATGCTGACTGAGGTGGGGTGCCTGCCTGCTTTCATTTCCAGTGGTGTTTATCCTCCACACCATGCATGATGGGGCCTGGTAGCTGCAAACCAGTAAGCTGGGCTGGAGGTTGACTGTGGAGGTGTGAGGGTTTAGTGACGGCCAGTCAGGTAGGGCTTGGTATCCACTTCATTGCGTGCAGGTTTGCCAATACCTGTTCCCATAGGGTGGGGAGCAGTCTCAGAGATCTGGGCATCCACTAAGGTGTGCTCCTCACTGCTGAGTTGGTTCTCTTTTCCTTCTGTATGGCATCATCAGATCTTGTATAATGTCACCTTGCTCTGGTTTTGTGAACACATGTTTTGAATGAGGTATTGTGCAGAAAACTTAACCCTCCAAGCCACAAACTCTTAAAAAAACCAAACCCAAATATATATCAGATCTGAAAGCCTCCAGAGTAAATGTTCAATGATATCTATTCTAGAGAGGGACTCTTCATCAGGGATTGTAGCAGTAAGACAAGGAGCGATGGGTTCATACTGAAACAGGGGAAGTTCTCTGCTGGGAGGGTAATGAGACACTGTAACAGGTTGCCATAGCTGGCAGTGTTCTAGGCCAGGTTGGACAGAGCCTTGCCTGACTTGGTCTAGTGTGAGGCATCCCTGCCTATGGCAGGGAGCTGGAACTGGATGATGGCAAGGTCCTTTCCAACCCAAACTACTCTATGTTTCCGTGTTTCTGTGATTTTTGTGTGTCTCTGGTATGCTTCAGTTTTGCTGAATTCATGAACCTCTGGCACAGGGAAAGACTCAAAATCTGTGCCATGTTGGCCATCAGATTAATGACATTTTTGCATCTTCTGGGAGCTGCCATTTCAATAGTTCTGTTCTGTTCAGGCCCAGTCTTTTGGGCCAACCCCTTTTGCTCTGGTTTGTGCTGTATAAGCCTGCTTCTGTGTTTCAGTGAGCCCTGTGAGCTTCTGAAAGGTCCACAGCAAGTGTGTGATCTCAGAGGTGGGGACTGTGGTACCAGCCAGGGAGCAGGAGGAGAGGAGAGCACTGCTGTTTTGTTTTGCTTACTTGCTGTGGAAAGCCATGAGAAACTCCTTTTCTTTCTCCAGATTCTAACTGTGGAGTTTGAGCCTGAAGGCAGTCGTGAACCACTTTTGGGTGACTGTTAGGAGATAAAGCAGCTCTTTACTAAAGAGCTTTGGCTTTTTAGCTGGAGATGGATTAACTAGTGGTAGTACTAGCCCTGGAGATCACTGGTGTGTTGACTAGGATAGCATCAGGGTGTGGAATTAGCATCAGTTTACATGCATGAATGATTGTAGCCAAGATAATGGTTGTACAAAGTCAATGAAAATGGCTTTGTGAAGTTGATGTGTATAAAGAGCTAAAGGATGTGCTGTTAACCTGAGTAAACACTTACACCTTTTAGTAGTTCCTGTTTATTACTTACAGCTTTTTATCTGTAGTTCTCAAAACAAGTTACCAATGAAACAAACACTGATCATCATCGGGTGTATGAAGAACCATGAGCTAAACAAATGAAGAGACAGGATGAATCAGCCACCAACTAAACCTTAAATCCAGGTTCCCTGATTATTCCATTGCATCATCCCACTTTTCCAACAGTTTTTTTTTTTACATTAGTCTGGTTCTGAGTGGGGTGTAAAAACTAGGGCTGAGGTTGCTCACATGCCTAGAAAACACCTTTATGAACACTTAGCTTGATACAAACATTTTCAATGTGTTTCCTTTCAAAAGCAACTTTTAAGGCTCTGCTTCCTTCCTTCCTGAGCTTCCTGAAGTATGCTAACCAGGTGAGTGGGGAACAAAGCTATTTTGTGTGTGTAATGCAGCAAGCATATTAGAAGATGTTAATGTACCTTTTGGATTTACAGGGTGCTTAAAAGCATCCCTGCCCATAAAGTGATTTACAGTGAATCCATACATAAAGTGCTGTGGTAGCCTTACTAGAGGAAGTTATATTTGTCTGTCTTGTTTCTTGTGGCCTGTTCTTATTGTTGCAGAGTAGTTGTGTAGCTGTAGTTGCCTTTATTTGGGAGATGAAGATGCTGAGATGAATCAGAGCCATGGTCAGCTATCAGCTGAGGATTTAGAGTTGCTGAGTGGCAATCAAAAAGAGAATCCATCTTTTATCAGGATGAGCTTTGAAAATGGAAGGTGTTACGTGCTGAAAAGGAGGAGAACACAGTATTTTGGCAAGATGGTGATTTGGTCCTCAGTATCAATCAATAGTGTGTTATCTTGTGAATATGCCAGTGGTGCTTAGCAGATATAAATCTCTGTGACAAACCCCAGTCTGCACATCTGTGTGATTTGGCAGATGTGGATAGGAACCAGAGAGCTGGTGTAATTTGAGATGTTTTGGCTGAAAGCCTGTACACTCATTTCTAGCAGGTAGGTGGCTGCTGCTGCTATCTATCAAACGCTGCACTCTGAAGTGTTTACTTCAAGTCTGTGAAGCAGTGGCTGTGTTTGAGGGAAGACTGGGGAAAGGCTCTCACTCTCTGCCAAAAAGATGGAGGTTTCCTGTGCAGAGTAACTGTAGCAGAGTCATTGCTAAAAATGTTTATGAATGGCACCCATCAGAATTCAGGCCAGGATTTTCAGGCTCCATAGGAATGTGCACTCGGTGGGGAATCGGGCTTTGACGTTCAGAAATGACAGCCTAAACATTTCCAGCCCATGAAATGTGATGACAGGACTATAGTAACAATTCTTGTTCTGAGTAGAAAGTTACTGCAATCACAGCAGCTTCCTGCCATGCGAAGAAGTGAGTTTTTAATGGCACTTCTTACCATGAGATGTGGTCTGAGTGCAATTTAGTGTTTCAAACCTGGGCGGAGATTAAAGAGATATTGGCTCTGTTACTATTTTAATCTTACAAACTGGAGCAAACACCAGGTTGTGTGTCCTGAGCATGATTTAGCAATCTGTTAGGCTTTTAATTATCCCCTTCCTAATTAGATTGCTCTGATTATTTGGTGCTTGAAGTAATGGTGTATTTTTAAGTTCGCAGGGCAGTAGCTTTTCATTTTACAGGCATTTTGTCTTTCATGCTGAAGTATGGAAACATATGGTGCTACTTCTGATATAGCACTTGTCTAAATATCTTTGCTTGTAAGATTTTCTGCAGAGCCATATAATTTTCTCCTGTAAAAACATTCCTAATGTATTTAAGCAGTTTTATAACTCCAGCATGGGATTATCACATTCTGGTCATTGTAAACATTTACTGGATGTAGGTCAAGATATTGAACTGTGAAGCCTGAAGAAGAAAAATGACCAGGAAGCAGTTAGAAATGCAGGGGGACCAGTAGGAAATGGAATAGTGATAATTCATAGAAACAAAAGAGTTTATGAGAACACTTCCAGATATTTTGAAAGGGTCAAACTAGTACATTTCTTTTTAAGCTGAACTCTTGGGATATCACTGTCAGTAGACATGGAATCCCGTAACACAGTGTGCAGACTCCTCACATGGTAACTGGTCACATCTCATGCTTTGTGTTCACTTTCTACGTGATAGTGTTTCTTCTGTCTGAGCCATGTGAAGTCAGGCTGCATTAAAAACTGTGCAATAGCAACACTTATACAATTAAGAGAAACTGGAAATGTTTGAAGAGTTTGGTATAGCTGGAAAGGTTAGTAGAATAGCCAGAATACTTTTGTATCCTTTTGTCTACATTGCTAGACTCTTGTCCAGCATGAGAGATGATGAGCAGGAGGCTAACTGGCCTGTTAATGAACTTTAGAAATGAGCAAGAACAGTTCTCTCAGGGAGTGATGCAGATCTAAAACTCCTCTTCTTACACAGCAGTGAGAAAGCAAGGGTTCTCATTAATGTGGTCCTCCTGAAGCAAAGTGCATTGCCAAGAAGTGGGTATGTGATGAGCATCACCTGGATCACCTGCCACAGAGGGAAGCACTGGAAGGCATAGGAGTTGTGCCAGCCTGATGACAGGTCTTATGCTGCCCTGTTGCTTCCCAGCAGCTGTTATCCAGGAGCATGAGGGTGTGATTGGGCAAACTTTGAAAGCCAAGCTGCCAGAAAGCATTCGTGTGTCCTATCTGGGAAGAAGGGCAGGTTGGGTTAAACCAGCACCTGAAGCACTTCTTGCTACTTGGAATCAATGACTGCTTGCCTGTTCCAGACTCCCGAGTACTGTGCTGTAGGACTGCATGTGTGTGAGGATGTGTGTGCTGGAATCTTGCTGCTTCAGCAAACAGAATGGCTCACTGTGTTGTCATGTTGGAGATCATGGTGGAACAAATGAAATCATTTAGGGTTTGATACTGCTTTTATTTATGCAGGTGGCTGACTTCATACACTTGCATGTCCCCACCGAGTTCATGGGCTACTAGAAGCACTTGTTTGTGTTTTTTAAGTGGTATCATGAAAATCTGAGCTGGCACTTAGAAATGTATTCCAGAGGAAGCAGGCAGCAATCCCTCTTGCCCATAATGTTCTGATCTGAAGAAAATCTTGCAAGTTTTCTTTCCTGCCTTCAACAGATTGATATTTGGCATCAAGACTTTCAATCCAGGTTTGAAGACAGTCAAAAAATGACGATGGCCTTTCTGTCCCTGGGGTGCTGCCTTCATGGATCACTCATCTCAGGGCTGGCCCTCCCTGAAGGCACAATATGAGTACAGCTTTCAGTAGCAGGGAAGCATTTTAGACTCTCTGGGCTGCCTTGTAATGCTCTTGACCATCCATATACCTTGTAAAACGCTACAAGGGATGAAGCATCCTCAGTATCCAGGAAAGGAGAGTGAGCAGCTCCCCCAGTCAAGCTCAGAGCATGGAGGCAGAGCACGCTTTCCCCAGAGGGGTTACAGGGGGAGCTGGAAGTGGAAAGCAAAGAGAAGGATGCACTGGACAGGATCTCCTTTCTCCTCCTCCTGAAACTGGGTCCAGAAGCCGACTGCCATTTCTAGGACAGATCACCCAGGAGGTAGTTCTGTAGCTGTAATGGGAGCAGGCTGTGTCTGATGTGGAAGGTTTGAGTTGCACCCTCCTGAGCACAGATGATAAAGCTGCTTATAAAAGAATTTGTAATTTCTGAGGGGTTTTCCTTGAGAGAAAGAAACTGGATGAGGTTGGACAGATTCAGAGTTATAGTAAGGAGTGTGTATGTTGTAAAGTGAAGGACTCTGAAGAAGGGGAAATGTCATCATCCAGTTACCCAAAGTTGGATTAGGTAAACTTGCACTGGTTTTAACAGTAGTCCTGCTTCTACCTAGAAAATGGAGGTGTGGGACAGCAGAATTAGATTATGGAAGCAAGCAGAGCTCCAGCATTTCTGAACTTGAAATTGCTGGGAATGATGCAGGTAATGACCACTTACATTCACTTCTTTGTGTGTGATAAATACAGTAATTGGAGGGGTTTGTTAATGACTGTGCAGGTTTTAGTCAATCACAGATATCAGTTGATATCCTGCCCTCTTGTTCTGTCAGATGAAAAATAGGGCAGCTATTACCATATCTGCCAGCTGTGGTGCAGCTGCTGATGTGGTGGTGCTGATCCTGACTGACTCATGGTGGGTACTCAGGAATTTTACTTCCATAGCATCTCTGAGCTCCCTGGGGCTTTTGGGGTCTTGAGCACCTCAAGGTGCCTACTGCAGTCTTTCCTTGTGGCTGAGAATGGAGAAGTAGAACTGCAGCTACTTTGGCAATCCCAGCAGTTGATAGTGTAGAAATGTGAATTTCTTCTTATACACCCTTTACTCTTCCACCAGAGTTTTCTGTAAAGCACGGTTCTCCTCCTGTACACTGGAAGGCAGAGAATTCTCATTAGGAAACACTGGATTTTTCAAAGAATGAAAAATCTGGTCTGTGTTGAACTCTGCTACTAAATGTGAGCTCTCCTGTTTAACAAGGACAAAGCAAACCATGTTTTCTGTCTACTTTTTTACTCAAGTAATCTTCATTTGTGAAAGTCTTTACTACGGGTCCTTTCATTATTGCTGCTGTTGAAAAATCAGTTACACTGGAGGACCAACTAAAAGTCTAATATGAGATGAAGAACTACAGTTCTCTATCTGTTCTATGGGGCAGAGGTGGTTTCTTGCTGCCTTTTATAAACCATCTAGACTGCCAGCAGGCAAGAATAGAGGTAATCCAGTTATTTGGGTTCTCAGTTTTGCTGATAAACAACTAAGTTCTTTTTATAAGTTCTCTCTACAGCAATATGTATTCTTAAGTATTAGTCAGCCATTGCTCTTCAGAGTGCAAAATCCATTGCACCTTTTCAGTCTGGTGGGATTTGAGGTGAAATTGGACAGATTCAACAACGTGGCAAAAAAGTCCAGCAGTGCAGAAGGATCCCACAAAGACTATCCATGGAAGATCCAGATGGCTTGCAGCACACTGCGGTGTTATAGAGCTGCTAAAAGCATAGTGATGTGCAAGCATAATCAGAGCGATCCATCAGGCCAGGGACACTGCATGTTACTCTGAACTAAAAAAGCTAAATAGCTTAGTAGGTAGGTTTGGTTGCAGTCTTAATGCATCGAGATTTCAGTTTCATTGTGAGCATCCTTGTATCTTTGGCCCTGAATTGTGGCAGTTTACAATAAGCTCTAAGGTAATGCGCTGAAGTGATGCTATTGTCGCTGTGTTTCTCGTTGTAAGTGTAAAAGCAGCATTTGCTAATATGAGGGTATGGTTTTTAAAGGGCAAAATCTTCTTCATTGAAGTTGACAGTACCAGAAATCATGTGGCTCATGGAGCCTGATGCACACTTAAAGTTCAGACCATGTTGATAAGTAAGCTTCAGTTAAATGTGGGGTTGGAAACTATGCTTTGGGCATTGCAAAAGAAGTTTTATGTAGATCAAAGTCATAGATATTATTGGCCAGAATCCTCAAAATGAAGAATGGTTTGTCCCCGTTTCTTACACAACACAAGCCCAGCTGAGAGTCGGTTGTGAGAGGGTTGTCTGTCCTCTGAGTGCTGCTAATACACAGTGTCATCCTCTGAGGGCTGCTTTAATGCAGCACTTGATTACTGTTGTCTATTTAAGTTATATTTTGTTTACACTGGGTGCAGTGTAGTGAGAAATAAGTTTAATTTCTTCTGCATATTGGTAAAAAAATCAGTGCATGTGTCTTCTACCTCTGTAAAATAACAGCCTGCAGTTAAACATGGGATCATATCCAGACCTGACACGGTTGTGGTTTAACAGCCTTGAAGGCTGACTTTTGCCTGTACCAACATCGAGATGTATCACTGCAAATCTACCAGGGACTGGGATCAGACTCTTCTCAGATGTTTGGCTTTCCCCAATTTATTTTTGATGGTGGGTGATGGATTATTCACCGGGAGACAGGGATGCAGGAATTCCTCCTGATTCCTCTTGTTAGTCCTTGTCGAGCAGTGGTTTAAGAGGCAGAACACTGTGTGATTAACATGGCAGCATGAAGTGTCTGGCAGCATGAAGTTCCTATAGGTGCCTGGGCTTCAGGATGAAGAGAAAAATCCCAGATTCACTGAGCAGGGTTCATTTTATGTGTGTCTGTACATAGTAGCATTTATTAATTTAGGGGGATGCTTGGCTTGTTTTAAATCAAATAGAAAATGCTCACTCAAGTGCACAACTAGGACTATAGCTATTATCAGATTGATTAAAGTAAAAGCAGTGAATTAACTTCATTGAATCATAGAATTCCAGACTTGTTTGGGTTGGAAAGGGCTTTAAGATCATCCAGTTCCAACCCCCTGCCAGGTGCAGGGATGCCTCACACTAGACCGTGTTGCCCAAGGCTCTGTCCAGCCTGGCCTTGAACACTGCCAGGGCTGGAGCATTCACCACTTTTTGAGCAGCCTGTTCCACTTCAGTTACAAGGGCTGCCATGCATGGCTTGATACTCATTTAAGTGTATGCTACATAGATAGAAGGCACCACACAACTAACATGTTAAACTGCCAACTTTTAGTCAGGCATTATCAGGGTTTTCTTGCATTTTGTTTCCAAGATCATCAAGAAACTCAGCTAAATGCTCTTACAGGAGCAGTAGCTTTGAAAGCTTTCCTGAATCATTTGTAATGTTTAATTTTAGCCTTATAACTATTTCAAACTATAACCTTAAGCACCTTTAATCTCTCAGTTTGAGTGGTAATTCTGATAGACTTCACATGATCCAAAGGTACCTCGGGGTGAAAACTTCCCTGGAAGGTCACTGAGGAGAGAAATAGATACTTATTTCTTTGAATTGCACAGGGCTAACATGAAATTGCCTTTCTGTTTCAGACAAGCATAGCCTCCACTCTGTATGCTGTATATGTGCTCTAGTACTAAACTCCAGGCAGGACCTGAACCTATTTGTGGGAAAGTCTAGATCTGTTTCAAAAGGAGAGGGAAAGCACAGGAAGGTGCACAGTGTGGTAACCTACAGGTTGTATTGTATGCTCTCAATAGTCAAATCTGCAGGCAGTCTGAGATTCAGCAATATGAGAGAAAGCAGAGTGTTGCCAATCTATTCCTGTGCTGAGGGCAGGAAATGAGACCTCTTTCTGCAATAACTTCATATTATGAAAGTCTGCGTGGCATCCTTGCTGTGTGCAGGCTATAGCTGATGCTTCAAAAGCACAACTGCAAGTGAGTAGCACTGGAGCTGTTCTGTCTTGAACTGTGGTGGCATTTCTGGAGGTTGGAGTAATCTGCCTCTTTCCTATTGACATTGCTTTGGTGACAGCTAAGGGCCAGCAGTGTTTGCTTGCTGGATGGACGATGTTGGGCTGTAAGCTGTTTTCCTGGTAGAAAGGCAGATTTTGGTCACTGATATCTTAAAAGCCACAGTTAGTGGGAATATGATTTTGGCTGGGGTTTGGAGCTCTTAAGGAATGGCATGAAGTATTTAACTGCTTTTTAGGAAACTAGAGCTAGATGGGGAAATGCGATTGTGATGGTTGTTGAGTTGGGGGGGGAGAGAAGCACAGGATTGTGCTACCTTGGATGGGGTTCTGGTGTCCTGCCATTACTCTGTCATCACTTTAGGTGAGGTTACAGTCTGTGGAAAGACTCCTGTTGACTCCTGTCTCTGACAGATGGCCTGTGAACAGGCGCATGAAGCAAGGCCTATGAGCAGGACTTACCTCGCAGTGCAGAGTGAAAGCACAGGCAAACAGAAGTCTGTGGTGGGTGCAGAGCTTTACAGCTCCACATGGAGGAAAAAACTCTCTCTAAATTTATCAGAGACTTTTCTTTTGACAACGTTGGTTTTCCTCATCTCTCAGATCATAAAAAGCCGAGAGAGTTGCCTCGAGGCTGCTTTGGAAGCCTCTGGCTGTCAGCGTGATGAGCATTTCAGATCCCAGTGCTGTGACCCTGTGTTCATCACAGGAACAGACGTGTTGAAACGATAAGCCCCGAATCTTGAGGGTGAATTGGCAACACTCTGTGAATTTGTTGCATGTATCTTAGCTAAGGACCAGAATATCCAGTGTTATCTTGAATGAGAACAGCAGAATATGCTTTTCAGTCATCCCCATTGCTAAAGCTGTAAAAAAAACCAGAAGAGAAATCCATACATGAGTATATATCCTGTTATTTCATACGCACACAGGAGAGAGATTTAAAGTGGAATCAAGGAAATAGTGACCTGGGATAGCTGAGCTTGTTCTCTTGCTGAACACAGAGTCCTTGAAGCAGGAATAAGAACTAAGATAGCCAGGAGCAGCAATTGACTTGGCCACACTTGGGGTGTTGTGGGTTAGCAGATGACATGGGGAGATCAAAGTTCCATTTCCAGCCTGTTTGACCCCAGTTCGATTTTTAGGGGAAATGGAATGTCCGAATGTTTCAAGGTTGGACTTGATCTTAAATGTCTCCTAAGGTTGATTCTAAGGAAGGAGGAAGTTCATATTGCTGCAAAGAACTGGTCACACAAGAATTCTCTTTCTATTTTATATATAAACATATGTTTCATACTTCAGTCAACTCTTCCCCTAAATCGTTGCTTCCTATAGGGAATAAAGTATGAAAAATCAGTGTGTATATAGTGAAGGAAATAGGTGGGGTTGGAATAAAACCTTGTACAATTGGTCACACATAGGATCATAGAATAGTTAGGGTTGGAAAGGGCCTTAAGATCATCCAGTTCCAACCCCCCTGCCATGGGCAGGGACACCCCACACTAAAGCATGTCACCCAAGGCTCTGTCCAACGTGGCACATAATACATCCTTTAGGACAGAGAGGAGAAAATTTCTTCCTCTCAAAACCTGAATGCCAAAACCATGGGGAGAAGGGGCAGAGGGGTTTGGAGAATGCTTAAATTGCTTTAATTTCATTTTTGGTGGAAAGAATAAGGAAAGAATAAATGAATTAGAATGAGAAATTGATCAAGCATGGTTTGAATCCTCTTGGAGAAATATCACCATTGATTTCTAGAAGAACAGGATGCGACCACATGGTTTGTCTGTGCCTCTGCTACCCTGTTGGCATAGACTAAATCACTGACACTCAAAATAAACCCCAACACAACCCAAACCCAACTCGCTACAAGTGAACAAACAAAACCTACTTGACTGCATGGCACTAAATTAACTCCTTAATCTGTACCATGATTGTTGTGCCAGAGCCGTGGGGGTGAGGAGAGATTTTCCTCTATTAGGCATGAGACCAACCCCACACTTGGTGGGTGGCTCAGGACCTGAAACAGTTAAGTCATTTTCGAAGCATCACCCAGGTACATGAAGCTGAGATTTTGATTTATTTTGAGCTCTGAGGAATATAATGTGCAAACCTATTGAGGTTCTACTTGCTGGCCAGAGACTGCTCTCAGTTTAATAAGACACAGCTAAATTTACCATGATGAAGTGCTGCTTCATGCATGAAATAGATGCTGTGGTCCTGTGCTGGTGATTGATGATTTATTACCTTTTAAACTATAGGAGCTACATGCAGAATTAATTTTCAGTGGATTCTTTTATGTTATCACTTGTTTGTACCCCCCTGGAATCTTATATGATTAAACATAACTTTTAAAGAACAAACTCAGAAATAAAATCTGAGAGATATTTAAATTGTGCTTTTCACAATTTTCCCCCTTTCCCCCATGAGATGTTTTACAAACCTAATCTAGCAGCAGCTTATGCTGCAGAAGATGTTTATAGCTCACACTATTCTTGTTCCTTATCAAATCACTGCTCTTATTCTTTAAAGCTCTCAGAGGATTGATTTAAATTTAGGCTTAAGTGTATAGATCACCCCTGTCTGCATAGTCCTTTGTTACCCACGGCAGTTTCTGGCTGCTCTCAGATGACAGACCTCAGGTTGAAACCCCAGGCAGTCCATGTGAAATGCCCACATGGGCCTTGCTCTACTGGGGCAATTTTCAGCTCCAGTTTATGTTCCTGTTTTCACCCTTTAAGTTCTGGGGAGAATAACCTGGTTAGAGAAAGACTGGAAAACTGAGAGGAGAATCCATCCAGCAGAAGATGGAGAGGGGAGAGGTATGGTAGAGGCATCCTGTCTTACAGAGAATGACCAGATGTGGTGTGGTGTTTAACTCTCTGAAAGGCAGGCACCCAGTGCCATAGAGCCTTGGGGTTTCTTCTGGTGCAAACAAGACTTGGGGTTGACTCTTGTACTGTGGGGATTTGAAAACACTGATGCTGCTTCCTTAAACTCAGAGCTACATAAATGTACACAGCTAACCTGTACTGGAAGTCTTGAATACATAAAAGGAGCTGGTGATGTACCTTGGATCCTGTAGGTGAGCAGCACATGAAAGTCTTCTGGAGGAGTAGATCGCAGCTCAGCTGCTGGACAGCTCAGCAGCATCAGGCCTTAGGGCTGAACATGTTGGATTGGGGTGAAATACTTCAGATGCTTCATGGCTTTGGTCCTTGCCCTACAGAGATCAGGTGAGCCCATGACTCTGCTCTGTTCAGAGGCTGGTTCATGATCCTTTATACATAGTCTCCTGTGTAGTTCCAGAGTGACAGAAGGGCTCAGCAGTGTCGGAGCTAACAAATAAATTCTTTATTTAAAAGAAAATAAGCTGTACTTTTGCAAACAAGGCTCTTCTCAGCATTTGTAAGCTGAGCAGGGTCAGTCTGGGTCCTTACCTGGCTTTTTAAGCTCTGGAAAGAACACAAGGGTGTTAGTGATGGAAAAACCATTATATTTTGAGTCAGTCATAAATACTGTGAAGGTAAAGGTTGAAATATTCTACTAAGATCCATTCTGCTTGTTATTTGAAGTCCCAAATACCAAGAGCTTTAAAGTTCTTCCAAGGCTCTCTGCAAACATTGGTGGTGTTTGCAGAAAGCATTGTGTGCAGTGTTGCCATTCACTTCTTGTCAGAGACCTCTTTACGATGCTGCAGTGTACTTCTCACCAGACACAGCACTGTCTGCTTTGAGTGCAGAAGCACATTCACTTTCTCTTCTCTCATCACAGCACCTATTGATTCTCTTTATCAGAGCTGTCATAGAACCCCAGCCTGGTTTGTGTTGGAAGGGACCTTAAAGCTCATTCACTTCCAACCCCTGCCACGGGCAGGGACCCCTTCCACTGGAGCAGCTTGCTCCAAGCCCCTGTGTCCAACCTGGCCTTGAACACTGCCAGGGATGGGGCAGCCACAGCTTCTCTGGGCACCCTGTGCCAGCGCCTCAGCACCCTCACAGGGAAGAGCTTCTGCCTAAGAGCTCATCTCAGTCTCCCCTGTTCTGGCAGGTTCAAGCCATCCCCCTTGGCCTGTCCCTACAGGCCCTTGTCCAAAGCCCCTCTCCAGGCTTTTTGTAGCCCCTTTCGGTATTACAAAGCTGTTATCAGGTCTCCCTGAAGCCTTCTTCTGTCTTCTCTCTTTGTCCCTTGTCCCTGCCACTCTTCAGTGTTATATTTTTGGAAGATAAATGTAATTATAAGCAAAAATGCCTACTGAGGATGGACATGGTCCAGTACTATGTCAAGAAGAGATCATTCCCATTGTGGGGTAAAATCTCCCTTCTCTGTCCAGTTTTCTCTCTTGGAAATGCTGTTTCCCCTATGTTTCCTTCCGCATCTTCAGAAAATTAAGTGCTGAAGTCTTTTAAAATCTATAAGCCAGATTCCTGCCTTTCGTGGCTGGTGAAGTGAGTAACTGCAAGGTGATTGCAATGGCCCATACTCAGATTACATGGGAACAACTGTGGTGCCCTCTGACTGTGAGCTCCTGGTGGCTGACACATACCTGCAGTGCAACAAGCCAGTGAATACTCTGTTTGGTAAAAATCAATCCTGGTTATTCTCTCTCCATCTCCATGTTTTGGTGTCTGTCAGCTTGGATTTATCACAATGATCACTGGTTGGACTTGCACATCGGGCTTGACTGATGAACAACTCTAGATAGGAAAGGGTTTCCTTAAAGGGTGCTTGGCCTCTCAGTCTTCACCCATGGAAAACTTGTAAAAGGTGAATGCATGTTGGTGCTGCAGGAGGTATGGGTTTGTTTCCAAGGACTAAGCTTTGTGCTCACTGTAGCCATAAAGCAATGACTTCAAATTATTGACTTCTGGAATGTGAAGTCATCAAACTTCTTTAATGGGAAAATCTTTTTATATTAGAGAAATTTATCTCAGGTTGAAAATAGTTTTATTTGTCTTCCTCAGCAGCCAAACCTCTGTGGGCTCCTCACTAGCTCTCAGAAATGATCCTAACTTGTTTGTACCGTATGGTACTGTCTGGACACAGCAGAACAGACCTGACTAGATTGGATAGGACTTGGAGCAAGCTGCTCTAGTGGAAGGTGTCCCTGCCCGTGGCAGGGGGTTGGAACTGCATGAGCTTTAAGGTCCTTTCCCATACAAACCAGCCTGGGATTCTATGAAATCTTAGATCTGTTTGCTGTCCCCCTGGTATGGGCTTCCCACATGTCACGTAGGACTTGTCTTCTTGTTCAGTATACTTAAGGCATGAGCTCCTTTCAGAACCACTTTCAATGGCAGAGTATGTTTTACTGTTTGCAAACATTGCTTCGGTTTCTCCTCTGTCTCCATGGTGTACTCATAACTTTCTTTACAACTTAATAATAATAATACAATGTTTTTATTTATTATTTTTATGAATAAGAAGGGAAAATTTGCATGTATCTCATCACAATAAGGTTAAAAATACCTTATGGTTGCAAACAGAACACTACAATTTGTTACTATCCTTTAGGCAGGATCCTGTGATCCCGCTATCAAAGTCTAGATGGGTGATGATCAAACGAGCTCGCTCTTGCAGCAAGTGTTGGATGTGACAGATGGAACAGACGGCAGCTTGGGCTTTATTTTGCTATAAGACAGGGAAGATGCTGTGTATTTCTGTGCTGGTGAAAGTGTCCCTTCTTTGGACATTTTAGCAAAATAAAAGTGGTTCCGTGGGCCACTTGGGGAGAAAAAGGGGTAAAGGAAGCCTTTGGCTGAGAGCAGCGCATGCATCAACAATGTTCCTTTGGGAGTATAAATAATTAGTACAAGGAAAACTTCTAGAAGTGTTGTCAGACAGCAAGGAGCGAGAGATGATCTTGAAACAGGATAAAACCTCAGGATAGAAAACAATGAAGGCCCAATAGCCTGGTCTTGAGATGCCTGGGGGAGCAGGGAAGAGAGGTTGGCTGGAGCCATGCACTGGGCCATATAAGCTACTGTATTTCCAAAAGACACAGGTATCATTCCAGCTCCTGGTAATTCAGACTACTTGAGCATTTCATTTCTACTTTGTAATCTTGATTAAACCTTGACAAAGCTCTCCCTCGCTTAGATACTTGCAGAAGCTTTATGCTTGCCTCCCAAGGCAGAATTTGGATCTGATGCCTACCTGAGGATATACTGCACTTTGTATCATGTGGCCACCTTACACTGAATGCCTCTGTTTAGCTTTTCCCAGTTGGATAACAAAGGAATGGCAAAAATGTAGTAAAGAAGGAATAAATGTCTGTCTTGTGTTGGAAATCCAGACCAAATTTGGAACAACTCCATCCATCCATGTGTTCTAGTCAGACTGCCTCTGCACACACTGAGACTCGCACATGCTGCAGTGGAAGTTTTGGCTCTTCGTCAGGAGGGAACAGAAATAGAGCACTTGCAAAAGCCCCCAAGGCCCCCAAAATCATTTGCCTGACAAATGAGCAAGGCAAACGATTGGATGGAGTTGGGGTTTTCTTCTTTCACATTCTTTTCTTTAGAGAAACCAAACCAAAAGCCTTTGCCAGAGCTGAGGTTTCCCAGGTAGGCAGCGTCAGCAGGAAGCAGAGAAGCCTCTGAAGGGCAGAAGGAGAGTGAAGAAGTACAAGGTAGTTTCTAGGCAGTATTCCTTACGCATAATGCAATGGGTGGTTAAAACAATAAGCAGATTTGGTGTCATGTTTTGAAGATGTACTAGAGCCAAGACAAGGGGAGAAAGCCAGGAAGCACAGGGATGTGCCAAGGGCAATTTTTGTTGAGCTGGAAGACATAAATAGTAGCAGTTTCAAAGGTTGCAGGACACCAGAACCTTAACCTGCTGTTTGCAATTCCTGTTAGGGCTGCTTTGAGTTGTGCTGAACGTGCAGGACCTGGAAACACATCCTGTGTCAGAGTGTAGATCATCAGTGTTCTCTCCAGAAGTCAAATTCTCATGCAGAGCACTGGTCTGCAGGGATTATTCAGGGAGAGACATTCAGTCAGAGGAGCTTGGTAATTGCTGCACCATCGGATGCTGGATGCCACAGTGTGATACTAAGCTTTAGTGATGTTCTGGATGTCATGTAGAAGGGATAGATCAGAAGGGAAGTGTCCAGGAATAGTTGCAGTGCAAGTTGTCTTGGTGCTGACACTATTTTTGGAATCCTTTCCCTTGTCTAGGCAGTATCTTGATGAAATCAAGTAAGACTGAATATGTCTGAGGTTTTGGAGTGGAAAGAGAATAATGATGATGCTTTTCTTGAGGCCAGTTCTTATCTCACAGCCATTTCTTCACTTCTTTCTCCAATAAGAGGTCAGTCTGATTATGGGAGTTAAATAAATCTTATTTAGCAATAGTTGGAAAACAGAGGTTTCTTATTTACTTGTTTATGTATCTTAATATATGTTCCTGATCTCTCTGTCTTCTTCTCAAAAGAGTTGTAACACATGCAAAGACACTGTAATGACGAGGGAAGAAAATGATTCCTGACTGAAGAGCTGTGAAAACTAAACCTCTCATTTCCCTTAGTAGTAGGAAAAGGACCTTGTGAACGTGACCCCAGGCAGCCAGCCCCCTGCAGCCATACAGGGAACGTGCACCAGTTTGTGTTGGTGAGCCAAATCACCAAAGTTTAACATTTTACGGAATGAGATGCTTATCCTTAATGTATCCTTAGCTAATGTGAAGCGGCATAGAAGTGCAACTGTCTTCTGTCTGACTGGGGGTTTGGCTTAGATTTTCAGATCTTCAAACCATTTCTTACATCACATCAAATGACAGCTCCTGTGAAAGCTGCAATGATTTGGATAGCGGCCATCCCGGTGATGCATAAGCTTTTCTTTCATGTCTTCCTTCCATACCCTGACTTTCCTGCTTAATGAAATAAAAGTCAGTTTTAACTGGTAAGCTCAGCCAGTATTTTGTGTAATTCAGGATGTAGACTTCACTAAAGCTGTGTTCTACACAGTAGATGTGGTTGCAAGGGGAGGCATTATGGATCCATAACTCCTCTGTCACTATAGTCAGAAGCATCAATGCCTTGACCTCCATCTGGAAGCAGAGCAGTGCTGATGTTTGTTAAGGAAGTCCAGGTACATGGATCTTGTTAAACCCCCAAGGTGTTTTGGGTTTATTAACTGCCTCATTGTATTACCTCGGCACCTGGTGTGCATCGCTGGCCCCAAACTCCTGCTTTTCTGCCTTCTCTGTAGAAATCTATGCAGAAAGTGTGGTTTTGTGTGTGTCTCAGTGGTGCTGGAACTATGAATGCACTCTCTTTAATGAGCTGACAGCTTAAGCAGGGCCAAACGTGTAGGTTATAGCCTGATGCACAGGGAAGGCCTGATAACAAACCCAAAGGTGATTGATGCTGCAGCAGAACTTTAAAACTAAGATGAATTAAACTCTGGTGAGGGTTTTCTGGGTTTGGCCATTCAGCTTTGAGGTTCAGAGTTGAGGAAATCAAGCTCCATACTGTATTCACAGGTTCTTATACATAAGCAGCTCACCTGGGATCTTTTTAGCCTGACTTGAAATTCCAGCTTGATGGGTTTCTGATAAATAGGCTGCCTCCTGTCCTTTCTGAAGCCTTAGGAAGAAATGCAAGCTGAATGTAAAGCTGCAGGAAGAATAAGCTGTATTTCATTTTTACAGGGATTTTTATCAGCTGCTGGGTTTATTGTGCTTCTACATTAACACCATTAATTTTCAGGTTTGTTCTTTAAAGGTTTAGAACTAAAGCTTATTAAAAGATGACAGATTTTTCAATATTTCCTGGGAATGATAAAGGGAAATTTCCATCAAAGAGGCATCAGTACTGCGTTAAAATAGCATATCCAGCATTTTACAGCTGGTGGGCTTGGTGTGTTGCTTCTGTTCAAGCCTTTCTCTCAGCAGCAACTTGGACTTCATAGGAGTCTGGATGGGAAGTGCAGTTGTCCCTTAACTTCCAACCAGGTGAGGGCATGATGCAGATGCCATAGTGGGGTTAAACAGTAGGACCCATCTCTTAAAACATTAGTCTGCATTTGATTTGCACCTGAAAGTATGTCTAAGCTATGAGTACACAAACTTGTCTATACCCTTCTTGGCAGGATGGTCTTTGCTCTCAGTTTGGAACATGTTACATTAAAGAAAAGGAGGCAAATATTTTCTTACCTATATAGACTAAATCCCCTTTCCTTTAATTTCATTCTACGTTTTGCTATGCACTAACTTAAGGCTGGCCTGTGAACTGCAAGCGCAGGCGTCCCTGCTGGCATCTGTTCTTGGGCTCACTGGCTCTTGCTATATCACTGCAGGAGCAACCAGGGAAATAAATACTTCCAAATTCACACAGAAGTGCTTTTTGCTATCAGCAAAGTATTGACCATGCAGGTGAATGGGTACTGCTTCATTCCTTGCTGGGGTGTGCTCCTAGGGATCAGTTGCCTCTTGTGAGCTTCACTTTGAAGCTACAGAAATCACTGGCATTGCAACTGAGGAGAACTCACCTGGAGTCAACCATAGTCTGCCAGCTGAAAAGCAGGAATCTGTAGTGTATGCACCCATGCAGAAAGTGCTGCTGTTGTATTTGGGACGCTGTACTGTGATCTGTAACATTTACCTCTAGTGAAAAACCTTTCCTTTTGCTTGTTAATCTTTCTTAGCTTGCTTTAAGCTCATGCCACATCACTTCTTTCTGCCTCTAGATGACTGCTACCATATGTCTGTAGGTTCCTAAACACAAAGAATAAAAGGACTTTCAGGCAAGTGATGAGATAAAAATTGACACAGTACATGGCTGGAAGTGGAAATGTTACACTACTGCTATGCCTGCAAGTGCCCTTTTAGCAACTAAGAAAAACTGCCTTTAAATACATGGCTGGGACATGAAAAGAGAGTGACATTTAAAAGAGAACAAAGGGAGCATCTGCAGAATTCACAGCCAAGGTGTGAGCAGGTACAGGAGGAAAATCCCAGTTAAGGTAGCAATTGAACAGAGCTTTTCTCCAGAGGGGCTCTCAAATATTTGTCCTTTCATCAGTCTTTTAGAGGAAGATTCAATGTGTTTGGGAGTAAAACCACACTGTGGATAGTGTTTGCTTAACATGTGAGTCATGCCTGGGAAAACAAACTTAGGCAAGATGTGGTCCATAGCAAACCAAACTGATTCAAGATCAACTTGATCTTGAAGTCATCACTTAACATCACTGTTAGTGGTCTAAATGTGACCCCTGTAGTGTCCAGCTAGGATAGGGATAACTTTAATAGGGTTGTAAAATAACTAAGTCACTTTTCCTAGTGCTAAACTGATGGCATTATCAGTACAGGTGTTGAATCTGAGTGTACGGGGTGGGGAAAGCCCTGTGCACGTGCAGTGGTGGTTAGAAGAAGCAAAGATGGTGGCAGGTTACGTGGGGTTGTGAATGCTGCAGGGAACATGATATTGTGTGTGTTTTGTGTAAGCTTTAATGTGACTAATAAGTGAAGTTCTGGTCATCTCTGTCTTGGGGACAAAGGAGAATTAATTGGTGAAGGACAACTGGAAGAGACTCTAATGTCTGAGGAGAAGAGGAGGAGAAAAATAACTGCAAATAGAGAAAAAGTGAGTAGCTGCAGAAGGCAGATTGAAGCTTTATATTGCTTCTAGCTACTCTGTGATATACTTCATAGATACTCCATGAAATACAATAGCAGAGAATTCAAAACCAGTGAGAGAAACAAGCATGTTATTTGAATATATAAAAAGAAATTAGAACCAAAAGAGATGATACTAAAAGGGTATTTATAACTGGAAAAAAGACTGAAATGTGGACATTGGGAATGTTCAGGGTTATCACAACTGCTTGGAACAAGCTGTGTCCCACAGTGATTACATTTCAAGACTGTTTACTCCTGGCTCCTAAAGAACAGGATGTGTTCCCTGCTGAGAGGGACAAAGTAACCTGCGTCAGCCTGTACTGGGGTGTTTGCTTGTTGTTCTGCAGCACAGAATCATAGAATCGTTAGGGTTGGAAAGGACCTTAAGATCATCCAGTTCCAACCCCCCTGCCGTGGGCAGGGACACCTCACACTAAACCATCTCACCCAAGGCTCTGTCCAACCTGGCCTTGAGCACTGCCAGGGATGGAGCATTCACAACCTCCCTGGGCAACCCATTCCAGTGCCTCACCACCCTCGCAGGAAAGAACTTCTTCGTTATATCCAACCTAAACTTCCCCTGTTTAAGTTTGATCCCGAACTAATCCCTGGCAGAGCAGTCTGATCTCAGAGCAGCGCTGCTGAAACTGCAAGCTGACTTGTCCACTTAAAGGCTGTATTTACCCTTCTGTGGTTAAACACCCATAAATACCCTTCACTTCTCACCACATTTGAGCCCTATCCCATCAATTACTTATTTTTGTGATAGAACAGTGCACAGAGACATGCTTGGTTGTTGGGGATCCTTCTGTGAAGAGTCTGCCTGTTATATGCAGTATAGACACAGCCCCTGTGCAGCCTTTGGCTTACTTGAAGCGAGCTCATCCCGAGGGTGCTCTGATTTTGAAGTCTGTGCACATTAAACACTGTAGCTTATTTTAGTGCAAGTGGATGGTTATAATTAAGAGAATTTGCAAGTAGAAACTTTGTTTAGGCTATATGTGCAGAAGTAATGCCATATGGATTGAATTCTAAAGATACATGCAAACTTCTATATGAAACTATGTGTATGTCTGTATGTAGTGGTAAGGCAAGGGGGAATGGCTTTAACCTGACAAAACAGGGGAGACTGAGCTGAGCTCTTAGGCAGAAGCTCTTCCCTGTGAGGGTGCTGAGGCGCTGGCACAGGGTGCCCAGAGAAGCTGTGGCTGCCCCATCCCTGGCAGTGCTCAAGGCCAGGTTGGACACAGGGGCTTGGAGCAAGCTGCTCCAGTGGAAGGTGTCCCTGCCTGTGGCAGGGGTTGAAGCTGGAGGAGCTTTAAGGTCCCTTCCAACACAAACCATTCTATGGTTCTATAAACATGTGGCTGGACCATTAGGAAAGAGGTTGAATAGATACAAGTATGAAACAAGCGACAAGCTTTCCCACAGCATCCATAAATGAGAGCAAAGGCATTACTTACTACGTATTCAGCAGAACTAAGGAGGGAAGAAGCCACAGGACCAAAAAGGAAGAGGTGGGCAGTATAAGTGGTGTTTGGTGTGGGGTTGTACCCCTGAGTTCTGTTCACCAGCGATGTGATGGGGAGCACTCTGCACTGCTGTGTGTCTGGCAGCTACCCTCTATAGCATGTCTACAACTCCACTGATTTTGACAAAAGGCAGGTCTTTCTCTAGGATTTTGTCTGACACCAGGTGAGAGGAGGGCAAAACATCAATAGGGATGGTTTTATCACCACTAGGAGTCAGAAGGTGCGATAACTTCATGTTAGATCTTCTTGACCTGTGTCATCTGCTGTCCTGGCCCTCTGTTTCTGATGTGGTCATGACTTATTCCGAGTCAAGCCTTAAGAGCACTACCCAAAGATGTTCAAGGACAGGGAACACTCAGTAAGTTGGTTTATACTTTGATCTGCTTCAGTGGCTGGTGGTTGCTGCCCTTCTGCTGCTTTCTCTCTTGGCCCTCCCTGCTGTATCCTCCATTAGCCTGATAGAGCTGCTGGGCTGGCTTGCAGCAGCATCCTGAACATGCCTAACAGTGGGAAAACCGAAGAAGTAGTGTCCTTTTCACAAAGACTGTATATACTAGAAAAACAAGAAGAGACAAAAGGGATGGAAAGGCACTGTGATGATCACCAGGCAGGGTGGTGATCAGTACACTGTTTCTTGTTCATGCACAACTGAGCAGAGGAAACTCTCTTCCTTTCCTCCTGGATTGACCCCCCTTCTTCCATTCCCCTAGCTGCTCACCAGCTTTGGTTTATTTCATTTACCTTAAAGTGAATGCATTTAACTGAGAAATGAAATGAAAAGGGACTAAGGAAGTGATTTTTGACTTGCAGCTTCCTGTAGGGTACAGAATGGGATCGTTGGAAGGAATGTAAATCTTGACTAGAAACAAGTGAGAGGTTGGTGTTTGCTTGCATTTGTCATTTTGCTGGCAGTGTAATAAACCCTGGGTAAGGGACTGGGGTGTTATTGTTCTCAGGTTGATAGAGTCTGCATGGGAAGTACTGTTCACTTCTTTTAAATTACACAATTGCCAAATCACAAACTCAGTGGAACACAAGAAGTTCTTATGAATTTTATCTTTTCATTTTATGATACGCAATATCCTGCCCTTTATTAAACCACCTAAGGGATGGACAGTGAGAATGGAGGAGAAGCTGTTACAGTTCCCAGGGGGCTGCTCCAGCCCTCGTTTATTTCACTTCTCATTTTTACTAAAACCAGCACTTCCCATCTAGGAATGGTGCCATGCTGTCAGACACACGCCTGCGAGGAGATGAGGTGGTAACTGCTCTGTGGTGACAGTGGGTACACAGAGCATGGGCCCTTTGCTGCCTTCTGAGGGACATGGTAAAAACTGTATTTCTGTGTAGCACAAGAGTTGTTTCCCATTTTTTGCCTATTAGCTCTTGGATGTAAGAGACAGGCTGAGAGCTGGGCTTGTTCTGTCTGAAGAAGGCTCAGGGCAGACCTTAGAGCAGCTCCAGTGCCTAAAGGGGCTACAAGAAACCTGGAGAGGGGCTTTGAACAAGGGCCTGTAGGGACAGGCCAAGGGGAATGGCTTGACCCTGCCCCAGGGGAGACTGAGCTGAGCTCTTAGGCAGAAGCTCTTCCCTGTGAGGGTGCTGAGGCGCTGGCACAGGGTGCCCAGAGAAGCTGTGGCTGCCCCATCCCTGGCAGTGTTCAAGGCCAGGTTGGACACAAGGGCTTGGAGCAAGCTGCTCTAGTGGAAGGGGTCCCTGCCCATGGCAGGGGGTTGGAGCTGGAGGAGCTTTAAGGTCCCTTCCAACACAAACCAGGCTGGGATTCTATGAAATGTGATCTAGAAGCTTCACGGCAGGAGAGCGCATGCAGGCTGCAGAAAGATGAGCCATGCTTTGAATAGATTCTAGGTCACAGAGTTTTTTAATTTTATTTTATTTTACTTCTTAAGATATAAATTTAGAAACTCATTAAAGCTTTGTCCTTATGGATTAGACATACTTAAAACAACTACAGGATTTTCTCTGAAGTATATGATAGAATTTGTTGACAAGATTAAGGACAGGCAAAGGGTGTCATCCAAAGCCCACAGAAGCCAGCGAGGAGCTTCACTGACTGAAGGCTTTGGATCTGGTCTTCCTAGTTGACAGTGGGGGAAAAGCTTATTTTACTTCTTGGATAAATAATAATGCATTGCCACTTCCTGGTAGAAACCATGGGCATTGATTTCCCATAGATTTCTGTGTAGTGGTTCATAAGGCTCGTTTTTATAAATGGGTTCTGTTTGCAGATGTAAGCAGTCTCCTCCTGCACTGTGGTACAACTCCCATTAAGCAAATGGTTGTTATTAGCAGGTACTTTTTTAAGCTTGAGTTTGTTTAAGCACTTCCTTAAATTCCAAAGACCTGTAAAATTACAAAATGGGGGAAGTTCTAGTTCAGGTGGCTGAGAAATCCGGGAGAAAATTGGTTTAGAAAGCATCTTAAAAGGACAGACACAGCTCTACAGGTTTGACTGTGTCATTCTAAATACAATTCTGAATATAATTTAATGGAAAGGAAGAGCAGGGAGAAATACAGCTGCATGGAATAAATGGATCTCTTAAATACATATCCACTCTGCATTGAACTGACTTGCCCTGAAACCTTATTTTTAATCTTACTTCAGGTAATAGATCTCTCTTTAGCAGTTTCTTTTTAGAGTAACATCTTAGCCAGGGGAATGCGAAAACGATCATCTCCAAGTCCTGTTTCTGGAGGTTTATAACTCAAACCCTGAAGCATTTACTCTCAGGTGAAAGCCACTGTGTGAGGTCTCTGGTGTCCTGGCAGGGATGTTTTGCTGTGCCACTATGTGCTCTTTGGGTTGCATGAGCTCCTCAGAGCTGGCTTTTCTGAAGCTACCTGTGTGCAGGGCAGCAGGAGGGGAGGCCAGGGGAAAGTTATACAGGAATACTCCTGCTTCTCATGCTGTTCACCATTGGGATCTCAGCTTAAATGCAGTTACAGGGGGGAAGTGCTCAGTATTCTGGTCTGAAGAACCATTTCTGACATGGAGAGATGTCTTTCCATAAAGCTGTGCCTGGTTTCTGATGTCCCTTCCCTGCTGTATTTTGTAATGTAGCCTGTTGTGATTCACAGCAGACAGCAGCTGCACCCACATAACCCTGAATCAGCAAATGTCACTGCATTTTAGGTGCCTCTCATTTACCTAATACCTTTGTAGAGCCTCATGCAGGACTCATGTAGCAGTAATTATGTATTAGATTCTTAGAAGTGTTGCGTTTGCCTTGAGGGCAAGGAAGTCCTCTTAGTTTTGTGTAAATTGCAGCTGCTGGTTTCTGCTTTTCTAAGTGCTGAAAGGGCTCAGGAACCTGGCAGAGGCTGCTCTTCTCACCTGCCTTTGGAAATACCTTGGATATACCTTTGGATTTAGCTTTTGGGATGTACCTAAATATCTAGGTACTGAGGATTACGTGTGCTGCTGATTGGATGGGAGATGCTTTTGGAATGAACTGGGGGGTTCTTGAGGACATGGGCTTTGTGCTGGGAGCTCTGGTACACAGCTAAACCTTTGTACTCTTAATGCCAGCTTCAAAGGCAGTGCAGGATCAGGTCCTGAGTGAAGGCAGCAGATCTGATACATACCTGTATTTGACAAAACAGCTACTTTAAGTTGCCCTTAAGAAAGCACTGGCTATATGGTAATTACTGCCATAATCCCACTCTAAAATGGGAGGCTGTTTTGTGAAAGGAAAAAATTATTGCCTGCAAGTACTTCATTGTTTACTACACTTGCAGTTAAGGGATTTAAAACGTGTATGTGATGCTATTTTCATAAAACTTATTACTTATTTACAGTATCTATTAATATCTTCTTAATTATTCATGCCATGTAAATTTTGCATGGTACTGCCACAAGATATAGCTACCTTCCTGTAAGAACCATTGTACTGCCGTGTATGACACTTAAGGGCAAGGTTAAGATTCAGTCATTCTGGGTTCTATCTGGATTTAAGAAACAGAAGAGTCATGAATCTCAGTCTCTCTCTTTTGCTCCTTTTGGCTTTCACGTGTGTTCTGGCTTTGATGTGAAATACCTGCAAACTGCAGAGTTTGGGCTGATGTGAATCTAACGAATTGTTTAAGCAGTTTATGTCTTCATATACTCATTTTATTTTGGTGAGCTTTTACGTCTCATTTTTACATTGAAAATTAAGAATTTTCAGAAGCCTTGAGTTTTTATGTGGTTCTACCGAAATCAGAAGGGATTTTTTCCTACTGGCTTCAATGGGAGCAGGCACCTGGCTGCCTTTGGAAATCAGACCCATAATTTATTAAACAACAAATCACTGTCAGCTTTACAGTGGATGTCAGCATTTACAGCAGGTATATACAGCATTTACGCTATAAATGTACCCATTAGATTAATCGTTATGGAAGAGTTACTGTTAGCTTAGGGTACGCTGCTGGGCTGCCAGCCAAGGCCAGGCTGTTCAGCTGGGGCTCCTTGCAGTGGGATGACTCTTAGGGAAGTTGTCTCGGTGGCATGGGGCTTGTTCTCCATCTGTGCATCAGCCCAGCCACTGCTGTAGCTCTGCTGGAGCAGGCAGGTTACAAAGCTGTCCCTCTTGCTGAAGTGGTTCCTCTGAAAGGGAGGTGCTGTGGTTTACATGGAAAGCAGGGTCTCAACCTGTGGTTCGCACCCATGTTTCCTGATGTTTATGGTCTGTTCTTGGGGCTGGCTCTCCCATCACACCAGTGAGGCTGTGCCTCTTAGAATCATGGAATCAACCAGGTTGGAGAAGCCCTTTAAGCTCCTCAAATCCAACCATTGCCCCAGCACTGCCAAGGCCACCACTAACCCATGGCACTGAGGCCTCGTCTCCATGGGGTGTGAACCCTTGCAGGGACGGTGACTGCAGCCCTGCCCTGGGCAGCCTGTTCCAATGCCTGAGCACCCTCTGGGGCAGGAATTGTTCCTCAGCTCCATCTAAACCTGCCCTGGTGCAGCTTGAGGCCGTTTCCTCTTGTCCCATCCCTTGTTCCTTGGGAGCAGAGCCCAGCCCCTCCTGGCTCCATCCTCCTGTCAGGCAGTTGCAGGGAGCGATCAGGTCCCCCCTGAGCCTTCTCCAGACTGAACCCCCCAGGTCTCTCAGCCATTCCCCATCACACTTGTGCTCTTGACACAGGTCAGAGTTCCTCTTGCAGTGCCTGGAGCAGTTACTAATACAGTAGTTGTATAGGAAAATGCAACCACATGTATATATTTTGTATGGTACTTATATAACTTGCAATGAAAATCAAATTGTTACGCTTCCAGTGAGCTGAGTGCAGTATTCTGCTAACAGAAAGAGCCACAGAGAGCAGTGGATATGCTGCAGCAGGGCTACACAAAGTGCTGCCATGTACAACAGCTATTGTGCTGTGCTGGTGGAATTCACTTGGCATTCTGTCTGTTTGAGGAGCCCAAGTCAGTGCGTGAAGAGAAAAAAGTGGTTTTGGATACAGCAGCCTGAGTTCCACCTACATCCTGCTACAGGAATCTAAACCTGTTTTAAAGCTGACCCGAAACCATAGGCATGTGTATGTGGTAGAGGCACACTGTGGTAAGCAAACTTAAAACACATCACTTGGCACTTCAAGGGCACATGTGTCAGGTCCAGCCCCTGGGGAAAAGCTGTGGCTCGGGATGTTCCTGTCAGTCGGAGGCCCCATGGCTATGGGCAAGATACTGTGTTTTCAGACTGTTGGCAACTTCAGCGTGGCTACAACCAAATCCTTAACTGACAGCATGTCCTAGGGGCCAGCTGTGTGGACAGGCTGCCATCATTGCATCGTGCTGTAATTTAAAGAAGCTTTAACCTTTTTTTTCCCTAAAAGGGAAGCTGGGAAGTGTTTATGAGTTTCTGACACAGAAGCCAGAGAGAGACCACGGAGCTTGTCCTCTGTTTGTAGGGAAAATTGCTTCTCTTCACACCTGCATGCATTGAATAGTGCAAGTAAACAAATGAGGAGCAGCAGCTTTTCACTCAGTCCCTGCACATTAATAATCTCATCCATACAGCTTCCAATTGGGACATAGTTTATTACAGGAAATAGATGTCATGGACATATATATCATCATGTTCATTACACTGACGAATCTTTTAGAAGCCTTTAAAAGAAAATGTCATCAGTACTTTCTTCCCATGGAGATAAGTCAGTGAGTGAATAGCTTTTGAAATGAGTAACTGGACATTTCCTCTCTGGAGGTGGGAAGAGAGCCCAGAAAGAAATATGGGCAATTCCCCTTTTGAAAGGAGCATTTATACAAAGGGGAGGGTCTGTTCTGGGTCAGCTCAGCCCACCTACACGGTGTGTGTGGAATAGAGGGACATGTGATGGGGCTGGGCAGACATTACCAGTTCCTTGACCTGTGGTAAATGAGGCCGTTCATGACTTCATTCTCCTTTTATTCCTTCCTCACTATATAACAGGAGGTCCTGTAACTCCCATTTGGCAGGGTTATTACTTGCCCCTGTAACAAAGCAGGCATGGTGGGAGCAGAGACATGTGAGGACAGTCACTGAAAACACCCCTGTGAAGCTCATGGGCATTGCTGTTTTAACAGTGCATGTGTCCCATGCTCAGTGACGTGGTTTTCAAGCTAAAACTTCCACACTGGGCAGAATTTCAGTCTGAGAAGCAGTTCTTGAATCCATGGCTGGCTGCAAAGGGGGGATACAGAGAAACACAATGGCAAAAGTACTAACAAAATTTCAGACATGATAGAAGTGACAAACCATGGCCAAATACAGCCCCTTCTTATCATAGGATCACAGCCTGGTTTGTGTTGGAAGGGACCTTGAAGCTGATCCATTCCAACCCCTGCCACGGGCAGGGACACCTTCACCTTCCACTAGAGCAGCTTGCTCCAAGCCCCTGTGTCCAACCTGGCCTTGAACACTGCCAGGGATGGGGCAGCCACAGCTTCTCTGGGCACCCTGTGCCAGCGCCTCAGCACCCTCACAGGGAAGAGCTTCTGCCTAAGAGCTCATCTCAGTCTCCCCTCGGGCAGGTTCAAGCCATTCCCCTTGGCCTGTCCCTACAGGCCCTTGTCCCAAGCCCCTCTCCAGGTTTCTTGTAGCCCCTTCAGGCACTGGAGCTGCTCTCAGGTCTCCCCTTCAGGAGCCTTCTCTTCTCCAGGCTGCCCCAGCCCAGCTCTCTCAGCCTCAGGCTAGTATTAATCTGATAAAACAGCAGCAAAATCAGGCCATCAGAATGAAAAGGCATGCACAAGAGATCTTTAAATCAATGCTGGCTCAAGTTATGTTAGTTTTATGAAAATCATTAATATCCACCCTTGACTGTCCTAAATTTGCAGCTATGTGGAAGGTCTGTATTGGTTTGAAAGCAAAGTGCTATGAGAACCCAGGGATGGAAATACCCGCGTGCTGAGGGGTGTCCTGTATTTGCTAGTGCTCTTGTACACCCTGTCCTGCTTGGTGAGCTGCAGGGTGGGGGACTGGGCTTGGCCTAAAAGAACATCTTGTGCGCATCTCCAGAAGGCTCTGATGAAATCTCTTTATTCAATGTCAGATATTCCATCTTCCAATACTTTCAGAAAAAGCTGAATTAATTCATGGCAGTTGACAGTAGAGCTATTCTCAGAGCAAATACAAGACCTGCAGCATGCTAATATTAAATGGTACATTTTTTAGAGGTTAAATATAGCTAGCTAAGCATTCCAGAGGTGTCTGTGTGTATGATAATGCTTTGGAAAGGGTCCTAAGTGGCACTCTTGAAAATGGACTTTTTTCGCTCTTGAAACTTGCCCTCTGACTTTGTGACAAGGATCTACCTTTATTTGAATGATATTTTGGGGTTATTATTTAAAAAACTGTTTTCCTTCTATCTTAATCTTAAATCTTCATTCATATGGCCTCGATCTTGCTGCCTTTTTTATAGTATATTTGTCTTTCTATGGGTTCTCCAGCTGCAAAAATATACACTGTCTGTCTCAGGGTCAAAGTAATGCTTCTGAGTGTGAAATTTGACAATGTGCATATTATCCCCATGATAAACATGTCAAATCTAAGAGATGTGTTTGACAAGAAGATAGAGGCCAAATTTCAAGGCCATAGAGAAGGAAGTAGCAGTGTAAGGAAAATACTTACTCATTCTCAGTCACTGTCAGACAATGGCAGTAGTGAGAATGGGGTAAAATCTAAAGCCTTTGTTGTGATCCTCAGTGAGAGTTTCTTGAAGTAACCACAGAGTCAAGACTGAGCAAGGACTCGGGAGTTTGCTAATGATGATTGGCTTCATGAAGAGAGAAATCCTATTGCAGAATGTACATACATCATTTGCTCTAATGTAATAAGTAAAAGCTATATAGAAGTGATTTTCCTGGGGGGAAACAGCAATTAACCCATCCTGTTACCACAACCCAGGTACTTTACTAGGGAGGGTTCTGCTGGGGATAGCAATCTTACCTTTGATTGTGTGCAATTACATTATGAAAACTGCAGTTCAGGCAACCTCATCTTTCATTCAGCAGATTTTCAATTTCATGTGCTATATGAGCTTATTGAGCTTAATCTTGGTCTGAAGATTGCTAAAGGTGACATCTCAAATAAACATCATTTTTGTGCAGCCTTTCCACAGAGGAGCTAGAACAAACCAATGACAGACGTGAGTGATCTCCCAGTTAAGAAACACGGCTTGTAAAATTGAGGTGTTCTGAGTAACAACATCCCTAATTTCTTTTATGCTTGATTAACTTTTGTATCATGGTTCACAGGGCCAGGAAGACTTAATTACAGTGTGAAGCGACTCGCCATGCTCTGTTAGACCCAGTTCTTGGCAAGAAGTGTTTAAGGGCTCTTAAATCTGTAGCAGCAAGAGCAGGAGGTAAAAGCCAATTACTGGTGCAAATGTAAACTTGACAATTAGCAGGTAAAGGCTTGTGGTTTGGGAAATGACTCTCAGCGCGGTGAAAGTGTCTACCAATCCAGTGATATTTGATTCCAGGCTGCTGGTGGAGGGAAGCAGATTGTCCTGGGAGAGCTGCCCTGCCAAGCTGCAGAGAAACAGGCGGCCCAGAGAAGCTGTGGCTGCCCCATCCCTGGCAGTGCTCAAGGCCAGGTTGGACACAGGGGCTTGGAGCAAGCTGCTCCAGTGGAAGGTGTCCCTGCCCGTGGCAGGGGTTGGAACTGGATGAGCTTTAAGGTCCCTTCCAACCCAAACTATTCTATGATTCTATGATTTATCCATCTACATCTGCCCAGGAGCACACCCAGAATTCAAGCAGATCACCCTCTGTTGTCCATCACACTGTGTTCACCTGGTTGTGTGTTGCAGCACAAGGTAGCTCCTTCCTTCCTTCCTGCCCTGGCACCATCCGTGTCCAGTGGAGCAGCACTGGGCTGAGTTTGTGCTTGCTCCAGTATCAGTCATCTCCAAAGTGAAATGACCCATTTTACAGCACGGTGAGAGGGGAAGTGATTAGTGGCAGTGCGCCCTGGCAGGGGTGGCAAAGTGGCTGCTCACAAAGATATGCATCAGCAAAGGGAAGTAGACTTTAAACTCCCTTTTAATTTGTGCTGAGACATTAACTGTGAATTATGAACCAGAACTATTTAATGAAATACATGGTCTTTAATAGGCTGGGGGTGTGCTTAACGTGTAGGACAAAGTGTGTATCTGATTGGATTAGTGGCAAATTTAATCTAGTGTATGACACTGCTGATTCAGCAGTCTCTTATTTTACAGGACCAAAGTGACTTTGGCTTGACGTGTGGTCTGTTCCGTGCACCAAATGAACTGGAGGCTGGGTGGTTTTGATTCATTATTTCAAGAGGGGAATTAACTTACTTTGAGAAGAGTTGCAATGTACACTATGGGAAATGATTTTCTTACAGTGTGGGAAAGCTCTTCTGTGACTTGTGAAATTTCCTCAGGTCTGAGCCCGGAGCAGCAAATAACTTGCAAGGACATTTCCCCAGAACATCAGCACTGATTGCACAATTTATGTTTTCTGTGATCTTTTCCAGTCCTGACTCCAAAGAACAAATATTCTTTTTCCTGTAAGGATATTTATTCAAATCAGCAGACCTGAGTGAAGGTTTATAGTGTCCCAGCCTGGTTTGGGTTGGAAGGGACCTTAAAGCTCCTCCAGCTCCAACCCCTGCCACAGGCAGGGACACCTTCCATAGAGCAGCTTGCTCCAAGCCCCTGTGTCCAACCTGGCCTTGAACACTGCCAGGGATGGGGCAGCCACAGCTTCTCTGGGCACCCTGTGCCAGCGCCTCAGCACCCTCCCAGGGAAGAGCTTCTGCCTAAGAGCTCAGCTCAGTCTCCCCTGTTCTGGCAGGTTCAAGCCATTCCCCTTGGCCTGTCCCTACAGGCCCTTGTCCAAAGCCCCTTTCCAGGTTTCCTGGAGCCCCTTTAAGCACTGGGAGCTGCTCTAAGGTCTTGCTTTCATGCAGTAGAGGGGCAGAATCCCCTCCCTGAGCTGCTGCTCACGCTCTGGGGGTGAAGCCCAGCACATGGGGGGGTTCTGGGCTCAAGCACACACTGAAGGTGGGTCATGGAGAGCTTCTCCTCAGCCAACACCCCTAAGTCCTTCTCCTGGGGGCTGCTCTCAGTCCAATCCCCTGTGAGACAGGCAGGATCTGGACATCTGGGCATTATGGACTGAGGCATCTTTCTAGAATTCATAGAAATGGACATTTCTATGTATCCATGTGTCAGCTCTAGGCACAGTTGCTCCAGCAAGCCTTAGGGCATGTTCCCTTGTAGGTACTATACTACTATAGCGTTGAGCAAGAATGTTTGCAATGTGCTTTGGGGTTTGGTTTCAGTTAGAACAGCCGGTTCTGCTGGTAGTTTCACTTACATGTGTGAGCATTTGTATAGAAGTGAGGGGAAATGTTTTGCAGGTGAAGGTTCTGGATTGATCAGAGTGCCACAGCTAAGATCTCACTAGTGCTTACTCTAAACGCATTACGTAGTTGCAGAGCATGTCCTTTCATTTTCAGCTTTCTAAGTGTTATCTTGAGCAGTGAGTTGTGGAAGAAGTGTTGCCAGCTTCTGCTTTTGACACTGTTGATGTGAGTTGTTCAATATCTATGTGATAAGACAAATATTTTTAATAAAACAGATTAAAATATCACTATCGGCAGCACTGCAACTCTTGTTGCACTAAGTGTGGTACTTAACAACTGTGCAGCCATAAGAGCTTTCAGATAGCAACCATTCATGTATTTGTTTTACAGTTCCTAAATATACTTAGCTGCCAGCTGATGAAAGGAACTGGTTAGGTGGGACCAGCAGTGGAGATGTGGGCTTTGACAAGAGCTAGTAGGGAAAAGCAGGAATTGATATTGCATAGAGTTTCTGAAACAGAACTGGCTATTGCCAGCATTTCACAGGGTCAGTGGGAAAGGCGCTGAGTCTCAAGGGATTGCAGACTTGCCTTGGAGGCAATGGGCGACTGTAAGAAAACTGTCTAAAAGAAAGGAATCACTTCGTTTTACGTTTGGAGGGAATTCTTTACCCTAACGTAAGAAGCATTGTGTTCATGGTAAGAATGAGGCAGTAAAGATAAGGTGATTTTCAGAAAATAAGGTTGCCAGTGATTACTTGCTTCCTCTGATTATACTTTTCCAACCAGGTCTGCGCTCCTCTGCCTGCCACAATGAGGGATCTGTCTCACTTGGTAGTTCAAACTGAGGTCAGGTTTCCTTCCTCCTGCTCTGCTTCCTTCTCTTTCTCTTTTCCACTCTGAAAGCTGCAGACCCAAGTGTGAGCCTGTCCTGTAACCTTTTCCTGCCCAAAAGGTCCAATCCTTTCAAGACTTGACCTTTTAATCCCATATTGTTCTAAGGCAGAGCAACGACTTGCATGTTTGTGCTTAGCAAACATGTAAGTGAGTATAAGCATTATGCAACAAACATATAAGCAAGTCTAAGCATTATCATCAAAATATGAAGTGGTGAGGATGGTTTTCAACAAGCAAAAGTGGAAGTTGACAAGAAGGCTCTTTACTGGTGTTTCTTTAAGGAGAGCTGGTGTCCATTCAGTGACCAGTCTGAACTAAAAGGCTGGTCTTTGATCATTTACTGCCCTGGAGCAGTGCCCTGGCCACAAGATCATCGCTGTATTTGCTGTCCATGACTGAAGTTCTTGTGTGAGGTCAAAACCAGTGGGAGCTCTGAGGCAGATCAGGCTTAGAGGAAATGGTGGTGTTGCATATTGGGCCTCTTCTCTGTTGAGCTGAAAGTGGTGTCCTCAACTGCAACAGCATCAGTCACGTTCAGATGGGTTTTAATGACACTCTTGATGTTTGGGTGACAATGATAAATGTTTCATTAAAATGTTGGCCAGGCAGCTCTAATTCTGTTTTCCTTACAAAGTTGTACACTTGGGTAAGCCTGCCCTAACACTGCTACTGAATCTTGGGCTGTTCCTTTCTCTGATGATGGAAAGCAGCCCTTGGAGGGGTCCTGGGAGTATGGGTCTTACTGAGAGGTCCAGGGCTTGCCTCTTAGAGTAATTCAAGTTAGCTTGTAGAAAAGCAAACCAAAACAGTGATATCAGGAGCGCACTCTGCATGTGGTAAGAGCAGGTAATAATTCCCTTTGAGGGGAATACAGAAACCAAATCCTTCTACCTGTCTCCAGTATCAGAAGCCAGCTTGGTGCTCTGTTCAGTAAAGTTAATCCTTCATAGCATCCCCTTATCATTTCCTAAAGGAGCACTTCAAACCGGAAAAATCCCATGGACAGTTAATAACTTCCTCTAGGCACCACATGTATTCTGTGCCACCACAGCACTTCTTTTGCTGTCCTGTACAGTGTAAGTTGTTCCTTCCTGCTGTCCATGAAGCCAGGCCTCTGGTCAAGGAATCCTAGAATCCCAGGCTGGTTTGTGTTGGAAGGGACCTTAAAGCTCATTCAGTTCCAACCCCCTGCCATGGGGGCACCTTCCACTAGAGCAGCTTGCTCCAAGCCCCTGTGTCCAACCTGGCCTTGAACACTGCCAGGGATGGGGCAGCCACAGCTTCTCTGAGCACCCTGTGCCAGTGCCTCAGCACCCTCCCAGGGAAGAGCTTCCGACTAATGCTTAACCTAAATGTCTAATGATGGAACAAATAACTTAGCAAAACTCAGCTGCCCTTGCAAGCATTCCCTTAACAGAGAGTGAAAAGGAAACCTGGGAATATTGTGAGTCATTGGAGGAGACTGATGTGGGAAATATATCCTCTCACTACCACTTTCCAGCCTGCAAAGTGGTTTAGAGACATGTTAAATGCTTTTTTTCTTCTGCCTGTTTGTAACAGTGGGACAACTGTAGGACAACCCCTCCACCCTCCAAAAAGCCCAAATCCAATCCCCAGCAAACAAAGCAGGCACTTCCCGTTACTGCTCCATTTGCTTCCCAAGCACTTTGTCTCCCAAATTCTGCTTGTCTGACGGGAAATGATGGAACTTGCCACTCAGCTGAAGAGTTCAGTTCCTGCCAGCACTGGATCCTGAGTGCTCAAGAAGAGGTTATCTCACATGTCTGAGGACATGCCATGTCCCTGGCCCATGGAGGTGGCTCTCGGCACAGGGGCAAGTAACATGTAGAGGCTGCTCTGCCTGATAATTCTGCTGTTGTTGTTGCTGCAGAGCCTCATTGAAACGTGTTTATGCTACAGGAAAGAAAGCTTATAATTTCCCTGAGCTCCTGGCATGTTTCCAGGAAGAAGTTGTGTTCTGTGTCAACTGTTGCTGGTGTCAGTGTGTTGTAATTGCTGCTATTAGAAGAATGGGAGGAAAGGAGATTCCTTTTCTTCTGCAAGCCTGTGCTTTGAGATTTTTCTGTTAGTCTTTATTAAGGTTGGAAGTGTGTGTTGAGTTTGTGAAGAACGGTCTAGTTAATGCTCTGGAAAAGCCTGTGGAGTTGTTCTCATCTAGGGAATACCAGTGGCTTGCTGGGGGTCATAATCTGTGTAAGATTTCTCACCCTATGTAAGGACTTTGTTAACATTTAACTGTAGAATGACAGATTGTGGTGCTGCAATTCCTATTCAAATACCCCCGAAGCAGCAGGTGGGTGGAGGAAGCATCATTGGATGTCCTCTGGTGGGAGGTTTCCCAGCTGGGGACGATGGGTTTCCTTCTTACATGCAGCGTGATGTGAACAAAGGGATGGAGGGTAAGTGATACAGGCTTTAACCTACTCATTCCATACATGAACATCAGAGCAGGGTTGTCCTGATGAATGGCAGGAAGTAACATAGAGGCATTGGAACTGCTTGCCAGGCTTCAGGAAAACCATAGAAATGGAGACTGGAACCCTTTGCAATAAATTATTACTACAGATCTTCTGTTTATCTCCTAAATCACATGAAAAACATTGCTCATAAACTTCATTTTGGTACAGTTGTTTTTACCAAAGCTTTCTCTGGAGTTAAAAACCCCGCAGACTTCTTTAGACCGTGTCCACTTCCAGCAGCGAAAAGGAAACCAGGCATTCCTGGAATTATTATCAGAATTCCTTTGTCTCCGCAGGGCAGGAAGCCAGGCTGCATTGTTTTAATGGCATTTCTCTAGCCTTAAACCTCTGAGGCTCTCTGTATTTCTCAATTTTCTCCAGAAATTTCAGGATGCTGCCTGCATTTTGGTACAGCAGCTACTCTGACAGCTCATCTATAGCCTTATTCTACCTTCCCTGCCCTCAGCACTGTTGTTTCTGAGCCCATCCTGTGTAATGAAATAGTAGGTGGTATGGTTCCGTTGTCTTTTGAACAGGACTTGCAGTGGTCATCTATGTGTAATATAATCAGATTTGTAACTGGTTTACTCGGAGCTTTCCTTCAGTTTGTAGTTAGAGTCACGTCTGCCTTTTATTGCCCAGAACTCTGGGAATAATTATGTCTTTTTGTCTTCATTCTAGCCAGTCTCAGGGGATACAGTCCTAGTTTGCAGCTACTGGCAGAGGAAGACGTTGGTCTTTTTTATTCTTCTAGAATTTATTCTATTGCACTACATTGCTGTATTTCTATTTCATTATTAGTATTAATCAGATAGACAGCATAGCTGTGACTGTACTGCACGGCCTGCCCAGGAAATGCTCAGCTAAGCACCAAAAGTCCCCCTCTGTCTTTCTGAAGGCACACATTTTTAGTCCTTATAAAGCTACAGAAACCCCTTTCTCCATTATTTGTATGTTTAGGGAGAGGAAACACGTAGATGGCTTTGCCATTAGTGAAGTAACCAGGAAATAAACGGAGGAGACCTTGTTTAAAATACTTGTTTTGTTCCGATGCTGCAGATAAGCAGCTGTGAGAGCTCTCAAGTTTGACGGCTCATGAGTCATTCTAAGCTCTGTCTGGATGTCGTAGCCCCTTGTGCAACCACACAAAGTACCATACCCCTGCAGATGCTTTAAAAACTTGCACTGCTATTGCAACTGCTTATTTATCACTTTCAGGTTCTGGGGTACTTCCAATATTGGACTGATTTAACCCCTGTTGAATTAAATGGTATTTGAAACATAGGAGAAGGTGCCAGGGCAGCCAATGGCAGTGGCATCATTTCATGTGTTTTAAGAGACAGCTCAGTGAGATGTGTAGATTCACCTTGCTCAGTGGCTGATGGCCATGCTGGCAACAAAGGTCACAAATTGGTTTGTGCTGGAAGGGGCCTTCAAGCTCATCCAGTTCTAACCCCCTGCCACGGGCAGGGACACCTTCCACTAGAGCAGCTTGCTCCAAGCCCCTGTGTCCAACCTGGCCTTGAACACTGCCAGGGATGGGGCAGCCACAGCTTCTCTGGGCACCCTGTGCCAGCGCCTCAGCACCCTCACAGGGAAAGGCTTCTGCCTAAGAGCTCAGCTCAGTCTCCCCTCTGGCAGGTTCAAGCCATCCCCCTTGGCCTGTCCCTCCATCCCTTGTCCCAAGCCCCTCTCCAGCTTTTGTGGAGCCCCTTCAGGCACTGGAGCTGCTCTCAGGTCTCCCCTTCAGGAGCCTTCTCTTCTCCAGGCTGTCCCAGCCCAGCTCTCTCAGCCTGGCTCCAGAGCAGAGCTGCTCCAGCCCTCGCAGCATCTCCATGGCCTCCTCTGGGCTCACTCCCAACAGCTCCACATCCCTCTTGTGCTGCTGCCCCAGAGCTGAACAAGATATACAAAGGCTGTTCTGCAGAAGACTGTCCATTACTTAGAGCTCCTTGGAGTTGTATTTGACTCTTTCTCCTAAATGTTTTGGAAGTGCAGTGAAGTGAAAGCACTTCATTAACCTCTTTGATGAGGAGGATGATCTCATCATACTAAAGCCCCTGGATTAGCTTTGCTAATACGGGCAAAAAGTCACATCATTGGAGGGGCTACCAAGAGAGCAGGCAGTAGCATCCTAAGGGAGCTGCCACATCTGCTGTCCCAGGACCTATGCAACCCATACAGAATCACTCAAGAAATCTTTTATGCTGACCAGGAAATGGGCAGGTGGTGATTGAGCATGCTGTTGTAGGAAATCTCAGCTGGTTTTGCTCTAAAGACATTGCAGATACATGACTAGCAAAAAGAGAAGGAGAGCACAAGGGGCTCAGCCACCATTTGCTGGCTCTGGGAGGTACATACATGGTTATACAGTTGTTGACAGCTTTAAAGCAGATGTGTGTAGTGCAGCCTATCTCTACACTATGAGGGTGCTGAGGTGCTGGCACAGGGTGCCAGAGAAGCTGTGGCTACCCTATCCCTGGCAGTGTTGGGACTGGATGAGCTTGAAGGTCCCTTCCAACCCAAACCAGGCTGGGATTCTATGTATGTCTGACAACGTGAATGGGGAAATATGTAAAAGGTGCCTAAACCCTGGGAAGGTTTGGGTGCCTTAAAAATGCAGTGTGGCAGGGTTTGGTATGCAGCACCTGAGTCCCCTCTGCCCTGGCTGTGGCTCTGAGGAAGCAATGGCTGCTGACAGCCTCACTGGAATGGTCACAGAGTCCCAGCATTGTACCAGGACCACAGAGAAACTGGGTCAGATCTCCAGAAATGCAGGAAATGGCAAGATCTTGTGTTAGGTGTGTGCTTGGTCTGCTCTGGCACAGGCATCCCTATGCCCCCAAGGTCAGGCTTGTTTGAGGTACCAAGAACATGCAGGAGACATCCAAAGTGCTGAAGTAGTTTTGCAAGGTGCTGATTCAGCCAGAGCTGGGCATTTAGTCTGATTCCTGATTCCCTCTGGGAGCTTTCCCCTCCCAGGGATTTTATCTGGAGGCATGGATGCTCCACTGAAGAGGAGCCCAGGCGCTTGTGCTACGTTGCCTGGCAGACAGACTATTGAAGATGTGAGTACCTATAGATAGAGACATACTTGCACTGACAGATTGTTGGCTTAAAAGCCATGTCATTTAAATGCTTCTTTTTACTACTCTCTTCCACATTCAGCCAAAAGTCTTACAGAAGAGATAGAGCCTTCTCCTCCGCTCTCATGTAGCTGCCAGCATGAAATGGGTAGTTAATTTTTCCTCAGAATTAGGTTCTGTGCTGAGATTGCCAATGGAGTAATTTCACAGAACGGTCATCTTTCCAGCTCCAAATGGGACCAGGCTCAGTAGGGGCAGGAAAGCACTATTATATGATGGCTCTTTAATGGGCTGTGGGAAGCAAGAGGGTGGTTTCAGTCTCGAGGACATATTTAATCTTGCAACATCTTTTACTACATTTAATAGCCGGTCCTGCATCTTGATCACTCTGTGTAGGGAAATTAATCCAAAGCCCCCTTTCCTGCTGATAATTTTTAATCTTCACTGTGTTTGCTCACATTAGCTTGTCTTCTTCTGGCAGTCCCTCAGCTTCTGCTCTTGCCTCATCATGGGAGCGTTCCTCATTGCTCATCCACGGAGATGGATAATAGCATAAATCTAGCTTCTCTTTTTCCCTTGGAGACCTGCTGGTTTTGTGGTTTTCCCTGCTGTGTTTCCCAGTAAGTATCCATCTGTAAAAAGACAGGATTTGGGGAGGACACTCCCCCTCTTCTTTTCTGGTAGATGGAGTGTCAGTGGTGACCTGCTGTGGTTGGTGCCTCCTGCTGATGCTCTGCCTCCGGGAGGAGATGCCATGCTGCTGCCAAGTGCTCATGGCTGCAGGGAGAGGCTGCTTGGAGGGATATCTCTGCCATGCAGACAGCGTGCCCCGGGCCAGAGGACGCCTACAGCCATGTGGAAAGGCTGGACATTTTGATGCCTTTGTTTCTAGAGGTGTGGATGTCCCCTTTGCCCTCTCTTCCCACTTGGCAAGGAAGTGTATCCCTCCCGGTGGCAGGGCTGTGTGTAGCTGCAGGCTACCTGGCATGCCTTGGGCCTGAGGCAGTGACAAGCAGATGCAGGGAGACTGATGGACAGGTCTGAAATTCAGCTCCTTAGAAAGTAGGACTCATTATTCCCATACAAAATTGTATACTGGCAGAGCTTTTAGCACAGCTAGTAAAGATGGTCTCAGTTTAAGAGTGAACATAAAAGACTCCTGACCTATCAGCATCTTTTCCTGTGCCTCTGAGGCAGCAGTCTCATGGATAATAGCTGGATTAAATCCTGCTGTTGTCCTGGGTTATTATTAGGTGGTACTTTTCCCCTGAGGAAGGGGTGTTGCTGCATTGCTCTGCACAAGAGAGATGCTGCCTCCATGCAGGCTCCCCGGCAGGCATCATGCCACTGTCTGCACACCACAGTTCACTGCAGGGTGCATCTGTTGCAGGAAGTGGAGCAGCAGCAGGATCAGAAGGGAGCAAAGGAGCTAGAAACAGAGCCTAAGACAGTGACTTTACTGTTCCTCTTGCATTCCTGGCTCTGCCTGCTGCCCAGATACCTTGAAGCCATGATCTGATGTTGTACAGATTCTCCCCAGTGAGGCTACACCTCTCTGAGCAAGGAGAGGTGTAAAGGGTGAAGAAAGAACTCGCTGGCACAGCTCGCTGTGTACCGTGGTCTGCAGCCTGTAGACAGTAGGATGCACTCTGCTGCCCCTACACCTGCAGTCCATGGTGTCCACTTCAATGGTGTATGCAGCTACAGGGTCCTTCCCAGCCTTTGCCTCTCCATCCAGACTTGCCCCACATAAACCCAGAATGTGAACTGTTGGTTTCAGTCACACAAGGAGATGCCTTAACAGAGAAGAGGAATGTGGCTTGGCTGTTCCTCCACATACCACATGGCTATCGATCTTTGTTGTGAGTTTTGGCATCTCATTTGTAGTTGTAGCAGGAAGTGAGCTGTTCAATGGCTTCAGCAATGTGAAAGCGTCTATTTCTGCTCTCCCAGGAACATCGCTTGCATTTGGTTCCGAGTCACACAAATCATAACCCATGAAAAGGGATTGTACCGGGTGGATAACTGCCTCTTAACAAGGCAGTGGATGAGCATGAGAGTGATTCACAGGTTTGATCTGGTTCAGAATTCCTGGAGATGTAGTTTTCAGTTTTGGCCTACATTGCAGTCTTCCAAGTAGAAGCCAATGTAATTATTAACTAGAACTTGCTGTACCAATGCTAACTTTGCTACACTGTGTTTCTTCAACATCTGATGGTTGGAGCTTCTGAAACACAATTGTATGTGCTAGGAAAGATGGCTTTGAGCATCTGCGGGGAGTTACAGGGATGGTGACAGACCTTCAGTGCATGTATTCAGCACCTCAGTCAGTTTGACCCTCTGGTCCTCTGCTTTCTCAGCTAATACTGCTGTTGCTGGGAAGCTTTAATTTGCATTCATTGTTTTGTTTTTCATTTTGTTGTATTGCAAATGGTCATTTAACATGGGCACAGGAGAACTGGGAGATGCTGGTTCTGTGGTGTCTTTGTGGATCGTGGGGTCATGTAGGCATGTATGGCTTCACACTGGCCATGTCTTTGAAGAAGACCCAGGTCCTCTTCAGCAAGGGACCACTTAAAAGATGCAAATCAACATGATCAGGAGATTTTGTAGTTTGCTTTCTAGGTGCCAGTAGTAAACCCCTCCCTTATTTATCTCTCCAAGCCAGTATCTTCATGTACCTTACTTTCCTAAGCAAAGCTATACTCAAGCTTGTCTTTCCCCCTCTTCCATTTGATTTCCCACAGGAGCCCATTCCTCTCCTGCTGCTGCACTTCCAGTCTAGGGGAATGTTCTTGCACTTGGGGGACACTCCTAATGAGCAAATGAGAGAGCAGTGGCACAGGGACAAACCCAGGCAGTTCAGTAAGTGGAGCTGATAAGGGTTTTACCGATAATAAAACACACAGAATCAATACCAGAACAAGCTAGCAGCCAGTGGGCAAGCTTTAAGCAATACCGTAATGGGTTTGATTTTCTCAGTTTTCATCAATAACGTGGCCAGTGCATTTAGCACAGCCTGAAGTGGAGCTAACAGGATATCAAGCAGGCCAGGAAGAAAAGCTTTGCCTTTGTCACCTGTAGCTCCAAAAAACCCCCAACAAACCAAGGTTAGTGTTACAGCAGACCATTAACGTGACAGCATTACCCAGCTGTAAGCAAAAGTGTTACTGATAGCTTCAGAGAAGCAGGAAGCAAAAGCTGACCTTGTCTGACATCTGATGTCATTTTTCAGCACTCCTGAAGTCGAATCCTTTTTCTCTATGAGAGGGTTTTTAACTTATTTTTTTAAGCTTTTTTGATGTAGGTGAATTCAGCCGGAAATCTTGTTGTACCCTAAAACTGAACATGCAACAAAACCTCCAACCAGTGCCAACCTAAATTGCTAACACAGAATCATAACCACAGAATCAACCAGGCTGGAAAAGACTCATCCAGTCCAACCATTCCCAGCACTGCCAAGGCCACCACTAACCCACGGCACTGAGGCCTCATCTCCATGGGGTGTGGACACTTGGAGGGCCGGTGACTGCAGCCCTGCCCTGGGCAGCCTGTTCCAATGCCTGAGCACCCTCTGGGGAAGGAATTGTTCCTCAGCTCCATCTAAACCTGCCCTGGTGCAGCTTGAGGCCGTTTCCTCTTGTCCCATCCCTTGTTCTTTGGGGGCAGAACCCAACCTCCTCCTGGCTCCATCCTCCTTTGGGTAGGGAGCAATAAGGTCCCCCCTGAGATGGATCATTAATGCTTGGGCTGCCTCAAGACATTACAAGTATTTTTCCCTGTAATAAAGAGGTGATTTATGATTAAAAGCTGCTACAACTGAGAGGACACTATTTCTGAATGAAATCTCTGTGCAAATGCCTGATTACAGAAATACCATTATTGGCACACGTCTGTGTGTAGCGTGTGCTGAAAAAGGGAAACGTGGCACATGCTGTCTGAGAAATAAAACTAAGTGGCAGGGGTAACGTTGCATTCTAGATGTTTGAATTAGCATATGTAAGCTTTTCCCTTTGCTAGCATTCAGTATTGAGGCACTCAGTGAGCTAGCTAAGCTTGGGTAATTCTATTTTTAATTACAGGGAGAAGTCAAGAAGTGCTGGATCCGTAATCACAAGGAATCTCAGCTTGGGGAGGGAGAATGTCAGACAGCAGCAACCCTGAGAAATGCAGACCCTATCTTAATGCTAATGCTTGGCTGGTTGCTGCCCCAGAACTTCCCAAGTGCATGTGCCTAAGTGGTAAATAGCTCCTAAACATTCTGGTGAGCTTCCTAAAATGTGGCCTTAGGCACATGTCTGTCTGTCTACATGGTAGCCCTAATCCTCATGTCGCTGTGTTACAGGGGAATTCAGCTGCACTTTAATAACTTCTCCAGCACTTACTCAATAGCAGTGTTGCATAAGATGTGCAACCACAAGAGAAGATCACAGAAGACAGGGCTAAAAATGACCTTCAGAGGTCATTGAGTCCTGCTGCCGGGCGGCTGGATGCTGCCAGTATAAGCCCTGGGCAGCTCCACCGGTTCAGAGATGCAGGAGGTGGGAATCTGCCTTCGTGTAAAGCCAACAGTGTGATTTTTTTACTTATAGTCAAGCAAGGCAGCTTAAAGGAGATGAATTGCAGTAATAACATGGTTTAGTCATGAATATTAATACTGAAGTAATTAAATCAGATACTTAGGAATTATAGGACAGGGAGATACTTTGCGTGTCATTGAATCTGCTCCCCAGTTTGCACAGAAACCCTTCAATGAACATATGGAGCTGTCAGTTAATTGGGGGAGGGTTTAAAGTATCCCTTGCACAGCCGTGGTTTTCATCTCCCATTCCTTGAAAGATGATTTAGTTTTCATTGCAGGATGCTGGGTGTGGATTTGAATGACCAAAATGTGATTTGATATGCAAATATTATATCCCTGCCAACACAGTGCAGGAGGAGCAGCGTAACAAATGACTTTCCCCACTGAAGTGGAAATACCTTCACTGAACCTTCACTGCCATACATCACAGTATCACTACACATAACATGCTAAAGTCTTTGCTGAAATAAATTGCTGGCAGTTTCCCTCATTTATACCATAAGTGGTTAAAGTATTGCATTGGGATGTGACAGCTCTCCAGGTTCTGGTGACCTCCTTTAGGAACCTAAAGAGCTGAGCTAGTGGAAGCAGAAACTGTTGATGTGAACAGAACTGGGGTGATGTTTGCATTATCATAAACCACATTTATCCATTTTCTGACCATGAGGACGTGAGGACCAGCTGCTGCTGCTTCAGAGCTGCCTGTCATCCATCATAGCGTCTTCTATTCGTGCTGGCCAGAAGTCACCAGCTAGGCAAATCAAGGCAAACAGTAGTACTTGTTTCTCAATCTAAGTATTTTCAGCTTGGGGGATTTTGTTCTGCTTCTTCCTGTGCTTTGCTTATCCCCTATATTATCAGGTGTCTCCAGAGTTAAAAGATTCTGTAAGTCTTTTTTAACTTCCATGAAGTGAGTAGCATCTTTTGCATTGATGGGTTTGCCCTTTAAGGTCAATCAAAGGGAGGTCTGCAGGATCCCTGTGCTCAGTTTTTGCAGACAACTATTATAATTTGTTATCAGTGTTCTTTAAAAGTACAAAAAGTTGGGATTTTAGTTACTGCATGCACTTGTGCATTACTTTCTGAGTTTATATCAGTCCTAGAGGTGTTGCATCTCCTGCTCTTTCTTTACCTCAGGTGCTTCTCTAGTCATTAGATAAAACTCTTTCCACTGGCTTGTTACTCAAGCTCATTTCAACAGTAGAAGTGTGGATTGAACCTTTGAGGTTTTGCTTTCTGTGGGGTTCTGATCTATTTGCTTTGCAGGGAGCTAATATGTAGTAGAGGACCTCAGTCTTTAAGAGGTTCTCCAGTGCAGTGCCACAGTTGCCTGCAAGTTGTACCTTTCCAGTCTCTTCAAACCCAGAAAAAAGGGAACTATCAGAATGTAATGTGGCATCTTCAACCATTCTAAAATAGCAGAGGATAATCTGGCTTCAAGAACATTATGAGTTACTTGATAGCCTGAGATCAGGCACAGTCACACAAAACCGGATAAAGCCAAGGCACAAACGCGCCTTTGGAGCAGCATAAGAGTCTGATAAAGTTTGACATCAGCCCAGAATATCTACTGGCTTCGAGTGTGGATGTCAAAAGAGAAAGGGATCAGCTATAAATATTGATGTTCTCTAATAACATGTTAGAGTGACGGAGGTGGAGAAGGGGTGTGCTGTCACTTCTTTTCCCTAAAAGCAATGTACTGCTGTCTCTTCAGTGATTTGGAGAAGAGTTTTAGTTTCCGCCGTGGAATAAAGCACCACACGGAGATCCTGTTTTCAATGATGCTGTGAACATGGGAGGCTCAAGTAGGGGAGCTCATTTGGTAGGAACCCATTCCTGAGAATGGGAATTGTTCAAATTGTAACTCCCATAGAAGTACCTGGTGAAGGAAAATGAGATGAAGCAGAAATAATGTAACCAAGAAGCCCAGAAGGGGATGATGTGTGGCTACTGCGGCATCATGTCCCTGCGGTCAGATCTAGTTTAGTTATGGGGCCAAATTGATTGTTTGTGTGCTTTTACTTGAGGCTGTGTTTGATCTGCATGTAGTTAACAGTTTCTGAGCTATTACAGTAGCTGAGCCTTTATGGTGTTTACTACAAACGCTGTTTCCCCCTGGTTGTGTTCTCACACATTTGTGTGTGGAAGTTTATCTACAAGCAATCTACGACTGAAGTTTAAGGTCCTGCAAATAAGGGAGGGCTTTTCTGTGTACCCACAGCTCTGAGCAACGTGAGAGAGATCTGTTTGGGGAAGGATAAAACACAGAAAGGTTTCATGACTAATGACATCAGCTTGGGATCAGCTTGTTTGCACAGGTTGGGTTTCAGAGCAGTGGTTGCCTGACACATTGTGCCATCTCACTAAATGCCTGATTATCAGATAACAGTAATGATAGGGAAGTGATGCTAAGCTTCTGTACTGCTTCCCCTTTGGGATACATCTGTTTGCAGCTCAGATATTGAAGCTGAAGCATTATTATCATCAGTTCATTCTGCTTCAGTTTTAAAGTGCTTAATTGTCTTCTGGCAATTTGCCTGAAGTGACAAGGGGAGCGGTAGCAGGTAACTGTTTGCTGATGGCATTTTAAGCTTTGCTCTTTGTTTAGAGCTCATTCCTGGTCTCCAGGCTGATTGGGAATAGATGGATCGTACAGACCTTCTCACAATTACTTTCAAGATGCAACTTTGATTGTTTGAAGTTTGGTGACAGTGTTTCACTTCATGTCTTTTCAGTTCCTCTGTCTCTTACGTCCTTGACTGGCTTTTCTGCTCATTCTCCCCTCTAAGCTCATAGCATCACAGCATGAATATATTAACAGATACTGAAATATCTATGCATCTAGTCTACGTGTCAAGAAGACTCACATAAATAAGGATTTGCTAGATCAAAGCTGTGGTAGATGACCTAATTTTCTGTTTTAATCAGATTACAAAAGGGGATTTAAATCATTGTTTCACACTTTTGAAGAGTTAAGAGGCACAGAGATTTCAGACCAAACCCTCAGCAGGTCTGACCTGGCACTGGAGCAGAGTTGTGTGATTTGAAGCAGAACAGATCTTGGCTCTGGACTCCCGGCATACAAGTGAAGAAGTAAAACTGAGAGGCAGGCTTTGCCAAGAGGTGCACATCCTATGAGGAGCTATTAAACTGTAAATCAGACAATTACAAAAGACCCGGAGTTGAAGAGAATCCAGAAGGGAGCCTGCATAAAGCAGGCTGGTGGGCACAGCTGGGAAGTTGGACTTGAGAATCAAGTCTAAACCCAAGCCAACACAAGAATGGGCTTGTAACCAGTGAATTCAGAGATGGCAAGTGCCAAAGCAAGCCCCTACTTCAGTCCCTTTGAAAAGGAGCAGGAAGCATCTTATGTGGAAAACAACAAGGAGAAGAGATGAGATGTGCTGGAGCTATTGCCTGTGCTAATGGCCATAATGGTGAGGGAGCTTCTGCTGCTCCTCCCAGCAGTGCTGCTGCTGGGAAGGAGCTGATGTGGTGGGAGGGACCCTGTTGTATGCACTTAATTGAATAAGCTGCTCATCTCCTAAGTGCTCAGCTGGGCTTGGCTTAGTGGCTCTCCAGAGATGCACTCATCACTGGCTATGGAAATCCTTATGCAGCAGAGCACGCAGAACCTCACATTACCTCTTTCATTGTACAATTCTATTTTTAACCCAGTGCCTCACTGTGTATTAATCATTTTGGACAAATTACCACGTGTTGTCTTCATGTTGTGTAAATTCCCACACACTGTGCAGGCATATTTTAGCCTATTGCAGCCTCATAAGAGCAGTGACACCTATATTTTATGGGTGGGCTGGCAAGGTGATGAGGTGCCAGAGGAAGCACAAATTCATCTGCCAGTTTAAAACAATGCAGCTTTGCAGGGTTGTGTCAACTGATAGTACTGCCCCAATACCTGTGGATTGTGTACCATTAACTATCAGAGAGAGAATTCTACTAGTTACATGATAGTAAGGGTACAGATAAGTTACTGGAGTTGACATTGCAGAGCAAGGTGAGTGGATCATGAAGTCAGGAGTAAGTACATGGTGGATTTCCATCTACGTACAAGGAGGTCCAAGAGTCACAACAGTGTTTCTGCACTGAGAAGGTATCTTTACTCTTACAGTCAAGTGCTGCTTTCTCAGGCATGTGCTTCTCTTAGATACAGGGCTTTAATATCAGGAATTCTTTGTGACCTAAGAACGGTGGGATGATAAAGCTCTCGGATGCATTTAGGGATGGATCCTGGATCTACTCTTCTTGCATGAAGTTCTTGGGAACAGAGCAGGCTAGGAGTGATTCATTTTATTTTCTTCATTTATATTATTCCGTGGAAGAAGAGAGGATGGGAAAAATGCAATTTTATGGCATTTATTTATTATTAATTTCATTTATTATTGGGTTCAAACTTAAACAGGGGAGATTTATGTTAGATATAAGGAAGAAATTCTTTACTGTGAGGGTGCTGAGGTGCTGGCACAGGGTGCCCAGAGGAGCTGTGGCTGCCCCATCCCTGGCAGTGTTCAAGGGCAGGTTGGACACAGGGGCTTGGAGCAAGCTGCTTTAGTGGAAGGTGTCCCTGCCCATGGCAGGGGGTTGGAACTTTCAGAGCTCTTCCAACCCAAACCTTTCTATGACTCCATGATTCTGAATTACCTTACGAAGGTCAGTGAGGTTGCCTGTGGATAGAGCAGGCAGGATTCTGTTCCTCCACCAAGCCTGCATCACATAGCAGTGCTGTGAGGGCATGTCCTGGTATGGCACTGCCCTGGTGTGCATGGGATGAGTACACACTGTGAGCAATGCTGTGCCCTGGGCTGTTGTGCTATCAGCCAGGATTAAAACCCTCTCAGGGCCCTGGAGACGCACATCTGGTTTGTAGCATAGGCTTGAGCATGACAGCACATCCTTAGCAGATAATGAGGCTTGAGCCTCCGTGCTGGTGAACTGCTCTATTCCCTGCAGGCAGGAGCATGGCCTGCAGGCGGAGGCTGTGTGTGCACCACCAGACCTACATGGGACTGTGTGGAGAGGCTTCTTCCACTGCATCTTCCTTCGGAAGTCTGTCTTCTCCTTCTGGGCTTTTCAGTGGGATAATGCATTATTCTTGTGGGGTATTTCCAAAATACAGCACAAGCTCATAGGTGGGGCTGTTCAGCCTGGAGAAGAGAAGCTGTGTGGAGACCTCATAGCAGCCTTCCAGTATCTGAACGGGGGCTATAGGGATGCTGGGGAGGGACTCTTCATTAGGGACTGTAGTGACAGGACAAGGGGTAACGGGTTAAAACTTAAACAGGGGAAGTTCAGATTGGATATAAGGAGGAAATTCTTTCCTGTGAGGGTGGTGAGGCACTGGAATGGGTTGCCCAGGGAGGTTGTGAATGCTCCATCCCTGGCAGTGTTCAAGGCCAGGTTGGAGAGAGCCTTGGGTGAGATGGTTTAGTGTGAGGTGTCCCTGCCCATAGCAGGGGGAGTGGAACTGGATGATCTTAAGGTCCTTTCCAACCCTAACTGTTCTATGGTTCTATGACTCAAGGGATGGGTTTGAAGAACTTAAGTCTGTGAAATACCTTGTGTCTGAGTAGGGACCACCTCAAAGCGCAGCAGTTTAGAATCCCAAGCAACAAAGAACTAGGTTAATCCTAGCACCAGTGTTACTCGCAGTGCCCTGGAGAGGAGCAGAGCTGACTGTTTCGTGGACATTTGAGAGAGGCTGTGAGTCCAAGTCAGAATGTGATGCAGGCTCGGACGTGAGCAAACACGAGCAGATCTCTGTGGATAATACGAGTTCTTTTTTTCTGTTTGATTTTTTAGAATCAACCTTGTCCTATGTTAGGCAGCTGGAGGCAAGAGTAAGACAGCTGGAGGAGGAAAATCGCATGCTGCCCCAGGTGGGTGACTTCTCTTGGTGGGAACAGTAGCCAGCAGCTAGACAGCAGCGCTCGGGTCCTCGTGTGTGAGATAAATCAGTGTCACTTCTCATCTGACATTGTTACTACTGCGTTTGAACGCTCGGGCTTATCACTTGGATGACCAAAGGCACTCGCATCTGCTTGTTCATCTTGCTCGTGGTTGAGTGGGGTATTTCTTTAAGGCTATGACAATGCTTTCATTCATCTTTCTCCTTTGCAGGTGTTGGTACCTTGCTAAGAAAAATTCACTGGAAGCTGCTTCTTATAATTAATTAATGTAAGGGTTGGAAATCACAGAGAACTGACCCTTTACATTCTGGTTTTATTCCAAGAGCTTCTTCTTATTAACAGACCAAGTGCTATTTCTAATTAACCAAAATATTTTGCTCTGGAAATGCAAATGTTTTAAGTAATAATAGTTGGGTTATATTAGTTTAATATTTTGAGGAATATAGTAGATAAATAAATGCAAAACTGTGATTAAATTGAATAAATAAGAAAATATGAAGGTAAAGGTTTTTCAAATATGTTTTTTTAAGAATGAAAAGTTTTGAAGTTCATTAAGAATGGATCAAAGACACTTGTTAATTCTTTATATATACACATGCAAGCCAGCACCTTTCTCTTGTATTTTATGAAGTAATCCTTAGAAAAATCCATCAAGTCTCCAAAAGAAGTTGGCCATTGGCAGAAAAAAGAAGTTGCATTTTGTTTAAATCAAACTAGTTTAAATGAAGGCATTGCTTTTAAGGAAAAATGCTCAGCACTGTTATTTGAATGTGACATTCAAAAGAACAGTGGAATGTGTAAGAACTAAAATCCACTGGCTGAGATTTATTCAGTTGTATAAGCTGAGATCAGCAGGAAGATCTCAGCCCTGGGTTGACAATTGCCTTTGGGTAGATTTTAAGTCAAGTGTGGTGGGTTTTTTCCTCACCCATAATGTGACAGTTGGAAGAGCCCCTTTCGCTCTCGGTGACACTGAGCAGTTTATGTAGCACCTTTATACCCTAATTCTTTGATCTGGAAAAGAAGGACAGCCAGAGTGGTTAAATGTCCAACAACATGCTCACAGGCTTCACCAGGAAAGGCAAAGGTTGATCTTCACTGATGAAGAATATGATTTTCTTGCCAAGAACCGTGTCCATGGCCTGCAAAATACCACTGTGGTTTGTGTTGGGTCTGGAACGGCACTGGGGGATGAGTTGTGCAGAACATTCTTTGTGGGCAAGGTCTTTACAAGTGCTCATACGGTTTTTTTGTCTGGGGCTTGAGGCTTTCAGGTGGGGACCCATGAAATGCATTCCCAGAGCTTGCCAAAGACTGGAACACCCACATTGCAAGCATCGAATTAATTGAAAATGTCTGAGATGGGGTGCCAAAACCAGAACATAGTGCTTGTGACTATAGCACTTAAACCTGCAGCTGTGGCAAAAGTAATTGGAACAAAATATGCTGATTGTGGGCATTTGAAGGGGAAGAACTAGGTGAGCAAACCTGCAAACTGAGTTTTGATTTTCAATACAGAGGCCAGAGTTTGCCTTATGTTTGGTTTTGTTGGCACGAGGACCTGTAGGAGAGTTCTGAAAAATCTCCTAATATCTCTGCATACTGATGCTAAGAAAAAGGAGTGATGAGGTTTGTGTTTCCTGACATATCTCACCTTTCCTCCTGAAGAAGAGAGGAAGGAAATGTAGACACCGACGTTCACTTTGATGCCTTTGCATTCAATTACCTCGGCATCACATTTGCATGAGTTCATTTTTGGGCGTTTGTTGTTCCTCTGAGTGACACCGTGAACGTGCTGTGAGCAGTGATCAGGCCCTGTCACAAACACAAGGATGCAGGATGGAAATGCATCAGTTCCAAGCACTGCTTTGATTCAGTTTAATGGCAGGAATGGGAGTTTGTTGGGCATTAAGCCAGACCAAGCGCTTTTGACAAATCAGCTGCAAATACAGGATGAGCTCCACAACTGATGAAGGTTTTTGGCACAGCTCTTAAAGTGTTTTGCCTTAAAATTTCACCAGTGCTTCAGTGAGAAAGTGCCTTTTGCTTTGTGCACAGCACCTCTTTGATGGCACTGGAGCAGTGGGAGGCTTTGGGAGTTGCAGGACTGTGCTTGGTACAAGAGAAGTGACAACTTACACTTGGATGAAGCCTCTGATAGGTGTTTAATGATGAGTCCTTACCTTCTGAGGCTTTTTTCTCTCCTCCTGCCATGCTTTCCTTCTTTTTCCTTTCAATATCCTTTCTTTTTCCCCTTTTTTGCCTATGTGTTGCTCATGAAAATGCACTGGCACCTTCACTGACTCCCTCTTCAGCTAAATCACCCCCTCCATCTATCACTTAGGTGTGGTTCTTTTCCAGTTGCTTTTGCTTTGCTTGTCTCCCTCCACACTGATTTGTTCTTTTCAAAACCCCACAGCCCTCTAATGTAAAGGTTTTATTAATATTTAGTAGCAAGAACATTTCCACAGAAAATGGGTTTAAGTGCTGCCATCACTGCTCAAATGGGTTCTGAGTTTTAGTTCACTCTGCTCTGCTGAAGGGCTCCTGTGTCAGAGGAAATGCAGTACCACCACTGAGTCAATATTTTAGTTTGATCAGGTAATAGCAAAGGTATAAAAATGCACATATTCACTTGAGGCTGCTAAAGTCTCTTCCTTTGTTGCGCACAGTTGTTCTGGTGGCGGTTTATAGCATAGTAGTGGGTTTAAGAGTTATGAGGAGCTATAGATGGGTTGTAGGTTTGCTGTGCTGGTGAGAGCTGTAATTAGCTGTTCTTTTTATGTTGTTCTCTTTTTTGCCTTCTCTCAAAGAGCACGTAACAGGATCCAGACCCTTTCAGTTCCTGGCCACAAGCAGGGTTTTTGTGCAAGAAAGCAGATGCTTTCCAAGATTTATGGTGTGCAGCTGGGTCTTGTGTTGGGAATGCCAAACGGTGCCGGCTGTGCCCGAGACAAGGGCTGTGTGTGCACTGGTGCTTCTCAATCCCTCATGGAGGTGAGGGACTGTGACAGCAGTGATGGAGGCAAAAGGGTCTGAGCAAGAGCATTTGTGGCTTGGATTTCAGACCATAGTTTCCCCATGGGGCTGGGGCAGGAAAGTTCCCTGTGGCACTGGGCTCTGGCAGTGCCTTCTGCTGCCTCACAATGTGCCTGGGACTACAGCATCGCTGTGCATCGAGTTTTGCTGCTAACACTAAAAACCCCCAAAACACAAGATAGCATGACTGGTGCCCTAACCAGACGCAGGGGGTTGACACTGGCTGGATGCCATGTGCCCCCCAAAGCTGCTCTGTCACACCCCTCCTCAACTGCATCAGGGAGAAAATATAATAGAGGCTCATGGGTCAAGATAAAGACTCACTGATTACTGTCAGGGGCAGAACAGGCTGGGCTTGGGGAAACGAGTTTAATTTATTAACAATCAAATCAGAATAGGATAATGAAAACTAAAACCAGATCATAAAACACCTTCCGCCCACCCCTCCCTTCTGCCTGGGCTCAGCTTCACTCCTCGTTTTCTCTACCTCCCCCCCAGTGGCACAGGGGGATGGGGAATGGGGTTGTGGTCAGTTCATCTCTGCCACTCCTTCCTCCTCAGAAGAGGACTCCTCACACTCTTCCTCTGCTCCAGCATGGGCCCACCTTGGGGTCACACGTCCTGCCAGCAAACCTGCTCCAGCACGGTCCCCTCTCCACAGGTCCTGCCCAGAGCCTGTTCTAGTGCAGGCTTCCCACAAGGTCACAGCCTCCTTCAGGCATCCCCCTGCTCCAGTGTGGGCCCTTCCATGGGCTGCAGGGGGACAGACTGCCTCACCATGGCCTACACCATGGGCTGCAGCACCTCCTCCCCTCCTCCTGCACTGACATTGGTGTCTGCAGGGCTGTTTCTCTCACATGTTCTCATTCCTCTTTTTTCTCTTCAGGCTTTTTTCGCTCCCCTTCTTCAATCTGCTATTCCAGAGGTGCTACCACTGTCACTGATGGGCTCAGACTTGGCCACTGGCAGGTCTGTCATGGAGTTGGCTGCATTGGCTCCATTGGAAGCGGAAGCTTCAAGCCACTTTCTCATAGAAGCCACCCCTGTAGCCCCCACTACCAAAACCTTGCACAGAAACCCAATACAGCAGAACGTAGTGTCTATGCATATAGTAATGAAAACCACTCAGCAATAATCAAGAAATTGGATTCAGATCCCAGTGGGAGCTTCCTGGGCGCGACAGATCTGTCATGTCAGCGAGCAACTTCAGATAACTGGGAACAGGAGAGTCCTCCCAGCCCTGGTGCGGTGCGTAACCACTATCCGTGCCTCTTGCTGCGGGAAGCCAGATCAGGATCTGGCATCCCCATAGCAATTAAGTGCAGCTCTCCCTGGGTTTTCATAGGGGTTGTATTTCAGGGCTGATAAGCTCAGCTGGAAAGTTATGGAAATGTGGACATCTGTCATGTAATGACAGCGAATGCATTTGCAAAAGATCTACTTGGCAAAGCACCCAATTTAAATTGCTTCAGTGCTTGTTTCATCGGAGGAGGGAGCAAGAGGCAGAGATGGAGAATTGTCAGAGGTTTCCCCCTTCTAACTCCTTGTCCTTGTAATTGAGCTTTACCTTTAATGAAGGGGAAAGGAAGCGTTGCCAGGATGCTGCTTTCTGAGCGAGCAAACTGCATGGGACAGTGGGGCTGGATGCACGGAGCTGAGCTCCGGCTTCCACAGTGTGCAGCACCAACGCCACGAGGCTGAACCTTCTGCTCTCTTTCAGGGCTTTTCTGCCTGTGTTTCCTCACTCTTTCTTTTACCAGTCTTCTGGTCCTTTTCCATCTCTTCTTGTTGTATCTCTTTCATTTCCACTGTTGTTTCAGGCACTTTTGGGGGGGTTTGACCCAAGAAGTTTGCCTTTTGCAGTATGTTTCACTGTGAAATGGCAGGCATGATCCTTAGGCACACAGTAGTTTATTATTAAGCCCTTCTAACATTTGCATTTCCCTCTTTTTCCCCCCTTCCTTTAGACTGTCACATTTTATTTCAACCCCTTTCCAATTCTTTCAAAACCCTTTTTGCTGAGCTCTGTGTGTTCTATTTTCCCTGTGCATGGCATGGGTTTACTTATAAATCTAATTAGAAGATGGGAACTGTTTGGTTAGCATTTTTTTCTTGTGCAATCTGTGTTATTCACAGCCCAATACTGTTTGTCTCCTCCCTTCCATAGCATGTAGGAGAATAGGGAATCCTTCAACCAAAATGTAATTAAAGCCCATTGAACAAACCCACGGTATCTCATCATGTCATCAAATATTTGCTGAAAGTAAATCAACTGCATCCACCCACCAGGTTCTTTCATGTGCTCTCCTCCTCTGTTTAAATTAATAGGTCATTAATGTAGTGACTTACAACAGCTGAGGCTCTGACCGAGGTCTTTGTCTCTGGGAGCACCAAGCACAGTGCTTTCACCTTGGGTTAACTGAATGGGAAGAGCTTATGGGCTTGGTGTGAATCCAGATACAAATTCAAGGAAAACCCACTTACAACAGGAGTTGCAGTTCAGATGGAAGAACAGATTTGGTTTGGGGATTTTTGTTCCCAGAGTAATTCCCAAGGCCTGGAGTTGCATCACACTCATTTTCTAGTAGAGCCCTAGTAGAGTGGAGTCTAGAAGAGTCTGAACCTTCCAGATCTTAAATAGTGGTGGTCTTTATATCTGTGGCCTCTGAGAGTTGGACCTGCTACAGCCCAGGACCTTTTCCTCTTACACATTCATCAGCAAAAGTGGTTTATGAAGGACCAGCTGAAGATGGTTGCTTCTGAAGCAGCTTGGGCCATTGGAAGGTGTCCCTGCCCATGGCAGGGGGTTGGAACCGAGTGAGCTTTAAGGTCCCTTCCAATCCAGACTCTTCTGTGATTCTATGAAGGTGTGTAGCCAGCAGTGGTTTTGGGCACTCAGAAATCTGAATGTGCTTCAAACAAGTCGTGATGCTGTGTGGATTGTGGCAGCAATATGCACAAGTAGAGGTTTCTCCTGAGCTCTTTGGGAACAGGAGTTCCATGGTGAGTAACTGCAGCAGTGTAAAATTGTGTATTTTAATTGACAGGAATGTTCCTTAATACAATTGTTGCAGTTTTGTGCAGTGTGTTATTAATCCAGCACAGCACCACGCTGCGGTCTGGTGTTTTCTGGTTTCCTTTCTCCTGCCTGCTTGAAACAAGGCGACAAACACAGCCTGTGTTTTCTTTGAGCTAACCATGAAAGTGAGGAAATCAGAAGCAAGCTTCCAACATCAGGTAGTGATTGAACTGGTGTGGCAGTTACCCAGCAGGAAGGATATACTTCCCAGGAAACCACTTGCCTCTGGGATAAAAGGCTGCAGGAGGATGAGGTCTGGGGCGTTTGAAGTAGGTCTCCGATGGTAAGTGAACAGAGCAGTGCCCAGTGGACAGGAAAATCGTGTTCTCTCAGAAGCTTTGGGGAGGTGACTCGAGTGGCCTTGGGGCACAAGGAGCTGTGGCTCTCCCTGCGTGCTGTGCCGTGGGGAGGTTGGGAGTCAGGCAGCAAGCGGAATGCTTCCTCCGGAGGGGCTGGGAGATGAACCGCCATGACTGGAGCTGCACAGCGTGCTCTGCACTATGTGGGTTTCATTCATGACTGCCCTTGTCACCAGTAAAGACTGGAAAATGGTGGGGTTTAGTGGCTCAAGGAGGAAAGCTCATGATTAGTTCTGTCCATCAAATACCCTGTTCTACACAGGGGTCTTTATTGTGGCTGTGACCAGGGCACAGTGCAGGGTTTGCCTCTGCCTCTATGGGAGAATGGCCTGAGTATCCCTCACATTTTGCAGGGAGTGTGAGGGAGGTGCTAAATTTCCATTCATCTCCTTTTTTGTTACGTGATATTGTGGGGCTGAGTCAGATCTCCTGTGCCTTCTATTCACTGGAGTCACGTGCTGGCATTAGATATTGTGTAGATTTACTTCCAACAGAAAATGGATCTACGCATTTAGAGGTTGCCCTCTCTTTTCTTTATGAGAAGCTGTACATGGGATATTATGTGGGTTCTGCCTGCCTCAGGCAATGTGCTTTCTGCAGCAGTGTAATCCACACAGAGTACACTTCGGAGGAGGCAACATCCAAACCATGCTGTAGCCTGGGCACAAGGGCTGGCAGGGGCAGAGGGGGTGGTTGGCAGTGTAGTATGAGTCCATTATTTGTCAGATGTTGATGTTTGCAGCACTGTGTATTCACAATTACTCAATATATTGAAGTTAATACAGATTAATATGCACAGTTAATGCAGATTTGCTAGCCAGGCAGCCAGCAAATGAAAGCAAATGTGAAATTCTGTTTTAGCTTTTTAGAGCTATTGGGAAGAAAATAGGCCTGGAAACAGCCTACCAGCTTGCAGATCAGATTTGCAGTGTCAGGTGATGTGTCCTGCAAGTGTTAAGAAATTAATGCAGGATCAGACAATGGTTTATTTCACAAAATTATGTAAATATGTTCTTAAATTTATTTAATGACTTTATTTAATAAGTAAGTCATGAAGTTAATAGCAGTTAATCATTCTCTGAGGGGAGACTGAGCTGAGCTCTTAGGCAGAAGCTCTTCCCTGTGAGGCTGCTGAGGCGCTGGCACAGGGTGCCCAGAGAAGCTGTGGCTGCCCCATCCCTGGCAGGGTTCAAGGCCAGGTAGGACACAGGGGCTTGGAGCAAGCTGCTCTAGTGGAAGGGGTCCCTGCCTGTGGCAGGGGCTGGAGCTGGATGAGCTTTAAGGTCCCTTCCAACCCAAACCAGGCTGGGATTCTATGAATCTGTGATTTCAGTGCTATGACTTCATCCCTTCTGTCTGATTTGGTTCCACTCGCACAGCTTTGTCACTAGATAATAAGTGGAAGGTTCACATGTGTACACATGGGATGCCTTCTTTGAGTGGCTGAATGTAAGTGCCATGCGTGGAGCCAGAGAATAGGAGGAAGGGAACAGGATTTCTCCTCTCATCCTCAAGGTCCTGCTCAGGATCCAGTTGAAACCTGGGTTGGGCAGCAGCAGAGAAGGGGTTCAGTGCAAGGAGGTTCAGGTTGAGTTTTGGTGGAAGGTTAAACATCGCCATGCTCCCCACTGGCAAGCAGCAGCTGTGATGATAGGTCTGAAAAGCACACTTCTGCTCTCCTAAGGCACCTTGTTTTCAGAGAGCTCCACTTTGGCAAAGTGCCTTTTCCTCTTGTTTTGCTTCGCTGCCTCAGAAACTCATAACACCGTCAGTAGCACTGAAGTGCCTTCAGGCTCACAGGACTTGAAGAACAAGAGACCCACATTCAAGCTGGTTCCATCCCCATCCCCTGCTGCAATAAGCTTCCTCCAGAAGGAAGGGACAGAATAAGCAGGCAGAAGCTATCCTGCCTTTGTGGAGTCGTATCCCCTGAGATGAGAAGTCTCTGAGCTGAAGGATGGGACTTCAGGGCTGCAAAACCTGCCTGGTTTTTAAGGAAAAGCTGATGTCTCTCACCAAGGACAGAGGGAGAAGGATGCCCACGGGGGAAATACTAACTTTCAGTGTCCTACCAACATGTGTTGAAGTCCTGCCTGCTTAAAGCACGGTGTTCACAAGAAGTTTCTCATTCTCATGAGATGCAGATGGCACAGAAGAGGCTGTGAGGATGCCTGGAGGGAAGGAGGCCTGAACTCTGAGAGCAGCACAATTCACAGGAGCTTTGCATTTGCTCGTATTCAAGAGGCTTTAGATGTACAATCTGCACTAATATTCCCAGACTTTTCATAGCAATATTTGTATTTTACCATTCAAAACTGACTAGAAATCTTTGCTGGCTCTGGAGTCAGTAAAAGAAATAGAATACTTTGACTTATAAAAACCCCAAAGCTGACTGAGGGAATTTATCCTAAACCAGAATTGCTCCAATCTGCTTTATTACCCCTTTTCCTTCCCCCTTTCATTTCCTTTCCCAAAGTATAGCATTAAGTCTGCCCGGTCACTAAGAGATCTATAAATCCTGCCCAAAGAAAAATAAGTCCTAAACCTCCCTCCATATATCACAGCAAATTGATAATAGTCGTTCCTGGGGAGAAGTGAAGGATGATACACTGCACGCTGCCCTAAGTGTGTGCTGTTATTGTCAGCCTGGTTATGAGACCCATTAGTCCCCACTCTTGTGGTTCACACAAGCATCCATGGCTTGGCAGGAGGGCGCCATAGGAAGATGAGTTTCTGTATTAAATGCAGACTTAAGGTACCTTTTCCATGGGCTTAACACATGCAGCAGTCTCATTTTATTACATTTTTTAGGGTTTTGTACAATATGTGAGGTTCAGTCCTGCAGACGCTTGCTGGGCGTGAGTCTGATGTGTGTCCACAACTGCCTGACAGGAGGATGGAGCCAGGAGGGGCTGGGCTCTGCTCCCAAGGAACAAGGGATGAGACAAGAGGAAACGGCCTCAAGCTGCACCAGGGCAGGTTTAGATGGAGCTGAGGAACAATTCCTTCCCCAGAGGGTGCTCAGGCATTGGAACAGGCTGCCCAGGGCAGGGCTGCAGTCACCGGCCCTGCAAGTGTTCACAGCCCGTGGAGACGAGGCCTCAGTGCCATGGCTTAGTGGTGGCCTTGGCAGTGCTGGGGCAATGATTGGATTTGAGGAGCTTAAAGGGCTTCTCCAACCTGGTTGATTCCATGATTCTATTGCCAGCAGTTGCAAGGGTTCTCCCTGTGCTCTGCCCCATTGGCAGCATTGGTTACAAAAGCCTGGGTGTATCTTGAGGAAGCCATGCGCAGCAGACAGACCTGCTTTGGACTAGGGTTCTTTCCAGTTACACATTTTCAGGTAGTCTGGATCTGTGCAGCTCAGCTCATGCCATCTCTCTGTGCCCTTCTTCTCCCACAGCCACCTTCATCTTTCCTATTGTTTAGATTATAGACCTCCCCCCAAAGACCGCAACGTGCTTCGTGCTTGCTCAGCGGGGCACATTAGCGCACATCGGGGCACTGATCCTGATCAGAGGCTCTTCCCACTGTCATTATTTTCCCTTCAGAAATGCATTTCCCACACATTCCAGCAGGAATTACTGCTACATTATTCCTTAATGTTTCCTACAGCGGTTCTTTGCTTTGTAAGAAAGGAACTTTTCATCCCTCAGCCTTTGAAACATTTTTCTTCTTTATTTCTCTTTGTTATAAAACAAAGTTCTACATGAAGAATGGCAGTGAAGAGCAGATCAGGCTGAAGGCACCTCAGAAGGATCCCTCCCACTGCAGCTATCACATTGCTGTCCATGCACGCAGCAGGGGTATTTTTAGCACTCCTCTGAAGCAGGCTGCTTGCTCAGGTTACCTCGGCACTGCAGTCGCTCCAGGAGGTGCTTTACATCCTGCAAAGTTTGAGGTGACTGTGCTGTAAGAGTTTATGTAGCTTGTGTTTGTTTGGCAGCGTCCTGAAGAACCCTTCAGGTGTTCACTGGGAGGAGGAGCCCCATGAGGTTGTCACTGTTGGGTATAAAGTGACATCTCAAGCTTAAACAGGGGAGATTCAAACTTAAACAGGGGAGATTTAGCTTAGATCTAAGGCAGAAGCTCTTCCCTGTGAGGGTGCTGAGGCGCTGGCACAGGGTGCCCAGAGAAGCTGTGGCTGCCCCATCCCTGGCAGTGTTCAAGGCCAGGTTGGACACAGGGGCTTGGAGCAAGCTGCTCTAGTGGAAGGGGTCCCTGCCCGTGGGAGCAGGGGTTGGAGCTGGAGGAGCTTTAAGGTCCCTCCCAACACAAGCCACTCTGTGATAAGAATTTTTTACTACTATATCCTAATTTTTGCAGCTATAGTTGCCTTTGAGGGCCTTTTGAGGGTGTTTGGGTGTCACTCAACAGTAGCACTTGTTCTGCCTCATGTGGATCTTGGTTACTGTGGCACAGAAAGAGGGGCAGTTTGGAGCGAAACATGCCTTCAGTGCTTTTCAGCCTTTTAAAACAGAACAGTAACTAACTGACATCTGTTGTAACTAGTTGCCAACCCTTTTCTTTATTAAATAGTCTTTAATTTCTTGTGAAGGATCCCATTAGGATGCCAGGAGGGGCGGAGGGGAGCTACTGCTCTGCAAACGAGGCAGCTAGCGTCAGTGGACATGGCTCAGCCTCCCAGCAGTCTGACTCAGTGGTAAATGCTCTGAAGGTAACGCTCCTCCGGTACAGTCCATGCCAAACGTCCTGTCTGTTCCCCAACACGTGTCGTATTTGTCTTGGCAACATTCCTGTGGACACCACTGGGATGTTACTGTCATGAGTGAGATTGGTGTTCTGTTTGTCACCCATTGCATCTGTGGACTGTGTGTTTCTTGGGGCAGGAATCTGGCCCTTACAACGGGGTCAATGCCAGTTGTAGCTGCTCTCCACACTACTTACACGTGTACAGTTTTATTTTGAACCTGAAACTGGTGGTTTTCCAAACGAGGAAATCTTTCTACTTCACCTAGGATGCCTGCTTGTTCTCCAGTGGAATATGATGGATTCCTGTAACCCATGCAGAGAGAAATACTTTAATGCAAAGATAAAGCCAGTGTGCATGGTCTATTGATGATAAAACTAGCAGGACTTTGGGCTGAAGACCATGCATCATGATCCCAAGGTCAGTGCTGAAACATCTTTGAGAGCAGATGTGCTTTACTCTGAAGTCAGGGTTGGATTGCACAGACCTGTGTTGTATTGATGAACAGCAATTGCCACAAGCAATCAGAGGGGGAAATCTGCAAGTTCTTAACCTCTGTTAACAGTGAAACTACTGCAATTAATGGCACTTAGAAAGCTGTTAAAGATGTGATGGTTTATCAGCTGATCCGAGTCAACCAGTGGCTGAGTTCCCTGTCCTACCACAGCAGGGGCATCAGCTGTGTCTGTGCTCCTCCAGAGAGGATCAAACCCTGATGGTGAGCTGAGCAGAGAGCAGGGACTCCCTGTTCCTGCCTCCTGGTGCTGGCTCTGATGTGAACATGACTGTTGCCTGGTGCTTTGTGCACATCTTCCCCTGGACTTCACTCATCAGCTAAACTGCTTTAATGTTAATTTGGTTAAGTGGGTGTTACTCCTCACCTGTACACATACTGCAGGGACATACTGGTTCCTTGGAGGGGGAGGGTCTGCACTCCTTCAGGGGAGAACTGGAAGGGATTTTGTAGACATTTGCTCTGGTTTGGGGCTTCATGGAGATGCTCAGTGCACAGCAAGAGCTCTGGAGTGCTGTTGACTTGCTGAGTTTATGCACAGGGTGATTATCTTCCACATGGCTGGGTGACATTGACTTCTCCTCCATGAAGCCTGAGGAAATAGGTTTATAGGAGTGATCTGTGCACAAATTACAGCAATCAGATCCCTTCCTGTAACATAAAACCTGGGCACAGCAATGCCTCACCGCAGCCACCTCGCCTGGTTTCCTGGCATCCAAAGGGGAAGCAGCAGCAGCAGAGGGCTTGACCCATCTCCATGTGCACACAACTACAAGTCCCTTCTATAATGACCACTACAGCCCATGTCCCCAGTCAGCAGCACTCTGCCTATGAGTGCACTGGTCTTGTCCTTGTACAGGAGAGGACATGGGATGAACCAGCACCATTCCTGGCTGGTGAGGAGCTCGCTCCAGCAGTGCTCAAGTTCCTGTGTGTATTTCTCATATATTTCACCTGCTGTTGCCCAGAAAATAAAGCTATGCCAAGTAATTCTGTCAAGAGATCATGCATAATTATCAGGAAAAGCCTTCTGTAGTTCTTAAAATTCCCCTTGGCAAAGACACTTCCCTGAGTGGACCCTTTAACAATGTGCTCTTGTGCAACCTGTAATAGCTGGTTGGTGTAAGTGAAATACTGGATCAATGGTTGATACATTGGTTGCTGAAATGGACTGGTAAGAGATACACAGAATTTAGTTCAATATGATGTGAAAGCTCAGCCTCAAGTTTGCTAGGAGGTATTGCAGCAGGCAGAGGTAGATATAAATGATGCTGGTATATTCAAAAAGGAAAGTGAGCTGTCAGCTAAACACACTGCCCTACCTTCCCCCTTCCCAGCCAGGGAGGAGACCCTGCTGGTTCCCAGAGTGGAGCAGATGGGTTTGATCCTGCCTGTCTCTGGGGAATGCAGAGCTCCCACTTGCATCGCTCAGCAGAATCAGATGCAGGAGGAAGAGCAAGCCAGCCTCAGGAGCCTGCTTTTCCTTACTCATTTGGCCATTCGGAATTCCTGAAAGAAAGAAACAGTTGTTGTTGCAAAACCTCATTGTTGGTGCGCTCCCCTTCTGCGCAGCAAGAGATCTAAAGAGCAGGAATGTGTTTTAAAGGGGCAGATCCGGAAGAAAACAGAGGGAGGTCATTGATAAAAATAGTCTGGTTTTCTCCTGAGTAATGAAGAGACTGCAAAAACCAACCCTATCTACCTGTGCCTCTTCCACTGGTGGAGACAGTGGTGAAAGGGAGGCAAAAGCTTTGCCATGCGGCTGGTCTGATACAGGCTCTTCTATGACCTGATCCAACATTCAGGGTGGTTGAAAGGAGAAATTGCCTTGTGCACCCTCATACCGGGGCCTTGGTGATGCTCCCCAGCCTACCAGTGGTTATGGGATTATTCCCTATGTGCAAGTAGTATCCTTAGGGATATATAAGTAACTATTTCATATGGCAAGATGTGTTTGTTTCCTCTTGCAAGTTGTATATGACCATCCTGCCTGCTTGTGCATGGAGGTGCACATGTCCTGCACAGTTTGCTTTACAGACCAGGGTTGTATTTATGGAATGATGATGGTTATCTAGTCTGGCTTCCTGAATAACCATGGGCACAGCCTTACCTGTGAAACTTGCCCTGGGTTTTCCTATCCTGAGTTCAGTGTCACCTACTGGAATCTCCACTGTGCATCTACAAATGGAATTGAGGTATGCTTTAATCAAAGGTCTGAGGGTAAGTATAGGAGCTACTGCAGAAAAGTGAGTGTCCTGTGGTACCCAGGCAAGAAGATTTACTGATCCCCCCTGCCTTGCAATCCAGAGCACTGTACTCACTCTAATTATGTCTAAGTGCAATTTTTTGCTCAGTTGCATATGTATGCCCATACTCAGGAGGTCCCATGAAAGTTTAAATCTACCACTGCTCTTATTTGTGGCTTCAAAACAGATTTATAAAGTAAAATCTCCTTTTATTAAGCATACACTTGCCTTGGAAGCTTAGGAAAATAGAAATCAGCAGGTTATTGTTATTAAAGACTCCTAAAACTCTTACCACTACCTACGTGAGACACAAAAAGCTGTGGCCGGAGCAATGTGCTGTATAAGTTTAAGGTGTTTCATTTTCTATTCCACAATGAGCCTGGAAACACCTGAAAATGCAAAGTACTTCTGCTTAAATGCTGACAATAAGCCCTTGAAGATGTTATATGGAAATCAAGTCAGTGACTGTTTCTGTAATGCAATTACTGGTTTATTTGGAATACTGTCATTTTAACGTGGCGGTCAGTATTGATCACAAAAGTCTATGTGTGGTAATGTACCTGGGATGAAGGACTGTACGACTCAGCTGACCTGGATTCATCCTTTGGAAGGATAAGTCAGCTGCAGTCTGGCAGCCTCAGTTTCCCCATCTGAGCAATGGTACCTGTGAACTTTCCTGCCTGCTCTATTCCTTTGCAAATGATGGATACAAAAGCAGTTTCTAACTAATACATATTTAATAGTAATCCATAAAAGTCCTCGTGGTGTAAGTGATGCCACTTCTAAAATGCTAACTTTGACATGATCAGTTCTGTTTTGTAAATCCCGAAGATACACCTGGATTCTGCCTTGTCTCTTTGTTCCCCAGGGATTGAAAGCTCTGCTGCTGGCACTGAAATACTCCCTTTCCTTTTGACTTCTATAATCTATGTCCGATTTGGCTATTGATATATTACACTTTGAAAACACTTGGTTATTTCCTCTCTGGTTTTGCTTTTTCTTATGTTCATCTAGTCAATGTTAAATGTGGACCTGTGCTAAACTAATTCTAATGTTTCTTTCTTTCGCATTCTCACTGCAGTTCCTTCCTGTTTGTAGCTCACTGTTTTGCTGCAGCTTTATGCACCGTGGGTGTTTTACATGAAACATTTGCCACAGCATCATTTTGCCTGTAAAACCAGCGGAAAGATGACAAATTTCATTTTGGGCTCTATAATAATCCCTGCATAACTTTGGTGCATCGTTTTGATTTGTACAAGAATGCAATTTGGATGTATAATTCATATTATAGAAACTTTATGGAGCTATATGATCATGTTGATATTTCATTAAGATAATGGATGTGGGAATTCTCTCTTCAGGATGTGCATATGGTATTGGTACTACAGCATCAACATATTTGGGAATGTTTTTGCATTGTATTTATATATTTGTCTTATGAGAATGTAGGAATGTGTAGTAGCAGGTTTAGAGGTAGTTTATTTTTGTTCTTACAAAAGGGCTGCAGCAGGCTCACTTGGGCTGGGAGCCAAAGGGAAGATGCTTTATGCCCTGTATGATTGGTGGGGTGGCTGGGAAAGAGGGAGTCCAGAGATCTCCACAAGTATTTGATGAAATACCATGGGCTTTGAGTGCTCCCCATCCAACAGGCAGTGTAGCTGCTCTCCCCTGCAATTGGGGTCCAGCTTTCTGCCTGGCTTCCCCATCCTTTTACTCTGGTGTGTTGGAAGTGAGCTAGAAATTAATTGCCATGACTGTATCATGAACCTTACAACTGTCCTTCATTCAGTCAAGGTTTCGGCTGAAAATCTGAGTGAAAGCTGTGATACAGGGCTATTTGTCAGAACTATTTAAAACATTTAGCAATGCTTAAGCGTTACATTTTCTTTTCAGTGCTTGTAAATGCAAAGTAATTCCATTAGTGCTGCTTGTGACAGGTCAGTGTTGAACTAGTGAACTGATGACATGTACAGCTACCATGATTGTGCAAAGAACTGTACACATGCCAGCACAAAAGGAGCTTGGTGATAAATTTAGCCTGTATCATCCTGTGTTTCTGAAAAGGAGGCAAAAGTCCTGTGATGCCTTCAAGACTCAGGTACCTGTTGCACTGTGTGCACAAGCAGAAGTGGTTGCTGATAACAGAGTTCTCCATTTCCCACCCATAAAAAAGGCATGAGTATTGCTTCTGACCCACCTGGGCAATTCTGCTGAGGCTGCTGGCTTTCCAGGGCTGTCTGGTGTGTGTTTGTCCCCTCCTTGCAATCAGGCTCATTTGTTCAGCTGGAGATAAAGGATTAGTTTATTATTGTGTCAGCATTAGCTGCTTGGTAAATATTGCCTAATGTTTATTGACCAGAAAAGTTGTTGAAAGGCAACGTGTGGGTATAGTGTGCCTCCTCACAGAGCTATCCAAGAGACCTTTCCTTTTGAGAATATTAACTTAGGAAAATCAGCAACCAAACGTTGGAATCTCATCAGACCCAGCCCTCCACCATTTCCAATGGGTCTGCCATAGACAGCTGATGCAGGAGGCTTCACTGAAAACCCATTTTCATGCTTTCACCGTGGCAAAATGTTTCACAATACATCAAACATAGCTAAAAGATGTTTTTGTGATGGTAACTTCTGATTTTAGGCTACAAGAAGCTGGTCATATGGAAAGTTTGCAGGGTTTGGGTTGTGCCCATCCATTAGTATTAAAGACATTTCCCTTTAAAGGACCTTAATTTGTTTGGTCCTGTGTAACGAGATGGTTGTCATTGCTTCCAGTCTTATACTCAGGTTTTCTTCAGCAAAGGCTCAGAGGAACTGGGTTATTTTCCCACCTCCTGCACAGAATCACAGAAGGACCTTGGGGTTGTTCTGCCTTTGCTCATCAGCTGTAGGAGATGCCTTGTCAGGATGTCAGCTTCCCAGGATCCAGCTGCTTTGTGTTTATTCAGTTCCAGCTAATGCCCCCTTTGCTCCTGGGCTTTAAGCACTGTTAAAATACAAATAATAGGTAATGACAATGGAAAACAGTTTTTCCCTTCCTTGACAGTCCTATGGCTGCTGGTTCAGAGATTAATGAGGGTTTAGCAGCCGTTCTGCTTTAGCTGCTTGCTAGTTGCTACTTATTAAACAGAAATAATTGTAAGTTGCTATACACAGTGTGGTGAGCACCTCTCTGGTTTTGGTGGTCCCTGGAAGAGATGCTCAGTGATACATCACAAGCAGCTGATTCTCCTGCTTATAATCAGTCCACCTTTTTAAACTTGCCTAATTGCGGGAGGTGTAACTTCCCTGCATTTCTAATTCTGTAGTTGTAATGTGAGTGCTATGCAGTTGTGAATGGGAGTAGATGTGAGCCTCAGGAAGGCAACCTTTATAAAGTATGGTCCACACAAAGAAATAAATCACTCACTTCTACTGAATTGCAGATTTTGCTCTGGTTCAGCAAAACTCACAGGCATGTGTAGAACAGTGACTACAGGCACACTTCCGCTGAGCTCAAGGAAGAACAAATGAAATCAGCTCTTTTAATGCCTTCCTTGATTGTAAGAGAACAAGTAAATTCTTTGGGAAAGAGCAGAACCGCTCTGTGCGTTTGAAATGGGAAATGTTTAGGCTCCTTTGGACTGAGCTTCGTGCTTCTGAACTGCATTCTGCAAGAGATGCATTGAACAGAGTTTCAGCTGAGGCCTGGAAATGCCCTCAGTCTTGGACCTGAAGCATAAACCAGCCTAGTGATGCACGTGCCAGTTCATCTGTCTCTGTTTATAACCATTTTTTCCTAGAAGCATGTGCTTTCTGTGTTCAGAAGCAGTGTTGTACCCCTTGAGAAATACCCTCTTCTCCTGTTGTGTGGCCCTCCCCTGTGTCCTTACCTGTGCTGCATGGTCTGCGCAATGCGTGGTGTTTCCGGATGCATGTCTGTATGAACAGTGGTACCTCTGAGCTGGTGATAACAACATCTCTTCCATCCCTCCCTTTAGGTTGTGTGGAGGAAACTTGGAGATGCTGCAGGGTCGTGCCCTGGAATTAGACAACATTTGTCAGGCAATCAGTATAAAGGACCTATGTAAAAGGCCCTGAGGAAATCCTCTCACTGAAGAGAGTTTGAACTGCTGATGAGAGCGAAAGGACTGGCTGTGTCTGCAGCAACTTCCAGCTGACGACAGGGTGTCTGTGTGCACTGCAAGAGACTCGGTTCGAAACTGGTTGGGATTCTCCCAGAGGTCTCCTAGAGGAGCCGTGCTGTTGTCCGCATCCCCTGAGTGCTGCTCTCTGGGTATACTGGCTACTGCAACGCTGCCGCCGCATCGTCTGCCAACACACCACATGTAGGAGCACTGAGGTATTCCCACCCTAACTCAAGAGAATCGGGATTCTGCAGGAGTTACATGATATAAGTTTTCTTTTGCTTAGTTACAGTGAATCTTTAGTCAAATCTGAACGACTTTGCCACTGGATTTAATGGAGGTTTTCCACCAGACTGGAGAGACGTTGATAAACTGTGCCTTTGCTCGGCGCACTTATGAGAAAGTCACCTCTTAGTAACTCACCCTGCAGTCTGTAGAGTATCAGTTAATGGTGCTTAGGCAATTTCCAAGTGATTGTTTTTCCCTTTGGTAGAATACCTGCCTTTGGAGGTGCTAAAAGACCATCAAGTCTCCTGACCAGCCAGTAGTGTAGCATAACTACAGTCCTTGTAGTGAAACACAATTTCTTTCTAAATGGAAGTACCGATAGCTTTCTTTTCGATTCACTTTGAAGCACATCTTCTGAAGACGTGTAGGATGTTGGCAGCCCTTTACTGAACAGAAGACTTAGGGATTGCTATTACAGGTCTCAAATCAGAGTGGTTTTCTGGAGAGTATTTTCCAATTGTCAGGATGCTGATTTCTCCTGTTTAATTTTGAGACACGCTGGTTTATTTAACAAGAGCCTATAAGGATCTAAACGATTGCACTGCATTATATATAAAACAAAAGCTTTCCTTGCCAACTGTAGCGTTCTTTCAAAGGAAAAGGTTTTATTATACTCAGAGCATGTCTTTCATTACTATGAGGCAGAAAGCTCTTGTTGAGATTGCCTGAGACTTGACCAGACGGCGCCCTAGATGTGCTTAGTTTATTTTTATCTATGTGTATGATACTAGTTGTGTGTAATGAATTGCAACAAATAGGTATTTTGTGTATATCTAAAAGCAGCGATAGTTTCATGTATGAATGTGCAACAGGCTTGTGACTGAATGCTGTTGCTTAACTTTTTACTATAGCCGAGCATCAAAAAAAGACTAATAAAAGTTAAACATAAAAAATAGGAATGCAACAATTCCTGGGTTTCTGGTTTGTTCTTGGTTACAAAGATTTGAGCCAAAGGCAGAACCTCTGTTTTCTCTGAGCTTGCAACATGCTGTATTCGTGGGCTATCTGCAGTGGAATGTAGCTGGGTTGCTGTACAATCTTTTGTTATCTAGGACTATGATGTAAATCTGCTAATTGTCTTCAGAAAAACAGTGTGTTAATTTGCAGCAGTAATTCTACTGGTTTCTGTTGTTAGTTTTACTTGGTACCATTCAGTGTAAGGCCTCTGATCCGGCATTGCTTTCTCCTTTTGAGGGTAAAACTCCTCTTCAGTCCTTCTCCTTGAGTTGGAAATGCAGAATCTGGCCTTCCATTCCGAAACCTTGCACTCTTGCATCGGTTCTCCTATATATATAACCCAGCCCAAACAGCTCTCTGTTATCTTTACATGTTGTTTTCTCCCATGCCTATTGTTTGCATAGTTAAACTACAATTGTTGTATTCCTATATCTATCTCTATGCGTGTATGAAACGATGTAAAACCCGTACTTGTGCCTGCAGGATGGATGTGCAGGGGCTAACCTGAGGGACACTGGTCTTTTGACATGACACTTGTGTAAATTTTGATACTGTATTAAAACTATTTTTTTACAGTTCTGCATACGAGTGGGTATCAAGTATCTGTGTTCAGTTAGCAACGGTAATAAATTATACCATCTCACACTGTTTGCTCTCCTTTAATGACTGAAGCCACGAGGTGCTTGGCCTCCCATGAGGTTTGCTGGGAAGGAGCCGTTTGAAATGTTCCCTGCTTGGTTGAGGAATGAGCTGCACGTTGTGGGGTTTTGTTCACTTTCTCTCCAGGTGTCTTTAAAATCACTGTGGACTCGCTGCTGTCTGTTATGCTAAAGGAGGTAGGTGCTGTATGTATGATTTATGGACCGCGGGGAGCCAGGGACATGGGTTAGTGGTGGCCTTGGCAGTGGTGGGGTAAAGGTTGGGCTTGATGATCTTAAAGGTCTTTTCCAACCTCATTGATTCTGATTCTGTGCAGCAGCTCCAGGTGGCCAGGTAAGGCGTTAAGTCCCCAGCCCTGCTGCAAGGGCAGCCCCAGGGCATGTGTGCTGGGTTTTCCTCCCTGCTTCTTGCAGTGTGGCTTTGAGGCAAGATGAGGCAACGTGGAGCTCCCGCAGCTGTTCTGCTCAGGTAGGACACACAGGCATGTTGGGGGTCCTGGGGAGGCTGGTTGTGTCCCGCTGTGTGTCTCCTGTGCCCAGTGCATCTCTGGATGCCCCTGAACCAGCCCCCTTCATCCCGCTCCATGGGCTGTAGGGGCAAAAGGAAGGTGCTGTGAAAGGGCTGCCTGTCACTGCTCATGCTGGGAAGCAGAAAAGTAAATTTTCTGGAAGAAACCCAAACTCTGTACAATCAGGATCTTGAAGCTGTTAAATTGTTCTTTGTTGCCCCAGGAAGCTGTGGCTGCCCCATCCCTGGCAGTGTTCAAGGCCAGGTTGGACACAGGGTCTTGGAGCAAACTGCTCTAGTGGAACCCGTGGCAGGGGTTGGAGCTGGGTGAGCTTTAAGGTCCCTTCCAACCCAAACCATTCTGTTCCTCTATGTTTAAATCATGTCGGGGGTCCTGAAAATGTGGCTTACTAAGAGGAGAAAGTGGGTGGTGTGGGGAGAAAGAGGTGCAGTGCTCTTGAGGGTCCTGTAGCCTGCTGATAGGTCTCTGTGCTAATGAATAAAAACTGCTGTGGTAGTTATGGACCTTCATCTCATCCGATCTGCTCTCTTCCCACATGGTTAGGTGTTCTTCAGGAAAACATAATCTTGCCAAGCCTCATGAACTTCTTGTTCAGTTGTTTTTAGCATAATCCTGCTTCAGTTGAAAATCTCCAAGTGTTGTTACAGGGCCGTTCCCAGCTTCTGAACTGAGCATCAATGAGCTGTAAAGTTCATGATGCGAGTGAATTTTAAATAGCTCTTGCACAGCAGATGTAGTGGTGGATTTCACATTCTGGACTGCAGAAAAGCTGCTTTGCTGAAGGATTAGGAGATAAAGAATGGCAGTTTGTTTTCCAGCAAGTGAAAGGTTCCAGTGAAGCCTGTTCCCCAAAGGTTGCAGTTGATGGACATGTTTATGAACACAGCACAAAGCCCTTTGGAACGCTCTGAGCACAGCCACCCCAAACAGCCCCTGCAGCCCCCAGCCCTGTGCTCCTTTGTGCTGCCTGAACCTCTCAAACACCAAATGCCCCTCAGGCTTTCTGTGTCACTGCCAGGTACCTGCCCAGTGAATCCCGCTCTTCCCAGGGCACTGCTTCAGTTAATTCTTTATGTGGTTTGGAAATAAGTCTCTGGGGTGAATTCCTTATACCGATCTCACCCGTGTGATGCAGAAGAAAGTGGCTGAGCCTCTTTTTCCCCCCACTTTCAGGGGAGGGAAAAAATCTTGATACTGTCCTTCATTTTGAGTTGCTGCAGAACAGACCTGCAAATGCAGCTGCCAGGTATATAATGCCAAGACCTCCTTGTAACTCCACACTTGTGTTTTCCAGGCTTGGTGAGCCACGTACACAGGGACCCCAGCCATGCACGTCCCCAGCCAGCTACTAGCTCTGTGACTCTGGTCATCCAAACCTGAAGGTAAGAAGAGCTGACTCGATAGCAGCTCTGCTTGGGATGAGGAAAGAGTTTCTGCATTATTTAATCACCCAGCATTTGCTGGGCTGCCTCATAGTTCTGGTACTTTCTAGCATAGGTAGTAACGACCAGAGGTGAATAATGGGACAGCATTTACCACAGTTGGCAAATCACCTCTGATATCCACAGTATTAGGAGTGAGGGGGAAAGAGAAACTGCAAGAGGAAAAAAGGACAGGTAACCTTCTTGCTAGTAATGACTTTATCCTCTCTTTTGTCTTTCCTCTTTCTCATTTTTCTTTGTTTAGAAAGAACCTCTCCCCCCTCCTCCTTTGCTGACTCCAGACTCTTCATGGTTTTGATTTACCCCAGAAATAGCATGGTGTGACTGAGATTTCCAATATGTGGAAAAGAAACTTCAGTTGTTATGAAAAGCCAAATGCTTTTGGCTTTTCAAAAAGATCAGAGAGGAGAGAAAAGCTTACAAAGACTACATGGGATGCTCCTGAGCACTCCTGCTGACTTTGATGGAAGGTCAGGCAACCCAAAATGGGTAGTGTGAATGAAAATAAAGTTTAAAATAGTCTTATAAATAAATAATAAGTAATTTTAAATAGTTTTATAAATAAATTAAAAAATAGAACTATCATGTTTCAAAAACTTGAGAGATAACATGGACCAGAGACATGAACCTGACCTGAATGTTTCTTAACTGAGAAAGCTCAGACACTTCCATGGGGGTAATTAGAAAATTGAGACATACTCATTGGGAATGATGAAAATACAATAAAACTAGATTGTATTAAATAAAACAATATCTTCTGATATTAATAGGAGGTCTTTGCTGGCCGTGCTGGAGCCAGGCTATGGGGGGCTGCAGCTCAGGCGTTAGTGAGTGGTTCTTTTCACGCTACCGACTGGTGGGGAAGGACCTCAGGGACTTCATTGCCGCTTCCATCTGAAACAGCTTCCTGAACACCTGGCTCCCAAAGAAGTGCCAAAATAATACTAATGTATTATTTAATGTGTTTGTTAGAACATGATACTTACTCTTCACTTGCATCAGAATCTGTCAGAATTATCTCTTCAATGCAGTAGCCATGGCCCTGAAGTTTGAAGCTTCTTTGGTGGGTTTTTCCCAACTACTGTGAATAGGTTGAAGTGAACTTTAAAGTCATTTATTTATAGGTCTTCAGATGAAAAGTAAAGGAAAAAATAACCCTGGGAACCCATTTCCAGGTTCTGAAAAGGAAGACGACAAAGGGAAGGGGGATGAGGACCTGTCTTGCCAGGATCCCGGCTGCAGGTGCACCTTCTTGCAGTGTTTAGGGGACTAATGGGTACAGCTCCTTTTTTATGCAACCCACCTGTGTGTGGCAATCACAGAGGGCTGAGAGAAAGGCTGTGTGAGAAAGAAGGTGCTTTAATGCTTTCACATGTGATCTTATTATGTTTGTGGGTTGGGTTTGTTTAGCACTGCTCTTGATAAATGCCAGGGGACGGGGTTGGCCATGGGCAGTGGTGGTCCCTGGGCCTGAACACCTCAACCGTGGGGCAGGAGGAGGTTGATGTCATGGTATTTTCAGGAAGCTTTGCAAGTCCCTGGGGACACAAGGACATCTTGGCTCAGGCAAGCGCACCGAGCCCTGTTGAGCCGTAGCATCACTCACGGCTTAAGTGCAAAGATCACAGCGTGAAAGGGAAACACTCTCTGGGGGTTTGAGGTGGACTTTCAACATAGGATCCGGTTTGCTGTCGGAGTGGTGGGAATTGGCCAGAGCATCAGTCTGTGGCACAGGGCCGTCGAGCTGCTCTGTTTTCACAGGCATTAGAGCTCATCAGAGAGGAAACACACAATCTAAAAATACATTCTCTTCCTCCGGCCGCTGCAGGGAAGCGCTCGCAGACTGCTGCACGTGCCCATTTAGAAAGGCCCCGAGCACCCCAGAGCCCACCCTGCACAACCTTGAAAATCCCAGGAAAAGCTCACCCTGCAACACGGCAACGTTTCCATGGGAACTGTTCCTCTACTCCTGCTACTAAAACCTATGGCAGGAATGATAACAGGACCCAATTTCTGCACCAAACTACAAACAGCGAATGCTACAAAGGGAAGCGGTAAAGAGCAGGAGTGGAAATCAACAGAACTGATAAATGAGGTGCGTGTCTCTCCACAAAAACCCCACAAGCACATAAACAAAGCCCTTGGGAGGTGGGGGGAAAATCATCTTGATTATAGCACATCCAGCCAACATAAACCCCATGGATTGTGTGAAATCAGGTTTGTTCTTCTGATACGCAGCAGGAAACTCTGTAGCAGATCAAATATGTTCAGGGAGGCTGTCTTGCTAATTGCTGCTCCTAGCTGAGCCAAAGCAAACTATTTAGACAAAGGAGAGAATTCACTTTTTCTTTAGTATTAATTATGAAATAGCATGTCTGGATGGGCTTTCAATAACACTGTGTTTCCTGGGGAAACAAAAATGAAGTTCTAATCCTGTGAAATAATTGCAGAATTAACACCTTGCTCCAGGCTGGAACCCCAACATGTGCTTACAATTAAGTGCAAGATGAGTGAGGTCTTGGATAAGACCTTTCCTTCAATCACAGCAGATTATGAAACTCATTTTAAAGCCCTCTTTATAAGCATTCTTGTGTGTTCTCACTTACACGGGTGTTAAAGCAGCGCATTCTTTCTGTTGTGGCTTTCACATTTCCTCTTAGTATTTCTTTTTTAAGCCTGTTGTTATGGTCATTTTGCTCCTCACTAAAGATTTGGCTTCTCACTAAAGATTTTGCACTAGGTATTCTGGGGCTTGAATGGGGCATTTGGGCGCTTTGTGCTCATTCTGTGCTGCCAAGAGCCTACCAAACACTTACTGCAGGGTTTATTTTCCTCCTGTGCTTTCCTCCTGCTCAGAGCAGCTTCGCTGAATATTAGCACTTGTAGCCACAGACAAATGAAACCAAAGTGGCAAGGAAGAAGCTGTGATACTGAATGCCAGAAGGTTAACCACCTTCCACACCTGGACAACAGGAATGGGGTCACTGATGTTCTGGCTGTGTGGTCGTGGGGCACAACAGAAAAGGGGAGCAATGATGAACTTGTAAGTATGTGCAGCCAAGCTTGTAGGAAGATAGGAGTAGGAACTGGCTGAGGTTGAAGGCTGCTTCTTACCGTTGTGTAATGGCTCATAGTGATCGCTCTCTTAGGTTTAGCTTTCTTTGACACCAAGCTTTGAATATGCCTAGCTGCAAAAACTGCTTCTTGAGGGCCTTCTACTCTGGGAGGTGCCATCTAGAAGGACATCTAGAAGGGAACAAGAGATCACAAATAGCGTGAGGACCTCTAAATCACAAGCTTTCTGGTTCAGTTTCTGCCTCGCTGAACCACGCTGATCCCCTCTGCCCTTGTTTAGCTGCACCACTGTCCATCAGGTCCCTGCAGAGATGTTATTTTGTTGGGGCACACAGTGTCACCCTGCTGCATCGGGGTACTGTGCCTCACTGGCAGGCCTGTGGGCAGCTTTAAACAGTCATAGGTCTTTAGGACTGGAAGGAGAGTGTATGTTAGATGCCTTTTAATGCTGAAAACACTTGGGAGGAAAAAAAGGCACATCATATGTCATAACTATTGAGCCTTTCAGAATGATGCATGAATTAAGAGCCACTACTGAAGTTACGTGCAGCATAGTAAGAGAATAATATATACTATTAGTTTCCTAGTTGCCAGGATCAATACTTAGCTTGGTACAGCCTCCCTTTTGCTGAGGTGCTCCCACGTGCTCTGTGGGTCTGCGTGCAGGTGCACACCTGCACACACCAGGCTTTATTTGAGGGTCACTGACAGAAACAGGCCTTAGGTTAGGTGAGAGTCTGGTGCGTGGTGCAGTTAGAGGGTGTTGTGGGTTGGGTCTGGTGCAAAGTCCATTCTCTGCTATAATGCCCCAAAGGGAGTGTATTTCTTTTCATAAGGCTCCCAACACAGTTTCATAGAATCATAGAATAGTTAGGGTTGGAAAGGACCTTAAGATCATCCAGTTCCAACCCCCCTGCCATGGGCAGGGACACCTCACACTAAACCATGGCACCCAAGGCCTCGTCCAACCTGGTCTTTCTCACTTTCCTGATCAAAGTAATGGAACCAAACACTTAAAAGGAGAAACCAGAATAAAATCACAAGCAAAAAGGTCTGTGACCAACCTGGTTATCTCTATCTTTGCATTCAGTGGCATCTGAATGAGTGATTCTAAAGTAAAACATTCTCCCTTGGGATAGTCTGCTCCCCACAGACAGGTAGAGCACCTTGTGTCCAGATGAGGTAACCTGTAGCTAAGAGGACTCCAAAGCTTCCTGATTTAATCACAGCAAATCAATTATGTGTACCTATTAAACAAAACAAAAGATTTTGCCTCCAGTGATTAATTCTAGCTAGAAATTGTTGTTAAAATATTCATCTTGGTTTGCTAATGGCTTTAAAAAGGGGGGAAAAGGTGAAATAATGATGAATGATTAAACCTTGTCTCCATAAATCCCATTAATTACATTTGGGGAAAAATGAAATAGATGTTGAAGGCAGTATGCTCTCAGATGGCTTCACTAGAAGGGCAAAGCTACATAATGGGCAAATTACTGTTTGTTTCTGTACAGGAAAATAGCCACTCTGTATCCAAAGGGGTCACAAACCCCATTGTTCAGGTGAGTCCCATGGGGAGAACCTGGCCAGCTTGTCCCCAGACCCAGGGCTTAATATGGCAAAGCAGAGCTGCCCCCAAGCAGCATCCTTTGCCTGTTAGAAAGGGCTCTTTGGGCTTGATGCGCTGCACGTGTTTGGCAGCCATGGGCAGGGAGAAAGGCAGGAAGGCAGTGGTGTATTTCTGTAATCATAAATTATGCTGTATGTTACCTGGAGTTCAGTCTCTATAAATCCTGCATTGACCCTGATTGCATGTGGCTGTAATTAAGCTGTCCAACAGAGTGGGTCTGGCTGGTGATTACACACCGGGGCCTGACCGCACGTGACGGCAGGGGAAAGGGGTCAGGCACCTGAGGACCTCGACAAGCCTCTTGTGACCAGATGAGCTGTTACCACAGTTCAATCAGGCTTTGGAAAGCACACCGAAACAATTCCTAACAAGTCAACAGGATAGGAGTGGCCTGCAATCATCTGCAGGGGAAGCTGTTCCACTGGTCCTGGCATGTGCCTGCGGCTGAGTGCCAGCAAGGAGCTGTGTGGACCAGCCTCTTGGGTCTGCAGATGTGCAGGGCTCATCTCTGTGCGCTGGGCACCCATTGCCCTGTGTTTGATCCTCTTGGATCATCCTCACAGTGAAAAGACTTTCCTTATATCTGCCCAGCGTTCCCACTTGTTGCTTGTCCTTTCACTGGGCACATGTGGGGAGATGTATATGCCTTGTGCTCCAGCCCCTTGCCATCCTGGTGGCCTCCACGCACTCATTCCAGTGTATCCATCTCCACCTGGGGAGCCCACGACTGGACCCAGCACTCCAGATGTCTCACCAATGCTAAGTACACTGGAAGCATCACCTCCCTCAGCCCTGTTTGATAAGCCTTATAATGCCGTGGAGACAAAGACTATGTTGGTACCCTGACAGAATGGAAATGACAGGAATATTCATACATAGCATCCACAGAAACGACAGGAATATTCATATATAGCATCCATAATCCATATGTGCTTACGTTAAGTAATAACGTTACTGTGTCCAGCAAAACGTCTCTGCGGGTGCTAATGGAGAACTGAGATGGATGTAAAGGCAGACATGTGCCAGCACTGTGCAATAAACCTGCTGCTCTGAACTCGTTCTGGAGACACAGTCACACTGAAAAAGGAACAGGACTACTCCAGACCACGCAGCTCCCTTGGCCCTTTGAAGCTCTTCCTTGTCTCAGATGATCGGTCCATGTGACCATATACTTGTCTTTTTCCCTGCTAATATCCATGCCCTAGCAGGAAGAAGGAACAATAGAGAGCAGATAGCTTTTGATAGCATTCAGGCAGTGATCTGATCTGCTCCTGAGCCCTGCTGAGACGACAGCAGATAAGGTTTTATCTTTGATCTTGATGAAATAATCGATGCTCAGCATCCTTCAGCACTGCTCATGCGTCGGGTGAACATTTCCTCCTCTGCTTTGGTTCTGTGCTGTTGCCGAAGGGACCGAAGGGCTCGTTCCTGCCCACGTCTCCGTCCCAGGGAGCTGCCAGCGGGTCCTGAGGCCTCTTGCTTGCCTGGTTAGTGCTGTGGGGTGGAGGTTTCATGGCCTTGGGACCAGCTGACCATGGCAGGGCGCCTGTAGGGATGGTGAATGTGACCCTGCCTGTCACCGTGGCACCTACCCTGATGTGAGCAGCAGCCCAGGGAGGGGATTCTCCCCCTCTGCTCTGGAAGACCCCCCCCCCCACACACAGCCCTGATCCAGCTCTGGGGCAGCAGCACAAGAGGGACATGGAGCTGTTGGAGTGAGGCCAGAGGAGGCCATGGGGATGCTGCGAGGGCTGGAGCAGCTCTGCTCTGGAGCCAGGCTGAGAGAGCTGGGCTGGGGCAGCCTGGAGAAGAGAAGGCTCCTGAAGGGGAGACCTGAGAGCAGCTCCAGTGCCTGAAGGGGCTGCAGGAAAGCTGGAGAGGGGCTTGGGACAAGGGATGGAGGGACAGGCCAAGGGGAATGGCTTGAACCTGCCCGAGGGGAGACTGAGCTGAGCTCTTAGGCAGAAGCTCTTCCCTGTGAGGGTGCTGAGGTGCTGGCACAGGGTGCCCAGAGAAGCTGTGGCTGCCCCATCCCTGGCAGGGTTCAAGGCCAGGTTGGACACAGGGGCTTGGAGCAAGCTGCTCTAGTGGAAGGGGTCCCTGCCCTTGGGAGCAGGGGTTGGAGCTGGAGGAGCTTTCAGATCCCTTCAACCCAAACCATAACACGATTCCATGTGGCAGCTCTGATATAGCCACGCTCCGCGTATCTCTCGCGCTCTATACCTCAGCACTGGTGAGGGCAGCAGGGCTGCGGTGGCTCCTTGCTCCTTGCTCCTCTGCCCTCCGGTCTCTCAGCGCTGTTTCTTACAGGACTCCCTTCCCTCCCCTCCCCTCCCCTCCCCGCTGGCCGCCATTTTGTGTGTTCCCATCCGGGCTCCCCTCAGGTGCCTGTGACGACGCGGAGGGGCGGGGCTGCCGGAACCGGCTGGAACCGGCTGGGGTCAGCTCCGCCTCTCCTCAGGGAGCGGGAGGCGCCTGGACGGCAGCGCCCGGAGCAGGTACTGCTCAACGTACATGTGTTTGTATATAAATATATGGATTCTCTGGATATTATATATATAATTATTAGTGATGGAACACCTTGTCCTTGGTGCCATCTTAAGGCATATCAAGGATAAGAGGGTTATGAGGGGCAGTCAACATGGCTTCACCAGGGGGAAATCATGTTTGACCAATCTCTTAGCCTTTTATGAGGAAATAACACGGTGGATGGATGACGGCAGAGCGGTGGATGTGGTCTACCTTGACTTCAGCAAAGCATTTGACACAGTCTCCCACAGCATCCTCAATTGAGGAAGTGTGGACTGGATGATCAGGTAGTGAGGTGGACTGCGAACTGGCTGAAGGAGAGAAGCCAAAGAGTTGTAGTCTATGGGGCGGAGTCTAGTTGGAGGCCTGTAACTAGTGGAGTGCCTCAAGGGTCAGTACTGGGACCGGTATTATTTAATATATTCATCAACGATTTAGATGAGGGAATTGAGTGTAATATCAGCAAGTTTGCTGATGACGCTAAGCTGGGAGGAGTGGCTGACACGCCAGGGCTGTGCTGCCATCCATTATATATATAATATATACGACCTGTTAGAGAGCATATAGGGGAGAGGGAGGCAGGCACAGGATGACCATGAGCCAACACTGTGCCCTTGTGGCTAAGAAGGCCTGGCATCCTGGGGTGTATTGAAGGGCGGTGGTTAGTAGGTCGAGATAGTCCTCCTTCCCCTCTACTCTGCCCTGAGACCCCCTGGAAAACTGCCCCTCTCAAGAAGGACAGGGAGCTGCTGGAGAGAGTCCAGCAAAGGGCAACCAAGATGATTAAGGGAGTGGAGCATCTCCCTTATGAGGAAAGACTGAGGGAGCTGGGTCTCTATAGTTTGGAGAAGAGGAGTGAGGGGCCCTGGGTCTATAAATATATGATGGAGCCAGGCTCTACTCAGTGGCAAACAATGATAGGACAAGGGGTAATGGGTGCAAACTGGAACACAAGAGGTTCCCTTAAACTTACTTCTTTTGTGTGGAACAGGCTGCCCAGGGAGAGGAGACATTCAAAGCCCGCTGGACACATTCCTGTGTAACATTATCTAGGTGTTCCTGCTCCGGCAGGGGGAGATGATCTTTTGAGGTCTAGCATACTGTGATACTGTGATACTGTGATATATAAAGGCAGGCACGGAGGGCACGGTGCCTGCCCTGTGTTGCGGGCATAGCCTCCTCCTCCCTCCCCAAACTGCCCTCTCCCCTTCTCCCCCTCAGCTGAGTGAGTCTGAAGTGAGCCCTGGGTTTGAATTTGGCGGTTTCCCCTTATTTTGTGTCCCAGAGGGAAAAGGCTTTCCTTGGGTGAGATGGTGTCTACATAAATAACTTACTGTGCGTGTGTGCAGCTGGTGCCGAAGACCGAGGAGAACTTCTTAAGTGCACGTTATAAAAGAATGCCTTTTCAGTCAGATTCGCTGTAGTTTAGCTCTTTGCCTTTTTCAGAAACTATGTGAACAGCAAAATCCATGAATCGGAGGGATTGCGAGAGGGGAGGATACTTAGGCTGATCATCCTGTGCTCTTCGTTTGGATGGGGAGGGATTATTAGGCAGACTGTTGGGATTTTTTCCTAGGAGTGATAAAATATATTCCCTAAAAGGTCTCCGACTGAGCTGCCTTTAACCACATGTGTAATTCCCATTTCACACGTTATTAGGCTCTGAATTCTGGTGGCCTGAACAGGAGGAGCTAAAAGGCCGTAAACTAAGGGCTGGTGTTAGAAGTGAGCCATATAATCCATGCAGAATAGCTCTATGGCTTGGTGTCTTCAGATGTGCCCTGTGAGTTTCCATTCTTTACAGGGAAATAAAGGTGACCAAAGGGCAGGAGAAATGTAACTGCAGTGCTGGAGGCTCAGCTGAACTGGAACTGCCCACAGAACCTGGGGTTTATTCTGTATTTGGCTACCCGAGAGATCCATCCAGTGTTTGTGCCCATGACCAAAGGCAGTGCTGGTTTAGCTGGGCAGACACTCCCTTAGAAAACAGGACCCGGTTCTGTTCACGCTTCTGTTGCTGCTTTACAGACACAATCCTGTTATCTGGGATTTCATGGGCATAGATGACTGTAAAATTATCTCAGTGATGCATTTTCTATTCTCCTTTTGGTGTGTCTGTCGTGATTTGCTAAGGGGTAAGTAAATTACATGGAAACTGTCAAATTTAGTCATTAAAAAGGTTTAAAACTCGATTTCACCTTGCAAGATTTTTCTTGTGGGGAAAACACCTGAAGCTCGTTTTGCCTTGAAGCCACATTTACTACAGTTGGTGGAAACGACCTGTCCATCACTGGTGATCGTTGGTAGGTCCCCATCCTTAGCAGCTGCTGGGACTGGCCTGAGGCTTGGGAAGGGAACCAGTGATTGTAAACCTGAAACCGTGGTAGCAATGATAATGTGTGTTGAAAGGAGGTGACAAAGCTGTTCCAAGAGAAGATAAATGCGCTAGGTAGGCTCCTGAACTAATGCCATTTGATGTACCTCAGCTGTAAGCGGAGTTTTCCCCTGTGTCTCTCCTAGGAAAATTTGGTCTGTAAACAGTAGAAATCTAATTGTTGTGATCAAAAGCAGTTGTGCTTTGCAGGTGCTCTTGCTCATAAATGACAATAGTAGAGCTTAGTAGAACAATTAGGTATTTATCAAAGGGATATGGCTATGGTACTTGACAAACTGTACAATTTTAGTTGAATTACAACAAAATACAGCTATGTTGTAACAAAAAAGTCTGTGGTGGAGTGCAGTGGTGTACACTTTGCAATTAAAAATCAGGTTAAAGGAGTTGAAAAAGAGGCTTTCCTCATTTTGAAGGTTAGATTTTCAAAGGGCTTCAGGGAATTTACAGGATCTATCAGATATCTCCCATTTCTGTTTCCTCCAGTGTAACTAATTAATGCAGCTCAGAACAGCTCAGTGAGGGAGTGGAGGCAGAACACGGGTAGTTTTATATGACAGAGGGAATGGTTTTACAGTTACCAGTCTGGGCAAGGTGTTCTTCTGCTCATGAGACCTTAATTTCTGATTGGCCTGTGATTCACTGCATGCTTTGCTGAAGCTTCCTGCTAGTTGGTTCTATGATTCTGCCAGACTTAAGTGTGCTGTCTTTAAGTGTGTGCCTTGAAGGATAAACCTGTGAACCTGCTCCAAGGTGGTGCTTTGTAAACTGATAGTAGAGAGAGGCAAGTCTGCACGGGTTTTACTCCAGGTTTGTGGAGCCTGGTGCTAAAATGCACACTTAGTTTATTTGGTCTTAGCTTAGCGTTTGTCTCAGTATGTTACGTGGTGTAATTTGCTATGGTGTCATTGTGAGGTATTTGCAAGTGCCTGATGGCCTTTCCTTGGGACGCTGCTTGGCGTCTGTTTTTTGAGCTCTCCTCCTTAGGCAAGATCCCTCCAATCTGCTTCTGAATTCATTCATCGTCCTTCAAAATAATTTCTGAAAAGAAAGCCTGATCCCAGGCAGCCTTGGTAATACCATTATTAACAAGTATATGGAGACATGCTGAGAACATTGGGGCTGTTCAGCCTGGAAAAGAGAAGCTGCGTGGAGACCTCAGAGCAGCTTCCAGTGTCTGAAGGGGGCTACAAGGATGCTGGAGAGGGACTCTTCATCAGCGACTGTAGTGAGAGGACAAGGGGTGGTGGGTTCAAACTGAATTTCAGGTTAGATGTAAGGAAGAAGTTCTTTACTGTGAGGGTGCTGAGGCACTGGCACAGGTTGCCCAAAGAAGTGGTAAATGCTCCGTGCCTGACAGTGTTCAAGGCCCGGCTGGACAGAGCCTTGGGCAACATGGTCTAGGGTGAGGCGTTCCCTCCCCATGACAGGGGGTTGAAACTGGATGATCTTAAGGTCCTTTCCAACCCAAACCATGCTGTGATTTTCTGATATATATTAGAAATTCTAATAGATGCCCGGGTTTTGTTTTGTTGCGAGGTTTAAGTGTGTGCGAAATATTTATTTGCATGAAGGAATGCCTTCATCTATTTGAGAGACACATTTAGTTTGCAGGTTTTACTGCTGATTAAAGGTGTACGGCTCAGTTTGCAAAGCGCAGCACTTTATTGTGCAGACAGATTTCTCCCCTTTACCCTCTGGTCTCTCTTCCCAACTTGAGTTTTCCAGGTGTGGAATGGTCTTCACTCAGAGAAAAGAGCATCTGCGTTTTGTTGATGCTCAGAGGAGTAAAACTTTGCAGATGAGAGCTGATTTCAGACCTTCTCCTTTCCTGCCTCCATGCTGGAGTTGGTTTTGTGGGTGTGCCAAGCAAATTGACAGAGCAGAGTGGTGCTGATCTGTGGCCAGAGCACCTCTCCACTCCTTTTATCCTGTAGGAGTATCTGTTTATTTTCTGTTTGAATTTCAGGTTGTCACAGAAATACCATTTATCCTGCAGATGGTGACAAGAAAAGTGTTGTGTTTGCTTCAGCTGTAAGACAAAGGGACCACTTCCCAGCCTTTGCTGTCAGCTCAAAGCAAAACTGGGATATGGAGAGAAATAATGCACAAAGGAGAGTTCTCTGAAGGCCTTTGTCATGCCAGTTCAGTGGGTGCTGTGAAACTCCCTGTGATGTAATTGTGTAGGAGGTTTTGACCACTGTGTGCAGTGCAGCCCTCTGAACCTGAACCTCTATTTGTGTGTCCCCCTCCTGGCCATGGAGCTTGTAGCAACCAGAAAAGGTTGCTGAAATTTAGGAATGTGAATTTGTGGGGGAATTAATTGCAACTGAAGTGTAACACCTCAGAAATGGCACCTGGGAGACTTTAGCATTGGGCAGTTCACAGCTACAATATGTAGTACCAGCGTAAACCCTACCCTTCTGTGTGGTTTTTGCAGGGTCTCATTATTTACCTTGTGAGCAGGAAAGCTGCTGTAAACCTGGCCTAATTCTCTGACACCCATTCTTACACAGGAAAGCTTCCTCTGATGGAAGCCACAGTGCTGAATGGAGAGAAGTACACCCAGGAGAGGAGCACTACACCCAGGTGTTGTCACTGCTCCAGTTTGCTGGACTGTCACCTCAGCTCTTGGCAGAAGCAAAAGTGAGTAGCAGTTCTAAACGCTTGAGTAGCTTTCTATTTGCAAAAGCAGCTCCCAGCTGGGGGGGTCAGCAAGGATGCCCCTACCTGGGGCTGACAAGTGCAAGTGGAAGGTGACAAAGTTCCTCAGCAGCTGATACGCTTCAGAAATGCATATATTTTAATTTTAAAGAATGCTGATTCTTATCTGCTGGTTTGTGCAGTATATCAGTTGTTTGTATAAAGAGGTTTTTATCTACTCAAAGGCTCACTATTAATTTTATTGTGGCTGAGGGTTTAATGAATTACAGGAGATGAGAATAAAGAGGAGAGTCCAACCTTTTACCAGAACACAAAGGAATCGTGCTGATATGAAACTTTTTTTTCCCCTCGGTTATGAATGTACAGTCTTTTTCTTGATTACTAGCTGGGGGAGTGAAAATGTAGAGGTTGGTGACTCAAGGCCATAGAAATGAGTAAATACTAGTACATAAACCTATTTGCACTGAAATATTACACTCTTCCAGAAGATAAGTAACAGTGGTTTTGGTAGTGGTAGGAGAGTGATGGTTTGCTATCAGTCCTCATAGTTTATCCTGTGCAGAGCGTTGCCTGTGGACTGAGGTCACAGTAGATGCTCTCAGGCATCCTGGTGTGGCAGGAATCAAGATTTTGTTTCACACTGAACTCTGTGTATCAAGAAAGAGAAGCCAAAAAGCAGAATTGACTATTGATTTGCTGAGCCTCCATGTTAATACTGCTATAGATCTATATGGCTTAGTCCACTACAGTATCTTAAGGTCTTTAAAGAATCAATGGCACTTGCTGCAGCACTTGTGCCTGCTTGCCCCAGAGGAGCTGCTTTTGTTCTAAAATAATCTATATTTGAAGTTTGAAGAATTTTCAAGTGCCTCCTTGGGGTGGGCAGCTTGGGCAGGGCTGAGCTCAAGCAGCAGCAGTGTGCAAAGAAGGTTTAAGTTTTACTGCTCATGCTCTCTTTTTCTCTGAAGCTTGCGTCACCTGTGGTGAGTTGCAACGCACACACACCTCCTGTAACTGTTTTCAGCCTCTTGGTACCAACCTGTTCCCGTATTTGTACTGTCTTTGTTCCTTAACATGGGGGAGATGGCTGAAAGGCAGTTGGTATGGTATTCTCAGGGAGGTAATTAATCTGCATTTGCAGCATTGCCCCTTTGCAGTACCTATGGGTGAGCGTGCACTGGGGACAGCTGGATGTGATGTTGCCTTGTCTTGAATCCCAAAGGGTTAGCATTAAGCAATGTTGTCAGCATATTTGAGCTTAAACACATTACAGACTTCTAAAAGTGAGTTGGCCAAATTGATGTTACAGAGCAGGAAATAAATAACTGGGGGGTTTGCCTTGCAGTCAGTCTTGCGTGGCCATTTAGAGCTGATGATACAACCACAGGTTGTTAACCAATTTGTGCAGATGTGTTTTGAACCATGTAAAACTAACATTTAATGAAGTGAAACACAGATCAATGGTGAATTTTGTGCAGTGGCTCAGTTGTATTGATTGCAAGGTTCAAAGGCTTTCAGTATGGACCTCTTAAACCTCTATAATGTTAGGGTTGAAATGATGTTTGGCAAATGCTAACGAGGTTGAACAGGCAGTGTGGATGTGTTTGCTTCCTGCTTTCAAAGAATCTGTTGCTCTTCTGTCAGTAAGGAGGGGTGGGAACTGGTTGGTCATGCAGGAGATGCTCCTGGATCAGTTTTACTGGGTTTCAAAGAAAGGGACTTCTGTGCTGGTGCAGCTGCAAAGGCACCACTGCAGCAGTGGTGGCTGCTGAGTATAAAGGTGTTGGTGCTCTCACCCAGCACATGCATTGTGCAGCACTTGTTGCTTCCTAAAGTGATTTTGGCTGTCAGACATGTGGATGCACTTGTACAGGTGCTAACCTCAATTTGAGCATGACAGACTGAACAGGATCACCTTCCTGCAGCATGGCCTGTCCACGCTCTGTGCGTGTGGCAGTAAGGATGGCCACACAAGGTGGCCCAGCCATGGGTGCTGGAGACTGCATCTGTCACAGCAGCTGTTTGGTAAAGCAGATGAGAGGATAATTTAACTGTATTTGCCTTTGGCATGCTAAAATCTGGAACCTGGCTCCAGTCTGGGCCCCTAGTGAGAGGTCTGTAATTTGCAGCCACTCAAGGATGCCGGTGGCTTTTTCTCTGCTCTGCAGATAGGCACCATGCTCAGCCTCAGCTGAGTCATGCACCCCCTCCTGCCCAGCAGTGGAGTGGAAATGGGAAGAGGTGTTATCAGGCCAATAGAACTGCAAAAATAAAATCAATGCAGATCAACCAAAGAGTTTAAATCTTGCCTTGTAATAACTCTGCATCTGACCATCCCCCATATATATTACAATTGTTGCATCATCGAACACTGCTCACTTGCAAATCAAAATACTGTGATGCAATATAGTATGTATGAATATGTGTGCACACATAGAAAATGCCCCCCTTTGTGAATGGCTGTGTGCCTGCAGAGAAACAAACCCAACCAACTTCCATGGCAGGTATGGCAGAGCAGTGCTTTGGGCAGCGAGTGTCTAGGTGATGTGTTTGACCCTGACAGTTCATGCTGTTGTTAGCTGGCTGGATGACAGTCACAAAATTAACACCTGGGTGTAAAGGGCTCTTATTTCATAAAATAGCAGCTCCCTCTCCTGCATATATTCTGACAACAGCAATTAAAACCATAGCAGCACACCAGGGATCTGCTAAATATAGTATGGCCTGAAGTTACAGCTTATGTTTCCTGGATTTTTCTGTTGCGATTCCCCATGCCCTACCCCGTTATGGATGGAGCAGGAGAATTTAAAGGTCAGGTGAGCAAATGAGCTCAGGAAGAAGAGGGATCCCTGCCTCTGCCACTGCAGCATGGAGCCCCCCCTGGCTGGGCCAGCAGTGCTTTGGGGCATCGTAGCTCCTGTGCAAGAAGTACTACTTTCAGAAAACTCTTTAGGAAATGTATAAAGAGGGAGAGTTTTAATTCTTGAACATCTTAATTCAGGCTGACTTGTTGTCACTGCTGCAATAACACATATTTTGCTTGTGCATAGTATTATTCCTTTTACAGAGGCTGAATGAAGGAGAGAGCATTCTCTGTGTGGTATGTGAACGTTTATGGATGGTTTGGCGCTTAGTTTAATAGCTCAGGCTTTTAAAGACTTGACATCTTGTTTGTAGTACCTAAATAGATACATGCTATTTCTGGGAGCTATCGCTACTGCTGGGTTTTTGTGACAGTCTTTATACAGAGTTTCATTTTCAGCGTGGGAGAGGTCACAGCATTCCGCTAACTCAAAATACCTGACACTGACAAGAGAAAACAAATTTCATTAAATAAAAAGGGGGTCAGCAGGCTGATTATTTATAAATAGTGCTGCCAGTCAATACCTGATGCTTTATTGAGCTTAATGAAACTCCTGGTAGCCAAAGTGTGTATTTTAAGAATGCGTTTGACCTTGGGCATCTGTCCTGCTGGGGGATGCTGTCTGCTTGCCAGAGGTTCAAAATCAATAACCTCCAACACTGTCCTGTTGAGGGCTCTTGTATTTAAGGGTGATATTGTAAAATGTGACAATATTCTGCTGACAAATGGCCTGATACAGAGATCCCTGTGGGGAAGGGTGGGCAGGGTTATGTGGTGACTAAAAATGCACTTATAATGAATGAAGGGGGAAAAAAAACTGCTGGGAATGCCATTTTATCCACTTAGTGCTTGGATCTGCTGTCCTTGTGTCAACCTTTACCAACATGGTCTGTGGGTGCCTCAGTGAAATCTAGTTGTTGTATTTCACAAGTTTCATAAGGTTGTTAGGGCTGTGAAAGTCATACTCTTATTCACCTGCTTTTCATAATGTTAGCAAAGGGAAAACCCCTGTCGGCAGAAATGATTCTTGTGTGACTTGTACACAAAACCAAGTTTGTAGCCCCCAAATCAGTTCTCAAGCCTCACTCTAAGGACTGGCTGGACATTTTATGCTGTTGTCTATAAACAGGTTGAAGATGAACACTAGAGAGGGACAAGAGCTTTCTGTGCAGGAAGAACTGGAGATAAACTAGCAATGATTGCATTTATCATTATCAGTTGGAAGAGAATGTCAAGCTAGCAAAAGTGTCTTTCTAGAAAGGCTGAAGAAGCAAAAGGTTGAATTTCTTCTTAATGTTGATACTTAGTTCATGTGAGGGGCTGTACATCAGTAGACAGATGATGGGTTCATTGACATGCAAAGGGCTTTTTTTTTTTGTGCCCTAAATGTTTAAAACTCCAAACTAACCAATGTACTGTACATAGAGGAGCTTCAGTACCTGGCATCGTTTCAAGGTTGTTGGCACTACTCATGGCGTAGACTGAACATGGATTTTCCAGATTCCTGGTTTTGGAACTGGGATGCATATCAAAGTTGAGATGCTGTATAAACTTAATACAAAATGGTTTGACAAATCTGCTTAGGCCAAGCAGCTGCTTTATAACCTGTGTTTAAAAACTTACAGCCTTTCAGAAGAGCAATACCATTACTTTCTTGTAAGCATGCTTATAATGGCTCAAATGTCTATCTGTGCAAATAGACTCTTATGTCTTTAGCTTGATGCAGACTGCCAGTAGGAGAAGCAATAAATGCAAGTGTACAAATAAATGTGTAATTGCAAATCTCCAGAATAACTTATTTTTAATAACATCTTTTAAATGCTTTATGTATTGAAGGGCTCAGCAGGTCTCTTCATGATGTATAGTGTGATTAATTCAAATGAGAAAAACCAGTCATGAGGACAGGCTTTACAGCTAATGAACAGGATACATAAAATATGCTCAGCCTCACTAAGGTATTATTGTCATCTGACATTTTTGCAAACTCCCATGGAATTTATTTTGCATTAACTTCTGGCAGTGCTGATGGAGTTGGTGACTTACTGCCCCTGTCTTGAGACTGGAGCTAATTCTCTGGGCAGATTTGTAGAAGTTTCTTTTGCACAATTCTGAGTTATGCACATTATTAAGAGAATTGCATGTCGGAAAGTTTATCCCAGCAGCATAGGCAGGAGAATAGGCAGTAAATTACATTCCTGTGTCACTGTGGGTTAAGTTGTGAATCGTAAGCAAAGACGGTGGACCTTTAAGTCCCATTTTTTCCACTAATAAGTCTTAAATGTTCATTGCCTGTTTTAGCCATACAACAACAGACTGGTTTGGGTTGGAAGGGACCTTGAAGATCATCCAGTTCCACCCCCCTGCCATGAGCAGGGACACCATCCACTAGACCAGGTTGCTCCAACCTGTCCCTGAACACTGCCAGGGACAGAGTAGCCACAGCTTCTCTGGGCAACCTGTGCCAGTGCCTCATGTTACCTGTGCAATGTGTTTTTAAATGTAAATACTGGAACTTGACAAAGGGGGCTGGTTGTTCCTGACCTGAAGGAACCTTGTTGAAACACTTGTAGATGATGAATGGTAGGGCCTTCCTGATGATCAGTAGCTGCCTTCTGGTAGAGGATGGGGTGGTGTCTCCAAAAAGAAGACATTCCAGAACATTGCCTGTTTGTAGAAGTCTGGCTGCTTTGGGGTTTGGTAGTAAAATCTTCATGCATGAAGAAGAATCAAGTCTCCTTTGCTTTTTGGATGCGCTCTAAGTAAGCACATACACAACCAAAGTAAGTACATCTCTTACTTTGAGATAACACATCAGTAACTACGAATGGTTCTAGACCTGCCTGTGTATTTCCCAGGACTTGGGTATGTAATCAGAATTAGGATCCCTTCATCTGTTTCAGACACTTGATATGAATAAGTGCATTGTTGTACTGAAATAACAGACCATAAGCTATACTTAGCGTATATAAAAACCCAACTTGGTTTTCCCCAATCTGAACAATAATTGTTGCTGGGGAAATATCTTGAAGGGAGATCCCTTCAGTAAAGCCCAGGTTTTTGTCAGCGAGCTTCAACAGTGTTCACATACATACCCCTGCAGAGTACCTCCCAGTATTCTGTACCTGAAACTTGAGTAAACTTATTTAGCAGAGAGCGCTTCACTTCCCTTGCTCCATCAAAAAGCAATTGTTTTTCTTGCTCTCTAGCTTCTAAAGTCATTTTTTTACAGGAAAGATTTGCTACTCTGAAAGAAAACAGGCAGAAGACAATGGAAGAGGAGTTGCTAAAGAGATAGATGACAGACTCAGCCTTAAACCCTGCACTTGCAATTTATTTGAAGCAAACAGTCGGGGAGTGCGAAGACAGGACATCTGTTTTATATTATTCCCAAAGCAACCTGCTTATTCAGCTGCAGGCATCCCCACCTGCTCCTCTAATGAGCTCAGATCTCACAGTATTCCCTGTTCACCCCTTCGAACCTGGACAGAACTGTCTGAAACAGAGGGGCAATACCTAAAATTCAGCGTAGGGTGAACCCTCTACATGCATGCTGTTGGAATCTCTTTAACTCCCACGTTACTGGAGTTGTGATGGCTAAATCAGGCATTACTGTACACAGTCCAAATGTAGGACGTTGAATGTGAAATTAGAGCAGTCTTGGGGCTGGTGAGGAGTTTGGGCTCTGGGCTTCAAGAGAGAATTTGTAGTGTTATCATTTTCTGATGCACCACTGGTGTTTGACATTTACAATCGGCTGCTTATGCAAACCAAGGAATAGCAGCAAGAAAGAGTTTTTTTTTTTCTCCCTGTGCTTTAATTTTATAAAGCAAATATCACAAAGAAATGCTTTGCAGGTGCTTTTTAGCACAGTGAGCATAGTGCTTGGGGAATGCAGTTGAAATCCTTGGCCAAGGCTGCAGAGTCACTGTGTTTGAAAATTCATATGACTTTGGTGAAAACTCTGGACTAAGTACTCACAGCCTGCAGAGGTGTCCGCAGCAGTGGAAGAAGTGTCCAAAATGGTGCAGTCATCTGCTCAGGCAACCTGGTTTGTACTGTGCAGGACAGGAAGGGAATGCCCTTGAAACTTTGCAGAAGAAACAGATCCTAGTCCGAGCCCCTTGGTCTGAACTCCTTTGGAGACTGGTGATTGAAAAATGTGTTCAAATGTATCTGAACACTCTGAGCTGACTTCTCTTGACCTGTACAGCAGCCTAGTAAATAGGGCAGCAGCAAGGCACAAACGCTTTTTGTAGACTCCTTCTCAGGCAGGAACATTCCCAAGATTCTTTCTGTCTGTCTGTCCTTGTACTACACCATTTTTTTCTCTGTACAGAATACACATTCTCAGATGCAGATCTCACATTCAAGGAGAAGGAACTTCTGATGGTTTTCCTATGCTAAACTCTGCTATTAATTTGGCATTTGCTTTGTGTGATGGCTTTTGCCTTTTACTAGCCACTGTTTCCTGGGGTAGTGTTGACAGGAGAGGGTGCATCTGGATTCCAGGAGAGCTCAGTCCAGGATTCTTCAGATATGGGCTGACTAAGGATAATACTGATAATACAACTGAAATTCCTTTTGTTGGCACCTTCCAGTAAACATTCCCAAATAATTTAAAGAACACGATAAACTTAATATACCAGAGACTCTTATCCCTTGTTAGTATTTAATTTCTTTTTTTCAGAGGGTCAGTATCAACACTGCTTTTTGGTGCCAATGCAGTCCTGCTGTGATGGCTGCAGACCATCTTGAGTGATGGCTGGAGGCACCGGAGATGCTTAGCAGCTTTGTGTGTGCCTCTGCTCCAGCAGGAGCCCAGTGTCATGCCAGTGGCCTCTTGCCATATGCCAAAACCAAGTTGCAGTGAGACCATAAGCTGTATGATCAGTTACAATGTGAAATCTGATGGCTCTTGCAAAGAATGGATGATTATCAGAAAGCTTTTCTATAAATGCTGGGTTCAAGGAGTCTGTGGGATTCTCTGTAACAGGAAATTCTGTGTCTCTGTGTTGGACCTGACTAGATGAAACTCAGCAGCAGTAACATTATGAAGGATGTGTGAAAATGTGATCTGCAGAAAGCAACCAGAATGGCTTATAATGAAAGGGGATCTGCAGGTAGGTGTTTCAGTGAAGACCACTGTGAGAATCATCTGTTTTGTCATGGTAAAGGCATATCCTCTCTGCTGCTGTCTCCGAGGAATGGCAGATCCAGAGAACAGAGCTGTGGCTTTCTCTGTTGGAGTGAGCAGGAGCAAATAGCAGCTTTCTCCACAGGAAGAAAACCTGGCAGTGGTTTGATTGCCTGATACACAGTGCTCAGTGTGGAGCACTCGGGCTGGAGCTAACTGCAGTGTTTCCAGTTGTAAAAACCATCTCATGGTAATTAGTTTTATTGGGTTTGGCCAAATGCCAGCTAAAAGATAAAGTAATACAGAGCTATTGGCATGGTGCTTCACAGGTCCAGATATGCTCCATTTCCAATAGCTTTTGGTGTCTTTAGTGACTTGTATTACACAGCCATTACATATACTGAGTCAGTGTAGATAGCATAGTATGCAGCTAAGTGTCTTTTCCACTGCCCAGTTTTAAAATTTATGGTATTTAAGTTGATATATCAGTGGAATTAAGTATAATGGTTTTCTCTTTGTTAATGGGGAGGATATTTCCTGTTAAGGCAGTTAGGCTTGTTGGGGCAGAAAAACTACTGAGAACAGGGAATTACAAAGGTTTTAAACTCAGTTTAGCACCAACTATATATAATTATACTGAAGAAATGGCAATAACTGGAAACTATGGCATGGTAGAAAAAAATTGAATCCTCACTGGAAGAATGCCTTTGCTATTTGTAGCCAATCTCACATGCGTAGTAACTTAGTTACACATTGATTTCTGTAAATGGTACTTTAGCTCACAAGATGGCATTTAGCATATTAAATCAAGTAAAGAGGAATATTGGACAAAGGGCTGTTGGACCGTACAGGACAGTCAGGGTTCTGTTGTCACTTAGGCATTCCTGGCAGTAAGATAACTCTTTACTGGGACCATGAGAAATGGGAGGAGGCTGTTACAAAACAATCTGCATGCATACAACCTAGCTTCTTTCTTAGTGCAAGCACTTGTCTTGAATGTAGAGATGGTCCCTTCAGCCTGGGACTGAGACGTGCTTCAAGAGGAGGTTGTTAGGGGAGTATTTATCACTGCTGTGTATGTTGTGCTTCTTCCATGAATAGGTAGACATCTTCCAGACTCACTACTGTAGTTGTTTCCTCCAGTGAGGAAAAGTGATGTTAAACAACAGAGGTGAAGACCCCTTGAAGCACTGATCCTAGTGGTTAGGAGCACTATAGAGGGGAGAGTTTAATAACAAACTAACAAAATTAACAAAACTGTGACTGAAGTCTTTTGCCTTCCTCCTGAATGACTGAACAGGTTGTTCAATCCTGATTTAGAAATAAGAATAAAAAAGGGGCATCTTCTGAAAGGTTCAGTTGCCATTGAGGTTAACAGTGGCTTAGGAATTTGTTTCCTTGTGTTGCTCACTAACCTTGCCTACAAATAATAACATGTGGCTGCAGAATCTGACATGATAATAGCTGCAGGCTCACAGCATATGCAAGAGGTCAGTACCCTGCACCATGCAGCTAATACCAGTCATGAACAACTGTGGAAGATGCAGAAGTTCAGCATATGCCTGTTAACCACAGGACATGCTGTAAAGTAACTTCATATCCCCATTTAATTCTCTATTACTTTCAGTAAAAAAATTGATTAACTCAGTTGATATCTTTATCGTTATCCCTACCAGTCAATAGTCTCAATCTAGTCTTTCTTTAGGGACAAGACAGTTCTTGATACTTCAGCAGACTATTTGCAGTTATTGGCTTTGTTTAAGCATAGTGATTACTGGTTTTAGGGCTGGTTTAATTCTTGTAATATTCATGTTAATAACAATAACTTTTGGGAAACCCATTAAAAGTCTGTGATGGTAATTTGAAAGAAAGGTCAGATGCACCATTCCCCATTCAATTATGATCAAGTTAGTAACTTTTGATGGATATATTAAATGATGCTGTCATCCCTGGGCATCTCATTGAATCAAAATTAGGCTCCTGTTTTATTCAATGTGTGCACCTGCAGTGAAATGGTCTTCTTGCTAAAGCAGGTGTTTGCAACAGAGGGAAGGTTTGCTGCTTTAAACCGTATTCAGCCAGTGCTGCGGGTGCCTGCCAATAGAGAGCAACCCATAATCTATATATGAATTAAACAAAAACCCTTCATGACAAGAATATTATTAAAGCTGCAAAGTCAGACACTTGGAGGTGAAGCAATGCCAGCATCAAAGTTTCCTGGGTGACCTCAGTTTGTCCCCTCCTTCTGTTGTGCACATACATAATGATGCAGCTTATAATTACACAGCCACAAGTTACTACTTTTTAATGCCATGTACCTGTGTTGAGAACCCAAAACACCCCTTGCTCTTGGGGCTGTGCAGTGCTAGAGGCTTGACTCTGGACTGTTGTTACCTAAGCAAATAAGGTGGTTATGAAGTAACACCAGATTTGTATCTTGGAAAGAAATGTGTTAGGGGTGTTGGGCTTTTATTTCTGCAGTAACTTAAATACCCCATTAAAATCAGACCTGCCACATGAGAATCACAGAATGGTTTGGGTTGGAAAGGACCGTAATGTCATCGAGTTCCAACCCCCTGCCATGGGGCAGGGACACCTTCCACTAGAGCAGGTTGCTCCCAGCCCCATCCAACCTGGCCTTGAGCACTGGCAGGGGTGGAGCATTCACGACTTCCCTGGGCAACCTGTTCCAGTGTCTCACCACTCTCACAGTAAAGAACTTCTTCCTTATATCTAACCTGAACTTCCCCCGTTTAAGTTGATGAGGATGTGAGAGTGGGGCTCCATACTTCTACAAGTGCCGTTGGAAATGCACTGTAGGCTTTGTGTACAATGCTGGGAGCAAAACTATACTGGAGGTCTTTCTGGAGTTTCCCCTGATGTTATGTGGCTCTGTGGCTGTGAGCATACGTGTCTCTCCTGAGCGCTGGTGGAATTCTGAGCTCATTTAAAAATAACACTTGTGCTTTATAAGGAAATACATTTCTTGGGGGATTTGGAGCATCATTCTTGCAAAAGCAAACAGGACAAGTTTCACCGATCATCTGCTTCTTAGACTTCTTTCTATATACCTCTGGTCCTGGGTGGTATAAGAGAGTTTTGGGGTTTTTTAAATGCATGCCAGGAGTGCATTGCTATGATTCTTACAGAATGCAATTGTTTAATACTTGACCTCACTCTTGCTTCAGAAGGCAAAGGAAATCCTGGTATAGAGCCAGAGACAGGGAGTTATAACAGGAGTTAAACTGAAATTAGACATGAAAGATCTTTTTAATCTTTTGTCTGTGGAGCCTGAGAGGTTTCTCCTTCTCCAGTGAAGGCATCATGAAAAGGGAGATTCAACCTCATTGAAAAATGCTTTATTCCTCTCAGACAGAAAAGAGAGAGCAGAAATGTTTTTAAGAGCATCAGTCCTTGTTTCTCTGGTCAGACTGTGCAAACCCGCTGCTTCTAGGTTGATTTGTGAGTTACTCTGCAGTTTAAAGCATCTGGCAAGAGGTGGTCCAAATATCAGCACAGATACTATCAAACCCGGGAAAATCACCCTTTGAAGACATAGGGAAGAATAGAAATTGTTATATAACTTTGTTCATTGAATAGTCAGTGTGAGCATACAATGAATCTAGCAAAGGCTGGATCCTGCCAGAAGTTTGCAGACATGGAGCAAAAATGTTAGGTTATACTGAATCTCACCAGTAGCTAAAGGATGTGCAGCTCGAAGTGAGTGGTGCTCACCTCCTGGGGCAGACTTGGCGCAAGAGGGTCTGCTCACTCTCATAGTTTTCCTCAGCATGTAGTGCTTCTGTGTGAATTATCCTTCACATGGTTTCTGGGAGGGAAGTACCATTCCCAGAGGCAGGATTAAGCTGCTAAAGGTTGTTCAGAGAAAAAATACTGCTGGTTTTATTTACAGAGACAAAAAAGCCTGTGAGGTTTGTAGCATCAGCCTCAGTTTTCATAACTATGGTAACAGCTGGAACCAGGGGGTGCAGGCAGGATGAAAATACACTTGGACTTGTGTTAGGGAGAACTGTGTTCACCATTCGGCTTTTATTCTCTTCAGTTGTGTTTGCTCATGTAGGGCTGTAATCTGGTAAGCCTCCATTTCGGGTAGTAATCTAAGGTGTGGAAGGACATGCCTAAATTGCATAGATCTGAAAACTCACACAGAGCTTTGCTTCTCCAAACTGGTGTATCATTAAACTCAGCAGAAAAGTGTTGCAAATGTAATGTAAGTGAAAGGCATATCAGACTTGTGGTGTAAAGGCTGTGTTTATGAGACAGATGTCTCAAAGACAGTAAATACATGCAAGTTACACTTGCAGCTGAGGAACATCCTTACACCCTTGTAGGAAAGTTTATCACCTTTCCAGGCTTAGAAGTCTGTGGGGTTTATTTTCTGGGTTGAGCTGGTGACTGAAGCTCACATGCTTGCAGTAGACTAACTTGCTGTCACCTCGTTGGCTTCCTGGTTTGCCATTTGCAATTAAAGCTAAATTTGCATGCATGTATTCCCCACAAGACACCAGTCTGCTTGCAAAGAGCTTCTTGAATGAAAGGAATCCAACTTCCCAACTTGTTCCCTTTCTTTGACCTTTTAGGATGGAAAGTTACACGATGCACCAGTCTGCAGGGACCTGCACGCTGCCTCTTAATTGTGCACTGTAATCAGTTGCTTGTTTGCAACCCTCTGCAATGACTTAGCTTTGTCCTCCAGCTGAGGGCATGACAGGAACTGTCTCTGCAGGCAAAAGGCACGAAGGAAGCTGAGGGACCGTTGAAAACCTCTGCTTTGATGCCACAAGGCTGATGGGGCTGTGTAAGCGTAACTTGTTAACTTTGGCTCTCAGCTTATACTTCAGCATGTGTTTTATAGTGTATTGATTGGTGAAGGGAGCATAAAATACTGCATAAACCCATATTCTCTTTGGCAGTTGCCATTACCCAAGGCAAAACTGAACCCAAATAGCTGGGGTCCTAAAAAGCTTTAATTCCCTTATAAAGATACGCATGACCCTGGATTAATTTGAAGTCAGGAGAAATAGGTCCCACTCAGCATTTCACAGGCATTTGCAGGCTCACAGGAGTGAACTTGTGATGTACACCACAATAAACTTCTGCAGGGTGAAACAGGAGAAACATTAATGGCAGCATCTGAGCTGAAGGAACTGCAGTGTTCTGCTTTCGTAAAAGAAGGAAGAGTGAAGGACCTGTACTCTTGCCTTTGCTTTGTTTTGCTTTGTGTTAGTAAAAATAAGTGTATAAGCCCTGTAGAGAAATGGGAGTTGTGAGAAAACACCCTGCATCCAACTGGCAATGGAAGTGGGCTGTTGCAGAAATGTAAAGCACTGGGGATGGTCTAAAAGAGATGTGATATTCCCTGTTCGAGGTGTCCATGATTCAGGTGCTTCTCTGCCTGGTGAACCAAAAACATAACTGTAAAAAAAGGCAAAATAACTATGACATTGGACCAAAGTGTTCAGAAGTTAGTTGAACAAAACAGGACATGTTTGCACTCTGTAACAGTGAAATTATGCTTCGGGAAAGGCTGCTTCAGCCTCATGGAAGAGGTGAGCCTAAAGTGTGGAGGCTCTTTGGGTCCTTCCTGGAATGTAGGCTTCCAGAATCCTTTAGCCTTCTTCTCCGAAAGCAGTCATTCTCCACCTTGATAAAATGTCATGAAAGATAATCTGCATAAATATAATTGCTACAGGCCTGGCTGGATTGAAGCATTTGCTATTATACTTTAGGACACCAAGAAATGGGTTGTGTGTGTTTTCCTTCAAGGCAGAATTTCTTACATTCTTGACAGCTTTTGGAAAAAAAGTTGTATGTGGAGTGCAGATCTTTGATAGGGAAGTGGAAGAGTGAAATAGATGTGAATTATAGCTTAGTTGTTCTGCTTTTTAAAGGTGAGCTCTTAAATTTCTAAAGTGGCCATCCAGATGCTAAAAGGCATAACTTCTACAATTTATTACAGCACATTCTCTCCTTTATGTCCAATAAAATAATACAGACGTTCTTGACAATACACCTCTGTCATAGCATGTAATATATACCTCAAATACATTTCTTCAAACCAGGATACCACAGGGCTGTCTTTCCTTTAGCTTGTTTTACTGGTCTATGTGATGGGCAGAAGTTGGAATGAGTTTTAAAAACTTGATGGGTAGTGACACCACATCAACAAAATGGTAGAAAAGAACATGTAATCCATGGTTTTGAGGTGTTTAACTGGACTGAGGTCTAAACTGGCTTCCTGTGGCTTGTGCTTGACCAGGAAAGTAGATTTATGCTGCAAATGAAGTTTTGTACCTTTTTTCCTTTACTGTTGGGGAAACTGCAGCTTTATATTGTGGAAAGACTGGAGAAACACAAGGACAAATGCAATTGAGTAAAAGTCATGTGCAGTTCTCTGCCCAGGTGAGAAGAGAAAGGTGAACTGACAAACCAGACCAAGGAGTGATTGCTCCTTCTGACACCACACTACCTCCAAAAACTGGGTTTTAAAGCCAGGAACAATGTTGCTTGTAGGAGTAATTCAAGCCATAGCTAATGGGCACAGGAAAGGAGCTTGGCTGGTTATCCCAGACCTGTTTATTACTTTGTGCTGCTTACTCGTCACTGCAGAGCAGATGGCATCTGCATCAAGTACGGACTTCAGAAACAACATGTTTGCCACCCAGGCAGAGTTTTGCCAGCTGTCAATGTGTTTGCTGTACACATGATGAAAACCGGTCCAAATTGTGAGAAGGGAGTGATTCTGTGTATAGAATCATAGAATAGTTAGGGCTGGAAAGGACCTTAAAATCATCCAGTTCCAACTCCCCTGCCATGGGCAGGGACGCCTCACACTAAACCACGTCACCCAAGGCTCTGTCAAACGCAGGCTTGAACAGAGCCAGGGATGGAGCATTCACAACCTCCATGGGCAACCCATTCCAGTGCCTCACCACCCTAACAGGAAAGAACTTCTTCCTTATAGGCAATCTAAACTTCCCCTGTTTAAGTTTTAACCTGTTACCCCTTGTCCTGTCACTCCAGTCCCTAATGAAGAGTCCCTCCCCAGCATCCTCATAGGCCCCCTTCAGATACTGGAAGGCTGTTACGGGGTCTCCACACAGCTTCTCTTCTCCAGGCTAAACAGCCCCAGCTTTCTCAGCCTCTCTTCATATGGGAGGTGCTCCAGCCCCTGATCATCCTTGTGGCCTCCTCTGGACTAGTTCCAACAGTTCCATGTCCTTTTTATCAAACCAGGGATATATCACTTGGTAAGAGTAATTTGCTTTCCTTTTAGTAGTTTGTATTTTTAATGACTTGTGATACTTCTGTATGCCCTTTCATTTCAGGGGGTTCAAATAAATTGGACTAAATTGCCTTCAAAGGGCTACAAGTATAATCAGTGGTTGGGCAGAGTGCTGCACTGGGCATGCAGGGATAGCACAGGGACTTCAGAAGTACCTATGTGCCAGCTCAGTCTGAACACATCAGTTTTAGCCACACAGGAACTTGGTGAGTAATTTCTTTACTTACCATAAGGGAAAGCAATGGAAGTTAAAGTATTGAGGTTCAATTTCCTTATGTTTCAACATATATAAGTAAAAAAAGTATGTATACACTTAACATATTCAATAACCATACATTCTTATTGATACTTAATATGAACATATATAGCAAATATATAATATAGCCAGTACAGTACAGCATATAACATCTTTTCTTACAGTAAAATATTGGCTGTATTTGGTTCACTGCACTTTGGCTGTTAACTGTGTTTTAATTAAGTCTACTGAAAATGTTATTTGTTTCCTGTAACAGTTTGGCAGAGGACAAGTTCCACCTGTTAAGACATTTAATCTCTTTAGAGAAAAGGAAAAAAAAAAGCTTTATTATGCTTTCTAGTGGTGAACATAAAACATCTGAGAAGATCTAGTGTTGGGTTGAAAAATGGACAATTGCACTGTTCCTAAATAAAGGTACAGTGATCCTGCATGTATATGCTTAACTTTGCCTGAGACTGAACTACATTGGGCTACTTGCATACTTAAAATCAAATGCATAGGCATTGTCATCAGTGTTTTAAAACCTAACAAAAAAAAAGATTGTAAAATGTCCTAAAAATTAACTGTTTTTTGCTCCATTTCCTCTCCCAACATCTCTTCCAAGTTTGAAGTGCCAGTTTGGCTGTAACTAGCAACTAGCTTGTGAAATAAATTCTCTTTTGGAGATTGAAAATGCAGCTTTTCATAACCCTCTGCTTGAATTCCTCCTTCAGCACAGTCATGTGTTTCTTCCCCTGTTCTACTGTTGCCTCTCATTTAGAAGTGCCTCAGCCTGATCAGATTTGAAAATACCTTTCCCAAAGCTCAAGACCTGGCTTGTATTTACTAGTGTGAGACCAGCTTTTACTCCTGGCCACATGTACAGTCCCAAGTGCATGGGCTGGCCATGGGCTGAACTGGTGGCTCCCCTTTGGAGATAAATACCAGTAAGGACAATGGTTTTAACTGCTTATTAATAAAACTGGGTCATCAGAAATTATGGGAACAACGAAAGGAACCAGCTTTCAGGGGGTTTGTGTGGAGAGACTAGGGCTTACTTTTGTTGGCTGTAATATGTTAGTACATGTTAGGTGCTTGTATTTTGAGTACTTGTAAAATTAACAACCATTTTATGAGCCCTGTGGTAGATGAATGAATCATGGAATGCCACTGCTTTCTATTCAAGTGCCCAGGAGTGCAGGTGATAATGTACTTGGTGGAGAGTTTGATTGCTTCATTGAGTAGATAAGGAGCTGATAAAGGAAGTTATTCTGGACTCCACATGTCCTACTGGTGGCATAACTTGCCTAAATGCCTGGTTTCAGTGACATGCTTTGTGGTGAGTGTGGCATGCTTCTGGCGTGTGTCTGGAATAAGGTAACTGTATGACAAGCACAACAAGGGTATTTCCCAAATTGTGGGTGATTTTCCTGGTGTAAATGTGCATAGCTCTGTCAAGAGGGCACAGTAAATGGCCCACATCCAAAAACCTTCCAGTGTAATGGGAATTTTTCCATTGCTTTTTCTGGCATTTGGTTTGGGGTCCTCATGCTTGGAATTTGGCTGAGAAACCTCATCGAGGATATACAAAATCTGGGGTTACCACCTGTGTATTTCAATTTCTGCTTAAGAAAGTCAACATGCTGTGTAGTATAACATGTTTCTGGAGAAGGTTTAGTTAAGTAAAATTGTATTTTTTTCCTGTTCAGTCTGCTCCACCATAGCCTGTGGATTTCTGCCACAGGATTTACTGCTTTTGTCTGGAAACACAGAGTTGGATGGCTCTTTCTGTCCTTTTCCTGATGGATTGGCTTGGGAACAGCCCCACTTCTGGGTGGTGCAGGTTAGTGGTGAATTCAGACACCCTACACAATGACCTAGACCTTTGCTTTCTAAAACAATTCTACCTTGTCTTCAGTGGGATGTTCATGTAGACTATGGGTAGGAACATACTTGAAAGGCATTGAAGAAAGTGTTGGGTATGTTCATTTTTATTCTTGCAGACTTTGCAGAGATGCAGTGTCCAGTCAAATGATGTGTGATTGCTTCTGAAAGAACTGTGTGTTCTCACATTGTCTACAGATCCTTTTTCTATAGTAGGTCAGAGCACAAATGCCAGGGAAAAAGCGAATTATTGGTAAAATAGTGATTTTGCTGAGAAAAGTTCAACAAAAAGTAGCAAAACATCTCTCTCCTCTGTCTCCTCTGTCTTGAAAGACTGTTCATTGTTTTCATGGCTGGAGAGAATCGAGAGCCTGTGACTTTCTCCTAAGAAGACTAATAGATTTTCTTCTTTTAGTCTGGGTGTAGCATTTGATGCTTGAAAACACAATTAGGGTGCTTGCCTTCACTTCTCCTCTGCTTCTTACCTTTTGAGCCTGCCAGGAAGTCACTGGAAGTTATTTTGTATTCTGAAGGGAATCTTTCATTCTTTTCCATGTTACATGATATCTTTATCATTTACATTCAGGGGAGTAACAGGGCTGTCTTAAGAGCACGAGGCCACGTTGCTTGGGAATCTCAGCTCTGCACCTTTGACATGCCTTTGGTTTGCAGGTAGTGATTTTTTTAAATCTATTTTTAAAGTATTCTTTTGCAGTAGTACAGAATAGCCCTCCCCATGAAACACAACTCTCTTGTGCTAGGCTTTGTAGCAACCTGAACTAAGAATAAATGTATTTTACTGCTTGTGGGGAGGGTTCTCTTCCAGTTATGTGATGCACTCTGACCAACTGCTGAAAGTAGCCTGGTATCAATGTAGATGTGCATAGACCCTAAATTATCATGTCCTCACTATTTCTGCAGCTATTTGAGAGTTTTGGGGGTATACAGCATGATTGTTTGTGATCTACAGGTTTTTGTTCAGTTGTATTGATGAGGGTACGATGGTGTCTCACTGGGGAAAGATCCTGTGCCCTGACCACTTCAACTGCATTAGCTTGCAAAAACAGTGAGTTCACCCTAATCTTTGTACATTCATGAAGCACTTCCAAAACCATGGCAAGGAGCATCCAGATGGATGGGAGAAGGACTGGCATAGAACCTGGCTCACAGCCTTGGCTAGATGCCTGGTGCAGACATACCCAAACTGTCCCTTGGTGGCTATTCTGACACTCTCCTGTGTCTTCACTGGATGCCAGGACAGCAATGCCTTCCTGTTCTCTCCCCCTGCAAAAATCCACACTGTCCTTTCTTGTCTTTCTCTTCCAGCTCTTTATTGCTTTAGTAATTTTGAAAGGATCCCCTGCTCAAGCTGGAAGAGGCAGTTTGTAATAACAGAGGCAAGAAACATGCATGAGATTTACTTGTTTGACCAGAGATTTGTCTCAGGAAGTCTTCAGAGCCCCAGTGTGAGTGCAGAGAACATTGCAGCCTTGTGGTTTAACTAAAAGCATAGAGGTAAAAACCCAGCAGTAAAACCCCAGCAACCCCCTCTTCACCCTCACAGAAGGAAGTAAAAGCACCAGTCAGATCTGTCTAGTAACTGTCATTTAAGGCACCAGCATTTGGGTCATCACCCAGCCTCTTCACCTTGCAAGCCTCTGGCACTGGACTGTGCTGCCCTCACTCCCATACAATGCAGTGGCCAACCATGGGACCTGATTTGCAACCTCTGAAGGCTGATTTCTCCTCTGCTTTCAGCTGGTTATCTGAGTGTGATTGAGTGTTTAGCAGATGAATCTGGATGTTGCATTGCAAAGGGAAGCAATTGCATTAGGTGCTCTGGGAGAGAGCTGAGGAGCATCTTATATGGCCTTTCCAGAACACTGCTCCAGAGCTGTTCCTGAGCTTATTAGCAGTGAGCCTCTTAATTCAAAGGAGATGCTCCAGAACCACTTGGGAGATAAGGGAAGATTAAATGGAAGAGCATAAGTGCTTGGAGATGAATCCTTAATACCCCTGATTGAAAGGAGGCTGGATTAAATGAGAGTTGCACCTAGGCAGCTTCATTGCAGTGCAGGGATAGCAGATCTCCTCCCTAGCTTCCTGCAGCTGGGCATCAGCTGGCTCCAGGCTAGAGGCAGGTTCAAGCCATTTTGTCATTAAGTGAAAATCTTTTTTGGAGGTCTGCACTTACAAAAAGTAGAGTTGTGTAAGTGACTGAGAGCAACATTGATTGAAGCTCTCAGGATCTGGTGGCAAAAGGATTGTTTAAAGGGTGGCAGGAGTTTTATAAACACACAAGTGGTGGTGAAGATGATGAATCAGAGGAATGCTCTGCTAAAGAATTGTCTTTGTTAAAAGAAGATGCTTTCTATAGAAAGGCATATCTCAGAGCACTATAAAATAGCAGTGCAGTGTGAACAATAACCCTATAATGCTTCTGCTGCAAAGGACAAACCTTGCTGAAATACATGGGCTTCTACAGCTGGCAGGCAGAGTCATCCTGTCTGGGCTGGGCTCTCAGCGTGCCCCCAGATTTGTCCATAGGGATTTCACCTCTTGGAGACATGCTCCAAGGACAGCTGGATGCCAGCAGCTACTGTAATGGTGGGGGGGTTATAAGAGAACCAAGTGGATGGGTTTTCTCTCAGGAAGTCCTCATGGAAACAGACTGCTCTTGACTCACATGCTGCAGCTGCCCTAGGGTGTATGAGCAAGTGCTGGGTGTCCTGGCTGTCCTGGAATACAAAAGATAATCCGAGTATGATGGAAGTGTACAGAAATGGCTCTTTTAAGAGTCTCCCATAAGTAAAACCAAATACTGAACTGAAAGTGACCTCCTCTTTTACCCCTTTTCAAGGATATTTGCTATTTGTAGATGAGATCTGATTCTGAGCTCACCTATTTTGCACTGCTGCAACTGAGGAGCACTCAGGTCTTGGCCCAACAGACCACTGGTGGCAGTCTGGGGGAGCTTTGCTCACTTTTTACTTGTGATATCTGCAGCCTACCTGTTAGTTTTTCTGTGAAGAGATCTGATAAATGTTTCGACATGGGCCTTTTCAGTAAAATGAGTTTGTGTTGGTCTCGGAAAGCTGATTTCTTTGGTGAAGCTTTCAGCAGGGAGGAGGAGCTGTAGCTCACCACTCTTAAGGGACTAATCTTGATGTATTTATTTCTGGTATCCAAGCTGGAGCTCAAGTGTTTCAGGGTAAGGAGCATATTCTGGTTTTTCTTCTTCTCAGGGGGATTTTGTCATTCCCTGTCATATACAAACACCCTGAAATATGCTTTCAGCCACCACTTTGGGGCCTGTTTCAATACTGCTTGTGCCTTTGCTGCAGTCAGCGCCCTGTTCTCTTGCATTGCCTTCCCTTGTAGTCCTTGCTGAAGGGCCACTGATGGGAACATTAAGCAGCTAGTTGGCTTTGTGCTGGTTTTCTTGCATTGTCGTACTTTAGGCCTGGCAGTAACTAGCATATTATTAACCATTGAATGTCAACACTGCAGTGTACTCTCAGAAGGTGCACACACATTTTCAAGACCAGAAATGCATTAAGATAATATCAGTGGCCTAAACCCCCACAAGCCAGGGATTTTGGACTTCAGGATGAAGCTCAGCTTTTTAAGATGCATGTGTGTGTCTCACTAGCACAGACAACCCTCCGCAGGGAGTTCCCAGGGAAGTTTGTTTGGAGCTGCAGCAGATGGGCACAGCCACGTGCTGGGGATGGACTGTGCTGTATTGTTGTCTTTGATGTCTTTGACTGGTGGTGTTATTATGACTAATGTTACTGTCAAGGCGAAATGTAGGGGTAGTGCAGAGAGATGAAGACACTGATCCGATTATAGTGACAGACTATGAAAATAAACCTTTCTCTAAGAGTAGAGTTTTGACAGTTGACTTTTTTAGTGCATTCTCAAAGCTCAGGGTATTATGCTCTTTATTTTCTCATTGCTCAAAGCAAAAGGTTACATGCATCAGGCACACACAGATGCAAAATTAAGTCCGTTAATAAAACAATAATTTTGAGCCAGATATATGCCTTTTCAAAATCTGTTGAGCTTCTGACACTTGGGTCTGACTGAGATGGAGTTAATTCTCCCCATAGCAGCCCTCATAGTGCTGTGGTTCTTATTGGTAGCTAGAAAGGCGTTGATAACACACCAGTATTCTGGCTACTGCTGAGCAGTGCTCACAGCATCAGGGGTGTCTCTCCAGCATTGCCCCTCAGCAGCTGGCTGGGGGTGAGCAAGATGCTGGGAGGGGACACAGCCAGGACAGCTTACCCAGACAGACAAAAGGGATATTCCTACCATATGATGTCTGCTCAGCAATAAAAGCAGAGAGAAAGGAGGGGGGAAAGGGCATTTTTTGTTACAACATTTGCCTTCCGGTGGAACTGCTATCCATACTGAAGCCCTGCATCCCGGGATGTGGCTGGTTGTTACCTGTTGATGGGATGTAAAGAATAAATCTTTTGTTTTCCTTTGCTTCCACATATGGCCTTTGCTTCTGCTTTATTAAACTGCCTTTATCTTGAGCCACAAGCTTCTGTCCATACTGTTTTCTCCTCCCCGCACCCTCCCCTGTCCTACTGGGGAGGGGATTGATGGAGCAGCTTGGTGGGTGCGTGGTGTCCAGCCAAGGTCAACCCAGCACAGCATATTTTCCTTATAATGACAGCCTGTGCCAGAAACTGCATCACTGATTGCCCCAGTGGGAACAATATGCTGGGCTGTCAGGATGGCAGATCAGGGAAGCTTTGGGACCTTGAAAAGACAGCTTCAACTGGACTGGGCTCTGCTCAGCTTTGTAAAGGCAGCTAAATGAGGAGCAGATACCAGAACCAGGAAGTAACAAAGCCTGATTGCTCATGGACTTGTAGAATCACAGAACCATAGAATAGTTAGGGTTGGAAAGGACCTTAAGATCATCCAGTTCCAACCCCCTGCCATAGGCAGGGACACCTCACACTGAGCCATGACACCCAAAAATATGCCCCACAGCTGACTGTGGACTTCAGCACAGCTATGGATATGGTATGAGACTAGAAAGAAAGTCAGCTTGCAGTCACTAAAGAAGGGAAAAATTCCTAATTACATATGCAGTCAATTCTGCTGGTGAGATGGAATTGTCTTTTCTTTTTTGGGAACAAAAGACTCTTGGAGAATACTTTGGGGAAGAAAGGTCTTGACACTTTGGAGAGGCACAAAGAAAAATACCGTACAGTGATTTTTCTTCTTCTTCCCCCCTACTCCCCCTCAAACATTGACTCTGCAGTGCCTGGGCTCTAACTTCTGTCAGCAATTTCCATTCCCCTCCTATTCTTACAGGTGAATTTAACATGTGAGTTTTGTCATTGCCTGGGAAGCACAGGAGTTGTCATGTTTTATCCCAGCCTGGATTCCCTTCTGTTAACAGGTGCTGGGCAAAGAGCACTGGGATTTGAACATCTGTCCTCTGTGTTGTCCAGTTGAATAATGTGCATTGCAAACAATGCTGCTTGCAGCTGGGCTGCCCCTTCCTAGCAAGCGAGTGGCCTAAAGGATGGGCTGGTTTCTGAACTTGGGTAAGAAGAAGGGCTGCAATCCTAATGGCTTTCCACCTGCTCTTCCTCCTCCTCCTATCCCAGACTGGTGTGTCCAGAAGCAGCCATGGCTGGCACTTCAGAGAAAGCTATGTAGAACTTGGCTGTACACACTCATGTTTGCAGCTTGCCAGCATGAGAAGTGCCATCAGGCAGCGTAGCAGGTAGCTGGGTTTAATCCTTTTCTGTACTGTACCTCATACTGCCTAGTGGGACTGCATAATTCCCAAAAGGCAAAAAAAAACATTGAGATGGAGGTGTGTGTGAGACCTGAGGCCAATGCACAGGTTCACCGCAGCCAGGCAAATATCACTGTATCCTGCTCTGCACCTCAATCAGGGAATTCCTTGTATGACTTTTGGCTCCAACTGCTGTGCAAGTGCTGCTAGCAGCCTCTCTGGATGGCAGTGAGGGCAGTGAGCAGGCACCTCGAACCTCAGGCTGAGGCCAGTTGTTGAATACATTCATTATTTATCTTCAGGGGAGAAGTACTGTGCTGTGGGGCAGCAGCTTTGGTCCATGGTGTAATGCTGCTGTTGGATAAAATGACTTCTTGTTTCCACCAGCTGCTGACCTCTGCTGTCTTGTGGAGTTGATTTTCAGAGGTCAGTGAGGTTCTGTGGGGAAAGAAAAGTTGTCTCTTGGCTGGTCTGAATTCTCCATGTGTTGGTGTTCCTTGCTGGTGAACTTGGATGGAGTTTTGCTTTGCTTTGTAGACCAGCACCAGGCAGACATGGGTCTGCTGTGGTTGTTGATGGGATGGCGTTGGGTACAGGCTGGCTCCAGCTCTCCTGACAGTGCAAACACAGCCATCAGCATGAACAGCCACAAAATCTTTACTGAAGTGTCAGATACATTAAACTACATCTTGATTTATGAAGATTCTCTCTAGAGAGACTGTTATCTAACAGAAAATAAAGAACATTTTGTATCCATATTTAATAAGCATGAAGTAAACTATGAACTGCATCAAATCAAACATGGATTCCCTGTTGGATAGTGTTAAATTGATGGTGATTTATAAATACTTTACTTCCATCTTTGTATGCTGTAGGGTGCTGCTTAAGATGGAGAGCAAAGGAAATCTGTATGATACTCCACCAAATGGCTAAACAACATTTGCACTAAAGAACAGCAAGTGGATGCTTTTAAAACTGTGCATGTTTATTCAGAGGCAGGCATAAAATAGGTCAGTCTGCCTCAATGCTTCCTGTTGTTATGGATTGCTTATTAAAATGTCAGACACATTTGTATCTGTTAGAAGTTGTGTTTTTAGAGAGAAGGTGCTGTAGAGGGACTGCCTGGATTATGCTACTTTGGAGTACCCAACATGCCCTGAAGGAAGCAGGGTTTTTTCCACAGATTTCTGTGCCTTTGGATCATCCTCTGCTCCTGTTCTCTCACCATTTGCCTGCTGTGACTCTTGCTGTCATCAGCACAGCTTGCAGGATTTGGGGACTGCAAACAGCAGGTACCAGGGCAATGTGTACGTAAGGGGATCTTTGTACTGGAGTTACATACAGTGCTCACATTGCTGTGTCAAGGAAGTGGCCTTTGCTGAAAGTGCATACCACCTTTCTGCTTGGATCTGTGGCTGCAAGGGGCAAAGGGAGAGGGATGCTGCTTATTCCTGACCAGCTGGATTACTTACTCCTATTTCTCAGCAAAAATGTCCCCCTTTTGCAAGTGAAAAGAGGATGTCACAAGGAAATCTATTTGCAATGCTCTGACCTGCACTCCCAGTGGGTTTGGGGCTAGCAGCACACCCAGTTCCAGCTGTGGGAAGTGCAAACATGCTCTGCCAAGCTTTCCAGCTCTCTGCCAACTTTTTCTTGCAGTTCAGATGATATTTTTGTAAGACTTGTTATAGCACTTCCATTCTATAAGGCAAACCAACGCCATCAGCCTTGCATTAACTGAATGTATGTGCTCAGGGAGATACAACCAGTGCAACAGGATGATAAGATCAGTGGTGGTTCTGGGACTTGCCAGTCTTCAGGTGGAGAGAGTCAGCTCCCTCCACATACAAGCTGTCTGACCTGCTAAGTGCTTTAGGGCACTGCATACAAAAAAGCACCTTTTGTACATGGATTTTAACCCTCTGGAGCTGCTGGCAGGCATCGTGGTGGGATTTAGGAAGTAATGGGGTGCTTGCACAGGATGCATGGCTTTGAAGTGACTGTCTTGGAGGGGACTAGACACTTGCTGCTGTGAGGGAAGGGCCAGGCGGCAGAGCAAACAGCATAGCCTTTATGGCTGAAATCACTCAGTAAACCCATTGATACTTGTTTTTCCTGCAGGTGTTGTAATTTAGGTGTAAGTGCTCTGTTTTTCCTGCTGCTCTGTCATGCCTGTCATTATGGAAATAGCACTTTCTACCCAAGAAGAGCACAGAAAGCTGGCGATTCCCAGGCCACAGCTTTCACAGTTTGTGAAAGGCTGTTTTCAAGTGGGAGCTGATCAAATGCACTCGATGAGGTAGCCTAATTTTACAGAGCACATCACAAAAACGGTTTGATCTCCCCACACTTGGCAGCTCACACACTGGAGGCAGAGCTCTGGGTGGCTTTAGCAGCAGAGCAGACTCGTGCCAGAAAATCCAAACCAGGAGGCTGGAGTGTGACCTGCACTGCTGCTCCCCAGGGCTGTCTTAATGGATGGGACACTGGCCAGCTCATCATGGAGGTGACTGGCTCACCACATGGGGCCAGCAGCAGCCACAACTCCCACAGTGCAATCCCTGCCCCTTTGGTTTACAGAAAGCCACAGTGATTCTGCCCAAAGGCGCTTTTGCAGAAGTCAGTCATGACTGAGCTCCATCTGTGATGGCTTTTCTTAATGTCCACAGCTAGTTTCCCTAAACTGAGACAACCCCCTTGTGCATCCTGTGTCATGTTTAGGTTGTAACAGTGTACTGAAATAGGCAGGTGGAAACAAACCTTGTCCACATTGGCTAACTGCAGATCCAGCCCATGCATTTTTGACCATTTGTATTAAGTTTTCTTTCTTCTTGTTCCTCTTGGATGCACTGCGCTTCCGGTGCCTCTTGCTTGCAGACACACAAAGCTCAAAGCACTTTGCTGGTTTTATTAGCAGCCTTTTTTCCTAGATTACAATAGATTTAGACTGTCTTCAATGATCTGGGGGTCTGCAGATGACTGGGAACAGTGACAGCAGTGCCCAAGTGTGGGAGGAAGCCTCAGAGTTATGTCCTTCACCAAGTGATCGTGGTGCAGTTTTGTTTTTGTGGTTGTGCTTAGCCTCTATGTGGTGATTGAGCATCACAAATTCATATCCTGCTGCATCATCTCCAAGGAGAGCTTCTACAAGCAGCAGGCAGTGTTACTCTGCACCAACAGCCTGCTTGCCTTCATCCTTGTATTTTCATGCTACTTGTGAACAAGCCTTTCTGCTGAAAGCTGTTGAAAACAGAAGAGGTAAAACATACAGAATTGCAATGGATGGCTTCACTGGAGCTGTTGGCTCCTCTGCTCACTGCCAGGGTGTGTCCTGGGCCAAGCAAGAGAACAGGGCTTTGAGTAAGGTCAGTTCATTCCCTGTCCAAGGCCACCGGCGAGTTTCTGCGTGGAGCTGTGTGCCTGTACCAAAAGGATGAGCAGGGCTGTTTGCACGAGCTTTTGCTGGCTACCTGTGAGAAGCCTCATGTCTGTCCTTTATGGTGTATTTTTTCCCACCTGTGGTTGAGAAAAAGATCTTCATTCCTCTCCCGTCCCAATTCCTCCTCTCCCCAGTGCCCACCATGGACAGACATGTAAATTTGAAGGGGTGGAGAATCAGCCTAGCTCTTATTAGAAAGGCTGGAAACCATGTGTTTTTAGAGGGTGTATCCTGGGGAGCTGATGCACTACATTACGTGTGAGCAAAGCTTGACCAGACCTCCCTAGTACTTGTGCAAGGGCAGAGCCCAGGCGTGGGTCCTCCCATATCTGCCTTGACCACTGCCAGTGTCCCTTTGGAGGGACATGCTGGAGTTCAGAAGTAACCATGAAACTGATTGACACCGGAGTACACTGACCTGGCACACTCTGAACTGTTCCTGGCAAGGCAGAATCAGAGGGATTGGATTTACAATCGCTACGGGGAATACTACAGCTTACAGTAAGCCTTATAGAGTTAAGGTACAATGTACTTTATCATATTTTAAGTCTGTAACATAAACAGTGATGGGTTGTTCTTATCTGAGAGCTTCCAAACAAGATTCTGATCACACCTAACAGGTTGTTGTTCCAGCTGAGGGGATAAGAAATCCAAGATAAAATGCTGAAATGGAATGACGTTCCTCTCTCCCTATAGATGATGTACATTTAAGCCCAGATACAAACCTAGATTTCACAGCTGGTTTTTAGCATAGACTAAACCAAAATCTTGGATCCAGAGCTTGGCAGTGTTCAAAGTGCAGAAAATGGTATCAGAACTTACTCTCCCTTCTGGCATGAATGTGTGAGTGAAGTTCACAGACAGAACTCAGTACAATGAAGAAATGCTGTGGTTTACTGGAATATATCTTTATTCCTTCCATTTGTGGCAATGTAGATGACAGGGAAGGCAGTGGGATTGTCCTAATGAAATTGGTGACAGTAATTTTAATTAAACCAAAGCCATTTAGGTTTTAAATAAAACCATTTAGAGTTTGACCACAGTTCACAGACATTCCTTTTCTTCCTTTCTTACACTGCAGATATATCTCTGCTGAAAGGTTATGTGTTTAGCATTGAGTTCCATTAGAAAAAACAGCATTAGGACTGTAGGAGGGTTTTTTTTTCCCTAGCAATAAATCACTAAGAAGAGCTGTATGTGGACTGTTGGGGCTAAAAAGGTTATTCCAATGCTTGAGCAACACCAGGAGTAGGCACACAACACCTTTTGAAATGGTAAAATAATTGGATTGCTACAAGGCACCTTCTATTTTGTTTATTTACCAATTTGATGGTGCTGAGCTAGGGCCAGGATTGTGCTGGTGAATGGAGTGGCTCCCTGGCCAGGGCAAGAGGTCACTGTAGACGTGGGACTGATGCCATGGCAGGGAGGAGATTACCTGAATTAGCCCCCAACAGCCCTATGGAAGTGCTGGTGTGTAGTATGTCCTTAAACCAGGAATGTGCTAAGTCTGATGTTAGGAAAGCTGTTGCCTTTATTATGCTTCCCTTCTTGCAAAACTCACAAGTCATAAGAGCTGCCTGGACAGAGGCAGAAATGTGAGTATTTTCAGTGGAAAACCTTTGGCTTCAGATTTCATTTCCTCCACTGCTCTTGAGGGTACACAATAAATCTTCCATGCTTATTTTCACTGGAGGCAATGATGCACCAGAGTGAGATGTTATAGCTTACCCTGTGCAACAAATATCTGCAATTCACTTTTTTTACAAGCCTACTAATTTTTATGGATTTCCAGAACTGCTTATGAACCAAGGAACATCTGCGTGATGGAAAGGGAAAATAATGCTCCTCCAAAACATGGTAACTTAAAAATATCTGCAGTGAACAAGCAGAAAGACCACTGTGTTTGTATCATAGAATGGCTTGGGTTGGAAAAGACCTTACGATCATCCAGTTCCAACCCCTGCCATGGGCAGGGACACCTTCCACTAGAGCAGCTTGCTCCAAGCCCTGTCCAGCCTGGCCTTGAACACTGCAGGGATGGGGCATTCACCACTTCTCTGGGCAACCTGTTCCAGCGCCTCAGCACCCTCACAGTAAAGAACTTCTTCCTTATATCTAACCTGAACTTCCCCTGTTTCAATTTGAACCCATCATCCCTTGTCCGATCACTACAGTCCCTGATGAAGAGTCCCTCTCCAGCATCCTCATAGGCCCCTTCAGATACTGGAAGCTGCTCTGAGATCCCCACTCGCCTCTTATCTTAGAAGTGAGATATTTTACAGCTAATCCTTCATCAGATGCCATTGGTACTAAACAGCATTGCTGTCTATGCAGGTTTTTGGCTCCAGGAGCAAAGATGTGCCCTGGAAACTTCCAAAATGCTGCTTGTGATGGGCTCAATAGCATCTGGGAGAACAGAAATGGGGACTGTATAGCAAAGCTCATCTTCAGCAAGGAGATGTATACATGGGGACTCATCTTGCTCCTGGCTTGCCCTTTGGATTTTTACTGTATTTGTAAGGAATGGGGGGGTTCCAAGGCTTTGGTTGACATCTCTGGTCCCCTGAGTGACCAGACAATGCAGCACAGCTGCAGAGGACAGTGCAACTGTCTGGTTAAGTGGGTTGTACTGTCAAGATGGCCCAAACTTAGGCCACATTTTGTAGGTGACCAGTGATCCCTGGGTGGTACTTTGTGTCCTCTAGTCTGGATTGGAGATTTTGGCTCCAAGACCTTTGAACAACAAGGAGATGAAATACAGCTTCTTATTGCTCAAAGGGACCCAAAGGTCTTGGAGGAAAATCAATTTACTTGACAGACTTGGCAAGGAGAGCTCTCAGCTGGTGGCTGGCCTCTGGCCAAGCTTTTTCTTTTACAGGGACAGGCAGGATAATGTAGCAGATCCTGTTCCAGAAGAGTGGGATAACACATTTGTGAATGTTCAGGTGACTGAAGGGCTTCATGCATAAGCACTTGGGAGCGAAAATCTGTTTGGTGCTTGCTTTTTGCTCCTGTTGAGCAAAGGAGAGTGTTTGACCCTGTTCTGTGACAGGCATCAGTGCAAAGTCACTTTGAAAAGGGGCAATGGAGAGCTTTGAAATGGTCCACAAATGTTGGGACATCGATTTCTCTCAAAGCACACGAGTTTCTCCTCAGCCCATGGATATACCATGACAGATTTGTTTCATCAGTTGAATTTTCCATTTCTCATCAGGTTTTTCTTCCTGCCTTAACTTTTAACCTTCTTACCACCCCTGACTGTGCTTTGGGTGATTTTAAATGAAATTCCAACATCACTTTCTCAAGAAAAAGCATTGCTGGTATTGAAGACATGTAGTTATTACTGCCATAACACAGCAATGGAAAAATACAACTTTACTTGAACCCTTCTTTGGTTTTACTATAGCTTTGAGTCTTCTTGGGATCTAAGGATCTCTGAAAACCTTCCATGTGTGCAGCCATTGCTCTGGTGTGGTGGATGCATGAGGTTTTCATTTTTTTCCCAGATGAAGTTAATAACTGTGATAGAAAAACCAGGAAGTGGGAAAGGGGAGAGGTTGGTGCATGCTCTTCTCACTACCCATAATGCCAGCCCCTGCCTTCAGCTCTGCGATATGAAGATGGTTTGTTGTAGTGTCGAAGTGTTGCACAAAGTAAAACAGTTTGTTGGTATGCATACCTGATGGTATTTTAAATGAATTCTGTGGTTTATGTTGTGTTTGTAGGGTGGAAGCTGATTTAAATTCCTTAGCCTTTCATTAAGAGTATTCTAGGGGGCTTTCATTCACTGTTGCCTTGAAGCCGTGAAGGACCGAAATAAAGGAGAATCCTGGAATATCAAAAGAAGGTTAACACAGGAATGAAGCATTTCCTTGGTTTGCAGAGAAATGATAAAAACATTCTGAAAGTGTGGGAAGACAATTACAGAGTGCAAATTGGAAGTCCTAAAGTTCTGTTTGGTTTTTCTTTGGACAAATAATGTCAGGATTAATTTAGCAGAGCTGATCCTGCCTTGAGGAAGAGAAGAGAGTAACTGACCTTGTGGGATTCTTCCCGCTTTCCTTTCTACAATGCTGTTATCATTCTAGTCCTCTGGGACCCAAAACTGTGCAACATCTGAAAGCCAGCCTGAGAGAAGGTTACTGAAGGCAGAACTGGTTCAGCCAGGAGTATGAGAGATATGTTTGCAGTTGTTATTGAAGTGTTGCTATTTGACATCATTAACTTGAGCTTTAACAATAAGAAAAATACCTGAAAAACTTCATGGCTTCTTTCTCTTCCCTGGTAAACAATGGGTTCAGGACATACAAGAAAAGCAATTCAGTAAAGCCCTTTACTCCCTATCTCTGACCCAGGCGCTGTAGGGTAACAGATTAACAGCAGGACATGTACTTTACAGCCTCCTTCACTTCCCACTGGCTGCCACGTGTCCCCTGTCCCTGTGTTAACACACAGAGGACAGGACTTAGCTGCCACCTCTTCGATTCTACCACAGTTATGCCAACTAAATAGACTTTTCTGTATTTATTATGGAAGAGTTACTTACACCTAGTGACATTTCTGCTGACTGCTGTTAAAATCCCCTCTGCTTTAAAGTCAGCAGCTGCATTTTAGAGTGACAAACAAAACTGTTATTGAAGAAAGTGTCTCCTGACGTGTTGAATGTAAGATTGTGTAATGGTAAGGAATACAGTCTGCAAAGGTACAGTGGGAAAATGGACTAAAAGCAGAAATCAGATTTAATGCACTCTGGTTTCTTGCTCTTTGCAGTTCGAGGAATTGATAATGGAGAGTTAGTGAGAAGGGTAAGAAAACTCAGGGTAGACACAAACACCAGCACATACACCTCAGGAAGAAAAAGCCAAAGGGTTCAGAAGAATATTCTTTTACTTTCTAGTTCTGCTGCTTATTGTTTGTTGGTATTTTTTTTAAGGGAATAATACATTTCTCTTTTATCTCCTCTTCTTTTTCATCTTCTTTCTTAAATTTCTCATTAGTTTCTGCTAGGGAATTTTGCTAGATCAGATGCTGACAGCCTGCACTGGTGAATATCTATCTGCAGACGTTACAGAATTCATCCCAGCCCCAAATCAGGTTAGAGCAGAAATAGCACCTTTGAACTGCCAATCACGCAACAGAAAGGCAGCTGTTGGCAGCATGTGCCATGCCAGGGGGTTACCAGCAGGGTTGGAAAGACATAGCACCAAGTTTTGGGACATAGAAATGGGGCAAATATGTAGTTGCAGCCACACTTACCCTATATGGTGTTGACAGTCCTTTACCCATTTATTAGGTCCGAGTTCGTTGTATTTGGAATCTGTCCTTTCATGATGACAAAGATGGAAAATGTTGCCGAGTTTAGGTTTGTTTTTTTGCATATGAAACTCATCAGAATAAAGCAGTGACTGAGCTTTGTAAGAAGAATGTGTTGTTTTTGGAACAGGCTCACACTAGCAAGCATCCTGTTCAGGCTTGCATTGCCCCTGCTTCAGTGGTGCTCTCAGCTGAAGGCTCAGGAATGGTCTGTGTAAATAAGGAGCAGGATGCTTCTTCCCAGTACCATTTACTCAAGATACTGTTCTGCTCGCAAGCTCCTCTTAATGAGCTTGCATTGACTTTGGGTCCAGGGAAGGGCAATGCAGCTGGTGCAGGGCCTGGAGCACAAGTGTGATGGGGAAGGGCTGAGGGACCTGGGGGGGTTCAGTCTGGAGAAGGCTCAGAGGGGACCTGATCGCTTCCTACAAGTGCCTGACAGGAGGATGGAGCCAGGAGGGGCTGGGCTCTGCTCCCAAGGAACAAGGGATGGGACAAGAGGAAACGGCCTCAAGCTGCACCAGGGCAGGTTTAGATGGAGCTGAGGAACAATTCCTTCCCCAGAGGGTGCTCAGGCATTGGAACAGGCTGCCCAGGGCAGGGCTGCAGTCACCGTCCCTGCAAGTGTTCACACACCGTGTAGATGAGGCCCTCAGTGCCATGGATTAGTGGTCAACTTGACAGTCCTGGTATAAAAAGGCTGGACTTGATTTGCTTAAAGTTCTTTTCCAACCTAGCTGATTCTATGATTCTGTGACTTGAGCAGATACGTATGGGTCAGAGCTAAATCCTGCCCCTTTCTGACAGGCTCGTGCTAAACTGGGCAGTTTCATTTCAGAGTTTTGAAGGCCGCACCAAATAATCAGTCTACTTTTTCTAGCTCTCCATTAAATTTATCATTTCTCCTGGCTAGCACTGGAACACAGCAGGGAGTCTTTTCAGTCAGAGCTCTGGAATCCCATTTAATACAACAGACCTGCTGCAGCTATCAGGTACAGTGGATTGGGGGTATTGCCGCAGTGTAGGATGCGGGTTAGGCTGACTCTGTCAAGGTTCTCATCCTGTACGTTGCATGCAGGAGTATCTGTGGTAGTTAGTACATTCAGAACAGCCCATATCAGTGAGTGGGGCACTGGCCAACATTTGGCTTTCCTAATAATTCATGGCTCTGCTGATAATTGCCATTTCAGTATCTGTGTCTCATTTATTCTACAAGGAAGGAAGGCTGACAGGGTTGCAGCTTGATTTTTCTTGGTTAGACAAAAAACCATTTGCTGGTTACACAGCATCCTTAGGGAATCCCTCAAAACCAGACAGGAGTGCTCATTATTTTCCACTGGCCATGACCACTGGTCTGTGTTAAGACAATTTATTGTTTCCATGTTTACTGTCAGAGAAGAGTTTGTTTCGTCTTATTTTAAACCCCTTTGAAGCCTGTGCTTAACCTCCCGTGAAGCCTGTGCATAGATTTACCTGTTGCACTCTGGTATCCAAGTAAGATTTGAGCCTTTTGTATGCTATGGGAAGAAGATGGAAATACGGCACTGAGGATGCAGGCAAACAAAAATAGGATTATTGATCTCTTGAAAAATGTATGTGTGCATCTATTGGACCTCCTGCTGTGAAATGAGGTAATGCACACACCTGAATCTGATTCCTGATGTATTTGGGAAGCAGCAGCAAAATGTATGAGGGAAAATAGATACAGGTAAGAGCTGCAATGGATTAAAATGATGTAATCTGCAGAGCAAAATGTGTAAGAGTAAATGGTCATCTCCCAGCATGGGAGTCTAGTTGCAACTGAGGAATTAGGGAGAAAATAAGGAGTGTTTTTTGCACAGAACTAATGCAGGGAAATCGTACACCACAGCTGGTTTGCAGCCCAAGGACTAATTTAATCACAGGAGATAAAATTTCTCCTGTTTCACTGCAGGACATGTAACGATGACTGGCTCGTTTATTTCAGGGCTGAAGTTTATGTGTATAGGTCATACTTTATTTCACAGATGCTTCCTGCAAGCAGGATGTTTGACCTGCAGCATGGTAGAGGTCTGAAGGTGGTTCAGGGAAGCCTCTCCAGTCTGGAACAGAGGAGGCCTTGGAGGGGCTGGTTTGGTGAAGGTCTAGATTCCCAAATAACCATTTTGCTTGCTCTGTTATACACCAAGTGCTGAGCAAAGGGATCTGCTTTTCTTTTTCCTGTTTCTGTGTCTGGTGCCCTTGACCCTCACAGGAGTCACTAGAGAATTATTAGGTACCAATCTATGTGTGTGTATATATCACACACACATATAGATGCATTATCATTAAATGAAGGACTAAGCAATCGCACTGTGACTTAACTGGCTTACAATACAGCTGTATTGCTTTCAGATCTGGAGGAAACCCAGCTTTGGACTCGTGCGTTGCCTGCAGGTCTTCTCCAGCATGAAGGTGACTTTCAGTTAGAGCTGCCTTTACCATGGGGTTACAACTTGGTCTTTCTGGTCTGGTTGAACCACATTTATTGGAATAAAATACATGGCACAAATGCTGTTTTATGGGGTACCCTTAGTGCAGAAAGTGGAAGGAGGCTGGTGGACATCATTGGGATACTTAGAAGTGAAAAGAAATCAGTGATATGTATTTAAGACATAGGTGTGCTAAAGGGAGACAGGAGAAAAAGAACGATTCCTCAATGCTAATCTTCCTCACATACTATAGATGAGTTTAAGGGAAATTCAACCACTTGAAAAGGAAGTTTCAAATAGGAGGATTACCAAAGGCTGTTCAGGATGAAAGAGAGTGAGAACCGGCAGAGCAACGCCCCAGTCCACGCTCCAGTCAAGGGGATGCTAATGTGGCTCTCAGCTATTCAAAGCTGAAAAAGCAATAGATGAGGAAGCTGTATTCCCTGGGGAGGGATCTTTATGAAGGAGGGAAAAACATCTCCATGCTATGCATTAAACCAAGCACTCTGTGTGATTTATTCAAGCAAAAGGCATAAAGGCAACTGGAAATGAGAATATGCAGTTGTAAAGAGCAAGGAACAGGTCAAGTCTATTTTTAGCGTCCATAACATTATGGTTCTGTTTAGCAGAAGAAAAAGTGATAAAGTCCTCCTTAACCATAAGGCAGGGGTGAAAGCTCAAGCCTTTCTCTCCTCTCATTTTCTGACTAAATCCACTTTTTTCCTCTGTTTTTCCCAGTCTCTGTCCTGGCCAGGTCTAAGAAATTAGTATGTGTTGGGTTTTTGTTATAGGCTAACAGCGTTTTTTCTCCAGTGTTTGTGAGGAATGGTGGAAATTGCCCTTCTAGCAGACAGCTTGTGGGACAGGCAGCACAGGAAATGGTACCCACATGGAATAACTAGGGAGCTCATTTCTTCTTTCCATCCTTGTTACTGAGTGCTTGCATTGGTTTATTGCAGGTGTCAGGAAATGTGGCCAGTTTTAAGGTGGGGTAAGGTACAGACTGACATGAAAACTGTGATGAGGAGGGTACGTAGTAGCAGGGAATGGGATTGTGAGGAAAGTGGGAATGTGACTCTGAAACATCTGTAGGGTATTTAGCAGAGGGGATGGAAGGAGAGGTCTGCAAGGCATCACTGCTGCTGCACTGGACACGCGCCCTTTGGGAGCCAGGGAAGGCTTCCAAGGATGGAAAGAGGTGAGGTAGCTTCAGGACTCCTTACTTCTTACTTACATGGAATCATCTCTCTTAGCACTACACTGCTATATTTGGTTTTTCCACACAATAACTGCCGTTTTTGTGAAGTGTGATCCAAGAATATCTCCTCATATGACTCAAATGCCTGTCTCCCAAAGATTGTGTCAAAATCTAATTAATTACACTATCAGATGTCTGCATCATTCATTCCTGTAACTTGGTTTGCTAGGCTGAAAGATTTCTGCTGAAACACATGTAAAATGAGCTAGGGTTTTGATCCTTGCCTTCAGAAATCTTTACTGTGATGTTTTGAATACAGAATCTCTTCAGTCTAAATCTATAGCTGCAATTGAACAGTTGCACTATCAGTACCACTATCAGCATTACAGAAACATTTACATTCCCTGCCTATGGGGAGTACTATGTGAGTGCCATAAACACAGTCTGGTGGGGAGGTAACTCCAGGAGCTCTGTATCCAGTGTTTGCAGCCTGTGGCATTGGCAACTCATATGGGGCAAAATCCCATTGATACGGTTTAATGTGAAGTGTCCCTGCCCATGGCAGGGGGGTTGGAACTTGATGATCTTAAGGTCCTTTCCAACCCTAACTATTCTATGGTTCTGTGACATGCTTTAGTGTGAGGTGTCCCTGTCCATGGCAGGAGGGTTGGAACTGGGTGATCTTAAAGGTCCTTTCCAACCCAAACTATTCTATGATTCTATGATTTTGGGCAAAGCAAGTGGGGAGCACAAAGCCTACAGCAACTTGGGGTCCCTCCCTTGCTACTTATTCCCATTTTTTGCTTGAATTCCTGCTGAGCCTCTGAGTCTTTTTGCTTGAACACATCTGGGTCAGCTTCTGCCCTCAATTAGATGTCAGTTCAATTCTTGCTTTAAGCAGGTTTTCATGAGAACAGCTGAGGGCAGAAACTGGCCCTGGAAAGCTGCTGGAAATAAGAACATTGACAAATCTTATGTATTGTATAAGCAGAGGGGGCAGAAAGGGCAGTAGTCACAAGAACAGCTCCCTTGCCTGTCTTGTTGAAACAAACATCTTTTCTTCTAGGACAAACCCATTAGTTTTTATATAACAAATCAGGCTGTTTTGTTGTTTTAATGGCTTTATAAATGGAATTTGTTAACAGTGACTCCACTGTTGTGATGTTAAATGGTGGTAAATTGGCCTGCTGTGTTGCAGCCACCTCTTATTAGAAGTTCCTTTCCCTTCCTGTGCTAAGAGGCTGGGGTTTGAAAACCTGTGAACAAGGACATCATAGAGAATCTGATTCAATTCACTTTAAAAGCTGAATTAGAGCAATTGATCATTTCATTCTGGTGATCATAGTCTCCCAGTGGAAAAGACTGAAACATCTGTAATAGCCAGACTTGCAGAATCACAGTAAGTGAATCAGAGCTGTTTGGAAACTTATTTGTCAACTCACTGGCAGTTATGAATGTCATAATAATGATTTAAAAAATTGGCAGAAATAGCTTCAAGTCAAACTAAAATGGGAAAGTCTCAGTTTGGTTGCAGGAACATTTAAAAAATACAAGAAAATGGATATTTCTAAGTGAAAAGCCACAGAAATTGAAAGACAGATCCAAAGCTTTATTTAAGAACATTGGTAGAGGTGTTTAGATTACTCAGGTTGGTTTTGACTTTATTTTCAACATGGGACTTGGTGCTATGGGCACAATTCTGTGTCATGATTTGAAGTTCCTGTATTCTTCACAAACCAGACAATGTGCCAAATATGTTGTTTCCCAAAGGTGATGTTTCCTGAAGCCCAACAGAGATCACTGATGCACTTTATTACTAATAGTCATTATTCCTTGAAAGGGAGCAGTTGCATTTGTGAGCAGGTAGATGCTGTGCATAGGTTGAATCCTGAAGGACTTGTTTAGACAGTTTCCACAGAGTTACCCTCCTGCAAGGGACATGTATCTGCTGAGCCCAGAGATCTCCTTAATGGCATTATCAGAGCAACCGGCTCCTCAGAGAGATGCACATTAGAGCAAGAACAGCAGTAAGGTCAGGCTAGAAAACCCTGTGAGCTGAAAACTCCTTAGGCAAGGAATGTGTTGCAGAAGAGTCACAGGCAAACGTCAATGAAACATCAGCAGAACAGCTGAAAAGCAAAATAATGAGTTGGGAAATCTTCCATAATGGTCTCATCTGGAAGTGTGACTGGTGCATCGTTCTGGTACTCAGTGAAAGAACCCCCAACTTCATATTGCTTGTATTTTCTCCGCACATGTGGTTTTCATAGGTGCTGGAATGAAAACAGAGAAGCCTGTAAACCCCTCCATATGTAATCACATGGAAATCTCAGTATAGCTGCTTAGCCAAGGAAACCCCAATCCCTTTCTGCTCATCTGTACTTTTTGTCCCCCCCTTTTTTTTTTTGGTATTACTTTTGCTTCCTTGTTTCTTGTTTTTTGTGTTAAACCAATTGCCAGTAAATGACTGTTCATTGTTCCAAACCTGCACATGACTTCAGCTGACACTGACATGAACAATCTCAGACTCTAAGACAAGAACACCACCAGAACTAAAACATTCCTCTTAGCTAAGCGAGCTTGTGGTGAAGTGTGTACCACTCCTACTGATGTGACACTGGTTTTAGTGTTAAGAATAAGCTCAAACATTTTGCAGCAGCTTCTGTGTTTTCCTTGAAATCGTGCTCCAGAGGCTTTTAAATCCAAGAAGGCATTTTTTCACAAGGGAAAAATATAATAAGTCTTTGTGTTGAAAACAAATTGCTAACATGACCTGAGTGCTTTCCAACCACTCTGAAATGGGAGGACAAAGAAGTCACAGCGCATGTTCATCTTAGTCACCTTTTCTCTAAAGAAGGCACTTTTTGCATTTCTCCTGCTCCTCCATAGGTTTATAACTTTAAATTCGTGGCTCAATTCCAACCAAAGTTCATAAGGGAGAAGAGCAGAACTCTCACAGGTGATTGTGTTGATACAAATTTCATGGAACTAAGCAGATGGAAGTAACCCACTAGAAAAGTCCAGCCCAAATACAAGACTTGAGCAAGGATTTTTCCTAGGAATGACAGTCTTCTTCTGGCAACCTCGATCAGTGTAGCTGGGGGAAAGGGGCTCCACTGGTAGCTCTGTCAGTCACAGAATCATAGAATAGTTAGGATGGGAAAGGACCTTGAGATCATCCAGTTCCAACCCCCCTGCCATGGACAGGGATGCCTCACACATGCCTCACACCATACCATGTTGCCCAAGGCTCTGTCCAGCCTGGCCTTGAACGCTGCCAGGGATGGAGCATTCACAACTTCCCTGGACACCCTCACAGTAAAGAACTTCTTCCTTAAATCTAACCTGAACTTCCTCTGTTTAAGTCTGAACCCATCACCCCATGTCCTATCACTGCAGTCCCTGATGAAGAGTCCCTCTCCAGCATCCTTGTAGCCCCCATCAGACACTGGAAGCTGCTCTGAGGTCTCCACGCAGCTTCTCTTCTCCAAGCTGAACAGCCCCAACTTTCTCAGCCTGTCTCCATACAGGAGGTGCTCCAGCCCCTGATCATCCTCATGTCCTCCTCTGGGCCTGCTCCAACAGCTCCATGTCCTTCTGATGTTGAGGACACCAGAACTGCCACAAGACACAAATCAATATGAAACAAAACTTTACTGGGGCTTTTGGAACAGTGTGGTCCCAAAAGTGTATGGCTGGCTTGCAAGTCTTGTGGCTTTTTTTCTCATTCCAACCCCCCCCACACTTTTTTTTGTGTGTTTTTGTTTGTTTTTTTTTTGAGATAATCTCATTATATTTCTGGGAATTGTGAATGTTTAGGTTTGGAATATTTTCTGATTTCAACAATCTTTGCAGGAAATATGCCTGCAATTAGAATGAATATCCCAAATGAAATCACCTCTGTAGCAAGCAGGGCTTTCCCAGCCACGGGGCCATCCATCTCAGCCTGCAGCCATATAGTCATTATAAGGCGATGTGGGTTTTGAGAGGAAAACATTTACCAAGAAGGGAAATGACAGCACTTCTCAGGGTTAAAAGAAATGTATGTAAATAAAGATACCCTCTGCTTCCATAACCCAATTACAACATTGATGTGCGTGATCTGAAAATTATATGCTGTGAAAATAACACAGCATTACAGATCAGCATCTGACTGGCTCTCCTTGATTTCAGACACATGTAGGATAATTGCATGCTCCAACATAGATCTTAATTTGTATTGTTCCAGAAGAAAAGCCTTTATTTCTGTAAAGCAATTCTAATCCTAGGGCATTAAATAAACAAAAGCCTTTGAGGGAGGCAGAGATAGCAGCAGCTCCACTGGGTGAAAATGGACCTGCATAAGAGACCTGTTCTTGTTCCCCAAAGCACTCTCCGAGAGGCAGTGCCTGGCCTGTTTCTTCATGTGGTAGGGAGCAATAGTCTTTGGCTGGTAGAAGGCCCATGGTATGAATAAGGTTTGGGAAAAGAATGGTCTGTATCATACTGGCCAATGCCAAATTGCTAAGTGAAAATGCTGTGATAGAAGGCGCGAGTGTGGTATTTGCCAGGCATTCCATGAGAGAACCTGCACAGGCTCAGTCCCAGGAGCATCACTAGGAAGCTTTTAAATCCCTCCAGGGATGGTGACTGCAGCATTGCCCTGGGCAGCCCGTTCCAATGCCTGACCACCTTCTAAGTGAAGAAATTTTCCCTAATCTCCAGTCTAAACCTCCCCTGGTGCATCTTGAGGCCGTTTCCTCTTGTCCCGTCCCTAGTTCCTTGGGAGAAGAGGCTGACCCCCACATTGCTTCACCCTCCTTTCATGTTGCCAGCTTGCTGAGGCTGAAGGGGTGTTTTAAATGGAAGAATAAGAGAATTGGCATGTGCTATTGCTATCAGATACCACAGTAAAGCTGAGAAAGTCTCTTCTGTAGCTTATTCACTTCCTGTGGTAATTTTGCAGGCAGCGTTACATGACCATAGCTGAGCTATTATTTTATTTCCAATTCTGGGTAGCACTGTGTATTTTCTGCCTTGTGGCAAAGAAAACCTGGAGCAATGAAATGCATGAACCTGATGGTTTCTGAACATTGTCGATGCTGCCAAATTACACCTTCTGGTGAACAAGCTGAAAGTTCAGTGTGTTCCCTGATCTTTAAAGCCTTTTAAAGCACCACCATCCCCTTCCCCAGCTGAGCCTGGCTGTGCTGTTAATGTATGACAAATCTGGGAATGACTCATCAGCTGTTTGCTACTGTGCACACGTTGGATGTTCGTTGCCCTCGCTGTACAAGCAGTTGCAGATCGAGCCTGCAGTCGTGAGTCAAGCTGATGTTTTGAAGCCAGGGAGTGTTGTGGGGAAAATGAACGTGTGCCGGTGGTACCGTGTGCTGACAAAAGCTGATCCTTCCAGCGGCTCAGGAGAGAAGCTGCTGCTTAAGAAGCTGCTGCATTTTGAACTTAGGAGAAAGAAAACATCCCAAGAACCTAATAGGAATATTCAGTTCACTGTTTTTACAGACAGGCCTGCCTCAGTTCGAATGTTCCAGCCTTAAAAGCACAGGTTGAGCTCAGTTAGCTGAAAGATTCCATTGTAATTCAAATTAAAGGAATAATTTGAACAAATAACTCTGAAGTTGCTGCCTGCTTAAGCACTATCAAGCACGAAGGCAGGACTTGCAGCTGCCTGAATGTGTCTTTCCATCTCCTTTGAGCATTCTACTTCCTTCCTGCGTGGAAAGCAACATGATAAGTTAACATAACCATGGCAGGGAGTGTTGTTTTGCTACATGTTGAAGCAGAGGTGAGGTGGGACCTTACGGCAGGAGGGGTAGACCTCCTTCCCTTGGAGAGTTATGGAACTTGCTCAAAAGTGAGCAAGACAATGGGATATTGCTGCGAGGTGCAGGTAGCAGCAAGGGGTGGCACCATTTCCCGTTGATGGCTGGGAATCATGTATACTTTTGTTGTCTCACAGAATATTATGGAGGTGGCTGGGAAGAACAAGCAGCCAGCACAGCTGCAATGGGTGGAAAGCGGTACTGTTCAGAGGGGACAGGGAAACAACACAGAGCTTCACCAGGTGCAGGATGAGGCCTATGCTTTCTAATGCATTGCCTTACCTTGGAATGTAACTGATCATTTCCTGCTTTCTGGTTCCCAAGAGAATGCTCTGTGATCAAGGCTGGCCGCAAATGGTGACGAACTGTTTGAACTCGATCCTCTTTGAACTGTGCAACCTCTGAGGAAAGCTGGGGAAGTTTAGGGAGGAAACCAGCTTATCTTTTCCTTCTTGCTGGATGGATGCCCTTATTTTGTTTCAGATCCTTCAGCTTTAGTTTTGCTATGGAAGTGTTACTTATTCAGCTTTCAAATATTTGGTCAGCTTATTAATTTTTCATATGCAGGAGCTTTGAATATTTCTCTTTGAAATGCCAAAACTAAGCTCTTTTTTCTTCTTCTCTGGGCAGTGTATTTGGTTCTCCAGCTATGACCTTCTCCCAAAGGCTGCTTAGAAAAATAGCCAAGGACAGATTCTCCAGCTTGTGGACGTCCGGTGGGAGCGCTGTAAGTGATGAAAAAGGTCCCGTTGCAGATACTAAAAGGGATGAAATATTTAGCATGTGAAGGAGAACATCCAAGATCACAGTGGTCAGAGGAGAAAACCACGTGGGCTCTTTATTTGCTGTAATAGTTATTGTTTGAATTCTTGCTGTTACTATTGCTTTACCCTCTGGTGTTGCTTTACCAGGAACAACTTTTTAGGGCAAAAGATGCTAAAATGAACTAAATGTGGAGTTTATTGCTTTGTTTCTTGTATGTAGTATTTTTCTTGCTTTACTTCAGGCTTGCTTCCATTTTTTTTTCCTGTATGATGAATGTAGAAACAGCACTAGCATGGGCTTGTTCTCCTTGCCATGCTCCAGACCATATACTACCTCTTCCTTACAAACTTCTTCTGGATGAATTTATCCTTTCCAACTTCTCCAGCCTTCATTTAATATTAGTACTTTCTTTTTCTTTAGTTGTTCTTTATCAGAGTAGTTTTATCTCACCCACCATCTTCCATTTCACTGCTCTTACCAAGTTTCATATCATAGAATCATAGAGTAGTAATGGAAAGGAAAGGACCTTAAGATCATCCAGTTCCAAACCCCCTGCCATGGGCAGGGACACCTCACACTAAACCATGGCACCCAAGGCTCTGTCCAACCTGGCCTTGAACACTGCCAGGGATGGAGCATTCACAACCTCCCTGGGCAACCCATTCCAGTGCCTCACCACCCTCACAGGAAAGAATTTCCTCCTTATATCCAATCTAAACTTCCCCTGTTTAAGTTTTAACCCGTTACCCCTTGTCCTGTCACTCCAGTCCCTAATGAAGAGTCCCTCCCCAGCGTCCCTGTAGGCCCCCTTCAGACACTGGAAGCTGCTCTGAGGTCTCCACGCAGCTTCTCTTCTCCAGGCTGAGCAGCCCCAGCTTTCTCATCCTCCTCGTTGAGTTCAGATCTGCAGGCTCCAGGCTCCAGCTGCCTCATACAGTGAGTAAATGAAGGTTGCCTCTCATTACATGGTACGCCTCGCCTTTTCCTCTGCTCCCCACAACCTGCTCCTCCAGGCAATTCATTTTACACATCTTTGTTGAGAACAGAGTTGTTGAGAACTGTATTGTAGATCAGTGCTTATTTATTGACTTGTGTCTTGTTATTATTTTGATAGACGGGTTTTGGTGTACTGCATACCCACCCCAGCTCTTCTCTCTTGCTGGTTTATTACCTCTGTGTGGTGTTTCTCAACATTCCAGATGGTGACTGAGCTGTGAGTGCAGGGCAAACCATGCCTCACAGAAAGCAGTAGGATACTGGTGGTTGATGTAAGGCAGAAGAATACCAAGGGCATCTTTGTACATAAACAAGATGTCTAAGAAGCTTTCTGAAAGTGCCTGTGTGAGTTAATATACCAGTTCATGTCTGTGTTCAAAAGTATTTGGGAGCTTCAAATCTTTCAATTGTTTATGTGATTTTTTTTTTGCTTGTACTTGGTTATTCTTTAAAATTAGACAAGACCAGAGGCTCATGATATGCATTTGAAGGAGCTGATGTAAACCTGAATACATTCCCTGATAGGGCTTTTCACATGAACAGCATAGAAACTGAGGAAGAAACTGAGGAAGTGGAAACAAAGCTGCAGCTCCAAGCACGTAAACAGAGCAGAGGGAGTCCAAGGTATCCAGCTTGTTTTGGTGTGACACATTTGTCTTGGGTTCAGCTGATAACACCACTGATAGCACCGATGTTTTCAGGCTGAAAGTCAAAACAACAGCACTGTACCAGCTACTAAGAAGGAGAAAAATGACTGCTACTGCTGAACCCAGGACAGCATTGCAATAGTGATTGCCAGCCCTGAAGAGAAATTCTTTGATATACTGTGTTTTGCTTGTTGTTTTCCCAAGTTCCTGAGCTGTCCCCATCAGTGCAGCTCTGTGGAGCAGGCTGTGCTTTCCTTGTGCTGGTGAAGGAAGAGAAGTGTGAAAACATCCACCTCTGAAACTCCATCACACTGCAAAACCACTGTGTCAGAATTTATAGTGAATACCTGCAAATTCTGGCAACATACCAGGAGATCTAATACCACCCCAGCACAACAGAAATTTAGCATGCAGGCACAGGCTTTACTGGGCTATAATTGGTTCATATTGCTCCACTTTTACAATCCTGCATTCAAATACATTCTCACTGAAAAAGAAACTGATGAATCTTCAATACCAGGAGAGCCTGAGACCATCAACAGACTTTTAATGAGTCTCAGGCTGCATTTCTGCTCTTGCAGGGCTGCTAAAACATGGTCTTGCCCAGGGGGACACTCAAGAGCCAATACAGCCACTTAGAGAAAGAAGTTTGTGGGACCAGTGGAGCAAAGTATGGAAAACCCAGTGCTTAAAAACCCCACTGTGTATTCAGAGAACAGCCTGAAGGAGTTGGCAATGACACAGCACAGGAAAATCAGGCTTTCAAAAGGGAACACTGTGTGTATGCTGGAGCTGGTGAGCTGGAGCCTCCGTAGAGGGGTCTGTCATTGTGAAGCTTTGTGCAGGGGTTGTGAGGGCAGAGGTAGAAATACCAACTCATAAGTAGTTCCAGAAGGGCTACATTATTCTCACATGGCATATCAGTGAACGGCACTTAACTGTGGACAGGTATGTGCACAGAAATACAAGTTTGTGTAATCACATTGCAGCCAAAGAACTCAGGTGTTATGGCATTAGAAGAAACAGATTCAGTCCAGCAACACTGTATGTGAGATAAAGTACTTGTGGGCCACATCAGTGCTTTACAGCACTCCTCTGGTGAAAACTTTAGCTCATAGCAAAAGATATGGTTGACATAAACGTGATTCTATGACTTTAAGGCCCTAACTTTTAGTTTTTCTACTAATTTTAAATGGCTCTTACATTGTGTTTAATCTCACTGTATCTCGCTGGTTTGTGGGGCTGTGTGGTGCTGTTCAGTTTGTGCATGTTTGGAACCAGGGAAAGCATGAGGAAGATTCCCCAGCACAGAGCTGTAGATGAGTCTTGAGGTTCTCTTTCCTCCTGACTACCACAAACACTTCAGCACCTTCATTTGGCTTTCCAGATACGGAGACATTATTGCAATTCGTGTTGTACATTTGTTGATGTACAACAACGTTGTACAGCAAACGTTGTACATTTGCTTACAGCCTAAACAAAAAGTCCCATGCATTCCTTTTTTAGAGCCCAAACCATACAAGTGGCTGGTAGCTTGGTTGACACTCTGGATCCATGAGGTAAATCATAGAATCCCAGCCTGGTTTGGGTTGGAAGAGACCTTAAAGCTCCTCCAGCTCCAACCCCTGCCACGGGCAGGGACCCCTTCCACTAGAGCAGCTTGCTCCAAGCCCCTGTGTCCAACCTGGCCTTGAACACTGCCAGGGATGGGGCAGCCACAGCTTCTCTGGGCACCCTGTGCCAGTGCCTCAGCACCCTCACAGCAAAGAGCTTCTGCCTAATACCTAACATGAGCTTCCTTGTTTAAGTCAGCTCACAGACGATGCTGCATCAGCCACAGCTACAATCAGACCCTTTCTCACAAAGTGGCCATGTAAAGCTCGTCTGTCTAGACAGCAAAATGCCTTGAATCTCAGTAAACTATACTAGAATTCCCAGAAAAAAAGTCTGAATCATTTTCCTGCTCTTTTATGAATTCAGATATCATTCCTATTTTAATTCACCTATTCCCACCTAATGCTTAATTAAGGCAGGTATTCTGGGGTAGCTGGTTTTAATTTCCTTCTAGCTGTGCTTCAATTTCTGTTGTTGCTTCACTGCTGATTTTACTTTCGCAATTGATTGGGAAGGTTTAGGCTTCCTTTAATGTTAGTCTTTAAATACTCGCTCGCAACAGGGACCCTCAAATGCTTATTATATTGGACTACATGATGAGAAACAGTCTGCAGTGCCAGATCTGGTGGGTGATCTCCTCCTGCTGTATATATCTCCACACAGGCACAGATGCTTTCAGTGGTTTTGCTACTTGTATTACATTACCATTGTTATAATTAGTTCCTTCTTTACAAATCTCCCAGATAGCACAGGAGCCACACAAAGTAGCCATCAAGAAAAGATTGTTTCCTTGATAGCTGTATCAAATGGCTCTGTCTCTCTGGCACAGTAAGCTACTGAGCAGTGCCACCACTCAGGCAGCTCTTTTTTCCCTGTGAATATGGAGTAGGAATGAATTGAGGCACATGGAGCTGTATTATTAACCTGCCGTGTCATCATAGTCCAGTGATTACCAGGTCCCTGTCAGCAAATTCAGTGTGCAACATGCTGACTAAAATACAAATGGGGAAGTATAACTCAAGCAACCCAAGGAAAGTTACCTTGGAAATAGTTAAAAAACAAAGGAAAATAAGAATGGGTGCTGCGATTAAGGTAACGTTGTTAACTTGTGATAGTATGGCATATTTTTCAGCTTCTCTTCATCAAAATGACATCTACTGTAATTTCATCAGGGACTGTAGTGATACATCAAGGGGAAATGGGTTTAAGTAACAGGAGAAGTTCAGGTTAGATATAAGAAGAAGTTCTTCCCTGTGAGGGTGCTGAGGCGCTGGCACAGGGTGCCCAGAGAAGCTGTGGCTGCCCCATCCCTGGCAGTGTTCAAGGCCAGGCTGGACAAAGCCTTGGATGACATGGTCTGGTGTGAGTTGTCCCTGCCCATGGCAGGGCATTAGAACTGGATGAGCTTTACGGTCCTTTCCAACCCAAACCATTCTATGGTTCCATGACTATTATGAATAGTCACAACAAACCTGATTGAAGAAGCAAATGAAATGCACAGCGATAGTTCTTTTCCTATCAAACCACTTGGTTTAACAGCATGTATCTAAGCCACCCTCAGTTCAGGGTCAGCACTGCCCCAGTCCTTAAAAAGCACCATCAAGGGCTCATGGCCTTTCCCCCAGGGGGATGAATGGGACTTAAGCAGTGCTGAGCACCAGTCAGTGGTGTCCCAGCTCAAGGCCAAGGGTTCATCCTGGTTTGCAGTGGTTCAGTGAGGGAAAGGTGTATTAGGCCATGAAGCTGCAATACTTGGCAGTAAAACAGGGAAAAAAAAAACATTGGTATAGAGAACACATTCTCAAACCTTGGTTGAATAGCTTCAATTTTTAACAGAACTTGGGCTAGGGAAAGCAAGACATTTATTAAGAATTGTTGTCTTGGCTTTGTTTTTAGCCTTTTCCCTTCATTGTGGTGTCTCAAATGGCAAACTCAAAGGCAAATATGTCATTTTATATTAAACCCTTGTTCAGCCAATGGTCCAGACTCTTCCCTGGGGTGACTTTCATAGCTTTATGCCAGGAACAAATTTGATTAGTCTCAAGGAAGGATAAAAATCCCCCAAGGTCTGAGGCCTGTTACCTCAGTGTTATACTCATTTGCAACTCCTTCAAGGTCTCTCCTTCCTTAACGGTGCTTTGGAAGGTTCAGACCTGGGATGAAGATGACAGCTCCCTGCTCTGAGAAGTTCTTTTTGTCTTGTGGATGGTTTTTTCACCACGTGGAAGTTAAGAGCACCGTTTCCCCTTTAGTCTCCACAGCACTGTATGGATATGAGCGTTCCCCTTTCTTTAGTTTGAAAATGGGTTAGCTTTGACATCTGAACCTGAATTACGCCAACGGGTAACGATTCAGCAATCTTGCTACTAACGCCCACATCATTCACACCAGTGTCAATAGTATCTCCACAACTTCCCCTTCAGAAGGGGAAGAAATGTCCTGATGCAGTAAAATCCCAGTAGGCTCACCACTAAACCCTTGCAGACTTTAACAGCCAAAAGGGAGCTGTCTTGCTGTGTTTCTTGCATGCTTTGTGTTCCCAAACCTGACTGCAGCAAAAATGTGGCACTTGACCTTTTGCTGTTCCACGCCTCTATCTGTAAAGCTGCCAGGTTGTCTGGAGAGGAACCCAGGAAGCTTCTTGTGTTTGTCAGAGATGCAGCCAGGCTGGGAGATGCAGCACTGGAATATTTATGAATACTTGAGAATATTCTCATCCGAGTCTGGGTTCTTTTCCATTCCCATCATCAACTGAGCAGAGCCTGGAGATAGCGGTTTGTAGTGAAGCTGTTGTTAGAAAACAGAGTATGTAAGCAGTAGGGGAGAAGTGTAAAGCAAAAGGGTTTGTTTGATGCTTGTGAAATACTGGAATAAATTGCAGTGCATTGTGTCTGCGTGCGTAGGAAGATACAAATAGTGCAGTCACACCAGGCAGTCCTCCTTGTGATTCTGAGGGGGGACAAGGATGGGAGCAAGGGGGAGGTACTTCAGGCTCATCACCAAAGACCTGCTCTCTTCCTGCTAAACCAAATGTCAGTCTGGATGTATGAGAACACTGAAGGGGAACTGCAGAACATCTTAATTTCTCAAATTAATCTCCTTAAGATTTAATTAGTGAGTGCCTTGCTGCAAGTGAAGAGGATTGCCTACCTTGCAGCTGAACCCAAGTAAGGAAGCAGAGCATCAGTGCAAGTAGGAAGGCGCTTACCTCACAGCTGAGGCTTTGCTAAATACACCAAAGGGACCCAGGAGCTTGCTCTTCAGGGTCATTAAAGAGTTCAGCCCCTATCAGGAATGAATCCAGTGGTTGCAAATTCCTGTCCCAGTTCCTACAGGGATGTAGGTAGAGTAAGTCTGATCCGTAACAAGAATCATGGAACTACAGACCCCCCCTAGCTTGGTACTTGTGTCATGCTGACAGACATCTCTGTAGCCTGGTAAAGACACATAAAGACTATACAGCTCTCTCTGTGATTCACTGTTCTTGCAACTAGAAAGTTTTCCCTAATATCTCCCTTGGATTTCCTTTTCTGCAGTTTCAGGCTCTTACTTTGGTAGTCTTTTCCTTTAGCTGAAACGTGATGAAGACAGTGAGGAATTAGCATCTAAGTTACAGAGTAAAATGCTTTAAACTCTTTCAGGTGTGTAATGCATGCAGGGAAAAGGAACTATTTAAAGCCAGATAAGCTGTTATTTAAATGATTTCAGGAAAATCCTTGGGTTTTGTGAAGAATGAAAGCTCCAGCACAGTTAAATACAAGGGCTGGTGAACACTGCAAGAGCAAGCATCACTTACTGTAAATATTATAGCTTCTAACAGCATGAGATTGTTTGTGTCTTTCATCCCTGCAGATGCACTTTAACTTATTCCATGTTAAAAGGTCAAATTTGCTTCTTTGTTTGCTATTATGTAGATCCTCGCAGTTCTTTTGCAAATGCAACCACCTAAATAATTCATGAGAGCAGAGACACCAGCTGTCAGTGCCACATCCAGGTAAGTCCTAATTCATGACAGCCTTCCCTTTCTTGAAGACCACAAAGGACGTAGCTGTGCAGTGACTATGCCAAGTTGTGGTGTGTTGCTGGAGGCTTCTTTGACTCTCGGGGTAAATCTGGCAGTTGAAGACAAGAATGGAATAGGCAGAGAAAAAGTATTGATCAAAGGGAATTTTCCCCTTGACATAACCTGGAAAATGGACCTTAGGTGCTAACTTGGGATCAAACCAGGCAGAAATTACACTGGAAGAAAATATTGACAATATATCTAAAAATAGGAAGACTGTGCCTGTTGTACGAGCAAGTTTGGGGATGTCAGGCATAGCAAAAATCAATGCTGTAATAAGAGGTAGAGTGATGGCATATCAGAAGAGGAGCTGTTACTCGCTGCCTCATGTGGAACCTGACAGCATGTATTGGAGTGTCAACTGGTCCTGAAGTTACAGACATTTGTATCTGAAATGACTGTCACTTTGGAGGAAGAGCTTGGCTTCCTCCTCAGCCAGGATGTAAAGGCACCTGGGATTCACTTGTCCCTAGCACTGCTTTATCTTTGGAGATGCTGTTGTGGCAGAGGGGATTTGCTGGAAATCACTCTTGAAAGCGATGAGCTGCCTGGAGCTGCCTGCTCAAGAGTTTTGGACCCGTCTCCTCGAGCACAATCCAGTGATAGAAATCTGCAAAATGGGAAATTCTGGAGGTCAGTGACAGTATTTGACTCTTTACAGGAGGGCCTGCATGCTCTTCAGCTGGGAGATCCTAACACGCTGAAAGACATCGTATTGCTGGATGAGCTAACTGCCTGACTGGGGCTTATCAGTCTGTCTTTGATTTCTTCCTCTTCTCTCCAGTCTGTGCAGGTCTAACAATAAGGGAATCTGGAACAGCGGTAGGAACAATGTAAACTATTTTTTACCTCCTCTGAATAACAGGGAAAAAGCAATTTCCAAGTGACAGGAGTGATCAGCACAGTTTGATTGCAAACTTAGAGCAGCTGTTACATTAGCTGGGGTTTGCATGCCTCGTGTTTATTTGCATACAGATTTGACAATGTAATTGTCTACTGACGGGAAGAACATTGAAAGGAAATAAGGAAATAAGATAACATTCCTACAGTCTGCTTCTGTATCACAGCCAGAATTTAGAATCTACCATTCTGCAGCAGAAGTTGAGGTTTTTATTCTACCAAGTGCTACTTGGTCAGTTAGAAGCCTTGGAGCCAGTTTGATTCAGATTTACTGGGGCCTACAAGGATACTGGAGAGGGACTCTCCATCATGGACTGTAGTGACAGGACAAGGGGTGATGGGTTCAGACTGAAACAGGGGAAGTTCAGGTTAGATATAAGGCAGAAGCTCTTCCCTGTGAGGGTGCTGAGGCGCTGGCACAGGGTGCCCAGAGAAGCTGTGGCTGCCCCATCCCTGGCAGTGTTCAAGGCCAGGTTGGACACAGGGGCTTGGAGCAAGCTGCTCCAGTGGAAGGTGTCCCTGCCTGTGGCAGGGGTTGGAGCTGGAGGAGCTTTAAGGTCCCTTCCAACACAAACCAGGCTGGGATTCTATGATTCTCTCTTGTAATGTAGACCCAAAGTAAACTTGTGGGACAGAGTGAAGGCCAGATCACCTGCAATCCAGCATTTAACAACACTTCACATTTAACAATATGCTTTACATAATAAAAGGTAATCTCCAAGTAAATGAATGTAAGGCATCTGTTGTTAATGTGTTTTATTTAGAAGAGTGTTCCTACTTCTCACATTGCACTAGATGACCCATTCTGCATTGGACGAAACTCAAAACCAGGCAGCGCTTTGACTTTAAGATGCAGCCCAACTCTGCCAGCACATTTTAATACTGCCTGCAGTGGAATCAGGACTCACGGCAATCACGACTGCGTTTGAAAGATTTCCTCTCCTTGTCTGCCCTACTTTTCTGTCTCATCATAATTTAAAAGCCTCAGCATCAGGCTGATTTTGGAGACATTCAGCAGCGAAGGAACTGGGTTTGATAGGAAAATGGGCTGGGGAGAGGAAGAAGATGACTGTTTCTCTTGAAACTCTGTCCTGAGTGATGTTTTCTGTTAGAATCAAGGTCAGGGTCAGCTGGTGGGAGTGTGCTACAATTAAAGTAGTGAGAACCACATTTAAAGATGAAGGGGATGCTTTGAACGTGTCTCTTATTGAAAACCACTGACCCATCTGTTCCTTGGCTAACACCCTGACAAGCATTTTGGCCAGTGACATGACAGAGCTGCTAATATGAATCAGCAGAATCTCTGTAGGCAGACAGAGTATTGGAAATGGTTTCTTTTCCTGTGTTTCCAATTCATTTTAAATACCACTCCCATCACACCAGAGACATCAAACAAATGACAGGCAGGAGATGAAAAGAAAAAGTAAAGCCAGACTATGAGTAAGTGTTAATTAAACCAGGATTTGGAATAATCATAGTTCTCCTTTAATATCTGTTGCATATTTAAGACCCATTTTGAGTTGATTTACATAGCTGTTTGTAATGATTTCTAGCAGATATTTCACTGTGCTAGTGTCTGAAATCTGTGATTCTTGTCACTGACTGCACTGCTGCCTTTGATACTCTGAACTCACGTTAACTTGACGTTAACACACGTGTGCTGAAAACGATGGCTTATGACTTGGAAATCAGCGTGTTACACGATACCTGTCTGCTGACAGTCCTGGGAATGAAAGTAACTCCTATGCTCAAAAAGCCACGTTTCCTTTCCTTTGAATTAGCAGTTCCTGTAAGTTGACAGCCTCAACTTTTAGGATAAAGAAACCACATTAATATTTATAGTATTGCTCAGGGGAAAAAGATATAATTGGTTGCTGAGTAGAATTTGATCCCAAATTGGTATGTCCTGTATGTTTGTGTGTGTTAAACATACAAATGTATGTTCATGTGTACATATAGATATGTGGAGATACAGCTGTAGATATTCTGGACTGCTTTGTATGTATAGATATATGGGAATGTGTGCGTTTGCCTGAATACACATACCTCCGGGATGCATTCCTATTTATCATCTAAATATTTAATAGAGTTATGCAACTCTACGTAAGTGTAGAAGCCTCCTTTGATCTGAGGTAGTTGCTGCCAGTTGTTGTGATTTATTTTAGAAGGTTTGTGCATATCAAGCTGTGGTAACTCCAGCTTGTTTTTGTTTCATTAGAATGTTTAAGCCCTCAAGATCTGTTAAGCTGGTGTTTTGTTTTGGTTTTCAGGAACTAAATCCCCCTTGAAAGAGCTAATTTAGCCACTGAAGTGGATCATCAGACAGAGCATTAAGACCATAAGTGGTTATAGCAAACAATAATGTCAAAATCTAGTCACCAGTTTCCCTTATGATTTGTCCTGCAGCTTCTGCACAACTTCATCTCACTCGACGCAGCCTGTGAAGGACCAGGTTTGCTTCTTCGCTGGCTCCACTGTGGCAGCAGCAGTGATGGGGAAGCCAAGATCATCATCATCCACCAGTGACTCCACGCTGGAAGGTGCTGCCTGGAGTTTCCCAGCGAGTGGCTTCTGGTGAGACTTACTCCCCCACCATCAGCACTTCAAGTTGAGAAGGCAAATTACAGTGGTGATAAAGTGTGTTTTCTATAGTTCTTCAGTTTTACAGCTAGTGCTGTGGTTTAACAGCATGGTGGGAGCTAGGGTATAAATATTGGCTTTTTCTTCCCAGAACACATGTACTTTGATTGATAGACTGATTTATTTTAATAGGATTAGGGTTTGATGTATTCTTTTTAAAAGAAGTGTACTGATGGAACGATTGACTTTCTCCCGTGTAGGGAAGCCTCACAGCACCAGGTCTGGGTTGAACAATGCTCCAATGAGCAGCCTCCCACCATGGGCATGTCTGGAGTGAAAAGCTCTACCTAGGTAGGAAAAACCCCTAAAACCCTTACCAAGGTTCAAAAAGGAAGGGAGGCATTAGTACAGCATTCTCATTTTACACGGAGTTTAGCCAGGACAGGAGGAGGAAGCAGCCAGACAAATATGAAACACTGTAAGAGCATTTCCTAATCAAAAAATCTAGGATTTGGGAATAAAATAATGTAAGTCTTCACCAAAAAAATTCTGCCAAGCAGCTCCAAAGCATGTGTTGGGTGAAGTTAGCAGGAATAATGCTCTTAGTGCTGGGAAGACTTGAACTGAAGCATGTGAGGTTCTTGACAGGGGAATTTCTGAGGGTACTTACAAACCCATCTTAATAGTATCATTTCTGTTTGTGTATTGCTTGGGAAATTGGTGATACCTGAAACATTACAATGCCTCTTTTCTTGCAGAATAGCAGCATTGCACAGAATGAGGTAAGGCCAGAAAAACAAGTTAATGATCTTCAAAGCTGCAGATTATCACATTCACTGCTACCTACCTGGGGTGGCTGAACCCAAGAGTCAAGGTCAGAGATTTTAATTAATATTAGAAACATTAAACTGCACAAATAACTTATTCTGTAACACAAACTCAGTGCGCTGCACCTGAATGACAGGAACCGGGGGCATGAATCCAGTGGGGGTTCTCTCTTCATTAAACAAGCCAGCCACTGGTGGTGGTGGTGGTGGTGAATGCGGAACTCCCAGGCACAGATCCATAAGAACCCACTGGTTACTTCCATCCTGATTTTCTCAGTCTAAATGTTAAAAGACCGCTGTGTTTCCAACATACCTGAGATTGTCTTGGTCTTGTTTGTGCAGGTGAAAGGACAGTTTTGGCCCCTTCTCACCTACTCTGGGGTCCTGCTTTGGGCTCTAGTGCAGGCCATTTTTATTATCAAAGGAAATGAAAACACGTTTATTTAGCAAACTGTGGCAGAGAACAGGCTCTCTGTTTCCTGGTCTCTGAAACACAAATTTGACCAGGATCCATGTGTCCCTTCTCGTTGCCTTTACCCAGGGATGAGTGACACTAAGGTAAATGCAAGGTAAGTGAAGGTAAATTTAACGCATCCCAGATACCAGCTGTCTCCTGCTTCTGCAGCACACTGGAAATTCGTATCCGGCTAAATTTATCTATTTGTATAGAAGAAAACAGAAATTGTGATCTCAGCCTCAGCCCAAAAATACTGTCTTGGTTTTTTCCTTAGAAAGCCCTGCATGTGACTGAACTGAGGCTATTTTCCACTCCCTTTTCTGTAAGCCTTCTTCTAGAGATGCCTCTTAAACGGATGAAGGTCCTCCAATGTAATGACTGCCTTGCTGAAAAGGAAGACTTTCTCCTATTACTTGTGATGGGGATTCAGTTGTCACTCACGAATCACTGTCAGTGCAGTCTTCCCTCTGTGGAGCCCACTTCAGGAGTGTGGCCCTGCTTTCCTTGAAGGATCTAGAGTTTCATTATATTGTTGCAGGCAATTTTTCCTGCCCTTCAGTGCAGGCTTAACTGGATGTGCAAAATGTAAGTGTAATTACAGCTGTGGAGGAAGCTCTGCACAAATAGTTTGGCTATTTAGGGCCATAATTATCCAGACTGCATTCACAGAAATAGTAGCTCTATATACAAATCAGTCCAAATGCTTTCTAAATAGCTTCTTCTAGTCCTCCTAACCTTCTGCATTATAGAGCCACAATGAAAAACACCTTAAATGGCATCCATGGATGCAGCTTGCCTTGCTGTGCAGGAAACAGCAGTAGTGCAGTCTTCTGAGACACACAAAAAAGACCAAAGCCTTTTGTGTGTGAAGACCTGAACTTGGAGCAAGTCCTCCGTGACCACAGGAGGCCCCAGTTCGGCTGCAGGTGTGGGGAGGTGGCACAGCACCAGCCAGGTCTGTGGGGAGAGCAGTGGGGTGGGTGTACCTGTGGACACAGGCAAAGGAAGCACTTGGATCCATTCAGTTTTCCTGAACGGATGGAAATGGCAGCTCAGGGTAAGGCACGGTCCACTTCCCTGACGTGAGACATGTCTTGAAATCTTAATTACATCTTGTACACATACACTGAACACTCACCAAAATCAGACTGTTTTCAAAGTCACACCTCAGTATCTCTTTGATAGCACTAGACCAGAGAATAGAATTGAAACAGAGTTTCTACCACAGGACCATTTAAATGGCTTGTCCAGCTCCTTTCCATAAAGCAGCTCACCCCAAACCTAAGGATTATTTTAAAGAGCAAAAAAGATCCAAGAAATTTCAGAATAAATATTGAACACAGTCTGACAGAGCAGACATGAGCTTATCTATGGAAAGCCACAGATGTCCTCCTGCCTCTGCCAACTCTCCCCCAGACATGGATGGAGCCAGTGCTTAATGCAAGGATTTTAATGGCAAAAGAAAACTCTGCAAGGCTTTGGGATGTGATTATGAGACTGGGTTTTGTGACTGTTGTTGGCTGGGGGAAGAGGGGCTGGAAATGACTCTGAAGATAGAATAAAACAAAGGAGACATTAAAAGAAGATGCAAAATAGATGGGGGTGGGAGGTAAAAAAGATTCTTAAAGGAAAAGATTGATCAGAAGGGGGCTGGGGGTGTATGGCTGCAGGTGGGAATATGGGCACACCTCTGTGTTGTACTGTTAAATGACAGACCGGCTTTTAAGTCCATGGACGGAAAACTTAAGCTTGGAAGAGGACATTTTGGAGCAGAGCAGTTTCTTCCTTGGTAGTGTTTTACCTCCAACTATGTGTAAAAATGGTGATAAAGAAGTTAAGAGTTGTCATGCAATCTGCTGCTCTGAAATCCTTACTTATTTGCACTGACAGATTGATGGAGCTCCTGTCGGGCTTTATGCAAGAAAGCACACACCATCACAGGAGCTGTCTTGTGTTTGTGTGAACCTTAGCTGTGTTATCAAACAGCAAGCACTAAAAACAGGAGGGAAAGCACACTCCTGACTGGAAGGTTCATCAGTTAAATCACAGTGGAGTGACTACGACTTGAATCTGTCTGGTTTTCACTGTTTATTTTCTGTGGGCCTTATTCTGATGTGAATTAGCTGATTCCAGCAGCCAGATTTATAATAAGAACAGTGCAATTAGGCGAAGGCCTCTGATAGCCACAGAAGTGTTAAAGCCGTCAGAGAAAGACTAAATGATCCATTATGTTTTGGCAACTGCAAGCTCATTTCCTACCTGCTGTTCATTTTGTGGTCATTATGAACCGATTATTCCAGATAATGTGGGGAACAGTCCATTTATGAGAATCCATCAAGAAGTCATTATTCCACTAGAAGCTGTGTACTGGGTTTTAAGCAGAATTGGAGGGATGGATTCACAAACACCTTGCTTTCTTGAGCCTCTTTTTTTGAGGGGGAGGGAAGAAGGGGCTGGCGGGCTGGCACCACACTCTCCAGTCTTGGCTGACCAGTTGTCTTCTCTAAGACACAACAAATGATGGTGAATATACAGCATTTTATACTTACCCCAGGCACAGGTTACAGCAGTGAGGTCAGGAGCCTGAAAGCACCGACACCGGAGAAGCAGCTCAGTTCCTTGACTGCTTGGGCAGTCACAGGTGAGATAGATATATACATTTATCTCTCTATAACATCTCTTATCTAGCATCACATCTATCTGTTCCTAAAATATGCCCCACAGCCTTACACATGGCAGATACCCATTGTCAGTGCTGCATGCTGGGGGCCTAGCTCTGAAGAGCAGCTGGAGGAAAGCTGACAAGTCTGAATTGCTCAGAAGGAAGGTGAAACCATGCTGCTCCAGCTTGGCAAGATTCAGCTGGGTGAGCTGGATTGCCATCTAAATGACAAGGTCACTGGGGAACTAATGCTGCAGTAGTTCTGCTGCTCTGCTATGCTGTAATGCTTTTTGTGACTTGTTGGTTTCTTGTGATCATGAGGGTCAATCTCATGAGACACTATCAGGGAGCAATGTGTGAGAAGTGGCTGGTCATGTGTATGGGGTGCATGGGACAGAATGTGGGCATCCCCCCCTGCTTCCCAGCCAGATTCCCCCTCAAGAGTCTGGATTCCACTTCTTATCACTGCTTATTTATTTCACAAGCAAGTTACCAACCAAACTGTTCCAGATCCATTTTCTTTCTAGCAAGCTGTAACTCTCATTGACTTTCCCTCTGGAGTCCAGTTGATTTCTGGAAGTCAAAATATCTCCGGTAACATGGAGGATATCGGTTATGTGGGGGCACTGCGTCATTTGTTAGCAGTGGCTCCTGTGTGTGGAGTTGACCATTAAAACCTGTGGTTCCAGGCTGAGGTGACAGTACATACAAAGCAGCGATAGTTACCTTTGCCTCATCTCTTCAGCACAGCCAAAGAACAAGTGAAGTAGGAAATGTTTGCCTCCGAGCAAAAGCAGACTGAAAGGAGCGTTACGTAAAAAGCTCTGTGGATGAAGGCTCCCACTCCTGTTAGCAGCTGCTTGAAGGCAGCTCAGCACAGTGCTCTCACAGCCACAGCAAATCTCCTCATTATTGCTGGAGCCCTGCGAGGCCCCTGCCAGAGGTCAGCTGCAGCTCCTCTGCGCTGAGCTGTAAGCACAGCAAGTGCTTATTTTTACTCTGGTGTCCTCACAGAGGGGATAAACAAGTGAGAAAGCAAAGAACCCGCACACTGGGCTTTAGTTCACCCAGGAGAGCTCCTGCTAAAGCCGTGCAGCTGCCCATGGGGAGTAAACCAGAGTGGTGGATGGGAGAAAGGGCAAAAGCCTGTGCTGGTTCACTGAACCCGGAGACGTGCTTGTGTAAAACCAGTTGAGGGTCCCAGGTTTGTCCTCTCTGCTCTCACATTTGGTTTTTTCATGCTGTTTTCTTCCTTGCTCTGAGGCTTTAACTTGAAGGAGCTGCTGCAGTGTGCTTTTTTACCCACATCCATTGCTTTCCAGGGCCAATTCTCCAAACATCCCCCTTGCATGCTTTCAGCAAAGACTGAGTTGGGCCCAGGCTGAATCTGGGGCCTGCCTGCTCTCCAGTGAGTGCATGTACTGAATAATTACTGACCTTTTTGTCCCTATACCTCGATACAGGGATGACTACACCGGGTCACCTCCTGGAGGGACTCCTCTCTGAACTACACTTACAACATGACCAGCATAAATGATGGCAGGCCTTTGGGGGCTTTCATCAGTACAAAGAGGCACTGCAGACACCTTCCTGATGGTAAATCACAACATGCAGTAACTCAGTCTCTCTCTGCCTCTGGTACTGAAAGCTCAGTGTGCTGGGGTTGGTTTTTAGGTTGGTTTGGGTTTTTTAGGCTACTGCTTCATGACTCTTCTCTTTCACAGCCTGAGAAGCCAGCTTGTGCCCTGAGGCAGAGGTGAAGGGAGCAAAGCAGCTGACCTCTGGATGTGTGCAAGGTAGGAGGGGTTTTGAGACCTTGGGGTTTGACTGGACATGGTTAGGGGTCTGCTTCATGCCAGGGCAAACCCTGAGTAAAATGACCACAGCATAAAGCCTCTGTAGAGCCACATAGGAAACCTTTTCTCTACAGCATTCCACTGCGCAGCATAATCGTAATGATACTGAGAACAGGATTGTGCTGCCTGCTGTCCTGGGAGAAAGGCTACAGCCAGGCCGAGACTAAACGAAGACAAAAAATCCAGTGATGAATGCAAGTCTTCCCAGAAATGTTTTCTGGGAAAAGGCAGCAGCTCAGGTACACACCACAGCAAAGAGCCCCTCCAGGGCAATGCATAACCCTGACAGCTTTGGTGTGCTTATGGGCACAGGGACTGATGTGAGGCCCTTGAAGTCAGGGTTAGTGTGTTTATCCACATGCTGACTCAGAAAGTACAACTCTCAGCACCTGGAACAGGGTTTCCTCATGCATTTTTTTCTCTTTCTAGTACATTGGCTCTTCTAACAGAAGAAAAGCAGGTGAACCCACAGGCTCTCTTCTGCTTCTAGCAAAGGTGTTTTCTGAATTCCTTTATATTGGGCACTTTAAACTGGACCTTGCATCAGGTCCTGGAAAGTTTGTGTTCAAAGTGATCTCCCCAGTTCACACCAAGTTACTGTGGGTAGCTCAGATGGAATGAGGATGATCAGGGGCTGGAGCACCTCCTGTATGAAGACAGGCTGAGGAAGTTGGGGCTGTTCAGCCTGGAGAAGAGAAGCTGCGTGGAGACCTCAGAGCAGCTTCCAGTGTCTGAAGGGGGGCTATAAGGATGCTGGGGAGGGACTCTTCATTAGGGACTGGAGTGATAGGACAAGGGGTAACGGGTTAAAACTTAAACAGGGGAAGTTTAGACTGGATATAAGGAGGAAATTCTTTCCTGTTAGGGTGGTGAGGCACTGGAATGGGTTGCCCAGGGAGGTTGTGAATGCTCCATCCCTGGCCCTGTTCAAGGCCTGGTTGGACAGAGCCTTGGGGGACATGGTTTAGTGTGAGGGGTCCCTGCCCATGGCAGGGGGCTTGGAATTGGATGATCTTAAGGTCCTTTCCAACTGTAACTATCTATGACTGTGGCTATGACTGTGGGGACATCTCACCATGGTGTGGCTTAGGCCAGGGACAGGGTGGGAGTCCATGGTGTGCCTGGGCAGGGCAGTTGAGGGTGAGAGTTTGCACACATGTGCTCAGGTAGAACAGAAATGCATACACAAACAAGACAGGAAACTAAACCTGGTTTTTAAGATGCTTCTCCTTTTAATAGGTACAGCACTTTACCATCGCAGTTTTCTCCATGAAAACTTTGTTTCCTGTGGGTATCAATTACCTGAGCTTGTAGAAAACCTCCCTGCTAAAAGCCAGGTGTTTAAAGGACACAGTTACTGCTGAAGAAATCCTACAGAACCTAAATAATGGGGTTGTGTGGATTAAGAGACCACATTTCATGAATAGTTCCAAATAAAGCAGATTTTGGTGCATTTTTTTACATTTTGTTTCAGAGTACCAGCAACTTCCATCTGCAGAAGCAGGTAAGGAAACAGAGGGTGGTGAGGGATGGATGTCACCAGTGCCCTGTGGTACATCCAGCACAAGGTTTATGGCACTTTGGAGCTGTGGGTGTGATCCAGGTCAGTAACAAAAACTTCCCAAAGCTCTTACAGTCACAAGGTGCTGGGGTGGCCACCTGAGTCCAGACATCAAAACCCTTCCCTTTTTAGGCCAACACAACAAAACCAGGGTGTTGGTGTCACCGGTACCTGCAAAACTAAAGCAGGCCTTTCTGGTCCTGGTGCGCAGTCTGTTGGGGTGTATACAAAGCGTTTCCCCTTTTAGGGGTGCAGGTTGATTTTGTGTCACTCTCCAGAAACACGAAGTGCAGCTGTTGCAGGGGCAAGGAGAGCAGCACAGCTTCCTGGGTGATCTTAACCCCATGATCTTGGCTGGAGCACTGGAGCTGATGCAACATCTGGAGAAAAACCACACTGACCTCAGGCCTCTCACTGCACAGACTGGCAGGGTCCCACCAGCTGGCTCCTACCAGCTGCCTGCCCTTTCCTTGCACGAGAAACCATCTTTCTTGCTACGAGGCAGACATCTGGATGGGCAGTGCACAGCTGTAGCCTGCAGCAAGGGCAGAAGCTGTCCAGAAATGTTTCAGGTTATCACTGCGGATGAGCAGAAGGGAACACCCACCCCGCATTGCAAAACTGAACTGGAAATGGGAGTGTTGGTTGTGCTGTGAGGTATTTTATACTGGGCCCCACATCACCTCTGTGTAAGTAACAACTGACAGGACAAGAGGAAACGGCCTCAAGCTGCACCAGGGCAGGTTTAGATGGAGCTGAGGAACAATTCCTGCCCCAGAGGGTGCTCAGGCATTGGAACAGGCTGCCCAGGGCAGGGCTGCAGTCACCGTCCCTGCAAGTGTTCACACCCCGTAGAGATGAGGCCTCAGTGCCATGGGTTAGTGGTGGCCTGGGCAGTGCTGGGGAATGGTTGGATTTGATGATCTTGCAGCTCTTTTCCAACCTAATTGGTTCTGTAAAGTTTAAACCTTTCCCAACCTCGTGATTCTATAACTGGTGGGTGCCCAGCTCACCTGGACACTGCAATGTGGGGAGAAGACACTGCTCTCAGGCTGCTGGGGCCTCATGGTGGGGATACCAGCATCTCCAGCTTGCAGAGATGAATGCACTGACCTGGTTACTCAGAGGTATTGTGTTAAGTAATCTCTGACTTTGGCCTTTGCTGTCAGGACCTCATACGCCAGTGTCTTTTTGTTTCAGGAAGAACGTTCCTCATAAATCAGGTCTCTCCTAAAGGACTCAGGAAAATACAATATTATCTCAATTAAACAAAAGTGTTTTCCTGCAGCTCTGTCACTCCAAATGGCACAGAATGACAGCTCAATGGGCGGCCTGTAATTCAGATGGGGCAGTCAAAAATGCTTTATCTAGATTAAAACCCTATTACTCCCACTAATGTAATTTTCAGTGTATGGCAGGGGACAAGCAGGAGAGAGGGTCTGCGTGTATGCTGCAATTAACTGTTACTGATTAATCACTCATGTTCTTCTCTGTCTGCATGAACAGTGTTGGGTATCTGATCCAAACAGCTCCATCCAGGGTCACTGGAATGCTGCACGGTGTGTTGATAAAATGCCTGTTTTTTTCCTCCCTGGCAAGCCAGGCTGGTACAAAGGAGCAGAAGGGAAGGATAAACACACAGAACATGGTCTCAGGGAGCAGGTGGGTGGGTAATTCACCACACAGATTGTAAAGCCCTGTGCCATTCTGCTGTCGTATTACAGTAATGGGAGATTTATGTGAGCGGGACTTGTGCTGTTTGCCAACAGCAGCCGTTGCCTCGATTGAGCCTGTTGCTGTCGGGCTGTCATCATTTAGGGTGCATTAGAGACACTGCGAGAGCAGCGATGTGGAGAGGGAAGTTAGGATGCTATTAGTGAGTTGCATATGAAATTAAATGGGAAATGAGCAAAAAGCCCATCTCACTGTAGCACAAAAGTTCTGTCTCTGCATGGAAATAAAATCCTTTCTCCATTTGCACTCTGTGTGCTAGCACGCTGCACAGCACCGGGTGGTGGTCCTCATGCATCCAGTGTGGGAGATGCTATTTACAGCATTTGGAAAGGCTGTTTAATTGCCCCGTGGGTGTCATAAGCTCTGTACTACCTCCCTCCCTCTCTCCCCCAGTGGAGAGACAGACAGCAGGAGCAGTGCAATAGTCTGCTGCTGACCTGTGCTACCACCCTGCTCCAGGACATTGCATTTGTATGTATTATAAATATAATGTATATTATGTAAGGATGGATGGAGGGACAAAAGGGTGAAGGAAGAATGAATGAAAGGACAGAAGGACAGACCTATGAATGGATGGATAGATGGGAGGATGGAAGGAAGGACAACCAGCAAAAGGCAGGATGGACAGAAGAGAGGATGGATGGATGGATGGAGGGAGGGACAGAAGGATGAAGGAAGGATGGAAGGAAAGGTGGGATGAAGGAAAAGATGGGATGAAGGAAAGATGGATGAAGGGATGGGCAGGACAGAAGGAAGGTAGAAGGGCAGGGTGGCTGGAAAGAAGGATGGAAAGTCTGATGGAAGCAAGTCCAGCCAGAAGAACAGAAGCAAAAAGGATGGTAGAAGGGCAGACTGACTTACAGAATAGCAGATGAAAGGTAAGCATGTATGGAAGGACAGAAAGACAAGGTGAAGATGGACAGAAGGAAGTACAGATATAGAGTCACACCAAAGAATGAATGCAAGGAAGGAAAGATGATAGAAGGATGGACAGAAAAAGCTGGACAGATGGAAGTAAGGCAGGAGGGAAGAATGGACAGAGGGTGGGACAGAAGAATGGATGAATGAACAAAAGGGAAGAGTGACAACTGGAAGGACGGGCAGGAAGCCAGATGAAAGGATGGAAGGAGGGAAAAAGTGTGAGATGAAAAAATGGAAGGAATGAAAGGATGGATGGATGGAAGGTCACAGAATCATAGAATAACTGATGGGAGGGAAGATGGAGGGGTGCAATAACAGGACAGACATAAGGAAAGAAACAGGAACGAAGGAAATGATGGAAGGGTGGAAGGAAGGATGACTGATGGTAGGCAGGAAAGATGGATAGAACAGATGGATGCAGTAACAGGGACAGAAGAGAGGATGGACAGAAAATGGGAAGGAGGGATGGGGAAGAGGGGTGTAGTTCAGACAGAAGGATGAAAGGAATGACAACATGATGGAAAGAAAGATGAATGGGTGGAAAAACAATGGGTGGCAGGAGGGAAGGACACAGGAAGGAAGGAAAGGTACAGATGGATGGAAGGATAGCAGCAAGGAAGGCTGTATGGAAGGAAGTCAGACAGATGAAATGGACTGGCAGATGCAAAGCATGAAAGAATGGAAGTATGAAAAGACAAGTATGAAAGAAAGGACAAAATGGAGGAAGGTAGGAAGAAATAAAGATGGACAGGAGAAGGGAAAGACACAGAAGCACAGAGAGGAGGGATGGACAATTGCAAGGGAAGAAGCAAGGACCGAACAATGGAAGGAATAATGGATGGATGGAACAAAGGAATGACAGATGACTAGAAAGACAAGTAGAAGGAAGGATGGAAGGACAGAAAAAAGGGAGGATAGTGGAAGACAAAGATGGAATGAAGGGTGGTAAGGAAAAGTGGAAAATAAATGTAAAGACAGATGGACAAAAGGAGGGAAGGAAGGACCTGATGGATGGAAGAAGGGCAGTACGGGTGCAAGGAACAAAGGACGGAAGAAAAGAAGTAGGAATAGATGAAGGGAAGGATAGAAGATCAGAAGGAAAGACAGAAGGACAGAAGCAAGAAAAGGCAGATGAAAATAAAAGCTGACATAAGGCAGGCGAGAGATGGAAGGGTAGAAGGAGAACAGACTAAGGGAATGAGGATGTGGGGAAGGAAGGAAAGAATTGTAACAGAAGGATGGATGGTACGAAGGGTGGAAGGAGGCCGTCATGAAATGAGTGGTTTGGGGTTGCTCAAAGGATGACCATCAAAGGTACCGGTGAGAGCAGGTTTAATGATTTCTGCAGGCACAGCTGTTACATGGGTGTAGCATACACAGGAACACTGCTGTAAAACTGAGCTAAAACTGATTAATACTGAGAGCACATGCACGGGGTGGGGGGTGATGGGGGTCTCTGCACCCTCCTGTTGAGTCATGAGGGTCAGACTTGACCCCTCTTGCTGTGCCAACTCCTGATGGAGCCCAGGTGCAGCTGGGTCTAGTCTTAGTCTCAGACCTGGTCACGAGCTTACACCTGAAGGGTTACAGGTGTCATTTAGCAGCAGGTTGCAGTTTTAAGGTGGATCTTGGTCAACAGGATTCACTACAGCTGCTAGAACCGTGTGTACATGTGTACAGGTGCCTGTTGAAACTTCCCCTTGGACAGATGGACAGAGGATGAGTGGAATGATGAATGGAACAATGGATGGATGGAAAGTATAGATGAAAGGAAGAAAGGCCAGATGTATGGATGGACAGATGGAAAGGATGGGTGGATGGAAGGACACACTGAAGGAAGGGTGGGAAAACGAAGGCAGGAGGGACAAAAGGATGAATGGAGGTGATGGATGGAAGAAGGGATGGGAGACAGAATGGATGGAAGATACAGAAGGAAGGAAGAAATTAACTACAGGAAAGAATGGTGGATGGAGGGAAGGGAAGAACAGAAGGAATGACTGAGGGACAGATGGAAGTAAGAATGGTAGAGGGAAGTGAAGGAATGTAAGGACATAAGGAAGTTTGAGGATGGAAGGAAGAATGGAAGAGTGGAAAAAAGGATGGAAGGTTGGAAGGAGGAGAATACAGAAGGACAATGGGAAGCATGCAAGGACAAAAGGAAGGAAAGCAAACTGGTTGTAATAATGGAAAGAAATGGAAGTAACCTGGAAGCAAGGAAGGACATGGGATGCAAGACGGGTGTATAAAAGGAGCGAAGGATGGAAAGAAGAATGAGAGGACGAATGGACAGCCAAAAGCACGGTCAGATGGAAGGACACATGGAAAGAATGAAGCAAGGATGGCAGACAGGAATAAACCATGGAAGGACAGACGAACAGGAGGGAGGGAGGACAAACGGAAACATGGGCAGAAAGAAGATGGAGGAAGAATGGAAGGAAGGATAAAAGAACCAATGTAAGAAAAAAGGGCAAATGGAGGGAAAAATGGAAGGACAGGATGGAGGGAAGGAGGGGAAGGAAGGAAAGAGAAAGAAGGGAACCTGTTGTTTAGCATGTGAACCCTGTACATCCTGCACCACTCCAGCCCGATGACAGCACAGGAGATGCTCTTGTTCGTGATGTGATCCTTCCAGATGACCTAAGAGAGTCTGTGCCCTGAGCTGCGAGTAGGTTAAGATGAATCATTTCAACTTTTCTCACTACTCTCATTCTGTGTTGCACTGACAAACATTCTCAGCCATTAACAAAGGCACAGTGTTAGTGGGAAGGTTGTGCAAGTGTGCCATGAGAGGCACTTCCTTCCTCTTGCATAGTGCTACTCTGCAATTGTTTCAGGAGAGAACAAGCCAGACATTTACATTACTTTCCCCAATAAAACCAGACCTTGGCAGTCATTAGCAAGCCACCCATGAGAGCTGGTGCCAGAGCAGTTAAGGCAAGTTTTGCAAAGGACAGTTTGGATCGGGGCCTGAACAGCTTCAACATGCTTTTAAAATACTCACTGTAATTCATCTGATGGGTGGTCTGGGAGAGCAGGAGTGACTGAGCTGCCTCGGCACCGAGCCTGCTCTGGAGAGTTTGGTTTAGTTCTCAGGTCAGCCACAGGCTGAACTACTGGACATGACATGAGCCCTCTTTTCCCTCTCTAACAAGAGATTATCACTTCGGTTCCTCACACTGGCAAGGAAAGACAGAATTCATTAACCTCTGGGTGTTCTCAGGTACTCTGATTGCAAAGTCACACACAAATGACAGTATAAAGTAGTGGGTTGGTCTAAGAGTTTACACAGCATGCAATATCCACATTAAAACAAGCAGCTGGTAGTAGATGTGGTAGTGGTATCTGGGAGGAACTTGAATACCCACAAGCTCCTTCACTTAACATTTGCTCATTTGTGTTTGGTTATGTCAGAGACACGCTGTAGCTGTGGATCATCACAGTTCTTTATAACAACAATCCATAGAATTATAATCTATACAATTATGATCCATAATTCTCTATAATCACAATTTAATTTCATCACACCCACTTCCTGCAGACATTTTGCTGTCAACAGACAGAAGAAGAAAGTGCTTTGGAACCCACATGCCAAGTTTGCAGTTATCAGAAGCCAAAGTACCTGCTGGGGTGAGGACGGTCCCCAGGCACTGATCCAGAAACCCCTCCAGCAACAGCTGGGGGAGCAGGGTCCTCCCCGTAAGGTGTTTGAACAGATCAAGCAATTTATCCAACACTAAAAAGGTGAACCTCCTTTTTCCAGTTTCTCCCCAGTCTCCATCCTCTTTAAATACAAAAGTGTTGAAATCCCAAACTCGTAATCTAATTAAACCTTGACCTTCGGCTCATTTCTGTCTCTGCTTTACGTTTTACAGTCAGGCAATGCCTGTGAATAGGTCAACTCAAAACGGGGAGCAGCACGTGGTAGGTCCAAACAGGAAACAGGACGAGCTCCTGTTTTATGTCAAGGACCACAGAAGGAAAAGCAGGTAAAGTGCCAGCATTAAAGAATGTTTTCTAAACATTTTCATTCCACTGATGACACTTTATACAGCAGTCTCTCTATTTCGGTTTTGCTCCCACTAATGACCTTCCAGTTCTGTGCTCTTACTTGAAACAGTAAGAATGAGCCCCTAAATAAACTAAACAAGCAAATACAAATGTCCAAGGGGATGCTCCTTGGCACATTCCTGCTGACTGCTCTGCCCTATGCCCAGAGAGCAGTGGCTGTTACAACCTCCACTGTGTGCACAGGTTTACACCGAATCACACACAATCGTGTTCCTCACACAAAACTATCACCCTTTCAAGCAAACCATGGAGCAAAGACTGGGGAAGCTCTACATCCATTCTGAGCCTTGCATGAGAAATCTGAAATGATTTACAAAGGAAAACTGTATCATGGAGACATAAACTGTGTGCATGCTCCATTTCACATCCTTGCATTCTTAGGTTAAACCCCCCAAGTCCTGGCCTGACCTCTACACCCACTGGCCACTCTCCTCATGAAGCTCCACGTGACCTGCAGTAATTCAGCTACATTTATTTTCAGTAGCTGATTTTCCCATTAAAGCCAATTAAATCTCTAACCTGACTTCATCCTGGGCATTGCTTCTCATTTTCAACATCCCGTGATTTCGCTGTCTCCCTGAAAGCACCACTCGGGGGGTTGCACGTGGGGGGATTGCAGCCCAATTCCCTTTTTATTAAAATGGAAATCTTTGGAGATCTCCTGCAATGATGAATGTGAAAAGCTGAACATCTCCACACTTAATATATTATAAAACCTCGTATGAGTTTGTGATGCTTCCTTTGGTCATGACCATTTCGTGCTTGGAAGCAGTGGGCCTGACATCAGACCACAGCCCTGTTCTAGGGATTGCTCTATCCAAAACACTGCAGGGAGGTACTGTGCTACCTGGGTTTAAACTGGTTTTGGTCTATTCTGGGGTGGAGAGACGGGAGTATTTTCAACCACAAACCCATGTGACTATTCGGGGAACACAATTCAGTGACCATTCCGTTTCCTAAGGGAAAGAAATGACCACACTGGAAACAAAGCAAACTCTATTCCAGCCATAGGCTCTGCAGCACAAGTGCCTGGGCCTGGGCCTTCCCCTTCCGTGTGTCCATGCAGCCGCTCAGCCATCGGTCTGTCTGCTCTCCCCAGACAGGGAGGATTTTGTGCACAGGACACAGGTTTAGTGGTGGAGAACAGTTGGGACTTGATGATCTTTGCCAACCTTGCCGATTCTGTGATCCCATAAACCATGACTTCATAGAACTGTGACTTCAGCAGCAGCAGCAAATGCACCCGCAGCACTTAGCTGCAATAGCCACCTCATGCCAGTGAACTCAGTGACACACACACGGAGTTCCATGGGATGAACAAAAACATGTGAGAAAGAAAGATTGGATCTGGAGTTTCTCTCTGGTCTCACTCAAAAGCACTTCAGTCACAAGTAAGTACCCACCATCCACTTGCCTGCATGGAAAACTCTCAGTGCAACACAGACCACACGCCAGAAGTTGCCAAAGAAACAGGACCCATGGATGATGCTACTTGTTGGTTATTGCATTTTGTTATTTTTCTGCACCCACATACACCTTACAGCTAGTGTTGTCCTGCGTGGGCTAATTCCCATGATGGCATTGCCCATCAAGGGCCCAGGCATGGATTCGCCACCTGAATTAAAGCCTGAGCCACTGTCATTTTAAAACAAGATGTCTAAGAACTGTACTGTACCTTTTCAGTAGGTTACTTTAGGTTGCCTTTTCCCCACACCAGTAGCCAAAATACTCACTGGCAGATCTAGTTCAAGTGTTAAGTACAATATTCCTCAACTGTGTGTGCTCTGTGAAACTGGAAGTATCCAAGGAAAGATTCTGGAAGCAATTCCCCCCCCCCCATGCTGTTCTCTTGATTCACAAGTCTCAACTTACTGTGTGCTGGCTACACAATCCCAGCCCCTTCAATGGGAATCACTGACCTGAGGAAAGCTGGGATTTCAACCGCACTTCAGGGAGCTCACCACTCCCTGTGTGAAGTCACCTGGAGCTGGGTTACACTGTCCCAGAGCAGCTGAGATGCCTTCAATCTGTTCTGCCTGCATTGCTCATGGTTGGGGTAGGTCTCCAGGCTCCACAAATTACAACTCCTCCATGGGTCACGTATGACAGACAGCTTTTGACTCCTGGGGTTTGGTGTTAGGAAGAGAATTCCAGATTTAAATCTTATTCCTGATTTCTCCCCCCTCCCCGCCCAGGTTTGGTCCCAGCTCCAGGCATGATTTGCAGAGAGACTCAAAGCAATGACCTTGGGTTGAGCTGGCCAAATGAGCACAGCTGAGGGGGATTGTTTTTCCCATCAGTGGAGCTGTCAGAATGGTTTTGCTGATCTCTGGGTGTGTTTTCATTCCTCCCCTTGTTTGCCAAACGAGAGGAGGAATGTGCCACATGACAGGATGATGGAGGAAATTAAATTAATAGGAAATGAAAAGCACAAGTTGCTTCAGCACATGGAGACCACCTTGCACTTAACTGCAACCTGACTATAAGAAATCCTCCCCTGTGCTTCCCCCCTCCTCCCTCCCTTCCTTTCTCTGTTCCTTTAGAAAACCTTAAAAGCCTCGAATATCCTGGGTATCATCTGATGTAACTGTAAAACTTGAGATGCATCCAAATAAATACCTTGGGTCTGAGCAAACCTGAGCCATGTGATGTGTCCTGGTCGAGATGGATCGTCTCCTCTTTGAGGGTTATCTTCTGGCTGGGGCTGATCTTCATAAAGAACAATTAAACAGAATCAGACAGAACACCAAAGACAACACCGTGTTCTTTAGAGAAACAGGTGTGTGATCAGCTCAAACAGTCAACAGAGGCTCACAGACATTCCCAGGATAACCAGCCTGGAATGTGCCCCAAGTATAATCAAAAGCTTAAGCATAGCGAGGTAGAGGACACAGAAGGAAAAGCTGTGGGAGATGGGGCTGATGGAGCTGCTTTGCATTTTAAAGCTGAAAGACACTGAGATCTTTACCTGTGTCTGTAAACACACATCTGAGGCCTACCTAGTGCCAGCGGCAACCATATCCCTGGCTTTACTGGAATGGGACAAACAAACTAGATACAAGGAACCAGTTTTCTTCTGGGAGGCAAAGGATCTGCTGCTGAGAATGTATTTTACATTTTCCATCTGCTAACAATGATCAACAGCCAGAGTGAGCACTCAGATAAAGGAAGAGCTTAAAACCAGCCTCAGCACACACACACAAACCCAAAAGGACTGATTTTGTAACCCCTCAATTCCAGGATCAGAAATGGCTCAGACAGTGCAGTTACACAGTGTAGCTCCAATTCTGTTGCCCTATACGGGACCATGGACATGAACCTGGAAAAACCAGCAGGATCATCTGGCAAACTGAGGGACAAAACAAACGACCCCTCCCTTTGCTTTGCAGGCACAAATCAACACTGCTGGCAGAAAGCATAAACCATACCCGAACGTGGTGGCACCATCTGTCCTGGACATGTACTTCCCATGGTCCCACCAAGCCTCTGAGCCCACACTATGGAGCAGCAGCAGGTCCATGTGGGGTCACTGGACCTGCTGCAGGGATTCCGGGAGCTGGAGAGCTGAAGGACTGAAAAAGCAGGTTCTGCAACAGTAAGGCAGAGCTGACCTGTGCACAGTCTGTGGAATGGAGCTGACTGACTGGAATGTAAGTGGGTTTAAAAACTGGGAATTACCAGGTGAGCACTGCACAGTCACGTGTTCAGTTCTTGAGCTGCAGAGCCGACAGGGTGTAGTACGGATACTGTGGTGTTTTCATCCTCCTGCTGCTTAAATCTAACCAAAGATTGCAGCCCACGTGTTCAGCCCCTATTAGTAACGTTTTTAAACTGATTTTGTAGAGCCACTTCTTGTATGTTTTACTTCTATACATGCTGACAGCACTTGTGGTGTGAGGTGTGAACTCACCTGAGCTCCAGAGGCAATACTTCTTGAAGACACCCAACCAAGGCAGTGACAGCTGATGCATGAAATGTCTACACCACGTAATGCGATACGGTGACAGGAGGTTAAGGAGTGTTACTACTTGGATCTGTTCCCTGTCCCTTTATACTAGTAGAAAGCACAAATGCGTTTAAATCAGAACCACAGGGCAGTGATCAATGTTCTAAAGTGGGTTTAAAATTAAGTATTTATTTCAGAGACTCTCCCCTCCCAAAGAGGGGAATTGGTTTAGCAAATGGATTAATTCCATCCCAAGCAAAGAACCCACCCCGACCCCTTTATTTAATCCCATAGGGAAATATTAACCAGTGTCTTCCACAAGCTCCCAGGAGTTCACTCCATCACCTCTCTGGCAGCTTCCAGAAAACACTGGAAAAACACCTCCTGCAGAACTCAAACCTAATGGTTGATAAAAAAGGAAAGAGGAGTTTGCAGACAAAGAAACAACATCTTTCTTTGTTGACAGCAACAGAATGTAACTTGTCACCAGGGCTGGTATGCTGCATTAATGGTTCTCAAGTGCAAACACAGCTGAATGCTGTAAATACTGATGTGACTGCCCTGGGCTTGGAAGGGGGCCATAGGTGACACTTCTTCAGGTGAATACAAAACTGCCTTCACAGTGTTTCTCCCACTTGAAATTCAAATATCCCCTTTTAATTGGAAGCCACCAGAACATTTACCACCAGGAACAATTTCTGCTGCTGATGGAGCAGACAGAGCAGGGAAGAACACTCCTACGTACAAGTGACAGCCACAGCTGTCAACATCTGCGTACAGCAAAACTGAGGGACAGATCTCGAACGTGTCAGAGTGCTAACGGATGCTGCGGTGAGTTTGGGGTTTTTTATGTTTTAGCATCTGAGGTCTTGAGGCTCCCAATGACAGCCTGGTTGCCACGGTTACTGGTGAGCCGGACTCTTACCTCAGTCTGAGGAGCCACAGTTCAGTTTCTCATCCATACTGGATGTGTCCACATGGACATTCCCTTAAACCTCGGCATGGACATTCCCATTCCCTCAGCAGAGGCAGCGCCACAAAGCAGTGGCCAACACTCAGGTCTGTCTTTACAGGGAAGACTGTTACAGGAGTCCTGACCCTTCCACAGAAACGAAAAGATACCACCCCAGCCCCAGCAGCCTTTAGAAGCTCCTCAGAATTCCCCCCTACACAGCATGTGTTAAATTAACTCTTCCGAGGAAGGTGAGGCTGGACAAACCCTGATGTAAGCACTGGAGTCTTCCTCAAGAGCTCCTGTGACCACTTCATGTGCCCGAACAGCTGCTCCCCAGTTCAGGGAGCTGAAATTGGTCCAATCCAGCACATGCACTGGGGTGACAGATGAATGGGGCTTGCTGAAAACAGTGCATGTGCCAAAAAAAGGAAAGTCCATTTAAGTCTTGGAGAGAGAGAGCTGAGAAGGTGATGCCTGTGCAGGCGATGCCTCTGCAGCTGCTGCCCAAAAAGGCTGCACTCAAAAATCAATGAAATTGGGTTTAGATAGGATAGAAAGCAATGAGGGATTTTCAATGACCCGCTGTGCAGGGACTGCAGTAAGGCAGAGAGTTAAGGGAGTTCCATCTCCTGCAGTCCTGGATGGGCTCGAGCCTCTCTGTGGAACTCTCACAAGCAAAAAAACCCCACCAAACCAGGAAACCACCCCACCACAGACGTGTGCAGCACTGCCAAAGAACAGGGGCAAGAAATGATTTTCCACTCACTGCAGGTGGGAACCACGGCACAGAACCGGTCAGGCCTTACCTCTCCTCTGACACCACTGCATTGGGTCCAGTGTCCACGGACACTCTGAATGGAATGGTGTGGAACAGAGATGTACAGCACCATGCAGTGAGGCTGCAGTGTGGTAGCGGCAGCAGTTCTAATCCACAGGATGTCGTGATACCATTTCCGTTAGTTCTGTCATTCCTGAAAAGCAAAAAGAAAAGAGAATTAAAGTAACCCAAGGAAGTGAATGCGAGACTTAAATTTACCCAGGAGCAGTTTTGAGCCATCCCACTGCACTGCATTACAGTGGAATTGGAAGGTCACAAGCAATTTTAGACCATGATAGCTGGTTTTCAGCAGATAAACTCTAGCTTATAATTTAGCAAAGGTAACACATACTTTTGGTTTTGAAAAGGTAAGAAGCACAGTGATAAACAGGAGTCTTCCACCTGTCAGGTACCGCTTCACAGCTCACAAATGGGACACTGGAAGATGAAGTGATGTGACCAGGTTCATAGAGGAATCTAACAGAGCTGGAGGCTGAGACCACAGCATGTGTCTGCCTCACTGCTACCTGCGCTGCAAGAGGAAAAGCTCCACCTGAAGTGGCTTGGAGAAGACAACAAACAATAGGTCTGCAGGGGAACAAGCAAACAGGGAAAGTAAAATGCAAAACAGCTTTTAAAAGTATTTATAATGCAAGAGAGTTATTTTCAACACGTTTCAGGAGTTGATGGCGCTGGCTTTGTACGGGGGATCACTCAGGATTTCTGAGCAATCTGTGCTGAGGAGTGCAGCAGCAGAAACGGGACATCACACACAGTCAACAGTCTGGTGCATAAGGGGCTTCAACACCCAAACAAAGGGGAAAATGCAGAAACCAAAGCCAAAAGTACCTGACAGGGAAAGACTGTATATAAAAACTGTGTCCTAAATGTAACTTTTCTACATTTAGGACTGAAGAACATGAGGAAACCGAATACTGGCCACTGCTTTCCATGCTTTAGCTATAGTAATGCACATAATTTATGCTTAACACCAATACAGTGCTTCATATTATACAGCAGATAGATGGCATGGGAGAGACATGAACATATAAACATCTACATCACAGAAGAATCTGGAGGCTGTGCCCACGCTCAGGAACCGTGGTCTAGGCTGTTCCAAGTTAGCAACAAACATGACTATAAACTGGTGTCAAGCAGGTTTGAAGGAGCTAGTGCCATAATTTCCCTGAAATCTAGAATACAGTCCCCCTCTGAAGAGAGTGTATTTAGAGTACTGAGAGGAAAAATGCAACCCTAGTATATAAATGGGAAAACATGGTTATTTTATCTTCTCTGTGGGCATTACAGAATGTTTGCTGGATAAACTGGCTGGATTTCTCTAAGTATCTGCTATTACTGGGATAAATAAGGTTTTATTTAAGTGCAACACACAAGTAATAAACCAGCATTTGCAGAGCAGCAGCTATAATGAACAAGGCACTCCAGCTCCAGGCAAAACATGAGTTTTCCGAAGTTCATCTTCAAGCGACATTACTGAAACGCATGTTCAGGATTGAATCCCAAACCCCTGCTCGCCAAATGCTGGCGCAGCGTAAGTACAAACGACCTGGATTTCTAATTGGTGCATACTTTAAAGAAGAGTTTCCCTGCAAAGATCTAACAGATACAGAAGGGAAAATGCCAGAAAACAAACTCCTTGACCTACTTCCAGAACAGAAGAAACAGGCACAGTGCAGTGTTTTAATGATGTAGGAATATTCCAGCAAGGACTCACTCCTACCTGCAAGTATCCTCAATCCAGCTCCTGAGCCAGGGGGTTAACTCTTGGCAGTGTTGTTCTGTAGGTTTGTGCCATGCTCTGATAAAGAAATGACAATGTTTTATTCAGACAAAAGCCACACCACATGTGTGGGGGACCGGTGCAGATTTGAACTGGACCCAGAGGTGTGTAACTAACATCACCCAGGATGTCACTGTGCAGCACAGCTCCATGACTGCATCCAGCCGGGGGCAGGGAGGACAGGGAGCCAGGCAGAGGGAAGTAGATCTATTTCCTAGATTTCCTCTGCCTTGCAGGTGGAAGCAGCACCCAGGAGCTGGAGTTCCCTTTACAAGGCAATCCCTATTGCTTCAGCTGTTTACCACTCAGTCTGTCAAGTCTTCAGGACATGCGTTTTAATCAGATTCATGATGGATGAGAACCAAGATTACTGAGTGGAAACATAAACCAGCAGCTTTCAGAGTCAGAACCTTCTGGCTGCACCAAATCATTTATAGCTTAAATGTTTGCTTCCCTCAGGTTTAACAGCCTGGGGGAAGGACGACCCCTGCACACATCCATTGGGAGGCAGGAGGCTCAGTCCAGCAGAGCCTCCCTCCCTTGTCCTGACTTTCAGTCCGATTCAAGCATCATTTCTTCTGACATTCCCACAATCCTGCTTTCAGTGGTCATTTCCTTTGCTCTTCCTGGTCCATGGAAGCTGCATTTCTTTTACAACCCTGCTACCCAGCACCTTCCTGGGCACCTGAGTCCAAGCCATGTGGGCTCAAGAGGAAGCCAAACCCTGCCTTCCTGTGGGTGTCAAGTGGTTGCTCTAAGCACTGGGTGCTCACTGGGCACCCACCAGCCTCCTCCCAGCTCACGCATTTAAAGAACTAGCCCCAAAACAATTACACGAGCTTTTAGAGGGTGAGGCAGAATCCCTCTCATCTAACACCGAGTAGAGCTCAGATGGTTACTGGCTCAGCCTCTTCAGCTTTGACATTTATGGCTGCAGACCTCATAAAGATCCTTGTGGCCATCATTCTGTAAACTTCTTGTTCAGCTCTGATTTATAGGTTGAGTAAATCCCAGCAAAACGGAGCGGTAAAAGCAGTTTGTGGGATAATTTACTGCCTCAGTTTAGGTTAGGGGTTTTAATAGTTATTTACCTTTATATTTTAGATAAAGATTTGTGAGCAGCCAGTTACACAAGGCAGTGTGAGTAGCTCTGGCAGCTGAGTTCAATGCATGAGCTACCCTTAGAAGGTACTGCCTTTTTCTGACACAAAATGCTGCAGTTAAATCGAGAGGCCTGTATCTTAAAACAGAGAAAATATGATCCAGATAATCTGTGTGGAACACAGCTTTTGAGGATAAAAGCTTCCCAACAGAAGAGGGAGAGATCATTACTGCGCATTCCTATAAAGCCAGGGCTAGTTTTCCTGTGGGCTCCATTGAAGCTGTGTCAATTTACACCAGCTGAAAAACCACCTCTGAGGAGTTCATTACACCTCTGCCTCAGCAATGCATCGCTCCAGGATTTGAGCAGTTGTCCATCTGACAGACTCGTTATCCTCTTACTCCAAAATGGTACCTTGGATCTCAGGACTGGGTGTGAAGCGGTGATGTTACCTGCACCAGCTCTTTCCTCCTCACATTTAAATGTGCTGCTGTATTCCCTGCAGAGCCTGGAAAACTGCAAACATTTATGCAGCAGGAATAAAGGGACGCAGACTGGAGGAGGCTGCTCAGAAGAGCCTCCTACAGCCCTGGTTTGGTTTTTGGGCTCCTGAGCTGGGCTCTGCTGCCCCTCAGAAGGAAAGGCCTTTTATTGCTGCCAGGTTGGGTTTTTGCTATACTCAAAGTCAGATGAATAATATACACTGAGTTTTGATTGATCTTGTGCTTTTTTTCAGTTTTCCAGGGAGCAGGAACCAATTGCAGCTCCTCACTAGAAATCACTTCTGCTTAATTCCTGCAACTACTTTGAAAGCAACTCAAATTCTAGATGCTAAATCTCAAACAGGAGCCTTTGTGGATCAGAGACGCTCCAGTCACAAGATACATATCCAGCTGGGTGAGCATAACTTTGCATTTTCCTTGTGGCTGGCTGGTGCAGTTCTGGACTAGGAATCAACTGTCTAAATAATTTGCAATACTTCATGTCGTGGCAACATTTGCTGCTTTTAGGCCACTGATGAAAAGGGTTCAGCATTACAATATAATAGCCCCCACAAAGCAACCAGAAAAGAAACATAAACCCTTAGCCCTAGAAGGGGCCATGAATTTCCTTGGTTCTAGTCATTACCTTCCTCCAGTCCCTCTTCCTCTGCTTAGATCAGCGCCTGATACTCTCCTGTTTGCTGCCACAGTGTTATCTTGCCAGCCTGCAGTAGCTATAGAAAATAAAAGCTTTCAAATGTTACAGGATTACAGCATTAGGCATTTTATGTGTTGGCATACGTGAGCATCAGGCAACAAGCATATGTGGCTGATGACATGGAACCTTCCAGAAGTTACACTGAAATGAGCCTTGATTATCCTGCAGAATCCTGTCGTGACAATACCCGCTGGCTGAGCAGGCAGCCATGGTTTGTTGGGAAGAGTGTAGTCTGGCACTTCCAGTCACACATCTTGCTCAAACAGCCACACACGCTTTACTGGTGCATATGTAACATCGCAGTCAGAGCTAAGGTTATTGTACATCCACTCCCACAGTCTGAGGTTTTATCCTCACTCTAAAGGGATTTTTCTACTTCTGATTTCACATATGGTCCAAATGCAGAAATAACGTTATGATAACGTTAGGGAGATCTGGGATGTGGTGAGACAGCACAGAAATGTTAAGCCTACATTTATAGAATACAGTTAACAGTAAACTATCACAGTCATCCTTTCTAGTCTCAAACTTTCCTGTTCCTTCCAGGAGATTTAGAAACATATTTCAAGTCAGAACACTTACAGATTGAGCATTCTGTGCCGTATTTTTCTCTCTGCTTCTAGAAGAGGCCAACTGCAAGCAAGCTGGATGAGACTTCTTGCCACTCTTCTGTCTCCTTGATCTCAGTGAGTGCTGCAGGAATTCCCCATCTCTGTATATTCTGAATGGAGATTTGCACTTTGTCTTCAGTGTTGCTGGAAGCGGATCTCCCATCCCTGTGGAAAAACACAGCGTGATGCTTCACAAGCAATACCAACTGCAGTGCAGCCATCCCGGCACGTCCCTCCTCTGACACCATGCAACAGTTCAGCCCACAGATTGAAGAGGGCTGTGTGTCTACTGTGTCCCAGAGGAAATTTCCTCCCATACATCTGAAGTTCACCGCTAAAGATCAAGCTGATGGCCAACTGCATTCCTCTGTAGATGCCAAACTGACTGACTTTCAAGTATTTACGACCTATTATACACAACATTGCCCAGTCCCAGAAGTCAAGGATTTGTGCTACCAACAGGGTAGTAAGCTATTGAATTCCACAAGGGCAGAGTTCTGCTATGCTGAAGGGGAGGGCAATGGAGGGACAGGAGATTTGCTTTTTAAATAAGAGTTTGATAGCGATCCACCAGTAAGCTGTCAGTCTTTCATCCGTATTATGACCACGTATCGTGCTTGACTTTTCTGCCATTATCTACAATGTATGATTCAGGCAAAGCTGTTCATTTTGGAGATGGGAAATGCAGTATTGTAAAGGTTGGAGACTTCTCCTGACTCTGCCATCCCCATTAGCTGAGTGCTGAGCATGTTATAAATAATGCAGAGCTTCATCCCCCTGCATTTTGTGAAACCCCAACGTACTACAGAGTAACAGAAGGGAAGAAACGAGTTTCTGTAAATCCCTCCAACTACTATAAACTACCTGATCGATAACTTTTGTAATCCACTGAGCTGCACAAATGATGGGCTGTGAATAATTTAAGGCGTTTGGGCCGTTTTGACACCAGATCTGCCTGGAACAGTTCAGTTTTTCACCAGCACATTTGCTCCATAGCGTTTCTCCTACATAATTTGTATGCCCAATTATTGCTCCTTAGAGTGTTTGTGAGCCCTTCGCTGTGTCTATGATTAAATTTGAGCTCTTTCAGACAGTTTTAATTGCGTGCATCCATCAAATAGAATAATTTCCTTTTCTTGACATAACCCTACCGACCAAGTATCTTTTGACTTCTGTTTGCAATCCACTGCCTAATCCAGAGTGATGATTAGTAATCTCTGTGATTTGTATACTCAGATTTAGAAGGGCTTGTTGATCTCTCAACTGGTTATTTGCTTTCCTGGATAAAGACAGGTGTATTATTAGCTTTAATTAGTCTCTGAATTGGGTTTTTTAGGTAATTAGGATAGTTCAGTGTTCATTTAAGAAGTTACTGTCCCCATCTGTCCACTTGGTATGATTCAAGTACTCTGTATCAGATTTGTGGTAGCACAGGCAGTGAAGGATGTGCCCTCAAGTATTCAACCTGATTCAAAACCTCCCTCTTTTATTTCACCATTACTCTAGTAAGGTCCCATTCATCAGAGACAACAGCAGGTCAACAGCTTTTCAAGCGGGTGGGAAGTGTTCAACCCCCCTTAAATCAGGTTTTAGGAATGGAAGAGTCTTTGTGCCTGTCCATAGGGCACTAAATTCCTTTTAAATCTGATCAAAGTCTCTGTGGCAGAGGCTCAGCAGCGGGGAAGCCAGCTGAGCATTGCTCATTGCCATAGTACTGTTTCATCAAGTTGCCTTATAGAGCTCTCCCAGAGACACCAGGACAATCTACTCCAAAATGTGACAGTATGACAGGGCTGAAAGACTACAAGATAACACAGAACTCAGCTTCCATCACTACAAGTAAGACACAATGCAAAAACATTCCTTTCCTAACACAATGGATATTCAATTTGCTAAAGACAGTATTGGCTCAGGGTCAAGGAAGATGCTTCAGGAAACCAAAGAACAAACCTTTACTACATATAAAATCTGAAATTCTCTCAAGATATTCAGAAAATGTGGCACTGAATATCTGAAGATGAGAATGGATGTTGTAGTAATGTCTTTTTAGAGGAGAAAAAGTGTTCACCTTGTCCAGTTGTGTATTTTGTATATATAGTTTGTCTATTTTATTATATATTTAACAAAAATACACTATGCTCCAACTGGCAAATTCAAAGTTACATTTCTAAGCCAGCTATTGCAGTACTTCTAATCCTCCTTCCCCCAGGTTTGCCATTAATAAATCAAGGATATCTGGAGGACGCAGAACGACTCTGAGTCAACCCTGAACACACAAAATTCAGAACAGAGCTAAACAGTGGCAGGATCCTGAGTTTTCTCCTTTTATGTATGAATTCTGTTAAGGTCAGCAATGACAAAAAATCCTTCAAAGTGTTACCTAAGCGTGGTAGGCAGAGAGGGATGAGGCAGCAAATGGATACCCACATCACTACTGACCTCGGTGTTGGCAGCCTCAGTGATGAGATGGCCCTTGAGACTGCACTAAAACAGCAGATATATATATTTATACATACATGCATATATACATACACATGTCTATGCTTGCATTACTTTGCACGTTTCCTGAAGCCAAAGCCAACATCCTCATAGCAGCCTTCCAGTATCTGAAGGGGGCCTATAGGGATGCTGGGCAGGGACTCTTCATTAGAGACTGTAGTGACAGGACAAGGGGGAACGGGTTAAAACTTAAACAGGGGAAGTTTAGATTGGATATAAGGAGGAAATTCTTTCCTGTTAGGGTGGTGAGGCACTGGAATGGGTTGCCCAGGGAGGTTGTGAATGCTCCGTCCCTGGCAGTGTTCAAGGCCAGGCTGGACGAGGCCTTGGGTGATATGATTTAGCGTAAGGTGTCCCTGCCCACGGCAGGGGGGTTGGAACTGGATGATCTTAAGGTCCTTTCCAACTGTAATTATTCTATGATTCTATGATTCTATCAACTGATGGTCTAGCATAGGTCAGCCTGCACTACTCCTCTGATCTGTGTTCAAGACATTTTCATCAGAATTGATTCACAGATCCTTTTCTCAGTTCCGCTGCAGATGAACAAGTTGAGTGATGTTAATGAACTTATACAGGCACAAAACAATAAATAAATGTTTTACTGTTTTATAAGTATAAAACAAAAAACCAAACCAGTACAAGAAGGGAATAGAGACTGTTTTGAGAGTGGTCCCTCTTGAAAAATTCCATTATATTTAAATTTTAAAGTGTTAGTAGTAAGAGACATTTATAGATGACTATTGGCCATTATCAACTACGAAAATGACTTAGAGATGTGCAAATCAACAGGATCTCAAGTTTAGTTGGTTTTGGACAACTGGCTCTCTGCTCCTTCCAGCTTTTATTACAGTGCATTTGCACGTGTGTGTTTCTTACCTGCCCTGTGTTTTTGCTTCCAACAATGTGTGAAATTGGAGACTGAGGGCAATTTTCTTGCATTGTTGGAGGATCAGAGTATCGACAGCCTGGTTTTCTAATTGTAACTCAATCTTGTTTCCTGCCTCAGGGCTGTCATTTACATTTTACTTCAGGATTATGTTGTACCATTTCTGGCATCTCTTCAGTAACACAGTGAAGCTGCCTTTGGATCCTGTTCACTAGAGCTGGCTGAAACTGTTCAGATTCAATGGTTCCCAACGGAATGTTTTTTTCACTGAAACAAGCCCCTGTCTCTGAATCTAAACCTGCTCCAGATTTATGGATTTGCAGGAGACAAAACTTAAACTCGAGCGCTTTGTTTAGGAAAAAGATTCCTGTTTCTGTGTTATGGGAGTGAACATGAAATGGTTCAATTATTCATGTCAAAGCAGCTCGTCCTCTGAAGCTCCATTTCAGTGGAGGAGAGGGGGGAAATGGAATATATTTGTTTAACTAAAGCAACTGGACAACACTAGCATCATTGGGAGGGATTTGGTTTGGTTTATGTCCATTTCAGAGCAGAGTTTTTCAGCAAGCTTTGCTGTTTGAGCACCAGACAGCTTTATTTTCCCAATGCTTGATTTTCCTCACATTCATTTTCGGTGCTTTGCACGTGGATGCAGGATGTGTGTGCTTTTATTAATCTTCAACATACTCAACTCTGCACTAACTCACCCTGGCAGCTGATCAAAATCTGGTGAACCAGATGATTCAGTGTATATTCCTAGTAGGGAATAACGGGAGAATTAACTCAAGAGAATTAATTCATTTAATGAATTAAAAATGGGTATCAGCATCTTGTTGAGTTCCTGGAGCAATGCCCCATTTAGCAGACAGTTCATTTTCATACTTGTAAGAATGCAATGAGTTTGCAGGTTAGACAGGTCAGTTTAGCCGAGTTAAGCATTGCAGAGAAACTATTCAGCTTTTGCAGTGGAGACAGATGCGTGCTATTAAAAAGTCTAATATGCACAGATGTTTGTGTATTTAGGTAACATCAGAACTGACTTCATTCTCAACCTTTATATGGAGAAAACAAATGAAAATAGCTACAGGAAAGCAAATGCTGTTAAGGTCCTGCAGGTATTCTTAGTATTTGAAATGATCTTACAAGAAACCATCATGCATTCTGAGTCCAGAGGAGGCCATGGAGATGCTGTGAGGGCTGGAGCAGCTCTGCTCTGGAGCCAGGCTGAGAGAGCTGGGCTGGGGCAGCCTGGAGAAGAGAAGGCTCCTGAAGGGGAGACCTGAGAGCAGCTCCAGTGCCTGAAGGGGCTGCAGGAAACCTGGAAAAGGGCTTGGGACAAGGGATGGAGGGACAGGCCAAGGGGAATGGCTTGAACCTGCCCCAGGGGAGACTGAGATGAGCTCTTAGGCAGAAGCTCTTCCCTGTGAGGGTGCTGAGGCGCTGGCACAGGGTGCCCAGAGAAGCTGTGGCTGCCCCATCCCTGGCAGTGTTCAAGGCCAGGTTGGACACAGGGGCTTGGAGCAAGCTGCTCTAGTGGAAGGTGTCCCTGCCTGTGGCAGGGGTTGGAACTGGATGAGCTTTAAGATCTCTTCCAATACAAACCAGGCTGGGATTCTACACATGCATCTGTTGATGTATACTGTGTTGATCTGAAATCTATTAAAACCCATTTTAAACTAGAGACTGCTGCAGTGTATGTAGTGAAACTCATGGCACCCATCTAGGAAAAATGTACTGACAGGCAGCCTATTAGTTTTAAAAATACTTTACAGCATTTATTTTGGTCACCTCAGCAAATCAAATGTGTAATTGCTATTTGGATTATTACTCTCTAGAGCCAGTCCTCACTGAAAACACTGACTGTCAGTAGGTTACTGAAGGGAATCTGAAACTGGGATACTACAGTACCCAAATCACTCCTGGCATCACTTTTCTTCTCTGTATCCTGAGGGAGCAAAAATAGGTTTCCCAGTTTTCAAAATGGGCTTTATTCACCATCACAGTCACAAGTATATTTTGCTGCATAGCCTGAACTTAAGTAGAGTTTATCCTCTTGTAGTTTGTTTTAAAGAGAATGCTTCCTTTCTCTCTACTTTCCCTTCCTTCTTTTTTCTCTTGCACCTTTGTACTAGGATTTCTGTGTGTGCAGACTCCTCTTGTCCTGACAGGGAAGCTCTGATCTGCAGCATTGAGAGCTGCCATCTGTCAGATTAAACTGATGCTGGAAAAGCCAAGAACCTTATTCCAAAGAGTCAGAAAAAGGAAATGGATAAAAGCAGATCTAGCAAGAAAGATCAATACAACTCTATGCAGTCAGAGAAAAAACAAAGGGAAGCAAACCCAAAATGTTCATGTGCCTGTCTGCTGCTTTCTGGGGAGTGCTGGGTACCTCAAACACGGACAAGACTCGGGACTGGATGGAGCAGCTGAAGGCATCTTACTGCACACTCTTCCAGCTTGAAGATTTCAGACTTCAGAGCAGAGGGACTGGGCTGCCAACACCAGCAAATATATTCTGTTTCCTGCACACAGTTAACTTAACTTTAACCCATTCAGTTTTCAGCAGTACTTGGGGCAACGTCCTAGGTCCAAAGTGAAAATATCAGATGCTCATATGATTCTTTCTTCCCTACAAGGCTGAAGCATTCGGAGATCACATCCCCCTTCCATCATTCCACACCGTCCTGAGATTTCAGTAGATGGTATCTTTTAATTTCACTTGCATTTCTAAAGGATGTTTTGTTTTGAAGATTTATTCCTTGAACCTTTGGGGAGGGGATACCAAGGAAATATCCTGGTTATTTTTCCAAGCTCTGTTTATTGCAGTCTGGCCAATTGTTTTATGAGTCATCTAAAATTATCCTCTTGATGAAGCCAAAATATTACCTACTCTCCACTTAAAATTGTTTCTTGCAGGATACATTTCAGAATCGATTTTTACAGAAGTTAACTACTAGCTCAAGATATTGGAAGTCTCAATTATGTTCCTAACCACAGGAGTTAATGCTCTTCCTTTGAGGGTTTTCCCTTGACATCTTTTGGAGGAAGTTACAGTTCTATCAGTTTCCCAAGAAAAGTTTCAATTTCCTCTAAGTATTTCTGTCTAATAAGGGGAAAAAAAAGTCATTTTGATAGGGTTCTGTAGAATCACTTCAATTTGATTTACCAGCTCCCCGTGACACAGCTGTGGTCAGTCTGGCGTGCCATGGCATAGGCAGACTGGGCACTGCCTCTGCTTTCTTTGACAGAGTTCAGCACTGGACCTTACACTGTGAGACCCCTTTTAAAACATGTTTCTCATTTAGTTTTTCATAACATGCCTTCAATACCCCTATTTCTTTCACACTTTAACCTTTCAAAATCATCTTAGTTAAGGAAAAGATATTTTTTTTCCTCCTGGAATAGGAAATAAGTCAAATGTTTGTATAATTCCAGATACATATCCTAGTTCGCTCTGTGTGGTTGTTACCTGAGAACTAAATAACCTGTAATTCTTTAGTAATAAAGACTTAGTCTTTAAACTGATTGAGTTTTCTTCACTTACATCTATTACCTTCCAGTTACCATAATTACCATTACGTGGACCCTCAGCTGTGGACTTAAGGCCCACCATATTCCACATGGACCACCAAGATGGCTTTTTCACACTGAGCCTTCTTCAGCAGAAGGAATTATTATAATTGCTCACCTAATCCCCAAATCCACATCTCTGGATTTGCCCCTAGCTTTGCAGAGAAGTTGTGTATCGCTATTGATCTTCTCTGGCCTCTTTCTTAACTGACTGGAAGCAAATCTCTCTCTTCACACTTTCACTTAATACACAGAGTTCTATTAACCCCCCCCCAAACAATAAAGCTGGTCATAACCAAAGTGTTGTGTAAAGGAGATCAGTCAGAGTAACCTACTGGCAATGGATTTTCAGAACAGGTTCAGGGTAGCAGCAGAGTCTTGTGAACAAACTCCCCAGCTGCACAAATTAAGACAGTTTTTCCAGACATCTCCATTAGCATAGGCAAAATGTGCTGTGCCTCAGCTTTCCATGCTTACAAGACTATTTTCCATCTTCCATCTGCCCAACATGGTCTAAGCCATTTAAGGTGCAGGTTCTTCTAGGCACAGGTACCCCCTCCTTAAGCCAGTGACTGTTTGCTGCTGGTACAGACAAACAGATCTTTGATAGAGCTTTCTGAGCACCAACTGAATAAAGACAAGAAGTAGCATTTCCCATCCCATTCCTGGATACAGGCTTGGTTTCCTCACGTCCTTCTAGCATTGCCACATCATTTAAATATGGGTCTGGGGACCAAAGTCACTTTGGAGACGGAACCTCAGATCCTGCTGCCTCAGCATTTCTAACCCTATTCCCTGTAAACAAGGGAGAAACTGCCTTTAATGAGAACACTTAATGCCAAAACTGTCACCAAGTGCTAATGTTTAACTCTCTGGTGACATTATTAAGCATTTACTCAATTTTGGAACCACAGGCTGACATTCTCAGAAGATATATCACCTTCATTAACAGGCAGAGAAAGGCAGAAACTGAGCTTGCAAATGAAATCTGCCACTGATATGTTAATATAGTAGCAAATACTTACACTGTGTCCCTGCTTGCTTGTTCTAGGACTTCAAAGAGGTATAGCTTTTTAACATAGGGGAGCCAAGCTGTGCCGTAGTCTTCCCTTGACCCGTGGTACTGGAGTTTGTTGTTGTAGTAGCCAACTCATTATCAGCATTAAAGTGTTTTTATAGAGCATGGGGAGCTGGATTTAAAACCACAAAAATCACAAAAGCAGAATTGGCCTTGCAAGTATCAATGTTGCTACATTAAAAAGGGTATTTATAAACGGAGCATACAAAACATCACAGTGATCCAAATACTTCTCTGTGTCTCAAAACCCAGTACAGAGGGATCACTTCTGCCCTTATCGTTAAGGTCTCTGGTTTCTTGTTTTGAACAGATACTGCACGGGATTACATCACAGGGCAAAAATCTGCCTCAAATCTCATTTTAATGTTGCGGTCACTCTTCTTCACTTCTTTCAGAGCTCTCCACCTCACAGAACTCATTTCCCAGCCTGGTGCTGGAGACTGCCTGCATGTCATGAGGCTCAGCCGCCAAAATGTCAAACACAATGAAAAAGCAGCAAGCCATAATGAAATCAGCCATAGGGACTTTGAGAGGGCCTCCTGGTTAAACTCCAGCGACTCTGCCGCCTCTCCAGCTACAAAGAGGATCTCTGCCTGCACCAGAAGGGCAAATTCAACACCACCACCACCACAGGATGTGAATAACCCGAACTGACAGCACGTACACACCGGAGAGGGCCGTACCTCCAGGTTATTGTCACTTCCTGCAAAGTGAGCAACGCCAGCTTGTCAGATTGGGCACCAAAAAAACGTAAGAGTCCACGCTGTGAGAATCATGCATTTCTGGTTTGGGCATTACAGACTGCCTATATTAAAAAAGGAAATAAAACCAGAGTTCCCCATATGAATGTGGAAATTCTCTAAACTCTTTTCCTCTCCCTTCCTATTACTTTCTCTCCCCAAACACACACACTAAAGAGTCCAAAAGATGCACACACAAGGTCCTTTGTTGGTATTAGGCTTCCCTGTCCTGGGGCAGAGCAGCCCAGGGAGCTCAGAGCTGGAGCAGGTCACAAGAAGCAAGGAGACAGCAGATCTCCTACACGACCACTGCTCCAGCTTCAGGACTGGCACCCCACACCCTGGGGTCCCTGAGGAACAGCACTGCCATCCAGATGGAAGCAGGCCACATAGGAGTCCCATGTATGCATTCATAAGGATATTTAGGGCAGAGAATGAATGGGTGATCATGTCTTGTGAGAGATGCCAAGAACTTGACAACACCGGTGGTATGTATGACCACAGAACCTCCCTCTTTCTCAGTTCTATGGAACACAAACAAGTCCAGTGTAAAGTCTTACACCTCAGGCCCTAGCAAGCAGTTCTGAAGAGGACTGAAACAGTCTGGTATGGTTACTTTTCCTGCCATCATTTGCTTCATGCCTGTGTGCCACGAACAAAAATGCCAAGGGAAAGTAAATGGGTCCTTATGAACATGCTTATGTTAGGGGCAGAATACTGAAGATTATCCAGCAATACAGTCAACTTTCCATACCCATGAGCGCCTTGCCACCTCCCGTACAGAATGCCATTTATTATGCGAGTGCCATGCTATTTAATATGTAAGGATTAATTTGCCAAGACATAAATGGGCACTAAGCGGAATAAAAAGCCTTGGAGAAGGAGGAGATGCATGGTTGCAAGACACTTGAGATGTGAGCATCGAAGAGGCTCTGGTTGGTGAACGTGCCTCAGAAGAAGGAAAATACAATGAACCCAACAAAACACAGGCTGACAGAAGAGGATTAACAGGATGCGATGTACATTCATTGATTTTAGTGCACTTTTCACAAGAATTAGCTTCATTTTATATTAATGATCAATACATGCAGCCTGACCAGAAAAATATTATTTGTATTACTCACCACGAAGGAGGAATTGCTCCAAAGGAAAGATAATCCATCATTTGCAATTGGCGTCCCCACCTTCTGCAGATATAATCAGTGCTAAAGTGGAAGGAAAGCCTCTTACATCCCCGAGCATCAGCTACAAATGCTCAGCACCACTGACCTCCTAACTTTTTTGCTGGCCTAACTGCTAAACAGTTGCTTATTGGAAGTTAGTATGTGCTTCTGCATTAGCAAATGGAAACTTCTTTAACTCAGCTTCAAGTTCTGTGGGCAGGCTTTACAAGAAAAATAACTTAATTGGGAGCTCAGAAAGAATCTGCTGACACAAATACTCCCTTGAAAGCCAAGATCTGTTACCTCTGTGTGAAACACCTCTGTGTCTCTCCAGATGTTCTGTACTCTGTTAAGGACCTGGATCAGTGGTCTGTAGGAAGCTGAACTGTGCTAACATTTCCTTCTCTGTAATTACGAAAAGCGATGTGGATCAGTAGGACTGACATGTGGCAAAGTGCTAAAACTGCTCTAGGGAAGGTAATCTTACTGTTTGTCTAATTGTGACAAGGGAAGGATTACAGAGGTGCAGGGAAGTTCCTGCAATGATTCACTTTAACAAAACAGCACACCAGAAAAATGGCAAAAAGGGAAAAAAAATAAAATTTAAAGAAAATGAAAGCTATTCTCACAGAAAGTGGGAAAAAAACACCTCTGAATGAGTCAGTTATACTGATGCTAAGATGGCCAGTACTGAAACTGCAGTTAAATCACAACTGGCAGCTTTATGTAGTCTAAACAACAACTGAAAAGATGCTGTGGAGGAGAGAGATGATCATTTTTAGCCATAGTATTTTCCTGCAGCCTTGCTGTAGGTGCCTCGCATCACTGATTTGGATAGATGAAGACTGTACAACACAGCACGAGTGGCAAAGCCGCCTGCAGAGAGGAGTGCTCTCCCTCAGACAGAGCTGCAGCACAGCCAGACACAACCAAAGCTCTGCTCCGTGGCCAGGTAAGGGCTGGACACACAGACTGCTCCTGGTGGAGCAGGGACATCCCCACCACCAAGCCCCATGGATGCACTAAACCCACTCAGGGGCTCTCAGAGCACTGCAAGAAACCTGTTGCTGCTGAACTCTGCTATTTAAATGGGATGCTAAAGTGCCAATCTAACACTGGTGAGCACGCAAGAGATCTGACTCCTGGATTCAGCAGGGCCAAGATTTTGTGGTATTTTTCCTATTAGAGAATAAATGTGCTCAAAGCTGTAGCATTTTCTGGGCATGGTTGATAGTTTTCTGGGTACTCTGGTATTTTAAACACCACTTCTGGAACCACTTACAGCTGAGGTAATTTAGTTGGACAATAAAACTACACCTATTCATGCCAGCTGAAGAGCTGCTCCCATAAACAACAGCTAGATTCCTCCTAGCACTCAATTATGGATTCAGTGGATAGATTTTAAATATTAGGAATTAAATAATGTTGGTGGGTTTTTTTTCAATAATCAGAATTATGTGAAGGACATTTTTGCTGCCATTGCTTACATTTGTTCCTGGAACAAGTAAACAGTGTTTGATCCTCCATTAAGGAGCAAAATGAGAGACTAGAGAGCTTTTCATGCTGTAGCACAAGAGTTTCAAGCAGTATTTTCATATTAAAAACTATTCAGCTTAATATGCAAAATTCCCTTCCCAGTAATTAAGTCCACAGAGACTTCTGATAACTTCTAATGCATGTAAGTATTAGCAACTGTACAAAAGTGAAAGATAAAAAGGTGATTTTGCTCTTTATGATAAACACTGTGGTTTATTAATAATGTCAAAGGTGATGAAATTCAGGCACTGTTGCTCTCTACTAATAGTAAAAACATCACTTTACAGAGTTGGAAACCTTACTTTAAAACAACATGCCCTGCAATATTTAACATGTTTATACCATAAAATGGTAGCAGCCAGCTCTCCAGGTGATTTGCCAGTGTCTTCAATGCTGCCTAAACATGAGCTCATCAAAGGCCTTCCTGAAGAAGTGTGGATGTATTGATCTCGGTACAGTTCTATCTGAAGCCAGTTCAACGGCTTTAATTTCATTTAGCAATGATGTTAGTAGATGTTAATATTCAGAACTGAACAAGTTTGTTACGTTGGGGGGGGGAAGAAAAACCTCTTTAAAATGGAGGAAAATATTCAGCAGGAAAATAACTTTCCTGTTTGAAAGTACTTAATTCCAGAAGGGAAAAAAGGCAAACAGGTATGTCTGTATGCAAATGGCTCTCAGAGAACCATAAAGTTCAGGTTAAAAACAGCAGAAAAACCTGGCTCTTATTTTCAGAGGAATATTTCTTAATTTTTACTCATCCAAATCACCAGAAGAACCATGGCCTGTCAAACTGGCCTTCAATTTTAAGAAACCAACCTTCATAGCCATCATTTCCCTGTTGTCATGGGAATCTCTTCTGATTCTCCCTGGTTCAAGAGTACCACCGCTCCTCTTGGTGGTTATTATTTTGCAATGCAGCAATTAAATGAGGAACTACTCATCCTACGATATCAGAAAGTTGGGGCTGCTCAGCCTGGAGAAGAGAAGCTGCCTGGAGACCTCAGAGCAGCTTCCAGTGTCTGAAGGGGGCTACATGGATCTTGGAGGGGGACTCTTCATCAGGGACTGTAGTGACAGGACAAGGGGCAATGGGTTCAGACTTAAACAGAAGTTCAGTTTGGATGTAAGGAAGAAGTTCTTTACTATGAGGGTGCTGAGGCTCTGCCACAGGGTGCCCAGAGAAGTGGTGAATGCTCCATCCCTGCCAGTGCTCAAGGCCAGGTTGGACAGAGCCTTGGGTGACGTGGTTTAGTGTGAGGTGCCCTTGTCAGTGGCAGGGGGTTGGAACTGGATGATCTTAAGGTCCTTTCCAACCCAAACCATTCTATGAACATATTAACTTTGAAGGAGTATTAAACAAATATGAATGAAAAAGTGAGATAGGAACAAAAATGGAATGAAAGTTGAAGTAAAAAATGGCTGAGAAGAGGGCTTTTCAAGACTTAGGGTTTTCAAACTGATGTTCTTTATTTTTTTAAACCTCTGAGACCTCCTAGCACTAACTCACACTCAATAAAGATGCCCCAAAAGACTTCACTGCTCCTGTATGGTGGTGCAATACATTTTACCAGACTTCTCAAGACCAAAACTGATTTCTTTCATGTCACAGTCATAATGAAGAAAGAAAACAGAAACAAGAAGTTATTCTATGCCTAGCTGCATGTGTGACATAAATACCAACACTGGCACTTCAGATGAGGGAGACTGCAGAATTCTTACATTTACTTCAAATATGCATGGTTAAATTAAAACCCTCAAACTTCCAATGCCTGCACCTCCACCTCAAGTAACAGCCAAGGAATTCCCATGGTAAACTCTTCCAGTCATCAATTAGCTATCTTCTTGCAACACAATATACAGTTTCACCCTGGGAAAAACTCTACTGACTTCAGCTTCTTTGTAGACCTTTGCTTGTTAGGCACAGGATTACTATAGTAGGAGTTACCTCCCTCTTGGGAAGGTGCTCCCATAGCGACGTTAAGGTATCTCTTAATCCACTCTTTGGTAACATAGAATCACAGAACAGTTAGGGCTGGAAAGGATCTCAAGATCATCCAGTTCCAACCCCCCTGCCATGGGCTGGGACACCTCACACTAAACCATCTCACCCAAGGCTTCATCCAACCTGGCCTTGAACACTGCCAGGGCTGGAGCATTCACAACCTTCCTGGGCAACCCATTCCAGTGCCTCACCACCCTAACAGGAAAGAATTTCCTCCTTAGATCCAATCTAAACTTCCCCTGTTTAAGTTTTAACCCGTTACCCCTTGTCCTATCACTACAGTCCCTAATGAAGAGTCCCTCCCCAGCATCCCTATAGGTCCCCTTCAGATACTGGAAGCTGCTCTGAGGTCTCCACGCAGCTTCTCTTCTCCAGGCTGAACAGCCCCAACTTTCTCAGCCCGTCTCCATACAGGAGGTGCTGCAGCCCCTGACCATCCTTGTGGCCTCCTCTGGACTTGTTCCAACAGTTCCATGTCCTTTTTATGCTGAGGACACCAGAACTGCACACAATGCTCCAAGTGAGGTCTCATACCCGAGACTGTGTACATTTATTTTTAGATACATATTTCCTATGTCAGCAAGACCTATCCTGACCATGGTCTTAGTTTGCAATTTTCTCCTCTATTTTCAAATGAGGATTTGCTCACATGCCATTGCATTTATTGCAAATTGCTGTGGAGTTTGTGGGTATCACAAAATCAACACCACAATAATACTGAATAAATTGGGTTTGACTTGTGTTTTGAACACACTCTGGAATAAAAGCACCAGATATTCATGGCTCATCTCTAGCAGGTGGGGAACGCCACACTGAAACAGATGTTGGATTAGATATAACCATGGATGAGAAAAGCAACATTGTATTAGCATCAGGTTAATGTTTTCACACATTTCTGCATGACATTTCAAGATATGCAAGGACTTGCTGAATAAAAGCTCTGAAATACATCGTTAGTACTGCTGAATGATGGCTATGGAATTGCTTAGTCACAAATTTCTTGTACATTAATTCTGATTTTTCTGTCTCTGCCCACTGCACACAAACAGCAACTAGAAGGGTTGTTTGACAGAGGGGTTTTTGGACAAGATTTAGTAAATCTGTTAAAGACACTGAGCTGTGAGCTCTGTGGTTCCCTCATTATTTTACTGCACCACATGAAGCCTAATTTTGTGGAAACCAGAGCTGGTGTGTCACACAGCTTCACATGCTGGTTGGAGGGACACCTGGTTTATAAATGCTGGAGACTGCAGGTGATATTAGATTGGACCTACACTGAAGCTGCACTTCTGCATTAGTGAGGTAATGAAGAATGAAAGAAGTGCACTTAGCAAAGAAGAAGAAATCTCTCTCAAAATTCAGCTGTGTGCATAAGCAGCAGTACTTTAAGATAAAACATTTCCAAAACTAATTTAATCTACTTTTAAAGTAGTTCATTTCCTTGGTACAATTTGGTCTTAAATGCACTGCAAAAGCTGTGCATAACATGTTTTGTGTGACCTTTTCCAGGAGAAGTAGACCCAAGAATAGTTTCCTGTAGCTAGCCAAATCCTGGGGACAAAGTAGGTTGACAGGAAAAGCTGGCCAGCATTCCTTAATGAAAGATCCCACTCTAGTGTGCTCTTTTGCAAAAGGACTTTTCACTATGCACAGTGTAGCTTCTGTAAACTGTCCAGCATAACATCGTGTTCTGCTTTGGGGTTTATCTGCAGAAAGAAAGGAGGGTTTAGCCTATTTAAGAGTGAGGCAGGGAACTGATATGCAGGTAGGAAAAGAAAGGAATTGCTCAGAAAATCTGAACAATTTTCTTTCTTCCTCTTCAAACGTATCCGCATTTGGTTACCTTGAGCCAACTTGTATTAGTGTTCTTACACAGTCAGGATGTGTTCTCCCTCTTTGGAGGCTGATGTTACATCTCTTTAGCCACTTACAAAATAAAGCTTGGTGAATGAGTATTGATTCCCTTACTTGGAATAACAGGAGTGCAAGTGGTTAATTTCCTGACCTGCTGAGCTGCATAGAGAAAAATAAGCCCTTTCCAAAAGACTGAGTGTGAGTAGACATGCTTAACAAAACGGGGGGGGGGGGAATGCTATGAGAGCTTGAACTTCTGAGTGACACTTGTGAAATATTAATCCTTGTTGTCAATAAAACAGTGAAATATAAATCAAGAAACTAGGCACATGGAGGAAAACAACTACTTGTTGTATCTAGCAACCATGATGTTAAACGTATTTCTCATTCACCAGGTGGGAGCAAGGCCTGGCCAGGTGCCTGCCACGTATGGTACCCTCGACACCACAAAATTCCTGTTTTCTCCATACAATTTCACATTCCATCCTCACGAGGAATGTCTTGGTGATTCAGAGAGGCGACTAGGTTGCATTCCTGTTATTCCAAGTAAGGGAATCAATACTCATTCACCAAGCTTTATTTCATAAGTGGCTAAAGAGATGTAACAGCAACCTCCAAACAGCGAGAACACATCCTGCGTGTGTAAGAATATTACTACGAATAGGCTCAAGGTAACCACCCAGCAAGAGCTGTTTACTAAAGCAAATTCATTTTTAATCAGAAGCTTGCTCCTTTTAAAATGTTTGACTATTTTAAAATAAAGGAAAAATACAGCCTGGAGAGAGTGATCAAGCCCAGACCCTACTGAAGTCATGTAGAAAACAGTTTATTGCACAGATACAACTTAAAACGTTGGACTTTGATCTACTGCTATGGAATAAACATGTTACAGAGAGAAAAATACAGAAGAAAATCCCTCTAAAGACGGTCTCTGAGCTGGACTCTGACCCACTGCACATACAGACAAGTGACATATCAGTTGACTTTTGAGATACACTTGGCAGGTTATACACATTTCAGATCAAAGGGCTTTGGCTGGATGGAATAATACTCTGTATTTGCAGAAAAACATACGTCCCTGGTTCCTCCTCTGAAGATCTCCAAGAGCTAAGCATCTAATACTGAATAACCTTTCCTAGAAACCCTCTGTAGCTGGTACAAGAGTCACTGACAAAGACAACCTGAACCACAGGAGAAGGTAACATCCTGTATCTCCACTCACTGAGTTAGGAACTACCTTATTTCTAACTCCAGAAGTTTACTGCTCTCTAGAGCAAGTTCTGTTAGCATGAATACCCTCTAAAAGCAAACCCCTCTACTGCTGCAGCAAGCGAGACCAGCATTTGGTCCCAAACTAGCTACAGACCATTTCAGGCTGTGATTTTCAGGCTGTTTTGCTCAGAATTGAGCAATACCTCGGTTGCAGTAATGTCCATTCCCCCTCCTCTTCCCCCTCAAGCTGTTCTTCAAACCGCATCACTTTCAGTTTTGTCAAGGACTGAGATTTTTATACAGAGCTTTCAGTTGGCTTAAACTTTCGAGTTCCCCAGGATAAGAAATCAATAACCATTTAATATTTAAGCAGCTTACAAGCAAGGATTGAGCTCTAGATGTGGCAGCAATGTTTCAAGTATAGAGAACTTTTGAAAATCAAAATGCTAGCACTAGCAAGGTATTAACATGTATTATGCTCATCTCTATTTTAGGACCAAGTATCTCACAGGATAAATCCTTTTAATGATGCCTTCCAGTGCTTACATTTTCCCCCGCATCCTGTTTTGTTCTGGATTAGGCAAATCATGATTTGGGGCAGACCACCAGCAATATGGCTTTAAGAAAAAGATGACTCAGAAGTCAAGCAAAGTCTAAGTGGCAAGTGCTTCAATTACCTCTTCCAGTAAAGCAGGTATTTTTGATCCATTAATCCCCAGAAGATGATCCATATCTGGTTTGTTCTCCCAGGATAGATTTTGCTGCAGGTCAGCTCCTGAGAATATCATTCATGACTCTGCTGAAACAGAGCACTTAAAAGAGAGTTTATGTGCCAGCTGTCTAAATGCACCGAGATAATATGGACAGGTTGGGAGTTTAGCATTAAAAACCCACATACTACGTAACAATGCAATCTATAGAGAGACTATATATGATACGCCTTCACACACAGATGTATCTTTTCATCTCAGAGGAATCACTAGCAGAAAATCAGCTCAAAGTGCAGGTAAGGCAGGATAAAGAGCTTACGCAAACCCCTAAACTGACCCCAAGTTAAAGAGTCTTCCTCCACATCTACATATATGTATTGGCACGCAGTGATATGTACAGGTAGATTCCAAACATATTTTCACTTCCAGCTAGCAGCTGAGAAGTAATCCCTGTAGGAACAAGTTAAATAAGTATAAATACCTATGTAATTCCTGCCTGAAATCTTTCAGATCATGGACAAATTAGGCAGAATAGATAACTTCTCATATTGATACAGGAAGGCTTAGAAGCCAAATAATCCCTACTCCTTTTTAAGAAGTATAAATACTTTAGCAGTGAACACATTCTTCAGTTTTAAGGGAAATCAATATGCTATTTATTCAGAGCCTTTAAGAAGAGGCTGAAATGAGAACTGTCTGGGGATAAAGAGCATGGGGCCTTGTAATCCTCAGCTTGCTTCTTTATCCTGAGAAAATGCACTTATTTGTTGCAGGTTGAGGCTGCTCCACAAACATCACTAATCTGGTGACCGTGCAAATGACCAGTAATGCCCTGAAAACTCTCATTCCAAATGATTTTTGTCATGTATCAGGGCAATGAAGACACTGCTGCAACACAATGGACTGATCAATTGGCATCATCCCTTCTTAGGTGATAATTACATTTATTTTCCTGTAGTCTCCTCATGGCAAAACCCAACTGAACTGAGAGTGAAGGAAACGGTCGATTGTGATTCCTGGATGATTTCTGCATGCCCCCCTGGGTCTGCCTTTCTGCTAAGCTCCTACTTAGGAGTGAGCTCCTCGGAGCATGTTCTCTAAAATGCACTGTGATACCTGCTTGTGAGAAATTCCTCTAATTCTTATAAATGGTTTTCTAACACTGCTTGGTGACTTTGACAAGTATTCATCAGCTTTGAGCAGTTCCAGACCCAATCAGTTTGCTCATGAGGACTCTTCATCAGGGACTGTAGCAACAGGACAATGGGGAATGGGTTCAAACCTAAACACTGGAGATTTATGTTAGATAGAATGAAGAAGTTCTTCCCTGTGAAGGTGCTGAGGTGCTGGCACAGGGTGCCCAGAGAAGCTGTGGCTGTCCCATCCCTGGCAGTGTTCAAGGCCAGGTTGGACACAGGGGCTTGGAGCAAGCTGCTCTAGTGGAAGGTGTCCCTGCCCGTGGCAGGGGTAGGAAATGGATGAGCTTTAAGGTCCTTTCCTACCCAAACCAGTCTGGGATTCTGTGATCTGCAGAGAATTGGCCATTCTTTACTGAGTCTGTAACAGGATGGATTTTCCCAGTTCTAAAAGCAATCTCAGAAATTCCTCTGGGTCTCTGAGGACATGGTATGATCTTCCAAGGGAGGTGAAATGGCACCTTTATTTAGCATTTACAGGAGTTGAATAAGAGGTAGTTAGCAGCAGTCTTTTACATGAGCAAATACCCAGTGACAAGTTGTTCCTAGTAGTATCCAGCCTCTAACACATATTCTTCAAGGAAGCCAAGCCTGACAGGTCATTTTTAACGTGGAATCAACAGAAGAGCAAGAGCAACCATCACACACATTACTGACAAACACTGGGGAGCAAAATTAGGAGAGTCAGAGAGACCCAAAAGCCAAGACACTGCTTGCCTGACAGTCCTTCTGTGCATGCCAGGTGTGATGGAATGACAACGTTGTACACAAAGCCACCAGCAGTCTGAGGAGGAAAAGCCCTGCATGCAGCCACTGGATTCTTGATTAACACACTCCAATTTCCAGCTATTCCAGATGTAGAAAACAGAGATCCAGATCCAATTTTACACTGCTTGCAGAGCAACCAAAGTCACAATAAATATCCCCCCCAAAAACCAGATTAGATGAGAAATACCAATAAAAATTGATTTCCCTGATACCACTGCCTGCTCTCACTCAGGATTTAAGGGGTGTTACTTCTGAGTGTGTGTCTGTATAATACATCTGTGGAGGCAGGTGACAGGAGGCTGGCTGCTGCTCACACTGTGTCTAAGCACGGATGAGGATTTAAGCTCTAACAAGTAATTTGGGGTATGCTAAGCATCTGCCTTTGCTGCTGAACTATGCTGGCTGCCAGCTCTCAAAACTGTATGTAAAGAAAGAGTGGATTATTATTTCCTTTATTAAAAAAAGGACACTAGAGCTGCTGACTGTATATCTCTGCTCTGGACATACTTGTGTATCTAAGCACTTAGTACCTGTATTCATAGTATTATGAGCAGAAATATTTCCTCCAGGCACTTGCTGACTCACAAGGCACAGGTAGAACATATTTGCAAGGAGGATGATCTATGCTCTTTTTCTTTCAAATTTAGAGCACAACTTATATCCATAATCCTTCTCCAGTTGCTGTCTAAGCACAGCTTGGGGAGTGCACTTCAGAGATAACACTTGGATCTCTGCAACCTACAGTGTTAAGAACCAACCCACATAGACCTGGAGTTTGTAATTAGTAACAGATGCATATGTTAAAGGTGGCTATACTCAGGGATGATATATTTGAGATCACTCCATGTGGCATTTTTGGACAGAGCTCTTAACTACAGAGATTTACCAGTAGGGTTTTCCAAAAGGAAATCTGTTACTATTATGTTTACTCGTCAATTACTGCAAATGAAAATAAACAACTTGCTTACTTAAAGTCATTATAAACCTTGTGCTAAGAAACAAAAATTAGGTTAACCAAGCACAACTCTTTTCTTTGCCATTTCCCCACTGGCAATTTAATTAAATTACATCTTGCAATTTTTAAGTATGCTTCGCCTAAATTATTGATTTTATTATAACATCATTATTGAGCAGTCTACAGTTCTGTAAGAGTTGCAAAAGCCTTCACAACTCCGCATTCTCACCTGATTTAAAAGCAGATGAACACATAAAAATGATTTTACTTGATACTTTCTTTGTGAATGGTTTTACCTGAAACATCCTTCCTATCCCCACCAGCTACAGAGGCATTCTGCAGATGTTTTCTCTTACTCAGATATTTGCCAGCTTTGTCAGGAGCAAAATGACAATGAGGAATGCAAACCCACCTCATCATGGTGGGCAACTGCATTGTATTTACTTGGACTATGACAGCCCTTCCAGAGAAACAGGAAAGAGGAGGTTTTTAACATACAGCTTCCTTTCTGCAAGTTATTATTTTCCTGTTGCCATTAAAAGCACCTGATGACCAGACCTGTCTCTTCTGAAATGCTGTCCTTACTCATGTTAGTTGGATTTCTTTTGGATTTTTCTGAAATCTTTCAGATTTCCTCTTTGATGCCCATCTGGAACTTCAAATGCTTTTTATACTGTAACAATCCTCTTCAGAAGTTCCTGGGTCCTTAAGGAAAGCTCAAAGCTGTGTACACACAGGTTACAAACTCCTGAGCTCCCAACTCTCCAACAGGTTTGAGCTGATTCACTGCTAAAAAAATGACAGAGCTGCATAGGTTTAACCTCTCCTATCTTCCTCCTCCTCCTCAAATGATTTAACTGCTGGGTCATCTGAATTATTAACTCCAGCTCTCTTCCTGCAATCAAACTTTAAATCAGAGCCTGTGACCGTGTACACTTGGGTTGGATTTACTGCTGTTTGGATGCATATTGTTGTATTCAGCTTTTCCAAAAGAACTGGTGTTTTATGGTTTTGACCTAGCACAGCCCCCGAGATGTCTTTTTTCATCATCTCTCAAGTATGTCAACTAATCAGCATTTCTATTTCGTGGTTACAATCTCCTAGCAACTAAACTTTACCTTAAACTGATTCTCACTGTTTTGGAGACCCTGTGCCCAGAGCACGTTACATCTCTTCCTCAAACACACTTCGTACTTTTCCTTATTCTCATTTTGATTACCTATAGGGCTTATGTTCATCATCTTGCTTGAGATAAAACATCGGGAATATGCTAACATTTAGACTCACAGTACTCCTACTTCTGGTTGTTGCCTTGCACATGATCCATGAGTTGTCATTTAGCAAACCCTTCCCTTAAAGGGGGAAAAAATGCAAACAAAAAATTACTCTGGAGGCTGAACTGCACTTTTCTGAGTGCCTCACAAAGAGCATTCTTGTGTCTCAACTGTCCCAACCTCAGAAGCCTGCCATAACCGGAGTATTAGTTTTGTCAGGATGAAGGGTCCTTTACTCCTCAGAAACTTGCAACCTCTCCAACAACAAATGCAGCTAAAACTCTCTTCCGGACAAGTTAATAGTCCTTATGGGTCACCCTGACACTGAAATCAAAGACATGGAAATGATTATTTAGGGGAGTCTGGCTCCAGCAGACCTCAGTGAATACGGAATACTCATGTCTTGATACCGGCTCACAATTTATCTTTGATTTTAATGATGTGCATGGAAACTTACAGCATCTCTTGGTCCCTCCACCTCCTTTTTTTCTAGCTGGGCAAAGAGAGTGGCAGATCCACCTGCTTTGTGTCCAGTCAGAAAATCAGATGCTGAAGAGATAGTAAATTCAAAGTCTATAATGCTGACAGCCTCATGGAGGATACCTGCACCTAACAGTAAGCCAGAGCAGCCTACTTCACTTGATCATTTGTAGTTCAGGTTGCCAGGACTTCGGATCTTGTCAGTTCAGCCATAAGCAGAGAACAGCTTTGACCTACCTCTCACACAGTCCAAGGCATGTAATGCACAGATGCTGATTGGGTGGAAGCATTAGCTTCACCTGGATACTACACACATACGTATTTAGGCTTATTCACATTTATTGAGCCCTGTTTCTTCAAACTCTCATGCAAAAAGAAATGTTGTTTGTGTAAAAGCTAGAAAGATAAAGTGAAAGACTTGTACAGTACCAGCAAAGTGGCTCAGGTAGTCATGACAACCACGTCGGTGCTCATAAAACTTCTCTTCATAATCTTTTTTGCACTTTAGATAACACACATGCAAGCAGTAAAAAATGTAACTGATCTACAGCAACACAACCAGAAGTAAAACCTTCATAACATCCACAGTGGAAGCTGATACACTGACACTTGGTGTCATTATTGACAACAGCTTTGTCCAGCTCCCACAGGGGCTCCTCAATGTGCCCAGGCTTAAAAGAGTCAAGAGCCTTACCCCAGATTTAGGGGTGAGCAGGGAAGGGAAGGAGGGAGAGGCCTAACATTGCTTTTAAGGTATTAAGATCAGACATTAAATACACACAAGCATATTTTAAGTTATTTAAAGGTTCATATACTTATTATTTCCTTCAGCACCTGATACCAGAAGGGCTCTGCTGCTCCAGTCCAAATCCAAGGAACACATTCTGCATGAGTTGTGAGTTCCCACAAACCATCCTTACTTCAGCAAGAATCAAAACCCATGTTTTTCTTTCAGTCTTTTATGCTCCTTACTTTTTCACTTTGTTTTCAATGTGGAAATTTAAAATCCCTCTCACTCTTACCATTCCCAGGTGGAAACCAAAGCATGCCTGAAATAAACCCCTCCCTCTACCCCACAGAGGAGTTACTGGATTTGCTTCCAGCAAGCAGGGAGTGCCTGCTGGCAATAAGGCAAGTCACCATCTTTCTAATCATGTGATAAGCTCAAAAGGAAATTGCAAAGCTTTATATACCTGAGTCTGCCGAGGCGTCATGTGTTGCTTCAAAAGAATAAAAAGAAGATTTGGCATCTGGAGTCTTCAATAACTGAATTTCCTTTCATGTAAAATTGCTGTAGTTAAGAAGTATCATTTACTGAGGAAAAAACCCTAAACTTCTCTTTTATAATAAAAGATCTATGGTCAACATGTCATTTTCTCTTCTTTCAGCTAAGAATAATAATTCACTGACACCCATATAAATCCCCTCATTTTATATGATACTGAACTTACAAGGTCTCCATCATCACCAGTCTTGGGGAAAGAGCTCCATCTTCTGGGAAACAGTTCTTCAGTGGTCAGGGAGGGACAGGTTCTGATGGATCATTGCATCTCTTCTCCAGAATCACACAGCAAGTATCAGGGTTTATCAGAGAGGTCTATCGGTGCATGACAGCTCATCTCACAAATCAATCTCCTGTGAGCTGGTTTGTAGATGGCAGGACTGTTAATGGAAAGAACTGGGGCTGAGTAAATAGAGTCTTACCAGATAATCCACTGCAATAGAAGCATCTCACACAGTAAAAGGGGCATTTTACCCAGAAGCTCCGTGTTGAGGTGGTTGAGTAACCCAAATCCATGATCAAGCTGGTATAAGATACAAACATCCTTCAGATGACCTCTGTCACAAGCAAGTTCCATAGCTGACATGATAGAAATGATAAGAAATAGCTCTAAACCTCCAAAATTAGTGATACAAAATATACACTTACCAAGTTTAAAAACAGCATAGCAAACACCTGAGAAGGCAAGATCTTCTCCCATAGGTTAAACACTGGAAGCCAGTTACCAATTCTACTTATTGACTTAAACTGTATCATGATTTGAGGCCCTATATTTAACAACGGATATAAATGGCAGTTTTGGATGGAAGCTTTGCATTTCTTTCCAACTCAAAAGCATCCACACAGTGAATTTTCTTGTTCCCATTCATCACAAATACTGTGTTACACAAAGGCTGTGCACATGTTCCATACACCGGTGATGATGAGGGAACCTGTGAGGTTGAAATCGCTGACCTGAAGTTGTTATTTCATTAGATGCGATTCTGCTTCAGCCATGTAAAATCTGACTAAAGTCAAATAAGCAAATAAGGAAAATAATTTTTCTATGAACATTACTACAAATTGTTGAGAATTTTCTGTTAATTATATGCAATATAATTACTTTCAGGGTTAAACAGTCATTTTTATGCAGCTTTCAACAGCACTGGGTAACTAGCTTCATCTGTAGATTCCTGTCTACTTGCTCATTAACTACAGGAAGAAGAACTTAAAATACCTTCAAGGGGAACTGATCTTATTAAATGCTTCCACCTTTTCTTTTTCTTTCTCTCCTCTCCAGAAAATAACATTCCTGGCACTAATACAATGAAAAGTAAGTGCCTGGTTGATCCCAGGGAGCTGTGAATTGTGCTCCTGGACCAACCTGGAAGGAAGGGGACTCTTACGAGCTAACAGATGAGGATAAATAACCATTCTTTGAGGAAGATGAGGACAAACAACCATACACAGAGAATGCTCATGATATAAACCTGCCTGTACCACCACCTACCATCATTTAAAGGTGGGGGTTCTACAAGGACACCAGTAAGAGTACATTTACCATTACTTTTGGGGGTATTTCTGGTGGGGCTGCGTGTGTGTGTGTGTGTGTGTCATTTGTGGGTTTTCTTTAATGATACTTTCAGGCTTTGATGTGTAGTTTCACTTTTAGCACGCTGATTTACCTCATGGTGAAAGAAAACCCCCAAGCTGCTTGTACAGCAAAGAACCTATTTGAAGATGTTAGCCTTTTCTCCTGATTGCGGAATGTCTGTGAGCAGAACATAATGTCACCACATTGATTTAATCGCAGGTGATGTTTCATGATTTTTCTTTCTCCCCTATGTGAACTGAATGAATTGTGTTGATCTCCTAAATCACAGCAAGCATTTTCTCTCAGTTGAAGCCAGAAGACAAATACTTCAAGAGCAACTATAAATCCTAGTTGGGCTGAGAACATCACAAAGACAGCTTCTGCCATAGGTGTTGTCTAGAGTCTCTGCTCACAGCACGAGATGAACAGAGCAGTTTCACTCTACAAAGGAATCTCCAGTCTTCATAAAATCTTCCACCCTCTTGTCTCTGTCCACTCCTCCAGCTTATAGACAAAATTAGCGTCAGTATTTTCACTAACTCCTATTTGAATCATTATTCTCAACTTCTGCTGAATTTGGGACACTGCATCTCACTTCTGTGGCCACCGGGACCAGCTTTTGACGCCTGTGAATTTCAGACAGGTTCTGCCTTTCTGCAAGAGCTTTCCAATTTCTCTTTTACCAAAGCAACCACACTATCCACGAAGTCTAACAGAGCCTGATTTAGTAAGTCACTTTATTTTACCCCATTTCTTTAACCAGGGGTTTCAAAAAGAGGAATAGCAAAAGGAAGATCTCCTTAGGTGCCTACGCAGACTTCCCTCCCCGTCTCTCCTTCTGGTATTTAGTTATGGGAAGGTTGGTCTCAATGACTGTTCAGGAAGAATATGGTAGCTGCTGCTCCCTTTGCCCAGAGGTGTAGCAAGGGCAACGGAGGAAATGGGCATCAAGTATCTGCCAACCCCCTTGGAAGCTGCAGCCTGGCATGAGAGGCTGTTGGCTCACTGTTGAGATGTGTGCCAAGTCATAAGCAATTGCCCTGGAGAGAAGAGGGAGGACAAGAAGGGTAAGAGAAGGAGATACCTGGACAGTATATGCTGCAAGTGCCAGAGAGCCTCCTTTCAGCACTGGCTGACGTGTTATCCCCCGCTGTGCCGTGCCTGGAGCCTCTTGTTTCTGCAGACCACAGCGAGGCACATCTGCCTGTGCTCCAGAAATAGCCTCCCAGTACTCAAACAGACCCAGCATCCTCCCTGCCCACTATCCCAGCCCTACCTGGGCAGCCAAACACCATCCTCATGTGCTGTTAGTTACAAAAGCAAGTGCTGTGTCATGCAAAAGCTTTGGGTTTCTTTACGCTTTCTCTGCAAAGTCAGGGAGAGGTCGGAACTGCCTCCCTTGCCATCCCAGAATAACTTTTGCTGAGCTTTAATCAATGAACTTGAAAAGATTTGCTGATCCAGACTATAAAATACAAATTTAGCTGCTGAGCTGTGGTGCAATCAGTTCTTTGTGAGCAGGGAAACCCCAACTCCAACATAACGTACAGAAACAGCAAACCCCACTAACAAGTATTTTATTAGTACTCCATAGTAGTGCTGAACTGTTCTGGTTGTTTCTAGAAGCCATACACTTGCATTAGAAGGCAGCAGTTTGCTTTCTTTATGTTTATTATCCATATGGGCAAAGAAGATAAAGAAGAAAATAGGAAAATATCCCTGCCACTGCTAAAGCAGCTATACTGCTGTAGTACAGGCTGGATTGCAGTGTTTTTCTGTACCTTTTAATGACACAACTCCTGAGATGTCACATTTCATTTAACAGCCTGCGTAATGGTTGGGATGGTGTCACGTAAGTAGTGAACAGAAACTGAGCTTTTAAAATGACAAATCACCCTATTTCTGGGGATTTAGGGCAGAAATTGTTTCCTCTCTCAGAGGCAAAAATCACTGTAATTAACTTTTTCTCCCTGTCGGTTCACGTAATTTGTTCTTGTTAAGAGTATTATGCCTGAGGACAGTGTTACCTCCAGCCTACAGCCATCACACACACAAAATCACACTTAAAACACTGTCTACCAGGCCTGGTTTCAAATCTCCCCTTTTCCAGGGATGTCCCAAGGGAAATTTCCATCGGCCCTGTGCCTGCAGGAGCCACGTCTGCTTGCTGCCAAGAGAACTGCTCAGGGGGCTCTCAGCAAGGTTTACTGCCTGTTTTCTAGGGAGTGTAAATGACCTGGAGCATACTGAAGCACTCAGCAGACACAGGCTTGATGCTGTCAGGGAATAAGCGTGCGTATGTGCCGCACTGAACGCAGGGGGAGGATGTATTTGAGGAGAGCTGAGCCAGTACCCTGCTGAGAACAGCCATACATTGCTTTCCCATCACCTCCTGCACCTCCTGTACTCAGCAGATGCGAAATCAGGTGATCAATTATGAACAAGACGACCTCGAACATCTACCCTGCAAGTGCAAGCTCTGCGAGGGCCTGAGCATGTACCTGCGACATAGGGAATGATGCTGAAAGGAAAACGGCAGCACAGTGTTGCTCCTGTTGTGTCAAATCACCCATCTAAGGTTCCCGGGACTCTGCTGTGGGAAGCACAAGCTGTCCTGCAATGCATCAGCAAATACACCACAGAGAGAAAAGCACAGACAGCACCCCACTGGCTCAAGGTGCAGCTGACATGTGGTGTAGTTTGCCTCATCTGTGAGTAATTTCATTGCCTGGGTTTGCTTTGCTGTTCTTTTATGAGTGTGACTTCAGAAGAATGATAATGAATTTTACAATAACCATGGGCTCCTTTTCAACTTTTCCAGGCTAACACGAGAGGCCCATTCTGAAGTACATCCACTAGACTCAAATGTAATTAGGTGCATTTAACCTTCTCCCTTTCCCAGCCTCTAAAAAGGGTTTTCCTCAGAGCATGGGAAATGAAATGAAAGATCCTCCATCACATGTAGGTTATTAGCTCTCTTATACCGCTGTCTCTTCATTTCACATCCCACACTGACAACTCAAAGGCACCCACACTTCCCAGAGCTTCCTTTTGGTAGCAGCAACGGAGATAGGCTGAAAGGGGAAACTAAGGCACGGAGAGATGATTTAAGCTGTCCTAAACGTAGCAACTGAACAGAACAAAGTACAGATTATAAAACTCCTGAGTTTCCATTTTATTGAGGAAACACTTGACATTAAACCTCTGCTAGTGTAAGATACATATCCCATGGCACTGCTCCCATCAGGAAGATCTGCCTGACCAAAATCTGAAGTAGGTGAAATACTAGGATTTGGAACAGAAGTCTGAAGGTTCAAACTGAGGCAGTGGCGCTTCCTACCCAAGAATTCAAAGAGGAGAGAGACACCAAACAGGGGCTTCTTCTGAAAGAGAACACCAGGAGGACATGGCACCTGGGGCAGAGCGGTTGTGTTGTCCATGTCCTAGGAAGTCTCAGCAGCTGGGGAAGAGGCTGCATCAGCTAGGGAAGATGCTGCTGCTACCACATGGGTAGCTAATGTTTAGGAATGCCTGCGGATGGTTTTCTCCCTATTCCTGCAATCCAGTAATCTGTTTACATGTAACCCCATAAAGCAGTGCAACAGCTCTTCCTGCAAGGCTGGTGACTGCTCTAAATGGTTTGCTTGCAGAACTAGGTACTGTGCTTTCAGAGTGAACATTACAGATTGAATCATGTGCCTCCAGAACTGGTGAAAGTGTTGTTATTGACTCTGAGGGATGCAGGGTCAGACCTTGTATTCAGTATCACATATGGATGGAACCTTACCTTGCAACCACAGGAATGAACAGTAAGCCTTTCCCTTCCTCCTCTACCGCATTTCTCCATAAATATTGATGACTACAGAACAATAGCTTTAGAATTCAAAATACAGGATCTTTGTTGCCAGATAGAGAATGACAACACAAAAGAGAGAAGCTAACACTTAAGTTATTCAATAGGCTATTTATAATCATTTGAGGCCAGCACGACGGACTCATAGAGGCTGCACTGCAGCCATCCCTCCATACTCATTAAATTTATCTCATTTTGACAGATTTTCAGCAAACTCTGGCCCAAACAATTATAGCAGTTCTTAAATCCTGAAACACCTGGAGGTAAGCGGTACTGTCTCTGAGCAGAGCTCTTCTAGAGCTGGAATAGCATCATCTTGCCGTTTCTTTGAGATGAACTATTGATGTACATGAATACAAGGTATTAGAAACAGCAAAAGCAAAGACTTCATACTGAACAACTGCTTTTAGGCTATTGGAGTTCTGTGGGCTACTCAGGCTCCATGAAGTTTAAATACTTACACAGAAAGTCGGTACAGTGTGGCTGGGGAAAATGCTCTAAGTGACACACTGGAGGGGAGAATTAATCATGCACAGCTGACTGCCTTTTGTTAAAGGAAAAGGATGGCCCCTGTATAACTTGCACACAGCCCAGCTCTGTGGCTCCTTCTGTGCTCCCTGTAATGAAATGCTGCTGGCCTTCTGAGGGTGGTGGGGAGGTAAGATTGTTCTTTGCCTTGCAATAGCTCCCAGAAGTAGTTACCTGGGTACAATCCTCTGTGTGTTATCCCCAGCATTTTCTCCCCTGCCTTTCTCATTTTTGCGTCTAAAAGATGTTCAAGTAAAGCTTGGGGAGAGTTTGCTGCCGAGGTGTTTATTTGCAAATGTATCTGGGGCACTTTCCATATAATACTGCTATGGAGATAATGGATACCAGACCCTTCTTAAAATGTAGCGACCAAAGGATCTGAAAGCCACTGACACCGCAGTAATACTTGGAAAACGGAAGGAAAAAAGGAAGAACACTACAGTTCAGTCACATCCTCTGCTTAATATTCCTGATGCCAACCTTATGAAGTTTAACCATGCCAAGTGCAAGGTCCTAAACCTAGGTCGGAGCAATCCCAGGCACAGCTACAGGTTGCGCAGAGAAGTGATTCAGAACAGGCCTGCAGAGAAGGACTTGGGGGTGTTGGTTGATGAGAAAATGAACATGAGCCGGCTTCAGTGTGCGCTTGCAGCCCAGAAAGCAACCGTATCCTGGGCTGCATCAAAAGGAGCGTGACCAGCAGGGCGAAGGAGGTGATCCTGCCCCTCTGCTCTGTTCTTGTGAGACCTCACTTGTGAGCATTGTGTGCAGTTCTGGTGTCCTCAGCATAAAAAGGACATGGAACTGTTGGAACAAGTCCAGAGGAGGCCACGGGGATGATCAGGGGACTGGAGCACCTCCTGTATGGAGACAGGCTGAGGAAGTTGGGGCTGTTCAGCCTGGAGAAGAGAAGCTACGTGGAGACCTCAGAGCAGCTTCCAGCATCTGAAGGGAGCCCATAAGGATGCTGAGGGTGGACTCGCCATTAGGGACTGGAGTGACAAGACAAGGGATAATGGGTTAACACTTGAACAGGGGAAGTTTAGATTGGATATAAGGAAGAAGTTGTTTACTGTAACAGTGGTGAGGCACTGGAATGGGTTGCCCAGGGAGGTTGTGAATGCTCCATCCCTGGTGGTGTTCAAGGCCAGGCTGGACAGAGCCTTGGGTGACATGGTTTAGTGTAAGGTGTCCCTGCCCATGGCAGGGGGTTAGAACTGGTCCTTTCTAACCCTAAGTATTCTGTGATTCTAACTGCTTGCTATGCCAAACTGAAGGGAAGCAGGAATGATGCTTTACAGTAAGATGCTATAAATAAAGCACTTTCAAATATGGGTTGTTTCACTACCATTTTGTTTATGGGAAGGTAATAGCTTGTGAAAAGTTCCTCTGCTACCTTCATTTGGATGTCTATAAGCAAAGTGCAGAGTGACATGCTCTGAAGACTTCTATAACTGGCATTATTGCTATCCTAGTCAACCTTTTAAGGGAGAAGAGGCTTTCTCTCACTTTTTAAAAGTAATACAATCTGAGGGCCACTTACCTCCCCCTGTAACCTTCATCTGTACATATGTTTCTCCAGGGAAGTATAAATCATAGTCTTTGCGTGTCAAATAGCTTAGTGTCAACAGAGCAATGAGTCATATATAATAAACGATACAGAATCCCAGGAGTTTTGTGGAATTGGAACAGTAGCGGCATGCAAACAATAAAGCAGAAAAACACCCCAAATGTGCTTTTCCTGCTCAACCAGTTCATTTTGGTTACTAAATGGCCCCAGTGAAGCTCGCATCTCCTTTTTGTCTCATTTCTTACAAGGGTTCTGACAGAGGAGCTCTATTGTCAGGCATGGCAAGCCACTAACTGAATATTGGAACAGATTCAGAAAAAACTGCATTTTGCATGGTTGTAACATGTACTGGTATCAGTCAGGCAATTCTGAACAATTATATTTACGTGGTTTGTGTAGGAAACCTATCAAGTAACCTCTGGATCCAGGGAACCAAGCTGGGCTGTTGAAATTCTTGACTGAACTACTGAGTGACATGCCCCTTCTAGATGGTTCTTGGTCTATCTTTAGTGAATAAACCTGAACAACAGAACATTATAACAGTGGTTTGCCACTTGCAAACAATTTACAGCAGTGAAGCATTGATTTGAAAAGTCAATTTTCTCTTATGCTTACCTATGTACCATGTTCTGCTTAAAAGGAGGTACTCTGGATTTGCACGGCCTGTAGCACTCACTGAAAAGTCAACCAAGCTTTAAAGTTATTTTCACTCTTTATAGTGTTTTGAGGAAAAATGAGGAGACCCAGCACCCATTGCTCAGATCTGACACAAGACACAATAAAACCAGCACGATGAGAATGGGATATGTTTCTCAGATTACTCTCCATGCTTACTGAGTATGGCTTTGACAGAGCATTTCCATCAGGAGAGCCCAGTGTACCATGAGCTTGCTGCAGCCTGTAGGGTTTTGCAAGAATAAATCTGCATGGGAGTTCACAATGAGTAAACCAAAAGGCTGGCAGCAGCTATGCCAGTAATTCACAAGTCACTCTGGGTTTATAAAGATGTAAAAGGAACTATAACTAATGCTGGATACAGCCAAGATAACCCTACAGCCTTATAGCTGCTGTTTACAGAGAAACACTGACCACAGGGGACCTTTTCTAGGCTACGGTTTGACTTCCATACGTGTCTATAGTGTACAAGAGCAGCACAGACAAATGCATCTTAGTGCAACAATGATAAGGAGTTATCCACAGGATTAAATGCAGTTTTGAAATGATATATATATACACACACACACATAAAAAAGAGATATACTGTCCTATCCTGATGTTCTATGTATCTACCACAATAATTTATCTTCTAAGAATACATGAACTGGAAAGATGCAAAAGCTAGAAGTGCCAGTATCTTGAGTTTCCCCAGGCAGCCTGAAAGGCCCTTGTCTTTTGAGACTGCTTGATTAACAAGTTTTGATAGCTGTAACAAGCAGAGACTTTGAAAGCAAGCAGAGGAATATGTGAATGCAGATCACAGTGGAAGCAGACAGTTCAGGACGTGTTTAAGGCTTGCAAAACCTTGAGGATTTCTTTTCTGTTTAAAAGACATTTCAAAATGTTAATTTTACACACACACAATTTGTCTTGTACCCAAGTGCTCAGGTCAGTCAGTTACTTGTGCCACAAACATGCATTAACTGGAGCAACATGGGGAAATACCTGTGATCAATAATACAGACCCTGGGGGCACAAATGAGAAACTCAGCAACAGACTGGCTGTACCTGAAAGAAGTAACTAGTAAATCATTCTCACCAGCATGGAAGTCTGGTTACTTAACACCATGGTTTAGGTTAAGTCTTATGAAAGAGAAGAAAACAAAGCTGACCAACATTTTCCCATTAGTGACCTAAACCCCATGAAGAGCCAAATACGAGCTCCATGATAACAATACACCAGAACTGCACACGACTTACCCAACTGAAAATGCAAAGTCAAATGCTAATCTGTCTTTAAATAAATCACGATTATATACTATTAAGTCAATTTGCAAACCAAGCTTCAAAAGATGCATAATTAACGAGATGTCTGTTCCACATTTATCAGTAAGAAACTATTTTCAGCTCTCCTGTGTTATCACTTTTCCTGCACTGTGTCAGACATGGACTCCTTAACATCACCTCAAAGATTCTCTGCTCTTATATGACCTCCTGAGATCCCTGAACTATAAAGGTGACTCATCCCCTCTCCCAAGCAACACCACTTGTCTTGAGCACATATTATTGCTCCGTATCTAACTACAAACCCATATCTATACTTGGAGGCCTACTAATACCCTCTTGGGTGGTAGCAAGTAAAGCTGCTTTGGGTGTCCTATCACGATTTCCCCTATAGATGACTAAGAAAAATACAAGGTCCCTTTTTTAAGAAGACAAGCTGAGAAAATTGGGGCTGTTCAGGCTGGAGGAGAGAGGCTGTGTGGAGACTTCAGGAGCAGCTTCCAGGGTCTGAAGGGGGCCTACAGGGATGCTGGAGAGGGACTCTTCATCAGGGAACGGAGCAACAGGACAAGAAGTGATTGGTTTAAATTGAAACAGGGAAGCTCAGGTTAGATATAAGCAAGAGGTGCTTTACTGTGAGGGTGGTGAGGCACTGGGCACAGGTTGTCCAAAGAAGTGGTGAATGCCCCATCTCTGGCAGTGTTTAAGGCCAGGCTGGTCAGAGCCTTGGGCGACACGGTCTATCTAGTATGAGGTGTCCCTGCCCATGGCAGTGGTTGGAACTGGATGCTCTTACGTCCTTTCCAACACAAGCCATTCTGTGATTGCACTAGTGATGCTGGCTAAGCTGGGACGTGCTTCCTTTCCCACCCAATCCTTTGAGGAATGCACTCTGACTTTTTCAAACAGCAATGCCATGATGGCAAGCCCATCCACTGAGGACGAAACACGGATCCACTGAAGAGTTCAGGCTGGACACGACCTCAGCACCCACCTGGTCCTACACCCTTCTCCCTGTCTTTATAGGCAAGGCCTGTGTTTGGAAATGAGACAACACTTAAAAATGAGATGCAGCAGCTCTTGTTCCTCAATCTCTCAGTGTGGGTGTAAATCCAGATTAATTTAATTGACTTCAGTGAAATCCTTGCAAAACATCACAGACGTAAGAAAAAAGCCTAAGGATGGATGGGACAGTAATATGCTGCAACACTGGTAAGAAATAAATCTAGCAGTATGAGTGGGATTGGTTTACTTAAACCTTGATATGAAGTAGTACTTCAAAGAATGAACTCTATAAAAGCTTCAAGTATGTGATTATGTCTCATGAAAACCAGTGCAAACTAAGGCTATACCTTCTAATAGGCATGCTTCAAAGTTTTTTTCCTTTAACCCCTCTTACTTCTTTTCTTATTACAATTATCTACAGTTTTCCACCTGTTCCATTTTAGCCCCATCCCTTCCAGGACTTACCTGACACATTCTGAGGAGCACTGCTTTACAACAGCACATCAGACACTTCTTTTTGAGTCTAAAACTTGCTCTCTTTTTCTTTGTGGAAAGACCCTGAAAGCTCCTGTATTTGCTCACTGAAGTGACCTGTTACCCCTCTTCTTGCACACTGATGTCTGCCAAATACCTGTGTGAGCTGTCAGCCTTGGTGCTGGTGGCTGGAAGCTCAGCAAGTCACACCAGGTGGCATGTGAAGAGCAGAAGATGATGAAGAAAGCTTTGAATATGGTGCAACCGTCAACACTGCATGTCTGCACATGCCGAGCCCACGCTGAAGTTACCACAAGTGTATCCACTGCTCTCCAAAGGCATTTGAAAACTGGAAGTATTATTACATTTGTAATAATGTAATAATTACGTTACATTATTTCATTTGTTCATTTCCTTCTGTTCAGCCTGGAGAAGAGAAGGCTGTGTGGAGACCTCAGAGCAGCCTTCCAGTATCTGAAGGGGGGCTATAGGGATGCTGGGGAGGGACCCTTCATTAGGGACTGTAGTGACAGGACAAGGGATAATGGGTTCAAACTTGAACAGGGGAAGTTTAGATTGGATATAAGGAGGAAGTTCTTTCCTGTTAAGGTTGGTGAGGCACTGGAATGGGTTGCCCAGGGAGGTTGTGAATGCTCCATCCCTGGCAGTGTTGAAGACCAGGTTGAACAAAGCCTTGGGTGAGATGGTTTAGTGTGAGGTGTTCTCTGCCCATGGCAGGGGGGTTGGAACTTGATGATCTTAAGGTTCTTTCCAACCCTAACTATTCTATGATTCTAAGATTCTATGATTTGTGGGGGAAGATGAAAAGAAATCAACAAAAACCATCACAAAACCAGCCTATGAATTAAAGTGATGTTTGGTTAGCGATGTAAGAGTTGCATCCCTCCTCTTGTGAGCTGCACATTTGAGCCTAATACTCTTACCTGCTACAGTGATACTACACAGATGGCCAAGTCATCAATTACAGTCTGATTAATCTTATCCTAATAGAAATGAAGCACTGCACAGATCCCCCAGTTAACTCCCAAGATGTCCCAATGTGGAATGGCTCTGGCAACTCCAGCAGCCCCTGAAGCTTCAAGGCATGGCTTGAGAAGTGATTTCAGTAGCCCGCATTACTGACCTCCTACACACAGGTGCCATGAACAGTTCCACACTGCAAGTTACCCACTCTGTGAAACAGACACTAAGATCTCCTGAGGAGGCTGCAGAAGGTGAGAACAAGTCCTCTGCCATAGGTCCATCTGTAATTGAGGGATGTCTCTTTACAGCTTTTAACAGGAAATGTAATTCCCCAGACATGCAAACCTGATTTCAACACCACATTTTGTTATCTCGGTCCAGTTATACAACCTCCCCTCTCTGCAAGCAGAGCCGTCAGCTTTGTGCGTGTGGAATTTTCCTCTAATTCTTAACAGTCTTGAAAGTACAGTTTGTGACCAATAATTAAAAGCACAGCTTCCAAGGCTGATGTATGTCCCGTTCACATGCTAAACATTACAGGCACCCTCCCTGTTCTCATTCCTGTGAAGCTTATTAAAGAAGTAAGACCTAAAATCAGCAAGTTTCCCTGTGTTCCACCATCTTTGGGATAAAACCAAGAGGCAATGATAAGGCATGATAAGTTCTTTATCAGATTAAGAAAGAAGTATTTGCCAAGAAGCTGTCACTACTACTGCTGTTCTAAGCCCAAATGCTACTTAGTGTCTCCAAGAATCAAAACAATAAATTCCTCCTGTTTAAGTACATTTAAAGTGCTGCATTTCCATCAGATTTGAATTAAGTCAAAACAGGGCAGCTGAGCTATTGAGCAAGACACCAAAACACTGAGCTAACTGGAACGGAAGAACTAACATGTTCTCTCATCTATGACCCTCTAAGCTCCCAGTTACTTTTGAAAACCTCTTTGAAAGGGCAGTACCACTTTGGAGAAGGATGCTCCAGGCTGGTGTGGATGATCCCATCAGTGCAGTATCCCTGCCATTTCTGCAGCTCAGTGCAGTTCTAGCTTGATGACTGGTTGAAAAAGCTATAGCAAGTGTGTGTTTGGATCTTTCTCTCAAGCCTCCTCTACTGTTTCCCTGACTCTAAATAAATAGGTATTACAAGTATCCATAAGAAAAGTCTCAATTACTTCCTGCTGCCACCCTTCCACCCCTAGAACCCTGAGAGCTGCTGGAGCTCTGCGACGTCCTGATGGCTCCTGTGGCCACACTCTGGCAGAGATCATCTAACCATAACTACCATTGTGTTTATGATAGCGTCACGACTGCTACTATTTCAGGGACTGGATTATGGTTTGTATTACTCATGTCCCACACTTCACCTGCTGGTAACTACTCCCCTGACATCCACATGGTTTTCACATTCTCCAATTTATTCCTTACCATCTGCTAGTCAGATGTTCCAACCAAATAAACTTTTACTGTTCCATTTCTCTTTGATATATGCTGCTTTGCCCTTTTGTAGCTCCTCTGATCCACTCCAGAAGATTAACTTTGCATGCAAACATCCACGCTGTTTTGGTTGCTTTGGTTTAAGTGAAAGCCACAGAGAAGTCAGTGCATCTTTGGCTGGAGAAGGGGAAACCCAGGCAGAGCTCACACAGGCCATCGATCAACTGTCTGATTCGCAGACTTCAGAACTGCTAATATAACTGGCACTTCCTCCTCTAGCAGAAGGACATTCCTAGACATCACCCCTTCTCCTTCAGATCTAGTTTTGCAGTGCAAAGAGAAACCCAATTTACCTTTGGGAGAGAATTATCAGGTGCTGCAGCATCAGTTATCACTGCAACATACAGAACACTGACATCAGTTTAGCCCTGTGGGAAGTATCCGTAGCTGGTGGGTGCTACTCTTCTCCCTTTGATTTCAGTGGCCTGCACTGACAAGTCACATCCTTGCCCGAAGTATGTCCCAAAAAGCAGAACTGGCTCTCAGCTAGGAGGATCACCTCTAAGTCCTTTGTGGTTCACTGCTCAGACACCAAGCAGCACATTGTGGGGCTGACTGCAAATAAGGAATGTGACAGTGTTTCTCCTAAAATATAGAGCCAAATTCTGCTTTCACATATGCTGCTGTCACCTTTGTGCTGTAAAGAGATTCTAGACTTGAAACACTGCAGATAAAGGTCTGATTTAATAGACAGAGCAGCCCCTTAAAGCCATCCACTGAGGATCTTAACATTCTGAAAGGTGCCCATTCATGCTGCACTTCAGTTGCAGCATGAACTGAAGGCAACCAAAGCATTACCAACTGTCACAACTTCTCTGCCAACTCTGAAGGTTTCTCATGCAGTTACTCGTCCTGTACTCATTTCCATGCCATCAGCAAACTGAACATAAAGCCCACCCAGGGAATATTAGCATTTTGCATCTTTGCCTGTTATACTCACTTCAAGTGAGTATAACACTTCAAAACAGCTCTTTGCAAAATGACAGCCTAAGCCATCATCTAAACCCACTCTGCAAACCACTGAAGGATTAGGGCCACAAGGTTTTCTAATGAGGGTTTGCCTAAATGGCATCACCCATCTGTCAAACCCGGCTGCACTCGAGCTGCTCGCTGAGCACACGTAGGACAGGTAGCACAGCTCTGGGCTCCAGCCTTGGAGAGGTTGGGAAATAAACATTGAGCCAAACAAGAGCGAGGCTGTTGACCTCACTGGAAGCAGGCAGCCAAACATGTCTTAAATAAGAACATCGCTGCTTCCTGAAGGGCCCTTGATATATTTTCCCCAAAAGCCTCTTTTATCACTAGTCACTGCTTCATTTCCTGCCTGTTGTTCTGAAAGGACTTTTCTTGGTGTAATTCAATAGTGAAAGACTAAACCCAAGCAGGTAAATCAAAGGCACATGACATTCATTATAGTAATCTTTCCCTCATACCCTCACGTATAACAAGTAACCTCTGCAAAGTTTTGACAGAAAAAAACCCACTCTGCAGTTGTTTAATTTCCTTTTCTTTCTTTCTGTCAGGAGAGTCGCTGGTTTATGGGGAACGTGTTCTTCTGGCTTCAGATCAGCACGCTGCATGTACAGTGGAATGGCAGAACAATGCCAGCACTGTGGTGCCAGATCTGGATGAACTGGACACAGCAACTTAGAGATACAAGACAGTAAAATGCTCAAATGCTTCTTTGATCAAAGGGTTTTTGCAGCATGGTTTTTAATCCCATCAAATCCCCATAAAGGTGAGAGCTGGTAGCTCTGAAAGCAGCTTGTTACATTCTGGCAAGCCAGAGTGTCCTTTGATATTTTCAAGAGCAGGGATACTGCATATTAAAAAGGTTTGGATGTCTGAGAAACAAACCAAGAAAACTCCTTTGCAAGGGTATTTTGCAGGCTCTGAAGGTCTGGTATCAAGTCTGGGGCAGCACAGACACATTCCTACACTGAGTGACCTTTGCCAGGTCTGTAAAACTGCTGTTCTCTTTCAGAAATGGTTTCTGGCACACAAGGGAGAAGCAGACAAGTCTGAACTAATTTAAACCCAACCTCCTTTATGAAGCCCAGTTTTTGTGACATCCCTGCATCATGGCATTTGGGTTAAATCCATTCATCTGGAATTTCCCATGTGTGTCTCCATTTTGACTGAAAATACTGAAATTGGATTTGATATTTAGGAGAATCATTTCTTAACCAGCACTCAAACACACCAAGTTTTCCATTTTAATGCCATTTAAAAAGCTTACTGCAGCAGCAACTTGGATTTGCCTCTCCAAGTGTACTTCATAGGACAGAGATGAATTTATATAATTGAGATTAAACACCTTTGGACAGTTGGATCACTTGCTATGAAAAACTCATCTCTGCCAATGCTTAACTAAAGTTCCTGCTGGAATGTGGGCACCAACACCCGCTCACAGGCAGAGCTCTGGTGTTCTGCTTCTTGCAACTCCCCAGATTAAATTCCCGCAAATGCAAAAGTTAATGTCCCTGGAAAAGCTGTGTGAAAACAGAGCTGAAAAGGGGTTACTTAGAAATGTAAACATATGGCTGAACCACATGAATTAAGGACCCTATTAAATAGGGTTTCTAGATCTCTCTCTACTGCAGTTACACAGTCTGTCACGACAGCAGTTTGGGAACTTGTTCTCTCTGCAAGGGTATAATTAACTATTCATTCCTCCTTCTTATTGATTTGATTAGTTGGAAAACGGTTATGTACTTCCTAAGGCACCGAGCTGACTTTGGTGATCGTGACTGTGAAGAGCTTTGAGAACGCACAATCACAATTGCTGTTGCTATTATTGTATTATTCCTCGGAGTGCATCCTAAAATTTATCAACGTTCTCATTTCTAAACTGATGACATGTGAGCAGAAGTTGTACAGCTAGCTAACAGGTCTGCATGGGGAAAGGTGGTTCTCAGGAAGAAAAGGCCATGAGAAATACAAAGGGATGTCTGGAACAGTGAGGATGCCCCATTCCACATGTTGGTCTCGGAGCCAGTGCTGTCAGCAAGGCAGCCACACGCATATGGAAAGAGGCCTCTGGGTGACAGACAGCAGCAGGCAGGTGGGTGCAACTTTGTTTAAGGATTTCATTAGTGTCTGCAATGCATCCAATTACTTGCTATTAATTTAAAGGTTGTTTGATTCTGGTATTAATTCAATAGCCTTGAATGATTTTCAGAAGTATCTGTCTGGGTAGATATGCATGGGAATCTAATACAAAACTACTGCCTTCAGAAAGGCAAGTGGGGCTATCTGAACATTCAGCCTGGTTTGGTATGCAGTTCAGCAGCAAAAATTACTGGCTGGGAATTCCAGATTACTCACAGGCAGCTTTGACTTACGTGGTTCCATGTTCGGGCAGATGGGAGACAAAATGGTCTGGAGGTTTTACAAAAACACTTCAGGTAATGTTCAGCCAATTTATTTAATCTTAAATTACTCAAAGATCCATAAAATTCACTCCTGAAAGTTAATCTAATAGTTGCATTGCTGCATGGGGAGTAATTACCAGAACACATTTATCTGGTCATTAACTGGTCATCTAGACCATACCCTGCTGCATGTTAATTCCTGCCTACGTTGAATGTGGTAAAGAGAAATAAATAATTAGAAAAGATTCATTTCTTCATGTTAATGCAACACTTCAGCCTCTGCCAGGAAACAGCAGCAGTCATTACAGACTATCAAGGGCACCATTTATGTGCTTGAGCATTATGGAAGTGGGATGCAAGACAAATTTGCTGTATTAATGAAGATGAATTATGCTTTAAGAGTTACTCTTAGCACTAAGATATTAATCTGTCATTACACAGAAACGTGTTATGCAGACATCTTGAAAACAGGCTTTTAACATGGCAAGAAGCATTTTTGGCCGTAACAAATTTGCTCCCCAAAAATCTGGCTCTGAAATAACTTTTTCCAACCTCAGTTGAGGATCTGGCTCCTATTTTTGGTGTTGTTTAAAAAAGCTACAGCTTGGACTTAATGTGCACCCATGGATGCAAAGAGAACTTTCTTATCCAGAGAAAGAGGACTTCTCACCCAAAAAGTCCCATTGCAAGATGAGTGCTCATGGAGAACCTGATCTAAAGCCATCCAAAATGAACAACCACTTATGGCAAAAGCAGGTCTTGAATTATACTTCGTGATCCACATAATTATGGTCTGTAACCAGCTAAGTAGGAAGTCTTTACAGTGCCATCATCTATGAGACCTTCCTTCCTTAGAGGGACTTCAGGCATCACACACAACAACTTGTCATTTTATTGGTGCTGTGGGGAGCTCATCTCCACTGGACAGAGGCTCCTCCTTAGCTCTGAGCTTCTATCACCAGCCCCAGGTCCATGATTTCCAATTCTGCCATTCCTCAGGAGTCAGGTGTCAGTGAACGCCTGGGACTGGAGAAGGGCTGAGAAATGGAGAGGTTAAGAACTGGACAATACGTTATTGAGGAGGAAAAGCCACACTGCATCATACCTAGCCTGCGGGAGACTTTAGGGATGAAGCCAGGAGGAAGTTTAGGGGCTATTTATAATAGTATTTCCCGATCCTCCCCCAGAAAGAGTTAAGAATGAATTTTAAATGTGGAAGTTCTTCAACAAGTACCATTTTTCTTTACAAAACAATTACCTCTAATGTGAGTGATGAAGTTTTGGAAGAGAAGGGATTTGCTAGCTGGTTTTATTTGTTTCCCTGCCCTGCACAATGAAAACACTCCCCCCCCCTTTTTTTTCTTCCTCTGTAAATAGAGCCACACTTTCAATATGAAAAGTACCTGTGACAGAAAAAGTTCATAACAGAAAGAACTGAGACAAAGTGTCAGCTACATTAAACATGAACAGCCTATAGAAACCAAACTTATGTCTATTTATACCAACCCAAAACCTAGGAGGAAATTTTATTTTCTCTTCTCTTCTCTATTATTAAATCAGATAGTCCAAAAGGATTTTGCTCAAGTGCAAAGTTCTTGTTATTCCTTTTGCACTCTGCTGGCTGTACAGCACATCTGGAAATTAAATGTGAAGTTATCACCTACAACATCTATGCGGTGCAGAAGTCAAATCAGGAGTCTATGGTTTACCACTACTTTATCTAAAGCTAATTTATGTAAGCAGAACCTCAACTGCTGGATGAAGTGGAGAGTACAAAGTTCAGCTCCCCTATTACATTCATCTACTTTTTCTTGGCAGAATTACTTTTTCCAATATTACTTGGCTGACGTGCAAGAAGAATCAAGGTCTCAGCAGATATATCACAATCTGGTTATTGCTTAAGTAGCTTATAGACACACCAGGATTTTCTTCTGCCCATCCTCTGCTCACTCCCGTATCTGTCTGACAAGAAATCAAGTTTGGAGATTATTTATTCTAAAAAAAAGTGATCTTTATTAAAACCCTGACATGCCATTTTCCTGATATAAGCAACAGTAAAAGCATCTCATGTCTTCTCAGCAGCATCCCAGTTTGGGTATTTTGCTTTGGGGGCCTTGCCTAAGTTGTAGCAGAAACTACCACAGGCTGGATTTCAACCTGCAGGAAGTTTTGGATTTCCTGTGCCTCAGAGGGAATTCCATGGGGAGCTCAGGTAAAGCGGGTGGAAAAGGGACAAAGCCAAACCCCGAACATGAAGAAACTCCAAGCTTGTGAGACTGTTGTGGTTTAAGCACAGCCGGTAACTCAGAACCACGCAGCCGCCCACTCTGCCCCTTCTTCCTCCCCACAGGATGGGGAGGAGAATCAAAAGAATGTAACCTCCACGGGTTGAGCTACAAACAGTGCAGTAACTGAGGTGTAACACAAACCACTCCTGCTACCACCTATAATAATAATGATAAGCGAAATAACAAGGGGAAATAATACTATTGCTCAGCACCCTCACTGATACCCAACCCAACCTGATCAGTGATCTGGGCCTTCTGGGTAACTCTCCCCAGTTTCTATCCTGGCCATGACATGATGTGGGATGGAATACCCCTTTGGCCAGTTTGGGTCAAGTGTCCTGGCTCCGCTTCCTTCCAGCTTCCCATGCCCCTCCTCACCGGCAGAGCATGAGACTGAAAAGTCCTTGATCAAGTCCTTGATGCTTCCATGATTCCATGATTCCAAGTAAACATTACTTAGCAACAACTGAAAACACTGGTACTGTTCTCAAGCTAAAGTTGAAAACACAGCACTGCAGCAGCTACTAAGAAGGAGAAAAATGACTGCTACTGCTGAACCCAGGACAGAGACTAATCATCAAGTATTACTTGATTAAACAGAGTTACAGGACTCAGGGTATCACTGAGGTATTAACATAACACCAATGGGATTTAACTATGTAGAAGATTAAAGTCTAATATCAATTTTTAGCCAGAATGCTGAAGTGTGAGAAAACATTTGGGGTTTGCAGTGATCAAGGCAGCTCCCATCCCAAAAAAACACCACCCCAAACAACTGAAGAACCCCCCAAAACAACCCCAAATCCAAAACCCCCACATTCCAACAACCCTTCCCTTCTTTTGCTACACACCTTATGCAGTCCTACCTAGAATAATTCGCTTTATACCTCTTGAGCAAATAGCTGGTCCTAAAGAATTTATTCAAGGCAGTAAATAACTGTATGCCAAGTAACTGACTTCTCTGCTAGAGAAACTGGTGGGACTTTTACTGTGTTTAAAGTTTAGTTGATTTGCTGGGTGGAAGCTAAGTTGTTATTCCTGAATCAATGTGGAAAGGTGGGGTTTTGTATGTGGTTACTGTAGTCTAGGAGCTTGAGGGTTTTGCCCCTGTCCTGTCCCCCTGCCTTGCTTTACAGCAGAAAAATAAGCACAAAATAAGCACAGGAAATGTTTTGCAAAATAAAATATAAAAATCTGCTCTTGAATTTATCTGCTTTATCTATTTTTGTTACCCTGAATTATAAAAGAGTGCTCTTTTCATAGCTGCTCTCAACATGCCTTTATTAGCACTATTTGTTAACTGCCAATTTTCCTTATGCAAACCCAAGCTTATGAATGCTGAAGGAAACCAGAATGGGGTAAAACTCGGCTGTATGAGATGCAAACTCAGGCTGAGGAAGTAGCAAAGGTTTCTGATGGAAGCCTGTCAAATGGTAAACCAGTTGAAGAACCACCAAGGTGATCTCCGACTGACTTCAAGCTGCCAAGCAGTGACAAACATGGAAAAATTAAGTCTATGAGCATTATATTCAGCATTCAAGCTGCTGTACAAAGAGGCTTCACCACCTCATTCAAAATGCTGAACAAGAGCTACCAGAGCTGTGTAACAGTCAGAAACTAAAACTGGTTTGAAAAGGACTAGAAGGGTAACTGGGGAACAGAAGGGAACTGAGAGACTTTGGCTTGATTAGCCAAAATAAAAAGTGATGGGATTGCTGCTCTAAGTGTGACTGAGGTAAGCTCTGAAGAGGGAGAACAGCTCCATAAGGTGAAGTATGAGAGCTACAAGCTTTCCCAAGAGGGAATGCTCCTGACCACCACTGCAGCAATCAGACTGTGAAATAGCCTCCTGCAGGGGCTATATAGAAGAAAGAAGGAAAAAAGGGGGGTGGGGGGGGAGGAAGGGGAAAAGAATCCAATCCACTGAACTGTGCCAAAACACAACCTCCTCCCAGTAACTGCTTGTAAAAAGCAGTCCACTTAAATGGGATGCTAGCTGCAGCAGCAGGGAAGTGAATGTGCTTATCCACCAAGTCCCTCGAAGGCAGCATATTGCTAACAGCTCCCAGGAAGCTCAACTGAAACACATGAAGTTCAGGGTGAGAGCACCAGACACTTGGCTCTACACTGTCAAAATGCCTTCAACATCATTAATCAGAGCTTGGCATTTTCCATTTTTCCCCATGACCAGGCATGTATTTGCAGAGTATTTAAATCTCCCCAGTTTCAATATTTCAGGATGACAAAGGCTGAGCTTGCAATAGGAAACTATTGCATGGTTGATTAGCGCTCTGATAAATGATTCACAAGTCAGCATCCTCCTACCTGCTGCACAGTATAGCTCTTCAGAAAGCCCATTCTGTGTATGTGCCACCACAGTTCCCACAGAACTCAGTAAGAAGTGGCTTTTTTTCTGTTAGAATGAATATAAAAAATAAGAAGTGAAGATCAATGAAATGAATTACTGGTTCCTGAATTATCTAAAAGAGTCAATGTGCTCCTGAAGCAGTAGCTAGGTCAGTAGATACGATAAGGAAAGCTCACCATGGAGCATGCAGATGATGAGGCTGGCACAAGCACTTGCAGGCAGCAGTTGCTCATGAAGCAGGAAGTCCAGAGGTGGGTACTATGCAAGACAGTGTTTGCGGTTGGTGTTAAGCACATGGCCATGAGAAACCTCTTGCAGGGCATGACTCTAATCTCCTACCAACACTAGAAAAGCCATGAAAACCCTAGTAGGCGAGCCCAAAAACCACACAAAGCTTTATAAAGCCATCTACAGGCACTTCTTTGTGCTCATCTTAGTGATTACTACCTTCAACATTTTCTATCTTTCTAAAGGGTTTGAGCATTATTTTCCATAACGCTACAATTTCCAAGGTCACTTCAAGCACTACTCTCTGAGGTCAGTGCCTGGTACCTGATTTGTTTTGGCCTCAGGTGTTAGCCCACACAAATTAAACATGCATTTTCATTCTTGTTTCCCGAAGCAGCAGAATGGATTTTCCCCATGAACAAATCTCTCTAATCAGTTTTCCTTTGTTAGAAGCATGCTTGCAGGCAGAGGGTGAGGCCCTGTTAAGAGTAGCAACACGGCTTTCAGGCACGCAAATCTTTCTGTCTGATAAAGCAATGGCAAACTTTAAGCAAAATGCAGGTTGAAGACAGCTACTCTTAGGTGATGATTATACAACTGCTACTAAAAAGCTGAGGTAAGTAACAACAATACCAGTTACAAATGACCCACAGCAATCACTGTCCTGTCCCTTCTGTCGTAATTCCCTACCCTCTCCAGGGCTGCTTATGAGAAAACTAAACTAAAGAACACTTTTTCTTCCTTATTTGCTGCTCAGAAACCCTCATCTCATGCCCAGCTAATTGAAAGAATGGGATCCATTAATTCAAAAAAAATACTATTACTGTAATAATTACTATCATAATTATGCTGACTTTAGCATAATTTCTCAACCCTTTATGATGCAAATTCATGCTCACAATTCCACCAGATTATGGGAAGCCCAACAAATCGTAGTGAATTACCTAGGAACAATTTCTATAGCTGTCTAAATCAGTCCATGGGTGATGTGTGTAATTACTCATTACATTTATCAGGCATCTGTAATGCTCTGCAATCACTCCCCATCCCCAATGTACTGGGCTGTACCAAGTGCCAGTCCACTCTACACTGTAATATATATCCATACAGCTCACAGCATTGCAGTTCATAACACACCAGTGAGGGCCATGCCTGGGGGGAATACCCCTGGCTTTCAGCTGTAAGTGCTTTGGAGGGTGCAGCACTCCCTGGTTGCTCACAGTTGACATGTTTTTAACCTCACTGCAGTACCAGGAACATATTTCATGGCTAACGTCAAAACGAGCACATTTGTTTTACCAGTTGAATGATCAGGGTCTGTAGGGACACCATTACTGAAGACAATTACAGGATTACAGTGTCACAGAGTAATGAAGAGTTGAAACCGATCATCTCCAAACTGATTTTACTTCCAAAATGAAATGAAAATAATTTTGAGGGGGGGAGACAGACCTCTCTGACGGAAAACTAATGGTTTTGTTTTGGCATAAAAAGCCTGTGGTTGCATTATAAAAACTCTTTCCCGAGTGAAAAAAAAACCCTTACATTCATATTAACAGGGTCTAGACTTTAAATTGTTGGTTTTTAAACATCGTGAAAAGGATTAAATAATGAATTCAGTTCTTATATTGGTGGCAAAAGTGTTTCTGTAATATGACACGACGAAGATTTACTCAGTGAACAACAATTAAAGCTTCATTCCTTCCTAGTTATTTCAGAGGATGCGATCTAATTGCCATAGATTAAGACACAAAGGAGAACACCTCTCTACAGGATTTATTTCCAGCATTCTCAAGCCAATAGGTTAAACAGAAAGAATGAAGTTAAAAAGAGCTTTGACCTGTTGTCAGACAAATCCCATTAATTTCCACTGTCCCATTTATAGAGAACAACTATAATTGGCAAGAACCTCTTGTTACACTCTGGAAGAATGCAGGGCTGGAGAGCAACGGAGTCTAACGTGGCTCTTGGGACTCAACCCATCCGCAATTAAGGAGGTGCAAAAGCAATCACTGGTGACACTGCTGGAGTCTCACTGGTGAATCCTTTGCTCAGCTTACAGCAAGTGATGTATTAACGAATGCATATCATATAGACCTATGCACAAAACTGAACTAAGGAGAGATGAAAGCAAGATGGAACTGGGGGGAAAACCCTGAATCGCCTGAGAAGCCTTTAGATACCTCTTAGTTACACTGACATTCCTTAACATAGAATCTATTATTTTCTGCTCCTGTCTCTGTTATTATATGTTGCCTGGATAATGCTCATCAAAATAAGAATTTGCTTCATAACTAGCCACTAGTTAATTTAGTTGCAGAAACAGAGGAATGAACCAGGGAAGAAGATGAAGAGGTGAACACCGGGCCAGCAATTCTGCTGTCAGCTCATGTTTCCCTTTGCCAACTTTTACTACCTTGAGAAGTCTCTGAGCTCCAGGTGAGGTGTATTTTGAAAAGTGACAAAGACAATAACTGAAAATTAGACTGAGAGTTTAGTTTTTGACCAGATTTAAAACATCACCTCCCCCTAGGAATGATAAATTGCCTGAAAATAAAGGCATGAACCAGCGAGATGCTGTACTAGAGGCCAGACTCAAGACACGCAGCAGACTCGGGTATGCAGACTCAAGTTCGAATTCCCTGTGTGCTGGCAAGCTCACTGCAGGAGAGGATGCACTGAGAGGCATCAGGTAGGCTGTTCAAGCTTTACAGACTGGCATAGGTGCCAACTGCCTGAATAAAACTAGAAAGAAAAGACGTACATGGAAAGCAATCATATATTGTAGATACCTCTTTTAAAAATGCAGTGAGAATTACATGAAGGCTGGATTCTGAGGAGTGTGTTGAGCAGTTGAATCCTGCTTCCTTCCCATGTATTTGTCTATCTAAATCCCAACTACGATGCTCCTAACTGTGCACTGCTGTGAAGTAAGTGGAACTCCTTGACTGACTGTGGCAGGCAGGGTTTGGCTGCAGGCCTTGCTGTGGATTAGCTCAGATTCAAGAGAGGGGGGTGATGATGAAGGTTAATGAAAGGATTTAACACAGGTCATTTCAAAAAGGAGCTAAATAGGAAGCAGCAGAGCTAAAGATGTGACTTGAGACAGCAAAAGCTTCAGGAAAAGTTCAGTCTTTTTTCTACAAAGACATTATCAGGGTATCGGATCCATTATTTTATCACAATTATTCTGCAGTATTTGTCCTGTAAAGGGAACCTGTTGGATCTGCCAACAGTTTCCTCAGAGATCAGCACTGAACACAGCTAAAGCTGTAATGTTTAGTTGTGAGTCTTCTAAAACAGGTCAGCCAATATAGCTCTAACTCTGGTTGGGATGACTGAAGAATCTCTGAACATCTGCAGTAAAGTTTGTTTCCATGGATACTTCTACCACTACCACTTCTTCTGTGAACCTGTGCTCCAGTTAAAGTCCCTCTCATGTTTGCCAGAAGCTGCACAATTTTATCAAAATAAATCAACAGCAGGAGGTATTTGTAGGAGTGTTTTGCAATGCTCGACCCTGAGTAATATTAAGTTCAAAGCAAAGCAACTGTGGCAACAACCCAAACTGCTTTATTTGGCAAAAAGTAGAAATAAGGGAAAAAAAATGATGGGGCAGGGGGGATATAGGGAGGAGGAGAAAGATGCTGTTAATGTCACTAAAATTCAAGCAGCTGCTTAGAACCATGAAATTTTAAAGTAAGGATCAACATGTTAGTGTGTTTTACAAAAACACATGGGAATCTTTACTTAAAAAGGAAAAGAAGGGTATGAACTTCAAGCAGGAAGGACAGATCCAGCAGTGTTTGTTGTCATGTCGACTGATACAATTTGATTTATTCTCCAGTTGGTTATTAAAGGTATTAAAATGTATCTTGATGGAACAGAAATGATCCCAAACTATAAAGCATGTGAAAAATAAAAAGAGCAGAAAGCAGATAATCATTCTCAGATCTGAAAATAAAGATGAGCATTAACTAGAGCTGAGACTTTATACAAGAATTAGGGTTTTAATTCTTGGAGAATTAAACAAGGAAGAAGTTGCTTGCCTAATGTGTTGCTAAAATACTGACTAAAATACAGGTAACTGCCCCCAGGTAGGTTCACTTGTACCTTACATAGATGCATAGTGAGGAGGGACCACACTGCAGCTCTACTGCAGTATGCAGGGCAGATTTTCAGGTTCTACTCCCAGACTCTCCCCCAGCTCACTACATGGTCGCTGGCAAAGAAACAGACCCAATATTCAAGCACTTGCTGAGTTTGCAAGCCAGGTGATATTGTATTTAATGGTGAACAGAACACACAGAAAGATGCCCACCTCTAAATTTCTGCCAGTTTGGTTGCCTGTCCAGTGGACAGTGTAACAGGAAAACAGAGTGTTTCAGCTCAGGGGAATTCCAGAGCAATGGAGACAGGAATGTAGTGACTGTAAAGAGAATGACAGCTGTGAAATGTTACTGTGGGGTTCTGTAAAGGCTGGGGAATGCTTTTGCCAGAACTAAGTGCTCATGGAGCCCTGCAGTGCATGCACGTATCATCACTGTCACTATTCAGCCTTTGTATCTCATTATATGGACACTCACGATACCTCCATCCCACATATTTCTCTGCATTAGACTGAGCACTGCAGTTTTGATCACCTTTATGTATACTGGAGATTGCCAAGTGATTTAAACAACTGGATCTAAACTTTAAGGCAGTATTATGGGAAATTAAGTGGTAAAGGAAAAAAAGATTAGACACTGAGTCTGCTTAAAATATAGGCAATGAAATGAAAAGGTTTTTGTGGTACAGAAGGGTGCATAACTTGGAGGAATGGCTGTTAGACAAAAGAAGTAACTTTTGCTGGCAGCAATTAGACCATAAAATAGCTGCATGAAAATGAGGAAATGTAGGCAAAAGGACAGAAACGCCAACCTACAAAATAGCACCTTCCATACAGGATGCGACTGCATCTACACTCTTATTTAAGGGACATTTCAAGCCTCACATCATCCATTTCAAATGTTAATTTTACTGTGTATCTGTCTGTGCATCTGTTTTTACAAAGATGCCACTAAAGATTGTTTCCTTTTCATTCTTGTGCAATAGAGCTTTGTAACATTAAGTGGAACCAACCTGCCAGAAACAGCTACAAGAGAAATCAGCTCTTCAGCCCCTGTAATGAAAAGCATAAACCAACCCTAATTAATTTCAGGCTACAACTGAAGTTAGGCAAAAAGGCATCATTTCATCTGATTTGGTTTTAAAAAAAGAGAGAATCCATCACCTTTGTTTGTTCCAAAACACTGGAACAGCTCTCAAAACACGGAATATAAGATTGTCTCATTCTTGCCAGCTGTTCAAATAGAAAGTTGCCATATCAGAGTCTGAAATGCATCAAGACTTTCAAATGCTCATCCTACCAGCAGGCTTCTCAATAACAGGAAGGTGCTGACAATCCAGGAGTGCAGCAGGGGCTGTTTTCTGCCCAGCTGGAAGCAGCTCTGTGGAAAGGGACCTGGGGGTCCTGGTGGACAAGAATCTCCATAGAAGTGAACAGTGTGCAGCTGCAGCAAAGAAAGCCAACAGGATGCTGGGTTACATCAACAAGGGCATCAGCAGCAGGGATAAAGATGTCATTATCCCACTCTGCTCTGTGCTTGTCATGCCACCATGTGGAATACTGGTCTTTTCCAACCCAAACCATTCTGTGATTCTGTGTGGGAGAGGGTGAATCTAATATCACCCTTTAAAGCCAGTTCTCACTCTGAAGCTGCATCTAAGTGAACACTGATGCTGCTACTTCCAGAAATGGTCACTACACCCAGTGACAACCAAGCAGATGAAATAAAATGCAAAGAAATGATTTCTTACAATAAAGTGTTATTACAAACTAGGCAAGATGTTGGCATTTTGAGCAGTCAGATCTGACAGCAAAATAAGCAGAGCAAAAAAGTTGTTCAAAGGACATATGTGTAGAAAAGATCTTCCTCATTATGTTGCAGGATTTTCAGTAACAAAATCCCCAATTCTGCTACCTAATGAACCTTGGGTTTCAAATATCTTACTGTAGCCCATATATAACTCTGAATTGCACTGTTTTGCTCTTTCAAGCTCCCATATTAATTTGACTAGATCCTTTGGGTGTTTTGTTTTTCCATCTTAATTGCCTGAAACTTATTTATTTTGCTTTATTATGTTGTGCTTCTCGTTGCTATTTCTGAGACAAGAAAACATACTAATTTTGTGCTTTTCCAGAGGATTCAGTGAGATGAAACACATCAGCTGGGAGCGTATCGAACAAAATTGCCAATGAGATGATGGACAGCTACTGAAGAGCTAAGAAGCAGATGGCTTTTGTTTCTATCCCAAGCAGATAAACCTCCAATTACAATACTCTACAATGCTATGGTTATTCTAAAAAGAAAATGTGATCTCCATTTGGATGATTAGCCTATAAAGATCAGACTGTTTAAAACTGGGCTCATCTATTAATCAGTCAAAGAAGATAACACCAATCTAACATTTAGGCAGTAAAAGTCAGTGTTCGATCAGCCCCAGGCTGCACTGACCATGTTTTATTCCTCCAATACTCCCCAAACACAAAGCACGTAATGCACCTGTGAACAATCGCAGTCACAGCCACAAGTTGGGTGGAGAAGTGATCCACAGCAGCCTGAAGAGAAGGACTTGGGAGGTGCCGGTCAATGAGAAACTGATCATGAGCTGCTTCAGTGGTCAAAAAGCTGTATCCTGGGCTGCATCAAAAGGAGCGTGACCAGCAGGTTGAAGGTGTTGATCCTGCCCCTCTACTCTGCTGAGGCCCCACTTGGATACTGTGTGCAGTTCTGGTGTCCTCAACATAAGATGGACATGGAACTGTTGGAACAAGTCCAGAGGAGGCCATAAGGATGATCCCATATGAAGAGAGGCTGAGAACATTAGGGCTGAGAACATTGGGGCTGTTCAGCCTGGAGAAGAGAAGCTGCATGGAGACCTCAGAGCAGCTTCCAGTGTCTGAAAGGGACTACAAGGATGCTGGAGAGGGACTCTTCATCAGGGACTGTAGTGATAAGACAAGGGGTGACGGGTTCAAACTGAAGTTCAGGTTAGATACAAGGAAGAAGTTCTTTACTGTGAGGGTGGTGAGGCACTGGAACAGGCTGCCCAAACCAGTGGTAAATGCTCCATTCCTGGCAGCATTCAAAGGCAGGCTGGACAGAGCCTTGGGCAACACAGTCTACTGTGAGGCATCCCTGCTCATGCAAGGAGGTTGGAATTGGATGATCTTAAGGTCCTTTCCAACCCAAGCTGTTCTGTTATTATATGATTTTAATTTAAGGGATAAAATATATACACTAGCCCCTCCCCCCCCTTTTTTTAAACAACAAATATGTATCAAGGAATCCTTAACTAAGAGATGACCTCATCTCTTAAATCCCATCTCCAAACAGGATGACTGTGGTCTCAAACATTATCTTTATTTCTTGCACTGAGGGCAGCTCTGATATTTTCAAATAGTAAGATAAGTTGAAAGTACTTTGAACAACAAATGCCACCATGCCATGAAAAATAGGGTGAAAAATCACTGACGCGCCTGTTTTGTATATAAAGGTCAATGTTTCTGATGTTTGCAGACTAAAAGACACTGTTGTACGCAAACAAATCAGAAATTAATGAGGATTTTAATGGAAAGGAATGTATCTGCTCATGTCTGGAGAGTAGCAGTGAGCTATACAATTTGCATTCCATCTTTCTTTCAGCAACTACTCCGTTAGAGTACCAGTCCCCTTATAGCTCTTGAAGATTTATATGCCTCAGATATGGAAGGAATTTGGTGGTAGTACCCAGAAAGCCAACAGTATGAATAAGCTTCAGAAACACCTCCGGAGCAGAGCAAGGTAACTACTTGGGGATCTTCAAAAGCAAGCGTGAAAACAGCAGTCCTAACTAAAATGGTAAAGAGCCTACTCCTGACACCATACAAATTCTCCTTCTACAACGCGTGGCTCTGGCAGACACAATTAGATGCCAGTCTGAAGACATCAGCACTTCAGTTAACTCCCCTCTGTATACACATTTACATCCAGTGTGCTTCAGCCTGCCTCTGCACATCGGTGTTTGCAGTATAGGAGCCCTATGCTGTTCCTGCTCATTACAGAGGCAAACAGTGGTGAAGAAATGTGAGTCTGACAAGTGTTTCAATTGCTTTATGATCCAAACTTTTTTTCTTGCAGCACAGTATCACTGATCTGATCTCTTTGCCCACTGAGCAGAGCATCTGGATCTGATTGCCCATGTCTGTTTTCTAATCAGTCTTTGTTCTAATTTGCTTGATTATTTGCAGCCCTTGTGCTCTAAATTCAACACATTCAAATTCAGCTTGGCATAAGTTGGTTATTTTTATATCACTCCAAAGACAACAGCAGGCAGCTAAGATATCACTTGTTTATAAAATGACACCAGAACCCTGAAGAAAGAGTGGCTGGAAGGAGCTTCTACATTACTACATATAGTAATGGATATCTTCCTAGACAGTCACAGTCAGGGAAGGCTGGGAAGTTTCTTGTGTGCTCCCTTGTACAGTCACCACTCTGTCCCAGGCTTTGCAACTCTGCCTTAACGGACAAATGACCTAAACCTGCAGGCTTTCAGAATGCCACTTTTCAGTAACGTTAAACTTAAGAGTCACAGAATCCCAGATTGGTTTGGGTTGGAAGGGACCTTAAAGCTCCTCCAGCTCCCACCCCTGCCACAGGCAGGGACACCTTCCACTAGCGCAGCTTGCTCCAAGCCCCTGTGTCCAACCTGGCCTTGAACACTGCCAGGGATGGGGCAGCCACAGCTTCTCTGGGCACCCTGTGCCAGCGCCTCAGCACCCTCACAGTAAAGAACTTCTTCCTTGTATGTAACCTGAACTTCCCCTGTTTCAGTTTAAACCCACCACCCCTTGTCCTATTGCTACAGTCCCTTGATGAAGGGTCAAGTTCAAAGACAGTGAATTGACTTCAGGATAAACGTGGCCATACCCCTCTACTGGAGGAGCTGCACGGGTAGCCTGTGAACACAACTGAGAAAAGAGACCCCCCACCCGCAGTGAGATCAAGAAATAACCCAGTGCTTGCAATCTTGTGCAAAGGGAGAACATTTCCATTTCCTCTCCAGCTTCAGCACCGAAGGCCAGGATTCCTCATCCTTCACACTGGCAGGAAATTGGGTTTGCTCATGAAAAAAAATAATTAGTTTTGCCAGCTGAAAAAGTTAAACTTACACAATGTTTTGGACCCATCTATGATGGAAACCATCTCCTAGTATCTCCCATAAATGCTACAGGTGAAAGTTGCAAATACTCTATTCTTGAAGAAACCTGAGAGCTGATACTCAAAAAAGCAGCTATGATTTTTACTCCCGAATTTGTACATAGCCACTTTATCAGAAGCATCCAAATCACTTCAAATGTATCACTGAAACTATTAACGCACCCTGTGTCCCTGTACATTTGTTTGTTCTACAGGGGTTGTGTTTAAAAAGGTGAGCACACAAGCTGCACATGATGCACTGAGCAGTGATTACACTAGAAACTCTGCATTTGATACAGTATAATGAAACTAGAAAGCTACAGTGACTGATTCATCTATTATTGCCACTTGATATATGAAGTACTTTTCATATTAGAAAGCCATGCCTCTCAACTACATTGCAATTACACTGTACGCTATAGTAATTCTCAGCTACATGTTAAAACTCTCTAGGTATGTGAATGAGTGGTTGTCATACCTTTTCAACACTTAACTAAGAGGTAACTGCAATTAAATCATCCTTATCACAAAAGGGGCTTTTTGGAGTAATTAATGATGATTCAAGTATAACCATACTGCCCAGATTAGCCATTTCATTGGCAGAAAGGGACTAAAGATTGAGTCAAAAATCTGCACACAGGTAGGCATAAAAATTAGGGAATCACAGAATCAGCTGGGTTGTAAAAAGTACTTTAAGCTCATCAAGCCCAACTGTTACCCCAGGACTGCGAAGATCACCACCTCATCTACACAGTTTGTGAACACTTCCAGGAATGGCGACTCTACCGCTGCCCTGGGCAGCCTGTTCCAATGCTTGAGCACCTTCTGTGAAGGGATTTTTTCTTTATATCCAATCTAAACCTCCCCTGGGGCCACTTGGGGCTGTTTCCTCTTGTCATAGAATCACAGAACAGTTTGGGTTGGAAAGGACCTTAAGATCATCCAGTTCTAATGCCCTGCCATGGGCAGGGACACCTCACACTAAACCATGTCACCCAAGGCTCTGTCCAACCTGGCCTTGAACACCACCAGGGATGGAGCATTCACAACTTCCCTGGGCAACCCCAGGGATTAGTGACTGTCAATGAGAACGTTATCCAGGGTTAGCACAGTCCCTAATGGCTCCCTAAACCCTTGGCATTAGGGACTTGCACATACTCAGCTCACACGTGCTGACCGTTACACTGTTTTATTATTTGGGCAAAGCTGTATTTATTCTGTACAGAAATACATCTTCATCTCCATTGATAAAGGAACAATATATAGCCAATGTCTGGCTAATGTTAATCTCCCTCAGTAGAGTAATAACAAAACTAATTTAGCCAATTAAGAACAATAATAATTGCTGTATCTATAGCTAAATAATAGACCTATTTTATCAGGACACTGACATGACTGGCTGACCAGGAGGATCTCAGGGTAGAAGAAAGAGGAATGGCTTTTTGAGAGCAACAGCTATGCAGCACTGGGGTACAAATAAAGTGGGAAACCAATTTACTGCACTCAGAGAATTCAACCACCTTACACGAAATACTGCATCTCACCATCACAGCATAAAGACACTTATTCTGGCATATCAAAGTGAACTACAGGAGGATCAATCTGGTGGCATCATTCAACAGAATGATACTGAGAGAAACATGACATTAAAGCCAAGTGCTGCACAGGAAGAAGCATTCAGTGAATCACCAGTGATTCCCCCTGCTCTGCTGGATCCCTCTTCACCCACAGGTACCTTACCTTACCTCTTACAGCCCCAAGGCATGGCCTAACTGGAAAGGTATTGGAGGCTCACAAGTCATAATTTATGACCAATATTTCTCTTAGACATGTTGAGATTAGTTCCATCCTGTAGCTCTGATTACACCATATTTCTAGGCAAGAGACTGAACACAAATACCCTTTGAGGCTATAAAATACCTCTTCATGGTGTTTTACTCACGGACTTACTGTTCCTTTGTTGAGATTGAAAATCAGCAAGATATAGTCATGGAAGTCCTTCAGATTACACAGAAAGGCTTAAGCCTTTGGAAAAAGTCACCGTTAATTTAAGTGCAGTGTCAGAACTGGCTCCTCCTTGGGAAAATTCACCAAATACACATACAGCTATCATCTTTCTTGAATTACCTTCAGAGCAAGCAGAGTATGACCCTCTGAGTGAAGCCTTGTGATTACAGTATCTAGATAACATTACCTCTCTTCTTCATAAGTGGTGAAAAATCAATGAACTTGACTAAATTTATTTACTTCAACCTCAGCACTTGTCAATAACAAACAAATTATTCTAGCTGGAGCTCTATTTGGTGAGGTATGGATACAGTCAATAACTCATCCGTAAATGCTAGCTCAAAAGTGAAGCTAAATCACCGTCTAAATCACTGCCTCAAACTATGTGTAGTTTGGATGTAGTGCAAATGCCACATCTGGGTGGGTTTTCCAGAGCCACTAGCATCAACATAACTTTACCTCCGCTCCTGTCATTCCAGCTTTAACACAGACTTCTCTGTAAGTACATTTAGGCCAGTGCTAGCTATCTTGAGTCCAGAACCCAGGACTGCTTCCCTCCTGGCAAAGACCTTTGTCACTGGGACAGAATTACACTCCTGTGTTCTTAGCCTAGCTCTCACATTTGTCCTCTTCACTGTTGTACTCCTTACAGCATGGTGGCAAGAGGCAATTTAACATGGTGCCTGTAAGTCACACTTCTGGAGATGCAAAAAAAGAGGTTCAAGTCTCCCATTTTCTCAGTGTGTCCTTTAGGCCATTATATAGAAGTAGACAAGGCCACAGTCTGCTTTAAGAGAGAGTAACCCAATTGTCCGTAACCAGAAAGACAAACGAGGTGTTAAGAAGCAACAGCTCTTAACACCTAGCTAGAGTTCTAGACTAGAATTCTAAGTCAATTAGTAGGTAAGTACATCTGCCTGGGAGGGAAATGATACATATATGTATATTAAAATATATATATAACTATATATATTTAAATATATATAACTTCTGGTTAATGAAAGAATGCTGGTATTTGCTTAAGACACACCTCATGCCTCTTGATTTCAGAAACATTTATGAGTCTTGGTGCCACCAAACCCAACTTTTCCAAGTCAGCAAACACAGGTGCCCAACTTGGTATTGTGACTCAGATACCAACACCTGAGTCAGTGGCACTGGTTGATACAACAAAGCGGACTGCAGCTCTCCCAAGAGCCTCCTTGGGTCTTGGACAACACCTGCCCTGTTCTACTCAGTCCTGGGGCTGGGGCTGTGCTGTCAGCAGCTCATGGGCCACTCTGTGCCAGAGGCATAACTCAGCCTCTGCTGTTCCCATTGACTGCTCTGAGTAGCTCTGGGAACAGTAAGAAGAAAAAGGGGCAGGGGAAAAGATCAAAATACTGTCTTGTCCTACAGCAAACTGGCACAGAGCCATCAAAATCCATGGAACAAAACTCATTTAACAGCACCAAAGGTTCATAGCTTCTGTCTGCTGAATAAATATTTGTAACCTTCTAAAATACCATAAACCACAAATTCTCTTCCTTGTAACCTTTTAAGATACCATGAGCTACAAAACTTCTCTTCCCTCCCAACAGCTCACAGTGTAGATAAATCTCTCCATGTACAAGCTCATTTACAACTCAAAGTACGCTTCCTCCAACACGATACGTTTAGGCTGCTGTTTGGCTAGGAAAGCTTGTGCATACAATGAATGATATACTCCCTGTGCTCAAGGAACCAGAGCTCAATTATACTGACTTCTGTGGAGTAATGATTTTGTCCAAGGTGTTTAAGGTTAGTCACGTGTGTAAGCACCTTGCTGAACCAAAGCATCCATCAATTGTGTCTAAGGCTTTTGAGTAAACTAATCCTTCTCATGTCCTGCAAACAAACCAACGTGCCAGCACCTTGTGCTGTTTTCTCTTGAAAGAGGCAGCAAAAGCAAGGGGTCTGGTTTGTTGCCATTTAGTTATTAAAAAGAGGGAGCTCCATTTCTGAAGATCTCCACCAAGTTTATAATTTTAATAAATGCTGAGGAAATGCTTAAAATAATGTGATGTAAACCCCAAATCTTGTAACCCAAACACAAGCCTTAAATTGTGGGTTGTGGCAAATTCCAGTTGGTTGGGTTGGGTTTGGGTTTTAGGTTTTTTAATCCTTCCCTTCTAGCTGACAAGAGCCAGCACAATGGAAAGCAGGGGAAAGCTGAGGAGAAATACACTTTCACATTAGAAGAGAATGGAAGGACAGTGCTGGCACAGGGCTGCCAGAAAAAGAAGAGTTCTGCCCATCTCTGCCCTGCAGTTGTGGGACATGGATGAAGAGGGGTGAATTGCTACCAAACAGCCTCAAGACTTCTGTTTTCAGCCCATCCTAGTACAAGGATGTAAATAATTACTTAAATATTGGCCAGTTCAAATGACAGTTAACGTCACTGTCAGATGTCCTTTTTTCCTTGCCAGAAACACATTCCATTAACATAAAAATCAGACATATAACATGCAGAAGAATTAAATAATTAGTTAGCTCATGCAAACAGCATCTTGACACTATTAACCCTGCAGCTACTAGATACTGGTTTGGGACACAAGATTTAAACCCACACCCTCCTCCTTCAGATTAGGACTTTCTGACAGTTCATATTTAGAGTTTATTGCTGATTTCTAGCCTGTTTTCCAACTCTCTAATGATTTAAAAAAAAAAATCCCTCCTTTTCCAGGTGTTCCCATAGAAGCTCTGAGTAAGCATCTCCTGAACTAACTGCAGGTCTATAGCCATATAAATCAGAGCCGCAAATTCGTGACCTTGCTGGGATCAGAGACTCAGGATGGGATAGTTTGCAAAGAAGATGACGTAATTTCAGCAAAGTTAAGGCAGCAAAAGGAGCTACTAAGAATAAACTCTTCTTGCAACTGAAAGATTGAAATTATACCTTATTCCAAGAGTGGTTTTCTTCTCAGTGCCAGCTGAAACAACTTCATTGCCTAGGCAGAAGGGGTCACATCCTATTAGAAGGTGCCTTGCACACCCTGCAGACACATCTGTAATTGATAGTGTTCAAGCCTTGTTTACTGTGAACAAACCACAGCAGATCCCAGACCTAGAAATTGCTAGGAAATTGTCATTTGCTAGGTCTGGGCTGAGGCTCCTGCTGATGGTAGCTCCTAAATAATTGAAGATGAAGAATGGGTCTGATGCAGCTTCTCTGTTGGTGATTACTTTAAAAAAAAAAAAAAGTAAGATTTCAAAGCACAGTCCTTGAAAGTCTCTCTGCCTTATTACTCGAGACAAGATGACAATGGATGGAGTCTGAAGCATTGCGAAGTACTCATTCTTGCTACAATATCCTTAAAAAGATGCTACCTAAGGGCTTGGAAACTTACTCGGGAGCTGAAATATGGTTGAACTTTTATTTAAGGCCATGTAAATTAGTACAAGATGGAAAATAAGTCTTTAGAAATTAAACTGATTTCTTTGCCGGCTGCTTGTGTTTGGCTTTACCCTGACATGGAAAACCTGAATATTGTGCACTAAAGAGCTGCTATATTTAGGCAGAACCCTGCCTAGATATCTCTGCCAGTTATTAATGCTGTCGGGCATGATAAAGTGCTGCATCATATTTGTCTGCATTTGCTGCTCTCCTCATTTAAGCCATTTGGGCTAAAAATTCTCACATGGAGTTTCTGCCTCAAGCTTAATCAGTTAGAAATGTTAGGAAAGAGGGAAGCAGCTGTTGCCAAAGAAAGAGCCCAGCTCTATAAACTGCTTCCAACCCCTGGCCCAGTTTCTCTCCCAAAATGAACTTGGGTTTTTTTTTTCCCCTTACTTCCCTTAGACCTATTTTTGGGAAAGATGCACAGGTTCAGCATGGAGGGTCAGGGATATCCAGCATGCCTTGCACTTGGAGAATCCATCTCAATTCTGGATTTATTTTGCAAATATAAGGGCAAATTATTAGCTTCATTAGTCTGATCTTACTAATGCCAATAGAGACTTCCATTTCCATGGGAGCAGACTCAGAAGTTTCACTGATGCTGTTATCCCACATCCAGAGTAGTCTTTCATTTGAAGTAATTTGCTGTTCAAAGACCACAGACACAGGTATTTCATACTAAAAACAAGGGAAATCATCTTCCTTTTGTTTCACTGCATCTGAACAAGCCAAGACTGCCCTGTTAGTTTTGTTAAGATGCAACAACCTGAAGCTGGTTCTCTTAAAGAGAACTTCAAGATGAGCAATCCCTTCAATGGAAGGTGCTATAATTTACCCACCCTTTACATTGCTGTTTCCCTCTCTTCTGCAAAGGGCCTTGGCTTCAAGACTACCCATTCTGGAAATCCCAAGCCAACATTACACACTTACAAGTAAGATCTGTCCCATCTGCTGCATTTCCCTTGTTTTACAAAGCCAAGTGACTGCTATGAAGATTCATGCTTAGATTTTTTTGCAGCTCCAAATGTCAAGGGGTGTTTATGACTTCTGAGTTAAACAGTAAAATTCCCATCTCCTAATGACTCCTTTTTAACACCCAAAAGCCCCTCAAGCTTTAGGATGAAAGCTGCCTCTTTACCTGCTATGTCCCTCCAAGGGCAGTGAAGGAAATCTGCCTCTTTGCTGTTTTGGAGACAGGGGAGGCCAAGTCCTCCTGCTAAAAGAGCATCTCCATGGAAACAAATAGCCACACTGCCCCTCCAGCCTGAAGCAAGTAGGACCAGGAACAATTACTGCAATCCTGATGCTCCTCCATTAGGAGGAAAAAATCAAGCATGGCTTCACAGTGTTTGGTTACTCCCCACACTGTTGTTCTTGTACCACAGACAAATTTATCTGTGGAGGAAGGGGCTGTGGGATGGGAATGCTCTTGGTCCCCTAACTTAGGGGATTTTCGTTTTGTTTTGGTCATTTTAGTTTTCTAATGGTTGCCAGGGTGAGCTCAGCTGCTCCAGCCAAACTTCATGTTTCTCCCTGCTGGTCCTGGCAGTTCAGTGGGAGGCAAGGCTGAATACTAAACATGATTAGCTGCTCCACAAGGAAATTAATACCAGCTATCGTCCACTTAGTGGAAGCCACTCACAATTAAAAAGCACTTCTGAATGAAGGGACTTGCAGTCAGGAATAAAGATTTCCCTTACTGTTGTTATCAAAGGACACATCCACATTCAAATCTAGTACTGTGTGGACAAAATGTGAACAGCAGAATTCAAAAGCAATTCACAAAGCAAATCCAAGTAATTTTTACCACCACAAAGGGACAAAACCAATCAAACCAAAGAAACCCAAAGCCAGCCAAAAAAACCTAAACCAACCCCCCAAACCACCATTTCAGTTTAGAGCAACTTCATGGAAAGCAAAGCCAGATACTTTTGGGGTCTCTGCTAGCGTTAATCACAATTCCCTCCACTCCATAGAAAACTGAATTGTTTGTCTCCACGGTTTAAAGAACATTAGAAAGTATTTCCAGATGGAGAAACTGACCAACCAGCACTCAGAAGTTCCAAGTTTCCAGCTCAGAAGATCCTCATTTTGCATCAACAATGTTTCTACTGAAAAGCTGAAGGTTTGGGGGAGTGGGGAGTTTTCTGGAGCCTCCCTCCCTACCTCAAAACTGTATTTTTGGCTGCAAACCTTTCTCCACTGAAGCACAGATTATATATAGAAATATTTGGTTCAACTTCTACCTCTGCCAATGCCTGATACAATTTGAGGCCATCTGAGTTGGAAGTGGTTTTGAGTTTCTGGTGTGATGCCCTCCTGTATCATTTACTCTCCATGGCTGATTGATCCTCCCCCATTCACACATTAACTTCAGCTGACTGGTTTTTATGAAGAACACTCCCATGTTCCTTGATCTGCTTCCTGTTTAAACAGCAATTCTTTGAAGAACATTCTTTAATCAATTCATTGCTACATAGGCAATGGGATTGCTGCCTTTAAAAATAAATAAATAAAGCTCCTGCTCCCCATGGGAAGGCAGGAGGGTAGAGCGAGAATTTATGATGAGAACTTGTAAGGGGAACAAATAAAACCTTGAAACTGGAAATGGGAGGCAAGAAAGATGTTTCAGCAGCATATCTTGATCAGAAGACAGATTTTTTTTTTGGTTGAACATCTAAAGCCAGGTATTGGTCTGCAGACATCTATAGAGTCCTGGTGAAATAAATGCAGCTAAATCAAATGATACCAGCTGGCAATAAATCTCAGCTGCTGACATAGCACAGCATGCTCTGAATGCTACAGCTCTGCTGCAATAACCCTGAAGGCCTCTTTAGTCTGGACATCCATACTTCAAGGCCTGAATTATGCCACGCAGTTCACTCATATCTTTTATGTGGAAACAGAAGCAAGTGAACCTGCCTGCAAATAACATCACAAAGTGAGCTCAACAAGTAGTTGTCCCACTCAGAACAAAGACGACTGAAAACTTTCCTGTCTGTGTTGTACAACAAAATACACCTAAAATAAAGGCAAGCAGCATCATTCATTTCCTGGCGTTTGGTGGCAAGTGGTGGGACACTGGTAATGGTGGCCTGCCTCTGGCAGGGTGCTGAGTGACCTCATACTCACTGTGGTTCATGGTCATTTCTCAGCAGGGAAAGATAACAGCCTGCAGGCTCAGGCTGGTGCTGAGCACAGTGCAGTGTTGTCAGGCAAGGTGCTGCTTTGGGCTCATTCTGCTGTTCACTAATCACATCTGGTGCATTCAGAGGGAGTATGAAAAGAGATGAGAAACACAGACAAACCACCGTGATGGTGTTGCTGTAATCCAGTGCCAAGGATCTTTTCACTTCATGTTCAGGAGAGCTGCTCTTGATAGTGTTAGCGCTGTGCAGAGCTGTCACATACCCCTTGCCTTGCAAGATCTGTTAGTGTGCGTGGGGCAGGGGGGAGAGAAAACAAACTAACAAACAAAAAAAACCCAAACCAAACCCCAAACCCCATTATGATTCGAGATTTAAACCTGACAGCCTATCAGACAACTTGAAAAATGATTAAATATCTGGCTGTTCTTCACATGGTGTTCTGACTGGAGGTGTAGGGAAAATGATTTTCTTTTAGGACCAGGTTCTTCCACATTATATTGTGCAAACCTCCCAAGGGAAACAGCTGAGAACAGAAGGAATTACATGGAAAGGGAATGAAAGCTTATTTGGGTATGAGCTGACACATGCTGGATGTGGCAGATGAGAGTATAAGTTAGGAAAAGTACCATTTGGGAGAAAAGATGTCATGAATGATATCACATGATGTATATATTGATACGTATATATATATAATTTATATATATATATATATGTAATTTATATTACTTAAAGTATTTTCTCCTGCATTTGCTTTGAAGTCCAGTGCTTAAAAGCCTTCTGAACAACTATGAACTTCAGAATGAAAGAATGGCTGCATTTTCCTCCCCAGAGTGGAGGAGGGAGAGTGGCTTGCTTCCCACTCCACACCCGCAAGGTAAGTGCACAGTGTAGCAGTCCCTTCAAGCCAAGCTCTGTAATTGCAGCTTCTGCCAGAGTGAGGGGTCTCATTCAGTGAGAGGGAGAAAGAGGCAAATCCTATGGCCCCAAGCTTTAAGGGGATTCATTACCATGCAAAATGGCTGATGAAGCAAGTCTTCAGAATGGCTTTCACTCCCAACAGCACCTCATTAGGAGCACAAACTGTCATGATAAAGAATGCAAATGCATTCCAGCCAACCTACCCTCTTAATGATGCCAGGCACAGTTTCTTATGTTAAATAATGCATTTTCTCAGCCACAGCAGAACATCTCACCTACTTTCAAGCTTTTAGAAAAATCACAGTATTTGCGTAATCCCCATCATATCAAAGAACATTTTTAATATCAGCTGGAGGAAAGGGGTCGCTCCCATTGCTGGTAGCTTTCCACCATAAAAGTGGGTATCATTTGATTCTACATAAACCAGAGTGCAACTTTTCTGGGAATACAGATCTCCAAATACGACACACTCAACAGAATCTACAAACACACTCATGTATCAATATAAAGTTCATAGCTTGAAGCCATCTACCAACTGCTTTATCTCTAAAGCCGCTATTTTACACACACACTTTTACCTTGAACACAATCCTCAGGTTAATATTAACTCCCCCAAATAATTGATTTTCAGCTCGTAACCAAGACGTTCTGTACATTGCAAAGTGCACTATGTTAGCTAAAGATGACAAGGACATTTCAGGATTTCATACTGTAGTTGCTCTTACCATGATGGGAAAGATCAGCAGCATGCAAACACACTGACACTAAACACACTGAAATGCAGCAATACAATTTATACCACAGAACAACAACTGATACAGCTAAATCAAGGAAAACATTCTTAATCCTCATTCTCTAATATTAAACTCCTTTAGTTTGGAGATATCAGGAACCCGACAGGTTTTTTTATACCTCCTCCCATACTGCAACACCTGGAAGTTTGCATTTGTCCCACGTGTACTTGGAAAAAAGTCAGAGGGTGCAATCTTGAAACCTGTTGGCTGCAGCCTCGGAGCCCAGGGAAAGCAAGCAATCCACACAAAGGACCTGCAGGATCTATTCTGTTCTGCAAGGTCACAAGAAGGTCTTCAGAGAGCCTAAGACTGCTGTTACAAACAATGACAAGATTCTGCACAAGGCCCAAGACATCTGTTAAAGCCCAAGGAAGAAGTCAAACTGGCAGAACTCTTTCATTTAGAAAGGTAACTTGTACTGCATAGACAATTCCCAATTGGGTAAGAAATACAGCAGCCCCTGTTCAGAGCAGACTGCAGTCTAGGAGCTAATACCTAAAATGCCTTCACCTGAAAAGAACTGCATACGCGGAGAAATAAAGGCTAGATTAATCCAGTGTCCCTGTGATGGAGGAGGAAAAGGGGGATGCCTGGTGTAAGATAAAGCAGTGAAACAGCTGAAAATCTGAGCTAATGATCCTGTAATTGTGTTTCCAAACTGCCACCCCATTTGGATCAAACCTTTCTGCCATGCCACAGAAGCAGATATTCTCTGAACAAGCTGGCTCCAGCAGCTTTGATGCAAAAGTTTGTCTTGCGATTTATTCCTTCCATCTGATGATAATTTCTGAGGGAAAGCAGAAATATTGAACTTCCATCAAAGCAAGCTAACATAGCAGTAATGATTTCAGGAAGAAGGATTATGTAGATCACTAGCTTTCAAGTCCATGACTTGAATCACCAGTGTGATTGATGCTGAAGGGGCTCAGCCTCCTGCATCTCAGCATAGAACATGGAAACTGCAATTTCAGGGAGCAGAAAGACTGATTTCAAGGATACAGGCTCTTTATCACTGACTTGTTGGAGCTGCAGGTGAAGAGCTTTGGTACAATCCTCTTACTGGCTGTGTACAAAGGAGACTGCCCACAATTAACACAACTGGTTATCAGGCTTGCTAACACTTTTCTAACCCGGAAAAGAACCTTACAGAACGTTAGCCAAGGTGGCTGGGATTTTAAGAAAGACAGACAAAAATACCAGTTAGGTCAACACCTCAGAACTAACTGGTGAGAAAGAGCCTGGAGATGGCTAAACTTCGTTGTGAGATGCGGCTAAAACAGAGCACTATCGACACCAGATAAGAAGCAGCACATTTTATCCTCCCTTAAGACAAGCATATTCCTGAGATCAAGTGCCAGTTGGTCTGTAGCTGCTGAGGCGGCTCTTCAAACCCAGGGCTGATCCCAGTTCCTGCAGAGCAGCGTTTTACACTGGCAAGGAAAGTTAACTCCTCAAGCCTGGAGTAGGAGGGGGGCAGTAGTGGAAATTAAGGTGAGTTGAGAACCAAGCTCCCCTTTGGGAAATGCTGGACTTGACTACCAGCAATGCCAGGGGTCCTGAAGAAATGTAAGCCTCTTGTACACCTTGAATCTCCCTTTTAAGTAACGGGCAACACCAGATCTTGATCCAGCACAAATTCAAGTACCTCATTAATACAATCGCTCAAAGTCACTCCCCATACCTGCAGACAAAGTCTATTTTTTTGGGGGAAAAATATGTCTATATTATCACCTCCATATTCACAAATAATGTCTTACATTTCTAAGGATATAACTGATGCCTGGGATTTATTGTAACAGTAAAGGCCACTATTATAATGACTTTAGTAAGAGTCATGAAATATTGTGGAAGTGAAGAACTGCAAAGTACTCTGGCTCATTTGACTCAGGAAAAGGCACTAGATTTGCAAGTCAAATCAGTTGAAGATATTATATAATTGGATGAATAATCAAAAAATGCTCATTAAAGCATCAAAAAGATGCTGATGCAGCAGAATGCTTTCCTCTGACCTTCATTGTTTCGCATTGTCCATTTTGACTGTTTCTTGTCCCTGCCAAACAGAATAAATTCAGTCCTTAAAATGATCACCCAGCAGCACTGCCCCTTTCAGCTAGTTCCACCATCCATTACAATGCTCTTTTATCCTTCTGTAAGCAATGCCTGCCCAGAGGTGGGAATCTTGTGAGTTCACCCTGTTTCCAATGTTAGAAGAGGTCATAAGACCAAGATGAAACTATTCTGGTGAGCAATTACATAAAAGCAAGGAAAAAGCATAGCATTAACTTGCCCTTCTACCCGTGTCACTGACATCAACTGCTTGGCTGTCTGCAGTTTTAGGGCCTAAGATCAGTGATCCAGATGATCCCTACTTAGTCCCACATACCCCTCCTCTGCACATACAAACACGGCACCACAGGCAGGTTCCCTAAAACAAATACCTCCTGGATGGCTGTACATTAACATGCTGGCATCCAAACCAAACTGTGAACAAGTATTAAGGTTTTTAGGCCAGAAGCCAAAACATTAAGTGCCCTGATAACAAGATAACAAAACTATTTACGATTCACACCACAGCTGCCTGCATCTAAATGCAGTCTTCTGTGCTTTGGTAGGCACTCTGAAGCTCAATTCTACCGTAGAGAGAAAGAAACACAACCAAGCCTTTAACCCTCCAAACCACAAAAAGGCGATTACAACATAACACAGCAAAAGGAAGGTAGAACACACGTCACTTAATTAAGTTTTAAGCAGAACTTGAGGACTGACATCTAAAATGGCCCCACTAAGTGTTGAGGACCCCATAGCTCCTGACACCGCATCGCTTGAAAGTACCACTAGTATCTACAGCAGTGTCCCACCCAAACTCCCCTGGCCTCCCCCAGGGCTTTGCTCAACTAGTCACCACCTACCCATGCTCTAAGCTTTCTATAGTTTTGGTTTAATGATGTTCAACAGTAAGATAAATACAAGGTATAAGAAGGGTACTGTCCAGTTTGAGAGGGAGAGCAGTGAAGTCCCTGAGCACGTGAGGGGCAGCAGGGGGCTTCTCTGACAGATTCCTGTTCAGAGGTGCTGCTCAAAACTGGTTCTTACCAGAAGTGGTATATAAAGAAGGAATATAAAGGATGTGAATGATGGCACTAGTTTTTACTTATATAAAACAGTATTATTTTTTCTTTGGTGTTTCCATTATGTTTCTCTTCAATCCAGGCGCTAGGAAAACAAGGCTAGGAATCAACAGCCAGACACGGGGCAATTACTCTTAAAATGGTTGTTACAAATTTTTTTTTCCCCCAAATATCACTAGACTTTACCATACACAGTTGATCACCAAGAAACTGAACTACTGTGGTCAAAGTTAAATGCATGTCTTATACCTGATGATGTGAGATGACAACCTAAATAAGTACATGCACAGCTATTATCGTGTCATCATTTCAAACCTCATTAGGTGTGATAGCTTTGGGATTTCAGATTTTAGTTTAATGAAATATAATCTTAATGGAACACTGTGAGGTATATTTATAGTTATGTATCAGTTTGCCATTTGGCTTTGCCCCCAGGGAACGAAAGGGTGGTAGATACTTATGTTAAGCCAAATGACAGAAAGGAAACTCTGTAACAGAAAAGAAAAGGAAAGAATAGAAAACAACAGCACCACAGATCTGGAAGTAGCACAAGGAACTGGGAGCACATTTTAAGTCTGACCTCTGCCCATTTTCATGGTTTAGAACAGGAGTAGCTTAGATTTGTGGTTTCTGTAGCAGAAGAGGAGGGGAGAGGTTAAAGTGCTAATGGGGAATATTTTTGTTGTGATAAAACATCTCTATATAAAAAAAACTTCAATTTAATATTAGAAAAAAGCATTTTATAGGTTAAATACTGAAGTTTCAAACTCAGATGTTACCTAATCATGTGCCTACCAATTCCCTTTTATAATGTATTGATAGGTGTCTCAAAACAAGCTTTGAGTACAACTCCACATTAGCAATAGTTCTGTACAAAGCTGTTCTGACTTGGCTCCCCACGTCAAGCACATTCTGTTCAGTCAAACAGCTTCATGAAAGCTATTATCAATTTTCAGACTAGTGAAATGATTTCATATCCAAAACGAACACACACAGAAACCAGTAACGGTCCATTTCATTAGCAACACATGCAGAGGAAGAAAACATTGACAAGGGCTTGCACGTATTTACTCACTGTTCATTTACAAACATCATAAATGTTTCTGGGAAATCTAAAGTTTTGCCAGGAGTGCCATTAACACAATTGAAAATCTTCCTCTAGATACCCATCCACCATCACCCCCAGCTTAGCTCCTAGACTACAGTCGTCACTGCCTGGTTCTTTTGCAAAGTAGAGTATAAAAGCAATAGATAGATGGAAATCCCACTGCGAACACATCTCTTTCTCTCAGTTTTCCATTAATAACAATTTGGAGAAAACAACCCTCAACAAACAAACAGCCCACACAGTCCATGTTAAAGAGCCACCCTTCTGAGGGTATTCCAAGCAAAAGCAAGTGTTTCACACAAGTTGCTCACTAGGGCACACTGACTGGGGCTTAGGACACCACCTACAGCTCAGATGAAAGCAGTTTATTATAGTTGCTCTAAAGAAATGTAACTATTTTAAGAGATCAAACCATTACAAGCCTGTTAACATAGGTATAACCCGCAGCACACCCATAGCCCATTCAACTGAACCTCATAAAGCATAAATATACGTGGTGTCAACATAAATTTTTTCACATCTAAATCAAAGATACAGCACTATTTCCCTGCCTTCTCCCCAAACCCAGCTGCATACACAAAGGTTGGCTCAGCCACAAGCTCCTACCTGCCTCCTGCCTTGCAAAGAAACAAATCCCATCTTGCAGCCCGGAGAGAGCGGAGCTTGTGTAGGCCAAGAACACAAGTACCCCACATGCTGACCAGGAGAAAAGCTCTTTGCAGCTGCTGGAAGGGAAGTGCAGCCAGGCAAGAGTGAGCTGAAGCTGGGGAGGACCCTCAGCTGCAGGTGATTAACAACTTCACGAGCACACTCAGGGGACAGATGGCTGTGTGTCTGCACAAGAGCTGCCTCTGTGGCCTTTCAGTGGGTTATGCTACAGCTGAGCTTATTTATTTGATTGGAACTCAAACATTTTGTTCGCCTGTTGTTACACTGTAGTTTCATACAGTTTTTCTACCATATCCATATAGTGGGTTTAATCCATACGAAGAAGTTCTGTTATGCTCAATGCTTCTTATGCACATGAGGGAGAGAACATACGGTTTTCTACATATGATCCTTGTACCAAATGTCAGGAGTTGCACAATACTAATGAGCAGAAAAGGACTGCTTTATTCTCCACTTCCGTTTTGATTCACTTTAGCAAGGACTAAAATTAGCTCTAACAATGCACCCCACACAGCTTTTTCAAGTGCTATTTGCATTTCGTATCACTCTACACAAAAGACAAACACACTTCTACATATACGGGATAAAATCCCTTACCTGCAGCTGAAAAGTGGGCTGACCAAGGTACACGTGCAAAGCAGTGAGTTTAGAAAGATGAGAAATGCCCCAAAGGCCACTCTGTTCCCTTAGCCCTATGCTAAAGGCTGATCAGATGTCCAAATACCCCTGCAATCACTAATGGCAGGTAGGGAAGGTTTTTCGTATCAGAGAATTGTCATCATGTACATTAACAAAAGGGATTAAACAAAAATGGAGAAAAGATCAATGAAGCAATGCAAGGATTTCACGGAGTCCTTTATGCATATATCCCAAATGGACTGGGCAGGTCTGCGGCTAAGTGAGACAACCAAGTGTAGGTTTACTAAACCCACACAGAGCCACATGTGCCAGGTAACCAAGAATCTGGAGGTGAGGTGATCATGCCTTCTTTGCATTTTCTGTTATTTCCTGTAGAAAACCACACAAAATCTACAGGCTTTAGTGGTTTCTATTGCTGGAAAGCCATTCTCTGTGTCACTATTCCCCTTTCACCCTTCAGCACATTCAATGTCCAGCTAATATCTCCTGTCCTTAGTCTGAAAATACTTCACTGACCGTTTCCTTAACATGGCACAAACCTGAGACCTTGATCTGCTCTGCTGAAGTCACTGGAAATTTTTCAGCCCTTCAGTATGGCTCAGGAGAAATAAAGCTGTCTTCACTGAACCATCTGAGATGAGTTTTCTCTGCCCTTATGTGTAGCATCGTGGATGCTGCATTCACAGGGATTTAGGGGGAAAACCACATGAATATTTTGCTCAATGAAAGCATAAATGGTACAGGTAACGCAATGCCAAACAGCACTGCTCAACTCTGTATTGTAGTCTTTAATTCTGTCTTGGGGGACAGAAGGCCATTCAGTGCCTTACCCAGTAACTGGAGATAGTACTGTGAACAGGAGGAACCTGTGTGCAAAGGTTTCAATACATTCATTGCCACAGAGCAAAAGGAAAATGAAAAATAGTCCTTAAAAGCCAAAAGAGTTCAAAAGCAGTTTTCCTGAGACAGAATTTGTTATGAATAGCTAGTACTAAGACAGTAAATGCTTCACTGAAGAAAGGTTTCAACTAAAAAAGGTATGCCTTTATTCCTTTTGCATGAGCTCTGACTCCATTCTGTTGATTCTGCCTCTGTCTATGTTAAGGAAAGTAAAATGATGAGTGGAGCTGGGCAAGTTTAATAGCTGGGCTCAATTCCTGCATTTTAAACAGTTCCTTTATCTGAAGGACATCTGCAAATTGAGGAATCAAACTCGGAATCTAAGCAAAACAAACTTTGTGGTATTATCCAACAGAGTGAAAAAGGCATGAAAATATCCTGTCTCACTCCCATCCCCTTCCCATGCGAACTCATGTTGAAAGAAAATAAAATCCTTCTATCTCAACTAAAGTCTGCCTTCTGGAATGTATTCTGAAGTAATGTGCCTCTATTTAAACCAGATTTGCTTCTCCTGTGTCATGCTGAAGTAATGTCAAACATGGATCTGACTTGAATGACATTACAGAGCTGGGGGTAGTTTCAGTGCTTGCACTGCCAAGCTGGACTTAACTGGAATCAGAAAGTCTTGATGGTACAATCTGAGAAAAGCACTTTTGTTGCTCTGATGCTTACAGGCTAGAAAATCCAATCATCAAATTAACATTATGATAATCACCATAATAATAAAACCATAATTCAAGTAAGTTAGTGCTTCCCTAGAGTGCCAGGATCACCTTCTGCTCGCTGATGAAGACTGCTGCAGAATCCTGCTTTGATCTCCATCACTATTGATCGTGTGGGATATTTCACTGATTCACTGAGGCTGTACCCTCAGTAAAACTTATGTGAATTATTAATAACTGTGTTGATTCTTATTAACAAAGAGACCGATTTTTGTCAATCTGTTACTAGTCACTGTGCTACAGGCGCTGACAGCAGCTGCAAAAACACCAAACATTTATTAATACCATCAGAACAAAGGTTGAGTATAAAAACTGGAAACTCACTCAAAAGACCCCTGGGCATATAGACTTTATCCAGTTTAATTTTGTATGCACGGGCATTCCCATAGAACTCAGGATTTATACACTGGCTACTTGCTTTGAATGAATTAGCAACCCAAGTTCAATTCTGCTTAGAAAGTCAATGAAATTCACAGCCATGCAACTGATGCCCTGTTCTTAAAGACTGGAAGTATCGTATTTGTGTATCAAACTTTATTGACAGCAACTCTGTGCTCAAGCCCAGGGCTGAACTATGTGGCAAGGGGCTATCAATGAGGATGCTAATTCACTGCAACAGATTAGAGGGGTCTGTGAGTCTCTCATTTTACAAATGTAACTATATGATATACATCAGCAGAATTCCTAAGGGCTAGCAGCTCTGGTGTGCCATGGGGCTGGATACACTCTCTGTGGGGAAAGGGGTCACTGCTGCTTCCACTCAGCTCTTCCTGACGCTCTCTACACAGCTACTGAAAGTAAAAACTAGTATGTCAAGCACTTGACAGGATAACCACAGAAGTCATGGTCAGACAGGTGCCTGTGAGCATGTTTGAGTGAAAGCCCACCTATGGAGCTGTAAAGCATCACCTTTGAAAATTACCTTTTAAAAGGTCATTTCTCTCCAACCTTAGGGGCTGCTTAACACAGCCACTGTCTTTAAAGGCTGCAGTGTTCAGAGCTGTTCTTCCAGATACATGCTGGAAATCCAACCATGGAGCAAAACACAGTAAGCTGAGTGCAAAGATAATCATGCCCCAGTGCCCTCTGGCCTTCAGGGCTTTCTCCCAGGAATTGAGTTCACAGAGGATCCAGAAGCTTTCATCACCCACCCCTCCTTGAACTTATGAGGACAGTCACAAAAATCATCTTAAGACAGACTGCTTTTTATGTCATTAAAGCACTGCTGTTCACTGCACCCAATCACAGCAATGTTTGTACCCTATATATACAGCATCTCAGTGCACCACCTATTCCACAACATCATTTATGTTGGAAAAGACCCTAAAGATCATCAAATCCAGCCAATGAATGCTTCCATTCCAAGGTGGAGTTCACTGGCAGGATGTTTATACATTAACTGCCAGTATTTCACTCTGGAGACAGAACTGGCTGGCTATTCTAATGCCAATCATCCACTGACATAGTGAAAACAAACTTTTATCTGTGCTGAGGTTTGTTATTCATTCAGAATTCTTTGCCCACCTGCTTGATTGACTTATTCCTAATCAGAAAACAACCTTTTACATTGTTAAGATGATGAAATATCATAGATGGAAAGAGGGGGAGTCGAGTTTGCTGCTCACCATGAACATGTTCCTGATGTAGAAACACAAGGTAGCCTCATAATTTAAAAGCTGACTGAAGTTTAGAAGCTGTGGACTCAGTTCTCAACTGTGATTTACCCTCACTCCAATGCTTGTTCTGCCTCCTTCATAGCATCACAGAATCAACACCTCACACTAAACCGTATCACCCAAGGCCTCGTCCAACCTGGTCTTGAACACTGCCAGAGATGGAGCATTCACAACCTCCCTGGGCAACCCATTCCAGTGCCTCACCACCCTCACAGGAAAGAATTTCCTCCTTATATCCAATCTAAACTTCCTCTGTTTAAGTTTTAACCCGTTACCCCTTGTCCTATCACTACAGTCCCTAACGAAGAGTCCCTCCCCAGCATCCCTATAGCCCCCCTTCAGATACTGGAAGGCTGCTATCTTCTTTGATTAGGCATTGACCATGAATGGACTATTTTCCCCTGGGAAATAGGGAGAGAATCTAATACAGTCTGGATCTGAACTCCACTGCTTCTCCCTGAGAACAGTTCCACAGAAAGAGACAGTTTTCTGCATATCACTTTTTTCACTGCAGTTTTTTTTTCAACTGTACAGCCTTATTTAAGCAAGTATTATTTATTCCTTTCCTTCCTTTTTCATACAGGAGTCTTGTCAGCCTGCCGTGTTACGAGCACCAACCACCACAACAAACTACACTGCAGAAAGTGGTCGATATTCATGTTACCACTTTACTGCTGTAGACTTTTAGAAGTTTTCTTGGTAGAAACTGAGTTAAAGTAACTGGGCTGAGCATAAGGAAGGAATGAAATGACTCCACCATTTAAAAAAGATAACCTCTGTTTGGAATGCTAAAAAGCCATTACAAGAGGCTGGGTAGACTGAACGGGAAGAAATAGATTAATAGATCTCCATGTGAGTATAATTGATTTTGGGCATGTACTCTACAAACCCTTCACCAATGATTTATCTTCATTTGGTGGGTATAACACTGAGTTCAGTCAGATCCTTAGAGAGACATCCATCAAAACATATCATAAACAAAAAGAAGTGATACTTTTGCTTTCTATTTTATCTATCCCTTTTCTTTCATATGTGACTTAATCAAACATAAGATCACTTTTCTTCTAAAAATGAATAAATCTCTGTTAGTTATTGCAGTAATTCTAGGTCAGCTAACCCACCAGTATACGTAACAATTGCATTTTATTATGATCTTCCTTTTCTCTGGGTTTATGGCAACTCACCAGCCAAGAAAGTGAGGAACAGAATGGCTTGGAGAGCTGAACAGAACTAACAACTGTCAATTCATGTGCCCATGCACAGCCCTCAAGTTACAGTCTGTATACAGAATACCAGGCATTTTCAGTATCTCCAGTCATATCAGCCAGTGGTGAGACCCAGCACATCACACACTGAGCTGTTACTGTCTAAGCCAGCTCCAAAGGTGATACCGCATCTCCACTGCTACAACTCCAGCTCTCCTCAGACTCTGCACTCTGAGAAGGGAGAGTTAATGCCATATATAAACTGCTGCTGATGAAGCTTAAGCAATCTTTTATGCTGTAGCTATTTTTGTGCAAGGAACATATTCTGTAAGGCTTAATACTTGGTACTTTAACAGGGCTCATCATTCTGGTAATGAACAAAATAGGAGAGACAGCTATTAATAAAAGTTGAGCGCCTGAATGCCTCCAGCATGCTCCTTCTGTCTCCAAGCAAAAGTGCCATGGGAAGGAAGCCCCGACCAAGGCTTTCTTCACCTTCCTCCAGGAAAAACTGCTGAGGAAGACTTTAAAAAGCAGTTTCTGCAAGGGAACCTTGCAGACATCTTACCCACAACTAGCAGCATAGCATGGCACCAGGCTTCATTCCTACTGCTACAGCCTTCAGCCTCCAGTTTAGCCCTGCTTAAACCCCACACCAATACTCTTGGTTGCTCAGTGCAATAGGCTGGACCTACATTTTGCACTCTGCTTCTTGCTTCTTATACAGAAAAGCTAAGGTAGAAAGACATCTTTGGTGATCATATAGTCCAATCGCCACTCGGAGCATGTCAGAGCAGGTTGTATCCAGGGAGCATGTTACTCCAGACTGCTTCCAGTCGGGTTTTGAGTATCTCCAAGGATTTCTTTTTCTTCTCCCTTCCCCTTCTGCTTCTCTCCCTTCCCGCTTTTCTTTTCCTCTTTCTTTTCTTTTCCTTTCCTTTCTCCATTGCTTTTCTTTCTTATTTGCTTTCCCTTCCCTTTCCTTTTCCCTTCCCCCTACCCTTCTCCTCCCTGTTCCCTCACTTTTGGGACCTAAAAGAAAGGTGTGTTTAAGCATCAAAATGAATTCTTCTGGAAGAAAGCAGAATCCAATCTGATTTCTAAACCAGAAACACTGGTTATGATCATCTAAAGAGTTAGTTGCAGAAACCATACTCTGTGACTTAGATGACCAAATATTTTGCTCTAATGGAGATTAACCATGGAGAATAACGGCATTCAACCTTTAATCTGCAATTTTGTACAGACCAATACATCTTAAATTGACAATTTCAAAAGGCCAACCACCACTGTCAAAACCTGCAAACTATTAAAATAAACTGCAACAAACAACTATTTCTTCAAGGGACTTGCCATAAACTAATCACTCAGCTGTCTCATGTACATATGGGGCCATGTACAGCTACACAGTGCCCTGTTAGTACTCTACAAAGAGGCATTAAAATATCAGTTTTATTCACCACAGAAAATCTTCTATTAAAAATGATGGCTCCTGCCTTCTATTTTATGAATATTTAAAAACTGTAAGTGCTCTTTTTATGTTCTTCATCATTGCATACTACAGTTCCCTTAGTGTTCAATGTGCTGATTTATCCCTACTGAAACTGAAAAATAATAGATAAGAGACCCACAGCATTATTAATTACCACAGGTGTTAATCAGATGTTACACACTGGAACAAGACAGATGGGGAGACAAACAGCAGTAGGACAGACAGGTATGGCTGAGTACCTTGCACTGTCCTGTAAAGACAGATGATGCATCATTGTTTGTGTAAGCTGATAGAGAATGACCTTGTCATAGAAGACACACTGTGGTAAGAAATACTGAGACAAGTACGAGACACTAAAAACACATTAGAAATGTAAAAACAAAGAAGCAAATACTTCCTCAGCTCAACTGAGTGCATTAACTGAAACAAATGAAACATGCCAACTGAAAGAAGGAACGGCATCTGTAGTGTGTGACAATGATTGCCATTTGGAAAGCTGGCTAGATGGCTTCCCACAGCTCCTGTTCACTTTGGCTAATTGTCTCCCAGCAGTATGGAATGAGAACATCAAAGGTTTCTCATGCCTTTGGTTCTCCCTTCCCTTTAATTGCTATTTTGTTTTTAAATCACTGGCAGATGTGGAGCCTGGTTATGCGTTCTGTACTAACCAGGCAAAATAGGAGCGGCAATGGGAAGCAAACCCCAAGCCCATCCATCCCAGCTCTGTCCAAGCCCATGGTCTGTAGGCTCTGCTCCATCTCACTACTTTGTCAGCCCCCTGCTTGTTGTCATCGATGCCATGTGGTAGCCCAGCATCAGGGGAGGATGGTGCTTGCCAGCAACCTCCTGGGCAGGTGTGCTCCTCAAAGAAGGTAGTACTGGTGTGACCGGATCCAACTTCTCCCTTCTTGGACATGTACATGGGATAACTGAAAGGTTACCATGCTGTGATGCAAGTTAGGTGAACAATGGGAAAGGCAAGTATTTTGATACTTTGTGCAACTACACACTTGGGTTTGCAGGAGTAAAATGAAACAATTTAATGGAGTTCCATAATGACATAAAAGTGCTGAGATATCAAGTACCCAGAGAGCCTTTGTGCTAAGATAAACAAAACCCTTCCAAACCAAGACTTTCTGATGTGAGATAAAACAAAAAGAAAATAAAAAGAGAAGAAAAAGGTTAAATATTCACAATTTCTTTTAAAAAAAGCTTTCCTTTGCTATGATTAGGTTTGTGGCCAGGTGTGTGTGCAGATACCCCAGTTTCTGCCTTTATCATGTCATTTGGTCAGCCTCCTAAAATACTCTGCAGTTGAACAGCACTTCCTAAGAAAGCACACTGATACAGGGGAACTGCACTAAGGCAGGACCCTTAACCTGAGCCTCTTGGACACAGGCTGGGCTGGAGTTGTTTCTGCTTTGCCTTCAGGAGTTTGCCTTGAGTACACACGTTCAAATAAGGATTTCTTGTGCTTTGTCTTAAGAGACCACAACGCAGTAACACAGCTCCTGGCACAGGGAATGAGTTGAAACTGATCTAGCAAGCACTTCACGTGACAGCATAAATCCCCAAAGCAGAGCTTGACTGCATCTCTTGGATGATGTTATATACAGCAGGAAAGCTCTGTATCATTTCCCCTGTTGCTGTTCTGGCACACCTACTTGCAGTCCTCTAAGAAATGAGAGAAAAGCAGTTTTCCCTGCCAAACCTTTACAGGATTGTTCTTATTTCCTATGTAAGTAAGCTGAGGACTTGGTGCTCCTCTGTCCTGGCTATCCCATTACCATGACCTCAAATCCCAAAGACAGAAACAAGAAAGAGCAAAGGAAGTAATTCCCTTGTACTGCTTGCCTTGTACAAATTACCTCAAAACTGGGAGTTTATTTGTTTCATATTCACATAATATAGTAGATGAAACTCGATTTTTAGTTACACCTAAGTGAGAATTTGCCCCTTTCTAACAGGAAAGGATGTGTAGTAATGAGCTATGTGGCTACAGCTGCATCACTGTAGCTACACACCTATGATGATACTCACATCATACTAACCAATGCTGTCCGAGGGGAACAAACTGGTTTCCACAGGTGCCCTGTCCTCTGTTCATGCTCCTTCCCTCCTTAGGTAAGCATGATTTAGCCCACTGGTTTTGCCAACCATGTGCTTACAAGAAATAATAGGTAAACAAAGCCCTTGGTTTTATGATCCTCATTTATCACCCTAATTGCCACTTCCCATCTTGAATTAGACACTGATACAAACTCTTTGTGTCAGGCAGCAGAGAGCTCTGCAAGTTTCAGCAGCAACCTATGACTGATGGGTTTGAGGGCCATGAGGATGACCAGGGCCTGGAGCACCTCCTGTATGAAGACAGGCCAAGAACACTGGGGCTGTTCAGCCTGGAGAAGACAAGCTGCATAGAGACCTCACAGCAGCTTCCATTGTCTGAAGGGGTCTGTCTACAAGGATGCTGAAGGGGGACTCTTTGTCAAGGACTGCAGTGACAGGACAAGGGGTGATGAGTTCAAACCGAAACAGGGGAAGTTCAGGTTAGATTTAAGGAAGAAGTTCTTTGGCAGTGAGGTTGGCGAGGCACTGGAATGGGTTGCCCAGGGAAGGGGTGAATGCTTCATCCCAGGCAGTGTTCAAGGGCAGACTGGACAGAGCCTTGGGCAACATGATCTAGGGTGAGGTGTCCCTGCCCATGGCAGGGGGTTGGAACTGGATGGTCTGAAGTCCTTTCCAACCCAAAACATTCTATGATTCTGTAAGTCGGACAGGCCCACACATACTGTGACCAGCTTCAGTTCCCAACTGCAGCACTAAGCCAACAAAAGGATTATTCCATACTCAGGTGCCAGGAGAGACTTCGTTGTGGCCATCAATTTTAAGATTCCTATCATGGGACAAGGAAATCCTGTGGTGGACTCTGTTACCTTCCAGCTGAGGCTGACCGGAGCCTATCTCTATTTGTCTCTCCATCTGTGCTATGCTTGTAGTTGATGGAGCATGCAATAAATGCTTAAATTCTGCCTCAGCTGAAAAATACCATGTCAACTGCCTATTACAGCAAGCAGCGTATTCACTGTAGGGATTTCAGGGTTTCTATTTCCTTTTCAGCCTTTTCAGCCAGAGAGAAGTTATCACAGCTTCTCCTTCTACCCTAGAGGTATTTTAGTGCTCCATTTATTAGGTACTAAATACATATTTAAGCAAAGTATGGCATGTTGCTTTCTACCTGAGTTGTTTGGATAAGGAAGTGCTGCACTTGATAGAAACCTAAAGAAGACAGTCTCCCATTACAATACAGTTAACCCACATCTTTATTCCTATAACCATGTATGCTGGGCAGAACTAGTACATAATTAAGCCACCAGCCTTGGCAGTTATCAGTAAATAAACACTATTGTGCTCCAGAAACTTTCTCCATGCTCTAAAACAGGTAAGGTTTTCCACATTACCTCCAATGATTTGCTTTCAAGGTTTCCTGTGCCATTGATTTCCACTGGGCCAGAAAGCTGCTAGGACTCCACAGTGTGCATCTTGACAGAAACATAACAGTTCTTAAAATATGTTTTCTATTACCTGCCCATGGTATTTAGGTTTTCTTCAAGGTTTGTAATGCAGCCCTTTGTGACCATTTATTGAAATCATTTTCCAATATACCTTGAAAATCGCAGAAAACAGATATAAATGGATAAAGCAGAGAATTTTCTCACAGAAACATGGTGGGATGGCTCCTATGACTGGATTGTTGGAATGGAAGGCTACAGGGTCTTTAGAAAACACCATCAGGCGGGGAGGGGGAGTTGCTATTTATGTTAGAAATAGGCTGGAGTATGGAACTCCATCTGGGGACACGTGAGCAGTCAGCAGAGAGTTTGTGGGTCAGGGTTAAAGGGAGAACAGCGATGGGAGACATTACTGTGGGGATCTGTTACAGACCACCTAATCAAGAGGACTCTGTGGATGAAGTGCTCTATAGACGGATAGGAAAAGCCTCACTCTCACAGACCCTTGTTCTCATGGGTGACTTCAACCACCCTGACATCTGTTGGAACAATGGTATCGCCTGGCACAAACAATCCAGGAGGTTCCTCGATTGTGTGGAAGGACAACTTCCTTCTGCAAGTAACAGAGGAGCTGACAAGGAGAGGTGCCGTGCTTGACCTCGTGCCCACCAACAGGGAAGGGCTGGATGGAAACGTGATGCTCCAGGGCAGCCTTGGATGCAGCGATCACGAGATGGTAGAGTTTGAGATCCTCAGGACAGTGAGAAGAGCGTGCAGCAAGCTCACTGCCCTGGACTTCAAAAGAGCAGACTTTGGCCTCTTCAGGAACCTGCTTAGGAAGGTTCCATGGGATACAGCCCTAGAGGGTAGAGGGGCCCCAAAACTGTTGGTTGATATTCAAGGATCACATGCTACAAGATCGGGAGTGTTCTGTCCCAGCCAGAAGGAAGTGCAGCAGGAGGGCCAGGAGACCTCCTTGGATGGATAAGGAGCTCCTGAGGAAAATTCAAATGAAAAAAGAGGCTTATAAAAGGTGGAAGCAAGGACAGGTGGCATGGGGAGAATACAGGGATGTTGCCCGGGAAGCCAGGGACCAGGTTAGGAAAGCCAAGGTCCAATCAGAATTAAACTTGGCTAGGGATGTGAACCATAACAGGAAGGGATTCTACAGGTATGCAGCAAATAAAAGACAGACTAGGGAGAATGTAGGCCCCCTCAGGAAGCTCTCAGGAGAACTGGCTACATAGGATTTGGAGAAGGCTGAGGTTCTGAATGACTTCTTTGCCTCGGTCTTCACTGGTAAAGGCTCTGACCAAACCACCCAAGTCTTGGAAGGCAGACGCAGGGACTGTGAGAATGAAGACCTTGCGCCCACTGTAGGAGAGGAACTGGTTCGAGGCCATCTTAAAAATCTGAATGTGCACAAGTCCATGGGACCTGATGAGATCCATCCGTGGGTCCTGAAGGAGCTGGCAAATGAAGTTGCGAAGCCGCTGGCCATCATATTTGAGAAATCCTGGCAGTCAGGTGAAGTTCCCGATGACTGGAAAAAGGGAAATATAACCCCCATTGTCAAGAAGGGGAAAATGGATGACCCGGGGAATTACAGACCAGTCAGTCTCACCTCTGTGCCTGGCAAAATCTTGGAGCAGATTCTCCTGGCAGGCATGCTAAGGCACATGAAAATCAACAAGGTGCTTGGTGACAGCCAGCAGGGCTTCACTAAGGGGAAATCCTGCCTGACCAATCTGGTGGCCTTCTATGATGGGGCTACAGAACTGATGGACAGGGGTAGAGCAGTTGATGTCATCTACCTGGACTTGTGCAAAGCGTTCGACACTGTCCCACACGACATCCTTGTCTCTAAATTAGAGACATCAATTTGATGGATGGACCACTCGGTGGATAAAGAGCTGGCTGGATGGCTGCACACAAAGAGTTGTCAATGGCTCAGTGTCCGGCTGGAAACCAGTAATGAGTGGTGTCCCTCAGGGGTCGGGGTTGGGACCGGTCTTGTTCAACATCTTCATCGCTGACACGGACAGTGGGATTGAGTGCGCCCTCAGCAAGTTTGCCGATGACCCCAAGCTGTGTGGTTCAGTTGATACCCTGGAGGGAAGGAATGCCATCCAGAGGGACCTCGACATGCTTGTGAGGTGGGCTGATGCCAACCTCATGAAGTTTAACCATGCCAAGGGCAAGGTCCTACACCTGGGTCGGAGCAATCCCAGGCACAGCTACAGGTTGGGCAGAGAAGAGATTCAGAGCATCCCTGCAGAGAAGGACTTGGGGGTGTTGGCTGATGAGAAAATGAACATGAGGCGGCTTCAGTGTGCGCTCACAGCCCAGAAAGCAACCGTATCCTGGGCTGCATCAAAAGGAGCGTGACCAGCAGTGCAAAGGAGGTGATCCTGCCCCTCTGCTCTCCTCTCTGGAGACCCCACTTGGAGCACTGTGTGCAGTTCTGGTGTCCTCAGCATAAAAAGGACATGGAACAGTTAGAACAAGTCCAGAGGAGGCCACGAGGATGATCAGGGGCTGGAGCACCTCCTGTATGAAGACAGGCTGAGAAAGCTGGGGCTGTTCAGCCTGGAAAGGAGAAGCTGCGTGGAGACCTCGTAGCAGCTTCCAGTATCTCAAAGGGAGCCTATAGGGATGCTGTGGGGGACTCTTCGTTGGGGACTCTAGTGATAGGACAAGGGGTAATGGATTAAAACTGGGGAAGTTTAGATTGGATATAAGGAGGAAATTCTTTCCTGTAAGGGTGGTGAGGCACTGGAATGGGTTGCCCAAGGAAGCTGCGAATGCCCCATCCCTGGCGGTGTTCAAGGCCAGGTTTCACAGAGCCTTGGGTAACATGGTTTAGTGTGAGGTGTCCCTGCCCATGGCAGGGGGATTGGAACTGGATGATCTTAAGGTCCTTTCCAACCCTGACTATTCTATGATTCTAATGCAATGGTGTATTGCTCCAGACTATCTCCTTGGCTTCATCTTCACTTAAGCACAGAAACAATAGAGTCGAGCATAAAGAAATTGGAAAAGCATCAGTTTAAGCAAAACAAATTACTGTATTACTGAATAACATGAAGAATAAATAATACATGTGCAGTTTAGAGAGAAATGTGAATTTGTCATAGATCTGATATAAATGTAATCATTATCAACTTCACAATATCTTAAGATTACTCTTCTCGTGTAAGGTCTTACCAAAAATCTCACATTAATCTAATAGGGTTCTCTGAGTTTGGAGGGGAAGAAGCCTGCCTCCCACTCAGCAAAGCAGGCAGAAGAAGCCTCAAATGGAAACCTCCAGCTGTTACATTTGAGGTATGAAGCTCACCACTTAAATTATTAGACATTTATTGCAGCAATCTCAGGATCTCTATGACAATTCCAGCAAACGCTCTCTAAATCCTGCTGCTGCACAGCCATGCTTCAAATGTAAAACCTTTGTGCTGATTCCTATCAATAATTTTTGGAGTGAGAAATTACTCCTTATGATTCTATTCTACGTTTTATTAAGAAGAGGGGGCTAGCACTGAAACACATAAAAAAGAGTTAAAATTTGGCCTATCTGAAACAGAAACAAATGCAAGAGTTCACAGTGATGTCGGGGTTTTTCTCTCCCTCCCCCTTTAGGGTGATGAGCATCCTCTTGGCCTCCTGGCTAAGCCTGGCTGCATCAGTCTAGACATCAGCTAGAGCACAAACAACTGGGACATTGAAGAAACTAATTCTCTGGAGATCTCTCAATGCATTTTAGCTATTTTAAAATTAAGAAGTAATAATAATAATTATAGCATAAGCATCTTCCGTTCAGGTCTTCTGGTGCACTACCAAGCCTGTGCTCAGGTTGTTACACCTTAGCACTGTTAAAATAACCAGCAGTTCTGCAGAAGCACAATTAACCAGTACCTGTTGAAATGCTTTCCTTCCTTCTCCCCATTGCCTATACAAGATCATTAGGAACTGACTGGTTTGGCCCAAGATGTGTAGATTCAGGAGGCCCAAACTGCAGCTGAAGCTGCATCACAGACAAAGTACCATGGCAGAATTAAGGAATTCTTCCTTACATTTCACTCTGTACTAGCTCAGCTGTATAAATAGCCATATCATGTAACAAGGTTCCACACAGCTGAAAATCTCAGTGAAGGTAAAAAGGTGAAGGATATCTGAACCACTCCTAATGTCTGCATTATTCCCTACCACAAATAGGTATAACTTTGTATTTGCCAGCATTGTCAAACAGGCTATGAAGTAGGACCAAACATACTCCAAGATGCATTAACCTGCCTGTTTGCTCATGCAGTGTGAATGGGAATACACAAATGTCTGCCGCCAGTAGAGGCACAAATAGATGATAAACACCTCTCTAAGCATGTTTGATTTCATATTTGCCTATTTGTTTATGATTAGCAATAATGGTACCATTGTATAGCTATTGTATTTTTAGTTCACAAGCCTGAAAGGCCTTCAGAGTTGTCTGTCAGTGTTTACAGTACAGGTTCTAAACATCCTTGTTTGCACATGCTCTAAGCAACCCCGGAGGAGGAGCTGCAGAGGAAGTCTGAAGGTTCAAAGCAGTAACCTTCTTCGCAAGATGCAGGTCACTTGCCACCAGAGCAGTGTCCCTGTGAGCCACAGACATACCGTGGCACCAACAGCTTGGTGGAGCTGCGGAGGGTGAAGAGCAGAGCAGAGCAGCCTTGGAACAGCTCTCTGCTAACTGAGGCATCTAAGTCAGATTTCCTTAACTCCAATGCATTACATCAGCCACAAGAGCATCCTCTGACAAGATTAACACTTAAAGATACCTCTCCCTCTAGTACTCGATAACTCTCTCATAAATTAAGAGCCCAAAACCCAGAAAATCCCCCAAAAGAGTACTGCCAGCACTCCCCCTCTTGCAGACACCTCTCAGTCCCTCTGTCAGGGCAATGACCACATGCACTGGCAAGACAGGGGCAAAGTCCTTTAAACGAGTCATCTCACAAAAGCTTATTTTCTCTTTCTGAAACAGGAATGAGAGGAAAGCCACCTTCCCTGTTTGCAGCGATGCCTGTTTCCATGGCACCCAGAGCAGCAGCCGATGGCCCTGTTATCACAAGAACTCCAATAAATTTCAGCAGATTGCTGGGAATTACCTTTTTAGTTTGGTGGTTTGGGTTTATTTTTAACCTCAGATGACCCTCCAGTCCTGGAACTGCCAATATGGTCCAAAAGTCTACAGCAAAGTTAAACTCTTCAGATGACAGTTTGGATGGGAGGGTTTTTAATCAAGAAATAAACCAGAACATACCTCCCTCAGAGAGAGTGAATAAACACCCCCAATCTTATCATTTTTTCCTACTTATCATGGACCTGACAGAGCTCTAAATATGATTGTCTGATGAACCCTACCTGAGCAGCATCTGTCTTGCTCAAGACCAAAGAGGAGCCACTGATGGCTTCGAAGACAGAACATCTTCTCTCTTTAATTGTGCTCCCAGAAAGCTGATAAGCTGACGTGCTGCCCTGAAAAGAGATTAATGAACACGGGCATTTTACACTCAGATATACTTCTCATCACTCTGACATTCATTTCTGTAAAACCTCATGAATATGGAGAAGTGTCTTTTCCTTCTTTTAGGATCTTCCAGGCTCAGGGATTTCTAGATGTTGTTTGTTTCTAAGGTATTGATTCTGTGGTTTCCACTTTGATTTTACACACAATTGTAACTGACTGAATAGTGCTTACAAAACTGAAAAGCAATGGAAGCAAAGTAGCTTTGCACAGATCCAAAGGTAACTGTAAATATCTGTTCATTATCCTGGTGTCAGCCTACATCACACTGTCCTGTAATGCAATATGTGCATTTATCCCTGTGGTACCAAACTGATTTCAAAACTGAGGAGAAAACAGAATTCAAATTCCTGTAAGGAAAAAAGAAGAAAGCAGTACTCATCTCTGTGTCTGAGAATTCAGTACTAATAAAATAACTTTGTGCTAGATTTTAAACACCTGTTTGCCAGAGATGTCCTTAATAAGGATCATTACCAAGTTATTACATCAAAGGAATCAATAAACATTGGGCCTGAGTAAGTGCATTTTTGGGTTGCCATCAACTATGGAGCAAAGCTACCATCAAATTGCCTGCCTTAGCCATGGCAGAAGAAATACCAGTTATCCATGTCCTGCTCTCAGTCCAAGACCCTTTACTGCATCTGCTCCACTCCCTGTGTCCCAACACCTTCCAGATGTGCCTTGTGACCCCTGCTCAGGAAATAACTGCTCAAAACCAATCTTCTCCCAAAGAACCTGCAATTCAGTTAATGAATAACAAAAATAACAGATCCTGCAGAACCACAGGACTAAATATTCCTAAAAACGTGGCTTCTTGTTACACTGTGACACACACCCCCACCCCCCCACCCCCCCCCGGAATCTCAAAGAGAAAACCTGTTCTTCCCCACATTTAGGTATTAACATTTCTGTCTGTAAAAAACACTTGCTGAAAGTAACTGTCCTACAGTTAATTACAGAGAAAAATCCACACAAGTAAAATCACATGAGCTTAACCAAAGTATCAAACTGCATCTCAAAAGAAACAGCCTTTTCTTTGGGAGCCATAAGAAGGAATATGTGAACAGGGAATAAAGACAACAGGGTGAAACCGCTTCATCACTTCATCACTGGAGTTACTGACAGATCATTTTAATATGAAAAATAGCATACAACACAACTGTAGAAGATTCCCTTAGTGTTTTGGGAGACACTGCTGTAACATGTCTGTGTTATCACTGAAAATGCACTCTGGCATCCCAGGCCATATGGTTTGCATCCTCATTTCCTGAGGAGCTGCACACATGTTCTACAGAGGGACAAGGAGCGTATTCGAAGAAAATACAGCACCAGCAATCTCAATTTCCTTCACAAAGTGCTTAATAAAATGACAGATTATTCCACTTTAGCACATCATTATAATTCATTTTACAGCCATACTATTTGCAGGCACAGACATTAAAAGGCCAACAAAAATGCTTAGGAGGTATTCTCTCCAGTTAAGAAGCATGACAGAATTCACCAAGCTTACTTCAGCTGCTCGGGAATCATTGAGAATGTTCATGAACGGAAGTGGGGAAGGAGTCTATGATTTTTGGAAGATGGAATTTATGTCCTCTGTAACACAGACATGAGAATCCTCATTGACTGGTATTTTTTGCTGTTCCCAGCAGTATTTCCACTCCCTGCCCTTGAATGGACTTTTCCCCCTGCAGATGCAAAGCCCTCTGCACACCATGTCCTGTCTACAGGTGCTGGTGGGGTACAAGCAAATATACCATTTATTAAGCATTTTCCTCCAAATATATGGAAGGAATGCCCAGGCAACTTATTCCAAGGCCTTTTTTGTTCAATAGTCCTTGACAGACTGCTCACAGCTGCTGTAGGCATAGAGGTCCTACTTTTGAGCCATGTAAAATGTGCCCCTCTGCTGATCGAGCTTCAGCTCTATGTTACATTGGGGTTTTTGTGTGCGTGTGTTCATTTGACAGACTGAAGGACTGAAACAACCAAGAGACTAGTATTTGTTTTGGTTTAAAAAGCCACAAAACCCAGTTTTGCACATCACTCACCCTTGCAGGGTGCTCCGTCCTCTGTTGAATGATACTGTGATGCAGTCACCAGCCAGGATTTGCTGCCATTTTTCTCATGACACCTTTACTCCTGACTGAGCAGGATTGCATCTAACACCTCCCTTTCACACAGCACAGCCCTTACCCACCCCACTGAAAGGATCACGGTCGTCCTGTTGATCTGTGGCTAGCTAAATGACAACAAAACGCATTGTCTGTCCCGTCCATCAGGTTGCTCACTGCTCCCTGGTGCTACGAGGACTTGAGATGAAAAATACAATTTATAGTTTGCCCTGGAAATATATACGTTGAATGTTTTAAAATGCATTACTGTAACAAAGTGTATTAAATACCGCTGAGGGAATATCGAGCAACTCCAGGAAAAATGAGTATTCTACCCAATTCCCTCCTTTGTGTCTTAGGCAGGTAAATTATTAGGAATTTGATATTAGAGAGCAAAACATTTCAAGCTTCCAGATGATGACAGTAATAAGATGTGACAACAACTGTAATTTGTGCATTAGAATAGATCAAAAGAGCTGTTTTAAAGAAGTGATAGTGGCTCATTTACAATGGCAGATGTGTGACATTTTGAAGGCCTGCGATATGGCTCTGATTGTTCTGCACTGCAATCGTTAAGGCCAGGGGCTCTTTCAGCTGCTAATGCACTTAATCATTGACATTAGGAACATATTTATTGAATGGGGCACATATTTAAGGACCTAAAATAATTATCAAAGAGCCTGCTGGATTTGGGGAAGGGAGAAAGAGCAAGAAAAAAAACCCAAACAGTGAGAGTTTGAGAGCTGTCCCACAAGTGTAAGTCTGATACCGCCATGAGCTGCACCATTGCCAACAGAACCATGAACTTCACTTTAACCATGGATCTCAAACATGACACAGAGCAGAGGCACCCTAATAATCTGGGCTGAGGGCAGGGAGGAAGGGAAAAGGGCTGACAGCTAGTTGCAAAGAACAGTAAATCCTCCCATCCATCTCTGTTTCATGCACATCACCTGTTTTATCTTCTTTCTTTTCCCTCTCTCCCTCACAGCAGCCCTGCAGAGAAGGACTTGGGGGTGTTGGTTGATGAGAAAATGAACATGAAGCGGCTTCAGTGTGCGTCACAGCCCAGAAAGCAACCGTATCCTGGGCTGCACCAAAAGGAGCGTGAGACCAGCAGGTCCAAGGAGGTGATCCTGCCCCTCTACTCTCCTCTCGGGAGACCTCACTTGGAGCATTGTGTGCAGTTCTGGTGTCCTCAGCATAAAAAGGACATGGAACTGTTGGAACAAGTCCAGAGGAGGCCACGAGGATGATCAGGGGACTGGAGCACCTCCTGTATGAAGACAGGATGAGAAAGTTGGGGCTGTTCAGCCTGGAGAAGAGAAGGCTGTGTGGAGACCTCGTAGCAGCTTCCAGTATCTGAAGGGGGCCTATAAGGATACTGGGGAGGGACTCTTCATTAGGGACTGGAGTGACAGGACAAGGGGTGATGGGTTCAAACTTAAACATGGGAAGTTTAGACTGGATACAAGAAGGAAATTCTTTCCTGTTAGGGTGGTGAGGCACTGGAATGGGTTGCCCAGGGAGGTTGTGAATGCTCCATCCCTGGCAATGTTCAAGACCAGGCTGGATGAAGCCTTGGGTGAGATGGTTTAGCATGAGGTGTCCCTGCCCATGGCAGGGGAGTTAGAGCTGGATGATCTTAAGGTCCTTTCCAACCCTAACTATTCTATGATTCTCCTGAGGGTTGGGGAGAGGCTGATTTGTCTCTGCTGCTTCTTTCTTCAGTCTTCATATAGGAAATTAGTTCCTAAACCTACAACTTCAAACTGAAATAAATGTTTGAGACAGTGAGAGAATTAATTCTTTGTGTTTGATGTGTTTTGCTTCTCATCACTGTGATTTAATCCAATAGAGCTGCTCCACACAACTGATGTGATTTATCAGGATTCTCTAGCAGCTCATGTTTTCATTTTGAAATTGTTGTCTTATTGATTAAGCTTTTCATATGCTTCATGTTTACTTCTTTGTATTGTCTCCAAAACACTTGCCACACTTCATTTTGTCTATAGTGAAGTTCCATTTCTATATTATAAGATGTAATTCTATATAATTATACTATACAACATAAAATGAATGCAAGGTTCATGGTTGATTTGAAAGATCAAAAGCAAGACTTAAATTCTCCTGGCTGAAAGTGACTTCTGAAAAAGTTAATTACTTCTCTTTATCTCTGATTTACCCCTTACAGCTTTCTGCTAAGTTACAAGAGAACTGAAAGGATCTGACTTTTCACTCCTGGCCATAGAATGGCACAGCAGAATATTAAAAGCTCAAACTGTGTGTGAACCTTGAGGAGTTACTGCTGCCATTTTATGAGTACCAGGAACAAGTCCTGCTTTCAATTATTTCTGAAGTTACTCCACTGAGTCTGATCCCCTACTGCCTTGCATAATATATACATTTAAATCTATACAAAGTGGGCTAGAAAGCACTCCTGCTCTGCTCTGCACACATTTCAGCTTGACATGACAGTGATAAAGAGTCACAAGAGAGCCACTTGATACTAAAAACGATGCTTTAGGCTAATGGAAAATATTATCTATAAACCTTATGTGTATTTGAGGAGAGCTGGAGGGGAAAAATAAGCTGTATTTCTAACCTGCCCTGTCAAGGCACCTGGTTACACTTTTCATTGAGTTTAATGGGACATACTTGGTCTGTCTTGAAACCAGAGCAGAAATGTAACATCGGTTTCACAGAACAGATTATTAACTTCTCTTATGATTTCCAGGATGGTATCAGCCCTAGAAAGTCACAGAAACACACAGCTGATCTGTGGCTAGAAGAGATGAAGCACAGTTGGATTGCGTGTACGAAGCAGAGACAGCAGAGGAGGAGGAAAAACACCAGTTCAGGTGTGAACCACTGCCTACAGCCCTTTGGCTTTCTGCAGAGCAGGTCCATGCCACAGGTGGGCATCAGGGGAAGGAGAGATCCTGAAGACCATCCCTGGGGGATCCAGCTGGAGTCTACGTCAGCTGCTGGGGGTCAAGGTGGAAAGAAGCAGCGGTGCTGTCTGCTGAGGCCCATTCACTTTGGGCTGCCCAAGCCCTCAGCACTGCAGGGTGCCAGTGCCTGAGCATTGGCTGTGGGGTCCTCTAAAGACAGGCTGAGGTTGCCCACAAAGGTTTACAAGGTTTACAACTGGTTCCAGACTTAGCTGTTCTGGACACCTGAGCTGGAGCACTTCCTGCTGCACATCGTATCTGATCCTTAGAAGGGAGCAGTGTGTACAACGAAGCCCTCGTGTACCTGTACAGAAAGGAGGGGAAAGTTCTCGTGGGATGTGTTGTGAGAACATCTGTTGCTTTTACAGGCACTTAAAAAATCAAAGACATAGAGGGCTGATTCATGGTTTTACAGGTTCTTGTAAGAAAACTCTGAAGGGTGGTGAAGGTTTGTGCCACCTGTCTGCAGCAGCTCAACAACACAACCTCTGAGCAGCCGATGGGCTGACACAAGCCCATCAAACTCTCACTACTGTCACTGCCTCTCCCACATCTTTCTCCCAGGGCTCTGCTGCTGTCAGCAAGTTCTGCAGTAACTTGTGGCTTTCCACATGCCATTCAGGGTGACTGAATCCCAAACCCCTTCCCTTTCCTCCTCTTGCTCACAGCAAGCCTGAATAGCTTCATGAACCCTTCACCATGCACTCCCTTCCTCTCCTAACTCTAATCCATGGATACAAGTGAGGCAACCCAGAACAGATAGGCAATTGCCAGCTGACAGCCTGAGATGGATAACTGAGCACCCACTAGCTTGCTGGAGCAGAGACAGAGTCACAAAGCCAGAAGACCCTTCTGGCAGGAGGAAAGAAACAGCAAAGTGTCTGCCAAGTGCTCACATCAGTCATCTCCATGCCCTAACACCTGATGCTGCAGGAGAGCAAGGATTCTGGCATGTAACACATCATTAGGCAACATCGTAACATTTCCATCAGGATGAAATGTTTTAACATTATCTAATTTGGTGTGGCTTAATAAACAAACCAGAGCAGTACAGGATGCTATAATGCAATCATGTTGCATTAACATGCCATAACTAATGATTTTTATCCAGTCTATAGAAAAAGAGGCAGCATTAAAAGTTAGTTGCGTTCCCAGCATTGCCTGCTCCTCCTTCCTCCACCCCCAAAACCAAGAGCTCTCTTCTGCACAGAGAAATGTATACAGATAACTCCAGACATCCACGTGAAGTTGAATTCCCAAGAAATAAGACCACAGATTCCACAAAAGTATCATGGTTTTTCATGTGACAGGATACCACTGGAATTGTAAATACTGGAATAGCAGGAGCTGCTTGCAATGGGATGTTTAAGAGATTCAGTTGGCCTCTTTGTTTTAGTTTGTTAATTCTTCCTGAGCTGATTTGAACAAATACTATTTAACCACTACTTTATGCAAATACATTTCTATCTACCACACTATCTTACATACTGCTATTGCCGTCTCACAGTGTAAACAGTCACATAAATTATATAGTACAGCTCTATTTCCTGATCCAAGAGGCACTGAGAGAAAGACAGAGCTCCAGAAGTGTCACATCACTTGTGACAAAACTACTGACCCTCATTCACAGTGAGAATCCTTATCTCAGTGCATTTTTCCTTAGGTATTGACACATTCTGGGTGCAAACGTGCTTTCCCATCTGGACAACAGTAGACTTGGAGAATGGGACAGCTTTTGAGACGTCTCCTTTTAAATGATATGGAATTGTTGGTGTAATAAAGAGCTGCAAGATATGGGGTAGCTTCCACTTTACTAAAATCACAAGTGCAATTTAGCATAATAATTTTACATTCTGCTAGGGTGAGTAAAAGGGGACACTGAGGAATTTTTAAATGCATGGATCTGCCTATCTCTGCTTGGGTTTGTGGCTGATGAGATTTCAGATTAGCACCCATGACCTATAGAATCAACCTGCTTTGAAGGTGTATCGCCTACTTTATGGTAGAGATGGTTTTAGACAGAAAGAAGAGCCAGGCTGAGGACCTTGTTGGAAGTGGGGGCACTGGCAAGGAACAGCAGTTTTCCTGTGCTGTGCTAAGGAACAACTCCTGTCAGCTTGCTGAATGGCAAGTTTTTGGAGCACCACTGTCATGGCCTAAGCCCAGAACCATGCAGCCACTCGCTCACTCCCCCCTTCTTCCTCCCCTTGCCCCAGGAGGGGTGGGGAGGAGAATCAAACGAATGTAACTCCCATAGGTTGAGGTAAGAACAGTCCAGTAACTAAGGTATAACACAAAACACTACTGCTACCACCAATAACAATAATGATAAGGGGAATAACACGGAAAAAGAATGTAATTGCTCACCACCCACCAACTGATACGAAGCCCTACCCGAGGAGTGATCTGGGCCTTCTGGGTAACTTCCCCCAGTTTCTATACTGGGCATGATGTGCTGTGGTATGGAATGCCCGTTTGGGCAGTTGAGTTCAGGTGTCCTGTCTCTGCTTCCTCACAGCTTCCATGCCCCTCCTCACCTGCAGAGCATGAGATTGAAAAAGTCCTTGATCGGAGTAAACATTACTTAGCAACAACTGAAAACATCTGTGTGTTATTAGCACTGTTCTCAGGCTAAAGCAGAAAACATAGCTCTGCAGCAGCTGCTAAGGAGGAGAGAAATGAGTGCTACAACTGAACCCAGGACAATTAGGTAACAAATTCCCCATTTGTGGAGGGGGACAGATTCACAGCAGGCTGACAGTAAAACATGTGCCCCACAGCTGGGTAGGTTCTTGGTCCCTTAGTAAACAAGTCACATTTCAAATCTGATCCAAAGCATTCTCACTCTTCCTTATCCCTTTGTATCTTTTAGCCTGTTATGAGCATAGAAATGTTACACTAATTTCCTGCCAGAGCTTTGATTATCTGTCCCTGTATTGCAAAGAAAATCTCTCTGCTCTTACCTTTACCTTTAAAAAAAAACAATTTTTTCATCTTCTGTGTAAAGTTATTACTTACTCCATTTTCAACGGTTATCTTTATTTTTCTATCACTGGAGCCAGAATTTCTTTTGTCCAAGAATTAAATCAAGTGGAAAGTCTGGACTGCTAAAAAGTTCTTTAAGGACCTGGTACAGAGAACCCAGAACACATTCCAATGGTCTTGAAACTTCCTGAAGGGGTATAAGCAACAACCCTGAAATTTACTGTTCTAGGCAGCACAGGACAGAGACAGTGACGGAGCATTCCACCAAAATGCCAGACTAAGAATTATTAGCAACCCTATTGAGGGAAGAGCAAAGTTCCTAGTATTTACTTTGCAAGAATAAATGTGCGAAACTACATATTCTGTCTGTGAATTGCCTTTTACTTTTACCGCCCACTATGGAGAAACAATATGAATTTCCCTGTCATGGAGCCCATGAGCCACAGAAAATGCAATTTCACTATAACAAGAACTTTTAAACTCTCCCAGTTTCAGGCAAGAGCAGCACATTTGTTAAAGGATTTACTTATAAAAGTCAAAATAATTTATTCTTCAGACTGTAAATGTCTGCTCAGACATTCTTCTGGCACACAACTTCTGACTTTAATATTGAGGCACTCTTCTTTGATCTCTAGGAAAGACAGAAGAGACGGTCACTACACAAGGTGTGGGCTGAAGCACTGCTCTAGCCTGAGGATGTCACACACACAGAGCACCCCCGGCAGAAGCCATTTGGCCACCTTGGGGTCTACAAGAGCTGAAATACATAGAATGGTTTGGGTTGGAAAGGACCTTAAGATCATCCAGTTCCAACCCCTGCCACGGGCAGGGACACCTCACACTAGACCATGTCACCTAAAGCTCTGTCCAACCTTGAACACTGCCACGTACAAAGCATTTACCACTTCTTTGGGCAACCTGTGTCAGCACCTTACCACCCTCTCAGTAAAGAACAACTTCCTTATATCTAACCTGAACTTCTCCTAGTTTAGTACACACCCATCACCCCTTGTTATAAATTTATACAGTTTATAAGCTCTGATTGATTCTAGTGACTCTTTACTGATGGAGGAATGTTGGACTGGGGATTTTTAGTCAATTTGTTGATTTTATATACACACTGTTCCGCTTCCACAGCACAGTGACACACGGCTCTTCCTCAGGTCCAAGTCAAGTTTCAAATCCCCATTGCTGAGGCAAAGGGAAGCTCTGATTGCACCATTCACATTTCACTGAAAATGGCAATTCACTTGAACATTTCAGAGGCACAACACTGACACAAAACAATCCCTTTGGGATTCTGTAAGCATCTGCAGGACTCTGACTTACCAGCATTTGTGATTTGCTAAATCAGGGAAGAGCTGCAGGTAGATGCTTGGAGGATTAGGCTGTGCTTTGATAATAAGAACTGACTGCAGCATCTCAGGAAACAGTGGAAGTCATTCTATAAATAGTGAAGGTTTCTGTTACAGAGATTAAATCAAGATGCCATAAATAAGGAAACCATTTCAGAGGAATGCATAATAAAGAAAAAGTCATTAATAATCTCTCACTGCATGCGATACTGGGAAATAAATGTGACTGAAACTAACTATTTTCTGCATCTGGAGAGAAACTGTTACATTCTCATTGGTTTGATATGAATGACTAGTAGTGAAAATGATAAGGAAAACATACAAGTCTATTAATAATACACACTGTTGTGGGTCTTCTAAGGCTTTCCTAAGTCTATCACAGTGTTCTCATAATTACAATCAGCTAAATAGCTGGTGAAATGAGTGATGCCATTTAAATTACAAAATTAAAATGTTTGAACTGTTTTCCTGCAGATTTGGAATGGCTCCTTAAAGGCTGTGAAGTGCCAGCAGAGTGCCAGGATTCTCTATAGTCAGTGATTGTCTGCTGTTTGCAATCAGTCTCCAATTTGTCATCCTGCTTCCAATAAAATATTAATGTAATCAGATGAAATTATTTCCCTTCCAGCCCCACATTTGGTTTGGAGTCAGTGTTGTGTTTGCTATTGTTCTAAATGAGAACATGGTGCTCCAAGGACGTAAGAGATGGGGAGAGAACAGAAGGGGACAGTTAAAAAATTATACTTGAAGCAGCATTATGAAGTACTACAAGGCATTATAAAGGACTTCGTTATTCTGGCCTAAGGTACTGTAGCCTAAAAATACCAATCCTGAAACCTCAGAAGCTTGTTGAGACAACTACCACACTGCTGCTTTTGCCCAAACATTAACTGTGCTTTAGTTAACTGAAACAGGGGAAGTTCAGGTTAGATATAAGGAAGAAGTTCTTTAATGTGAGGGTGCTGAGGCGCTGGCACAGGGTGCCCAGAGAAGCTGTGGCTGCCCCATCCCTGGCAGTGTTCAAGGCCAGGTTGGACACAGGGGCTTGGAGCAAGCTGCTCTAGTGGAAGGTGTCCCTGCCCGTGGCAGGGGGTTGGAACTGGATGAGCTTTAAGGTCTTTCCCAACCCTAACTATTCTAGGATTCTATGACTCTATAATAAAGCTCTAAACAGCAAAATTCTGTAAAGAAATTAAGTTACCTTAACAACACAGTGGCACAATCAGTCACCATTAGTGGAGCTACAGATTTTAAGTGATTAAAAATGATTCTCAGATAAAAATGGGGATTTTGGCTAAAAATGTTTCCATTAGAAAGATTCGACCTTCTTACCCATTAAACCTGAACATTAATCTGGAGATGTAAATCAAGTTACAATTGAACAGAGACAATTACATCTCAATTTTGGTTAACCGTAAACTCAGGTTTTATGTATAATACAGTTATTTTGTGACCTCAGGCACCTCATCCAAAGTTCTTTCAATTTCTAAATGAAAATAGTATTTTCCTGCCTTTGTAAGGAGCTTTGAAACCTTTGCTGAACTGTTATTATTTATGCCCACACCCCTGCAAGCATAACTCACCAAGATGGCTGTGTTGGCACATCTGAGCCTGGACGGGATTGTGAACAAAATATTTACTCTATCTGTACCCAAATAAATTTTGCTAGAAATATCACACCAGATGACTTAATAACACTTTGCTTGCTTGCTTTTCAAACAGAATCCTAAATAAGGCTCTGGATCCTATAAAATATGTTGACTTTCTTCACAGAAACCTACCCACTGCAATCCAGGAGTCTGACTGGTCACATACCTCAGTTAAGGCTTAAGTACACATCAGAACTGTAGGGAGCATAAAATATGAAAACAGCCCTATTTAATCCATGCAAAGTCAACACTTCCTACATCAACCTAACCTCAGTGCCTTTGTCCTCACTCCTGTCCCACTCCCACCATAGTCCTTGAATCAATGTCCTATTAGCTTCAGTGACAGATGAACAACGCCCTCTTTTCACTCATTACAGGCTCTGGCTATCCCCTAAGAAGAGCTGTCTGATCTCATTCTCTGTGTTTTTAATGTTCCACTTAATTAATAAGAAAAGGAACAAGTGTGCTGACCGATGGCAGGGTTTGACAGATTCAGACTGGCAGTGATGACACCAGTGGATATACTGTCTCATTTATAAAGAGAAAAAAAAAGGGGGGGAAAGACTGGAAATGTGTAAGCATGCAAGAAGCTCTTTTAGCCTCTACCCTAGCAAGTTATCAAACTATCTCCCCCTCAAGGTCTGTAGGCACTGCCCTATTGCCAAGGGACAGCTATATTCTAATTACCATACGTGAGTGAAGAAAGAAGATGGCATTTAGCCACTAAGTGCAGGGCAAAAGAACACATCCAGTTTCTTGCTAAGCACTATGACAACACAGCCACTGCTATGAGGATGTTTGTGTACCTACAGAAATGCCCTTAGAGGCTTTTCAGTGAGGCACACTCGAGTGACAGAAGTCACTCACTCATTTCCTCCTGTGCAAGAGATGGTGTGGCTAACAGCTCTGACAACCACAGGGATGAGGTGTGCCAGGCTGAAATATGGGGGTTCTTTTCCTTTTGCATTTTCCACTTGCACAGTTCAGGTGCTGCTTCCCGCCCCAACTGCAGCCATGGCTCACACATAAAACAACCATCCAAGGTATTCTGCCAGACAAACTGACTCAGCAAGTGTCAGAGCCAGACTTCTAAAGGGTAATCACATAAAGCTGCAAATAGAAGAAATTCTCCCAAGCATCAAGCACCTCTCTCCCACTGAAATCAGAGAGCACAGCCCTACTACTGGAGCCCAGAACACCTCTCTGGGTTTGTCTGTTGGTCCATACCCACCCAAGCTTGGTGCAGGCAGCCCAGCACTGCAGAGGTCTATGATGGGGCTATAGTCTTATGCATTATCAGATTTCACAGCTGGGAAGGATTTTCTCTCTCCTAAACTGCCTATGCAATTCTGAACACAGGGCTGAAAAGGGGCACCTACAGTTTATCCTGCATCATCACTGTTTGCTTCATGTGACATAAGGGTGTTGGATTGGCATACAAATAGCAGTCCTCTCTGGGAGTGAGGTATTTTTCTCACATCACTAACTACTGAGAAAGTGATAGAATATTCTCTCCTCTAAAGAATGTGATTGTTCTTTCCCATTCTAAAGCCTCCTGGGTTGTATTTCTTACCTAGCAGTGAGAGAGCTGAGGAGTTTTCAGATGGCTAATGAAAGCCAAATACGTATGTGAAGGTCATGTGCATGGTCACCAGTGAACAGCTCTTTCTGCACTGCAGCTGAAATCAGCCATCATCAGGCTCATATTTTAGGTTTCCTCTTCAAGTTTCCAGAGAGAATATTGCTCACAGAGATGCAAAACTAGACACAGAAACACAGTGAGTTGGAACACCTTCTGTATGAAGACAGGCTAAGAAAGCTGGGGCTGTTTAGCCTGGAGAAGAGAATCTGTGGAGCCCTCCAGAATAATTACTGAACATGATTTAGAAATTAAACTTGTATTTGAAAATGCAGCATTGTTCACACAGAGCAGAAAGGTGTAAGGTTAAACTGACTTTTAGGGTAAGGCACAACTGCACCTGGTATGCAAGGAATGCACTCCACAGTGGTTACTGTAACAACATTGCTTGATGGAGGATGGGGTGGAGATTCTGTAGCCCAGCTCTGTCATAACACAAGCAGAGATGGGAACTAGGTGGTACTGAAAACTGATAAGGACTGGTAAGCTGCATACTTGCTACCCTGAGCCAACAGTCTGTCATCTTTTGACAAAATGTTGTCCTTTGTGTGAACTTTGCTTCATTATAACCCACTTCAATACAAAAACACACCTCCATCTCCAGTGCTACCCACCTCCAAGGTGAGACCACCCCTCTTTGAGCATGCTCTTTGAATTCTTTTTGGTATATCTTTAAAAGCAAAGTGAGAGAACTTTACTCCAATAATAATAAAGGTATGTGTGACTAGAGTCACTCAAGCTCCACCTTGAAGGTGAAAAATAGTATAAAAATGACCCAAGGAATGGCGAGTTATCATCATGGACAAGTCAAGGAAGATTCCATCAGCAGATTACCCTTGACTCCTGGGACTGGTCAATGGGCTGGACTTTTCTTCCCCCCTTGTCCCCCCATAGGGACGCCTTTGGGTAAGACTTGCACTGTATCAAGTGCTTCGCCAGGAAAATTAGGAATCTCTATACTTTGTCACATGTTTGTACAACTCACAACCCTATTATTTGCATGTGCTTTTTGCAGACAGTGTATTGATCACTGGCTATCCGTAAGAACCTGTAGCTGTTGCTTCAATAAACTGCACTGTTTAAGTAGCTAATCGTAATAGTTTTCTCACTGAACGTGACCAAATCCTTCAGTGTGGCCATGTCAGTTCATGAGCACGATCGGGCTGAAGGTGCAGTGCACTATTAGTGTATCCGGAATCGTGATTGTTCAACATATGGAACGCAACTGGACTGACAGTGGTAAATTGGGCATCACTCAGAATCTAAGCCCAGCTGCCCCCAGGCCCTCTAATTGCTGAAGAACAGCTGGAACACAAGGGGGTTTATTTTCTGCCAAATTGTCTTGCCTTTTAACACAACAGGAAAAAAATATCAAGTAATACATAGGCAACTTGAATTGCATGACTCACATCATTTGGTACCTAAAACCTCATCCATTTCCTTTTGTAGAGTCCTTTAATTGAAAAAGAACTCACCTAGACAATTAACAGGCTTTTGGTCATACGAAAGAGTACTTAAGCAGGCAAAGACTGTTCTTTGAGGAAGCATCCAAGTGCCTCATTTTGACATCCTGTTAAGATGCCTGGATGTGGAAGTTAAACGTGTTAAGCACTTTTCAAGTCCAGGCCAAGCAATGCTTTTGAGTCTGAAGGAGCTCGAGGAAAATGACCTGCTATTTTCCTCTATGAATTTAAAGCACTGCTACTCCCCCACTAGGTCTGTACACTCCAGGCCATCAGAAGCAGAAGTATTTCACTGCTGAGTATTTAACAATGAACTAGATGTAATACTTTTGCTCTGTGCAGAGCAGACATTTACTCTGCAGTTGCTGAGTACACCACTGTTATTTGCCAATTGAGCAGCCTAAGAATTACCTGTGAAACCAATTCAGACCAGCTCCTTTCAGCCAAAGTCATATGTCTGAGTAATATGCAGATATTTACTGGCTGGTTTTCTCCGTCAAAACACTCAGTGCTCCTCACACTCTGTCTATCTCAGACATGGCCTTTCTACTTTATTTCTCTCAACAGCTTGATTTTCCTTCAATTGCTCCTGCCTCTGTGCCTTACTCTGCACAGGCTATTTGAAAACATAAATGGTTATCCAAGTGGTCTGTTACCTGTTTACACCTCATGTGTTCCCAGTTGCTAATAGAGTCCAGCTACTCTCTTCCAAGAGGTAAATATCCCACACAGCTAACAATGAGGAGCTCGTTTCAGTGACTCTTCTCACTAGGGTTAGTGTTAGTCTTTATAACATCAAATAATATCACTTACACTGCTAGAGAGACTTTCCCCTAAATAATAGCTATCTAAAGTGTCACACTTCCTCAGTAAAAGGGATTTAGGAACATTAAAGAACAAAAAGAGATGAAAGAAAAACTGCTGTCTGCAAACTGGCAAGAAATAGCTAAGGCTGGTGGCATGTGTAAATCTACCTGTGGTTTATTGCATAGTGAAAGAGATTTCTGGAATACTTCAAGAATACTCCAAGAGGTAGCAATGTGATTTGAGATGAATGAAAATGAAACATTGTGTTGCTTTCTCTGAAATCACACTGTTTAAGCACTGGTGCATTCTGTCTTCAAAGAAACCTGTAATCCCATCCATGTTTGCCTGCTTCTGTGCATGCCATCAAAGGAATGGTGGTTTACGCAGGGTACTACTGATACTGGTCTGTGGTAAAGCCTCTGACAGAAACACAAGACTGCAGTTAAGAGAAAGTGAAGCTGCACAGAGTTACGCACGTACTTTAAAACCTCCCGACATCTATGTTCAGTTTCAAAGCAAACTGATGTCAGGCCAGGCGCTTCCCCATGAAGCTGGCAAGGAAAAGGTAAACTTAGATTTAGTGAACTATTTCTGCAGAAGACTGCTTTATGCTTCACAAGTATTAGGATTCACAAGGGATATCAGAATGGAGCCATATGTTTAAATATAAAGACATATGTTGGATACTTTATTCAACATGAAGTCAGAATCCCTTAGCTGTGCCTCAGAAAAAAAGGTTACAATGGTGCAAGAAACGTATCCTGAAGTACTTTAAAGTTACTCATTTATCATGGCTTTCTGGTGTACCAAAATCACTCAAAAAGAAATGGCAAATGGTAGTGAATGGAAAGAAATTGTATTACTGTAAAATGATTTTAAGACATTGGTTCATAGCCTGTGCCATTAAGAAGATGGGCCATTAAGGCTGTGGATATAATCTCATGGGGATTTCAAAAGTTATTAATGGAAGGAAGGAAGATAAAGAGCTGATTCAGACTCAGAAGTTGTTAGACAGCAACAGATTAATTGTCTGGACAAAAATGCAGTAAAATGAAACAAAACAAAACACTAAAATAACTGAGAGGCAGCTCCTCCTGTTCAATGCAGTTTCAGTTTTACCACCACAGTCAATCTGCCCCTCAGCTTTCCCAGCCCTGCTGTCCACAGCTATTCCATTACACACTAATAACAACCAACCTGGGGTGCTTACAATGACTGTGCCCAGCTGGTAAATCACTTGTTCTAGCATATTCTTTGTCAATTTTTGCCCTTAATACATGTTTGACCTGACGGTCAGACTACCCACTGACCCAGACTCATCAGCATGAGTGAAAACAGACCACCGTCAATCCAGGCTCAGCTGGCTTGCTGGAAGTGTTTCTTGAAGCAACAACTAAATCTCTCTGCAAGTATCTTTTCCCAAGAAATAACTGTCTGCTTGTTGTGCTCAAATAAATATCTTTGATTGCCTGTGTGCAACTACTGGTTTTACAGAGTTAGAGAGAGAAAAGAGGAATTTCACCATGCCTGGCATACACTTTGGAAAAGCTAAGCCTCCCAAAATAAAACCACACAATATGGACTTCATTGCCTGCTCCCTTCTGCTTGCTCTTACGTGCTCTTAGGTTTCAGGAGGGCCAAGGAGAGCTGCTGTGCTCAGGACTTTGCTGTTCCTATCTCAAGAGGTATAGCAGATAATGATGCACTCCCCACCTGTGTGCACAGTGTGCATGACCTGCACAGAAGCACAAAGAAAGGGAATGCCACAGGAACAGGTTGGCTGCTTATAATTTATAGTCTGGATTTGTAGGCAGAAGAGGTTTAGATAAAATGCAAAAGCACCAGCATTTTACACTGCACAGAATCAAGGGCTAAAAACTGCACAGCTCTATCCAAGTAGATTTAAATAGGATGGGTATTACAAAGCAATCCTTTCTCTCTGTGTACACACGTCTAGCTCTTACGTGTTTGATTCCACTGAAAAAGGTTTTCACATAATCTTCATAATAGTGCTTTATGGGATACCATGTTTACCAACACCACAATCCTGTTAAACTCTGCTCCCCTGAATGCAAAGTGAGTTTTATCATTAATTGCAGTGCGAGCACGATTCCACATTTGGGTCATCTTTCATCCTTAAAAGAATTACTAGCAAACATTCTGATCTTACTACTCTCCATTTTCCCAGTGCCAGTCCATGTCCTCTGTGTGGTAAGCTCATCAACGTCAGGCCATCAACTGCTTCTTTACAAAGCAATGCAAGTCCCATTCATATTGAAACTGAGCCTACGTTATGAATGTTCTCGGGGTTTACACTAAAGATTAATCTGGTATCTATTAGTGCTGTTCCATGTAGTTTAACTAATGGCTCTTCAGATCTTCAGACTAATGGTTTCTTCATATGTTTTTGCAGAGAAGTATTTGCCACTAGCTTCATAGAAAATTAGGTTCATGAAATAAACGTGTATTATACTGAAAGAAAAATCAATGAGGAAAAAAACAACTGCATAGTTTAAAGGCCTCCACTGATTGAAAAGTGCACGCTTTATACAAATAGGTAAATGGATATGATTTCAGCTGGATTTCTAACTTTTTTGTCTGAAATCTATTAAATATTTTGAGTTACATCCCATTTCTCTGTCACTGTTATTTCCAGGTAATATGGTATCAGTCTGACAATTGTTTCACCCTCACCCTCCCTTGCTGCCCAAGTGGACAGATAGGAAATTGGCATTATTAGCTACACAAAGAACCATGGCCCTGAGTACATCAACTAAAATACTTGGCTAACTTAAACCTCCAATACACCAAAATGGTGGCAATTTATTCCTGATTCATAGGGGCCAAGATGAACATATACAGGGTGCAGTTCTGGTATCCTCAACGTAAGGACATGGAGCTGTTGGAGCAAGTCCAGAGGAAGCCACGGAAATGATGAGGGGCTGCAGCACCTCTCGTATGAAGACAGGCTGAGAAAGTTGGGGCTGCTCAGCCTGGAGAAGAGAAGCTGCATGGAGACCTCAGAGCAGCTTCCAGTATCTGAAGGGGGCCTGTAAGGATACTGGAAACAGACTCTTCATCAGGGACTGTAGTGATAGGACAAGGGGTGATGGGTTCAAACTTAAACAGGGGAAGTTCAGGTTAGATATAAGGCAGAAGCTCTTTACTATGAGGGTGGTGAGGCACGGGAACTGTGCCCAAAAAAGTGGTGAATGCTCCATCCCTGGCAGTGTTCAAGGCCAGGCTGGACAGAACCTCGAGTGACACAGTTTAGCGTGAGGCAACCCTGCCCATGGCAGAGGGGCTGGAACTGGATGATCTTAAGGTCCTTTCCAACCCAAAACATTCTATGATGATGGAACACTGTGAATGAAGGGTATGAACTAAGTGTTGTCACTTGCAGCAGTGCTTCCTAATATACAAGTTTTAATCACTTATATTCAGGCATTTTAACTAAAAGCAGTGACTACATTAAACTTTTAAATGTAGATGCATTGAGGATGTGAGCACCTATTCATTTGAACAGTGTGCACAACAACTTAATAACATCATTACACATTATAAATACATCGCAGTACATGATAGGCGTGCTGTGGTACATAGAAAATTGGATTGCACATCTACCCAAATTATTTGATGAGACTTCATTACACCAATTACCTCTGTTTTATTATTTATCTTCCCACTGAACTGTGCTTGCAATTGCAGAAACTTAGTGTCATTACTGTCTAAGCCTAACTTCCAACCAAGAGAACAGAGACAATTTCAATATAACATAGAAAAAGCACTTAACTGTAAGTCTGATAGAGAAAGCGGTTTGGGATGACACACAATTTTTCCGTATCTATGTAAACCAGTCATGAAAAGTCATTCAGATGATGATGGAATCCCATCTCTTGCTTTGATGACGCTCACATCTCTGGACTGTCCTTTTATGTGTTCTCTGAGGGAGAAACCCACCAGTTTTGCCCTCTTTTCTAACTCCAGAGTCCCAAAATTGGCACATGGAAGGCCAGTAGACATTCCATTCATCTTTCACTAACACAGGTTAAACTTCCTTGCCATAAAAATGCTGTCCTGCTTCCCCCTGGGTACAAAAACTATTTGCTTAGATGCTCACAGGACCTCTGGTGCAACCCCAGCTCTAAAAGGAACAGGGCTGCAGGTTCTAACATGGTTGTGAAAGGTAGAACAAATGGGAGGGAAACTACTAGACAAAACCCGTGTTTCTGAGCAGTCTGGTACTGGGCAGACCTCAACACTGCCTGGTTACTGGGAAGGAATGCAATCCAGAGGGACCTTGACAAGCCAACCTCATGAAGTTTAACCATGCCAAGGGCAAGGTCCTACACTGCGGTCGGAGCAAACACAGGCACAGCTACAGGTTGGGCAGAGAAGAGATTCAGAGCAGCCCAAGGAGAAGGACTTGGGGGTGTTGGCTGATGAGAAAATGAACATGAAGCGGCTTCAGTGTGAGCTCACAGCCCAGAAAGCAACCGTATCCTGGGCTGCATCAAAAGGAGCGTGACCAGCAGGTCCAAGGAGGTGATCCTGCCCCTCTGCTCTGCTCTCATGAGACCTCACTTGGAGCACTGTGTGCAGTTCTGGTGTCCTCAGCATAAAAAGGACATGGAACTGTTGGAACAAGTCCAGAGGAGGCCACGAGGATGATCAGGGGCTGGGGCACCTCCTGTATGGAGACAGGCTGAGGAAGTTGGGGCTGTTCAGCCTGGAGAAGAGAAGCTGCGTGGAGACCTCAGAGCAGCTTCCAGTATCTGAAGGGGGCCTACAGGGATGCTGGGGAGGGACTCTTCATTAGGGACTGTAGTCACAGGACAAGGGGTAATGGGTTCAAACTTAAACATGGGAAGTTTAGATTGGATATAAGGAAGAAGGTCTTTACTGTGAGGTTGGTGAGGCACTGGAAAGGGTTGCCCAGGGAGGTTGTGAATGCTCCATCCCCGGCAGTGTTCAAGGCCAGGTTGGAGGAAGCCTTGGGTGACATGGTTTAGTGTGAGGTGTCCCTGCCCATGGCAGGGGGACTGGAACTAGATGACCTTAAGGTCCTTTCCAACCCTAACTATTCTATGATTCTACATGGGGACAAAGAGGGTTCAGAATTGTTTTGTAATTTCCTGCTGTCCAGATCATCACTCACATAACTTTATTTTTATCTTTCAGTCTGCAAACTAAATTTAATTGATATGGAAATGGTGACTCTATCAAATGTGAAACCTCACAACACTACATTTAAAAACCAGGGTAGACTCAAATCCTACCAGCGAACTGGCAAACACCCTGTATGTAAAGTACCATACAGGTATCTCGGCTGGGGTTTCTGGATCTCTCACCTCCTCCTTGCTACACCTGAGCTGTACTAAAGCCCCCCAGTTTAACATGAAAATATGTTCTGCTCTGCCTTTATACAACTCAGCAAGTCATCTGCATGTAACCCTATAAAGAACGCACATGGAGAAATTAATGTTTTCCATGGCGTAAGTGCAAAGCAAGTCATTTAATGTCTGCCTGTTATGATCAGTCAAAAGAGAGGAGAGAAATCTATGATTTTGGTCTTAGAGACATCTTTATATATTCCTTTAACAGATTAAAATATCTTTTCTCATTTCCAGTGTAACTTAATTTCTTCACTTCTTCCCTAATTTTTCCATTCTTTGCTGATAACCATCCCTCTATTGCTAAGTGAAAGCCTCACCCGCCTCAGCAAAATCCCCAAGCAAAATGCCTTAAACTCAATCAATAAAGTGAGTTTTACAGAACATTTGAATTAATGAGGCACTGATAAAAATTCACTGGTTTCACTTTACATGCAAATGGGCTCTAATACGCTGGATTCTAGGTACAATCCTTATGGCACTAACAAGAAGTAGAGGGCTGAATGCTAAATGGTCACATTGTGCATTCCAGAGGTAGCTACCACCTTCAACAGCTGACTTATTCCAGGTAGCCAAGCACACCCAGAAAACCAGGCCAATACAGACATTCCCAGCAAAACTGACCTTCAAGCCCTGTTTGCTGCTTACTGCTTAATAAACTTTTGTAGTGGTAGCAACAAATACATCTAAGAAGCGTCCTCTAGTATTCAGTACTAAGTTTTTTATATATATATATCTGCAAAGAATAGGAGACGTAAGTTTTGCTTCCCCTTCATTCATTATCCCTTGGAAATAAGAGAGTATAAAACCAGTTACTTGACTACACTACAATGGTGCTGCAGAGTCAAACAACCTTGCCTGCTTAAACTACCACTTAAGAGTTACTCCCTTCTCCAGCAAGGAGATGAGACTCTCGTCTATAGCTTACCACAGCCCATATTAATGCACGGATTAATATACAACACATGTTTCTGCCTTGCTGCTTCATCTATCATTCAACCATGGCCTTGACCCTGGCTGCAGTGAGGCTGGCACCAAGAAAGCAGTCAGGCTTCCCCAATTGTCTCTTGAACGCAAAGCCCAACCTCAAATGCAGATCTCTGTCTGCCTTCTGCCACATGCAAGAGCAGTGTGAAGTATTAACGTTCACTGACAGGAAAAAAATAAATAGAATTATTTACTTTAAAAAAACCCTTTCACAAGAGCAGAATCAACTGTGAACCTTACTCACCAAGACCATTTACCCTACAGCTCACTTCCTATTAAGAAGAGATAGATGTGATTGATATTTAATAGGAAACCTGGCAATGCTGTTTGAAAGATGCTTTTGTCCCTGGTTGCTTTTGCATTGAGAAACCCACTGCTGCCAAACTCCTCAGTTTGACAGTCGCTGGTGGAATAAATATTAAATAGTTAATATTAAATGGATTAAACTTGGAAATCCTCCTTTTGTCCCCTGGTTAGATGGAATGAGAAACAGGATGATGCTGTGCACAGCTCAGCTGCACTTGCAGCCTTTTGATTTTGCACTTTGGTTCAGCTTTTTGATCTTTGATTTCCATGTCTGTTTTCTTGCCTGACTGACTGTTAACAGCAGTGTGGGACACCTCTTCTTGCTGAAGGAATTCACCAAGACCTAAAGCTGCCTCTCCATTTGTGCCTTGTCTCCCTTGATCCCACTTTTTCACATCTCATGCAACACAGAACATGTTGCCAGAATTGCCTTGCAAACATGAAATGATTTAATGTAGCATACAAAATGTCATCTATGCAATTCTATGTAAAATGGGAAAAATATGCAAGCACAGAGAATTATCCTTGGAAGACTTCCATGGCAAGATTTTTCTTTTACAAACACAGGCTCTATTGCACCCAAGGGAAGTACTGGGGGAGTTTCTGCTTCCAATTCCTTTATTCTTATGAGGCATGACTTTTTCACACTGGGCCTCTGCGTTTCTGCACGACACCTGATAAAGCAGCTGATGGAGACAGAAAAAGAGGTCTGAGGCTTCTGGGGTGAATCTGTAGCTTTCTGCCTCCCCATTTTACTCTGTGTGCCTGCAGCCTCACCTGGACCACAGCATCACAGATACAGCCCAAGTATCAACAGGAGGGTTCAGCTAGGAAAATGAAGAAAATCCACAGGCATTAGATAACTGTAAGTAAAATCATATGCATAAAACTGTATGCAGACATATAATGATGTCTGTGTATATATATATGTGGAGAGAGAGGGAGAGAGTCAAAACTTACATTTAGACTGTATTTATAATGCCTTGAGAAACAGCAGCCTGCTAAGAAGAAACTGCATTACCAAGTATGCGTATGCTTGGGAAAAGGTAAAGCATAGGTAGATGCTGCTTCCTTCATACGCATTTCCTAACAGTAGAGAAAGAAGAAAAAGTGAACAGAAAAAAAATCACTTCCATCAACTCTGTTCCAAACATCTGCCGACCTGTGTGATGTTGACTATAGATCTGCATGAGATCATGACGATGATGCCTCCAGAGAAATAAAAAGATGAAGGCTCAGAAGAATATTTGATGGCCTATGAAAGGTTCAGGCCAGTGAGACTCAGAGAAACAAGAACTGCCTGTGTACCAAAAGCATGGTTCTCTCTGAACCAGCAGCACTGAGAGCCTGGGTAATCTCAGTCTACTAACAACTCCAACTGCTACTGTCAAAGGTAAAGCAATACGTTTGCTAAATAGGTGAGAAAATTCTTTGTGACACTGCTGCTTTTCAGGAAAAAGCACAAAACGCCACACCTTGAATCCTGTGTTCAGCTCTGGGCCCCTCACTACAAGAGAGACATTTAGGTGCTGGAGCGGGGCCAGAGAAGGGCAGGGGAGCTGGTGCAGGGCCTGGAGCACAAGTGTGATGGGGGAGGGCTGAGGGACCTGGGGGGTTCAGTCTGGAGAAGGTTCAGAGGGGACCTGATCGCTCCCTGCAACTGCCTGACAGGAGGATGGAGCCAGGAGGGGCTGGGCTCTGCTCCCAAGGAACAAGGGATGGGACAAGAGGAAACGGCCTCAAGCTGCCCCAGGGCAGGTTTAGATGGAGCTGAGGAACAATTCCTTCCCCAGAGGGTGCTCAGGCATTGGAACAGGCTGCCCAGGGCAGGGCTGCAGTCACCGTCCCTGCAAGTATTCACACACCAAGTAAACAAGGCCCCCAGTGCCATGGGTTAGTGGTGGCCTTGGCAGTGCTGGAGTAACAGTCAGACTCGATGACCTTACATGTATTTCCCAATCTGGTTGATTCTATGATTCTATACCTGTTTAAACACCACCAAGAGTCACAATACAGCAGACAACTGGTTTTCCAAGTATGCGCAGAGGAACCAATACTTTTAAGGGAATCAAGGTCAGTTTATGAGTCATTAAGCAGCTACATTTTCAAAACAACTGTTTTTTTAAATGCCCCTCAGTGAAACCTCATCCTTTTCTTAGTCTTACTAAGGAAAGACATTCTGGCTTTCTTCCAAGAGTCCTTTGGCTTTTAGTGGCTGAAGAAGCAGGAAAAGAAAGAGGAATGGGAAGGATCACAGCAAGGAGGAATCCTGGACTTGGCATATCATCCTTTGCCATCACACAGCACCTGCCAGCACAGTACTAATCCATGTGTCAGACCATGTCCTTCCTCCTGCTCTTTCCTGAGGGTGACAAGTATCTTTATCCACACAGTTCTACAGCCATCTGTTAACCGGGCAGCAACACCACCCTGAGCTCCTGTTAAGGCCTCGCCTGGGTATTTGAGGCCAAAGGATAATTAAGATGCCATCTGAAAGACAGACCCACAACAAGATTGGTATGAGATGGGTGAACCATTCCAAGGTCAGTTCCCACAAACAGCGCTAATGATCTGCTGAATAATGAATCAGAGAAGAGCAGCAGCTGGTGCAGAAGGCTCAAGCATTAGTGTGAATACAGTCAGTTTGCCTGCCAAATTAAAACCAACACAAGCAAACTATCCAGTACCTTAAGAAGGTATTTTCCGCTTAAATGGCAGTGCGGATAGATCTGCATCTCACAAGCTGTTTCCCTTACATCTAATAATTGCTTTGTGTAAAATAAATCTCTCTCTCTTGTTTCACTTTTTAATGGCTGAAATATTATCATAAAGGTACTGAAAGTCTGAGAAAGCAATTAGTACTGGCTTTTGCTGGGCTCTTGTTCGCTCTGGCAAACAACTGATTGTTTCACACAAAGATCAGAGAACGATGAAACACCTAGTCCAGCTTCTCCCAGATCATGTAGCACGGATGAGGCATATTCCGACTTGGATAAATGCACCGTAAGAAGATGTGGGGGACAATCTTTTCCATCAAATGTCAATAAACTCGGTCTGTTCCTGAGGAAGTCCTCCCTAGAACAAACCAGGAACACACTCACTATTTATTTTACCAGGTAAGATATCCTAAAAGCTAAGCACTAGGAGGGGAGGGGAGTGGTGTTTGGTGCTTTTCTCAAAGCTTCAATTAGCGAAGTGTCCTGGGTTCAGCTGTAAGTTATTTTTCTCCTTCCTAGTAGCTGGTACAGTGCTGTTTTCAACTTTAGTCTGAGAACAATGCTGGTAACATACCAAAGATTAGAATTCATTAAGATCAGATAAAAATCACTACCTTGATGCATCTTTTCCATTTTTTTTCCATAAAATACCACTGAGAGTCTAAATTGGCAGAAGGACTGTATTTCCAGAAACACAGAATCAAAGAATGGTTTGGTTTGGAAGGGACCATCCAGCTCCAGCCCCTGCCATGGGCAGGGACACCTTCACCTTCCACTAGAGCAGCTTGCTCCCAGCCCCTGTGTCCAACCTGGCCTTGAACACTGCCAGGGATGGGGCAGCCACAGCTGCTCTGGGCACCCTGGGCCAGCGCCTCAGCACCCTCACAGGGAAGAGCTTCTGCCTAAGAGCTCATCTCAGTCTCCCCTCTGGCAGGTTAAAGCCATTCCCCTTGTCCTGTCCCTACAGGCACTTGTCAAAAGCCCTTCTCCAGGTTTCTTGCCAGCCCCCTTTAGCTATTGGAAAACTGTATCCCTGGAGCCTTCTCTTCTCCATGGCTTCTCCATTTAGCATGACATCTCCTTGGGAGAAATTATTACTTTATAATTCAGCAGTACAGGATCTTTAACCGAAGTCCTTATAACCAAGTGAGTCGGTGTGAGATGTCTAACATGCCCCTTTAGACCTACTACTCTTCTGCATTAGGCAGCTTCCACCACATCTTGAATTCCTAGGCTGCAAGAGTTCAAAGTGAAGCCACCCTGATAGTGCGTTACAGTGTCACCTGGCTCTGACACATTTTACACTGTAGGAAAGAGTATTATATACGGCTATTAGTAAAACTATCACCCAGATATCACTCCTCATTGAAGGCATTCATGCCTTTGCAAACTGAACTTTACAAACATACGCAGCTAACAGTGTGATTTGTGATTACAACCCAAGAAAAAAAGGAAAAGCCAAACATAAATAAAAAAGATGCAATTTTCCCTCTCCCTCACCTCTGTATTGTAAAAAGAAATGAGAGGGCAACAGCTTATAGCAGCAAAGCCTTATCTCCACTCCTCTGTGGAAAGTTTGAAAGCCTCAGAGTTTCAGGTCTCAGTTTTCTATTTCCAAATGTAAAGCTGTATCTGCATGGTACAACTCCAACCCTGTGAGCTGAGTAAGAAGGTTCTTTAAATAAGGCAAGAGAAACAAAGCTGCTGTTGTCCATTCAGTTATTCAGCTCTTATCCCTTGGGGCTAAACTGCAACTCTTGCATACACAGCTCTGCTTCTCATTTTAACAATTTGCTTATCTTTGGGCACTGTATGAAGTTTACTGTTGGAAATCTGGAATTTCAGAACTCAGAAGGTGCAATCATTCATTACCTTGATGTCATCCACTAATCCAAACCGTATTTCTCATCTGCTTACAGGGGAGTCCAACACCACTCCATCACACCTTACCTACGTGAGTGATTTCTGTTCTCCCTGCCATCAAAAGAACTGTGCCTCTGCTGCAGATAATGCCCTTTTTTCATAAGGAAGAATGAAAACCAAAATGAGGCAGGGATGTAGATGCAGAGAGAATAACCGTAAGGAGTTTGTGTTCTCTCTCACTGTACCTTGCAGATTACGGGTGATATTTGAAGCTTCAGAAAATGTATGTGGAAGTGTCAAATATTTGACACTCTTCCCTTTCAGAAGCAAGATACAAAGCACATTTGTCATATCCCATTATGAAAAGCACCTAATTCAACTGATGTGATAGAATGCAAATTGTTTAAGTGGCCACGGCCTCCCTGGGGTGTAGCAATGGCACTGCAGGGAGCTGATTACTGAGGCTTCTTGTACACAGCGTAGCACCGAGGAGAGCTCTGCTAAGGGGGGTTTTCCTCCCTGTCAGGTGCTGTGTTGAGCTGACTTTTGAGTTAACATGAATTATTCATGTCCCTTTTATCAGTTGTTACCCTTATTTTGTCCTCTGCTTGATTTTGGTTCCAGCTGCCAAATTCCCTGGTGTCATTCAAATCTGAATGATAAAGTGATATCTGAGGCACATTTGAAGTTAATTTCACTTTTGTTAACAAATTCATCCATTTCAGCACTTTAATATTAATACATCCTAGGGTTAAATTACAGGAATTAGGATGGTTGTTCTATCATCATAAAGAATGCTCTAAATTATTTCTGCTCCCTTGGAATTCTGAAATTATTTCGACTTTTTAAATCCCAAGAATTATTTCTAAGACACAATGAAATTGTCCAGTGGCTTCCTTCTGCCTTTTCCTTTGCTTTTTAGTTTGTAATAATATTCTTTAGTAAGTAATGCCCATTAGCTACATGTACAACCCATTGTAAAACAGCTAAAAGAGAGTACAATCTACTATTATAATCCTATCACAGTAAAAAATGTTTGGGATTTCCTTTGCAAAACGCCTTCTAAAAATTGTGTGCACAAGAATTTTCTATTATGAGCTGGGAGACTTTAACAAAATAAAGCTTTCAACTCCTTTTTTTCAAAATATAAAACCATGCAAAATTATACTATTTAATTAAATTTATAAGGTGCAAAATCTAAGGACAAATGAACCATTTTTCATGCAGCTACAGAGAGCAGAAGCCACTCCTCTTTAGACTTTCCCTGCCATAAAGGAATACATTCAATTCAGCAGAGCTGATACGACATCTGTAGTATGTGAGGATCTGTCCCAACACCTTACATATGAAGCTGTGACCCATGTAGCTGTGTGTCAGCTGTAGTTAAATTTACCACTTTAACTGCTACTTTTTCCTCAATATTTTAAATACCCAGAGAAAATGCTCATGGTATCCCTTCATCCCTCTGCTGCTTTCCAGTCCCATTACAACTGCAGTGTAACACTGGTGTGAGTTAACTGAGCAGTTACGTACCATGAAGTACAGTAAAATGAATAGCAGATGCAGAGATGTGAGAGTCCAGGAGTGCTACAACAAAGAAAGAAGACTGGAAGAGACAAAAAGAGCTGCTATAGTTAAGATTCATAAATCTTTCAAATTTGGGATGAGACCTCAGTTCTGAGGAAAAGGTAACTCCAACATTAGGAACTACTCCTCAGTATTTTATCCCACTGGTAACACCTGGTTGAAAGAGCCCCAAACATCTGCAGTAAAGGTCAGGGTCAAGCACCAACACACAAAAAAAACAGTTGTGCAGACCTTTGTTTCATGAGATTCCAAGCTTGAAATTGCCATCTCCAGTAAAACTGAACTAGATGGGTTTCTGTATGCTGCCTCAGAGCTCCTGACTGACAGGGGGACGTTGGGAAAACTTGACAAGGCCGAACAGCTGAGAAGCACAGATTTGAAAGCAGAAGGTGGCAACCGGAGGTGTTGGAAGAGAAGAACAGAAAAAAGAAGACAAGTGCCCAAGTCACAGGGGAGAGAGAAGAGTTTGGAGAAATTATCCATGGCTGATTTCTGGCAATGAAGGCAAATAATGTGTGGAAACAAGGCTGCAGAGCTCTTTTTGAGGGGCACATGGTCCTTTCAGTTTGCACATGCTTCACTAAGAGCACAGCAGCGATGACCTCACCAGATCCCACTGACAGAAGAACTCCATCTGTGGAAGAGCAGAAAGGGGGGGGGGGGGGGGAGAAAAGGCAACTAAGATATGGGAAATACAAAGGCTCTGGTATCAGCCACAATTAACAGCTTCAGCAAAGCAACCAAAGTGAAAAGGAAAGCCTTCTTACGTAAGTAAATATAAGAGATAAAATGATCTTGTCTCTCCTGCTGTCAGCCTGCTGTATACATTTCTCATGTAACGACTGACACTTGAGCAATAGTGAATTTAGTAACTAGTTTTCTTTGCTTATAGCTGTATCAGTCCAGTCTGGGTATGCAAATAATACATGATGATATTTGAAATGGCTGTAGCCTTTATTACAACATCATTATAAAATGCAGTGAAATTCTCTTCTGTGCAGCCAGTCAAGTGCAGATAGCTAAGTGTTCAACAGCTACTTGCAATGAGAATATGTGATCAGAGGCAGCACTGCTAAAGTAAATGTAACAGTCAGAAGTCATGTACCAGTGCCTGCTTCTGAAACAGTGCAGCTTTCTGGCTAGCACTTACTCTTCTGTGTTTGCTGGTGCTTACAGAATTGCCTGAGAAGCCACACTTTCTTTCAGGGAGATCACATCAGGATTCAGGAATTGGGTGTTCCTTCACTTCGGCCTCCAGCAAGCCTGGGGTTAGCGACATGCTCCTTACACATACCAGGGCCCTCACAAAAGGCAGGATTTTCTTTTCAAAATGAAAAAGTCAGAGCAAGCTTTTGGAAAATGATGCACTTTGATCCTGTAGAGATTTTGACTTCACATTTCTGCTGCTCAGAAGCCTGGCAGGATCTGGCCCATAGGTTAAAGTATCTCCCACTTCTCCTGATGAAGCTTGGCTGACATGCAAGAAGGAATATCAGATTTATGTCTCCACAAGGAGCGTGCACAAAAGGTAACACAGCTCTATAGCTTACAGAGAGCATATAACTAAGGGCACAAGTACACAGCAGGGAGCAGAGGGATGCAATGGTTCTGATCTTTGCTCCCTAGTGTATTCATTCAGCCACTTTTGAAAACATAGATAAAAACTCTTCTGAGAGCAAAGGGTCTAGGACTTTGTTCTAAATCCTTCCTTACAGCCTGTTTATCCATCTCTCCCGTGCCCCTGGGTGAGTAAACCTCTTAGTGCTTTCTCAAGGGTGGCCAGCTACAACAGGTCAATAGAAGTGTCCCTTTCTAAGGAAAATAAATCAATAAACTTGTCCCCTGCATTCAAACAAATCATAAATAAAAAAGCCATAATCATGCAATTAATCCTTACAGAAGCTGCAAAATTCCAGCCCTTAAAACCAGGCCTCAAAATATTCAAAAGGACAAGCGCAAGTCCCTGTAGCCATAGTTTCTCTTCCAATCCATTGATCAAAACACTGCCCTTGCCAGAAGCTCAAGGAATGGAAGGTAAGGGGAAAAAAATGCCTCCTGAGTACACGTCAAAGTGTTTCTATGTGTGCAGATGTCCTCCCTTTTCTAGCATAAAGCAAACATGTTCTTACATAACTCAATTAATGCGCAAACATGACAAACCTACTGGAAACAAAATAATTGTGTTTTTCCTTTCTTATATTATGATATATGCCAGAGAGATGAGCATTCTGAATGCAATGCTTTATTAGTCACAGATGAGATGGTTGCCTTTCTCCAAGTCATTAAAGTTTCATGTTTGCAGCTGCTGATCACCTAGCACTACATCTTTGATGGCCTGCATTTTCCCTTATATGTGACAATTCATTAGCTGTTTGCTTATGCCATTTCCCCAAGAAAGTTACACATTAAAGTAATGAAGATACGTAAGTATATAAATGAAGACTTTCTTCCCTATGAGGGATCTTGTTTTGATGGATATATTAAGGTATTTTTACATCTACAGAGCTCTGTACACAAGCATTTCTCGTATCCCAAATATACTCTTATCTCTCCAGTAAACATGACCCACATGATGCAGTATGTGCCTCAAATGATACAGGTACAAGACGTGGTCACTACATCCTCTTCTCAACTCACTGAACAACTCCAGACCACTGAAAGCTGTTATCAAGCCTACAAACTGAAATTTTTCCTAATGGAGAAATAATCCAATTTCTTTCACAAATAAAGTTTATTCAAATGACAGGTTTTAAAGGGTAAATGCTCCAGTATCAAATACCCTGTTGTACAACTCTACCCATACACTCCTCTGTGGAAATTCTTACCATTTCCACATTAGACATATCCTAAATCTTCCCTGCAGAACTAATCTGAGCTTTAAGACCAAAGCTAAGTTTTTCATCATTTATTATTCTAAACTGATGCGGGAGGAAGTGGGAAGATGATGGCAACGACCTTCTGTAAAGCTGCTGCGCATCAATAATGATTGCTGACATCCCATTGACAAGAAATTGTACAAGCAAAGGTGATCAGAATGTACGAAAAATATTCTTTGAACCTGCCTCTTGTGGCATATCATCAACAGCAGTATTAGATTCATTGTCTAACACCTGCAGTACCAAAAGAAGCAGAAGCAGTAACACCTCCAAAACACAAGCAGGCAGAGCTCCTGTACATGCTCAAGAGGCAGATGTGTGGAGCTACAATGTGCTATTTCAACATAGCTGCTGTGTGAAGGAGTGCAATCTACACTGCACCCAATGCCTGGGCTTTGAAAATGATGATAAGGGGCTGGAGCACCTCCAGTAAGGGAGACAGGCTGAGAAAACTGGGACTACTCAGTGTGGAGAAGCTTCATGGAGACCTCAGAGCAGCTTCCAGTGTCTGAAGGCGGCTACAAGGATGCTGGAGAGGGACTCTTCATTAGGGACTGCAGTGATAGGACAAGGGGTGATGGGCTCAGACTTAAACCAGGAGTAGCTTAGGTTAGATACAAGGAAAACGTTCTTTACTGTGAAGGTGGTGAGGCACTGAAACAGGTTGCCCAGTGGCAGTGTTCAAGACCAGGTTGGACAGAGCCTTGGGCAACATGGTCTAGTGCAAGGCTTCCCTGCCAATGGCAGGGGCTTGGAACTGGATGGTATTAAGGTCCTTTCCAACTCAAACCATTTTATGATTCTATGATTCAGTGATACTCCAACACTGCTGAAGGTACTTTTGCCCCTTTGCAAAATATTTATGGAGCAACTGTCTCTTCTTTGCAGAATATTCTTTATAGAATCATGAATAGTTAGGGTTAGAAAGGACATTACGATCACCTTATGCCAATATTTAAAGCTGCACATACAGATGTGTTGTATACTTATAGCAAGTACAGGAGACCAACAATGTCTCTGAGACTGTGCTAGAAAGTAATCTTTCTACATCAACTTGGGACAAGCAGAGCTTTCAGAAGCAACACGCTCACGCAGAAACCCAGCCCCGAAAACCATGTCATCCTTTTCCCACCTGTGTGACCATTCTTCTAGAGCATTTCTTTCCTAAAAAGAACACGTTTCTTCTTCAAAATTCCACTGTCTCACTTAGTCTGCCTTAAAACTTTATCACTTGTACATGTATGAATAGAGCAGGCTTTGCCCAAAAAGCTGGAGACTCCTCTAGAATGACAAGTTAACTCAGACCTCCAAGAAATATTAATCTCCAAGTCAAGCCACTAAAACTGAAGCAACATTAAATTTACCAAGCATAACCAAAGAGCCCTGCGGGAAAGAACCACCACAGTGGATAAACCAATCAAATACTAACCAGATCATGGCCTTTTTTTCTCCTTGTGCCTTTCAAGGTATTTGACAATATAACTATTATTCCTTCTGAAAGTCTGCTGAAGTTGTAGTTAAAAGCCAGTTAGGGCTATTCTCAAAAGCTGTGCAAGAATAATCCTATTTACAGCTAATACTTGAAGATGTAGGGGGCCTACAAGGATGCAGGAGAGGGACTCTTCATCACGGACTGTAGTGATAGAACAAGGGACAATGAGTTCAAAAAACAAGGGAAGTTCAGGTTAGATACAAGGCAGAAGCTCTTCCCTGTGAGGGTGCTGAGGCGCTGGCACAGGGTGCCCAGAGAAGCTGTGGCTGCCCCACTCCTGGCAGTGTTCAAGGCCAGGTTGGACACAGGGGCTTGGAGCAGGTTGGCCTGCTCTAGTGGAAGGTATCCCTGCCTGTGGCAGGGTAAGAACTGGATGAGCTTAAGGCTCTCTCCAACCCAAACCATTCTATGATTCTATGTATAGACCTTAAACTAATTTGCTGTCCAAATCCAAGACTTCATCCCCTGTATTTTAGGAGAGATATGTGCCTCTAATCACCTGACAGGATATACAGTAGGCCAGCCAACACTGAGCAACACAAGATGTTACACAGGCTCCATACATAATATACTTCTTTCTGATAAATTCTGAATTACTTCTGGAATCAAATACCATTACACCGTAATGCAGAACTGAAAGGAATCTCCTGGGCTCGTGAGTGCAGTGTGCTATTGTCCAAGACAATCTCACCATACCATTTTTCTCCTAAGGGCATTCCATTAAAAATTACAAGAAACATCTTTAAATACTAAACCATCTCCTGAGTATTAAATATTTTAATATAATTTAAATTGTTTCTGTGATCACTATAAATATTTTTCTTTAAATCAGCTTGTTAGTATCTGAGTGGTTAAAGGCCAGGAATTCACAAGCATTTTAAGCTCTTAAATAACTTGAAAGGGTTCCCTATTAAATATTGAAAATACTGAAAAACCCTTCCAAAGTATAAAATTACAGCCCTGGTTAATGAGGATGGTAGAAGCAACACCCTCTCCTTCCAAATTACCCTGTTTTCCTTGTTCAGATGTGTAATTTATTATGGAGTGAATAATTCATGGGTACCATGAGACCTTAACCAATGCTGCACAAAATCAGCTGTGAACAGCACACTGGTTGACCTTTCAGTCACTTTGCTGTAAGTTGCATTCACTGTCCCAGCTGTTTATGTTTTACTGGTACAGTCTTCTGAAACCTGAAATCACCAATATTTGCCACACTTACCCAGGAAAATAAGAATATATAACATATGCTTAAATCTATGAATGCAACAAATAGGATGGTAACAGACACCTTGCAAAAAACCTCAATCCCCAACCTCATACCCTTGGTATAACCTCATACTCCTAAGTTCACACTACTCTGAATTTAGCAGCTTAGGAGAAAACAGCCAACTCAAAGATACCCAACATTCCCTTTACCTCAATCTTCCATGTAGTCCAAAAGAGAGACAGAGAAAGGGCAAAAAGTTGTTGAAGAATTTAAGACATTAATCCTAATGGCAGCAACACCATTATGTTTGAAGTCAAGAGAAATCTCAAATACACCACAGGTTTCTGATTGCTGACTCTGTGAAGCACATTAGATACTGATAGAGGAACAAAAGGCATAAGAGTAAGGGAATACAGATTCATTTCAGACAGTGGTCTGACCCATCACCGTCTGACTTTATTAATAACATCTAACAGTGAGTTTGGGACTAATTTTTCTCTTTTTCACACTCTGAACCCCAACAATGAAAAGCTGTAGCCATAGTAACCCTGACGGTGTTATTAGGGAGGACTGCTTGCATCCACTCATGGAAAAAAAAGTGGGTTTAAATTGAAACAGCAGCACTGGAATAGCAAGGGTGGGGGCAAGGTGTTTGCTACTGTGTCGTAAAAGCAAACACATCCAAGGACCAATTCAGCATCAGCTGCCAATAAAATGGGCAGGTTGTGACATTCTGTATCGCTGCTATTTCTTTAACAATTCAGGTAGTTAAGTCCAAGAGACCAAAAGGCAAACAACATTGCCTGTGATCCTACTGACATCAATGGTTCACCTCGCAGTGGTTTCAGTAGGGACAGGATGTGGTTTAGGGTTTACACCTGTGGAGAGCAGGAAATGCTTTCTCAGTCAGAAGTACACTGAAAAAAGAGCATCTACAGCTGCACAAAAATCCTGACTGTATCCTGAATGTAGGAGAGTTAGTAACACCAAAGGTGAGAGCATCCTAAACTCACTGTAGCAGATCCAACAAGGGTCACCTTTCAATATCACCTGGTAATAACAACATGGGTGAAGATGAACAGGAAAATTCCTCTCCCTCCACAGAAACCCTTTTACAAGCAGTATCTGTGCATTTGGCACATCAGTTAACCAACTGCATTTTCTTGCTTCATCACTGCAGTCTGAACACCACTGTAACCCCAATTATATAGTGACAGCAGCATTAGGCATTTGTTAGACATGACATCCTCTACCTTCCTTCAACACGACCATGTCCCTACAGAGTACATGCAGAAGAGAGGCCCCAGATACTCGAGCAAGATAATATTATTGACACGATTGTCCACAACAGTCTTACAACTCAAGTACTTTCTTCAACTGTGGAAGATCCTAATTGGCAGCAGCAGCAGCTAACACCAACATCCAAGTGATCCCCCTGGAAAAGGCAGCTCAAGCTGTTGGGAGGCAGAGGTGCAGCTTCCCCAGCGACACCAACGACCTGACAAGAGCAGGTTTGGTATATGTTCCATGCCTGACATACCTCAAACAGCCACAGTCTGATCCCTATTTGTCAGCACTGCTGTAAAGACAGAACTGCTCGTGGCTCCCATCCAAATTTAGTAAGGCTTTTTAATCAGCAAACCCAAAATCAAACAGCAAAGCTCAGGAACACCTGCAGTGATGCCCAGCATGGTACTGGCTTTTCCCTGCCTTTATTAAAGTGTTTCTGAGAATATGCCCTGATTTCTGTTAAAACAGTTCTTTTGCATATTCCCTGCTGGAGCAAATGGTAGCTCTATAAATGCCTCAAAAAAAGCATTTAATTCAGATTTAATAGGGCAGTAAAAAAAATGTATGGGTTCTAAAAGAACACTTACAGCAGTTTAATGAGTGCATGGGAGAAATTTGGGCAGAAATATTCCAGCAAGACAATGCAGTGCCTGGTTTCGAGTTCATTATCCTCTGAGATAGACTCACTTAGTTTACATTTGTGATTAAATTTGCAACAGAAGTTGCACCGCAACCCCCTGTTTTTCAACGTGAATTAGCAAAAGGAAAAGCAGAAAACCCACCAGTGCTTCATCAGCTTGTACTCAGTGTGGGCATTGCCTGGAAACAAGCCCCTAGAAGCTCATGCACTTGTAAAAGCCAGGATACTGCCTCTCGCTAGCCAAGTTCATTTACAGTAGTTGCCCCATTGAGGATGTGCTTTTATCATCAATCCAATCATGCAAAACCTATCACTGTGCCTGTGTCTCCTGCTCCACCTCCCTCCCCTTCCTTTTAGCATTCTTCCTTTTTAACCCATCTGCAGTCATCTTCACTCTGTGTCAATTCTTGGCTTTTGTCCATGCTTTGAGCTCTCTTCATTCCCCATTTTTTTGATCATGGAGGCTATTTCTAGGCCTAATCCTAAAGCTGTCCTATACACAGGGCTACAGCAAAACCTGCCCTCCTCTCTGCAACTGAATTGATCAGGTAAGTGCAGTGATAAAATTCTTCCTTGTCTGTGCAGACAAAAAAAAATCCCAAACTTCTGTCTAAACTGCCCACAGGCTCAATCACTTAAAGGAAAAGAATAGATGGAACAGCACAAAAAGATGATGTAACAGTGTCAGACAAACCCCTTCAAAGCCAAACTGCAACACACTGGATCTTGGGGCCAGCTGCTGTTATTATCCATTTAGAGCCGGTTGCTGCTACTCCTCCAGCATGGATTAGGTCCTGTTCTGTACTGCAACTCAGTGTGAGCAACAGTTGGGCTTTAAGCACCTAATGGCCTCTCATGCCGGAAGACCCCTTGGTGACTCTCCCAAGGACCATCTGTGATTGCTTCACTTCACTGGAGAGAGCATCTGAGATTGTGTTTAACATGAGAGTCCTCAGAGGGCAAAAGCTTGATTTTGTACTCCTGGTTTTAGCTGATACAAAAGACATTTGTCTTTGGCTCCTTCCACAAAGCTCAGCAATGTGTGCTGCCACCACAGTCACCCCGTGGCACACTTACACTTCAAGCCACACAGAAGATGAGCTCAGGGCTTGTTTTCTCTGTGCAAAAGCTTGATCAATCACAAGGACTGACCACAAACATATCTGTGAATCAGTTGCCTTCCTTCATATCTCTCCAAGCAGGGCACCAATGGGCCCTCTCTTAAGACTGCACCTGAAAATTCTTGTATTAAACTGTGTTGGCTGATACAGGTAATAAATGCATTAAAGGACTTATTAGGGAAGATGGGGTTTAAGATACATACTTTTGCCATTGGGTTGTTTTATGTATAGAGTTCAATTTGCAATTCCTATTCCAGAGAGAATGGGAAGGTGCATTTATAATCATGTCCTGCCTTTAACATACTCAGAGGAAAGGCACCTAAGTGCACAGCATTACGATCACTAGCATGTTTTTGAACTGGCTAATTGGATGAAACCTCAGGGAAGAAAATGTTCAAATACCTTTGGAAATGATGATTTTTCTTTTTATGACTGAGTATGTTTATTTTGGGCAGTAGTACAAGTAGTCTAGGAGAAAATGGGAATACAAAAATATATAGGATGTCTACCACATAATGGCTCCTTGCAGGAGGAGGAACAATAAGCACTTAATAAAAATGCAAATCTAAAGTCATCTGAGGAGCAACTTCTGCCATAATTTCACAGGGAGAGACCAAGTGCAGCTGGGTTAACACCCTGAACTTCCTTCAAGAGATGGGCTTTCAGCAGCAGTTCATTCCCCTTCACCTAGAAAGGACTGAGCTGAATTATTTATGTTTTGGAAATCTTTGGCAGTCCATATTCATCACTCTGACACAGGAGATACAGTTACTGCATACTGTTCTAGCTGGTGGAACTCACCAAGCTCTCCCCACACATAAAAGGCAGCAGCAGGATGGAGCCTGCTTTCAGCCTGCTGAATTCTCTCCTTGGCCCCATGCAGGAGCAGGCAGGCGAGAGCACCTGCAGAAAGCAGAGCCGAGGGCAGAGGAAGCGGTGCAAGCAAGGACAGAGAACTGGGTTGTTGGCTTTGACTCTGGGCAGCGACTGCTGGAGCTCTGTGCAACAGCACATGAAAGGACCTAAGGACTATTTATGGTATGGTGCTTTCTTATCTCTTGGGTGTCTTTCAATACACATGATCCAAATGAACGAGTTGTCTGTAATAATTAAATACTGGAACCTATTTAACTGATCCTATCACCAAGCAGCTAACAGGAAGCATAAATCATCTTACTATCTGCTTTTTTAGTGTAACAAAACCCTTTCCATAGTTTTTAGACCTGTTGTTTACATCAGTAGGGAAACTTCAGGTACAGATATCTTGCACAAAGAGCTGGTTATGATTTGTACTGTGGATGATGCCCAGTCTTCCTGGGCTGCAGCAGCACCTTTGCTTTTAGAAATGAAGATTAATAGAGTGTAACTTGGTAGGCAAAGCTTGAGCCATTAGCCTGTGCTCAGACCAGCTCCTGAATGCAGATTTGAATTTAAAAGAATGACTTAAGCACACCTGGCTGGGAGCAAAGCAGGCTGCTTGTCAGCACTATGACTGCTCAGTGGAGCCAGTGCTATGAGGAACAAGGATCTGCACGCTTCATCCATATGCACAAAGCTACTACAGGGTGCACTCAGCATGTGACTTTGCTTTCTCCCCAGGAATCCATGGGGAAAATAATCAGGACTAAGTTAAAGCTCAAAAAAATCATGATATCACATCTTTGCTGAAGCACTGCAGCTCAGAGCACCGTATGGAGTCCAAGACATTTACATACATCTACCAAACTCTTTCATTGGCAGTTCAAAAGGCAGCCACAAAGCAAAAGAAACTTGTACTGGGATCTGATGTTGTTTTTCCTATTTGTCCTCAATTCCTCCATCTGCCATGAAAATAGGAAGTGCCCAAACATGTAAAAGAGTGATCTCACCAGGCAAAGGTGCTTGACAGTGATAGTGACACTGCGCATACTGTGTCAGCTTGTGAGCTGTCACTGGAGGCAGGGAACTTGACCCAGTTTTCACTGCTGAGAGTGGGGCACTTTTAGTGTACTTTTTTTCCTCTGAAAAGTAACACAAACGACAAAAGTATTTTTCTCTCTGTGCCTTGGAAAGAAAAGGTGACTTCTGTAATGTCAGCTCTGCAAACTCAGTCTGACACCTGAAAATAACACCCTGATATTTCTGGCTGTGATAATATCAACAGCAGCAGAACCGCAGCATCTCAGCCTGTGCTGGACAGACACCAAGTTTAGTCCTGAGGAGGCTGGTGTCCTTGGACACCCTCCACCACAAGAGCGTGCCTGGCCATGTGCAGAGGGAGAAGGGCTTTCCAAGAAGGAATTCAGGCTCTGTGTTGACCCTTGATCTAAGCCTGCTGCTGGTAAAGCAGCCCACTCACAACAAGTTTCTACTTGGAAAATGTATTCCTGGTGAACTGTTTAAATGTTGGGGCCTGAGCGATCCCAGAAGCCACACACTTTGCCCAAGACTACCTGTTCTAAGGGAACAGATGGTGCTCACCCAAGCAGAAGCTGCAAAATGTGTATGTTATCTTTTTTGTTCATTTGTGGCTTTTGGTCCTATCTCTTGTGCTCTATTTGAGCCCTGCCCCACAGGCAGCAGGCAGCTTCCTCCTGGGCATTCCTGAGATCACCACTGTCTTACCCATGTTCAGGACTCAATGAAGGGTTTAATATACACAACATTGTTTCCTTCACTTCATCACATTCTAAAGAAGTGACAGTTCAGCTCAGTTTTGCTCCTGAGCTGACCCATGGTGGAGGACCATGGCATGGCCTCATATCTCTATGCCCATACATCACACTTCTACTTTGAGCACACTCCTGTTGGAGGCCAGGATAAAATCTCACATCTGTTTAGAAGAGCTCTGAGCAGCAGCAAAGGACCAACCTACATGAACAACCTCTACACCAGGTGAAGGACTGCTACATCAGGGACAAAACACATCTGGGCCCTTCTGTAGCTTGTGGTATTCTTGTTTGCCTGACACAAAAAAAGTTGGTGGAACTCAGCATACAAGGCAAAAATGACATCTTGCCACTTTTCTACTGTTGGAGCAACACTGGGGAATGGCTTTGCTCTTTCTAAGCTGGGTATGATACATCAGCCATGAATTTCTGCAGTGCAAAGGTTTTTCAAGCCCACATATCCTAGACATAGTGGTGAAACAGCAGCCAACAGAGCAATGCCAGCCACTCCTGCCAGTACCACTTTCTTTAAACCTCTGAAATAGTGCAAAGAAGTAATAGAGCCATCAGAGGTATATTTGCATTCAGCCTTCCTGTGCTAACATCCCTGCTTTGATAGCACAACGGTGCATTATAATGGTCTGTCACTAAAGGTCTGCATTTTGCTCCTTCTCTTGTTCACTGCTCAATACATAATCATATTTACTTTTCACTGACTTACATTTAGATACTCTACCTGAGGTGTGTTCCAAAGAACTTGTACCCGTGAGTAGTCTCCCACAAGGCCAAACTTGTCTTTTGAGAAGGATCTGGTAACAACTGGAGTGGGCTGCCTGATTCCCAACCAATTATTTATTCAGAGAAAGCTGTGCCTGTGAGCAGACTGCAAAGTCCTCAGGTCTGTTTCTCACTCGGAATTACTCATGGGTTTTCTGAGTGACAGGTAGTTGGGCTGCAAAAATGTGCATTTCGCAACTTTTCACCCAAATCAAGCTCAGTCACTCCGTGATCTGGGAACGTGACAACCCATGCAACAAGAAACACAGCACTGCGCTGCACTTGGGATGCTGAGACAATGTATTGCATATATCATTACATACATGTATGTAATGCAATACATGTCCTGTAAAAATACCTAAAGATGCTCAGATTTTAGGAAAACTGTTGGGGTTATTTTTAGTTAGACTGTACCTGGACAGCTTTGTCGTGTATTTCTGTGAGGGGAATGCCAGCAGGTCTACTTCAAAGTGTCTCAGCTTGACACAGAACTGAATTGAGCTTCATGGACATAGCCTTTGTAATCAAAATGAAGGGAGAGCCAAAAGGCAAGAATGCCACCTGGAAGTGACCACTTGTTCCCCGGGTCTCTGCAAGCAAACTACCAAGTAATGTGACTCCAGAGGTTACAGGCTTGGGGGAAGCAGAGACACGCCTGTACTACAATGAGCAATGAACCTGCCATGTAGTGCAAGCCACTGGAGAGAGGATTTTCCACCATCTGGAAAGCCAAACAGTCCTCATCATCAACTTCAAACTAAGAGCAGAGACAGAACTAGGCAGAGAACACCATGCTCCGTTTTCTTGGAGTAGTTTGGGTGACAGAAATTATGACTGGTGCTGATGAAAATGTTAGAATCAATAATATGGTTCCACCTGAAGCTACACGGATCAAAACAGGCTTCTTGGACTTCAAGAGGGATGTGAAGAACGATTTCCAAAGAAATCATGATCTTAACAGTTTTTACATCCCAAAAGAAGGTATGCTTAAGAGAAAGTTAGCACCTGACATTAAAGATGATACATCCTATTTTGCAATTAATCTAAACACAGTGGGGCAGGATCCTGAATGGATGTGCATCATCATGTTTACTGGAAAAACACAAGGGGTTCAAACTAGCAGGTTAAGGTACAAAAGTCGGAAGGTAGGGACAGGCAGAAGGAAGACTGTTGCTTGGTACTAAACTCTGGCCTCCTTTGTAAATGAGAGTTGCAGCTGATCAACTTTACTTCTAAGGTACCTTTGGATGGAGATTTCCATTTAGCTAAGAAAAAGCAGCCTGCACAGGCTGTATCTCATTTTCTTGAGCCTTGTCTAAATTAAAACTGGTTTTTATTCAAGGAAAGCAATCGAGACAAAACAGTCAAAATATTGTAAGAAAAAAGCATAAATCTTCACTTATTAGAGGATAAATTATCAACTATTCTGAACAGTCAATATCATAATTGTAAGTGCAAGTAACTAACACAGAACTGACACAATGTATGTTTTACATCTGTTTAAAATCAAATGATGTGTTAAAAGATCCATCCCATACATGATGCACATAACCAAATACCTGCATGACACTTTATGCACTGGCAACATCAGCACATCCTTGAAATAAGCTATAAAGGCACAACATGTTGGTATCTTCTCATCAATGGTCCACAAGAGAGAGGATACTTAATTTAGTGTATTTTTATTTGTTAATAAGTTTATGCTATAGTCTGATCTGTTTAAATGCTGGTATTTGCTGCGCTGTATTTTGGGGGTTTGATTTTGCCCCCAAAATATCTTTATCTTCTTATTCCAAGAACTAGAGTCTTTACATATAGATAATCACCCCAAAATAGAAGTTATCCAACACACGCTTCTGTCCGTGGAGGATGATTATCAAGGGGAAGACTGGGTTTCTTTTCCAGTGGCAACCTGTAATTCAACACTCAATGCTTTCTTCTGACATGTAATCTCATTAACCACAAACATGCATTTCACTGTTCTTTTCCTTAAAAATACACAGCAAGATCCCTATTCCAGTGAAGTCCACCAGAAATCTGGCATGTACTTTCACTAAGGAATTCAGTATCATAAGGGAACCATAAGCAATATCATCCTCTATATGATACCTCTTATATAAATTTATCCTGCAGATTTTTATTGCACAGGAATAACCATTTTGGAGACTTAGTTTCTATAAACTGTTATTTTACCAAGCTCTCTATTTACACAGACGTAATTTGCCAGTCCCTTTGTTCACTCAACAGCATCCAATTATCCCCTGAACTCTTTCACAGAACATTTCCCACTTTGGCATTTCCTCCTGTATTGCTGCTAACCTTTCTGTTAAGACTCTCTCTCAGGTCCATTAATAGCTCTGGCCTTTAGGAGCTGCAGACCCACTGACAATTCCCACCAAGTCCTTTTTCCATGGCAGTAGAGCTTTCCTCCCTGTGCACTTGCTTCTTCCTCACGTGGCTCCTGCTACACCCCAGTCTTTCCCGACTCAAGATAACTAATATTTGGTCACACAGTCAAGGTATATTTGAGTCATACTTATTGCTGCCTGACGCACTCTGTAAAATTTTACATTTTCATTCCTACAAATTGCAGGCTATGGCAGTGTGTACCATGTAACCGTGGATTAACATTCAGTCTATTTTTATTTTGCATAAATGCTAGCACTGACTTGGATTCACTCTTGCTTTAGCATGGGGGAGGAGGGAAAAAGAGGATGAAGACAGGCTAAGAAAGTTCAGGCTGTTCAGCCTGGAGAAGAGAAGTTGTGTGGAGACCTCAGAGCAGCCTTCCAATATGTGAAAGGGGCCTACAAGGATCCTGGAAAGGGACTCTTTGTCACGGACTGTAGTGACAGGACAAGGCGTGATGGGTTCAATCTTAAACAGGGGAAGTTCAGGTTAGATTTAAGGAAGAAGTTCTTTACCGTGAGGGTGGTGAGGCACTGGAACTGGGTGCCCAAAAAAGTGGTGAACGTTCCATCCCTGGCAGTGTTGAAGGCCAGGTTGGACAAAGCCTCGGGTGACATGGTCTAGTGTGAGGCGCCCCTGCCAGTGGCAGGGGGTTGAAACTGGATGATCTTAAGGTCCTTCCCAACCCAAAACATTCTATGATTCTATAATTTTGGAATTAGTGATGCCCAATTCTGCTCTTCCAGAAGGTAACTTCAGCTGCTGCAGAATCAGGCCAATGCTGAATGTTGTAAAACCTCCCTGAATTGTCTTCAGTATCTTTACAGCAACTCTAACTAGATCCAGACTGATTTCCAAACATCTTAATTGCATAAAACCTGAGAAAACAAGAAATATTTCAGTGTTTTTTACAAACACAAAATAAAAACCCAACTACCTGAATTAGGATGGGGGAGATTCCGTTTATTTGAGGCACCAAGAGGTTCTGAAATTGTCCTTAATAAATACTACATCTTTAAGTACTAATCCACTTTTAAAGATACACTTTGAGTGTTTTCTGTCTGTTTTGGAAATGCCCCTCTCTGGCTTCCCCTGCGGATAGCATCCGTTTCAAACTGGCTATGAAGTAATGCAAAGCAACGGTCTATATGTTAAATGCCAGGGTACCCTCTAGTGGTGACAATGCTGGATCTTCTCAACGGGACACAAGCAGTCCATTTGGGAAGGACCCAGCGTGTTCCCTGCGTATTAACTGCCATCCCGGATGCACGCATTTGCTCTTTATCCAACATTTACAGTTTCTTCCTTCACCTTTTCATTTAATTTCTTTCCTACTTGCTGCTGCTTTACCTCCTGTGCTTTATTTTTCACCTCAGAACACCCATACAGAAATTCAAACTATAACTTTCCCTAAACATGCCAGCAGGTTTAAGGAATCAGTGGAGTAATTTGAAAGCATCAAGATGTTTAAGAAGTGCCTTTGTAGCCACATTGGAGACATTTTATTTGCAAATCTGATGCCAATTTAACTAAACATCTGCATTTTGATTTTACCAGCACAGATTAACTAATTAATTAGCAGGGGGAACAAACGCACATCTGGCGCACTAAGTAATCATAGAATCATAGAATGGTTTGGGTTAGAAAGGACCTTAAGATCATCGAGTTCAAATCTCCTGCCATGGGCAGGGACACCGAACAGCAGATCGGGTTGCTCCAAGCCCTGTCCAACCTGGCCTTGAATACTGCCAGGGATGGGGTAGCCATAGTTTCTCTGCGCACTCTGTGCCAGTGCCTCAGCACCCTCACAGGGAGGAGCTTCTTCCTTAAATCTAACCTGAACTTCCTCTGTTTCAGTTTGAACCCATCACCCCTTGTCCTATTGCTACAGTCCCTGACAAAGAGTCCCCCTCCAGCATCCTTGTAGCCCCTTCCAGACACTGTAAGGCTGCTCTGAGGTCTTCAATCAGCCTTCTCTTTTCCAAGCTGATCACCCCTGTCTAACTGTGGCTGCAGATAACAAAGCTTAACATTGCCTCTGCTACTGCATTTACTAACCTCAACACCAAAGAAAACTGAGTAATCAGAAAACAGACCCAAAGAGCCAATGGAATACAGACCCTCATCACTGTGCAAATGAGAGCTCAGGAGGAGCTGAGGATGTTTACTCACAGAGTACAAGGGTTTCTGTACAGCCAACATGCTCAGTCGCAAACTACTAACTCTGCAGCTTCAGCCCCTTCCTCAAGTAGAGCTGTAGGTCAGCAGTGCAACACTGGGGGTTCGTAGCTCACAGGAATTACCATGCTTAAACTCCTCACCAGCATTTACATAAATGCCTAAGCTTTCCTAAAAGTAATTTCACACCACTGCAGGTGGTGGCAGGTTGTTCCACTCATTAATTTCAGTTGATAATTAAATGATTATTTTTTTATATAATTAATTAAGCTTCACTAGTATGGGGCTGGTTCCCTTCTCAAACGATTTATCTTGTGAAATCTTACAACCTTCCTCACAAAGATTCACACCTCTGTGTGTACGTACAGGAATATAAAAGGACTGCCAGCTGCTGGTTTTGCGCTCTGCTATCCTGTGGATTCATTGGTGTTTAATCAAAAGGAGAATTTCATTCTATACATTGCTGCACAATAGCAAAAGGCGGTACATGATAATCGAAGCCGAGGCTGAACAGAGCAAAAGGAGGGAGAAATCCACCTCTGTTCTTCACCTTGTTGCATCTTTTGCTTCCAGTGAGAGGAAAATTTGGCATGGTTTCTTGTGGGAAATAAAGCCCAGAAGCATTGCACGCAAATGAAGATGGAAATTTGCTAGTCAGTGGCGGGGTGCTCCTTGGGAAGGGTGCCTTGGTACAGAAAGGAAAATGAAAGCATTGGAGTATCTGGGAGAATGAGAGGGATGCTACTGAGGGCAAGCCAGGAGGCAATGTGAGTGCAGGCTGCCCACATCCCCTTGAAGCAAACACATCGACCCACATCACCTGAAGTTTTTTGTTTGTGAGGCTGGACTGAAAATTTCCCAAACTCTCAACACTTCCCAAGACATTTTACATCCTGCCAGTGCTCTCCTGGAAGTTTAATGCTCTTACTGCCAGTCCAAGCTGTCAACAGAACGTATATTTGTTTTAACCTAAAACTGATTTTCAAACCACTGAATGACCTCAGGTCAACTGAATGAACTATGAGGTTTTGTGTAAAGTTTAATTTTTCATATTCAGAAATAACTGATAGAAAATCTGAAGGTGGTTACAGCAGGCACAGGAATTGCTGGACACCAGTCACTGTCTGATGAAAGCTCTGTAATGTGGGAAAAAGACTGAAGAAATGAGTTTAAATAATGTGTTTGGACTCAGGCAATATCCCAGAGCAAGTGTGATTCCTTTCACTTCTGACAGTTTGAGGCAAACAAAGGTCAGAAACTACTTGCAATTTGGGATACTAGAATAGCTTGCCAGTGGAAAATCAGATATTAATGGTATTAGCGGTTTAATCTGACTTAAGTCTTTCACCTTGCTAAGGAAGCATCTGCTGATACTGTAGCTCTAACTTATTTTGTTGATTCCTGTCTCAGCTATGGAATAGTGTGAGCTTCCCAGCATCCTTCCTCAGACCTGCAGGCTATTTTGGAGGGAACAGCTCCAGCCCCATGCTTTTGCTCCCAAAGGAACAGGCTGACACAAGTGGGTAACTGCCCAACTCTGCTGTCTGACTGATGCAGCTTTCTAACTTCTCCAAATGTACATGTATGACTTAAGCCTTATTGGCAAAATGATGTCCCCTTCCCCATCTATCTCGCTCAGCCTACACGTTCGGACTTCCCTTCTGTTTATTTCCAGGTTCTCTGGCTTCTCTGTGACTATTTTCAATGCATGTACTTGTTAGGATTACATGTAGTCCTGAAAGTATGTTGTTCTTTCTAGTTTTCTCAGTGCTACATAGGTGTCCCTAAATTCAGGGTTTTCTTCTTTTTCAAGGCTCTACTAGAAAACCTCTGTATTGCTAGTCTCCCATGATCCATACAGTGAGGAAAATGCAGAATACTTTTCTATACAACAACGAGAATTTTAGTGGTAACTTCTTATTGTAGGACTTAGCTATGTTTAAAACAATGAAGTTACCTCTGCTATATCAGTTTTTAGGTAAAGACCATAGTGAACAAACTTTTGAAAGTCAGGTTTCAGACTGCAAGCCAAGAAAATGTTATATATAAACAGAGATACGGAAATTATTTATTACTGTCACTGGGCAACGTTACATAAACCTTTCTGCATTCTTCGTACCATCTAAGAACAAGCACAATTCTCCCTTGCCTCATACCAAGTGATCTCACAGGGCAGACATGCTGAATTACGAGCCTAAACAGACATCAATCACAGTGGAATTCCACAAGTCATTAGCTTTAAAGTGGGCAAAATGTTAAAAACTGTTAAAATATGGGGAGGGGAGAAACAGAATAACTGACAAATGGGTTGTTATATAATTACCATCAAAATTGCTAATACATATCTTGTTATAGCTCAGCATCAGCAAGACTGGCAGAACCATCCTAAGAAATTAAATGTTTAAATGCTTAATAATTCTCATTCATTAATGCTAAGGAGCTTGAAACAGTTCCCAGTACCTAGCACAGTGATGCTGGCAAAGCAGCTTCCAACCCTGTGAAATGTTCTGTTTCTGTGAGGCTGTTTAATCAGTATTAATATACTTCTTATTCACTGAAAGGCAGGAATCACCAGAAAGACACTTGGTATTTATACAGGAGCAATGTGTGTAATTTCATCAGAAACACACCACGCTTCAGTATTCAGGATAACACTGCTAAAGGCTTCCAAAAATCTGTCCCATCCATATGAATACATGTCTTCCAGAGCTTTCTAACTAATCTATATGTATCTAGTTTGAATTTAAGGCAAAGCCTAAGGAAATATTATTTCTATTATTAAATGAGTAAAAGCTCTATTTCTTCAGTATAACATGATCCACAATACAGTAATTTCTCTCTTGTTAAATGAAACATTCAACTTAATGAAGGAAATTCTCAGAGAAGATCTGATTTCTGTCAGCCAATAGCAGGCACCGAGGCTCTTTAACAAAATCAGGGCATTTTGCAAGCATTCGACTGTAGCTTTACGGTTCATTTGCTCTGGCAATCTATGTTTGGTCAAAAAATGCAAGTAAAGATGCAACCAGGCAATGAATCAAGGCATGAACGGAACTTGGTAAAAACAGAGAGCAGGACTGAATACCTTCTTGTACAGTTCCTTGAAGGGCTCCTTCTAGGTGTTAGACATTTGCTTTGGTTTTGCTGAACCCACTGGCCTCTGCTCACTTGAAAGCTGAAGTTTTCAGCAAAAAACCTGTGAAGCTTCAGCCTTAAACAAGGGCTTTCTCAAACACCTCTGAAAAATGTGGGCAATGTGCATTCATGACAACCAATCTGATTTTGGTCAAATTTTATCCAGGGAAGAGAATGTCCCTGCAGGAAAAGGAACATTTACAACTGGTCTTCACTGTGAAATACAGAAGAAAACGTGCATCTGAACCTGCAATTGGTTACTGTTATTCTTTTTACCCCAAACTTTCTTTCAATAATAGTAAAATTGCCCTTGTTTTCATGCCAGACTCCATTTTCAGGTGTGTGATGGCACGGCAAAGCCCATAGCTCTCACCTAGCCACCAGTGTTCCCCAGAAATGCAAACGGAGAATTTTTCACTGTGGCAGGATGGGTCTGAGATGATCCATGTGATGCTTGGACAGCATCTGCATGAGGAAAGCAGCAAGAGGAGACTCGGAGCTGGAAAACCCACTCCACGCTGTAAAAAAAAACAAGCCAAACCAAACCATCCTCAAAATGTGTGAAGAGCAGGTTTCATACTAATCTAGTATTAGGACACTGATCTAGTGATTAGGACATTCTCCTAGGAAGAGAATTTATGTGTCTTTTATGGAAAGCCATTGCTAGATAAAATAAGCTAGTCCTTGGAGATGGCAGTGAAAAGTCAGTGTTTCTTAGCAGATGGTACAGCACACACAGGGCCTGCAGAGGCTTCACCAGGTTTCAGCTGCCACCCAGTGCCCCAGAAAACCCAAACTACCAGACGAAAGCATACAAGCACAGCAGGTAGTTCTGTGTCAAGTAACACCTGACCTGACCACAAGACAGCCTCTGTTTCTATCACAAATACTTCACAGTACAAACCCAGAAGTCCAGATTGCTACACATACCCCACTAAAAGATAAGAGGATCTGATTTTGGTTTTATTTTTATAGGCCAGCACAAAATAAAGTGTGAGGAGCCCAATAAATGCAAGGAGCATGATGCCATGGTTACCAGCAACATGAGATCCCTGGCTGAGCAAACTGGCTGCAGGAATGATTTCTGTCTAAACAGAATTACTCAATTATGTTAGCTGTGTGTCTATAAAACGTGATGCAATTGGATTTCACAGATGCAGCCTGCGGTTTGTGTTTGCGCTGTCAGTGTGTAGACTCCTCAATAAATACTCTTTTGCTATGCTCAGCAGTCACACTGCTTTCATAACCACTTCCCCTATTACACCAGCTTTGCACTGACTATCAAGAAATGGACTGACAATGAGCTGTCTGCAACTGTCATTCTGTTCTCAAGTCCTCTCCTATATAGTTCCAGGTGAAATAAAATGTGCCAAAAAGAGACTAATTTTTTCCTTCTCTAATGGAAAATACACATTTACCTTGCATGACATAGCAGAGTCCAAACAAAGCATTGGGATTCTGGAAACCTGAGTGTTGTTCTTATCTCTGAAATTAAAAGCTAGAGCAGGTTGCTGAGTTTTGAATACATCCAAGATGGAGATTTCATAGCTGCTCAGGGCCCTTGTTCAATGTTTTACCAAGCTCCCTGAAACAATTTTCCATTGCCTAGGTTTCTAAGATGAAGCAAGCCTCATCGTATCTTGCTTTGCTTCTATTTTCACAACTGCAAAGTGTAAATAATATTGGAATCATCTTTCTTAAAGAGGTCAGAGGTCTGTTGACACATGGCACTTTTCAGTTACTCATTTCTACTTACAAGATTCAAACTTCAGTGTGAGAACAGCAATTTTGAATGTTACTGTGCAAAAGCTAACTGCTTTTTCTAGAAGTAGAGGAATTCCTAGATCACTGCTGTGTGCAGCTGCTGGCTGCAGCTGCGACACATTAGTTTGGACGTCGGGGAATTTGCACCAGTGATGTGATCCCAGAAATGAGACTCGCAGAGACTGGATCATTCCCTCTCCTGAGATGGAGGTTTCCTTCACTGAATATAGCAGCAGTCAGTGCCTACATATCTCTCAGAAACAGTTGAGAGACAAAAAGCACTGCGGATGTTCAACAACCGAGCAACAAAGCAAATCCTCTAGGACTCCAAGGAGGAGGCAAGATCATGCTGTGAGTCAAGCACTTATTCTTGGATGAGGATGATACGAAGTGAAACTACAAGCTAGTCACGATTACTTGAACATTAAACAGCTCCATAAAGTACTGATGGCATGAATACAGTCGAGCAGCATAACTTCCAACACCAGGACAAAGCACTGCTGCCTGACTTTGAGCCTCAGTAAAGATTGTACAGGACTAAAGGACAAGCTATGTCCTTGGAAAACACTGTCCTGAACAGGAAGCATTCATCTATGTGCTTGCGTTAAAACTAGACAACACATGCAACCTAGATTATCTGAGGGTCCACTTCCTTAGTGTCTATCGGAACGTGGAGCACAAAATTACCTTGGGGATGGCAGAAAGTGCATTTGACTAGTTAATTCAGTTCATGTCACAAGCAAATTGATTATACGTATCACACTCGAAGAGCAGCACTGCTGGAAGTGCTTATCAATAGAGTTGCTGCTACCCAGCACTCTAGTGATATGGATTTTATATTCATAAAGTAAATTACTAAACTGGCCTTAATCCCTTCTTCATGCCAACACAGTATCACAAATTAAAGGATCTACACCCATTAATAGGTTGTCACCAGCAGAGTCAAGCGGACAATTTCTCCCTGTCTCTTGAGATGATGGCAAAAATAACATTTAGATATGGTGGTAAACCCCCAAATCTTTCAATATAATTACAAGAATTTTTTCTTCTGAGTTTCTGCCTTAGGAAAGTAATCCTGGATGGTCTCGGATTAATCCAAATGGAGGCTAATACAAATATAGCTGATAGGCATCGTTTGGTAGGTTTTGATAAATAGTACTTTCATATCTCATTTCATGTATTTTTGTGATCCTTATTCCTTAAAAGCCTTTAATAACACTATGAAAGAAAACCTCTGGAATCTCTCTCTTCTCTCCTCCCTTCAGCCACTCCACTGGCAGCCTCTGTGGAGGATGCTTTCTCAAGCTGCAGATGCTGGTCACAAGTTAGGGAGACAGGTTATGGTATCTCTCCTCTGCTGCCAACACACAAAATTTACAAGCACTTCAGTTTCCTTGGTGCATATAAACTCAACTTCTGCTTATTCCTTCCCTGTCCCATAGTCATAGCAAACAACCTCTGCATTCCCCTTGACCTGGGACAGGTGGATACAGTGAATGGCAGACTTATCAGAAGATTTTTTTGAGAAAATAATGTTTTTCATGTTTTTGTCATTTTCTTTTGTTCTTTTTATCCCTGAGCTAAATGTGGTGGTGTAAGAGAGTAAGTTAGCTCATGAGTAAGAGAAGCTGTAGGATGTGGGTAGACTTCTCACTGTCTCACCTCATTTCAGTCTTTGATAGGAATTATATAGAAGGTATCAAGGAGAAGGTGTAAATTTGGAGTCATACTCTTCTGGCAAGTTCTATTTAAACTCTATTTAATGTCCATGGAATGGATGTTAGGGAAGCAGAACAGACCATAAGAGGGCTTACAGGAGTGCAGGTGGTCTGACTTGCATAATCTCACAGACCACTGCCAAAATAAGAAATTATACGGAGGTACTTAGATCTTAACAAAAAGATGGTTCATAGCCCATTTGCAATACTGAGGTGAGACTTAGAAACCAAAAGAGACAATTATTCCCTTCATGCTTTGATCATCCTTTTATAAGCCATTCCCACTGCCTCAAAGAGTAAATTAGGGAGAAGGGCATTAAAGATAGAAAAATAATAAAGGAAGAAAAAAGGCAAAACATGAAAGGATAGCAACAGCACAAATACTCTCACCTCCTAATAATCGCTTTCAGTTTTAATCCCTCACTGGCTGAGAAAAGACTGTGTGGATCTATAAAAGTGATAATTATACACATTTTGGAACTATATTAAATACAGTTTTAAAAAGCCAACAATGAGGAATTTCTACCAAAGTGATGATGAATGCTCAAGTAAAATGAAGACAATTCTAAACCTTACTGTGCATCCTTCATTATCTGGTTTGCCACAAAGTAAAAAGATGCAATTAATCCCTCATTTATTTTTCTTTTCCATTCCGTGTCTACTAGAAGCACCTCTAATATCAGGACTTCCAACAGTAAACTTACGGAGTTTAGTATTATTGCCATACACATGCCCTCTCCTACAAAATTGCTCTTACCTGATGAAACTACAAGTTCCTTAGCTAGCACAATGCTTACCCCAACAGATGCTACCCCAAAAGATACAACTCCTGATAATGTTTGAGGCTGTTCTTGCAAAATACCAGGAGTTGCAAGTCAGCCCTGGCTGGGTGGTATGTTTTCTCTGCTGTGTCCCAAACAGGAGAAAACTTCACCTCGTTTTTAGCATGCATCTTCTTCTGATTTAAATGAGCCAAGTACCCATTAAGATGCACACATATGAAGATGTGCGTATGCGCATATGGAATTGTATTCAGGAAAGTGCCCAGTGTTTTACCTCCTGAAAGCTAAACAGTGTGCATGTATACGAATTAATCTCAATTTATATACTTCTTGCTTTCCACCTAACCCATCTGGAGATAGGGGAGCTATGTATACCAATTTATCTTTTATTCAATATGTGAAGCAGTTTGTGCATTTTTCTAAATAGCTTTTATTTAAAGCAAATATACCCTATGGTAGCATCACCGTCTTGGAAAATAGCTATTTTAACAACTGATGTTCTTTTCTAATGAGAAGAGCAGCAACAATGGGATCTGATGTGTCAGGACTCAATCTTTTGGCAGAACACCATGAAGCAGGTATAGGAAACCATACTAGAGACGTGGCTGAGATGTTAAAGACATTTTAAATAGTGAATGTTCAGTGAGTACAAATATATCTACTTTATCAAATTAGCAGATGTGTCATCTCTTTTCACTTCTGCTTATTTTGGGTATTTCTAATGCACTCACATAGTTGAACTTAAGTGCTAGACAGTAATTGTATATAGGACTGTGTGTGAAAAGCAATGCTTCCACAATCACTCCCAATGCACATACTTAGATTTTCCACTTTTTCTGGAGGTGGGTTGTTGTTTGTTGTGGCTTTTTGTCAGTTGTGTGTGTGTGTGTGGGGGGGGGGGGGGGGGGGGGGGGATGTTGTTTGGGTTTTGTTGTTGTTGTTGTTTCATTTTTCCCCTTTTTCTTCTACATCTTTTATATCCTTTGCTTTGTCATGGCTGCAGACAGATTTTTTTGGGACTTGACAGCATATGTTAAGAGATGTCTATAATGTGACTTTAGATGGTTACTTTGGGAACCTAAAATGATTTCTTCTAAGAGACTTGTTCCCATCTCTGCTAATCTTCAGTGGAAGCTTCCTTTTCTTCACCACACTTCACTCAGAATAACTATGGCAGGAAAGCCCTGTTAGCTGCATATAATATTTCAATGTAAAAATCCCCCAGCAAAACAGTGCAACTGAAATGACTACTGCTCTTCACAAGTTGCCTAACGCACCATCTATAAGCTGCACAATAAAAGCAGCAACATAAATGCTTAAAGACTCTAGTATAGTTCAATAAAAAGAAGAAAAATAAAAGAAAATCAGAGATGCCGTGAGATAACAGAGAACTGGAAATGAAAGCAGCCAACAAGGTGTTGGTTTGAAGCACTGTGAAGGCACCAGACATTGCACAGTGTATAGTTAACACAGCAGGGCAAAGAGACCAGAGGAAGAGGTGGTGTTTTCTCACTTCTACTTTACCACCACAACAAAATAACAGCTCCTACCAAGCCACCTCTAAATAGGAACATCTACATAAACTACACACTTATCGCACAACAACAAAGAATGAATGAAGAGGAGGAGAATTTTTTTAGGCTAATAAAAATCAGACTTTGAAACCAGACACTTATGTACAGTGACTCCTTAGTACAGAAATACTTGGGTAAGTGTTCTCGCCTTTAAACTTCTCATCTCCCCAAGAGTAATTTTCAGAGCTCTGGCATATCAGCGTGGGAAGAACGTGGCTCATCACTACTGCCACCATTCCACAGGCAGGATGGAGAAAATTCCAGTAACACAAAAATTGGGATTTCAATTTAACATTTCTCTGGGAAAAGCATATAAGGTGACACCTTTCCGCGGGAGAAAGACAGGATTTGTTTCTGTAGGATATGCTGCATTTCTTTGTGGAAGCTGTTCACTGTCCCACTTCACCACACATCTGGCACTCCCTCTACAGACTCTACTCCAGAACTGCACTGTGGCAGCTCACAAGGGAAGAAAATCATGGTGTGTTGATACCTGGAGATATCCAAACTCCACTTCTGTTCTCAGTTGCTTCTCTATCCAGATTGTCACAATTCTTCACAAATAAAACACATAAATAAACCACTAATTTTTGAAACACAAAGTCAAGATTTACTCCTATAAAAGTCAGGCACTAAGCAGAGGTAACATAGCTGTGATGTTTCAGAGAATTGAGCACTGAGCTCTTGCAGCTCGACTTAATCTCCTGACTCCGACAGGTCTAAATTCAGTTATATCAATCTTATGTAGATCACCAAAACATCAACAGCTCATCCAAATTCTCCCTGCAAGATGGTGTGGGTGAGAGAAGTGTCAAGGATATACTCACTATCAGAGATGACTAAATGAGATGATCTCCTAATGGAAACTTAACTGGGGCTGGGGGGATGGGAAGACCACTGGAAAATAATCTGAACATGCAGTTATGGTGATGCCTATAGCACATGGCGTACAAAAGTGAAATGAATCAAGAAGAAAGCAGATGTGATTTACATAAAGAATATATATTTCAAATCAAAACTGACCCTCACATGATAATTTAATCAGAAAGTTCTGATTTCATCTGCCTGATATCCAAATGGGGTACCAGAGATGTGACAAACAGCTTCATTCTGTGGTGTGAGCAGAACTTTTAAGATTTCTCTTTAAATACCAGAATATTTCTCAGCTGGTGAAGATTTGAGACAGCAGCTTCAGATGTCAGTTTGCACGCAACTGTTCTGTACCACAGCCACGACACAGGTAAATATCTGGCTGTGAAAATGAACTGTAATCCGAAACATGGAGAAGCTGAAGGGCTTGACCACAAAGCAAATCGGTTGCAAGAGAATGAAGGAGAACACAGGTAATCTGCCTGTTGTTATTATAAGGAAGTTATTCAAGAAAATCATCATAATTTTCAATTTTCCCCTCTGTAACTGAAGAGGAGCACCATTCAGTGCACCACCACCTGCATCACTCAGACAGAAGAATTTTCAAAGCTGATTTTCAATGAGATTTTCTCAAGCTTTAAATTGAGCCTCTGTGAAAAACAAAGATTCATTTTAAGCTGGAATAGTCAGAATCCTCATGGAAAAACTATAAAAGGTTTTTCTTTGTGTTTAGATATCCAATTTTTTTTTATTCCCAATTAAAAAACATCTATTTTCTGTAGGATTTTTGGCTTCCCACTGTATTTTCCTCTGCAATTTTCACTGGGAAAAACCCCAAACTAATTACTTGATGATCTCCAAGCATCAAGATCACATTTCCTTGCACATGCACAATGAGAAACGTTGAATAAAGCCTGAAAGATACCTTTCGTTGCTGGGTACTTGGCAGAACTGACTGAAATTCACATCTGTTGTCCAGTGGCAAATTTTGGTAATTCAGTATCTATTTTCATCCTGAATCAAGAGGAAAACCTGAAACATTCATAGATTCTATAGAACAAAATGTACTTAACAATTCTGCCACAAAGAGAATTAACTTTTCAAAGGCACTTAAATACTATTTCTCCTTTCTTAGGTATACCTTCTTCTGGAAGTTCACATAGGGACTCCTAGCTCCGATTTTCACCAGTGAGATATTACATCCATTGGGGGGTCCCCCCCCTCCCCCTCCCACCAATTCCTCTGCTATTTTAATCAGAACTAAAAAGAAAGAATAAAAAAAGAAAAGCAGCAGTTACTTATACGCAGGGCTCTTTCTACCCGCATACTGCTACTCTTTAAAATTAAGCCTTTAGGTATCAAATAGAAATTTCAAGATGAAAACAGAAAGATTTACACATAAAAGTAACTAAGTGACCATTAATCATGAAAGTCAACATCACCTGAAGACCCAGATTTATTTTTTTATAGTAAAGAATTGAAGCTAAATCTTTTCCCCCTCTCTCCACAACAGTATTACTTAGGGAAGGCTCTTTCTTTGGTATTTTTTTTTCTAGGGGAGAAAAAAACCCAATTAATTTTTGACCCAAAGCAAAACAGGAACAAACACAATTCTCATGTGGTTCATGGAACAGGAAAATTGTTTTCTTTCCCTTTTTTAATACATCTTTTTAAACCAGGTCTACAGGGACAAGCTGCAAGCTCCAGTAAATCTCCAAGTGCCTTCACAGTCCTGTATTTCCCACTACAGCTCATGGACTCACATTGTCCAAAGGAAGCCTTCACAGCATAAAACACCATACCACCCTCAGATAACTGAAATAACAAGAGAAAAGGAGAAACTGACCAACACCTCACATGAAACCACGAGCTAAGCAGAAAGTGTAATTCAGCATTAAACTTAACTGAAACTCTCGGTTGTGCTTAGAGAGTAAAATACCCTGTTTCCCTGTCGGAGTGATATGTGTCAGCCAGTGCAATGGGTGCACAGGTTTGTATGGACGTGGAGATGAAGACCACATCCTTGCATACACATCAACAACCTTTAAACACTGCACACAAGTTTGCATGTTTGGAATGTCATTTTCAATTAGCAAAAATGAGGAAAAAGGATTTGAGGCTTTTCAGGAGTCACTTTTTTCTAGGGGGATATCAGAGAGGTATGTGCAGAATGAGCTTCAGAGCCTGCCGCTGCATACCCATAGCCAAGCAGAATTAATCTCTATAATTAACAGTGCCAAGGTCAGCGATATAAAGCAGATACCATGAGAAAGTTCAACTGTGCTAGAGGTTCTCCCTGTCAGAAAACAGGGAGATAACCACAGAGTATTAGCAAGCTGTCTTCAGTGATGCTTTACATTAAAAGCAAATAATAGTTCTTACAGTAGGGTCACTTTTTAAACTATTTGAAAATGCACTATGAATAAGAATATTAACAGATTCAGCATAAGTGACAGGAAATGTCTAGGAGAAACAAAATGGAACTCAGTCACTCCAAACTGATTACCATTATATCTGGGCTCCTGTCAAGAACCAGCAATTACCTACATTTATCCCAGAGGCATTTGCATCACTCTGTTAATGTATAAATAGAGATGAGCATAGGGTATCTTGTGCTTAACTACATCAGTGAGTCACCAAAGAGGGAGAAGAATATTTTTTTTCTTGCCTGTGTAGGCAAGATATTATCTATTAGCAAGTTAATAGCAAGACTGGGGAAACTTAGAGAGAGAAAGCTTTTTCACCATAAGGCTGGTCAAACATGGACAAGGGTCCAAACAAGCCATGGGATCTCCTTAAGTTCTGCCAATAAGGCCCTGAGTAATCTGACTAAACTTAAAAGCTGGCCCCAATTTAAGCAAAGGGCTGGACTAGAGGTCTCCAGAGATCTTCCAAATTTAAAGTATTCTGTGATCCTAAGTGCCAACATGGTCCAGAACAGACAGGCACCTCCAGGAATATGCAGCATCTGAGAACCTACCCAGAACTGTGCTCAGGCTCTCTTTCCTTTTCCTTGAGGCTGAGCAATCTTTGTTTTCTTGCTGGTAGACTGTTTTAAAGATGCTCTGAGAGATGAAAATACATAACTATAAATAGCTCTCAGACTTTGGGAAAGTTGTATTGTATAGAGACTGCAAAATACTGTACTAGAAGCATTATAAGGGGTTTAGGGACTAGGGTGGTTAGGGAAAAGGGAAAATGCATCATACTTGTAGCAATACCATTGAAATCCAATTCTGATGCTTGCATTTATCTCCACAGTGTTTTCTAAACAGAAATCAGATATTATTTTCCTTCTGCACAACAATAAACAGTAATAATCAGCAACAACATCTGGGCTCTGCTCTTAATAGCACTTTCATGCAGCTATAATGTAAACTACAGAAACTGAAATTGGAAATAAACCAGGAATGTTGATTTGACACTTGGAACTTGACTACAGCTGTGCAATTTTAAGTCTTTTTAACTCCAGATTTCTGCAGTTAGGTTGTGTTTTTACAATAACACATTATTCATACAGAAATATTTTCTTACTCATCATCACTTATGTTTTGGGGTTTTAAACTTGTTTTTCCTATTCCTTTTTAAAGAAGGCTATAGAACTGAAGTCACTTCAAGATTCCCTGCATGCAGTATCTCCACCTGCTATGAATCAGGGTGAACAGAGGTATACAAGCTTCATTCCACATGACCTTCAGAGTGACCTGCAAGGCTGCTGCTGTCTTTGCTTGGTCTTTAACACCAGGCACTTATAACAAAGTAGCAAGCACAACCAGGGATGGTCACATTTAGGTACAGCACTGACATTTTAGCTTGCCTTATCTTCTACTTACCTGACCACGCTTAGAAAGGGCACATACTGAAAACTCTCAGGGGATGACTTCCTCGTGTTTCTCTCACTGGCAGTGACAAATCAAAGCCTGTGCAACACTTCAAGTAACACACTTCAAGGAATTTCTTTTCAGTAATAACAATGTAATAGCATCTAAAACTTAAACAGGGGGGAAATACAATCCTGTTCTGATGCCAACCTTGTCACAAAGCTCTTTGGAAAGCCATAAAGCAGAAGACACTGGTTAGAAGATGCTTTACCTCATCTGTAACTTAAATGCAGATGCAGCTGTGAATGCGTGGTAGTGCTTAAAGTATTCCTTGCAGAGTAAATTGTGTCTTTGCACATCCTTTTATACAAGTTGTACCCCTGGGAAGATCCACACACCTCATTTCTTTTACCTCAACATAATATTGATCCACAAAGACTTCTGGGATTGTGTCTGCTTCTCCGTATATTAACAACACGGTGAGTTTTTTTTCCTAGGGAGAAGGTACAGTTCATAGACTTGGATATATACTGTATTGAATCTCCCATCAAGTAACACCTCGATGCTCTTTGAAAATACCTTCAGAATTAACTCAGTTGATTCTGGGGGTGTGCAAAAGCCACTGTTCAGCATTTACTCAGCTGACAAACACTGGACATTGTCCAGCACTGTCTCCTCTCTCACTCCTGCCTCTTCAGTCAGACTTAGAGAAAAGCCTTGGGGGTTTTATTCTTGTTTCATTTGCCAGCCTCCTCCAAGAAACCTTCGTTCGTGTTCCCTGGCAGCACCTTACAACTCTAGTCCTGGTCTCACAGCAGCTACAATAATACAATTCATAATAATTCAGGAAACAAGTTAATTAGCTACAAATGTATGCAGTATATTTGAGTACTTACACATAGCTGAGATTAGTAAAGAGTTTACATCAAGTCTCCTATTTTGTTATCCCTTGTTCTGCCCAATTAACACATGATGCATTTCCTTCTACCTTGAGGTTAGATGTCTGAAACTTTTCAGCAGGGAATTACAAACAATTCACATTTCTTGACTTACCATTCATTGTTTCACTACAAAAAAATAAAAATACAAACATTTGGTAAGTCTCAAGATTTTTGTTTCCCATGAAATCAAATAATCACTAGAACAGGCTGACCTCAAAATCTCATTTATTTCCATGGGTCTGAAAAAATGATTTAATAAATCTGGGTCAAACACTGCTTTAAGATTAATGAGATTTACTGTTGACTTTGGGTAATCAGAACTCCACTTTAGATCGCCACCAGTTTAATAAATTTGAAACAGTCCTATCTGCTCTACACAAGCTAATCATTCCTCTTTTTGCTAGCACCAAGCAACAGTAACTATAAATTAGGCAGATGTCCATTTAGGTTTATTTACATAGCAACTTCATAGTAAAAGTGCATATATGACAAATACATTGGGAAATCACTGGGAGAGGAAGATATTGCAAAATTACAGAGCTTATTTTGTGTAATTACTGAGTTCAACTAGTTACAGAACATTAGGGGCTTCAGGCTGAAAGGACAAATTTCAGCATGAGGTTTCAGACTTAGTAAATTACTAAATTGAAAACTATGGGAACCATAAAAAGCTGCCTGGAGTGCACGTCAATAGGGGAATTTGGAAAAATGATTCGCAGCACAGAAATAAAACCAGAAAGGGATCAAAGAAACAAGGAAGCAACAGGAGGAATTCACTGCATGTCATCAATGGCTGGACCATTCCATCATGCAACTGGCAACTTTCACAGCACCAATCCACACATCAGTAACTACGCAGATTTAATGCTGCTTACCAATGAAAAACGACAACATTTAGCATTAAATTGGGGGTGAAAAGGTTAGGTTTGTCATGCCCACATATGCATTATACAGGTGCTGAATTCAGACACACCACTACCTGAACTGCAGGCGGAAACTCTGGAAGCACTGCATTAATGGAATTAGGCAGCTACATACAAACCCAAGCATGGGCCTTGGAGTCTCAGCAATCACACTTGTATCTGTGTACTGTTCCCAAAATGTTGTCCATATGTTACTTAACTTGCAAAGGGCTTTTAGTGGAAGAAAGTTAAGTAGTTTGACAGAGCTTGTTTGAATATAGTACCTGTGGAGCAGGCTCTAAGTATCTATGTTTAGAACAAGAGTAACAAGGCATCCCAGACTTGTTAATTTACTGACTAATCCTTCAACTCCAACTACTCATTTTCTGACCCGGTCCATTATTGCACTTTCTGAAAAATACATGCAGGTGGGAATCCAATGTGGCACTTAAGTGAGGGAGAAACCACTCAGGAACATATTTATGGCACTAATTAAAGGGGAGGGAGGAAAAAACACACAAAAACTCCACAAAACCCCAGTGATTTCACTAGTAAGTGCCCAAAATTCAAATTCCACAGCTGGCAATTGCAGAGAAGCTCCTCTGACTCCCTGCAGATTTCTTTTCAGCAGGAAGTTTAATTAAGGTGTTTCCCCCCCCTACACACACACAAGAAATTCCCTCTGCACTTGCCACACAGAGCGATTCTTTCATTTTCAGGAACAGGAATTCAAAGGAATCCCTGAAGCATATCAGAGTTAGGCTTGTGCTAAGTATCAATCATAATTCTCTTTTTAAAGATTCTATTTATCTTGTTTAAAACTAGAACATTAATCCAAAGCTAACCACTAGCCTCTGCATCAATGAGACAACTGAGGAAGTTAACGTAATACATAAAATACTGCAATAAACCGAAGTTTGCCCTGCGGCGCTTCAAGTTCCCTTTCTAAACTAGTCCAGGGAAATAGCAATTGGGTCACTCTCATTTTAGATCCCCCAACAGAAAAAGGCTGGTTTTACTAAATTTGATAAAGAAGCCTAAATTACTGGTTTATTAACAGAGTCGTTTAACTTTGCCCCAAAAGTGAATGTCAAGGTTACCTTGAGCCCAGAGCAATGTCAATAAAACAAGGTTTATCAATATCACTATGCCACATGGTACAACAGAAAACATGCAGGAGAAGAATTCTATTCCCTCTAAAATCCAGTGCTCTGCCCAAAACATGTATGACAAAGAACCAGAGTGGGTACAAAAAGAAAGCCGTAATGGCAATACCTTCAAGCAGTTCTGTAATGATCAGGCACACACCGATTATTTTTCTCTCCCAGACTTGTAGAGAAAACTAAAACACACCACTGCTTTTAATTTAATTTTTAAAAGGTTCATTCAGATTTGAAGTTATAGAGCTTTTTAGACATAGCACTGACATTAGCCACAAAGCACGACAAGTTTGAAGAGTCACAGCATCTAGAACACTAATGCCAATGCCAATAAACCCTCTCTGCTCTTGTAGCATCCAATAGAACAAAACCAACCAGGTATCAGAGGTGATACATACACCCCTCAGACACAGGGAAAGAGGAAGACTTTGAGAATGGATCAACACAACAGTTATACCTAGAAGTGTTACTGATTTTATGCTCATTCGCTGATATAGGTCAGTGATGCTCCAGTGAAATAAATACTATGACGCAGCAGCAGTCGGCATCATTCCCTCTAACCAAAGGGAGCCAGAGAGTTCCCTGCAGACTAATTCAGCCTGCTCAGGAGAATAAAATACAGCTACACTGCCTACAGCTTCTGAGCTGGCTCAATTACAGCACGTGCTAATGTGGCTATGCTGCTCCTGGCATCCAAACAAGCTTCCTCAGCTCTGTCCTGCCTCACGTACTCACAAAAGAGCATGCATTTCAGAAAGCTCAGCTCAACTCCAGCCAGAGACACCAAACATAACAGCAGCCCATCTCAGTAAGGGGCTGAACACCTTCCAGCAAGGGGCCACCCACAGCAGGAACTGATAAAACCCAGCAGCAGAGTGTGCAAGGAAGGGGTCCTGACTAGGACACAAAACTGCTATGGAAAAGCTGCCAAGGCTGCAGAGCTGAGGAAGGTCTCAACCACATCACAAAAGTGCTGTTCTTCCCTGGGAATCCTTATCAAAAATGCTGATACTGTAAGGAAACCTCACATGTATAAGTGCTCATCAGCACAATCTACTCAACCATATGCCAGAGGCTGTATGAACACCATAATCTGGGGGATAGTAAACAGTAACTTAAGAAAGATGTGGAGTGGGGGAAGTTATAAACTGGCAGTGGTGGAAAAGCAAGCTGAGATTTCAGTTAGGGAAAAGGATATAAGAAATACGTTAGGTCACTAGATTTGCTAGAGACAAATTTGTCTAAGATTATTCCATTTATCCTAGTGCTCCTCTAAGTACATAGGTCATGGCCACAACATGGGAAAGATGTTCCGATTATGAGCTGCAACTGCACCAGTCCACCATTAATAAACAGAAAAAGCAGCTACAGCCTTACTCTATAACATGAAGTGCACCTACATATGTGCATTATACAGAGCAGCTTTACTCCATAATACAATGTGCGATGGGTAACTATGTGTCTGCTCCCTATGTCACCAAAAAGCTGGTATAGGTAACAGTGTGCCATATTAGAGAAGTCAGAACTGCGAAAAACCTACAAAAATAAGTCTATTCTACAAATTAGAGAAAAAAAAACACTAAAATCTCCAACACCTTGAATTCATTTCCCATAGGGAACTTAAACATTTTCAATTATCAAAACCATGATGCACCTTGTGATGCCCATCACATCATTTCCTCTTCCTGGGCTGTCTTTATCAGTCTCCATCATCCACACTGTTTTCCTACAGCCAACCTAACAACCTCCCATTTCCTCTGGAGTTACCTCCTGTACAACTGGACCCAAGAAACTGAGTGTTTCAAGCGTTACAAAGTCAATTTCATCCAGCATTCACTTTTGCTTGTGGACGTTGCAGATGATCACACTTCAAAACCCCATGAGCCTGCTTTGTGTAGTTTGGTCTGTGGGCTTCTTGGGGTTGCTTTAACACAAAGCCCCTCAGAGGCACAGACACCGGCTCAGCCTACCCACCAGCTGTGCTGCCATGAATAAAAATGAATAAATACCGACATATTAACTGTTAGGATAACAAAACCTAAGGCATGTTACCAAATACCCGTCACTTTGACAGGGAAAGGCCATAAAGAGACAGAGCTCACCTGACACCACAGTCCAGGAGATGTCTGCACCGCTCACCAGCAGATTCGCAGGCACGAAGTTTTCCTCACGCCTCTGAAGGAATTAAATGTATTCCAGGCACGGGAGACCATGGAAGACCATGGAAAACCATGGGAGAAGCCTTCTACTCCGAGGACCAAGCTCCACTCCCAACTACTCGCAACTCACCCCGTCACAATCGCTCTGTGAGGTGACCGGTAACGGCCGCCTCCGTGAGGAGAGCGCGGGCTGCCCCCTGCTGGGCGCGGCCGCTCATGGTGGTTCGAGATTGTTCCAGCGGGCTCCAGCAGCACCGACCCGACCCTCAGCACCACCGCAGGGGCCGAAACAGCGCCCAGCAGCGGGGAAGGTGTTCTCTTTGGAACGGGTAAACGCACGTTGTCTTACGTTGTGGTACCAGAGGAGTTTTATCTGTATGTATAGAGAGATTTATATATAAACCTGTATATATATAAGTTTCATTTATATATATATATACAAAAGTTTATGTAGTTTGCGCTGCCCCTCCAGTGGGAGCACCCTTCTCAGCTGCACAGTTGAAGGTTCCAGTAGCTACCGAGAGCTCACACTAGACCTTCACTGTGTGTATTTGTCTATATAGATATATATATATATATTACAATAATAATAATAATATGTATAAATAACAAAACTAAAGAAACAAAACTAAAGAAAAACTAACTAAATAAAACTACACTGAAACCAAGGTCTGGGAGGGGAAGAGCTGTTTCAATCAAGGCTTCCCTGTTGTCCATTTCTGCTGTTTCTCTGTTCTTATTTGCTTCTCTGGTAAAATCCGTGGTGAGATGTATACAAGTGCAAGCACAGGTTAAGTAAGCTCAGCCCGGCCCCCGATAGCACATACAATTTATGGTGGTGTGGTTTGTCTTCTGCCTAAGCTTGCAACAGCCAAAATAAATCCAGAGTGGGTGATTTCGGTAAAACCCCTCATGGCAGGGATGGAACTGGGTGATTTTAAGGTCCTTTCCAACCCAAACCATTCTGTGATTCTGTGAACCCCAGCAGAGGTTGCCCAGAGAGGTGGTGGATGTGCTATCCCTGAAGACACTCAAGGCCAGGCTGGATGCGGCTCCAGGCAGCCTGAGCTGGTTGAAGATGTCCCTGCTCATTGCAGGGCGGTTTGGACTATGTGACCTTTGAAGGTCCCTTCCAACCCAAACCATTCTATGATTTACTGTTCACCTGCTCTAAACGCAGGCACTGAGGGGCTGACTTAAAAGCCAGAGTGAAAAATGGCAGTCACTTGTTGAAATAACACAGGAGGGGAAAGAAGATACAATTACTTTCTTGATTGCTTGGTTTTCCTCTTCTTTCCCATTCTGCACTGTCAAGTAACGCCTGCAAGCCAAAACCCAGGCATTTTAAAGAAAAATAATAAGTATGTATGAGACTCTCCAAGTTGCAACTTACTTGTTTTGGTCAGCTTCATGCCAGAGACCCCTCTTTCCTATCAACAATATTTGTAGATGGGTTTCAAGGAGGCTTAGCTGCAACCATTAAACATGGAGCCTGTTGGGTTAGATGAAATTATGTGGGACTAGAAAGACTTGCAGGAGCCTTCTGATAGCAGATTAAAACTAAAACATTCAAGTTAATATGAAAGGATGTATTTTTTGTGTTTTAATCACCAAACCTGAGGAAAAGACACCAATTTACAACGGGTTCTGTTTTATAGGGAATACGCATTTCCCAGGGATTTGACTGCAACACCTAACTATTTGATATGGTTTGGGGAGACAAGAGAGCTTGCCTGCTTTTGTCATCCTCACACCAGTAGGGACTAGAGCCCGCTCACCTTGAAGTCCATCCTTTCCAAACCTAGGCAGCATGACTGAGGACCGCAGCTTAGAAGGTGGCAAAGCCAAAATTCAGTAAGCAACAATTTCAGCTACATCAGGAATTTGGGCCATTTTAAACAAGTGACTTGGGGGTCAGGGAGTGGGGTTGCAGACTGAAAACCCCTCAGACCCCTTGCTACCCTATTGACAAGCTCTCTGGCTTATGTTCAGGCCTTTCTGACGAGATGGTCACATCTTCTTCAGCAGTGTCAGGATGTGATTTGAAATGTGCATTGCTTACCCTTTCTGATATATTATACATACAACTCAGCTGCCTCATAATGCAGACGCAATCCAAGCACAGTGGTTTTAATACAAACATTCATTAGAAAACAGCCTGTCTGGTCTCAACCAAAACAAACCATTTTTTCTCTCCTTTTTATAGCTTTCAGAAATAACCTTATGCAAAAAAGTGATTATAGTTGTAATGATAAAAAATGACGGGAAAATGACAATAAGTAATGTAGTATCTTTTCGGAGCACATCAAGGACTTTGAAGCTTCACGTGTGAAGGAAGGTCTTTTTTTAAACCCCATTGAGCTGGGTAATATAAGGTGTCTAAATGAAAAGAAAATATTATCTGTCACTGCCATAACAGCAAGAAGATGAAATCATTTATATAGGCTGCAAGCAGAAGTGCTCCTGAAAGAAATCAGCACTGAATAAATATTTTTGGATGAATAGTATTCATCAGTAGCATAAGGGGAGGAAAGGGGGAAAAAAAAAACATGTATTGAGGATGAGAAACATAACAATTGAAATGAAATATTCCAAATACCTACTGAAATGTATTTCTAAATTTGCTAGGATGATTTTACAAATAGTTCCCCCTCATCTTTTATTTGCATGGAGACAGCCAAGGATGCTGCAGAAACTGGATCAGTGTTCCAGACTCAAATAACCCATCCTGAGACAAAAGCAGCCACACTAGCAGTTTCTGCCTCTTACAGTTCTGTTTCCTGTGCTGTCACCAAGTACCTGAATTGCCATGTAGAGGGGATATTCCCCTTCACCTTCTCCATCCCATTTCTGTAATACACAGCCAGGGTGGGCTGGGGAAGCCTGGGTATAGCCTAACTTCTTCTGAACCTGCTGTGGATGGCCTGACGTAGCCGATACAGCACAAATGCCTGCTTTGTAGAAAAAAACTGGATAGAGTAAAACTTAAATCTTTAGCAGTTCAGTGAAGCACTGATTCTGCCAACAGCATGTTAAAGAGGGAGTCTCATTAGAGACTAAGGAAGAATAGCACAGGAAGCACTTTGAGGAAATTATGCACAATATAACTGCCATATGTTTTTCCTTTTCCCTATTGGATGGGGGACACATAAACCATACAAACAGTGTACGAGGATAGATACATTATACAGACTGATATTGATTCTGGGGAGTTTTATGCCATGTAAATCAAGACTTGAAATGGACATAGAAAACTTCAGGCCAAAAACCAAACTGATATGAACTATAACAGTTATGATCAAGTAATACAAGCAGATTTGCTTTGAATTTTGCTTGTTTTGTGAACAGAAGCAAGGCTGCTGTTTTGCCCCTTTTGCACTGCTGTTGGGTGCACCTTCTTTCCCTTGCTGCTCAGGACTGTGATTTTGGGCAATTTGGAATAGAAAATGAGATGGAAGCATTCACCAAAGCTGCAAGATAGCTTTATGAGATCTGAAAGTGTAGGAGAGGTGGTGTGGAGATTTTTATTCAGTTTTCTGAATGCAATCAAGAGCTCTGTCCTCTGATTGTGATTCTTTTCTTCAGCTTTAAAAAGTAGCGCTGTGTTGTCTGATTAAGTTTGAAATTATTAATCTGGTTTGCTAAAAATTCTATGTATTATAAAGGAGAAACAGAAAAAACTTATTTTTAAAGTTATTTATTTTTCTTTAAAATGAGGCTTGCTGATTTTCACTTTTGCACCCCTCCTAAAACACTGTTAATCTAAAGATACCTGATCAAAGGAAGGTGATCTCCATTTTTCAGCAGCTGGAAAAGCTTTCTTGCTTTAAATCCTTTCACCAAAGAAAGGATTGAAGTAATTTTGTTTCAGGTTTCTGAGAAGGTTTCTTCAGGTTGAAGTCAAGTAGGAGAGATTTCAGCCCCAACAATGAACACTGAATGTGCAAATTGTATATTAATCATTAATGACTTTAAACCAGTTCTGCTTCAACAAAAATGTACCTGCATGCACCAGGCACGCAAAGCAGCCTCTTCTCTGCCACTGCACCGTACTGTGGTATAGAAAATAGCAGAGCATGGTCTTAAAGAGGAGGAGAAACACTGGATATCTTCAGTGTCAGTGTGATCAAAGGGATCAGCTAAAATACTCATTGTGTGTTCTTTCTGTTTGAAAGCTTTTTCTCAGAAGGCAACAGATAACTCAGACAGGATTTCATCTAAATTTGCAGAGATCATTTATATTTGTCTAGCTTGTTACTGCAGATATCATTAAGAGAAATGCAGTAATACTTCTGTCATTATCCTGACAAATCCCCAGGGAATGTAAATGCCTCGCAGACAAAATCCTTTCAGATCAAACCCAAGGTAGGTCACTAAAGAAATCTGGCTGAACACTCAAGCCCATGACGCCACCCAAACTTGCAGTGACTAAGTGATGAATGGCAGCACAGCGGTCCTTGGTAAACACACAAAGACTTATCAGCCTTATCCTGACAGGTTCTCTGTTCCATGAAAGCTGCCAAAACCAAAACATCATCGCTGGAGAAGATTTCTAGGATTTGGCCACAAGTCAGCAAGGATTTTGACTCTTGTTCTGCTTCTTAACATAGAACAGCAAAGACGGCAGGCATCACAGTCTGTTGACTCACTCCTTTTCTGCCTTTCTAAGTATAGTTCTCCTTGCACTACAAAGTTGTTGGATACTTGAATTAATATGCAAAGCTTGATGGGATGCTTATAGTCCCCACAGGCATCATTAGGAGGCCAAAAATAGAGTGAAGGCAGAGAAACGCCTGTGCAGCAACAAACACCGCTCCATCGCTATCTGCATTACCTTCCAAGATTAACAATTGCCTCCTTTGGCTCCATCCTGACAGGCTACTACAAGGCTGGCTAACCTAGCACAGGATGGAAACATTTTTTACCTGATATTGAGAGCCAGTTGTCTAAAACAGGTTTATTAATTGCTTACCTAGACGGCCCTCTGGAAGTTTATCATGAGTGTGCAAAGGAAGGCAAATCCAACAAAAGGGGAAAAACTACCCCCAAAAAAGCCACCAACACCCCCAAAACCTGAACCAACAAAATACATGCACTTCATATTTAGCCTTTCCTTTATCATTTCTATCTTAAATCAGGCTGCATGTTTGTATTAACAGCCAGGGTATGAAACATGAAGTAGGACTGGAGTGAAAGGTCCGAGATCAGCAATGCCTCCCCAGAGCTACAAGGCTTTGGTGCCCTTACCCAAAGCAGTCCGTAAGAAAAGCTCTATCACCAGCACCAGCTACCAAAAGGAGGCAGATAAATAAATATTCATTCTCACTGGGTTCCTCCTTCTGATCCTTGGACCCACTTTTGAGTACTGAATAGAATCATGACTGAACCTGCTTCAGAGCCTGAGGATGCAGAGGGTCACTACAGTCTGCAACCCAACTGTTGGGTGTTTTCTCAGCTAAAGAAAGGTTCAAAGAATTTAAAAATAAGAAAACCCTGTTGTCTCATCAATAAATACAAGGGTTTCAGCAAAAAGTGCTTTTACTTGCAACAGCAAATCACTGAGACTGCTACTTTTAGCATCAACAGAAATCGAAACTGGCAACAGCAGCGTTTTACAGCACCTGCTTAAAGAAGATTGACACTAGAGACCAAAAAGGCTCTCAGTTCCGTAAACCCACACAAATTATTTCATTGATGCTGAGACTCCTTTTCAGCCCAGGATCACTCAACTTGTTCTTTCCTGATAACATTCATGGATAAGAGTAACCTGCACTCTCCCACGCTGCCCTGATCTCGTACATTGGGCTAGGCTTTACGACATGTACAAGTTGCTGTTTGTAAGCAATATTCTGCCTGCTCTCCCCCAACATGTATTTCCTTGTGCCTCCTCAGTGTCTTTTAAAAATCAACCTGAAACACTTCGGATTTCTCTCTTCCCTACAAGTCTGCCACACCTGGAATTGCCTCCTGTAAGTTAAAACAGTACTTCAAGCAAGGTATTGTTGATTTTTATCCATGCTGCTGGAATATTTCAGACACTCTGTGATAATCATGAGTTTAAAACATTCAGTAATGCGCTCATGGAACAACCCAAACTGGAAAGAGAGGAAACAAGGCATGTTCTGGCTTATTCTGCTTCTTTTAAGGCTGCCAACCTGTTACCTGGGGTTTGAAATCTGGGCTGTCCACACCTTTTGGCACAGTGTGTTTTAGCAAGGAACAAAGTGCTCATTGCTGCATTTGAACCATCTGGAAAGGCGATTTCATTCTGGAAGTGCTGAGACTCCGGCTGGAGGGGCATCAGGAAGCGCTGCTGTCAGCAGTTCTCTATGCAGAGGCATAAAATTAATTTTTCTCTGAGACATTCAGCTCTAGAAGCGAGTCTCAGGATGCAAACTATTACCACTTCAAGAGGAAACTTGCTCAATTAAAGCCTGTAGTATTAGCTTCAAGTGAAGAGATCAGACAGAGGTCCCCAAGCAATTACATGAAACAAAGTCACCCTTATAGAAGCTTCTCTAATAAAACCAGAACTCTATTTTATCCTCAAGAGAGATTTCATAACTAGGTTTCAAAAGGAATTCAGCTTTTGCAATTCACAACCCCAGATTAAGAAATCCAGTCCATAGGTCAAAGACACAATTACCTCCATTTCACATAAATCTCCTTCCTTAAGAGAAAAGTTGCCCTGCTTTTTTCTTAGGACTAAATGAAAGAAATCTAAGCCTCTTCAACACCTCTACCCCTTCCATTCAAGCAAAGTTTGTTATCCCCTTTGCTATGGGCACCTCTCACCATTCACATATATATTCACACCTACTACCCAGCAAATTCCTTGGACCGAGTTTGCAGTAGCAGAAGGGGGAGGCAGGAAACTCAGAGTTCCTTTCAAGTCCTAGGAGCTCTGGAATAACAGGCCAAAGATACCTGTATCTTCCTTTGGACTGTACAAAAAACTTCATGCCTAATTTTGGTCCCCTGAATCGCATCACATTTATGTAGCCGTTTCTTAGAGTCTATGACTCCGAATTCACCTGAAGCTTCAATTTTCTACAACTTAATAATGCTTCATACTTAAAAAAAAACAAACAACCCTTTTCAGAAGTTAATTTGTATATAATGAAAGTAACGGATCCCAAAATGCTGCTTTGAAGTAATATGTGTTAAAACTGATGTAAAGCCCCCCATTTATTTCTAGTCTTCCAAGCAGAGGAGAAGCAGTAGGGGAGTCACTTCATGTGACTACTCATGACTGCAGCTCGGTACTTGTTGTATATCGGTAGACTGGTATTTGCTTGATTTCCTTTGCTATCAAAGTGAGTGCCTGTCAGAATGTTTATTAAAACAATCACAAAGCAGCAGAAACCAGAGCTATTTGAAAGATCTACAGAGTGGGGTTTTTTTACAAATGATAGCTTTGCATCTGTATGCAACAAGTAACAGTTAAAGTACGTGTTAAAAAACATTCCTCAGCCTCACATGCAGTGCAGTATTGTGTATGTTTGTGGAGGGGTGCTTACACTAATTGCATGGATAAGTCAATGCTGACTGTAAAATTCAGATAAAAGTACAGAATATAGCTGCAAACAATGCAACAAACGTGGTTTAAACCTGTTACTGTTCTTCATCCCTTTGCTGCAACGGAGCAAGGCATAAATTGAGCAACAAACCCTTTGCCAGCTCACATGTTGGAGCTGACACGTGGAACAGTAGAGGAATTACAGGCAAAAACCTTAAAGCAAATTTAGAACTCCACCTGACCACTAAAATCACCTTTTTCTTATAAACCAGAGCTAGAAACAACAATTAAAAAAAAGACAAGAACCTCATACAGCTTTATTCCTGAAGTAGCCACTGAAATAGTGGTAAACCTCTAGTTCTTGCAGAAACATCCAGGAAAGCCAAATGATACAATAAGCTTAATATCAAAAGCTGTTTTGTCCTTTAACAGTAATATAATGGAAGTGCCTTTTTGTGGCCTTTCACACACAGCAGACCTGTGGCTAGTGACTGTGATATTAAACCAGAATCAACTATCAAGCAGATGTAAAGCAAATGCAACATTTCATCCAGAATTTCAGACCCTGGGTATGCACTAGAGAGAGGCAAGGGAGCTGTGCTGAAGTGTAAAACTAACATCTTTATGTCCTGTGCTTATATGATGCCTGCCATATGGACCTAAACAACTGTAACAGAGCCTCTGAAGCACTGATGTGCTAAATAACACAAGAAGAACTCAAATGCCTCCAAAATCCAGTACTGTATTTGAAGTATGTATTAAGAATGATGGTTTAAGTAGCAAAAGATAAATGAATGGCATGAAGAGTCTGACTCACTCTTGAAGCTTAGATTTTCAAAGCATCATAGCTACTAGCTGATGGCATGGTGATAAGAGATGAGCACAGACACCCAGAAGGCAAAGCTGAAAATTGGTCTAAACATACCAGAGGCAAATATGATCCCTAAATTAAAAGCAACTTTAAATTATCTGTTCTTTTATAAGCACAATGTGCAAAAATGCAGCAAGGACACACTGCAATGATGGTTTAAAAACACAGATTAAGTAACTGGCCATTTTCTGGGTAAACTAAAGGGAAAGGGAGAATGTGAACTTGTTGGACTAAGTATAGGCATTTTAATCAGCAGTAAAGCTCTTGGTGGGGATCAGCAGCAATTCTATGAAGGCAAACCCTGAGTGATGCCAACTGAAAGCATCACTGTCTCACAGGTTACCTCTCCATAAAGAGAAGGGCTCCAGAGGAGCATCTGAGTGACACATGTTCTGGCAAAGAGCTTGGCCTGAGTACTTCATGATGCTGAGAATCTTCTGCTAATGCAGATGCCTGGCAGCAGCCACTGAATCCCTTCCTCTGACAGCCTCCCCAGGGAAAGTCAGGAGATTGTTTAGCAACAAGTTTGGTCTCTTTAAAGTAATGCTGTCAAATCCTCCTGCTCTTTAACACCACTGCAATGTTCAGTTCTGAGGTCAAGCTCCAAGGAATTGTTTGGAACTTGGGTTCAGCAAGAAAGTAATTTCTTCTCTGTGCTAATGAAGAAGAAAGAAAGGAGCACACTCTCCCACAGATCTAATCAATCACCTGCAGGAATCAACTTCAGACATCTCTAAATGTTAAAAGCAAGTGCTGTCTGATTGTATTCTACATCTAACCTTTCAACACCTATGAAAACCCAACTAAGCAGCAAATTGCATTTCAGATGGTATCTTTGGCCACACTGTGTGCTGGGCTGCATCAACAACAGTGTGCCCAGCAGGTCAAGGGAGGTGGTTCTCCCCTTCTACTCTGCTCTGGGGAGACATCCAGCCCTGTGGCCCCCTCCCTACCTGTGTTCCTGGAGTCCAGCTCTGGGGCAACAGCACAAGAGGGACATGGAGCTGTTGGAGTGAGTCCAGAGGAGGCCATGGGGATGCTGCAAGGGCTGGAGCAGCTCTGCTCTGGAGCCAGGCTGAGAGAGCTGGGCTGGGGCAGCCTGGAGAAGAGAAGGCTCCTGAAGGGGAGACCTTAGAGCAGCTCCAGTGCCTAAAGGGGCTGCAGGAAAGCTGGAGAGGGGCTTTGGACAAGCCTGTAGGGACAGGCCAAGGGGAATGGCTTGAACCTGACAGAACAGGGGAGACTGAGATGAGCTCTTAGGCAGAAGCTCTTCCCTGTGAGGGTGCTGAGGCGCTGGCACAGGGTGCCCAGAGAAGCTGTGGCTGCCCCATCCCTGGCAGTGTTCAAGGCCAGGTTGGACACAGGGGCTTGGAGCAAGCTGCTCTAGTGGAAGGTGTCCCTGCCTGTGGCAGGGGTTGGAGCTGGATGAGCTTGAAGGCCCTTCCCAACCCAAACCAGTCTGGGATTCTATAAATAGCTTCACTTCTGACTTCTCACTGTAAGCAAAACTTCTCACTATCAGGATGACAAGCTTGCTGCTGTCACCAAGGGGGTAGCAATGGGAGCACCATCCTTTTTGCTCTGCAGATAATAACCTGCTTTGCCTGTCCTAGGTCAGCAACTACAACAAACTGAATAGTAATACATAACAACAGGCACCAGGGAACACTGCAGTGTTCAGCCATTCAGGAAGGGAATAGGACAAAATCCTACTCACCCAGCTTTGCATGAACTGAGACCTGTTGTCTTCTAGCCCTGCGCTTCGGGAACAGTGTGGATGCGCCCATGGAGCTCTCCAGGTCATTTATCACTTTAAGCCTTACAGAAAGATAAATGCCAAATAAACAAGTATATCCTAAAATACTTCAGATAACTTCCAACCTTATTTTCACGTCAGGTTGTGTAATGACATGTTACACTGCTGCATTATGAAAACACTGTTCTTCTTGGAGCAGGCACAATTCATTAATTAGCAATGCATCAAACCCAAAATAACTGATAGAAGCCTCCTTCCTCTTCCCGGTGTTATGTGACCTTTCCCTACAGATGTATCACTTCCCCTTATCGGTAGTTCAGAAAACATGTGAAGAAGGGATGCAAGAAGAATCATTATCCTAGTGACAGATGCAGTGCTAAATCAGACAAGAGTTTGTGCAGATATAACCAGAAGAGGTGGGCACTTTAACCCAGCCGTTTCTGATAAGACGGGAATACTCGAGCAGTGGGAGAACTGGGTTGTAAGGCATGCTCTGTGAGTACTAAACACAAAGCCTACTATGTCATGGGAAATGTTGAGATGTGCTTACACAATTAGGAGTAATTAGGCACATACCATTCTGGTAGGTAGAATAAAACAAAGCATGTGTTGTAATTCCCCCTGTTCAACTAGTCAGTATTTGCTGTGGTACAGTAATGATGCTCATGTAAGACACAGCAATGTCGCCCGCTGCAGCACCTTCCCTACTGTTCTCTTTCCCCATATGTGCTTCTCTTTATCCCAGAATTTTCTGTAAGTTTTGCCTTTGTTCTAAGATGAAGAGGGGAAAATAAATACCTGCACCAAATCCAGTGGCGTACAGTAGCAAGGGAAGGGTGAGTCCCAGAGTGAGTTTAACACACTACACCTTCCAGAGCTGCTGGGTTCTGCAGAAGCACAGCTATTACTTTGGTGTCTGTGTAGGATTAGGATGTTAAACAGCACCAGGTGAAGCTGTGCTCTCAGTTAAATCAGTGTTCCCCAGCAAGCCAGGAGTGTAAGTGAGGCTACAGTATAGGTCTTTCCAAACAAAAGAGGCCAAAGAGCTGAAGTTAGATAACTGAAAGAACGTTTTCCAAGTGTTTGGCACTGAAAGCAAGAAAGAGAAGTAGAGTGTGCGTTGCCAAATCCAATCCAATCCACACGGGGAATACCATGCTTGTGCATTTAGTGCTGAAACAGGCATTTAGTGGAATTATGAATGCCTCAGATGCATTTGGTTTTTCCCTGACATGGTTTGGTTCAATTGCAGACCTTTTTCACATACTGTTCTTATCAATCTGCCTACTCACGAGGGTAACTCTACAATCATTGGAGTTCAGCTGTCCTCACAAAATTAACATGTAAAAGTCATTACCCAGCGTGACCCTTTTAACACATTCAAACCCCAGACGTTTTCGTGTCAGGATCGCTGCACTTTGTATGTGCCGCAGGGATTCAAAACTCAGTCTTTTATAATGAGAAACCGCTGGCCCAAGGGTTTCTGAATGCATCCGAGACACTCAGAATTCCACTGAATATCTGTTCTGGCACTAAATGGGTAAGCATGGTGCTCCCCGTGTGGATTTGACTGGATTGAGCAATGAGCCATGGGGAAGAGGGGAGATAGTGTAATAGACTTAGCTCCATCGAGACTTGCCTTTTTCTCCCCCCAATGTACAAATACACCAATGCACTTCCGAAAGTGTGACTTTTTGACAGACAGGACACGTTTGCATTTTCACAAAAGCCTTTGCTGGCACCTGATCACAAGTATCTTATCTTTGATTCTGCACTGCCTCTTTTTCCCATCCAGTGAGCAATTAGACCAAGGTAATCAAGCTTAAAAACCAGAACACAAAAGACATAAGGTAAAGACATTTGAAAAGCTATCGTCAACAGATTCCACTTTGCCTTCTGCAGGACACTAACTGTCCTGCAGCTTGCACAGATGGATGGATTTGTTTTAAAGGCAGTCAGCTTTCCACATACCTCTATATAAAATAAGACCTGATACTACTTATCCATTACCAATACTACTGGAACATGTATTTACAGTTATTCCTCATTTATCTTCACTGCTATTTACATTTTAGCTCAAATATTCTATCACCTGCTGTTATTTTGGTTAATTAAAGTGACCTTGGGAAAGCAGACCAGCCACAAATGCTTAATGCTACCCTGCTGATCCCTGAATAAGGGAAGTGACTCCTTGATCCAGCAAGAGCAGATACCAACTTATTAACATCATCTATCAACAATACCACATGAAACTCTGTAACAGCTTCCAGCTCCATTCCTTAACTGTTACAAATTGAAAGGTTTATATTTAATATTATTTCCCAGCTTGGGTCTGCAGGCTTATTACTGCAAAGTTTAAACACATCAAAAGCACTTTGTGTTTAATCTGAAGGACTTTGATGCCTCCATTAAAATCTTTGGGAGTTCAGAGAAGTATTTCTAACTCATGGGATGTATGAGCAGCTACTGATCTTTCTTACTATGAAAACTTTGAAACTCAGGCCACATAGTGACCACTCACCCATCCTGTGTTCCGTGGCAGAGGACAGCCTGGCCTAAGTTCTTACTCCAGGAACTTAACTGAGGGGCTGAGGTCTGCCTGCAGGGAGAGGTTAAACTAAGTAGGCACTAGTGGAGAAAGATAAATGGCTTCAGCCTGGAGAAGAGAAGGCTCCAGGGAGACCTTGTAACAGTTTCCTATACCTAAAGGGGGCTGACAAGAAACCTGGAGAGAGGCTTTGGACAAGGGCCTGTAGGGACAGGCCAAGGGGAATGGCTTGAACCTGGCAGAACAGGGGAGACTGAGATGAGCTCTTAAGCAGAAGCTCTTCCCTGTGAGGGTGCTGAGGCGCTGGCACAGGGTGCCCAGAGAAGCTGTGGCTGCCCCATCCCTGGCAGGGTTCAAGGCCAGGTTGGACACAGGGGCTTGGAGCAAGCTGCTCTAGTGGAAGGGGTCCCTGCCCATGGCAGGGGTTGGAACTGGATAAGCTTTAAGGTCCCTTCAAACTCTACCTATTGTGTGATTTTATGAAGTAATTCATCCTAGAATTCAATGGGAAAGCCCAATAATATCGCTGGCAGTATACACCACAAGCCACGGCACATTCAAATTATTCCCCAAAAGACATCTTCCAAACCCTCAAAGGCTACATCAAGAAATAAGATTTTGAGTACTGTCCTGGCAGAGATGCTGATCCTGCAGCTAAGACCCAGGAACATCATGGTCCTTTTCCAACACACAGAAAAAAAGCCAGATGTATCTGACAACAGAAGGTGAAAGATTACAGGTTGCTGTTGAGTACGGAGAGTTGTTACACACCGTAAAGTAGCTTAGGGAGAACTCACCTCCCATGGCAGAGGAAGGCAGGCATGCTACAGGCCACCATGGTGAAAGCTGCTTTCCACACGGCTCCTTCTCTTTACACTTCAGCAAGTGAGGACATCTCGTGTTTCCCTCCTCTTCTTTTCCCCTTACAAGCTACCTTGCTGAAAGCAAGCAGAAATCAGGAAGCTGGGAAGAACTTTCCCCAGACACACTAACCTGCCCCATCTGAAACTGCTGTAGTGGGACAATGGAGAGGGAAGAGTCTTCCCAGCTGAAAATCATTGGTTTCTTCTGGGCTTAGGGGTGGATAACAGAGTCTGCTTCCCAAAAAGGACAATTGTCACAGCTATTACCTGTAAGCAAGTCTGCTGGCCACCAGGAGGGACTTGTGCCATGTGCAGCTCAGACGTCTGCTCACCCCTCTTACCTCTGGACTGAGGCAGAATATGTGCATTTTGTGGAGGTGCTCTCCTCTTGAAGCTGCAGAATAATGTTTCATGAGTGACTGAAAGGCTTCTGACCTGAAAAGTCTGGATTCACTCTCTGGGCTTTAATGAGGCAGAAATAGGATTCAAATCTGTGTCTATCTGAGGCCAGGCTTCAGTGTTTGATGTGCTCAGATGGGGGTTTGTGCCTTGGTAAATACTCAGTTTCCATCATAGAGGAAGGTGAACACACAGCTTTCATCTCCTGTTTGTGGTGCACCTCTGGCTAATTACACCGTGTAGACTGGGCTGTGATAGCTGGGTGGGTGTTTCTAGGTCGTTAGTCCATATGTGATGATGTGGTCTCTCCCAGTAATTGTAACCTCATCATTTCTATGCTAAGATCATATGTGCGTAATGCAACGGCAGAAAGGTGGTAATGTCCTGACTATTCAAATACAACCTAAAAAGGGACAATTGTGAAATATACCAACAAATAAAGCAAAACAAAAAGAGGAAATGCCAAATAATAGTGTTTTTCACAAAATGTGTAGCTAATATTTTAAAAACCAGGAAATCCAGATAATGATAGCATAAAAGGCTCTGTCAGTCTGTCAGTTCAGATGGAATACTGGAGCTGAAGCACTGATACAGCTGTAGAAAAGGTGAATGAGACCATATAAGATCTTCCAATATGGAAAGGGATATGGATTTTAGTGATTTTGGTACTGAATTTCAGCATAAATTAAGGATGAGATTATTTTTCTTCCTGGTGTGTTTGTTTCAGTAATGAATGGAAGATTCTGTGTCCTTTTGTCATTTGAGAAATGTTCTAAGATGAGAATTCCTTTGGCGATGGAGTGCATGCACAATAGATTTCTTTTAATCAAGAAGCATTTTCACCTCAGAGATGCATTGAGGACTGTATAAACCATCTGATCAACTTTGGAATTGAAGGTTTTAATAATTGCTTAGATGTAAACTTACCATGGAAATGATTTTGCTTTCATTGTATTAAAATTGACTTGGTTAATTATTCATAAGGCTTTTAACCAATGCTTCTACTTCTCGAACAGCAGAGACTGAACTTGACAGGGCAGATATCTGCCCAAAGAGGCAGAGCTACTCACCAAGGTATCAGGCAAGGATGAGGACCCGGTTTCCAGTTTCCTGAGGGGCCATGTACCCCTTGCATCCCATGCACAGAACAGCTGACAGGATAAAGCAAAAATGACAGAGATTGGCACATATCAGCACACAGGGAAATAATCTCTGTCACAAGGTGTTTAACTGTCCCCAGTTTTCCAATGGGAATCAAAGGAAAAGCAAAGTCTAAATTATACAATAGTACAGTTGGTGGAGGCTTACAATTGCTTCTTACATATGAAAAGGCATTGGAAAAGCTTAGGAGGAAGGGATAAAGACCACAACACCATTAGCTGGAATGCAAGAGCAACCTCACTATAAAATAATGATCAAAATGAACCTCCTGACTCCTACAGAACATCCTGGGGGCCCAGCAGGACGTCAGTGGTAAGAAATGCAGAGAAGAGCTGCAACACCTCTTGAACCAGAGTGAGAAAGCCTCTGTTGATGTAAGGGATAAAGGGAAGCAAAGGAAGAGATGCAGAAAGGAGGACGTGCTCAGATTGATGAGTTGGGGGAGCAGGTCTGGAAGCAACTTTGTGGGTGGGTAAAAGGCCAGAGAAGAGAAGATGCTTGGCATCGCTTCCATGATTCCCACCCCTCATGCTACGCCTATTTCCTATTATTAGGTTAAGTCAGGTAGAGCAAACAATGAAGAGACATTTCTTATGGGGAGCCACTCAGTAACACTGTCCATCCCGTGTACTCTGTGCAGCAGGAGCCATAGAACAATATGGTACCATGTGCAATGTTGTCATGAAACTGCCTTGTCATGCATTTGCATGTGTGAACTCACTTAAAATCACACAATCCATCAAACCTGGCATGCGATATCTTGACAATGCAAGCTGTTCTTCAAATAGAAGCCTGCCTGCTGTATACATATGGTCACTTGTTTTAACAATCCCTCATTTGATTTCATCTTCCCCAAACCAGGGCTGAAAGGCAAAGCACTATAAATGGGAATCACAAAATGTCACTGACAAGCTGTAATGTCAGAAGGTCTGAGGCCAAACAAACCACATGGCGAAACTAACAGGTAGCAGGTAGTTAGAATTTTTATGTACAGCTTGAAATACGGCTGTGAATTTGCCCTTTGAGCCAGAGAGGTCTCAGGAGTGCTCTGTGCAATGCACTGCCATTACTGCTTCCTCCAAGCTGGGACTTCTTTTCTTGGAGGAAATAAAGTAGCAAGTAGGCAGCGTGATTGTAACAGGAGGAAGCGAGATTGCAAGAGCACATCTTGGCCATTTCTATTTCTGCATTAAGGAGAGCAGGAGCTTTTGCGTAGCTGGTGATGCTGGTCCCAACACGTGAAACATCACTGCCCCCTTCTGTAAGCCGTGGGAGCTGTATCCTTCAGCTACCTAAACTGCAGTTAGGGAAAGGTAGCGGGTTGCATCATAGCTGACACTGACGTTGCCATCCTGAACCTGCCCCGAATATTAAAACCAAGGTATTAAGACAAAAGTTCATTTGTCCATAATTATTTTCATGCCTGTACTGGTCTTGAAGAGCCTGATAAAGATCTAGCCTCAAAGAGAGCAAATAAGGAATGAAGACACTGGAATTTATTGATCAATAGATTGTGTATGAGACACAATCGTGCCCATTGCTGCAGCTATTTAAAAGATCTCAGAAATTTCCAGCATTCATTGCAATGTCATCTGGGGCTTTCCCCCCACTTTTCAAAGAAATGGGATAGAATTCCTGTGTTCTGCCCCCATGACCATATTCTCCACCCAGGACCTTCCCATTCCTCATTCCTGTTGAACTTGGGTGACATGGTTTAGTTTGGGTGGCATGGTTCAGTGTGAGGTGTCCCTGCCCATGGCAGGGGGGGTGGAACTGGATGATCTTAAGGTCCTTTCCAACCCAAACCACTTTATGATTCTATGATTCTAACTTCAGTCTTCTTTGGGACTGTGTCTGTGAACTGCCACGATTTGGTGGACCCCAGCCATGGGACATGAGAAGAGTGTGTCAGAGCACAGAGCATGAGACTTGGCTAAACGGAGTTAGAAGCAGCAGTTGTGTTTGAACTGCACTTGTAGCTTTTAAGCTCTCTCAGCGTCCAAACCCCTCTCTCTATCTTTTCCAATCCCCACAAATGGAATCTACTGACTTTCCTGTTATCTTTTCCAGAGCCTTTGCTAGGACCTTTGCCATGCAGCAGCATCTCTGGGCACCCACTCCTGCTTTAGGCCTCCTCTTCAGTACTTTGCTACAACCAACACACTTTCAAGCCTCACTTCTCCTGAACACAAAAGAGTGAGCTCAGCAAGTTGAATACTCCCTCATGCAAGTCTAAAATAGACTTGAAATCTGAAGATATATCTTATTTATTAAAAGCAGGCAGCAGCAGCAGCCTTTAGCTATGTAGGTGAGACTCTGGAGTGTGGGTTTCCCTGAAGTGCTAAGGCTGACTATTTCCTGGGGAGTAAACTGACCTACTGCTGTACTGCTAAAGAATAAATCCTACAGATCTTTCTTACAGGGCTATAAAGCTCACCATCTTTCCCACCGTTGCCTCCTATGCTGCTGGAAAGGGTGTGTGTGAGAGGAGAAGCAGCAGCATCATGCTAAATGATTAATAGATGGTTGCATATGAAAAGGTAAGAGAAAGTAAACTTCATGTGCCCACAGCTGCCCAGAAAGTGGAAGAGTTCCTCCTAATCTCACAGTTATCCCTGTGTGGAGAAGGCACAAGGCAGCACCCTATTGAATTTTACACAGATACGGATGTTCTGCTTGACGTGGGCCAGTTTCTTAACCTGCTCACTTGCCCTCTTGAGGCAGAGTATTCTTTATATCGCAGTAGTGCAGTGAAGAGAAATCTCCATTAATGTTTGTGAATTCCTAAGCCAAGATAGGGAAACCACGTGAATGATGAGATTCTTAGACATAGAAACACGGGGAGTTACAGATTGCTTTTCCCCTGTTAAATACACTTGCTGGGACAGCAAGAGGCTCTTTAAGAACATTGCTCATCTAGAAGAGAGCTGATTTATGCTGGAGGGAGGATAAACATCAAGGTATGTTTTGAAAGCTGAGCCAGGGCCCTTACACTTCAATTGCTTCTAACTGCCCTATGAGTTATTTCATTTCAGTCTATAGCACGGACATAGACACTGAAAGTTTAACACAAACATCATTAGTTTGGTGTCAGCTTGATTCCAAGGGGTCTGAGCAGCTCATTACTGATGGCAAGGCCACAGATGCTGTGATTTTTAATCTTTTGATTCTAGAAATGCCACCAACCAAATGTGTGCATCTCCGACAGCAGCACTGGGGAAGTGACCAAAGGCTGGTGCCTTTACTGGGATGAGAAGTGAAGTATGAGATAAACAATGGTGAGGAAAGTAAAACTGGGGCAGGAGTGGAATCTGAAGGAAGCACGAATGGCTCCCACCTGCAAAGGCAGGGAGCGGACGTCGATAACCCAAGGAGCATTTTCCATCCCTCACAAGGTGATGGGAGTTTAATAATAGTAATGTCTCTTATCAGTGGGTGAAGCCAGGCACAGAGAGTCCTCTTCTGCACTTACAGTAACCACTGAATCACAGCAAAGGAGCTCAGCACTGACACACACAAGCCCACACATTGAAGCACAATGTCGTGTCCAAGCTGATGAGCCCCACTGAAATCACATGAATGCTCAAAGAACAAGATTGTTTTGTAAAGCACTTGCCAACCTTGCTTAAAAATGAGAAAGACAACATATCTGCTGTATTGCATAAGAAAATGTTTACTGTTTAGACATCAACTGTAAATTTGTGAAGGCGGTCAGCTTGGATTAACTGCTATTAAAATCTGTGCTGGTTGATGGCCAAGTTCTTCCTCACACTCAGTGTGACAGCACACTCCTAAAGCCATTTTTTCCAGGCTCTTAACATAATAGTACAAGATGAAAACTGTGTAATGATGCAGGAAACATTTTCCCTGCACCCAGTTGCTGCAGTTGATTTAAGTGATAACACAAGGCAGCTGCTCGCAGGCACCTCAGAACTGCTTCATTTAGTGCAAAGAGTGAGCTCATAGCACAGACTGTAACTGATGAGTGCTGAGTTACACAGCTCAGATTCCCCCAGTACAATCCAACAGCAGCTCTGGGGCTCATTTCCCCCAGCTTTTTATGAAATTGTCTCAGAAATCAGTCCCTAGATACCCCATTCTATGATTCAATGATCCCATTGTATCACTAGGGGTCAGCAAGGGCTGCACAACTTTCCTCCTGTGCAAAAACGCAATCTCAGTAAAGTCAAGGCCAGGCTGGATGTGGTTCTGGACTACCTGATCTGGTTGAAGATGTCTCTGCTCATTGCAGGGGGTTGGACTAGATGAGCTTTGAAGGCCCCTTCCAGCCCAAACTACTCTATGATTCTATTATGCTATGAACTACTGCTCCATCTCTGTGCAAGTACCACGGCTCAAACGGATTTCAGCAAAGAGCTGTTTCTGCAGTGCCAGAATGGCACCAATCTATGGCTACATGAGCAGTTACAGTTGTCCCTGTGCCCATGTGGTAGCTTATCAAATGAGCACCTGATGGTGGGTATGAATCATGAATCTTCCCATTTAAACCCAGGCCAGCATTTTCTGTAACTTCCAATACATAAACAGCGGTAATGAGGAAGCTGGCAAACACTCAGAGCATCATTCCTGTCTACACACAGAGTGTGTCTGAATTTCCCACCTGAAGGAATAATGTATGTAAATGAAAACAAGCCCTTCTGCTGTGGTGCTGGCCAATTTATTAGGCAATCAAATAACATGTTATTGGTCACATTTGCAGCACGTGTGAGTAGCTATCACAGTGATCTTACCATGATAAACCATCAAACAACCAAGTTCCACTCCCCAGGGAAGTTACAAAAGAAGCAGAAACTAGGCAAAGTGATGAGCAGCAGAGCAAGACTCAGAGGATGTCAAGTGGCTCTAATAAGGCTGTTTGAATCATAACTAACCACGTGCTTCACATTAGTGTAATATTAAACCCCAGTAAAGTGTGTGAAAATACCTCTATGTGCACAAAATGGAATCCCTTTAGGATGTGTTTCAATGAAACGCTGCTTCATGAAAGCTGAGAGCGTTTACGGGGATTACAGATGTTAACATCGTGATGGGTGCAGGCCAAACTCCCTTCTAGATAGAGCAGACTTGTTACTTTTGATCTGAAGAAACCCAGATAGTTTCATGTCACTGTTTAAAAAAGGAATAGCCTTGGGTTTATTGTAGCCTGAAATAAAAGTAAATCTGGAAATCATGACAGCTCTTGCAAACCAGAGTTATTTCTCCTGCCAAGTATGATATCAAAGCCAGGCAGCCAAATATCATGCATTACTAAGGAGGTTTCACATCTTCCACAAATCCTTATTACACTGTTCTACTCACTAATATTGACTGTGATGCAGAATGCCCTTAAACATGTTCTTTTGAAGTCAGCACAGAGCTGAACTCCTTTGGGGAGGCACAAGCAGCCGGTTGGAGAAGTGTGAAGGGTACTCACAAGGGGCTGCTGAAGCAGGAAAAAGGTGGCAAAACATCTCTGTCAGGCAGATGATCTCCTTTCCCCCTCACAGAGGACTGTATAGGAACAGCAGGTCAGGAATCACAGATTTAACAGCCCTCAGCACGCTGTTATTCTTGAATGGACCAAGGTGCCTAAAATGGTTTCAAAGCATCAGACATGTTGGTCCTGCCCTGGGAATCCTGCTCTCAGCTGGTGTCAGAATGTTCTTACATCTAAGCACAAAGTCAGTTGTTTCCCTGATTTGGGGGTCTCTGCTTCACACAGTGTAACATGAACCTTTCACATCCCCTAGGACTGATTCTGATCTGCAGCCTGCCTTGGCATGCTCTGGCCATGCCGACATCCTCAGAGACACAGTCCAGATGTGAGCTACAAATGCTGTATTTGACAGGCAGTTGGTGCCCAATTACAGTCCTAAGGTTCAAATGGAGAATGGAGGAAAAAGAATGTTTTAAACTAGAATGCTGAAGACAGACACTGTTCCTACTTAAATCTATAGCTTGGACAGGACAGGCATGTAGAAACCAAGGTTTAGGTTTTTAGATGAGTAGATCTTTCTTAAATGATGCTGGCTGCTATAGCATAACTTTGCGCTACCCGTGTTGTGTATTTCCACTTTTAAACTCAGCATGAAATCCCTGAAATTCATCAGGTTTTGTTTCAATTTTTCCTTGGAAGGTTCTGAAATGCTGTAATTTCTTCCTTGAGAGAGGTTCCCAACCTCTGAATCCCTGTAAAAGGGTTCCCACCACAGCAGAATAGCATGAGGGAACACCACGCTATAGAGAGAGACCCATGGAAATGTAGATATTTGGAGATGTGGTAGGTGCTGAGGAAAGGTTGAGGTTTGGTCCTCACCATCAGCAGCTGCTAAGATTCTTACCATAAACCCGTGTTAGGAACAGCGACAATTCACACCACGTGAACCTACTTGAGTAATTCTCCATGGCCAGGCCTACTTGCAGCAAGATCGTGTTTAAACTTGCTAAATAGGTTCCCAAAACAAGCCAAGCCTTTTGCTTTTTCTTTGCAGTGAGAGCTTCCAAACCACGCTCCTGCTAAGGTGGATTTTGTACAGAGAGAGATAACTTTGAGATGAAAAGATGCTCTCCTGCAGCAGCCTCTGGCTTCTGTTAGAGACCTTCACATACTCCACAACTGGCATGAACAACTCCTGGTTGGGCCATTGCTTTAACTAAATCCCTCCATTTCCATGGCTCTCTGTATTTTATGGTGTGTTCATCTCTCACTGTATACTCACAGCGGTCCCAAACAAAGCTGACTACCAGAGAGGCCTGTTAACAACACAGTGAATATGATCCTTCTAAACCCACACAATGCCTCTTATTTCACATAAGCAAACTGTGTTCTCCAAGTGCAAGTTCATCAGCGAGGGACCGTCTTTACCCGTGCTCTGCACCCACACCAAGTGGAGTCACCTGTGGGCTATAAGGCCATGATCACATTCTTTATTCCAACCCTTCCCCAGACATCTTTCTAATGTGGTGCATAAATCAGTCACCATTTATGGTCTCAAAGCCTCCAAGAGGCTTTCTATCACTTCCCTAGAGCTTTGATTCTTAACAGGCACATCTTTGCAAGCTGCCTGGAACTTCTGCTGGGTTTCTTTATTTGGGCTAAATAGAGCAGGGATCAGAAACATAGCAAAAGAAAAGATGATTTGCCATTTCGCTACAGAGGCAGAAAATAGCACTTCAGAGGCAGGAAGTGCCAAAGACAGTAACATGTCCAGAAAAACAGCAAAATCCATTTTCAAATAGAAGAAATTGGATAAGCACAAGTTACCATCAAGAAATGTCAACAGAAAAGGACGTAGCAGGGGCTGTAATACCCATACTGCGTCTCTAAAACAAAAGAAAGCATCAAATTCAGTGCTTTCAATACTCAAAACTGACTCTTGGAGGGGGGATTATTTGGTTTTCTTGGGCCGTTCTTCTGTATGAATCATAGAATCATAGAATAGTTAGGGTTAGATACTGGACAACCTCCCACTAAACCATCTCACCCAAGGCTGTCCAACCTATGAGGTCTCACCACCCTAACCTTCTCTTCCTGTCACTACAGGCTGAACAGCATCCCCAGATACTGGAAGCTGCTCTGAGGTCTGCACGCAGCCTTCTCTTCTCCAGGCTGAACAGCCCCAGCTTTCTCAGCCTATCTTCATATGGGAGGTGCTCCAGTCCCCTGATCATCCTCGTGGCCCTTCTCTGGACTTGTTCACCACAGAATTCCACTGAGATCAGGAGAATCATGGAAAAATAACTAATCCTAAAGATCTAAGGAAAATGCTTAAAGAAGTTCACAATTGTCCCGTTTTTCAGGCTTCAGAACTGATGTTCTGAAAGCCCTCAAAACGCTCATCAATAGCTGTCAGACCTGTTCCTACTGACATCATTTGGAAATGGCATTCCAAAATTGTAGGCTACAGGCAAAAGACTAAGAAAGCCCAAACAAATAAGCAAGCAAACAGGAGGGCATCACCCATAATCAAAGCCAGTAAAGGACCAGTTTCTCTATATGCCTCATTTGTTCCTCCTAAAGCAATGGCTGTTGCCATGTTATTCTCATGTTTCTGTTTGAAGACAATCTCTCCTTGCATAGAATCAACGAGGTTGGAAAAGACCTTTGAGCTCATCCAGTCCAACTGCTCCCCAGCACTGCCAAGGCCACCACTAACCCAGGGCACTGAGGCCTCGTCTCCACGCTATGTGAACCCTTGCAGGGCCGGTGACTGCAGCCCTGCCCTGGGCAGCCTGTTCCAATGCCTGAGCACCCTCTGGGGCAGGAATTGTTCCTCAGCTCCATCTAAACCTGCCCTGGTGCAGCTTGAGGCCGTTTCCTCTTGTCCCATCCCTTGTTCCTTGGGAGCAGAGCCCAGCCCCTCCTGGCTCCATCCTGTCAGGCAGTTGTAGGGAGCCATCAGGTACCCCCTGAGCCTTCTCTTCTCCAGACTGAACCCCCCAGGTCCCTCAGCCCTTCCCCATCACACTTGTGCTCCAGGGCCCCATTCCAGCACCTCAATGTCTCTCTTGGAGTGAGGGGCCCAGAACTGAACACAGGATTCGAGGTGCAACCCCACCAGTGCCCAGTGCATGGGTGCAGTCACTGCCCTGGCCCTGCTGCTGCATTGGTGCTGATACAGGCCAGGATGCTGGGGGCTTCTTGGCTGTCTGGGTGTCTGCATGAAAGAGGTGATGCTGAAACGTTCTTAAAATGCAAAGTATGTGCCTTACAAAAGAAAGGTGAGTTCCTGAGAGTACTGCATTCCAATGTGTCACTTGATTATAAAATAAACCCACCCATCAGCAGCAGGTCTCCTGTGGGCTTTCTTCTTGTGCTCACTTGAGCAGGTTCTGAGCGCTCCCTGTTAGGCTCACGAACCCGTGGGGCTCTCTAGTTATTTTCCATGCAGTTATCTTCATCCATTTGCATTGCTGAACTGCAAATCCTTCATGAATGCCTAAGTTGGTTTGGCTGTCTCTGATGGGCTGCCTTGCAGCTGATAGGCAAGGAGAGGGCCAGAGATCCTCTGGCAGTTTTCACTTGACTGCAGTCTGATAGACATGTTTCACTGTGGGGTGGGCAATGGCCAACCAGCTGCTGCGTAAACACTCTGCTTACTGACATTAGAATCATTAATAGTCTTGTATAAGAATGCTTTGGAAAACAACAGATAATGGTTCTGCATCACAAGCACTTCTGTTGCCTGCCTGAAGACAACAGAGAGATACAATCTGCTTTAGTTCACTCTGTTCCTTCAAAATCACAGCGAGGATCCTCTTCCCTTGAAAAGCAACTGGGATCTCTTTGGGGAGGATGCGAATCCAATGCACCTTTCAAGAAGGCAAAGTTTTCTGCAAAAGTCCAATGGGAAAAGACAGGGGAAAGGTTTTAAAACCCATTAAACTTTGAAAGCTTCCCAAACTTTCTGATATACATGGGTTGGGTGGTTTGAGTGGTCACAACCAAGCAAGTAGTTGTGCAGCCAGAACTAAAGACTGGATCCTAATATTACATCAAAAATTCATGCAGAGAGATGGGCAGATTTGCCCACACATTAGTTTTGTTTAAAGGAAGCAGTCATTTTCCATCATCATTCAACTGTACTTCTGACTGCTGAGCATCCAGTGCCTACTTGGTTACTCTGTAAATGGGTATATTGGTGTAAACAAGTACATTTATATGCTCTGCTAAAATAAATGCCTAAAAACTACAGGACAGCCCAAACTGATTGCAGAGTATTCCTTAATATGATGGGAAACAGAGTCCTCTAGTGGTCTCTGACTGCCATAACGTTAAAAGCAGTCTGGGGAAGAAAGTGAACGCTCTCCAATATGACCTCAGAAGAAACAAAGCTGCTGATACTCAGAGGGGATTGCCCCCAGGGATGGCCATGGCAGGCTCCAGAGGTTTCTACACTTAATCTGCAGATGAATCTTAAGTGCTGCCAATCATTACCTGTGTGCTAAAACCAGCTCAGGCAACTCCCCTCACTCAGAGTGGTGATGCTTGAGGCAAGGGTTTGTGTTTGACAGGAGAAAATAAGCTCACAGAGGAAATATGTAAAACAGAATTAAATGGTGCAAGTGACAGGCTTGGAGATGAACTCTGCAGGTCAGGACTGATGTCAGCAGGGAGAAACTTCATGTGGTTGGGTCAGGAAGGAGAGTACAACAGAACTGGGGGGATGAAATTGTAAGAAACAAATGTATTTTAGATGTGGGGATGGAAAGTGAAGGCTGCATGTGAGCTACATCAGCTCAGGCTGCAGAAAACACTTTCCAGAACAGCATCATAGAGAAGAAGCTAAGGAAGGAAACGGGTGAAAACCAGCAATCTGTGTAAACTTCCCAAGAAAATCAAAGAGAGGATGAGGAAGCTTTGCCAAAGTACATAGTAAAGAAACTACTGAAAACACAGCAGGAGAGTGAGGGTGTAAATGGGATACAAGGAAGTGTAAACAAGGTGGGGGGTACAGGTGTGCTGGCACTGAGAACTGCTTGCTGCCCCTGCCAAGCTGATGAAGTTATAGGTCTCCACAAGAAGATAATGCAAGTAACTTGGCCCATTCGATAGGGGCAATAGGTGTGTACGTGCCAGTTTTGCAGCTGGTTTTATTCAAACCAAGAATTCCCCTCTATATACAAACAGTATAAAATGCATATTCCTGCTTAGTAGGAATCCTGACTATTTCATGACCGCAGTAAATCCATAAAATGAAGGTTTGTAAAATAACCCACTCTTTCCCCTGGAGATGTTAAAATTTCTTTGTCATATCCATAAACATGCAAATGGAAGCATAGAATTCCTGAATAAAACAGGTATATCCTGGCTTTAAACACCCCCAGATCTTAAGCAACCCTTTGGCAGAGGTACAGAACCAGCCATAAAAATCCAGCAAGCAGGAGTTTCGAAGAAAGATTTGTGTGAGCTGTGTCAGAGAGTTCCCAGCACTGTCATTAAAGGCTTATCTTGGGAAAGCACTTGGAAAAACCTCTTCTCCCTTTGAAGAACCTCATCAGTCAGAGCTATAAGGGTCATCTGTCATGACCATCAGCTTCCCTCTCCCTCCAGCATACCTCTGCAGAGTCAGAGCAGGGGAAGATAAGTTCCATATGCCAACATTTGTGGGTCAAACATCACACAGTTGTTTTTCTAGATGGCATCTTCAAATCTTTATCCGTAGATCTGAGTTTTGTCCTCAGTGCTGGAATGGCTTTTATCAGCGTTACCACTTGTAGTTCATACACCTCCCAAAAAGCATTGCTGAACTTAGTGACAGACAGAAAACCAAGTCTGAAAAGATTCCATCGTTCATACAGCAGGGGAAATTCTTTTCTTTGCCTGTGCTGTCAGCCTCTAACAGGGTAATGGATTAGTGCGCAGTGCTCAACCCAGTGTTTGATTTCGTATTTTGACATGTGCAAAACGATTCCAAAGCGCTGAAAGCTGCCGTGTCTGAATCAATGCAGAGCTGGGGACTGAACAAGCCTGTGAACAGGCAGAGATGTGCAATAACCTGGGACAAAATTACTGGGAAAAAGATTAACCCGTTATCTAACACATGCAGGAATGCACATTGAGTTTCATAGGGGCAGGTATCTCAGTGTTCCTGCAGTAGTTGTGCCAAACACAGACTCCTTTCCCTTCTGAATGGGAAAGGAGTTTGCATTTGGAAGTATAAAAGTCTGAGCCCTGTTGTGTTGTCACCCCCCTCACCAGCACCAGCTCCCAAGGGACCACACTTGTCTAAATTGTGATTAGTCCTTCAGGTTCAATAAGAGAGCTGGTTTTTGCAGTGATAAGACACACTTTTTGGTGCAGCTTTGCAGAGACAGCTCCTGCTTTTCAGGTAACATTATCAAAGCAGGGGGCAGAGGATAAACTCTTTATGTCTGGTCTACTAAGACTTCTTTCAAAGAGCAAGAGATGCTTTTTATGGACTCCATGTCCAATTGGAGGTGATGGAGATCTCAGAATCACAGAATGATTGAGGTTGGAAGGGACTTCTGGAGACCTCTTGTCCACCCCCCCTGCTCAAGCAGGGCCACCTAGAGCAGGTTGCCCAAATGATAAGTAAAGCTTTCTCGTGCCTGGCAGAATTGCTGTAATTGCAGCCAGACACTATTCACACTGGAAAGAAGCTTTGATGAGTAATAGCTCTAATTTCAGTAATAACAATAGCTGTGCTGAACCTTGTTGGCATGAGCAAAGATGATCAAGAAGGTAAAGACGGGACAATCCTGCAGAGTTTCTCTGCCACACTCACTCAATAGACATAACTGGCCAGGAAGATGGATCCTTCTGATTTGGTGGCTGAAGAAGTGTCTCCAGTGATTGCCACAGAAGAACACTCCTCTGCTAAAGGAATTGAGGAGCACAGGAGCCTCTGGCATCACTGATCATAAGGTCTTAGCTCTGCTGTGATTCGCTGTGGGATCCTGACCCACTGAATGTGCAACTGTGTGAGGACAGCACTGGGCAATGGCCTGCCACCCAAGGTCCTTCCCATGGAGCCAGGCATGGGGATCTCTTTTGTCTCCTCACTCTTCAAAAGGCATTTGACAAGGTGCTTGAAGATGGATCGATACTCAACAACAAGTGACAGTGCATCAATCAAACCCTGTTCTTGACCTCCTCTCCGCTGCACTAAGGTTGCTATTTTTCAAGTGACTGGCTGAAGCAAGGGCCTAGGGGAATGAATTGCTCTTTTATTCCATTAAAAAACAAGTCTGTGAGCAGAAACTAGATTTGACGAGTTATCGGTGTTGAACAGTCAGATCTCCACACCACAGACCCACTGTCACATTTTTACCCACGTCTCTAATGACAGGAGACAGTTCAGGATGTTCAGTTCTGCTGCTGCTTTCTTACGGACAGGTCACACCTCTCCTTCTAACCATTAGCACGCATTCCCATCTTCTGAGTGGAGTCAAGAAGGACAACTGGATCTTAGATAAAGCATATGGCCCTCTTAGAGTAAGAAAAATGATGGATTTATAGTTGAGACACTCTGAAGTGGTATGACTGGAAATGTCAAGTGCATTTTACTCACCGATGGTTATAAAACCCTAAACACACCCAATGCTCCATGACATCCAATTGCTGTTTGCACTAACCAAACGTGGTTGTTTTCCAGCCAAAGTTTCTACAGCTTCAGCTCCTGGTTGTGTAATCACCTGCCTAAAACTGCAAGTGCAGGAAAGGTTTTATGTCTCTCCCCTCTAGCAATTCAAACACCAACCTGTGTCTCACCTGGTTTTCCCTTTTGAACATTCAGTTCCTGTATCCCACAAGTTCAGCCTCCCTCTGCTCTCAATAGAGGCAGAAGGGGTGAGATCTCAGACTTTGGAGTGAGCTGTACCAACAAGCCTCCTGGAGGCAAGGCTGGTAGTATTAAACCAACAGGTGATTGTTTTAGTGTGAAGAACAGATTTATATGCGTTTATGTTTATATGGGTTTATAAGTTAGCATCTCCCTGGCCAGAGCAGGAGAGCAGCTGATAATCGTCACTCAAGGACACCAGTTTCTCAGTCATGATGGATTCTCAAAACGGAGCTAGCAACAGTTTCCATAGTAAAGATAATGCTCAAAATCATGGGGTAGTTCTTGAATGCAAGTGTCTAAACCTGAATGCTTGGCTATTCACTGAGGTGGCCACACATCCTGTCACCATTACTAAGCAGCTGCAAGGCAGCAGAAGGTGCTTGTGCTCAGCACTGCTTGGAAAACCCAAACCAGCACGTTCTTGTGAACAATTCTTTCAGTTTAGAGGTTCCTTTAAGTATTCCTGAAGACACAGAAGTACAAATTCATGCATGCAGCTGGCATTTTGCTCATGGTGCTGTTTATACTTCACCCTTCCTACCCATCATTTCTTGCAGTAACTGACACTGTCATGCTTTGCTTTATTCAGCATGGGGCTTGAAATATCCAGGACCCCCCAGATCCTTCTCAATCCCACATTCCTAACCACTTTGAGGAAAGCAAGGCATCCTTCCATGTGCTTATAAGGTCCTCTCATAGTCTTAACTGAGACTGTGAGCATAATCCAAATGCAAGTCATTAGCATAATTATTTAATTTGAATTATTAAATCCAAAGAGCAGAAGTACTGAATTAAATAGGCAGTTGATTTCTGAGCACAGATGCTTCAGATCACTGCAGTCATAAAAGTCTCACTGTGCAAAACTATGAGTTGTTTGATAATAATCAATAGAACAGACTATAGAATAAATAGCTTCTGACTTGTTTTCCAAGGCATCATAATGGTTGCAGTAGTTCACAAGACAGGTATAAATAACACTGCAATTGTATTCCCATAGTCTTGCTGTTATTGGTATCTAAATAACCCCTGAGATGACCAGACAAAAAGAGAAGGAAGATCTTGCAGACAGTAGTTACTGTAACCTCTATACAGCACTGTAACTGCCAGGGTTAGTGTCCATATCATTTGTGTTCATAGCAGGGCCTTTTGGTTTGAAGGTTGTCACAGCTTCCACTCAGTGTGGACGAACAGATGGATGTGTAATTCCCAGGACACGGAGCTGTTGGGGCAAGTGTCCACAAAGGCCAAGAGGATGATCAGGGGCTGGAGCACCTCCCATATGGAGACAGGCTGAGAATATTGGGGCTGTTCAGCCTGGAGAAGAGAAGCTGTGTGGAGACCTCAGAGCAGCTTCCAGTGTCTGAAGGGGGCTACAAGGATGCTGGAGAGGGACTCTTCATCAGGGACTGGTGCGACAGGACAAGAGGTGATGGGTTCAAACTGTAAGAGGGGAGACTGAGATAAGCTCTTAGGCAGAAGCTCTTCCCTGTGAGGGTGCTGAGGCGCTGGCACAGGGTGCCCAGAGAAGCTGTGGCTGCCCCATCCCTGGCAGTGTTCAAGGCCAGGTTGGACACAGGGGCTTGGAGCAAGCTGCTCTAGTGGAAGGGGTCCCTGCCCACGGCAGGGGTTGCATCTGCAGGAGCTTTAAGGTCCCTTCAACCCAAACGATTCCAGGATTCTGTGAGTCTATGATGTCCCACAGGCAATGCATTGCTTGACAGGGCAAGGACTGAAAAGACTTAAAATATGCATTACAAATTAGTATTAGAAGTGACAGACGTTAGGAATCAAAAGTACACATTAGATCTAGGGCATTGCCAGCGCCTTCCCAGTTCTCCTGTGGGTTTGGGGTCACACATCTACAGCTGATGTGGAACTAAACACACACAAATTCATAAACTAACAGATCGTTGCTGTGACCAAGTGCCATTCACAGCCAGTTCCTACTGATGTACCTGCAGGGGCAATCCCTGGCAGTTGTGTGGGAAGTTATCCCTGTGTATGTGGCTAGGCCTGAGCAGTGCCCGGCTCCCATCAGCTTCACACTGAGGGGGTGCATTAGAAATCAAATCTTTTCAGTGCATTAGAGATGAGCAAATAGGGCTGTAAGACACTGAATCTCCATTTGCTGCTCTCTCATCCCACAGCTTCCTTTCTGCCTCTACCCATTTTGTGCCTCAGACTCTTGTGAAATGCACTGCCCTAAATGCATCATATATAATGTGACATCCACATATATATACCTACACACACGAAAGCCACGTAAACCCGACAAAAACTCCGGAGGAAGTATTCCTCGAGCCTCATTCCCTGCTATTCCCCCCTGCGAGCAGCAGATGGCAGCCCTATTGCCATGCCTCAGCTCCGGCAGCGCTTTCTCACACTCCAGCCCCGCAGCAGGTACAAATCCTTCCCCTTCCCACCTCTCCTGGGTTTTTGGTGTTACCCATCGCTGCCGCTCAGTGCCAGGTAAACTCCGTCTGCCCAGTGAAGCCTCCTGTGGTCTGAATGAAGCTTTTCACCCTCTTCCCTAGGGCAATGCCAGTGACAACCTGAGTTCTGTAAAATCAGTGCCCTGAGTGTAAATGCCTCATGGAAGGACATACAGCCACTGGCAAGGCTGTTTCCTAGGCTGAAGAAAGAATGGGCAGAGAAAGGCAGTTTATACTGTGTATAGAAACGGCTGTTTACAACAGGAATTACCCTAAACCCAGTGCTTTCAGTACTGCAGGGCTTCAGGCTCACTCACTTTGAATTTAACTATATGATTTGTCAGTAGAAGGCAGCCCTTGCCTTGTAGAAACATTGAACTCTGGTCTTTGGTGTCAATCTGCATTGCTTTCTTCCTCTGAAAGAAGAAATGTGTCCTATATGATATGTCCTAGCCTGGTAATGTTTCCTGAGTGAGGTTTTCCTGCAAAGTAAATAAGCAATTGTCTGCATACCCCATCCTCAGTCCCTTACAAGGCTTTCACTTGCACCAGCACAGAAAACAAAGGAGAAAATAGGGTTTTGCTGCTTCTTCATACAAATGTATAGGAGGATACAGATACTCTGCCTGGCAGAGAGAAGCAAATCTTCTTCCTTGGGATTAGGACGCACATTTCGTTATCTGCATTGTGCCCTGCTTCTGCCAGGTACCAATTCCAGTAAACTTTGTCCAACTCAGTCCAAATTCAGCAAGAGGCAAAAGTAAATTCATCCTTTCCCTGCAGTTACTGTGATATTTCCCAGTGCAATTATTATTCCTATGAGGGTTTCAGAGAGAAGAATGAAACAGGCTTAAGAGGAAAGCTCAGTTGCAACTTTCCCTCTTAACTGGCTGCCCCGTGTTGCGAGGCTCAAGGCAAAGAAAGCCTCAGTGCCAAAGCAGGGGAAGTTTTCTATAACCAGAAGGGGTGGAAAAAGGAATCCAAGAGGAACAATATTTATTTTCCACACTCCATTAGGAGCCCAGGAGCAATTCAAGCCCGTTACTAGAAACTGCACCCACCTAATTAGAAATAATGTTCCAAAGCTGCACTGATGTCTTTTGCATCTGGAGCCGGCTTCTGCAAACAAACATACACCAACCAAGGACAAATCACAATAAATCTAAGCAGACAGGTACAAGCAAATTGGTCTGTGGGAGCGACACGTCTCTCTGCTTAAATGTCTACCGCAAATCCCAAAGAGACATGGTAGGATTTAATCTAATTGGGTTTGCCACTTCCCTGCAGCTTAATGTGAGAATAACTGCAATTATATATGACTGTACTTAGCTCAGTACCAAAAATCCATTTATTAGGCGATTAGGATCTATAGGAACCAGGGGTTTGAGCTAATTTGGATGTGCTGGTTACATACTTGGCCTGCTAGCTGTTTTGTGGTTACAGTTTCCAAATTGCTGCTAATGAGGTGGTAGTAGAAAAGCAGATGCAGTTAAGCATTCGAATGGATGGCTCCAAAAGGTTTGCTTCTCTCGCTTCAGAATCCATAATGGCACCTATGTTGGCTCAGTGCTCTGCAAATCTCACAGCATTCAGCAGGAGACTGGGAAACCAAAAGGTTGCTGAGGTTCAGAAATGTGTTCGTCATAAAGCAAAGCACCTTTGCATGTGTGGGGCCCCACCGAGTTGGCACTGCACGGCAGAGAGAGGCGGAAAGAGTTATGTTTAAGGCCAGCCTTACGGGCGTGAGAGAGGGAAGAGCCTCTGGTCTCCTTGTGGTGCAGCATCTGAGAGGGTGCAATTAGCAAGAAGTGCAAGGAAAGCCATTGGGCCATTCCAAAGAAATGTGGTATCGCCACTCTCCCACCTGTTCGGCTTTGAGAGGAGATGACTGGTGCACTCGCCATGGAGCACAGCATGATGAAGCTGTAAAGCCCTGTCCTTTAAGCTTTTGTCAGCTTGAGCAGCCATAATAAACCTCTTCTTGCCAAACAGATGTTTTTAAATGAGGCAGTAAACTCCCACAATCCCCTTTTTTTTCTCTAAATCATGGTGATTGCTGGGATAAAGGTGGATTTCCTTGGAAGTCTGGAAAACTTCACCTATAGCCATAGTCCAGCGTGCGCAGTGAGGGCAAACAATGCTAGTGAACGCTTTACTGAGGGGAAGCATTCAGGGGCTGTTTGTAACCTGTCAGACACCATTCAAGAGTCATTGGGGCCATACTCGACTTGGTTTAGGAAACCAGACTTCAAATATGTGATCCTTACATTCAGGACCTGGGACTATGAGGGCTTGGGTTTGCTCCCAGCAAATGTACCCATCGAGATAGCTGCCGTGAATGCAGGCTCTATATGTCCCATCCAATCGTACCTTACTGGTAGCTGAGATGGTGATAACCTGATAGAATAGGATGGGCTGCATGTAATTTTAAAGAGATTTGTCTTTTAGTGGCTTAGCTCTGATCTAAACACACAACTACCACAAATAAGCAGAATTCCACTAAGCTCTGCCTGAATCAGACACCGCTCCAACTACCTGCAAGCTGAAATTCAGGGACTATTAGTTAAGGTCTGTGTCCAAATGCTGCAGAACCCCACAGAGAAAATCTTCTCTGGGAAACGAATAAACTTACACATATCCATGGGCATGTTTTTGGTAAAAGAACACAAAACAGAGAGGACGGCTTGGCAAAATCATTGTCCTCAATGCTCGTGTTGCAGCACCACAAACATAAGCAGCAACCCCTCACCAAAGGCAGAGGCAGCCTGAACCAGCCAGGTTTTCTCCTGCCTTGCAGCCTATGACTGCTTAAAAAGGTTATCATTAAGATAATTACTCTGAATGATGTCTGAAATGAATGCACAGTTATCGGCTGTCAGCACTGGCTCCTGGTTCTGAAGTCACTTCTCCCCCTACCCCTATCCTCACCCTTAAGCAGAGATGGCAATGACATTAAGCAGTGATATGCATGGCAGGCAAAGGATGTGTTCCCAAATGAAGGCAACTGCTCCCCATCTCCTCTGAGGAAAAGGCATCAGGCAGAGTAAAAATGCTCCCAAATCAGGTCAATGGGCTGCAGAGAGCATTGCCCTGTGGATGGGCGGGCAATGCAGGAGGAAACCCAGATCTTGCTCTGTGTCCCCACTCTTTTGTGGAAAAGCTAGTAAAATCCTACAGGGATATACAGTCTCTTTACACTTCTGCAGGGACCAGAGTAGGATGGTGAGATGTAACCTCTCCTCAACTGGCTCACAACCGAACAGAGAAGAGGTACATACATACAGATGCCTTTCTTCTAAGGTAGTGCAATCCCTAGGCTTCCTTAAGAGAAACCCGAGTTCAAACAACCTGAATGTGGCAGGTACAGCTCCCTGAGCACTGGGCAAGGAGTACTAAAGGTGAGAATACTCACCTTCATCAGCCTAAGCCAAGGGCCAGCAAAGTATTAAGCCTTCTGGGGTACCTATTTCATCAAAAGTTAAGCATCACACCCTCGTATCAGAGACACTGAAGCAAGTAGGACACGGGTGACCAAGTGTTTTCTCCTTAAAGTGTAACTCAACCAGGGATATACTAAAATACTTCTGACTTCTAGCAAGACACATCCTGTACTGCTACATTTGGAGACGCAGAAATAATCAGGATGGGATCTCAAATGGCTGTAATATATCACACCACAGTGAATTCACTGCACTACCCAACCTGATGCCACATGACAAAGTGTGACAGCTGATCTGTACTGCTTAGGAGAGATTGTCGAGATGTGCTGAATATTTTCTAAACTGCTATCAGAAAACATATGTTTCCAAGGGGTAATGATACAGTGGGTCTGAATAACTCATAAAAATTATGAATGAAGTGTTCTCACCTTCATTTGACCTTTTTTACTTCTGCTGAATGTGTAGCACACCAGAATGCATCTGAAGAAGAGACAGATGATAATAAGAAGCTGTTAAGAGATGCTCACTCCACTGGCTCTATTAGTTCAGCTTGCTTGCACAGAAAGAATTTCCCTGCGCGTGTGAACATGAGGGTAGATCAATAAAGGGAAATATCCAGGTTGATCCTTTCTCAGCCTGAACTCCTCCAAGATGTACACATGGTCCAATGCCTTGTTGAAGGCTGAAGATGGGGGTTTGTGCATAAGGTTCTCCCTTTGCAGCACTTCTGCAACACCAACTGGGAGCACTCACTCCACCTCTGGCTGAAGTCACATTACAGAGGTATCTGGATGCTTTCACTCTTCTCCTGCATTTTCCTGTCTCCCACAATTACAATGAAGGTACATTGGGCTACTCACCCTTTGCAGAAAGGTCACAGATCATGAGAGATCTTCCTTGCATACAAAATGATAACTGCTTGACAAGTCTTTCAAATGTCAAAAGGAGAGCAATGTTTTCCAAATGCCAGCAGAGGAGCAATACCTGAGCACCCTCAGACACAGGTATGGGGCACAGAGCATAGAAAAAGAGAGCTTGGTCAAGCAAAACAAAGAACCTCAACCTGCAAGTCAAGGATTCTCCTCCTCTGCTTTCCTGAGACCCCATCGGGATTACTGTGTCCAGCTCTGGAGTCCCCAGCACAAAAGGGACGTGGAGCTGTTGGAGCGAGGCCAGAGGAGGCCATGGGGATGCTGCAAGGGCTGGAGCAGCTCTGCTCTGGAGCCAGGCTGAGAGAGCTGGGCTGGGGCAGCCTGGAGAAGAGAAGGCTCCTGAAGGGGAGACCTGAGAGCAGCTCCAGTGCCTGAAGGGGCTGCAGGAAAGCTGGAGAGGGGCTTTGGACAAGGGCCTGTAGGGACAGGCCAAGGGGAATGGCTTGAACCTGCCCAAGGGGAGACTGAGATGAGCTCTGAGGCAAAAGCTCTTCCCTGGGAGGGTGCTGAGGTGCTGGCACAGGGTGCCCAGAGAAGCTGTGTCTGCCCCATCCCTGGCAGTGTTCAAGGCCAGGTTGGACACAGGGGCTGGGAGCAAGCTGCTCTAGTGGAAGGTGTCCCTGCCCATGGCAGGGGTTGGGACTGGGTGAGCTTTAAGGTCCCTCCCAACCCAAACAATTCCACAATTCTATGATTTTCACCTTCTGTCCATAGCAAAATAAGGCACAGATTGGACAAATTCCTGTCAGGAATTGTTTAAATGCGATCAGCCTGTTCCAGGGTTGGAGGAGCACCTCAGTTTAAGTCTTTATAACCTGTGTATCCCACTCCTTCTATCTGTCAGATCTTTATGTCCCATCATCAGCTCTGTGTGTTGAGTTCACCCCACACCCTGTGTGCAGGATTTGGGCAGCTGGCAATGCTTGGCGGTCTCTGAGTGCTGACCAGCTTTCAGAGCCATCTCCCTTTCCCTTGGTTTTAGCTATCAGTTGATCCTAGATAAAGCTCTTGAAGCTATTTTCATTTCTGTAAATGTATGATCCAAGACCATCCAGAGACCAGCTGGGAAGCACATCCAGCGGTCACTAGGATTCAACGGTTTGATGTGCCCATGACATTCTCTTATCTTTGATGTTAAGGCCTAGGGTGCTCTTCAGGGCAGAGATTTTCTGAGGCATTTTACAGTCTCTTTGTCTCACTCTGCATCACCTACCTCTTCCTCATGCCAAGCCCTCAGGCACAATAGGCATGAAGGAACGTGCAGCATTTTGTCAGGTTTCACACGCTCTGCGAAGCAAGCTCAACAGATGCTGCTAAGAAGGCTGAAAAGTGATTTTGACAAAGCTGTAAATTCCCTCACAGTCCAGACTGTGGTCTCCAGACAGAGCCAGAGCTAAGCACAAATCCATGGAAAGGCCAGGATGGATGTAGTTCTGGGCAACCTGATCTGGTTGAAGGTGTTCCTGCTCATTGCAGGTGGGTTGGACTGGATGAGCTTTGAAGGTCACTTCCAACCCTAACTATTCTATTCTATGATTCTATGACTCGGACCCACATTTGGAGCTCTTAGAGGAACTCAGGTGGGAATTATACTGGGGGAACTGGCATTAGATAAACCCGGTGCCCAAGATGACCCTGAAATAGGGCTGAGCATGGTGGAAGGGCGAATGGGCAATGGGTACTACTGAGTGCAAGCACTCTACTTGAAGGACAAAGACAGACATATAGTCGGGGACACCCATCTCTCTGTCTGCTTTCTCCCACCAGTGGCTTGTTCTTTAATGTCTTGAAGCAGCAAGGAGGAGGCAGGAAACAGCATTAATGACACCTATCAACTGATTGAAGCTATGTGCAGGAGACTGAACAGCAAATATGGCATAGGTGCTAAGCCACTGCAGATGATAAAACCACAGAAGGTATAAAGGAAGGCAGCTGCAAATGGCTACGAGTGAGCATCAAACACAAAAGAAGTTGTAATGAGAGCAGGAGCGTGAAAAGTAACAATTCAGCACGGGAAAGATAAAGATGGAACAAGAATGGAATCAAGAGGGAGAGCAGAGAAAGGATGGGGAGGAAGACAAATTTGAAATGGAAACGATGAAAATGGAATATGATTTCCAGAGGGAAAGAATAAGGGTGAATGAGGGTCCTACTGGGTCAGCCCATGCATATTTAGTCAGTTATAATAAGGCAAAATTGCTTCCTCATTACAAGGACGGGAATGATGTTGATATGTTTTTTGCAGGCTTTTAAAACACTGTACAGAACTTATAATTGGTGAGAGGAGGCCTGGGCAGCACAGTTCAGCCCCTGCTCAATGGGAGCACCCTAGAGGCTCGTGCCAAGCTGGTTGATAATGACTGCCGTGACTATCAAATTGTGCAGAGAGCTTTCCTGAGAAGGTATGAGGCTGACCCCAGAGACCTGCAGGGTTGCACTTGGGTCTCCAAGGAAGGGATCGGATAACTCCTTTCCTGAATTGGCTGTAGAAATGACAAATTTATTTAACAGGTGGAGGGAAGGTGAAAAGACATCTGTATCTGCTTCCCTTCTCCTTTCTGTTTAAATGATGAAGTTATCTTGAGGAGCAGCTTCTAGAAGACGTTCTGAAGGATTTGGAAGGCTACTAGATGGAAAATCCTTCTATTAACATGTGCAGGCCATTAATTGGAGCATTTTTGTCCTACATACCCACAAAATAATGAGGGAAGTAATGGGAATCCTACCTGTTTCCACAAAGACTTGCCCTTTCTGTCAGAAACAGGAATAGATAACAAAGTACACAGTTGCCAAAACCTCACCAGCCACTCTCTGTTACTTGAAGAACAGAACAGAACAAATCTCATCACATGTATTTTACCTGCAGAAACCAGGGATACGGCACAGAGCGAACCAGGAGATCAGCTCTCAGCACTAGACCTGCGCATCCTAGAAAAGTTCTACAAAACCAAGTTCAGATGTAGTTTCTTAAAAGCCCCTTAGTGGAAGCGCTGACACCCGCCTGTGTTCCCAGAAGGTGGGCTGATTTGTTCCTCCTGGAAAGCATTACCCAAGCGCATCCAGGTTCCAGCTTGGAGAAGGCGCACTGGGAAGAGACTGGAATATAAAAGACAGATGTTATCCTCCGCTTCCTGAAATATTTACTAGGTGTAATGAGTCTGTAAAATGCAACGTTGACTCAGCTGCTGCATTCCCACTTCCTTCCCGGCTCTTCGCTAACTATCCTCTATGCCTGGCAGTGTCGTGCTGCTTCCTCTAACACTTTCCTCCGGCACCTTCCCCTGCAGCGCCTCGGATCGCACCCCTCCTTGCGAACCAGCACAGCAGTCCTGAGGCAACTGCTTCACACCAGGCTCTGGAGCCAAGGATGAAGCAAGGAAATTTGCTGCCTTCAATGTAATTTTCTTTAACTTCTTCTTTTTCCCTCCTGATCGTTTTCCTTTCTCTTTTGAACTCATCCATTTTCTCATTTACTTCCTATTTCTAATACTCCTAACGGAATATCCATTCTTCCTTTTCCTTACCTCTCACTGTTCCCATCTTCAAATTCCCTTTGAATCTGCTTACATTTTACAGCCCTTTTACTGCCAACATCGTTTAGCAGTAAATGATTTTTACTCATTTCTCTCTTAATTACCTGACAGGAGGATGGAGCCAGGAGGGGCTGGGCTCTGCTCCCAAGGAGCAACGGATGGGACAAGAGGAAACGGCCTCAAGCTGCACCAGGGCAGGTTTAGATGGAGCTGAGGAACAATTCCTTCCCCAGAGGGTGCTCAGGCATTGGAACAGGCTGCCCAGGGCAGGGCTGGAGTCACCGTCCCTGCAAGTGGAGATGAGGTGCTCAATGCCATGGGTTAGCAGTGGCCTCGGCAGCGCTGGGGAACAGTTGGACCTGATGATCTTGAAGGCCTTTTCCAACCTCATTGTTTCTGTATTTCTATAATTTGGGCTTTTATTTGATTGGCTTTTAATTTTCTGGATAGTTTTTAGCGTGGATAATTTACTGCATTTTGAGGTGTGAAGATAACATTTCCTTTTCCTTTCCCTGGCTTTCTGCTTCTCTTCTATTTTGTGCATAAAAGTCCTATATCCCCTATAGCGATTTCAGTGAAAAACCTACCACGCTTATATCCAGACACGCCTCACAGCATAGATAAACTGGGCTTAGGAGATTGGGGCTTCACTGAAATTGAGAAGATTCTGCTCTTATGGCATTTCTTGAACATCCCCCTTCAGTACCCACACTGGGTTATGCTATATACTATTTCCCAATGCAGCACAAGATCTATTTCATGCACCTCCAGTCCTTTTTTGTAAGATGCTATTATGTTAAATAAAATGCTTTCTAACTAAGTGGTATTGGATGGTGATGTATAGCTGCCCATGAAATGACTAGGCAGCCAAATGAAGCTAAAGGTGCAGTAAAATTAGCAGTGCTTTATTCTGATGCAAGTACCAGTTACAGGTACTTTGGCTTTTCTATTGCTCATTAACCTCCAGAATAAACATGTTTTTAGCATTTGCTCTACTGCCAGCACTTAATCCTGTGGCTGTTGAACGTAAGAGAACTGAAATCAACGTTCAGAGAAAAAACTCAGCAAGATCAAACAGTTATCTCAGGCATCCTGGCAAAAGCTCAGTGATATCAGAGAGCTTTGCTAAAAGAGGAAGACTAGATCAAAAGAACATTTAATGGAGTTCGTATTTCCACTGCTCGTAAAAATGTACTGGCAGGACGATGTGACCATCCATTGATAGTGTATAGGTTAGTGGTATCGATGCCTTTGCCAGAATGTTTCCTGGAATAAACCATAAGAGCTCAGCTCCAGTCACTTTTAATGGAGTTCTTGCCTGCAGATCTCAAAGTAGAGCCACAGAATGGTTTGGGTTGGAAGGGACCTTCACAGGCCATCTGATCCAACCCCTCTGCAATGAGCAGGGACATCTTCATCTAGATTAGGTTGCCCGGAACCACATCCGGCCTGGCCCTGAATGTCTCTGGGGATGGTGCATCCACCACCTCTCTGGACAACCTGTGCCAGTGTTTCACCACCCTCAGTGTAAAGAATTCCTTCCTCAAATCCAGCCTGAATCTCCCCTCTTTTAGTTTAAAACCATCACCCCCATCCTATCGCAACAGGTCCCTCTAAAAAGTCTCTCCCCAAAAGTACTTCACAGAGAAGCCACAACCAGCATCTACACTTGACAAATAGGGGAACTGAGGCACGAAGTGACTTACACGAAGTCACAGAGCTCAGAAAAGTCCCATAACTTTGTTGTGCAAGAGCTTTATCTCTGATGCAGAACTTATCCTTGAGTGCACTCATCATATCACAGCCCTGAGAGAGAAAAGTCCTGGAGAAAAACAGTGTAAGAACTTGACCCATCCAACATTATGCAGTGCTTCCCACTGATACCAGCTCATGAGCTGGCTCCTGACTATCACTTATGTCTTATAGATGGACAAGTCTAAGCTTCACAACATGCCTCAACCAGAAGAAACTTGCTTATGCACTTTGTCAAGCTTGTACCAGTTCACAGAACATGTGCAGGGAAAGCACGTGGTGTTGAAGACTTACAGCCAGGTTCAGCTCTTGTGGTTTGGGTGTTAGCACTAGAGCTCAACGCAACAAATATGGGGTTATTTTAATCTTCCATAACTGCATGAGATTCAGGTTTTAATTTACTTCTTCCCTCCTGAACTCATCTCATAACGTGTGTTAGGTGTAGCTGCTGAGTAAATAGAAGACAATAATATGTTTAAATGTCTATCCAGAGAGTTGCTTCCACCCAGAGCTGAAAATCGATACAGCTCAAAGAGGCATTTTTGGTTAATATAACTTTTCCTTTCAGCATGTTTCTCGCATGTTTAATATTTTTCAGTGTTCTTTGGCTGGCAATGGAAGCCCAAACCGTGTTGGCAGATCCCTGAACTGGCACCCCAGAGATATGTATCCTACTCTTGGAGCCGTTTTTAACATCTTGGACAAGTAAGTACAGCTCTCCAGGCCCCCATATCCATTCCCAGCCATTCCCTGTTGGGCCTCGTTTCTGTAAAGATGTATGCATGTATTTGACTGTGTAAAGTACTAAGATATTTAGTGAGCTGCATGACAGTGAGCAGTCCAGTGACTTAAAGTTACTATTAAACCCAGCATTCAAATCTTTCTAAAGATACAGCTTTGGATTGTGCACTCTTGGACTATGCTGAATTGGGATAATTTGTCTACAAAAGTTGATGCTCCCAAAGTGAACCCAGCCCTACCTGTAAGCACCCCAAAAATCCAGCGGGTTTTGTGGAGTAGAATGCCAAAAAAGCCAGGAAATGAGCCAGCTATGCCTCGTTTTAGGAGCATGTATAAGAATTAGGGAGTCCCACAAGCCTTTAGCAGCAGGCACCTGAGCACAAGCTTTCCAAGCCTCCAGGACAGCAGAACCAGTTTTCTCTAGCACAGGGGGAAAGTGGCATTCGTGGGATTCTTTTCTAACCCCAAAGTCAGATTTCAGGGTTGGGTATGGGTAGGAGAGAAGCTTCAAGTGAGCTGCATCTAACCCTGGGCTCTTACAAATAGCCTGGATCTGCCCCTCTGGACTGAATACTGTCAAGCTGAAAATATACATTGGAAAGACACTCTCCATGTCCTCCCCCCAAATCAGCTTATAAATAACATGTGTGGTCCAAAATGGCCCTGATCTTACATCAAGAATAGATGCTGTGGTGCAACAGTGACAACAACAAAGAGAGGGGAACTGGTTAAGTACTTTGGGGGTTAAAATCTCTGCCCTGAACAGTAAATTTTATGGCCAAAAGTGAGTCTTCTATAGTCTCATTTATTATTGCAAAAATGATTGGAACTGGGGACCATGACAGTATTACCTGTTACTGCAGATTTATTGAAAATTAGCAATTCCATTTATATCTATGAGATTTCAGGGATTATTCTGTTATAGACTGGCAAACTGATAGATTTATAACCCTGGCGAATCTAGTTGTACCAACTAATAGAGCAAGTGAGAAAATTTAGAGGTTTGTACTCCTAAAGGAGTTAACCTTTGGATAAAGAAACATTTTTCAAGTAGCATCTGAGAAATTATTGGATCCATAAATTCTGGCTGCTGTAGCCTGAAAAATATTCATTTCCTGGGGTTTATATTTTTGTTCAAGAAAGATACAAAAAGCAAAAGTTAGTACAAAGAAATTCCACTCCTCTCAGAGTCCTGCTGGAATTGCTTCCATAGCTTTGTTAACCCTTTGGCAGAGTTTGCCCGCCTGGCCCCAAGGAAATACTTGAAGTACGTATCTTCTAAATTCATTAACATTATATTGACTTGAGTGAATTTGCTCTAACTTTGATTTGGAGTTTTGTGTACTCAGTGGACTCCTTAAAACTTGAATCCAACCTGCAAAGGTATTAAATTCAGGACACTGGGGGTTATTTTTAGTTATGTTTTTGCTGGGTTTTTGTAATATGAGAGATTGTGGGTAAGGTTTGTGTGAATCAATAAAATGATCTTGAAGCTTCTGGTAAGTCTGTAAAAGACTGTGGGAAGCCCAGGCCTTTATCTCCCAATGAAGATGGAAAAGCAATACAAAGACTTTGGTATTCATCAGTGCAGGGGTTTGGCCAGCCCTGCACTGAAGCTCCTTCCCCCTGTGACACCTGCCAAAGCAGATGCTCTCCGTATCTCCTGTGCAAGCTGAAAAGATCAGCATTGTATGTACAAACCAAAGGGTGTCCTCAGAAGGACACTCAAGTGCTACAGACTTGTGTGCACAACATTTGAGCCTGAATGAAAGCATGAGCAGTACCATGATAATACACAAGGATGAGCTTTGCAGCTCCCTCTTTCTCTGACACAGGTCTTTAGGGCTAAGTGAACTTCATAATTGCACCCTGTGGTTGCTGACACTCCTGGGTTTGCAGCCAGGGCATGCAGCTCTAATCCCTTTGCCTTCTATCTGTTCCAGATGGGAGGCCACTGGTAATGCTGGCAGGATCAGAGGCGTGTCCAGTGCCTCAAGTGCGAGACAATGAAATACGATCATAGAGTCATAGACTGGTTTGGGTTGGAAGGGACCTTAAAGCTCATCCAGTTCCAACCCCTGCCACAGGCAGGGACACCTTCCACTAGAGCAGCTTGCTCCAAGCCCCTGTGTCCAACCTGGACCTGAACACTGCCAGGGATGGGGCAGCCACAGCTTCTCTGGGCACCCTGTGCTAGCGCCTCAGCACCCTCACAGGGAAGAGATTCTGCCTCATGTCCAACCTACAACCCATCACCCCTTGTCCTGTCGCTACAGTCCCTGATGAAGAGTCTCTCCCCAGCATCCTTGTACCCCTCTTCAGACACTAGAAGCTGCTCTGAGGTCTCCACACAGCTTCTCCAGGCTGAACAGCCCCAACATTCTCAGCCTGTCTGAGTACAGGAGATGCTCCAACAGCTCCATGTCCTTCTTATGCTGAGGACACCAGAAGTATACACAGTGCTCCAACTGGGGTCTCACAAGAGCATGAGAGTTTGTATTAATTAAGTAGCCATTAATTTAAAGAATAGCTCATGTTTTGGAGTGGAATATGCCACTTGCCTTCCTGAGCAGCACATAGCTGGTACTTTTGCATGGCCACGTTCTTCCATTCGATACTCTTCAGGCATACTAAGGAGGTGGCTGGGCCTGCTTCTAAATTCAGCTATGCTGAATGAAAACCTTCTAACTTCCTTGGGACTACCCCAGTTTCTCTTATGGGAACAGAGGTAAGAGCCTGCTTCACTGATTTCAGCTAGAGAGTTGTAAGAATCCAGCTTGGACACTGGACTCTGAAGAATCATTTGTGCTGTTATTACCTTGCTGCTATTTTTGTTCAAATTACATATACAGATAAACAGATTTTTAAAATTACTTCTTAAAATAATTCAAGCTTTTATAAATCATAAAAGTTTCAGGTGCCAAGGTCTGAAAAACAAAGAAGTGTTGAATTTCAGGTAAAAGTAATCCAGATTCCTCACACTTGAAAGGAGAAGAAGAATGACAAGTATTTGTAATAGGGACCACATCTCCACCCCAGTGGCATCAACTGATTTTGGTTATTAACTTTGGAAAGAAAGAAAATCCTTTCTCTGACAATCTCTAAGGAAAAAAGCCCCTGAAATTATCCCATCATTTCACAATCAATAAGGGAAAAACAGAGTGTGCAGAAGAGTTATTTATGGTTCCATCACACCACTATAACACTGCACCTCTAACTTGAGAATAGAGCATTTTAAGAGGCCGGTGTTTCAGAAGAGCCACAAACCAAGTTTAAAATGCCCAACAGAGTTTCTTATTGCTGTTTATTATTTAATATAAACTTATGTATGAGATATTTCCAGCTACAATTTAAAGCAAAAATAACTGGAGAAGAATATGCTCTTCCTGTATTTTCCTATAAAGACTATGCTGGATGTTTACCCAGGACAAATCAGCACAGCTCCATGGAAGGCTGAGCTATCCCCATTTACCACACCTCAGAATCCAGCCCAGAATGCAGTACTTTTCTGATTAGAGCTGCAAAAGAGCCCAACTTGGCTTTGTGCAGAACCACATACAAGAACAAGTCATGGAGCTACACTTATGTGTAAGACTTGGTCATGATACTGAATTTTCTCTCCTCCAAGTATAAAGGAACTATATTGCAAAGATTTTAGACCATTTTGTAACAATAAAATCATAGAATCACTGAATGGCTTGCATTGGAAAGGACCTTAAAGCTCCTCCAGCTCCAGCCCCTGCCACGGGCAGGGACCCCTTCCACTAGAGCAGCTTGCTCCAAACCCCTCTGTCCAACCTGGCCTTGAACACTGCCAGGGATGGGGCAGCCACAGCTTCTCTGAGCACCCTGTGCCAGCGCCTCAGCATCCTCACAGGGAAGAATTTCTTCTTCATATCTATCCTGAGCTTCCCCTGTTTAAGCTTAAACTCCTGTTTAAGTGCGAGAAAATACCCTTGAAAGATTAATTCTTGCACCTTTGTATACAAATTTGCAAATGTGACAGATCAAAAATCCATTTTTGTATCACTCCTGCTTTAAGGAACAAACAACTTATTTGGTAGCGCTTTTTCACTGAATTAGTGTAAATCACCTCAAATTTGGGTAATTATCTTTATTATTAGCAGTTGAAGGAGTTGTTCTGTTCTTCACAGAAGGTAAATTCAGGTCCACAATGCAGACTCAGTACCTTCAAGACAGGGCTTCTAAGCTGGAGAAGGTCACTGCTCACTGAGACACTGCTCTCAATAAGAACCTTCAGCATGGACTTTAAGGCCGTCTACTTCTCAGCAAGTAAAAAGAGAAATTAAAATAACAATAATAAAAGCAATTTCAACCTCTCGGATTTAACAGAGTTCTGCTCCCCTTGACCTCAAGGGTAAGCAAACATGCAGCTTGATATGAGAAACGATGAATTCACGACTTTCAGTACTCTTCTAATGAGCCTCAGTGAATGTCAGGAGTGAGGAAGCATGCAAGGATGATGCAAGGCAACCAGTGAGAAGTTGCTTAACTAAAGAGAAAACATTTAATCCCCCAAACAGCTGCTGAAGTCCCCCAGGAATGTTTTTCTTTACTTTGTTAAAGGAAGCTCGACAATGTCATAACATCTTTTTGTTTTAATACGTCAGTGCATCAGCACTTCAGACTACTATGAGGGGAAGTGTTTTAGCCCAGAGACAGGCAATAAAAGGGAAGTTGAACAAATAATGAGTAAGAGAGCAAGAAGACAGGCTATATTCTTCATGTAAATCAAAGTTGTTCCAGAAAGGCATAGAAAGAAAGGTTGCTGTTTTCAACTGAGAGTCAACTGAAAGTTAATGGGGACATTGCTAAAGATCACAGACAAAACGGTTACTGTACTTTTAATGAATATTTTATTCATGTCACCTTTAAATTAGTGAAATTTGATAGGATGATAATATAATGCAAAATGGCTTCCTCCCCAGACCATTTCAGGTGGAGGGTAGATCAGAATTTCATTTTAGGGTAATGCCAGGTCAAAATTAAGTTAAAAAAATTATGGCTGGAAAGTAATAAATCCAAAGTGACCAATGGAAAAAATACTAAGTTAATGAGATGTGCAAGCCATTTAGAAAACCACGGGTATTTTATATGACATATACTTTTCTTATCTGGAAACAAGCCATTTTAATACCTGCTGATAGGGATGAAAGTGAGGAAAGGAGTAGAAGGGGCACTCTTAAGGCTATTGCTATCAGGCCTTGATAATGTTATGAAGATAAATGCAAGATGCTCATGATGGGGGTATTCATCATTTGATCAGCAAGCTTGCTAAAAACTTAAGGCCCCTAAATCCTCTTTCAGGTATCTAAATATAGGTTCTGCTTTTCAGAACCACAGGGCTGCCACTTCCATATGAGTGAGGGAACAAAACAGATCTGAGAGATGCAGCTGAGGCAAGAAGGGAGGTATGAGATAGGAAATGTTTGTGTGTCGCCGGTAGGGCAGTGCATTTCCCTTCACATTCAGCAATACAAAGGCACTCTCAGACAGCATGTCAGAAAAGTAATGACATCAGATATTTCTTAATATGAGTTATGAGAAATGAGTTGTGATCATCATCATTTGTAGATTGCACCAGATCTAAGACAAGAGAGAAGGTAGCCCCAGGTGTTGCCCTCGATGCTGGCTGTCTTACCACTAAGAGATGCTGCCAGAGTTGCTGAAGCTTAAGAAAGTACCAGGCTGTAAGGGCATATAAACCCAGTGCAGAAGCTGAAAGTGGGGAACTCAATAAGAAGGATGTGCTCCAAAAGAAGTGTGGAAACTGAGCTCTTCAGAGAGGAGTAAACTCGTTTCATGTAAAGACATTAAACCATATTGTGATACGAAACTACAGAGCATGAGTGTTCCCTTGAGTAATGCTTTGGTTGTGTGAATAATGTTACAAATAAGAAAAATAAACCCAGAGAGTTTCAAAACCTGAATAAGTGACCTGATTCCAAGTTATTCCTTGCTATTCTGGCACTGCTGCTGATTAAGCCAAGCGTGTGTGCTACATTAGCCATGCCACAGTAATTCTGACACTGGACTAATGGACTATGCCATCCCTGGGTTCCCCCTCCAGATCATTTGCAATCTGAGAAGAGAGAAAAGACCGTCTTCCCACCCATTAAGCAGCACACCAGGTTACTGCATCTACAATCAAAGCCTTTTGGGTAGAACTTCAAGTGTGGGTGTTATTTCATAAAACCTAAAGTGAAACTTGGGCACAGGAATGGATATTTCCTTGGATATGACCTCTCTGCATAAAGAATGAAAAGTGTTAATGCAGGCAGAAAGCTAAGGGATATCCCTGCTCCCTCTTAGTTTAAAATGAAGAGTGCCCTCAGATCCTGCTCACTACCAAAGCCTGAAGGGTTTAAAAACACCAGTGCTGCACATGTCCCAGCAACCAGGTTTTGGAAAGTGCCCTGGGCTGAGCGTTTGAGACACTTCTCATCTGCACTGAAAGTGTGGACGAGAGAGAAACCTCTGTGATATACACAGCTCTGAGCATCAGCCCCATTGCTTCATGAAGAGAGATGGTGAATACCGAGAGCTGATCCTGAGTAATGCTGAGCAGTTGTGCTCCATGCTGGGCCTCTTGTCACAGCAGATGAATTATTCTAATTTGTTGTCCTTACCAGACAGCTCTCTAAGCTGGAATGGTCATCAGGACTATTGATTTTGGTCTGATTCCTTTCTGGGGGCTGTGTGTGAATGCTGGCTTCAAGCAATCTCTTCTCCAGGCTCAGTTTGATAATCCTTTTCAAGCTTTTATTTAAACTCTCTTAGAGACAAGAGAAAAGCAAGAATGAATTAGAAACTGGAAGAGCACAAAGAAGCTTGAAAGAGAAGATCAATAACTCCCATACACAGGAGTAAACAAACTAGAACAATTACAGTGAAAGATGGTTATTGATCAGTATCAGGAGCAGCTCATACGCTGGCACCTCTGTTTATACCAGACCTCAATTATATTCTTACTTGCTCATAAAATAACTGCATTCTGCAGTTTTTATCAGCAGGGAAATTTTAATTCCCTTTTATTAGTGAATAATAACCATATGTTTTTAGGCAGTGGTCGTTATCAGTAGATTTACGTATCAGCAAAGTGCTGCCTCCTCTGTACTGTTTTAACCTGTATTGTTACAACCTGTATGAAAGGCTGAGCTGCAGAAAGATAAACTGACCTCCCTAAGGCCAAGGGCTGGGGCAGAAGCTGTGGGATATCTGGATCTCCTGAGCCCTGAGGCTTTGTTTTCTGGCATTGCTAATCCCCGTAGGCTTGACTTTAAAAATGAATATTGGCAACTATTGTATTTCAGAGGCACCAAACCAAAACCGTTCAGACCTGCAGTTTGCAATACTGAGAGGAGCAAAGGACCTGCATTCTGTGTATGTCCCAGTCATCTGGGAAGACCCAAACCTCTGCATCTATGTCGATCTGCTTGTTAAGCTGAAAGCTGCTCCAGTATTTACACCACCAGTGAGAGGCCCCAGAACAGAAGCTAGAAGCATTCTGGTTTTGCTTTTCATGATTCCTTTAACAAACCTGATTTATGACACCACGGGACAAAACTGTGCCTTGCATTTCTCCAGTTCTTGCAGCCTTTTTAGCATAAAGATCTATATATATATCTATACACGTAGATACATATACATATCTATACATATAGATATATAATTACAACCAAGTGCAAAAGTTATCACGTGTGAGTCACCATAACGTAATACACGCCAAACATCTATGCAACAAAACTGTCCACCTAAAGGATCAAACTGCCTGACCCTGGGATTGAAAGTCAGTAATTCCAGTCCCTCCTGCCAGTCCCATCACTGCATGAAATAGCGGAGGTGTTTGATTCTCCTTCAAGCAGGACTTTTGCTTCCACTTCCCTCCCAGGTACCTGGTCTGTACAAACTGTCATGCACATAAATTCAGTTCAATTACACGAGTCAGAGTAAAATTTAACTTCCAGTGCGTTGGAACTTCATGGTTTGTACTGGATGAGGTTTATCAGCACCCACACAGCTTTTGCTTCCTTGGGAAACTGCTCCCTCATAGGTAGCTGCGGTAGCTGGGGTTAAATTCAAGGCATACATATCAATCTGTAAGCCTGTCTCTGTAACATCTTACTTTAAAAGACACATTGCTAAAGGATAATGAGCTGAAGATTCTCCTCTTTAAAGTTATTTCATCAAACAAGCTCACTTTTAAAAAATAATAAAAAATCCCAGAATCTTATTCGGAAATTATACTGAAAATTTAGGGGTGAAGAATTAGATCTGACTGAAAAAGATCTGAAAAGCAAAGTTGACCAGAAGTGAGAGGATTTATGATAAACTTGGAAGGGTTTTTTGTCCGGAGTTTGAATTATGGTGTTTTACTAAATGAATCAGCTGATGCGCTGCCACCAGAATAACCAGAAATATTATATATTATATATATTATGTTTTATATAGTATATAGCACACAGTATATAGTGTGTATATATATTATATATATAATTGACTAATTCAATTTTTGAAACTCCCTGAGTGAATTTTCCTCATTTGTAACCATTTTTACTGAACTAAGTAGCTGGTTTTCAAGCCACTGGTTCCAAACATCTAGGGAAATATTGATGAAAAATCTATAGCCAAAAGATTGTCTAAAATGGGTCAATTGGAAAAAATGTACAGATTTTCAACAAGGTTACATTTACTTTCAATGATTCCCACAAGGTCTACTGAAAAGGAGGAGGATTGAGAGTTCTGGTGAATGGTAACAGGCACAATCATAACCTGTGTACAGAAGCTGTGGAGACCTACTCTGCTTTGTGGTCAAAATCTGCCTCACTGATACCAATCCCAGTAAAACAGAGCTCAGGTTAGGGTTTGCACAGAGATGACAGAAAATACAGGAACGTCCAGGAAATCTCCTCCTGCTTCCGAGAGCCGGAGGGTAAGTTTGGATTTCTCCAATCATAGAATCATAGGATAGTTAGGGTTGGAAAGGACCTTAAGATCATTCAGTTCCAACACTCCTGCCACGGTCAGGGACACCTCACACTAAACCATCTCACTCAAGGCTCTGTCCAACCTGGCCTTGAACACCGCCAGGGATGGAGCATTCACAACTCCCTTGGGCAACCCATTCCAGTGCCTCACCACCCTTACAGTAAAGAACTTCTTCCTCCTTATGTCTGATCTAAATACCATGGAATAGCATGCGTAGCATCAGTAACTGCTTTTTGTGAGCTGTGCGTTGTATTTATCAAAAAGGTACATGGCACATTTCCTTCCATCATATCCCACATTCTTCCTCTCCTTTCCTTCCTTGTATCCTTCCATTTAGAAAACCTAAAACAGATGCCATGAGCTTGATGGAAGTGACAGAAGGCACCACCTCACGCTAGAGCGCAGGTAACAGAAATACCTCATGATGCTTTTTGAGTTCAGGGTGTACTTTGTGCTGCCTCTGCTGCAGATGTCACCAGCACCTTCAGAGCAAGGGCAGTATTGATTATCAATTGACTCATGCAGAGGGGGAAAAAATCCAGAACCACTCTCCCTGTCCTTACGCCCAAGAGCAGTTATCTTGAGCAAATAGTGCAGGGAGGCACTGAAACAAAGTCAGCAATGGACTTGAGCTGGAATCCTTTTGTTTTACCCTCTCATTGCCCCAGATATGGTGTTATAACAGCTCTTGTGCAGTGCACATCAATAGCCCTAAAGAGGTGTTTCCTTGAGCATCCTGAAGGAGCAGTAAAGTTGGTTCCACGTCCTATTTCTGTTGGGTTGCATGACAAGCTTTACCTTTTCTATTTTTTATTCAAACATCCCCTGTGCCTTTCCACTTCAGTTTTTATTCTGATCCAGCCCTCCGCTGTCTTGACATTCAGGTGCTCTTCAAACATCCATCACCGATTTCCTTGTAATCCTTACACAAAACAGACAATATGCGAAGGAAAAACGCCTTGCAAAGTTGCCAAAAGAGCAATTCCCATCTAATTAGGAGTTCGTACTGCTTCAGTGAAAGCAGCACAAACACTGTTAATATTCACTGCAGCTGCTTTGTCAATAACTCCCAGCGAATCCTCCAATTTATAAGAAAAATCAGGAAACTATTGGATTCTATGACACTGATAGATCTATCAGTATTCATTGCCCCTATCCTCCGCAACACAAGGCACAAATGCCAATAACTCTAACAGTCCCTTAAATGCTGAAGGATCATTATTAAAGTGTGCTTGGCATCCCTGGTCATTAATTATAATCTTGTGCACATATGCAGTGTGATTGCAGGAAATAATCAGCTTTGTCTGCCAAATTGGCAACATTTAGAAACTAATTTGTTATGACATACCATCAAAGATATTTAAACAACAAACCCAAAGCTCTGCTGCACTGCGCCCACTGTTCAAATATCAGATCACATCATTAAAGAACAGTTAACGTATCCGAGGGGCGGTAATATTTATCCTTGAACCCTGGTTCAAGTGGAATTTCCAGAAAGAACAGTTATATCTTTTCTCCCTCGCAGTTCACAGGAGAGGGAACTCTCTCCAGACTGACGGAAGGACGGGGGGAAGGGAGCGACTTCGATTCCACTACAGCCTTGCTGTCAGTCAGCAGCTATTAAACAGCCATTGAATAAATGTTTGCCAAGAGCAAAGCTTACTCAGGATTACTGCGCTCTTCGGGATGCCTGCAGATCCATTTGGAGACTTTAAACTCATATTTATCTGTCTAATTTCTTTCACAGCCCTTGCTGCCACCCTCATCCACCTCCAGGCTCGCAGCTGGGATTGAGGTAAAGGTGTGTTCTGGAGAGGGGGATGTCTCTGCTCCCGTCTCTGCTCCAAAGAGCAGAGGAGCTGCCCTCCACCTCCCAGCCCAGGGGAAGCTGAGCTCGCCAGCAACCTCCTGGCTGCTAAAATGTGAACCTTCCCCACACAATGTTTCCATTTCAACCTGTTTTAACTCCCTCTTACTAGTTAGGATCTTTTGTTTTTCTCCTTGTTAGTTGGCTTCTTAATGTTGGACAGGACAAGCCTGCAAAGCACCTGGAGGAAATAGAGGGATCCCCCATAAAACCAATTTGTGCTGCTTTCTCAAGGACCAATTCCTGTTCATGCAGTAGGCAAATCCTGCAGAGTGAGGACTTTTCCCTCTAAGCAGCATGCAGTGCCCTTTGAGGAGAACCAGAGAGCTACACTGCATATTTTGTGCTGCAGACAGCATCAAAGCTGTCCATATTTAAGCTTTAGACCAGCAGATAAACCAGCACAGGTGCTGCAGGACTTAGGCCAGTCTTAGAGAAGGGTTAGGCTGTTCAACAGGTTGGGATCAGGGAGCTGACAGATTCTGATGCCTGTTGGGTTCAGTTCTGAATTGGGAGATTATTCTTGCCATGAAACACAGAAAGGAAGGTGCCATTTAGAGAGCAGTAGGATAAGGTGGACAAAATGACAGCAACTAAGTCAGCTTTAACACTTCCAAGACTCCAGAACAGGAACTTGCAATAGAATGTGTGAGACTATTGAAAATTCAAGGGCTTGCCAGACATGCATATCAGAGGGTGCAAGAGACTTACATGCATACATAATATGATTTCTTTTCTCAGATCTATGATCAGAGTATTAAAATATGCATCAAAATAAAACCAGAAATTAAATATTGAGCTATGCCTTTATCCTGGAAACAAGCCTCTTCCCTTCCCCCCCCCCCCCAAATGAAAAGAATGGTTTAAAAATAGCATAAATACCACGTATGTGACATTTTTTAAAGAAAACGATTGTTTCTAAATTAAAATCTAGGTGATGCTCTCGTTAAGAGCTAAATGTGATGCTCTTCCTGAGAGCAAGAAGCTGAACTCACATATTTGTCTGCAGTCCTTACTGACACTTTTCCCTCTTCATGCTGCTTCCTTCAGTGCATTTTGGTGCTCTCTCCCCTCCTGTAGCAGGAGTCCCTCAGCCTGGTTAAAGCTGGGGATGGAAAATACAAGTAGAACAATTGCAAAACACTTAACTGATGGGATTGCTTCTCCATTCTTACAGTAATGACTGTTTAGTCTGTGAGACATACTTCAGCAGAATATTTTGTGTAATTTACATGGCAATTCCCTATGCTTTTCCATGTTTTCTCAGAATCCAGCATTCCCCGTTACTGAAACAGCAGTTAAGGAATCAGTTTTGTGCAAATCCATTCCTCAGAATCTCAGTTGCTGTCATCAGCCACTGAATCAATAATAATATCTTTTCTTTTCTTTCTTGTGGTATTTTGTAGCTTGTAACTGATTTAATAACAAAGTCTTTTAAAATGCTTGAAAAGAGCTGGTATTTTTCCTGCAGTAACTAATGTTATATATACATTTCTGTATGGCACAGTTTGGAAACGGATGGGTCCCAAGGATACTTCTTGAAATTGGAAGTAATGAAATGATCTGAAATCCATTGTCATGGAAAGATAAACTGCATCAAAAGATACTTCGGACTAGTGATAACTATGATAGCCATATTCTTGAAATGTTCCCATATTTTCAAAGAATAATAATCGATATGAACTTCCAATTAGCATCTTAAATATTTTCTCCACAATGGTATGAATTTCACTATAGTATCAGCCTTTAACCTTTCAGATGAGTAACTTGTACAGCCTTACCTTCTTTCTTTCTCATTTCATATCTGATTGTACAGGAATAGATAGGAACAAACTAGAGAATCATAGACTAGCCCAAACCACCCCAAAACAAGGACACTGGAAAAACCTATCCTTTGTTTTTGCACCATCTGTAAAGATAAAACTTTGAGCTTCCCATTAGGACAAGCATTTAACTGAAGCTTTTCATAGAAATGGTGCAAGATCACCAAAGCACCACACTGTATGGGGGGTTTATTCAGTGTTCTTTAAAAAAGCAGATGGAGAGTTCATAATGCCTTTTAATCAGGACACGTTTTACCTTGAGAAGTTCTATTACATTGTACTCCACTAAGGCCGACATTTAAATTACCCATAATAACACAGCCATAATTATTTTCTTCTTTTTCTTATTTTGCTAAAAGTCATTGAGCATTTACATGAAACACTGGCCTTGGGAACAATGTCCTTTCAGACAAACCATTGCAAATTAAATGCCCAATGAACAATGTCTTTACACTGGGAACTAAACGTAACATGGTGCAAATTAACCCAAGTCCAACACGCTGTGATGTTGAGGTGCTGGGCCTGTAGCCACCCAGATAACTCATCACAAGGACAGCAACCACTGTTTCCTAGGTAGCTCAGTACATTCAACCCCAAAAATTAACTGCCTCAAGAGAAAACACAGGAGTGATTTGGTCTTAACTGGGTTCATTTTGACATTTGCTCACGATAAGGAGGGAAGCTCTAAAGGCAAGGATTGCATTGACCTTCATAGCAGAGAAACAGCAGGTGTTCCCCTCCTCAATGCCAAGCCAAGGCAATACTGTGGTGGAACAGTGTTATTGTGACCTCCTGTAATTCCACTATCGAGTACAAGATGAGAAGGAGGGTGCTCTGAGGAGCCAGAAAGAGTGTACGTACAAGGACAAGCTCCTTGAGTCCCCGTCTCTCCCCTTGCTGAGGCGTTATTTCTAATACTTTAATCATTCTTATCATTCTTTTCTGAACACTCTCCAGTTGTCAGCATCCTCTTGAATTATGGAGAGGAGAACTGCATGCAAGGAGCACTCCAGCAGCAGTCACTGCCACCAAAACCAGAGGTAGCAGAAACTCTCTCATTCCCTTGAAATTTCCTTTCCCATTCATTCAAGAATCTCATTAGCCCTTTTGGCTCCTCAGAGCTCACATCCACGTGATCATCCATAGCAAAGCCAGAGTTACACATTATATTGTGCCATTCCACACTGAGAAACCCCTGATGAATATACTCTTGAATTATGGCTGGAATGGGAAGTATTTCATTAATACTGCTTGATCTGACTGCATGGATGTTCTCCTGCTAAAAAGGAGATGCCAAAGAACAATAATATTTATGGGAAACATCAGACTTTTTATTCTATATATTCTATATATCCTATTTATCCTATATACATGATTTTTTTTTCACTTAGATGCTGTGATGAATCAGTGCCCCTGTTAAATTTTCCCTTTTCATAACAACCTCATCCCTGATTGTTCCAAGCTCCTCATCATCCTCTCATTTCCCTTATCCATTTTCTATAATTCCTATAGTTGACAGTAACTAACTGATTGCCCTTTTCCATTGCTTTTCATCTGCTTTCCCTTGTCTAAGTAATACTGCTTTGTACGTCGGAAAAGCTCTTCTCCACTGGGCATTGGTGGCTTTTGAGGGAGCCTACTGAAAGTTTGTATGTTTTCACAATTGCCCTTTCTGTTTTAATTCCTCTTCCTGGATGACTGGCTCACAAGTCTTTTCAGCTTCATTAATAGCAGCCCTTTTAAAATACAAGATAATATTACTGCTGAAACTTTGCTTACACGTGGCACCTGAAGTCAAGTTAGGATGAACTACACCAAACCAGTCATTCTTTTGAGTTCTGTGATCACTTTGTCATTATGAGGACTGACACAGAATGTCCCAAGTTGTTCAGTTCTTTATGGCATTGCATTCTTCCCTTACTTCCTTCAGACTAAACTCGTGCTTTTGCTGTCTTGTTCACATATACTAGATATGGAAGGAGCTGGTGACCCACTGGTAGATTATAAACCCGTATGGACCTGATAATTTCGGCAAATTCATCACACCCATTCCTTACAGCACTTGCTTCTGTTCAAGTAATAGACCCATCTCTTGTCATGGCACTCAATATCTGATCTGGCTCATGCCATTAACAATGAGAAATAACAACAGTGAAGTCAGAGAGGCTACTTTTGTGAGATGCCTTTAGTTTAACCCTTCAACATGCAACAGTCTTTCCAATAAACACCATTTCTTTTCCCTACGTGATCCTTGTGTGTCATTGAATATTCTCTGATGTGAAGGTACTGCACTAGTCCTCATTTTACTGCCCCTTGTCAATTTGAACTAGGGTTCAAGCACAATGTGATTAGCACGTCACGTGTCATTGGCTCGATAAACTTCTCAGAGAGACGTGACAGACATTATGAAGAGTTATCACACACATATCCCAACTTGCCCTGCTTAAATAAGGAAGAAAATTAGAACTCAGCATCCCATTCTTTTAATACTGATGCTGCCAGTGACTTACCCTTGGAAAGATAATACTTATCACAAAAGTTCATGAGGCTGTTGGGGGAATTATTTATTTGCTATGCTAAAATTAATTACCTGAAGTGCTGCATAATGGACTGGTAATGTTTTCCTCATGGTCATCATCATGAAGTATCCTTCATTTGTCTGCTGTAGAAAATAAGTATGTGGAAAAAAGAAGATGGGCATTCTTCACAGCCTGTACAACTTTCCACATGCAGAAATAGAAGTTATTCTTCTCCACAAGCAAAACGTCCTTCCAAAGAGACTTGCAAAATGGGAATATGTTTGTTTCTCCCAAATGCTGAAGGGTAGTCTGAAGGTGAAAATAGAGTATACTCTCCCTATAGCTACCAGTACTTCTGTATGGGCTCTAGTAACTAGTTAGTACAAGTCACACTAAATTAGCTGCTCCATTTCAGTATAACATATATGAAATGCTTGTATATTAAAAATCCAGAATATTAAGTCTCTGTCTTGCTCCAGGAATCCTAATGCCTATTTCTTAGATCCTTGGGGAAATTAGGAAGCTACTCGACAAGTTAATGCTTTGAAGCTGTAATTTAAAAGGTTTTTTTAAAGAAACTCTTTTTTTTCTCCTAAAGAACTTGGCATATTTTAAACAGAAATTGTAATAATAATTATGGATATATTGACCTCTATGTACTCTTAGGCTCTGGCCACTCAAGTGAAGTAGATTTTAACCAGCTCCCTGTAGGTTTCTGTCAGCTTCCCATGTTTCTGTGCTGCATTTATCTTGCAGGTTGCTTAATGCTCTCTTAAGATTTAATTCACTAAAGAAACACTTTCCCAGATCATTTGCTACATGCTCTGAAGAACTGAATGAGTATCAGACACTAAGCTGATTGCAGGCCTGTCTGTAAAACACTGCTTCTCCTTGTGGCTCTATGAGCACACCCACTAGCTGTGGCTTGCTGGGGTGATTATGGGAGCCCCAGTGCAGGGAAGGGCTACCCAAATCTATCTGACAGCAATGAAGAGCCTGCAATCTGCTGTGAGGCTTTGTATCAGGTCCAAAAGGTGTGATTTTGAGAAAAATGAAGTGCCACAGGTATGCCTCTCTTTCTTCTTTTCCTTTTGGCTAGGAAACATTCTGTCTTAGCCTGTAGCTGGAGCTATACAGAATGAGTTTAAACACACAAACAAGAACCAGTTCTATACCCTGGAAATAAGTCCATTTGCTGCAATGTACGGCTCACCTCTAAGGATCCAAGTTTTTTTCCTGGATAAACCTAACCAAAAAGGAAAGATGTGAGTAAATGTGAGAATAGATCATGGATTTGATGCTTGTGTCAGTCTAACTGATGCAATTGAGATGTTCTTCCACTGAAATCCCACATTTGGACTGTCAATGTCAGATAAAGAGCTCACATTACTTTCAAGTATAAGAACATAGTTCACAATAAAATACACTTTGGATTGAAAAACTGCACTTATGTCCAGGCTCAACCACACAGAAATGAGCTCCTTAATGCTCTATCACTGATCTGAATGTCAGTTCTCTACACAAGTTATCTCATTTAAGTCAATAGATTTACCACAATAAGAGAGAAGCGTCATCCCAGAGGCCCCACTATATTTACGTATATAAAGACGGAGAAAGAAAGACTGACAAAATGTACTTTTCTTATCCCCTTTCTATCCCCTCACATATATACAGAGGTATGTAATGGCTTTCAAATTCATTTTACAATGAATTGTCTTGGCAAACAAGGCGGTTGTCTCTGTGCACAGAGGTGTGGAGTTTGCTGCATCCAATACAAAAGATGGCCACAAAACCCTGCAGTCTTATGGGACATTCAGAGTCTCTTTTAAAATAAATATGTCTCCTAACTCAAAAGATGCAATTTACATACAAATATATTCCCCAAATATCCCCCTGCTTCCTAAAAGCAGAGGATACAATTATTTCAATGGATGCACTGTTGCGTGCCTTAATCATAACACGATTTACAAAAGTGAAGTTGGAATTTAAAGGCAATCTAGATACACTTGACTATCTACAAAGATAATGAAGTAGTATTTTTATTGTTAACATTGCTGCCTGAAATGAGATGTTTGGTGATTCAGACCTTCTATACAAAGAGCCTATAGCTCAGTCATGTAAAAGTGGTTCAATGGAAGTAGCACTGATGTAACTATTTAGCTGCTTCAGAGCCTTGAGTCCTGAAAATGCAGAGACACAGAACACCTTGAAATGAATCTTGATGCTTCTTTTTGTTCCTTGGCAGGATTGCTACCTTTTCATGCTCAGTGCCAGACATAAAACTTCCTGGACCCCTGATGATGAGAACAGTAACAAATGATGACAAGCTCATGTAAAAGAAATTGTTTCTAGCGCTTCAGGACAGTTCACTTGGCTTAACGTCACAACACAGGTCTAGAAAAGTCATGATTTACAGTAAGAAAGCAAGTTTTTGACTCCTTAGTGCATGGAAGAGAGCTCTGCTTATGTTGTAAATAAGAAGTTTTGATCATTATTATCATGAAAGGATGAAATGTCCTTACAAAGAAAAACTGAAGTGGTGAAAGGAAGTTTTTAAATGGGGTCTCCTGTGGCATGTCTTACTGACCATTTTGAGAAGCCTTCCTAAACACATCCCCACACACATGTACATACATGTATATGTGCATACCTACACATATACGCAAGTTTCTGACACTTGCTAGTAACACTATGCTAGGTGTCACACGAACACAAAACACTTTGAAGAGTGCTTGTAAGTGCAATGTAGGGCAAGGCACAGTATGTGTTTACATACAAACAGGAAAGAGCTAAAAAACCCACTGTGATGATAGCGGTCAGCTTGCTGGGCAGAGGTCTCTGCACACCAGCTGCCTAGTTGCTGTTAAATTTATGCCTAATCCCCTGTCACAACAGAGCTTTAAGACAGGAATTAAAGGAGAATAATAAAATAGACCTGCAAATGTGTAAGAATTCTTCTCCAGCATGATATTGAATTAGCATAAAGTACTTTCCATACACCAGAAACTGTCTTCATCTACTTACCATTCTCATGTGAGCATGAGAACATCATTGAACCTCAGAGAACCATTTGTAATAGTAGTAGTAAAGATGCTGGCTGCATAAAAATTAAATGCTGAATACCAACAATGACAGCAAAATGGCACAGAACTGACAACTCCAGGTCTTCACTGCTGATACTCACACTTCTTATGATGCTGAACCTGCTGTCAGTAAATAAGTCATCGTTTTTTCACTGATTTAAGCCTTGATGATGCTTAACAACTGATTCCTGAAAGCTGTCATTGGTAATATCTGGGGAGATACTCAACAAGAGTGAAAGGAAACACCATTCCTGGTTGGAACGGTCTCGAGATACTGCCGCAAAGATGTCACCGCAAAACAGCAGTCCTCCCTTCAGAGTAACAGGACATTCCTCTGGGAAAGGATTTGGTAAGCAATAAAGAGAGGACTTTGTGAAGCGGTTTAATGTGATAGTGTTTGATTAGAAAGAAACAAGAAAAAGGGCCGTTGAGTCTCTTGGTTCAGCTCATGTTGTGCAAAAGGCAGTGCCAAGTTCACACTAGGACCAACAGAACTGCTCACAGCAGAAGCCAGTGCAGATACTAAGAAGGCAGAGAAAGGCCAGGACAAGCTCTTACTGCTCACTGGATGAGGAACGAGGGTCACGTCGGTGACACTTTACTGTTAAACTCATCACTGGGAGCTCAAAAGCAGCCTCTTTGAAGCCTTCCAGATCAGCTGAGCTGGGAAGCTTCAGGCACTGAGCTTGAACCAGGGAGCAGGACACTGATTCACTGCATGAACTACACTCCTCTATGCCCAGTAATCAAGAGGGTCCTTGAAAACACTTTTGACTTCACCTACTCTTGACTCACACTGAGCTTCAAATACTTCCTTTAGCCATGTCTTGTTCTTGGGGTGACAAATCCAGAACTCCTTGGTGGTATCCAACTGCCTCTCCACCAGCATGCATGGATGGCTTCCTGAGGTACCCAGTGAAAAGGTTATCCTGTGTTTCTTCCCAGCTTCATCTCTGGAACGCTTCAGCCAAAGTTGTCCAAAAGTTTGAGCTTAAAGGAGACAGCTGGAGCAGAGAACTTCTGCTCCAGTGGTTCAGGTTTGGCAAAGCTGCGAGCAACTGGAAGCAGGTCACTGCTACACTTGCTTCTTTGGCACTGCTCCTGTTCCCAGCTGAAGCAGGCGCCATCCACACATTCCTGGTGTTCGCAGCACTCCTCCTCATTTGATAAAAAATAAGAGCAATGAGTGACCTAAAAAGCAGTCGGTAGATGCAAACATCAGTTTGGAATGCAGCTACTGAGAGATGAGAACATGTATTTAGAAGTCAGATACTTTACATGGAAGCACAAAACCTTTTGACTTCTGTTTAAACACAGGCAGATTTCACTCTAGTGATCAGCTACCCTGTGCCTGGACTTCAGTACTGCAAGCCTTCTATCTAATCCCATTCATTTCTATTTGTTCCTTTTACTAATATTGCCCTTTTTAATCTCTCTTCATTTGGAAGCACCAGCCCTCCCAATACCTTTAACCATCCTCATTGCACTTTCATTGAAATCAATGGGGCTTTGCAAATTACCATTGTACAGCTGACTCCATTATGCCCATTACAGATTTAAAAACATGATGACAAGAAGCTAATCTGTAGGCACAACTCCCTCTCTTCTGCTGTAAATAACTCAGCCATATAATTTTTTAAATCCTGAAGTGCCTAAATTATAGCCTAACAATACGCAGAATTTCATCTTCCAGTAAGTCTATAGGGGTTTTTTGTCACTAAGATAATACAGCACTTTTCACAGACTCAGCTAAACTGCAATCGCCTTTGTTTGTTTTGTCTTGTTTCTTGTTTAAAAATGGATAGAGGCATGTCAGGCCAATTTAATTTAAATAGAATGTTCAGAGACTAAGAAGTGAAGTGGCAGAGTTTCAGTTCTCCATGATGTCAATGAGAGAACTGACAACCTAGTGTCCCTGCACAGCCCTTCAAAACAGGGACTGACAAACTCCTTATCAAAAAAGGTAAAAACAAGGTAAAAACCCTGTTTCCCCACATTAGTACCATGCCTGTGCCACCAAGGAGGGAAATAGGGGAGTATCACCCATCAGAGACTGGTTTCACCATGGGACATGTCCAAGGTGCCAGATCTCCTGGCTAGGACCTTCCTCCAAGCAGTACTACCCGGATGAAGAAAGAGGAGCAAGTGGGTCCTCCTGTGGCTACCTGACCCCACCTCAGGAGCTGCAAATGCCTTGAGCTGATGCTATTCTTCCAGCTGCACTTTCCAAGCCCTTCAATGCTGAACTGCAGTGAGCAGATGCCAAGACAACAAAGGAGAAATGAAACCCCACAGCTGCTGTGCCCTGTGCCAGTGAATTCAGGGACTTTCTGGTGCCAGCAGTCTATGGCAGGGTTATCATTTGTGCCCTGGAGCAGGTGTGAGGAAATGAAGAGGAGGACAAAATGCAAGTGAAACATGGGGACAGGAAAAGTGTGGGAGTACAGACAAGATGCTGTTCCCTTTTCTGTGGTTATTCAGCAGAGAGCTGAAAGGAACACGGTAGAGTCTGAAGCTGGGATGGCTACATCCATCTGACACATAGGAGGAATCCTAGAGCCGGCTCCTCCCGGCACGCCGAGCCTTGCATTGCCAACTCTAAAGCCACACAAAGCAGAGTGTGCAGGGGTCACCAACGTGGGGCTGTGGGCACCAAGGACACATCTCACAGGTCTCAGGTCCATTGAGGAGCCTTGGGACATGCCCCATGAGACCACTCTCACTTGGGCAGCAAAACCCTCCTGTGAGCATCCAGACAAGATGCTGCAGAAGGAATAAAGCAGTTTTCCCCCAGATAGCTTTCCTCCTCCTGTGGGTGGGGATGATTTAGCCCATTGTGCAGTCTCCACCACTGTGTAATTTATATTCACTGGGGTGCCAGAACTGCACAGTCTCCTCTAAATATAAGCAATTAACTCCCATTAGCATTAGTGGGAATCACTCAGGAGACTATTCCCCATTATTGATTATCTCGGGTTTGTACCAGCTCAGAAAAATGTACAAAGAAAAGAAAATCACATAGTTAGTGGCTTTGGCTAAGTTAAGGCAGGCAAATTAGATTCATTATCATTCTTGAGCTAAACAGTGGGGCTTATTAGAATGTAGTTCATTTACATACTTTGATCTGATGGGTGTAGATAGCTAATTATACAGCAGCCAGCAACTTATTTTTGATGTGTTTTATTAATTAATATTCAGTATTATAATTAAATGCACAGGCTGCTCCGCTGCAAATTCTTATTGTTGTTGTTGTTGTTGTTACTAAAACAAAAACAACTTTCAAACCATACCTGTGAAGTACATGATGAGCAGCAGACTCCTCCACAGTGCAGGAGAAACGTACTCCATCCCTTAACAACAAACGTGGCCCACAGCTCTGCCTGAGGCCCTGCTGCTCCTCAACCCATCCTTAGCAGCTAGCAATGCCCCTGATGGTAAATCTGGTACCCAGAATAGGGTCCTTTAGTAGTATCTGTATCTTTAAGTAATATAACGGTTTATATGTATTCAGTCTCTTGAATGTAAATATCTAATGATTATTATTAATGCAAAGAACTATTTGATATAGTTCTTTCTAATAAAATCAGTCACTGATGTGATTGAATTTGGCAGATGTTGGTAGCTCATACAAACCAAAAAATCAATGTATCAATGCAAAATCTATTTTGAAGAGGAAAAACACAGGATTAGTTGTACTCTGCTCCCCACAGTTTTTAATGACCATCTCACTTGAACATAGTAAGAAAAAGGAGATAAACACAGTAAGAAAATCTCCCATAGGCACACGCATAGTCTGCATCACTAACAAAGAAGATTGCATTGTGTTCTTTGTGTGGCCTCAAGAAACAGAAGGACTAATTTCTGCTTTTACCTGCCTGGCTCTGCTCCCACAAGAAGGTGAGTGTTGTGTTCCCAATCCAAGAGAGCACTTGCATGCATGCTTAATATGAAGTCTGCGCCTTCAGTGCCTCCTGTGACACGCTGTTTTAAAGAGAGGCACAAGGAACACGTTCTCATGAAAAGCAGAGTGCTCAGCAGATGACAAAGTTACATCCTCTCAGCATCAGTAAGATGTGACAGATTCATGCTGGTGAGTGTGACAATGGAATTCAGCCACATGAAAATATATGGACATACTGAAGGTTAAAATTAGGTACTATAGACATAGTGGCAGGGCTGTGCTCGGAATTTCCATGTTAGATGCAGATATTGCTTACCCTGTTTCTGACACCTAAGCACTGTGTAGACATATGTGTAGACTTTGATCTATCACCCAAGCTGATAGAGTAGTAGCTATAGATTTTAGAAGACGTTCAAGTATTGCACCAACCTGCATGTGTCAGAGGTCTCCTGGTCTGAGCAGCTCAGAAGCCTTCTCTGCAAAGCAGGCATTTCTGCAGGAATAAGGCATCTCAATCCTGCTAAAACTCCAGCAGCTGCCTGCTGATTAGGCCATTAAATAAACCAGCTATGAGGGGTGGTGTATTATGTACAGATCCCCATAAAGGAAATAGGAGTGGAATAAATAGAGCAAGCAAAGCTCACTAAGCCGTCAGATACAATGAACTTTTCTCCCGAGCAGACAGTGCCAACCAAGCTGAAAAATTAATTTACTATTTGTTCCCATTTTTGTTAGGATTGGTATCTTTACAAGTCTGAGTCATTAGCATGCGAGTTTACAATTATCCTCTGAGCCTTGTAATGTCCTGTCATTTACCTCCAGGGATTTATGTCAGAATCCAGCTCGGTTCGTAAGTGATCTTCCAGTAGGACAGAATGACAGCACCATTACAGCTCCCTCCCGCAGATGATGGTAATGATATTATTATTCCCCTGATCAGCTTGGTGATGATTGTTTGAACTTTATCAGTATTAATAGAGAAAATAATAAAGGTATTAATATTTGAAATCTCTCTATATTGTGTTTAGTATCATGTTATTGCTACATTTTATGGCAAGTACTTTGACATTTCAGTGCATTTCCATTTACAGTATTACCGCTATAATCTACTCATTTTATAATTGCTTCTGGATACTTGTAAAGGTTTAATTTCTGATATTTCCTCTCAATAAAGGAACCTGCATCTGAAATTGATATACAATTATCCTCCCAAATGTGCACTGTTAGCATAGAGATGGAAGGGCTTAAAACAGCTAAAAATATTCTATATGGCTCCTGGACCAATTAAGCCCTTATGGCTTCTTGGGTTTCACAGACAGTCACCAAAATTGGTTCCAATTCTACAGCAGAAGTATCCTCTCTATGGTGGCTATTTAAAATATCCATGCTATCCACATAAAAGGACAAAAGCTGCTGAGCAACCAGACTGGCAATTTCAGAAGGAACCTCAAGATGGAGAAGAACACGTCAAAATCTCCCTACCCTACAAGAGAGACAGGAAGACAGAGGACTACACATGCTTTCCACCTAGGAAATGGTAGCATGCACAGTGATTGGGCTGGGCCATCCCACATGGACATAACTGGAATTAATGATGGAGATAAACCAGGCATGTGAAATGAGTTTTCTGAATTTGGTCTTTGCAAGGCAACGTGTCAGGAAGAAATGCAGGAAGCTGCACCTCATGGGTTTGTGTGGAAGGCAGGAAAGGTACAGAGCATATGAACCAGAATTTGTACTTCATTTCTGGCTTCACATTATGTTTTGAGAGCACTGGAGCAAACACTTGCCCTGTGCCATGCTAACTTCTTCAGAATCGTGTAGATGCTCCTGCAGAAGTACGGATTTCATTCCAATATCTGCACAGAACTCTCCTGGTAACAACTTGCATGAAGTTAATAAAGCTACAATTTTGTAGAGTTACAAGACCGTATGTTCTGACTGCTTGAAACCCGTTTTTTCTAAAGGGAAACACATAAAAGGAAGCTCTGACATTAAGAGCACAAACAGTAGTCTGCCACCTCCTTAAGTTTTGTGAGTGAGGCACCAAAAAGACAACCAAGTTGGTAACAGTAGAGGCAACAACTACTTCTCATTGAAGGCTCAGCTTCAGCTAGTTTATTTGCTTTACTCTGTCCAGTTCCAGAGCAGCAATATATTAACAGCTTGTAAATCAATGTCAGACACGTTATATGAGAGATCCTATACAAAATGTTTATAGTACTGTGTGATACTGAACAAGATGCACTCTTCAAAACTACCTATGATATTTCATAGAATCATATTCTCAGCAGCTCTCATGAGAGCAACTCCCCAGCCTTACACAGCTGAGAATGAGGTGCTAGGAGGGATGGCAGAGCTGAAGGCGAAGGTGTTTAAACAGCAGCCAGCTCACTAGGTGATTCATGGCATGGTATTAAGGTAGCTCTTGGGAGCCCTGCTCACCCACGACTCCCTGTAGAGATGCTTTTAAACTGAAAAGACAAATGGTGTTTATAAGAAGGCCAAGCTTACTAAACAGTGCCTGGATCCAGAGTTCTGTTTCAGGCGAAGGGCTAAATCCCAACACTCCAGAACCTATTTCAGTTTTAAGTTTAGCTCTTAAAATTCTGCCTGTGTAAGACATGGGGTGAAGAGATCCAGTCTAAGGATCTACTATCCAAACAGACAGAATTCATGTGCATTGTGAAGAAGTTGCAGTTACCCGATGTGCTACTGAAAGTAAAAAGCACTGTAGTTTCAGGACACTACTTCTCTTCCATGCTTGTACTTACCCAGCAGCACTTAGAAATGCTGACATCCAAGATAACAGCGTTTCCTGCTTCCAGCCGGTTCTCAGCACAGACCTTCAATGTCATTCATTCAAGTTTCAGCCCAACCTTCAACTTGGCCACATATTTGCATCTTTCTTTGTGACCTCCTAGGGCAGGAAGCGTTGACATTCCCCATGAACTTAGCAAGCAGTGCTCAAAACAGTCTCATTAGCCCAGGATCTCATGTAGCTCTCAAGAGCTCCTGCTGCACCAGGTCTGAATGTGTGCCAACGTCTGATTGCAGTAGAAGGAACATCAAAGGAAACCCCTAGGCTAGTCGGCTGTCTTACAATTGTATTAGCCTCACTGTCTTTGTCAGGCTTGTTCTCTATGGAATTGCATATCCACTTAAGGTTATGAATTTGATTTATCTTCCAGATTTGAGGTGAGTTTCAATCTTTGTGGAAGCAAAAGAACAATAGCACGGAGCAGCAGAAGATACAGGGAAGATATATCTCTGCATGAATTTACCACACACGGCTTTGTCAAGGCATTTCAGTCCTGATTTGCAGAGCTTTGCAATACACATTTCTTGGGCAGGGACTACTAAATTAGTTCTGATTTACATCATTGTGGGGAGCAGGCAAAACTACTGATCTGAGCCAACAAAACTAACGCGTGTTTGAACCGAGGTGTCAGGAGGCACAGATGTATTGCGCCACCTGCGCTACTTGTGGGATGCTCCTTCCAGTCAGTTCTACAGCACAGTCACTTTGAGCTAACTTGTGTGGCGCTAAATTGTAATGGTATTGATTTTTCACTGCATTCATTTCATGGTGACACTTGAAATTGCTCAAGGCTCTATCCGGAATAGTGCTGAACTGGGGACAAAAAAAGAATGGAGGCATTTTCAGCGAATCATAGAATAGTAAAAGAGTTTGAGTTGGAAGGGACCTACAAAGCTCAACCCCTGCAATGAGCAGGGACATCTTCAACTAGATCAGGTTGCCCAGAACCACATCCAGCCTGGCCCTGAATGTCTCCAGGGTTGGTTCATCTGCCACTCTCTGGACAACCTCTCACAATGTTTTACCACCCTCATTGTTAAGAATTCCTTCCTCAAATCCAGCCTGAATCTCCCCTCTTTTAGTTTAAAACCATCACCCCTCATCCTGTCACAACAGGCCCTGCTAAAAAGCATCTCACCATCTTTCTTACAGGGCCTTTTTCAAAAGAGGTCACTGTGAGATACCATGTAAGCTGCTTCCATTCATTACAGCCTACCACAGGCTGCATTTTTCCACCGGTCTCCAACTGAAGAACTGTCTTTTATGGCAGATCTCAACACGCTGCTTATCATGAACCTGGAATTCACTTTAAAGTCGTTTCCAACTGACATTCACAGGAATACCTGTGAAGCTACTTTAGATCTTATTGATGCCCTCAGACCACTTGGCAAGGAAACAAGCAGTTTCCCAGTTGCAGGTTCACAATATACAATCTGCACTTGATTTCTAGATTGTACCGAAATACCATATCCAGCTACAGTGCAGTTCATATGGGTGTTTCACTTAGACCTAAAACTCGCGTTTCTCAAATCAGTGGGAGTTTTGCTTGAGGAAAAAATGAAGGCTTAGGGCTGCAGAAAACACAAAGTCAGTAATTTGGCAGCCTGATTTTATAATAATCTTTGTCTAATGATTATTTAATGTTGTACCAGGCTATTTAAAAGAATATTCTACAAAGTGTTGGAGCTTCCTTTTCAAAGCTTGTGTAAAATGTGATTTGTAATTAGTAGCTTTGGATATGCAATGTGTGTGAGAGAATATTAGTATTCCATAAAAGCTGCTGTCAGTAGAAGTTATATGGAGAAGCACAAAATAATATGGATGCTTAACAGCTAAAATGCTTTGTTTTAAATAGATTTGCTGAATTTTGTAGAAGCTCCACCTGGGAAACTTAAGATTTACTGTTTTTCCCTTTAAGCTGTTATATATAAATGAGTTGGGAACTCTGACCGTAAATGACCCGAGCACTAAGGGAATATATTAAAACTTACTTTTAAGTACTTCAAAGCATTTCACTTTATTCATGTATCTATATGGAATTATTCACAGAGCTTCTTACTACAGCTTTGGAAACGTTCATAAGAATGATATTTACAATAGGTGCCAGCTGAGTAAACTCCACTGACTGCTGGCACCACTAAATCCAACCGAGCGTAGAACACAGCCCGGTCCTCAATCAGATCCGGTGCCACCAGCACATTCCCTGTGCATCACCAGGATAAAACACCTTTGTTGGGAGGTTAAGAAGAGTAAAAGCAAACCGAGGTTCTGCAGCGTGTGCAGCGTGGCCCGTTGCAGCAGAGGGCACTCACACTCTACGGTACGCAGCCCACACTCCGCATCGCGTTTGCTGCAGCACTGTCGAGAGCTGTCAAGCCCTGGGCAAGCACAGTTCTCCCCTCTGCTTCAAGAAAATTCCACAGAAATTGTTATTCTAATTCCCTCTGAATTCTTGGTGTACTTTGGGAGAATGCTAAAGGAAAAAACCCACACAATTTCCTTGCTCGGACAAGAGGAAACCTTCACACACATCCTAAGATCCTGTGGGTCTTAATCACGCAGCAAAAGGTACCCATTCGTGAAGAGCTCCCCAACAGACAGCAGGAGCAAGATTTGGCCATCGGGCACCAGAGAAGCAAGGAGCTCAAAAGGCTTCTGAAATTGCCTAAAGCTGAGGCAAGAATTTGTTTAAGCCAGCAATAACATCAGCATCGGCTCGTACATGATCCTGACGTGCTGCTGCTAAAATGGGTAATACTGAAAGAATATCTAAATTAAAGCACCTGGTGTTCCCTAATGTTGTGCGGTGGCTTGATTTCTCCCTTCACAGAGGAGTTTTCTCAGTGTATTCCCTTTCTGACCTAGATAAAATAATTCCTTATTTTTCATCTCCTTCTGGAAGGTAATGGCATGGTGGAGAATGCGATGTGTGAGCTACAGATGGCACTGAAAGAATCCAAGGATCTAAAAATACAGGGAGTTTTACAGGAAAGGTTTCGTAAGGTGGCTGTCTCCTCCTTGACATCACTATTCAGCTGGCTATTGGAATGGGACTAATTTAATTAAGAGAACAGCTCAGATAAAACATTTTTTGTCAGATTCTCCAAGTCCTATTCACCTTGCTTGAGAACTCAAGCAAGTCTTCTCTTAAGCAGTCCAGTAATACACCTCCCATCATGCCAGCTTAGCTGAGCTTCGTAACAATAGGAGCAATTGGCACAAAGAAAACTACTGAAGTTAATGTAAAGATTATCATATTATTTTTGCAATGGTGACCCAACGGTCAAGGCAATTGCTGGCAAGGAATTGTTCAGTGCAGTCTTGATCTTTCACTCCTCAAAAGCTCCAGGTGAGTTTTATTTGCAGTGTTTGGTCCTGAAACCCTCACCGCTTGCCACTACCTCATTCCACTCCTCTGCTTTCCGTAGGAGCAAACCCAGCTCTTTCTAGGCAATAAACAGCACTTGTGGGTTTGGGGTTTTTTGTGCAGTTATCACTGCTATTGGGTTGGGGTTTTTTTTTTGGTGAGAAACAGAGCAGAATGGTGAGACCATAATACAGTTCAAACACAAAGCAGGTTGTTCATTTGACTGTGCTCCAATCTCTCCAAGCATGAAACTTGATTTCTTGATAATAAATTTCTGCATCTGGTTTCAGTAAATAATCAAACAGCACAAATCCACTTTGTGTTTTAAAAAGAATGGGGTGTTTTTAAGGAAAGAGAAAATGCTGGAGATGTTTTTCTGGTTAAACAACACAGTTCTGCAGCTCTGAAACAGAACCACGATGCTCAGTAAATGCAGAGTTGGTGAGTGACAGGGAAAGCAGGGGGAGAAAAGGAGCCAAGAAGAGGGTTAATAGAAGTTTTCCAATCTAATATTCACAAAGTAAACACATAAACAACAATAAAAAGCTTCTATCTGACCAAGGAAAAAGTGTTAGAAGGATGTAATGCAACCCCTGCAGCATTTCAAACTCTACTTCAAATCTAGGTCTCTTTCCACATAGCATGTTCATTGCTTGCAGCAAAACTGGGCTTTTTTAAAGAACACGTCCCTTTATCATCATAGAACCAGGAGTTTCAGATTTCATACTTGTGATCTCCATAGCTTGCAGGAATTTATATGCAGAACGCAACTTTGGTGCACAAAACTGGGTGGGGAAAGTGTCAGACAATGTATTTGTGTATCACCCAGCAATCTGAGAGGGGACCGGTGTATTTTAGCCATCCCAACACTGTTTTTCAGACTTCAGGAAAAAAAGAGGAAAGCTCAATAAAAATAAAATAATAGCTTTGTACATATGTGTGAGAAGTGGAATAATGGGTCACCATTAACTGGCTGTTTACTGCTTTTGTGTCAAGTGACTCTTTCCTAAGGAAATGTGCTGTCTGCAGTCTTGCAGATTTACCTCTTAAAGCCTTCAGTGAAGAAATCACTGGTTTAGCACATCAAAGTATGCGTATGTACATAGAAGCACTTGCACTATTCATTTAGCCTAGTTAACACTCCTAATTATCCTTTCACCCAAGATCTGGATTTCCTTGGTTTGATAAATTATAAGGTAGTCTGCACAAACATCAGTCTTCCGCAGGCATGAATTTTCATGCAGTCATGTATACAGAGGGTTAGGGACACACCAAGATGCACACAGTGTTCTTGGTACATGGCAGGATTAAGCTCAGGGTATTTCCCTCATTCAAACCCCTTGAGAAGTCTCGATGCCACCTTTGCCTTCTTCTCCATACAATGTGTTTCAAAGACACATGTGATGGAGTGTTCAAGCCTTAGTGTTTCTTTTCTGGTGCTCAGAAAAAGCACAACGGCAGCTTACAGCAAATCCTCTTCATACCCCCTAAGCAGAATCACCAATTCCACCAGCACCGTGGCAAATACATATTAATAAAACACATTTATTAACCCAGTTTTCCATTCTTTTTGTTTTCCCTAGTCAGGCCTGCAGCCAGTGTAGTACAAAAAACCCTGGGAAAAATCATAGAATCATAGACTCACGGAACGGTTGGAAGGGACCTTGAGATCATCGAGTTCCAATCCCCTGCCACAGGCAGGGACACCTTCCACTAGAGCAGCTTGCTCCAAGCCCCTGTGTCCAACCTGGCCTTGAGCACTGCCAGGGATGGGGCAGCCACAGCTCCTCTGGGCACCCTGTGCCAGCGCCTCAGCACCCTCACAGGGAAGAGCTTCTGCCTTATACCTAACATAAATCTCCCCTAAACTTGAGGCCAGCGCTCAAGTGTGAGTAAAGGCAGAGGCTGGGCACTCCAACCCTGAACCTGCACAGGGATCTTCAAGAGAAGCCCTGAGGCTGACATCCTGATGGCCAGAAGAGACACTTTGAGTCACACAGAGCTCCAGGAAAGCAATGAGATCTCCTTCAAAGAAAATCCTTCTACCCACGTGAATCCTGGTCTTGGATATTTCTCACTGGTACATTGACTTTTCAAGATGCACAGGAGCTAACTGAACCTGAATTTCCTGGCTTTTGAGAGATGATAGGCATTGTTTACTCTTTTTACCTACCACATTTTTAATTAAATCAAATTCCCCATGCATGGTTAGCTGTAAAGTGCATATTACTTACCTGCATCTTCAGATCTTTGACAGTCCCGTGGGTAAATCCATAATTAGTTGGTTTTGTAAAATGCATATTATTTACTTGACAGGCCAGAATGGCTCTAAAGGAACTGTCCTCATGGCTTGGTTAAGTGCATAATTAGGCAGGAGTTTAAAACCTGTATTATGTTCCCCACACTGAAGCCATTGCACTCCATTTGTATATGGAGGAACGTAATATATTCATACTTAAGAAAACCCAAGTATTGTTTACTCAATGGGTCAAGCCAGCAGGTAATGATGTATCTTATGTATTTAGGACCTGTGCAATGCATAAGAAAAAATGCCCTTGAAAATGTATGGAAAAAAATTACTTTGCAGTATTAGGGCTTTTTTAAGCCACCGTGTCCACACCACTTCCTCTCAAAACTCCAAGTATGCTCAGAAGAACAACTACAGCATGAAGAGTGTTCAACCAACAGGATACTTGTACATCTACCTAACCATTCAGGCCCATTTCATGTATAAAGGGAGTATTTGTGCTCGTTTCCAAGGCCAGAGCTATTTAATAACATTAGAGTAAAACTTGATTATACACTCCTGCTTCCTTAGTCCTCTGGCACAGATTCTTACTAGCATAAAAGCATGTTATTGCACTGAAGAAGGTAGTGGCATGTTAATCAGCAAAGCAGAGGGTCTGAATCATTGTGTCCTAGAAATCACACACAGTTTCCAGCAGATATTTACAAGCATAAAGGTTCAGAGACTGACACGTGCCCATGACTATGTTCATGTCATAGCAACGGAGACCTTTCAGGGTGACCATTTCCCATGGGAAAAAAAACTCTGCAGAAAGCCAATGTGCCACTTTTGTGTGACTCTGAGGTCTTTGCAGGAACACATGTTGTACACAGGCTTTGAGGCCTCAGAACAGGGATGAGCATCACACAGTTCACGAGTGACACACCAAAACCAAGAAGTAGTAATTCACACAGTACTCATTCCAGACCACTGGCCAAGTACCATTCACCTCAACTGAGCCAAACATCTGGACACATTGCTACATATTATGAACCAGATCCATATAGGTTCTGAAGCACCACTTGCTATTGATTTTGCTAAGTGAGATACCCAGATAACTGAAGAGCCATGCCGCTGTGTGTTTGGACTCTCAACCTACCGCGAGAGCCTTTATAAAGCTGAAGTTATTGGACATGAGCTTCTTCTTGAGCAGAAAGGGTGTCCTCCTAAGCATCTGGTGTTCATTTACTGAGGGCAATTAAGTAAGAATTCATCACCCCTCCCTCCCATTCACTCTTATCTCCCAGCCCTTCCTCATAGCGCTGCTATTCCTCTCATTTCAGACAACACAGTAAGGCACCTCAGCCCTGGTGCAGAGTGAGACAGAAGCTATATTGCGATGCTTTGGTGGGTGAACACCTCCTCCAAATCACAGCTCAAAACAGCAATATGTCCTCTGACATGGGCCAGGTCAGGCAGGAAAGCACCAGCTCCCCTCAAAGCCTCATTCACACTTAATTTGAGTTCACTCCTTCCCATGAGTGCTGCACCAAGGCCAAGCTACACACCAAAAGCATGATGTATTGCATAAGGAACTTGCCATAAGTAGAATATAACTCCTTTCTGGAATCTGCTCAGGTTATGGGCACACAATCAAATGCAATCAACACACAGCAGCTAAACAAGTCAGCACCTGTCAGCTGGGCCTCTAAACCTACCTCTGGAAGCGCCTTTATGTTCCACCCAGAAGCGGATTATGGAAAGGGCCATGCAGTGAAAGATGCTGCCTTCACCCCTGCTTGATTTGGCTGTTCACCACCCTGCTGCTGCGAGATGCCACCTTCACGTTTCAGCTGGCAAATCCATATCTGTGAGCGCTCTCATTTGCTCAACTGAAAAGAAAAAGAGGAGAAAAAGAACATAAAAATCAGATGGCTTCGTTAAAACAGCTCCGAACTAAGTTGGCTGCAGTAGCACTGCAGTGCAGAAGGACTGTTTTTCTCCCCAGACAGCTGGTGAAGCTGGTTAGGGTGATAACCTCCAGGACATCAGTGGTAACAAATAGCTGGGAGGAAATTAAGCTGTTTGTACTGTACTCCTCTGGAATAGCTCCAGCCCACCTGGGCTGACAGGAAAAGCTGCTACCTTAACTCCCAGTGGAGAGGGTCTCAGTTTCAGTCAGTATTCTCAATAAATGAGAAAAAGAACATGCAAGTAAAACCAGGCAGGCTCCTTAAACAAAGACTACGACTCATTTTAAGTCACGTTGCTCAATCCTATTGATCATTATAGACACTTACATGTACTAGAAATCTACCAGAGTTTTCCTGTTTTGTTTCTTTACTTCAATACAAACCCAAGAACTCTCTCCCACAGTAGCTAGATATTTCCTGAAATAACACCAGTGGTGGCTATTTTACTCAGCAGGTTCCTTTATCACCGTGGAGCAGGGAAGTTGACAGGCTTTGTATCTGAAATGTAATTAGCTGGTGGGAATACAGTCATAATGAAAGCAAAAGTTACATTATTGCAGGCGTGTGATTGTTTGCTCTTTCAAACAGGAGTAAAAAGTGAATTCCAAGGTATGTGTTTGGGCGTCTTATTCAATCAATGTCCTCAGAGTTCCTACATGTCTATTAAGGGGAGGTTTAGATCAGGTTTCTGTCTGAAAGCTTTTAAGGCCTCAAAAGAAGAAATGAATGATGAGAAATGACTCATGCCATCAGGCCTGAGTCCCCTTACAGTCCCGTTCAGGGTTCATCCAGATTAACAGAGAAGCAGCTCTCCCTTAAATGCAAATGTAGAGATTTACAGACCCTTCAAAGCACAAAAAGTAGCTAATTTCTTCATTAACAAAAGGCTTTCATTTTCTAAGCTAAATTCTGTCAGCAAATACATTTGTAGGGCAAGCCCCAAACATGCTGAAATGCAACACACTCTGATGTTGAGGTTGAGGCACAATAAAACAGTGTTTAGGATACAACTGGGCCGTGATCTCCTGTTAGTCACAGGGAGAAGAAAATGAAAAGGAAGAAAACTGATAAAGGAAAGAGCAGTTTGTTCCAGAGAACTGTAGTTTGCTCTGTAAACACTTACAGCTCCATGTGACAGACACAGCACTTATCAACCCATGATGGGGAGTGGTATATATTAACAGCAGTCAAGTCCTGCCTCCCAGATCCCTGGGATCCTTCTTTCCTAGATGCTTTTGACGCTTCTTCTCAAAACAAGTATTTTGTAATCAGGTTCTCCACCTATTGATGGCATCTTTCCAGGAAAAGGAGGGGAAATTCTCCTTCATTCATATAGCCTCTTTAGCAGGAATAAAGCAGTGTATCGGAATAACAGCAGTTCTAGGAACTCCATGGAGATACATGAAATCGTATGGCAGGAAAGGTCCCTGAGACACAAAGGACACAGTAAAAAAGACTCCAGCAACCTACTCCAGTGATGCTACAACCTCCCTGACCAGGAAAGCTTTCTTCATATCCAGCTTCAATCTTGCTACACTTCAGTCCCATTGCTTTGTCCGCAACAGATAGGGAGAGCAGACTTCTCCATCCATGAAAAGAACAATCACACTCCCTTCCAGACAGCTTTGCCTCAGGCTCAGTAACCCATTTCTATTAATCTTCATGGGCCACATTTTCTGAAGTTCTGCTTATTCTCCTTGTTCTCCTCTAAACTGCATCCAACTGATCCAAATCTTTCCCCAATTACACTGCCCCAAATAGGATGAAAGGCTCCAGCTGGGGCCTTCAGAGAAATGAGAAATCAATGCAACCTCTTGTAAATGTTCCCCAAGAGCTGTTACCCAGGCACTAAAACTGAAGAGGGATATAAACAAGGTCCTTTCTACAACATACTGTGTTAAACAAGTTCCTGTGTTCCCCCAAATCCAACAGCAAACTGAAAGTGGTCCTTGTTGGAATGACACAGCTGGCACTGTCTCATTCCATCATATTCCCATGTTCCTTGCTCCCCATTTCCTACCACCAGCAGCAATATAACCAGGCAAAGGGAAGAGGAATGCACCTTTTAGTTTCTGTGTATCTAGGTGTCCTAAACATATCCAGTAAGAAGTGGGTCAAAGCATTAGAGTCCATGTTGAAGCAAGAGAAGTCTAAATTAAGCAGAAGCAAATCTGTCCTTAATAGTGTTTTGGTGCAGCAAATAAACCCAAAAAAAAAACTTGACACAGGAAAAATCAGCCACAAGTTTAGGAAAAGTTAATAACTACAATTTAGCCATGAAGATACAAACCCTGTATCAGCATCCCTGTTCTCTGCATTGATGCTGATGTTATTTTAATATCATGCTGTCTTCTGGGAATGACATTATCATTGGGCCAGTTGGTTGCAAATAGAACAAGCAATCGAGATCAAGAGGGAGCACATTTTCTTTCCATCTCCCTTTGTAGCAATGCTTAGGAATAATTTCAAATTTGGTGGAAGACACCAAATGTTTTACTGGCTTTGGCAGGTGCCAAGTTTGCCAATGCACCTCTCCCCATCCCCTTGCCATGTACAGGAACTGTGACTCTATGGGCTGCAACACATAGAGTCATATGGGCTGCAACCCAGCATCAACTGCAACCAGTAACTCTGAGGAGATGATGGCTGCGTTTTGAAGTTCGACCAGTGGCCTTCTCATAACCCTTTTGAAGCTATTTGTTCAGGCTGTTGCAGACTCAGGGAGTCACTTTTACAATTACTTCCATGTTTTCCTTGTGGTCACAGACATGGTGAGAACGTGTTGGTATAAAGAGGTGTGAGACACACTGGATTGCGAGGACGTTCATGAGCTGATCTATAGAGAAGCCAGCACAGATCCAATAAGATGTGGATTTCCAGACAGCAGCCTAAGTAACACAACTGCTGGTAGTAGTAAGACCAGTGAAAGGTGTTTTACTTCTGACCATTGAAATCAGTGCACTGAAAAGTACAGTGAATTAGCATCACACTGTAATCTAATGTAGCAAGCTGTGATCACTCACAGGACCATCCCTTACTTCTGACAGAACAATTAGCACATGAAATGCTCCTTTCCTGATCCACAAGTGCTGCTTAAGCCTCTCAACAACTTGTGTTGAATGTGCACTCAACAATTACGGATAACTGGTGAGTAAAAAGTGTAGAAATCAGTGGTCAACACACTGGCGTTTGGTATTTTCTGCTGTCGCTCTATCCAGTTAATTAGGAACTATTTCTTAATGAGTGGACTTCCAAACTGGTGTTATTCTTAAACCCTTTGAAGTAAAAGTAGGTCTCGATCTGCCTATTTTATATTTGTTTTTCCCTTTTCCTTAAATCAGCAAATCCGCTCTTGCTGATTTTAAGAGGCATATGGTTCTTAATCCAGCGGTGTGTGAATGACGGCAGTAAATGGCTTTGAAAGTGCCTCAAAAGCCAAAATATGGAAATTTTCCCCCCCACCCCCAAGAGAGTAGGATGAGCAGTCATTATTTTTGTGATTGCAGAGAACACTGCCCGAGTGTTCCGAGGCTGCGTGTGTGTAATTGTTTGTCTCTTCCTCACTTTGAAGTGTTCCCCTTTTTTAACTGTAAAACCTCAGACGCACTCAAGGACAGCTTCCACAGCTTGGTCAAGAACACCAGCACATCTACATATTCACTAAGTCATAAATCTTCTATACTTTGGCTATGCATATATGACACATGACCCTTATTTCTCCCTTGTGGTTGCACTCGGAGAGACAATAGAGGTCTGCTAAAGCACACAGCTTGCCTCTTAGGTAATATTTCATATGTATCTCTTTACAACTACCAACACATCAAGGTAACTGAGCTGCAGTCTGGGAGGGGAATTTAACCATAATTGTCTTAAATTGTCTAATTTGGATAAAATGAGCAAGAAAATTCCCTCAGCTATTTGTTAGTATAATAATGTCATCTATATGTTTCTTGCCTTGTGGTATTCTGTTTTGTAAAGGGGAATGAACTCTACTCTGAATCCTTTGGATATTCAGTTCGATCTGTCTGTCAGACATTAATTAGTTTCATAGCAATCTCTCACTGCTGTCTTGTGGAAAGACAGCAAGACTGAAAAATAAGCCAGGATGACAAAGGGAGAGCTTGACTTGCTTCTGACCAAAGAAATCTGCCATTAAGAAAAGGTTCAGAACTCAGATCTGAAGCTCCTTTGCCTGCCTTGTGGGAGTACAGACGATTGGATTAAAACATTAACAGGTTGCTATTATACACAAAAAGTCATCTTTTCAAAGAGTGCTCTATTTGCTCATTTATTTACATGTACATAAACAAGTGGAGAGAGGGAGATTTTCAGAGCAGAGCACTGGAACTCAACCATGCGACTCTTGCTAATGACAGCGGCTGTTAGGCAGCCAAAACGCTGAATGAGGTTTCCAAATTAACCTTAAAATAACATTATGGAGGCCTCAGTAGCAGCTCTGCAGTTAAATCCATATTAAAATTTGCACTCGGAGCATCACTAATGTCCCAGGATTTCCTGCTCAAATTACTCTGCCTCATCTCCCTATTTTACATACTGAGGTCTAATTCTCTGCTTTGGAACAGCATTTGTTAGCGCTGGTACAAAGCATATGTGCAGCACCAGCAGAAAAGTGCTACAGCAGAGCAGAGAGTCATGTCCTAACGCTCCAGGAGACAAGGGAATTTGTTCCTGTATATTTAAATACATTAACTTTCACTCAGAAAGAAAATTTAACCTGTCCCATTAAAAACCCTGGAGCTCAGACTCCCATCCTGTGTCAGATAATAGCAGTGAGGAATCCCATGCCCTAAGTCTCACATACACATCTTTGTAGATATTTTGAAGATGGGCCTTTTGACATCTATTTTTAACATAAATTAACCTCCCTTTCATCATTAGTTATCTCCAGCTCCAGCAGACAAGATCAACCTTTAGTTGAAGATAGCGCATTCCCTTTGCAGCAGCGCCCAGCCTTCTCCTCACTGCCCCCTCTGAATTTCAGCACTGACATGGAATGTACCTCCCCACATTTGTGCTTCTGTACACAAGGATCATTTCAAAGATGGTAAAATGTGGGATTTTTCCAAACTATACCATCTTCCTATCATTGTCCATATATATGGCCTGCTGAACTATCTATATCATTTTCTCTCGGGTACCAGCCCATGCTTGCCTCCCAATGTCATCACTGCCTCAGTTGCCCGGGTGCTCCACACTAGTGAAAAGTTCCACTTCCGCCTATGTCACATGCTACTGTGCTATTTCTTCAATGACTTGGTGGTTCCTTCCTTCTACACCTTATCCCTCATCAGTGCCTGAAGCTCTGAAGATAAATCAATTTTATTTAGATTGCTAAATACAGACCATTGGAGTTTTTTGAGGCATTTCATCCCCAGGGTGTTTTAAGGAACAAGTAGGAAGACCAGGGCTTTCTCAATCTACTGCAGAGAAACAGTGAAATGGCCTGGCAGTACACAGCCTGGAATACATTCCTCCAGAGAGGGACTCGGCAGAGAACAGATCTATCATCTCATTCTCCCTCCAAAAACAAAGCAACAGGAGAAATCTTGGTCGGCTCAAAGTACAGGTGCAGAGACAAGGTCATTGATTCTTTTCCCTTAGCTTAGAACAACTCAAGATAGGGTTGTGTAGAGATCTAAGGTTGTTTGGAGACAGGGCTGGAAGCTACAAAAAGGGAACAGGAGGCACACGAGCATTGGGTATGGACCTCATCTGCTGTCCATCGGCATGCTGATACCTAGAGGAAGACTGCTCAATAGTCATCAGCCTTATGAAACAACTGAAGAATTGACAGTTTTGTAATATCTAACCAAATTACAAAGTTTTTAAATTTAGTACAGAAATGGTGCCTACCCACTGAGAAGAGAGAAATGAAAGTGACACCAAACTGAATGTTACATTTATCTTATCTGAGTTACATCTATTTTATCTTATGTGAAGCTAAAGCCAAAACAGGCAAACTGACACACTCACCAGCACACTACTGGATAAAGCATCTACTGATTTGTATGGTAGACACAGCTCATGCAGTGTGTCAGTACAGCTTATTCCAGGTGTCCAGAGTGAAATACACTGTCCTAGCAGAGATGCAAATCTTGATATTAAGATAGCCATTTGAAACGTCATAGTGAAGGCTTGGGCAGTTGCGCTACCAGATGCAGGGCAGAAATGACACTTCAAGCTTAAGCGCTTTGTACCCTAACAGATGAAATGGTGAGCAAAAGTAGCAAGATTGGTCAAGGTGGATGGTTTAGTTAAAAGATCTTCCTTATGATTCACCAAAGAGATCTGATAAAACCTGCAGTTGTGAAACACTCATTAAAGGCTGCTTGCTGTCTTACAAATTCCTTGTAGAAGCATCCCTCATTCTCCAACATAATACTACAATGAATCCCATGACCCTTTCTGCTTATCCTTAACTGTAAAATGATGGTAAAATAATTAAAAGTGAGATTACACTAAAATATGAAGAACACACCAGATTCCTTGCTCACCTTTTAAAATACCTTTGTGTTTCAACATTTTCAATGTTAGTTCCTCTGACCTCTGATAGATAGCAATGAGACATTGTAAGGCAGCTTGCAGCAATGCAGACACGCTAACATGCCATTTACAAACACATTTTAGCTTACCACAGAAGAGAGATGGAGCAGCTGGGGAAGAGCTTCCTTGTCAGGAGAAGGAAGTCAGCCTTCAAAATATATCAGTTGCTTTGCCACTCTGAACCCTAAATCAGGTTTGGGGGACAGGGCATTGGGTGTTTGTGAGAACTGCTGGTTTCATTCCAGCTAAACATGATATGGAAAATATCGCTTTACTTGATTTATATCCAGTGCCTCTCCTTGAATGAAATTTAAATCTCATTTATTTGGAAAAAATCACTGACAACTGCAGTACAGCTACAGTTTTTTAAATGGGATGCTGAAAGAGAGGTTCCGAAATCCATGCATTTCTGCTGAGCCTGGCACTTACACCAGAGCATCTCCTGGGCCAAAACACATCAGACCACATTTCAGAGGGTCGTTTTCTGCTATTGCCAACCCATGAGGTACAGTAAGAATACCAGAACTGTAGGAAAAGCAAGTTACAGTAGTTTCTCCAACAGATTGTTTCATGGTCTGGGTAAAGATACACTCGATTTCATCCAAACTGGTTCACACATTTTCTTAATAAGTACTTGTGTCAAATGTTTCAGTTGTCAGAATATTCACCTCTGAGCCTGAACATGTAAGTACAAGTCCACACATTAGTTTATCCATCAATATACTGTCTGTATTTTTGTCTATGCATTCCTAAAGTGCCCATCACCCTGATGCATAGGTGCCAGTTTGAATTCTCACCCCATGTTAGTTTGACAGCGCTGTCATCAGGGAAGACAGAGCTGTACTGTGCTTCAAGTAAAACACGAAACCATGGCTACTTCTGTCCATCCCTGGTAGTTACTCTGAAGCTGGTGGCTCCCCTTCAAGAGAAGTAGCAGGTAAAATCCTGTGTTTGGGTCACTGTTCCCTTCTGCAATAAAACAGGTTATAAATCTCAAGCCTGGACAAAAATCTTCCTGATGGCAGATTGGCAGATGGCTCACATGGCAAGCCCGCTATCAAGGTCTTAGGGAGACTGTTAAGTATGAGAGAAACAACATATATAGACAAAATCTATTCTGTTCTTTATTCTACACAAATGCTAAGCAAGGAGAACACCCTCTTAACAGAACGGTCTGTCCTCGTGTTCAGATAGCACCTAAAAGAGATCTGAAATAGCAGCTCTTATAGCATCAGCACCATTTTAATGGCTGAAAGCAGAATTAAAAGCCAAGCTTTGCTTCCAGGTGCAGACAGATGTCTGATGTGAAGATATTGGCTGTCTCTTACCAAAAGTGACAGGCATTTTTGGTAAGGCTTTTCTTAACAGATGGCAAAACTCGGGTCCTACTGATTATAGCAGGATCTGAAAGCATTCGTTGCACAGCAGGATCAGGCCCAAATGCGGGTCTGAACACCAGGTTTCCTCCACATTGTTAAGAAAAGGTATTGGTGTGAAAAGGATGCTCAGACACTAAGCATCAGATTCAGATGAAAAAGACCAACAACCCTTTACGGTATATTGTGATGTTTTCTTTTGTATACTGTATCAATGACTGTGTGGTATGCTCACTGAAAACCAGCCCTTGGTAATTGTCAGGGAACTTCATTCTGAGTGCAGGCTCTACTGGAAATTAATTGCTTCAGTGCAATCTGAACCACATCATAAATGTCATGTAGAAGTTGCAGGGAGTGAGGAGGCAATGACAGCTCTATCCGCACTGTTTCATTTAAAGGTGGGTAAAACACACTGCGACAGAAGTGCTCTTCATCAATAATTTAGTCCGCAGTGTAAAGCCAAGTCTTGCCAAAGATGCCAGGGGAGCAGCTACCTCCCTGGTTTTAATGACACCAGCAGGGAGGGGTTGAGGGGCCAGCTCAAATCAACATTCATTGCACATCTGGGCATGTCGGCAGATGAAGATATCGAGGACTGAGCTGACAGGACAAAGGGTTGAAAAAAGAAGTGTAACCTAGAAAACCTTTACTTTGAATTCTTTGTATAAATTCAAGGGGGATGACAGTTCCTAAGGTCATCTTACATAATAAAACTACAGTGATCTACATAGAGAATTTTAACTCTTTCCACTACATAATCAAAGAAAACGGCAAGTTAAGTTTATATGATTCACTTTATGAATGTAAAATGCAGAATCCTTAATTCCTTGAAAAAGAACTATTTTAATGAGCAGAATGTTAACATTTATATGCCTGACTTCATCGTAATAACCCTAATTATAGTACCACGGAAGACCCACTGTACTGGAGGGTCACTGGAGTTCCTATTATAACCCTGATCTTAGGGGAGTTTAATGCCATTGCCATTTCGCAGTGTTACCAGCTCAAACTTGCCATGCAGGTTAGCACTGGTTTACTCCTCCTTAAAATTACTGGTTTATAGCAGTTTGCTTTGGTTCTTACACAGCTTCTGCTTGCCAAAACTAAGAGGTTTTACTGCTTTTATGGCAGTCTCTACACAAAAGCCTATCTACTCCCTCTGAAGAGAATATGACATTCAGGTGCAACGATACTGATACATCACCACACCAAAGTACCATACTGTCACCCTAGGAGGTCACAAAGCCTTGTAGTTACAACGTGGCTGAAGCTATCCTGGTTTGCAGCATCACTGTGGTTCTGCCAGAGCTTCTAGGCAGTAATCTTTCATTCTAAGTTATACACTGGACACCCATGTTTTGGCTGAGTGGGTGATGACTCCTGTAATCTTTACATGGTGGGATGGAATACCAATGCTGTGGAAGGCAAATGGGGGCAGACAGCCTCAATCTTACTGCTATATTAGCTACAGGTTATAAAACAGCAAAGGGTTGAACTGCCGTCTCAATCTGAAAAGCAAATTCCTTTTGTTCAGACAAGAGCAGCATCAAAACCCAACCACTTCCACCTCCTATGTAGGCAGAGAACGTTTCCCAAATCAAATTTTGCCTCTGCAATAGTAATAATCCCCACCTCTGACAGGTTAACAGTAAATGATTTAACATCACAGTTCCTCGAGCTATAGCTGAAGGCTATTGAACGGGTATAATTGTTTTTAACTTGTCCAATAAAACTATGCAGTTAATTTGCTTCTTATTTTCCTCTCACAGATCCTTTTTGATGGAATATTAGGGGCTTTCCATGATTTTCAAAAGCCCCAAGTAATGCAGACCACACCAGAGCTGTGCTCAGAACATAAGTTTCATCCATGATAACTTCATTGAGGACTGCTACAGGTTTTACTCCCAGTGGGGGTCATATGGGAAGGCGACAAACAAAGAAGTGGGGGAATACAGTAGGGGGCATCCCTCCTAATTGCATCTGACATTTCACTTGCCTTTCCTAGCCATCAGAAGGTACAAAGTGAGCAATGCACTTCTTAATAATAATGTTAAAATGCTAATGGCACCAGAAGAGCCCTCAGAAAGTGCTGCAGAAGAGGTATAACATTTACATTCTGGAAAAGTTAAACAGTACATGTAGACAGATCATCGCTGACTCAGGCAATGATTTCCAAGAGGGGACTTGAACAAGAGTAGGTCATAATAATTGTATTTGTTGTCTGGGAGTAGAAAACAAACTGTAATCCTTCCTACATCCATTCTCAGAAAGGAAGATGCTTGTGCTTATTCCACCCTGCTGTGCCTTTCTCTGGAGGCCTGGCTTTTCATTAGGGAAGATGCAGTGATGCACTAGGAATAGCCTCCCAGCTGATATATTTTTCTCTCCACATAACATCGCAGGTTCTAGCTCACTGCAAGCTGCCAAACCAAACCCCATATTGTCACAGCATGCCCTGTACCGAGCATCACCAAGAGGAACTCATCCTTCCACTCTCTTATGTGCTCCCCAACACCGGGAGAACAGATGATGCTACATGGTCAGTGGTTCTTCTCAAGGTTACTGTTTATGATGATGGATTAAAAGGAAAGATGATAATTATCTGAAAAACAAAACAGATCAGTAGTGTGGATAGCTCTTTAAAAGCTTCCAAATGGCACTGTTCACTGCAAAAGTGAGATTTACTAAGAAAGGTCATTCAGAAGCCTGTTCCAGTGTTGTTTCTTTGCTCGCTTTTGGGAAGAAGCCTGAATTTTAAAGCAATAGGAAACTGAAGCTGCACTTTTTCCCCTGCTGAATTGCAGAAAACCAGGAGCCCTAATTATAATAAACTCAGATAATAATAGAGGCCTGCACTACTAATGTGCACACAGAGAGATTAAACTAAGGGTGTGCATGAGCACCAGAAAAGGATAAGCACAAAGCCATATGTGGCAGACTTGCCTTCCAAAGTGCCAGGCTAAGCAGAGCAATTTAACAAACACAGGGAAGAGAAAAATATCATTTCCAAAAGCAAAAGAGCAACCCACACCCTCAAACACAGCTCTTAGGTGTGCTTTTAGGGAGCAACTCTCTTCCAATATGCCCCACCATGAACATTTACGCCTTGTGCAAAGCAAGGCTGGGTAACCAGGGTGTAAGAGCAGTGAGTTGTGTAAAGCAGGTGGAAGCAGCTCCTCACTAGGCAAGGCAGCAGAGGTCCAGAACCTCTTAACTGCAGCAGTCAAGTGCATTAACTTGTTTAATTTTGAACGGCTATTGCCAGACTCCCAGCTGGTGCAGCCTGGCACAGCTCCATGGATTTCAGTAGAGCTACAACTGACATGAGCTGGGGATCTGGCCCAGTTTCTCAATTTGTCAAAAAGATGGCAATTCTTAGGGCACACTCCTGTCCTATGCAAATTCTCCCATCATCACGGGCTTCAGAAGTTATAGTTGTGACAATTCACACCAGATACTTCTGCATCTTTACTCACTTTCTTATGTCCACTGCAGGATTCCTCCCAAACTAATGTCATTATGCACCCTGAGAGCTGAACCCTGTCATGAGACACCTTCCCCCTAACACAGTCTAGAGGACAAGGCCTCAGAAAACGCTGGAGTGTTAGGAATACCTATAGTCTTCACACACAAATCACTTCAGATCTGCTCCTGCCTCCTCCATCTGAGAAATGGGTCTAGGGAACACTCACCTCCTATGAGTGCTGCAAGCACCCAGAAGCAGAGGGTCCCCTCTACACGTCATGCAACTGATGCTACATGCAGTACATGGGTTGCACTGATCAAGCAATGGGCTCGAGTAGGCAATCCAAGTTGTGCAGGAATTCTGGAAGTGATCACAGATTGGCCAGAAGGCAAAGATCTCAGAATGGCACCAGAGGAGGAGGTGACACGTGCTGAAGAGGTCCCGCTGTATAATGAGCTACCAGAAAATGGAAAGCAACACAGATTGACTACATCACACTCCCACAAACCCACCAAGGTAAGCACCATGTGCTTACAATGGTGGAAGCCACTGCTGGATGGCTGGAAGCATATCCTGTGCCCATGCTACCATCCAGAACCCTGTCCTGGGTCTTTAAAAACACCACCATACACCATCTCTCCTGTCCTGAAGGACTGTTATGACTGATGGGGCCCAAAGTCAGGGCCTAAATGAGCTCAACCAATAGTTTCAAGGGATGGCCCATAGACTAAGGGAATGATATCTGCATGCATATGTCAAAAGACAGGAAAGGTGGTAGTGATTAATGAGGATGTATTGGGAAGTGTGGGATCTGGGCATGATTACAGAATAAGAGATGGATATTGTCGTGGTTTGGGCTGGGATAGAGTCACAACCAGCTAGTGAATGACTATGTGGTCTATAGCTGCCTGCCAGTTTGAGCCACAGGAAATGGCCAAAGAATAGTAAATATATAGCAAAAGAGACTATCCCAGTAAAGGTGACGCTGCAAGCAGCTGAAGCACTAAAACCAGATATTTTATACAGCATGAAAGTCAGCGATTTTATGAAGAGCAGAGATACACAATAGTGATATTTCTAACAAAAAAAAAGAGAAAAGAGGGAAAAATATATCCAAGTCTGAATCCTCCCCCCCCAGCCAAATGCCCATCATGCAGCCCAATAGGCTTAATCTGCCATAAAGCCAAATACTTCCCAGAGGAGGTGATTGATAGTTTGAACATTAATTTCCCTTCCCCTCTTCTTGTGTATCCATTAAGTGGAATAACAAGAAATGCTCATGGCCATAAGGTGTGTTTGATGGCAAGGAGTAAAAGAAAATGTGCAATTAAAAGATGTAAATGATAAACTGCATAACTTCTCCGCTGGCTTGACCAATATGTGGGGCTTGAGAGGCAGGCAGGTTTTGTTCTCCCATGTTGAGGTCAATGAACTGCAGAGGCCCAAGGATGGAAAAAGTTGGAGAGGGAAAGGGAAATTATTAATGTTCCATCTTCTTGTTCACTTAGATTTGCAAAACATGTTTCTTGAATGAGTTTGAAGCCCAACATATAAAAAGCTGACTATTTATATATTTGATTCTTTAAAAGCAATTAGGAATACAAAGCAGATGGTACAGCATTGTAGATTTCCCTTTTCATATTGCTTAAACACTAGAGATCAATAAGTCTAATATAAACAGATGATTTCCATAGCAGGGTTTATAATTAGCTGGCACTGAATGTGTCCAAACTCTAAAATAATTAGCAGAAGCATGTGGCACACCATTAAAACCTTGTGGCTTGTCTGCATTTACATTTATAATTATTAAAGTTAATTATGATGCTTGTGGTGTGGTTCCAAGCTCCTTTACAACTTAGATTAAATATTTTTTCCAGCCCTATTTTTTCTTTCAGCCCACCAAATGCCAGCACTTTTCGACAAACTTCATTTCGTCAGTGGGAAAAAATGGGGGTTATTTTCATAGGAATGACCTGAATATTTTCCTAAGTTTCATTTTTCTAAGGGTACATGACACAGGAATTTAGTAAGTCATCATCTTGGAAGTAAAAAAAATAAAAACATCCCCATTAGAAGGAATAATTTCAAAGTTGTTCAAGAAAACCATTATGCTTAAGCCTGACTTGCTCTTTTAAATGAAATTCAAGCAAAGATAAAGCATTTTGTTAAGTAAATCATCTCAATGACATTCAAGACCTTTCGGCAAAGCAAATCTTACTTTTCTGTGCTCTGATCCTGGACAGTGATCACAGTGAAAAAGGCAGCACAACTGGGTGCAAACATCATGTATTGGGCAAGGACTTTTGAAGGGCTGACTTGGGTTTACGCGTCTCTTCCCACAACCTGAGCTATGGAAAGCTGCAGCCAATCTATCTGGTCACTTCTGAAATGTATTTTCATAAGCATTCGTCATTGTGGGACACATCCAGAACCCCAAAGAAGTTGCCCTGTTTGCATAACGTCTTTTTTCAGTTATTCATTTATCAGAAATGGTCTTTTCTTTAAACGAAGCTAAATTCCACACTGCCCTCCAAGTGTCATTGAGTCAAGTAGGATGGATGCCCTATAGAGCAGCGACCCTCTGGAAGACAATCCAGCCCCCATGCTTCACGAACACCATCTTTTCACCCAGAAACATCCAGCCCTGGGTAGGCAAATAAGAAGAGATTTAATTTACCTGTCTGCCTTCTGATGCAAAACATCTCATACTATAAGATCCCGGGAGCATAGAGAGTAGTGACTCTACTATCACACATCGATTTGCTCATATGAAATTCCCCATCACAGTCTTTACTCTCCTGTTCTGCCAAACATTTGACAGGGTTCAGCTGCCCAGCTGAGTGATTATGCTGTGGGTTTTCCTGCTGTAACTTGTGGTATGAAATGCCCATTCTTGACACGGTTCAACTCTAGAGTTGCCTGGTGAGAATTTAAACCTTTTTCAGCTCTTTTTCCCCTGAAAACTGTGCAGTGAAGTTTAACCACCACAAAGGAAGTCACGCAGATAAGTGTTTGTGCAGCAGAAAATGCCACAAGCACCAAATACCAGCAGTGGGAATCATTCTGACACACCATTCCCAGCGGGAGCAAAGCCTAATTTTTTGCATACAAGTTGCATGGGATCAGCTGCTGGCAGTTACTTGGCACAGCAGGATACCTGAGAACAGGGTAAGACCCTATCTACACCTTAATAGTATCAGTTTAAGTTGGAGGGGGCTACTTCAATAAAAGGAAATCAACTATTTCACAGGGATCAGAGAGGGTTAAGGTTAGTTTTCACAGAAACACAGCCATCCACCTCCCAGGTGCTAAGTATTTCACATGCACAAGTACTCCCACTTCTGAAATCACAAGGAATACCTGATTTCTACTACAGAGAAGTCTCCCCCCTCTTTTTAATGCATTGCTGTTCTTTATATAACATGTCCATCATGAACTTCTTGGCCCTCATTCTTGTTTCCTCTGGCTCAGGCCAGACCTGGAGATGTCTGGAATGTGACAAGGCAGTATTAGCCTGCCAACTATATTCTGTTAGCAAATTTATTTTCTTCTCCTAGACTGATGATAAAAATGTCATGGTGTGATGCTTTAGCAGGCCCAAGAGCTGCCCACCTACAGCTGCAGGGCTTGAAGAGAGCTCAGAGCCAAGAACGCCATAAGGAGAGCAGACAGCAACTCCACCAACTTTGCTCCTTCTGCATTGGTTATTCTCCTGCTAAATGATGCAATGTGACCCCCTCAGGGATTCCAAGTCTGATCATGTTTTTCTCACTATTTTTTTCTTTCCTACTTCCTCCTTCTCCTTGACTAAAGCAGCCCAAACTGCTGAATTTTTCATGAAAGAGATAATATCATTGTACATAAGATAATGGCATTCAAATACATCCATCTGCTTGTTAGCTCTGACTACATCGATTGTGTTTCTTCTGAAAGAATATTTACCAAAAAGAAGGGGGGGGGGGGGGGGGAAGAAAGAAAGGGGATAAAAAAAAAAAAAAAGATTCTCTTTTGTGGTATAAAGTATGCACATTTTCATAACTGAAATACAGAATCCTTATACTTTAGATAAGAGAACAAAATGAACTGAGAAATTAAGAAAAGCATCCTTGAGGTCTTGCCAGGGCAGAAGTATTTCCTCCTTCCAGTATTTCATTAAAACCCTAGACAGGTCTTACACTAAAACACTGCTGGGTTTTTTTCTTTCAGTAAACAATATCTTGTTTCAGAGGTGAAATACTGCATGCCAATGATTGGGCTTTTTACTAGCCTAAAAGTTTTCCAACCTGGTCTAGAGGCTTACTCCTAAGGCAGCCAGTCTATCTTACTTGCCCATAAAAACTGCCCAACCAAAAGTAATCCCATTTATCATCTTATTCCTTTTTGGCTATTCCAACAACACAGAGTAAGACCATAAAATACGTGCAATCCAGTTACTGAAAATCTGATGAAAAATTACTCTCAAAAGTAGGGCAAGTGAATGTATTTACTGAATTTCAGATGCTCTGGATAAAAAGGATGGCGAGATAAAAACTGCCAATCAATTTTACACACCCCAAATTGCTTTCACTTTGTTTCCTATAGGTTGTGTACAACAATCCCTGGTTTGGAAGCTTCATTACAGCACACAATATATTCCAATTGCCTTGTATACATTTATTACAGACACATCCTAAACCTGAGCTGTGCTTTATGTTCTTCCTTTGACCTGTTTAACACAGTAGATGCTCTGGAGTGCCTGCTATCTTAGGTGGCTCTTTGAATAACTCTTGTTTAAAGAACATCTCCAGCACCAAATGCTGCGTTTCTCAGACTGCCTTGAGCACATTTCAGTGCTCAGTGTTGGAATGGCAAACACAGCAATTAAATGTAAATGACAGCAGTTGATCTGATTATTTCCTTCTCTCCAATCTCCTTTTTATTATAAGCTTGCATATTGAGGAAGCAGGAGGGAACACCACCTCTGAACATTTGTCCCTTTGTTTGCTGGGGAGGAGGCCTGTGTGCGAGTGTGCCTCTTGCAGTGATCTCAAAGAGGGGAAATGAGAAGAAACCCTGATCCACAGGGAACTTCCCATTGCAAAGCCTCCAGCCTGCTCCCCTGTGTGCTTCACTCCAGGATCCTGGGAGTCACTGACTGCAGCTCCCCATTCCCTATGAACAAATGCCTTACCAGGGAGGTGTGGAAAGAAAAACGTGTTTTCCTGGAGCCAGCCTTAATCACCCACAGTGTTTCCAGAATGGAAGCTGAGCTTGTTCCTGCTCCTTTTGACTTCCGTGGAGCTTGTTTAGCACCACATGAGGGTTTCTTCTCTTTCAGCCCAATTCACTCTCAACTGATTTCCACTCCATTAGCAGAGCTACATCTGCCTGAAACCCAGAGAGTCTGGAATCCCATGGGCTGGACAGAGAGGAGCACCACCAGTAGCTAGTGCTGCCTGCAACGGTTTCCTAAGGCAGAACTTCACCATCCTTTGGACATGGAAAGAACAATGTTCCTCTGCAATGACTTGGTTTCTTTCAAAACTGAGTTTGGTACAACCATATAGAAGATCCTGTGATTTAATCACAGATGTTCAACAAGGGCAAAGTTATTCACAAGTTTTCAGTTGTGAATGGGTTTTCAGCTCCATTGACCAGCATGTCTCGCTTTATACTGTAGTGCTTTGTATTAAGAGCTGATGCTGAGTTTCCCAAAGGATGGTGTCTGTGTAGCAACCAGGGAGTGATTTTTCCTGGAGAAATGCCTCTCCTTTTCTCCGACTTCTGATCTGCTGCCTGTTGTAAGTTCACTGTGCAACATACACTGTGGGAGCTTTATGTCCTAAATAGAGAGGACATGTCCAGTCCAGCAAAATAATGCTTTTATAACGATTGCTTCAATACTGTTTGTGCAATCTCTTTGCAAAATCTTGTTATTTGTGATTCTTATCCTACAACTTGATATGCATAATAGCTTGAAGGTGCTGGTGATGGAATTTTTCCAGCTCTTTGATGTGCCAGCAATGACTTGTCCATGTTTCACAGCCACAGCGTAATGTGGAAATTACTACAGCAAAACAAACACTAAGTCTGGTGTTCTGTGGGATACCACGCGGGTGTCAATCCATGATGCAATCTCACATGCAAACCATGTATTTTTAATTCAGCACATGATTTCTTCGACATCTGATAGTCCCTTAAAAAATAAAGTACATCCATTACCCACACCGATGTGTTGGTTCTGCAGCTGTACCTTGCCCATGCTTTTCCAGCCATGGACTGGTGCGTAACCTTGCTTTTCTTCCAGCTGATGATAAATCTGTAGACTTCAGCTGCCACAGCAGATTTGTTGGTCGTGAACTAGAGGTCTTCTATAGTGTGTGCAACGAAAGCACAACCACCTGCGCAAAGAAGTTCACATATAACCTTCTCCTTCAGTGCTGTGGAGGCCTTCAATCTGCTCAGGTTAAAGAGCTTGCCAGATGTTCAAAATTTAATAAATATTCCTGGCATCGTGTCTCTAGTGGCATCATCAATCATTACTACAAAGAACAGGCCAAAGAACAGCCTGTGCCAAAATATACCTTTGCTTGACTCCTTTTGCTATTACAAATGGATCCAACAGAGTGCCAGCCGCAGCCTCTATCCAGCACACCATTGTGCAGATGACGGATAATTTCACAAACTTTTCTGGACATCCAGGAGTTTGGAAAGATTGCCAACACTTTTCACAGAGCTGGAAGCCTAACAGCATCAAAAGCATTGGTAAGGTCAATGAAGACTTGTTACATGGGTGTGTGTTATCCTCTGTGCATTTTTCATTGCGAAGATGGGGAGAAAACAGCTAATATCACATCCTAGCACCCTCTTAGATTCGTAAGTATCCGTAATACTATGATCATAACCAGCTAGCACTTTGTCCTTTTCCTGAAATTAGAATTGCTACGGAAACATCTTTATTTGTATACCAGAGTGCTGGAAGATAAAGGTGCATTTGACATTCATACCCTAAGGGCATATAATTTTGGTATGTGAGGAGGATGATATGAATCTATTCCCAGAAGAATGAAGGTTCCCAAATTCTTACACATTCTTTTGAAACTTCCAGTTTTAAGCATTATTTCTATATGTTCCTAAATTGAAATTGTCTATGTTAACAAAAGGGCTGAATTCAACTGTAAGGAAGTTCAAAGAGGACAACCAAGTGAGGCCTCACTGAGGTACACTTTGCTTTTTTACAGAGAGTTTAGGATCCTTGGTTTTCCAATGCACACAGAGTCACTGCTAACATGGCCTTACAGTATTTGACATCTTAATTCCCTGTACTTTTTCCTCCTCAATTTGATAATCTCCCTCCCATTGAGATCATTATATGGACTATTTTTAGCTTCTTAAGAACTCTTGCCCCTGCTTTTGATGCAAGTATATAACTGAAACACAGTCAACAACAATTATGTTTAACAAATACAAAAAGAGAAATTGCCTTATACTGCTCTGCTACAAAGAATATCCACTGCAAATATCAGTTTAGTGGAAGCAGAGGTGAAAAGAGCACTTTAACCAGCTCAGAATCTGACACATCTCTTCATCTGTTGTCTATTCTCAGGTTCAGACAAGAATTGTCTAAACTGGAGCAAAAATCCCCCGAATTACTTATGTGCTTGACTGCTTTTGCCTAACATTGCTCTGCATTAGCAAGTATCCACTGGAGTTAAAAAGCTAACATTTAAGTTACCCTTTTAGCTACTGTGCAAGATTTAATTGGGGGTGCTGAAAAATTGCCTGTGGAGCTGAATTCTTAGCAACATCAAGTAAATATTCCAATCTCTTAGTTATTTATATGCATTTGAAGAACATAAAGGCAAGCTAGAGAGCTGCTCTTGTTTTGCAGTGGAGAGAGGACTGGCACATGTCTGAAGTTCTAACTGTTGATGGGTTTTCCCTTCTTATTTATGCTTATGTATGTTCACGTATCCATTCATTTTGTACAAAGCCGAATTCATATTTGGTCATTACTGGTTGTAGGGACAATTGGTCCACATAGCCAAAATCTCACCAAAAGCTCTGTTATTCCAACAGGTAACGGTGTGCTCTGCGCACAGCTGGCTTGCTAACATCTCTGAGTAAGAGACAACTTGTTGATCAAGGGTTAATAGGGTTTGGAGGACTTTGGTGAGGGCAGCAGGGCTCTGGAAACAGAGGGAGGTTACATACCTTTGTATGAGCAGGGCCCACAGAGATGGGGGATGCAGCACGCAGCCAAAAAAGCTCATCATTCTCACTGCTTTAGTTGGTATGAAAAAAAGAAGAGTTGTCAACCCTTTGACAACCCTTAGCTTGTATTGTACCCCATGGGATACAAATATTTGGCAAGTCCTTGCATTCTTGCAAATGCAGGCTCCCACTTGCAGCTGCCACTCACGCAGAGCCTACTCGTAGCATCTTCTGCGGTGTGTGCTCTTGGAGCACAGACTTTAGAGACAGAAGGATCCACTGAGCATCCAGTGTAACCTCTTCTACACTTAAGCCAGTGATCTGGCACAAAAATTCCTGCCTCAAATGCTGTAGTTTTGGGCTTTACTAGAACATCACTTTCAGAAAGGTGTTCAGTACTGAGTTAAGGGGTGGCAAACACTTCACATCCCTTGGTAATCTATTCAGTATTATTATCAGTATTAACCTAAAGATCAGTCTGGCCCATATAATGCTGCAGCTTTGAAGAGGGCAGGTTTTTAGCCAATTGTAACTTGAGCTCATACATCTCGCCATATGTGCCCAGCAGAATCTCAGATGGTTGCACAGGATAGATACCAGGTTTCTGGACACTAATCGGATCTCTGAAATTCCACAGGTCCAAGTACCGTGTCGACTGAGAAACACAGACCCTCTAAACTGATACTCCTATTGGATATTCTTTGTAATGAAACTATGTAATGCAATTTCCTTTTTCTTATTATATTTCTTAAACGTCATTATTGCTGAGCATCGAGGTTGTTACATGCTTACATCAAAAGTAGGGGCAAGATTTCTTCGGAAGCTAAAAACGTTTTCTCTTTTAGTGTTTTAATTAAAAATTAGACATACTTTAAGGAAATGTAAATGAGAGCTTTGGGATCCTTTGGCACACAACGTGCAGTGAATTAGCACTGTAAGTGGGACAGACCTATTGCTTAAGATGCAGAGACTCGTCAGAACATAGCACTGCAGGACGTAATGTGTGAAGCAATCTCACCTTTACATGGGAATGGACCAGAGCCAAAATTACAAAACTTGCTTGTCTAACACTAGAAACTGATATTCATTTTTACATAAGTGGCCTGATTATAAGATGTGTTAAAAAATAGGTGACTGAAAACACAGCCTCTTGAAAAACCGAGCATGAATTCAGTGCAATAGTCCTACCTTTCTGTTCTCTTTACTCTCCATAATCACCATTCAAACACAGAACCATTTACCCTAAAACTTACTCCCCAGGACAAACTACAGCAGCAAATCCCACACTTCTTGCCTGGTGGGCAAAACTGAGTGTTACACTTGCCATGTGGCTGTCCGAGAGGGAAGAATTCAGGCAGGAGAAGGGAGAGAAAATAGGAAGGACATGGAGAAATATTAGCAAGACTTCCCTTAAAAGTGAAGTTCACAAAAGCTAACCACTGCTTTGAGGAAAGCTGCTACTTTGCCTCGTAAGAGAACTTTGGTGAACCAGACTGCATGAAACTATAGAGGTTATTATGTTTGCAGCCTCCTTGCTGTGCGTTCTTCCACAGAAGTGCTCACGCCCGCTGTGCATGGCCAAATAACATGAATTAAAAATGCTGCACAGCAACAAAGTTTGGTTTCAGATGAAAATACCACAGAACTGGTTGGCTCTTAATATGTCAGAATCTCCAGTGGTCCCAATCTCCACATCAAATTCAAACAGGGGAAATTCAGGTTAGATATAAGGCAGAAGCTGTTCCCTGTGAGGGTGCTGAGGTGGCTGCCCCATCCCTGGCAGTGTTCAAGACCAGGCTGGACACAGGGGCTTGGAGCAAGCTGCTCTAGTGGAAGGGGTCCCTGCCCGTGGCAGGGGTTGGAATGGATGAGCTTTAAGTACCTTTCCAAACCAAACCATTCCATGATTCTAAGGTACACCTGAAACCTAGCTATCAATCTTAAGGCTAAGACTGATAAAATCCAGGCCCAGTGTTGGAGGAATAAACATCTTAGGGCCATAATTTGTCCACATTAACCCCCAACCCACAGTGCCTATGCCCATCTGCCTTATGTGTAAAGCACATGCCACAAGCCCACGTTTGCCATGACAGCCATGAAATCCCAAGCCATTTTGTTGGAGCCATTATCCTTAGGGATAATCAAATACTGTAAAACAACAAACATCGGTACCAGTGTCAGGCCAGAAAAGAACTGGTTTATGGGTAGCTGTATATTAGTTTTAGGACAGGGCTAGCAGCAGCTAGTGCCCTAAATTATGTCTTGGAGACATGTGGAGTGAGACAAGTGGAACGGACAATAAATGCCAAGTGCTGCAGGCAAGGTTTATGGGGCCAACAGTTTAGCATTTGGGCAAATGTCTGAGCCATGCTAATTTTCTGCTTCTCCCTCTGACTGAAATGACTGAGGTGTTGTACCCAGCCCAGCTCAGGTTTAAAATATCAGGTATCGAATCCTTCCAGAGCTCCGTTTGCGATCAATGCTGCAGGAAAACATGGTCATGAAAAAATGCCGAGTAACGCTGAGTAACAGGGAAATCCAAGGAAACTGCAAACTGCTCACAGACATCCTGTCAAGTAAATTAATTGCTCAGTTCTACTTTATTAGGAGACCTTTATGGTCGTGGGCAAGGCTGCCTCGCTAAAATCCTTTGATCAGTCTTAATACTGGAAGCCCTCTTTTGTGAGGCTAACTTAATACTGTTGTGTTCATGCAGCCTAAGCCGAGTAGGTGTTAAGTGCTTTGCCAGCAGAGTTGCTGCAGAGGGTGGAGGAGAGCTCATTCCATTTATTCAATTTTATTCCATTCAATAGGCTGGACTTTTTTGTTTACATGATAAATACCTTTGCTGTCATTTTTCCCCTCTCTCAGTTTTATGTATTATAACATGTCCTGTCATCTTCTCTCTCTGTTTCTCTTTATCAAAAAATGAAGTCCTTTCCAAAAAGCTGATCTTAAATCTTTTCTGCTTCAAAATTAGCTGCTGCCTAAGCAATCACACGTGCAGGTCAAAGTTTAAAGGCTGACCCTGCATCCACAGAATTCAATACTTAAAGTCCATTGGAGACCAAAGAGAAAGAAACACAGATCCAAGACTGCAACTTGCCTTTTCAGACTTACCCGTTGCAAAAGAAACCAGTCTGTACATTGAAAAACTAAAACAGAAAATAAGGTAAGCCTTGATCTTGCCACAAGACACCATCCAATCCCAGCAGGCACAGAAAGCAGCCAAAGCCTTCAAGTGAAATCCTGGACCTGGGAAATTCAATTTAAAGGGAAGATTTATGGATTCATAGAATCATAGAATAGTAAGGGTTGGAAAGGACCTTAAGATCATCCATTTCCAACCCCCCTGTCATGGGAAGGGACATCTCACACTAAACCATGTCACCCAAGGCTCTGTCCAACCTGGCCTTGAACACCACCAGGGATGGAGCATTCACAGCTTCCCTGGGCAACCCATTCCAGTGCCTCACCACCCTTACAGTAAGTAAGTAACTTCCCCAAGTTATTTCTCTTTTATTGATTTCTTATCACTTCAAAATGAATCGGAATGATACTCCAGGAAAAAAAACAAAAACAACAGAAGGAGCAAAAAAGGGAAGGAAACCAAACGTTTCCTTCCTCCAGAATGCCAGCAAAAGCTTGTAATCAGGAGAATTCAAGGGTCAGTCCTGCAGCTTTGCTTTAATTGTGCTCCTCTTCAGATAAGCATCTCTTATGGGTGGAAATTGCCTTGCACTCCCTGCATGTATAATGCCCAGGGGAGTTCAGGGAAGGGCTTGCAGTCTTAATGGAGGAAGAAAGCATGCAGAAGTTGATTTTTATCCATGTCACAAACTTTCTCTGTGCCTTCCATGACTTGGGATATACCAGAGAATCGGCAATTAAAAAAGAGCAGTATGAATATTTTACCCAACGCAGAACTGATATAACTCATGTATCTCAAACAGGGAGGTTGCACCTTTGTTCAGATAAAATCTGAACTATTCTTTTTTGTGCTCAGAAATGCAATGAAATGAAGCACAACTGGGTGGTGAAGAGGGGCAGTGTCTAACCAAGGGGATTGCTGAGCTCATACAAATGATGCGAGCGCTTCAAGTGCTCCTTTCTCTGGAGTCACAGTGACATTCCTGGCTTGTTTTAATTTTATCTTACTGGATTTGCTATTTTCGCTTCCTTACACTAGCCCTAATCAATGCTGCAGGTCAGGTTGAAAGAATGGACAGCCCTAGAGCCACATACATTTAAACCACTTTGATGCAAGTATTGATCCAAAGAGCATGGACACGTGGAGGTGCTGCTTTTTTTAATGGACAAGCTTCCTCCTCCCTCCCCTTCCAGGTTTGTGCTCCATGAGATAAAACAGAGCAGGAATGAATACAGGAATTAACAGATCCAAAGACAGACCAGCCTCAATGATAAATTCTGTTAAATCCAGAAAGCAAGATGCCATCTGCATGAAGGGCAAGTGCATTTCATGGCCTTGCCTCTCTTCAGCGTTTCCATCCCTTCATTCACACTCTCTAGCGAGGGTGCTTTGGCAGACAACATATACAGTGGTGGGAGAGAAGTAGTGCGTCTTGTCAGCATGAATGGTGCTGCTGACACAATGTCCACCACAGCCTGATGCTTAATTCCCATGTACACAAGCCTATCAAAGCGTTTTATTAGAAAGCCACCGTCCACAGCTTATATTTAGAAACAGAGAGCGAGTCCAAGCTGCAATCCAAAGACGAGATCAAGGGAAGGAAAGAATTCTAAGGACCGCTTTGAAATCCAACACTAGAAAGATCTGACATTCTTCTATCTGTAGGCATTTTTAGGCTGGACTGAAAATAAAAAGAAAACCTGTTTGTACAGAGAAAGCTTGCCTGGCCCTGCGCCAGGACAGGAAGTCTATCAAAGCTGGGCAGTGCTTGAAAGCAACAGAATACTACAACCAGAAAAAGAGAAAAGGGGGGTGAGGGTGGAGAGAAACAAGAAGGAAAAGACTTACTCCTACAGGGACTTTAATGCTGGTTTTCAGCCGGCTGCACACATTGTTGATGGTGGCTGCACCACTCCCTGTTTACTCAGCTCGTCCTCCATGCGCGTGGCCTTACTCCAGGTGTTCCACAAGCACGGCAGCACTGCTTGTGAGGAGGACACGGACACGAGCTGCTGTATATACATCCAAACATTAGGATGAATCAATCCATTTTCTCTGGCAGTGTTCAAGGCCAGGCTGGAAGCAGCTTGGAGCAGGCTGCTCTAGTGGAAGGTGTCCCTGCCTGTGGCAGGGGGCTGGAATTGGATGATGTTGAGGTCCTTTCCAACCCAAACCATTCTCTGATGTCTAAGCAAAACTACCTGATCACCAGGGGATAAATCAAAACAGCGTATGTGGGATAGTCTCCCTGTGGGTTTATGAGGGAGGTAAGTGCCTAAACTTAGCTCCAATGGGTCAGAGGTGGGTTTGTTTTGTGATGGGGAGCCATTCACTAGACACATTCATAACACCCAATTATAGCAACACCCAGAATGTTGTCTTCCAGCCTTTGACCTTGGAAGAACATTAATTCTTAACAGACATCATCTGTTTGGGTTTTTTTAACTTCTTTAATTTCTTTTTTCACCCCTTTTTGGGAGGGGGTTGGAATTTCTGTCTCTAACATATTCAAGCTCCAAATGGCGCTGTCATCTCGAGCTACAAGTTAGAAAGTTATTACTTTTAATATGCCACTACCTTAGGCCTCTACTGTTATGTAAAAGAAAAATAACCTTGTGTGACAGTTTAACATTGATCGATGTGCCTGCCAAATGCAAAGAGATAAATAAGCAGGTGATGAATAAACAGCACTTCAAGTAAAGACATTACGCCGCATGCATAAAGCGACGCCAGGCACCTAGGAGCGGTGGGTGGCCGGAGGTTGGCCATTTCATGCCCACTCACTAAAGCAGACTTAATCGCTTCCAATATTTTCTGTTAAAAAGCACGCTTAATGAGCCAATTTCACAAGCCCACAGAAACTGATTATTATCTCCGAGTTCCAACTGAGTTGGTTGTTTTCCAAGAGCCGGTTTTGCCTTGACGGGATAAAAACCTTTTAGAAAAAAAAAAAAAAAAAAAGAAAAAAAAAGGAAAAAGAAAAAAAAGAAAACGGGAAAAAAAAATAAATAAAGAGAAGGGAAGGAAGCAGGAGGGATACGAGGGATACAAGGGATACAAAGCGGTCGGGGTGGTGGCACTAGATGGCAGCCTTGCTCCGCCGCCTGGCTGAGGGAGCGCGGTGCCAGTCCCTGCATCCCAGGTCTCCGCGGCCCCCGGTCCCTGCAGGCCGGGTCACTCCATCCCGGGTCCCTGTGACCGCGGTCCCGGCAGCCCCAGTGCAGGGTCCCTGCTGCAGCGCTTCCTTCCTGTGCCGCCCTCTGGGGCTTCTGGTAGGACCAGCGGTCTCAGAGCCCTTTCTGTTAGGGAAGTGGCTTGAAAGTCTAAAATTGACTTTGCCTTCCTGGAAATCTTTTCCCCTCCAACAGGCAAAGCAGGGCCAGTTGCCCTGTCCAGGCTTGGGCAACTTGAGCAGCCCTCTTGGTGCTCTTGTGAAACCCAAAGAGCTCTTTTCAGGCAGCAGAGATTTCACTACAGAACCAATTTTCATTCAGTTCCTGAGGGGATCTGTCTCTTGCTGGGTTGGAGAAATCCTCTTTTCCACATTCCATAGAATCATAGAATCAATTGGGTTGGCAGATCACCCTTTCCGGGAAGAAATTGTTCCTAATCTCCATTTAAACCTCCCCTGGTGCAGCTTGAGGCCGTTTCCTCTTGTCCTATCCCTTGTTCCTTGGGACAGCCACCAGCTCCAGCACCAGATACCAGCCACCTCCTCTCTCCATGGTGACTTGTGCCATTAGAATTACATCCCTATTGCCTAAATACTCGTTGTATTCCTGATCAGAATGTGCTCAGTGAGCACAGGTACAACGCAACTACAGAGTTCCTCAGTTGTGTTTTAGCCTACAGGTAACTCCTTAGACTCGAAACCATGAATTTAGCCTGAGAAATACAACAGCTGCCCACCATTAGCTATTAGGACAGACACAAAGCCTGGTCCAACACAACAGCCTTTGCTTCAACTCATGCAGCAGATTCTGTATCTGCTCTGGAAGGTGTCTGGGCTTGAGAGCATTGCATCCTTCAAATGCTCCATTATCCCTTTCCTTGCACCTGTGATCTAAATGGTAGCTTTCCACCATCAGCTTCCACCACTGTCTTCTCATTTCTAAAACGTTTCTATGTGCTTGTCTGTTCCATTTGAAGCTCAGTTTTCCCTGCGAAGAAGTAGTCATACCAGTTCTTTAGTTAACTGATTAGTAATTGAAGGCCTAGTTTGGAAATTGTACAAGTTTCCTATGAATATTCATAAAAATAATTAACTTGGCTTCTGATTTAGAACCCAACAACAGTTCACTTCAATTCCTGCCTTTTTTTTTTTGATAGATGAGTTAATTATACACCGAGGTCTAGTTGCTGGGGCTTCTTTCCTAAGTGGTGATTGACTAACTGCTGCTGGTGACAATAATCCTGCTTTGGGGAGGGGTTTTTGAGTGCTCGCTTTGGGTTGGGTTATTTTTTGGTGCGTGTGTGGCTTTCACAACGTTTCTCTGCAGCTGGAGGGTGGCACAGGGACATGGGTGCCCTGATCCAAAGTCCCTTCCTGGGTTGGATCTGCTCCAGTGTGTTTTCTTCCCCAAAAGCCCTTTGGGCATTGGAACAGGCTGCCCAGGGCAGTGCCAGAGTCACTGTCCCTGGAAGTGTTCATACCCCGTGGAGACAAGGCCTCAGTGCCATGGGTTAGTGGTGGCCTTGGCAGTGCTGGGGAACGGTTGGACCTGATGATCTTAAAGGCCTTTTCCAACCTCGTTGATTCTATGATTCCTTGTTTTCTAGAAAGCAGATCTCTGAGGTGCTGCTATCAGGAGGTAAACACAGAGGCAGGGGGTGTTCAGGCAGCCTCTAGCCCACTGACACAACAGCTCAAAAATTCCAAGTCCTGCATGAGGCTCACTGCATACAGGCAATTTTGCAAGCCCTCCCTCACGCTCTACCCGTCATAAAGGGTAAAGAAATCACAGGCAGTGGAAATGCTTTAAAGCCCATATTGTGTTATCTCCCCAATGCACAGAAGTGGATGCCCTCACTGACAGAGGGAAGTGACGTGTTCTTCACTTCACCCTAACTAGGTGCTGACTTACTTAGTGTATCCCAGAGACACTTGATTCTTCCATAAATCCAGCCTGTGTGCATGAAGACATCCTGTTTGTTCTCTTTTAAACTCCTGACTTTTACAAAAAGGCATGGACGAGATGGATTGCAGACTGTCACAGTTATCAGATGTTAAGATTTCATTAGAAACTCAGTTCTACTGTGGACTTTTCTAACCTTGTTCCTTACTCAGAAACAACATTAAAGGCCAATGCCCAAGTCTTCATTCTCCTTATGACTTCCACAGAGATCAAGTAAGTCAAGATACTTCTGTTAACATACTACATGGCAGATTTATTCATTTAGGCTTAAATTCTTGGAAGATATCTAAATAACTAATATCTGATGAAATCAGTTACTCCATTGGTAGTGAAATGCCTAAACGTTTTTGAGGATCTGGGCCTTAGTAAGAAGGAATATCCAGCTAAAAAGAATATGCCAAGAGAGTATTTGTGTGGTCTTCATTAGCTCTATGAATTTAAGAGGTCTCCCATGTATTTTGGCAATTTAAATCAGGTTGTGATTGGTTTCTGACCCAACCAAGAGATCTATTTGATGAAATAAGACTGGTAAAACTCACTTTAGGACAAAGGTTGATTTGATAATCATAATTGCATTTCTACTATATCTATTTTCTTAAGTGTTAGTAGATTTATTAGACTTTTCCTGTATAACCTATGGCTGATTTGCAGCTTCCTTGGTAATTTCTTAGTAGGCAGCAGCAATTTCTTATATCTTCAGTAATGTCTTGAATGTACATTTTTTATATTAATGATCTCACCAGGAGAAAAAGTGTACGGTGAATGCATGATGGCCATATGGAAAAGACAATGAAGTTTAGTAATTAAAACTGAAAAGGGAAAGAACTATGCAGTAATTAGAACACTGATTAATCAGCTGATAATTTTATCTTGATTAATGCTGCTGATTTTCCTCTTCTTATTGACCTAGGAAAGGTAGGTTTAGACCAATTAAATATAAATTATTCCCTTTTTTCACATTCCAGGCAGATTCCAGTGTTCTAAGTCATACTACATTTAAGATGCAGCACTGAATTGCTCTTACTAAATTGGGCAGCTCAACAAAAGGTAAAATAAGGTTTATGTTCCAAACACACTGATGCTTTTATCTAAGGCAGAACTGGACAGAATTGGTTATTTCACTATTATCTGGGGAATATTAAAATTAGATTAAATTGCAGCGGAAAAAATTAAAGACTTTGCCTGTTTTAAAGCTGTAACAGTAGAAAAACTAAGAGGATCCATTCGTTTTATTGGGCCCAAGATATGGATGCATAATGTAGTCCTGAAACTTAAAGAAAAGGTTCTATATTAATGCTCCGATTTCCCTTCATGTGCAGAAGTTTATTATTCATGGGGGAAAAGTGTTGCCAGCACGAACCTCACTCCCATGTCTGTTTGTAGACCATAAACTACAACACCTTTTCTTGCTTTCCCATGCGCAGTAAAGGGATGAAAGCTCCTTATTTTAAGTCCTGTGACACTGGGAGGACCTTTATGTGTGGTCTCATTGCATTGCATTCATATGTGAATCAGGGTATTTCTTGGTCTAAGACACTGACACTTCATAATCACATCCTTTTGCAACTGCAAAATACAGATGCTAGAGATACTACTGCTTCTCAGAGATAAATATCTGGCAAATACAGAAAAGCTCACAAGCAAAATGCAGGCATCTTAGTTCTGGAATTCAGACTGACAATGCTGCTTGCTGGATGTGTGCTTTAACTTGCCGTGGTAGGAAAACACTGCAGCCCATGGAAAACAAACCCCTGCCCTTCCTTTGTGGATCACCTTCACCCCTAGTGTATCTGCCATTCCACACATGCCAGCTTCTTCAGTTCTGTATACTGAAGTAGACTTTAGGATTAGCAGAAGTGTGGAAAGGTAAATCTCCAAACCCACGCCTTCAGCACATTGCTGCTTGGCTGCTTTCTCTTAGCTGGATTTTCAGGTGACAGAAGAAAACCCCTCCTATGCCAAACACACCCATGCCAAAAGGCACCCGATGCCAAAAAATGTTTACCAAACTTTACAGAGAGTGAGGGGAATTCCAGAGATCCCGAGTTAAGGATTTCAGCTGACAAAAGACTCCTCTTTACCCATCATCTGCATTACTCAGTTCTGTCACTGTATAACAAAAGAGCAGGTAGAATTATTCACCACAAATAAGTTATCCAATTGATTAACACTTCCTTGTTTTCCCTGCACTTCTCACAAACCAAACCTTTCCCACTATTTTTGTGACACGAACCTAACTCTGCAAGCCAGTTTTCAAGTGTATTTGACCACTCGAAAATCGCGTGGCTGTTTTCCCTCTTGGATGAAATTACTCAGCAGGGCAAATAATTACTACGCAGTAGAAAACATTTTGTTTGTATAGAAGTAACTTGGTGAGAAGCACACAGAGGTGTGCATAAGAGAAATGTATATTCCTGAAGCAGACCCAGCTAAACAAAGAATATGAAGAAACCAAACCAGTTTTCACATTAGTAGATCAACTCTGCTCATTAATATCTCTTACCATAGCAACAGAAATGGCACTTCTGTGTTCTCTGGCAAGGGAATGAAATAAATGATCCCCTAGTTTGGATCAAGTGAGTGAAAATGGATGGAACAAGCATGGGATAGCAAATACTTCATCACTCTGTCACTGGTCCTAACCCAAGCAGGCTGATTGTGCAAAAGAAGTGGTTACTGTTGTAACTGAGTGCCTTTATGTTAGCAATAGCCCAAACCCCTGTGCTTTGCAACTTTTTAGGTGTGTTACTAAGGCTGAGTAATCAAAAGATTGCCTTGCTCAGTAGGTCATGTATAGTAAGAGATTAACCATGCAGTGGGAGAAATCTTCTGCAACTCCTTGTATTTGCTCTGCAGCTAAATGAAAACCTTTCAGTTTCCCTTTTCAGAGATCCAAATTGCACAGTCACAGAATTAAGAGATAAAGTATGGGTGGACATCGACCTGGTGTGAATTTCTACATGTGGTGTCACTTAGAAGTAACTAATCAGCTCCAATTCTCAAAGTTCATCATTTTAAAGTCAGATCACTCCATCCAAGTATGATTTTTTCCAGCTAAATTTTAGGCAACACAGTTTGAAATGGAGCTGGGCTGTATGTGATTACCTGGAAGCCCATCTAACTGGGAGCAGGATGTTTGTTCAGCCACAGAGGTTCCAAAACAAGAGCAAGCCAAGGATTTGAGAAGAGCAATGTAAATAATTCCCAACTACAGGCATGCAACTACTGCCCAGTGACAATTTCACTGAAAATAACTATTAGTTCAAGAGATGAAAAACACTAATTCAGCTAAAAGGAAGGCAGAATATGTGAGAAGCAAATGCCACATCACCATTCCTTATAATCCTATTTGTGCATTAACCATACAACAGAATAGGCGAAACAATAAGCTAAACCCTGCACACATTCCTATTGTTGGTAGACTTACATGCGACTGAGAGCGGAATATAATCATATACAGTTAAGTATAACTAGTATACTAGTTATTAAGTACAACTATATACTAGTAACATCACAAATTGCTTAAAGTCTATGAGGGAAATGGAAAAAATACTGTCACTAGACAGACTAGTGCTATTAGTTTGAAAAGAATTCCCTGTGCTTAGTAAAATGTTAGTTGTTATAAAGATTTCAACAAATATTTTCAACAAAAAGGCTAAATATTGTGGAATTTGAATATAAAATGAGATTTGTAACCAGCATAGTGTCACCTACTTCATTTAACAGAAGCCTGTTTCAAGATCACAGATGAAATGGAAACTGAAAGATTCTTGTTTCAAATAGCTTCAGGTGCCTCAAAACCTAATCATTTATAAACTGGCAAATGGATGAAATAAATGTGTCAACTTTCAGAACAGGAGATCTAAATTATTAGGTCTTCTGTTTTTAATTTTATTAAATAGTTGAGGACTTGACTGAAATGTTCACATCTTTGTTTTACACAAGACATTTTATCCAGAGCTTATGCACTGGTCTTGCCTTGGATGACTTTCTGCTCAATTTACACCAGTAGCAAGCCTTTAGGTAAAGAAGTTACTCAGATGTTCCAGCACTATCAGCACGAATAGTAATTTTGCCATGTTAAGGGCAAGAATATTAATCTGAACTTAGTGCAGGATCCATTGATAACACAAATTAAAGGTTCATTCCACTTCAGGTTAAATAGGACTCCAGTAAAACAAAGGGAATGCTACAGATTGGGAAGGATGGAGAAGAAACCCATGGAAAACCCCAAAATGCTAACAAGAGAAGTTTAGAATGAATAAAAATAAACTTTCTATTAACAAGACTATACAACCACCTGATTGACCAAACCTGGAAGACAACCAGAAACAGAGCAACAACCACAGTGTAATACAAAATGATGTTAAAATCATCAAATTAGTGTCAAGGTTGATGACACCCAATAAAAGCTTTAAACAGTGAAACGAAAGGAGGTCACTGAAGAGCAAGAAAAACGTCATATCTGATACAGAAGTTAAAATCACAACTCACCATTACAAGGGGTTACTGACATTACAAGGAGAAGTGTATGCATTGAGTAGGGACAAAACATTGCTCCAAACCCATGTAAAAGCCAACAAGCATGGCCAGGCTCTAGGACTGGCATCAGAGCCAAGCTCCTCTGGAATTTCACCAGACAGGGCACAGAGACTTCTTTGGTTTAGCCAAAACACAATTCAAGGTAATGAAAAGTCTGTCTAACCGACAAAGAAAACACTGAAGTTCATTTCAAGAGGTGGTTGGTAAACTAAAGAAAATAAGAACAACATTATAACTCAACCAAAGATAACAAATATTCTAAAATAAGGAGAATTGCCTGGAGGAAAAAGAAGTGCTCTGCTAGTGATTTATCACTAACAGTACCAATCAGATCATGTTATCATACAGGAATTAAAAATCCCTAGGTACAAAACCTTACAGGGAAGCCAATTTGGGAACAGTTACCCAACACTTCATAATGTACCACACAGTTTTTTATCATTCCATCACTTGTGTGATTCCATTCAAGCCAATGTTCAATGTTAGCAGCTTAATAAAGATAAAACAAAGCAGATCTGAACAAAGAAACACCAGAACAGAAAAATTAGAAGGTGATGATTTAATCTGTGGGAGATTCAACACTAAAAATAATCTGTGATCAGAACATCCTGTTACAGATTATCTGAGGTTTAGACTCACAGATCCCAATCTTGTGCCAAGAATTCAATCTGATAAGTGACGGATGGATGCGGTGTTCATATTACAGCTGCCAGACCTACGTCCTACCACTCTAAATGTTATCAGAGCCAATGGGATTTCCAGAGGGTACAAGACATTGAACAGACCTCAAGAGTAAGGGATGCTCCAAGTCTGGATGAGAGTGACAGAGAGGAGACCTCCAGAGACCCAGAACTACAAAAGGTTTCAATGGAGCAGGATGCTCCCAGATCACAGTTGAATGATGAACAGTTGTAGAAGTTGTCCATTTGTGTTCCCCTGATAGCTGATCGGTTACATTTGAAGAACATTGGGTCAGTTAGATTGTAAGAACCTCTAACTTTGAACCAATATTCACTTTCATGTGTCCTGTAAGATATTGCTTGCTCCTGCAAAACCCAGTGTTCAATTTAAAACTGCCCTCTGTCCCCTACCCAATAGCTAATGACTTTCCAGTCCCACATCAAGTCTTGGTCAGCTTTTAGGCTTCAAAAATTGCATTTCTAAATAAGATAACATTACAGAACATTCCTCCTCCAGGAGGAACAAACCATACCTTGCATCTCTTAATAAATACATTTCCCATTTACTTCCTAACGCTTTTGGTAGTTGATCACTTTCAATAAATGGCACCATTTCCACTTTTCCCCTACTTTCCAGACAGCTGAAGTTCTTCACTCCCAGCATCATTGAAGGCTCTTCTACAGACCCATCAGGTTCTTTGTTTAAACTCTCACTCCCGGCTAACTGAATACACTGTCAATTCTCTACAAAACTCCAACTTCTCTTTCTAGCAGTTTCCTCCCAGTCCCAGCAACTCACAAACTCCACACCTTGGCATCCTCGTATTCCTTCTAAGAGCAGCCATCATTGCCCTTGGCCAAAATTATTCTGTACTTTTCCCAGTCAGGCTTATTCTCCACATTGTTGTCTGCAGTCAAAGTCACTCAAAAATTCCTATGGTCCCAGCAGCACTAAAAATACATAACAGCCTCCTTCCACTAATGGCTGTGAATCACAGCATTCCTCAGCTGACATAAGTAGTTAAAATAGTTGGGGGAAAAAGGAAAAAAAAAAGTTAAAATAAAACTTTTTCAAAGTTCAAGTGAAAAAAATGAAAAAAGGTTGAAAAGGACTCCCCTACCGTCTAACAATATTAAAGTCTGCCTCAAATTTACAAACGTCCTCAGCAACATCAAACGCGCCGGCTTCAAACACACGCGGCAGCTTCAAACCTGGCAGCTTCAAATGCGGCAGCTTCAAACACACGCGGCAGCTTCAAACGCGGCAGCTTCAAACACTTTTGGGGCAGCCATCTTGCACACGCTCAAAAGAGCACAACCTTAGAAACCTTAGGCAGGCACCTTATCCACGAGGCTACACAGAGGCTTTGTTACAAAAAAGAATTATTGGGATTTGCAGACGTTAAATTAGCCCGTAGAGGGAGCTCACACCGTCCCATAAATGTACAATAATTGGAACATACTGTAATTTAAAACATTTCTCTATTAAGCTCTCTGTAGAGAGGCTACAGAGGTCAAAGTAGAGCGTTCCTTACTTCACACCAACCTCTGTGTGCCCGTGAAATTTCATTCAAATTAGACTCCATTGACCACGTATTTTGTAGCTCCAACAAACAGAAGAAGAGGTGTTTGGCCGTGTATTCGCCACGACAAACACGGCTTCTCCTAATCATCATTTGCACCTGATGTTGGAACAAGAAAGTCTATGTCAGAACACAACAAGAACAAAGAACCGCCGGTTGGAATTGTCATGGCAATGCCCTCGATCTCCCCACACGTTCTCTCTGTTCAGGCGGCGATGGTTGAGCTCTTTGTATAACTTGACTAGAGCTGCTCTTGCTTCTCTCAGCTTTCTGTACTACATGCAGGGCTTTCAAAGAGTATTATTAGAGTGTGCTTGATATTCAAAGGTTGACGATGGAAATTGTTACCTACTGGATGTTCTTTAATGAAGCCACAAGTAAACAATGACCCAAATTCCTTTGGAAAAGTCGAACAGAATGGCTCCTCTGCAGAGCACATGCAATCAGTGTGAAGGGAAAAGGGATTTTCTAATTCCATATCACAAAAGATACACGGGAAGAAAGCCACCCCCTTAGCTGGAAAGGTTTTGAACACATACATTGATTTACATCATGCAAACTTGGAAGAGCAGAGCTCACTTAGTCCATACAAAGGAGGTTACCTCCCCTCAGCCTGAATACACAATAGAGAGAACCGGTGTGCAAGGAAGGAAGAAAAAATGTGAGCAAAGAGATATTTTATTTGACTTAATGTAATTTAGGACATTCTAAGCATTGCACAGATTGAGCAGGATTCAATATTAAGTTGTATTTTCTACACCACAACAAAGGCAGCAAACATTTCGTTCTCATGTTGGCTTGGGAAATGCAAGTGCCTTCCTCTTTCAGAGATCTGGTGCCTCCCATTTTGCAACAGTGATTTTTTTTAATGTTATTTTTGTTTTTTTTTTAGTCAAAATATGATTGTTCCAAGAGCCTCATACTCAAATCATCAAGAACTATGAAGGAAAACTATATTAATATGACATATTAGAGCAGGAACAGCATTTTTGCTCACTGCTTCCCCTAGCATCCATATAAATCTTGCTAGGCTGTGTTGTTTCATGAGTGTTCAGCAAGATCACACTTTGTTTTCACCCCCATGTGAAGTGTACCCAAAAGCCAGAAGTTAATGTTATGCTCTCTAATTAAAGCAAACCAAACCATCCATCTCCACCCCTTTATCCTACCAATGTTGTATGATACTGATGTACATGAATACATATGAATTACTAAAAATTCCAGCACCTTCAACTTTCAAATCCAAAACTGAAGATCTTTTGTTCCACCCTTTCACTCTGTGTAGCCCTCGCTCACTCATTTGCCTCACAGACTCTTAAGGCAATATGTAGTCTTCATGTTTAAACAGGAGATTAACTCAGCTGAATGTATTCAATTTAGCATGGGCTTCAGTGCTTTCCTGGAGCTGAGGAAGAGTGAACTCTGAGAGAGTCACAAAACAGAAATCTTGTTCAAAATAGAATATTTAATGAAGCTGTAACAAAAATTTGGAGACCCAAATCACAACAAGGTGAATGGCAATAAAGAACACGCAGCAGTTAATTCCAACCAGGAAAACACCAACCACTTCTCACAGACACGGTTATTTGTCTACAGAGCTGGAAACTTTGGGGTTCCTGCAAAACTGGGCTGAAAGCCCACAAAGACCAGGACTGTTAATGCAGTCCAAGAGGTATTTCCTAGGTATGAAGGTATTTTCAGCATTCCTGCCTCCACTCCTCTTTGAAGTCAGAAGGAGCAGAACTAAGAAAAACTTGTTTTAAAAACAAACAAGGATTTATTGTTGGGTTTATTTTCCCCTACATTTAAAAAGCTGTAATTAAGGATTAGCTCCAGTTTTAGCTGTAGGTCTGGGTGAACTGTCACTGCACAAGTGGTTCATTCATCGCTACTGATCTGCTGCAGTGTCTCGCCCAGAGGTGCCAGTATAAAGTTCTGGGCTGATCCTCTCTTTTTCCCACCAAACCTGTCTAAAGGATTATACATTTGGTTCCTGGTAAACTCACATAAAGAAGAAACCCATTTAGGTTTGCTGGTTAATTTCCCCCCTCTAGATTTATGTCCATCTGAATTTGATTTCTTGCTTAGTAATGGTTATGTAGAACTTAAGTTTAATGCAGGAAATGGAAAATATTCCCACCTTTGTAACTTTGAGCAGCAGTAAGAAGAAATAAAATTATGCAAAATAGAAATTAATAGCTAATAAACTTCACAGAATCCAAAAGAAACCTGAAAAGAGGGCCCAGAGATAAGACTATGAGTCAGTGTCTTTTGTGTAAAAGCTCTGTTCGCCACCACTGCATCCATTACCTCCCGTGATGCAGACTGAATAGAAGACTAATGCCTATGGGGAAAAAGGGACCAGCTATGGTTACGGCTATAGTTTAAGCAAAGAACAACGTGTCTGCATCTGCTGTCCTTTTTTGAGTCCTCCCAGCCATGGTGTTTGATACCCACACAAGTCTCGGCAATAGCCAGTTGCTAACTAGAGTTAACTCTGGGAAGAGCATGAAAACAGAGTAGATTTATGAGTTATTTCCCGCAGCATCTTTGCCCAGACTCCAGGAGTTTACTGTTCAGGAATTTCCTGAGGAAAAGGTGATCTCTGTGCTTAACAGGTGCCACACTCTTTCTGATTGCCTTGTGCACTCCTGTAAACTTCACAAAGTTATGTGGGGGTGTGAAAGGTACTCCTAGAACACAGAGACCCAAGAGTAACCACGGTCATTTACTATTGCTTATGAAAGAGTAACTAAATCATAGAATCATAGAATCACAGAATGCTTTGAACTGGAAAGGACTTTAAAATCACCCAGTTCCAGTACTCCTGCCATGGGCAGGGACACCTTCCACTAGAGCAGGTTCCTCCAAGCCCCGTCCAACCTGGCCTTGAACTCTGCCAGGGATGGTTCTTTCACCACTTCTCTGGGCACCCTGTGCCAGCACCTCACCACCCTCACAGCAAAGAACTTCTTTATATTTAACCTGAATTTGCCTTGTTTAAGACTAAACCCATCACCCCTTGTCCTGTCACTAACTTGCTCTGCATTTCCCTGTAAATGCCTATGCCTCACTGGGACAGATTCTGACGAGTGCTTCATAAGCATCTCTGAGAAATCAGTGTAACTGACTGGCATAAGATCACAGGAGCTGCTGGGAAGATGATTCACAGAATCATGCCTTCCTGGCCATCAATCTTGAGGACCATGAGCTGCTCAAGGTCTCTGACCCCTCTCAGATATCACACAGGCCTGGACAAGATAAAGTGAACTTCCTAATAAAAGAAACTCTAAAATCATGCACAGCTGTAAATCAGCCACAAAGCTGTTATTAAGCCAGCTCCAGCCTCAGGAGGTGAGGAATCAGACAGCAGTGCTGAAGTCACAGCTGCACAAAGGATCACTGGGGCTGGAGCACCTGAACATCGAGATTTCCTTTCTGGCATCTTCTTTTTTTTTCCTTAAAAGGTTAAATGTGAAAACCCAGAGAAACTAAATAATGACTTATCTTGTATACACAGTACGTGCTTCTTATGCTTAGGGACCATCTGTGAATACATTTCACCCAGCAAACATTTCTCATGTAATAACAATGATCTGAAGACTGAAATTTGTTGGTGTTTTTCCCTTTAAAAGTAAATTAAAACAACAAAATCCATTTCAGTTGCAGTGCTCAGAGCCTGGAGGTGAGTTTATTCTAAGGAGGAGTCACTGATGGCAGCAAAGAGGTATTTTAAGAAAGCTTATTTGCGTACAATATCCACAGGCCATCCACCTCAACTATTTAGATGGATTCTTCAGTTTGTATACAGCTGGGCTAGCAGAAATGAAAAGCTGTATTAGCATTTATCACACATTAAATATTCAATTTTTCAAACTATAGGAACCAGTGATTTATTTTTTTTTTAAATATATGTGCCATTGTAATCTTTTCTCAAAGCAACTTTTTTGATACAGTCTTTGTTTTTTGATACATACATTCATCTCTCTTCGGACAGATGCTAGCAGAGAATAGAAACTTTCCTGTTAAATATCATTACAGGGTGGTAATAATGTTTCTCGAGTGCAGTTTAAACACGGTTTTCAATGTGTGATTCCATTGTCTTGACACTGTAATCTCATCTCGGCCTGGAATTTGTATTACCTGGTGTTTTGACTCTACTTTCAAGCAATGTTTTCCATCTTCACTTTTATTAGATGGTTGTAGGTGGGTTTGTTAGTTCTATATTTTTCCCTTTGCACTCCAAAGGCTACATTTTGGAATTAAATGCTCGATACTGGCTCCATTTTTCCACGCCAGCATTCCCTGAAATCTACTTGACCATGTTTGCAGGTTTGGTTTGTGCCTTAACAGCTCAATTTAGAGTGGTCTGCACAAAGAGAAAACAGGAACTTGCCCACACCTCCCAGTGACTGACACCTCTCAGAGTTCCTCAACGTGCCTGTGACTGTTCTCAGTATTTAAAGGACCACTTGTGTTTTAAATCTGTTTGTAGAGGGGGCAAACCTATGAGTGTCATTTCACTTGCCATTCTGCACTGCTTTTTCTATACACTTTAATACAAGAAGATTTCTCAGTGCTACAAAAGTCAAAACATGGCAGCGGGGGAACAAAAAAACAGGTCCAAAAAATACCCCAAAAAGTGGATTTGCTGTTTCTGCACTAAACATTTGAGTTACAACGGATCCCTCTCACAAGACATCGAGAGTGCACAGTAATCCTGGATGTATCCTACCTACCTAGAATGACCCCAAAGTCAAAACAAGAGGGCAGCAGCCTACAGTCTTCAGAGGAGCTGTCTAGTTTCTGCATTTATAAAGTGCCTAGAGCTAGAAGCCCATAAAAATAACCATTATTCCTTCGTATTTTAAAACACTACTCAGTCTGCCTGCACACTCGCTGATCACTTTTTCCAACAGAACAATATCTCTTATTGTATTTCTTGACTAAATGGATACTACAAGTCAACCTTACACGCTGTTTAGAGTACTAGCAAATGTATCTGCAGATTAGTAATTGCAGCTGGAGACATTGATTCTATACCAGGGAAACCTGAGCAGAAATCATACTTCAATCCAAGTAACACACCAGCAAACTGAAAAAACAGATATTATTGGAACTCCTCATTCATACTTGTACAGTTATTCCAAGACACACAAACAAGTTATTGACAATAGAGAATTCTGCTATTTATATTAAATATAGTGGAAATCATAGATGAAACTGAACAATGAGATGCCACTACAGCTCATCTTCTTGGGATCCAAATAACTTGGGTAAGAAAGTAGGTTAAACGCAGTGTTCCTAACAGGATTATCTGAAAGAGGGAGTCATGTCCCATCTGAGAGTGTTTAATCAGAGAAAACCTTGGAATATCAGTGGCGTGTGCAATGTAACAAAGGTTTTCTGACAAAATGAGATTGTCATTCTAGAACCAAATGCTGAATTACTGAAAACTAACATCAAACAACATTACACAATGTGCCTAATGTGGCAGGTATGAAAGTCACGGAATACCATGATCACAGGAGGGAAAGGTCTGTAAAGAAACAAACAACTTAATAACAGTCACATCCAGCAACTCTTCTGGAACAAAGTTCAGGCTGGCAAAACACTGGGCCAGAAGCTCCTGTCATTTATTGCTGTTTCCCTTGGTAATAGCACCACTGAAATCAATACAATTACATCAGGGGGAAGATGAATCTGCTTTCTAGTGTTTCATGAAGTTGGAAGACAAAATTAATGGAAAGCCTTAATATAATATAATTGACATGAATGCTGCAGAGTTTGTCCCGCACACAGATCCATCAGCTCTGCTCTGCTGGCATAACAAATTGTTTTCAGTGTGCAGAGTTAGCTATGAAAGGCAGGGAAGTGAGAACGTAATTTCTTCTGAATGACAGAAACAGGAAAAAATATCTAAGAGTTATATTAACAACATCAGGAAAATGTTAATCATGTGATGATGGTGTAACGTTAACTACACGTTTGGTCAATATCAGTTTACAGCATTTGTAACCATGGAGGCTGCTTCCAAAATGAGAGATTCTGTTTTCTAGCACTATGTTTCCTATTATGAAATCTGAATTATGACAGAACCAACTGCTCTTCTTTCTTTGGGGGGGAGTTGGGGTTTGTGGGTTTTGTTTTGGCTTTGATAACTCACAGATAACTCACATCCTTTGCTTATCCGGCCCCACCTTCTTAACAATCAAATCAGACCTGTAGGTCAGGTCTCCCTGAGCATCCTTATTAGAAGGGTGGGTGGCATCCTTAAGACAATTACCACTGATCACCTCTTAATGGCACTTCAAAACTACTTGAACATTAACGGAAAGGTCATACAAAGCCCCTGTGTGCCATCTTTCAGGGCACCAAACCTGTAATGGAATCAAATTTATTAGCTCAGCCATATAAATTGTTCTTGTTGCTGTTTCTGACCTGCGGAATGTGTTTAACACGTGGGTTAGGTGGTTGAGGGGGATCAGTTGGTTGAGTGCTGTTGAGAGGGGGGAATCATGACTTCTATTTGTTGTTTTCCAAAATTCCATCAGGTATAGCTCATGCAAAACTGGTTCTATTATTAGGAAATATTCTTATTTCAATGCAGCTTTAAGAATTAGAAATACTTTCAATTTTCTAATTGTTTTTACTAAAATAAAAGCATTGCACCAGTATTTCAGGTTGAGCAACCTGGTCTAGGTTGGAACTGGATGAGCTTTAAGCCCCTTCCAACCCAAACTATTCTATGCTTCTAAGAATCTGTTTTCTCTCCTCTCTCAGTCTGAATTCCTGATTTTAGTTATTGGAGCCTCTGAAGTAGGACAATCTGCTTTAAACAAAGGTGTTGCACTGTTACTGAGCACATACAGGCTATGTTTGTGCATTCAGATTCTAGCATTCTCTAGAAAAGTTTGTCAGTTCAAAAGGAAAATAGGGGAACTTTTCTCAGGATGCTGTTTGTGATTCAGAATGATGTTAAGGTTTGGACACAGTTCTTTAGGACAGAGTCGGAATGGCTGGTGCACACCATAAGTGAGCTGGCAAGGCTTTGGGGGTTTCCAGGATAGTTTTTTTTCTTGCAGTTTCATGCTTTGAATAATCAAAGTCTTTTTTTTACTTCAAACCTCCAAGTATTTCAAACATGTAGCAGTGCATATATTGGGTTTTCAAGGAACAGTTTGCTCAGCTTGCATGCAGACAGAAGTATGTGTGTGTGGGGGAAATGTAGTAGTTATTATTATTGGTTACAGTTGTTCTCTTGCAGCCTCAGAGCGAGGTTTAAATTCCGTGATGATGGGGAGCAGGGACTTGGTGCCATCAAAATGATGGTTGTTATTACAACTTCCCACTGACAAAGATGTTCAGTCAAACCTCTGTACAACAGTCTGTGCAGAGGAGAGAAACAGTGGTCATGCAGAAGTGTAACACAGATCATAGACTCGTTTGGTTTGGGTTGGGAGGGACCTTAAAGCTCATCCAGTTCCAACCCCTGCCATGGGCATGGACACCTTCCACTAGAGCAGCTTGCTCCAAGCCCCTGTGTCCAACCTGGCCTTGAACACTGCCAGGGATGGGGCAGCCAAAGCTTCTCTGAGCACCCTCTGCCAGCGCCTCAGCAAGAGGCCCTTGTCGAGAGTCCATCTCCAGATTTCTTCTTGACTTCTTTAGACATTGGAAGACTGTTACGATGTGCAAAGGATTTGATAAGGAAAATCTGAGTTAGTGCAACAGGTAACTGCAACACAAGATTGTCCTGGACATCAATTTATGCAGGAATAATCCAACCAAATCTTGTTATAAAGGAATGTACAATAAAACTGCTGCAATGCTCTATTTCATACATAGGACATCTGATTTAAATGTATGTTCATTGAGTTAATAGATTTTCTGAATCCCAGACTAAGTCATAAAAGACGTAGCAGTAGTGCCCTCTTAGATTAAGGAAGGAATTTGAAGGAATTAAACTTGCTGAAATCTTAAGAATATGGCTGTTACAACTGTTAGCATCTAACCAAAAAGGGGTCTAAAACAAGATTCAGACAAATTCTTTCACTGGATCCCTCCTCTCCCCAAATTATTTTCATTTTGTTTGAATAATTTCTTCACATCTTGTTTCAAACTGTAAGTTTCCATCAAGGACAAATGTCCATTGAATGCAGTATATCATCTTTCTCCAATGCCATCCTAATAAATATGTGCAAAACTACTTTTCTGCCCATATTTTCACTGTGATTTGGAGTATTCAGCCTGAAATATGAGTTCTTACAGTAGCATATTCATAATTTTTGGCATTTTGTAGTTTTAAATCCTAAAATCATGTAACAGTGTCTTTGTCAGTAAACTCACAGAAGTCTGTGATATAGTACTGATATAGTACATATAGTACTGAATTTTTAGCACAGCATCCAGTTTTTGGGATATATTCAGGATAAACTTCCATATAATCAACACACCACTTAGGATCCAGGTCCCTGACACCTGAACCTTAGGATGGTCCCCCACCATCTAGGACATTTTGGACTACCAAGGGGGTCTGGTCTGCCACACGTTGCCACTGGTAGGCCACCCATAGACCATGTGTTGGACTGGGTGCCACTCCTTGCAGAGGTTTCAAACACTTTAAGCCAGTATGCTTGGGCACCTTAATCATTCTCACTAGCAAAGGATGAAAGATAAGACAGATCCAGCAGCACAGCAGCTGATACAGTTAACACACACAGCACTTGATGGAGGTGGAAGAATCATACAGCTTGAGTTTAAGGGTTTCTCACACTCCAATGCACACAGAAGTGGCAGCAGATTTTGAATGCCAATCCAGACTGTCCACCTTGAAGCACTGAGAGACTGAGAGGTTTTCAGCAGTGCCCTAGGACTGTGTGAGCTTCAGCTTGGCCCACAAGTACTCTCTGCCAGTGAAGAACAGGGTGGCAGAGGCCATACATAATCAGTGCAGCAACCACATCTGCAAGACCTTGAAATGCTACACGGAAAAACAGCCATTCAGAAGCTGCCCGCACTGGGTCAGCAACAAGACAGGTCTTTACAGCGCTGGAAACACAAGTTATTTTGCCGTGTTTGTAAGTTTACTCCTATTCTAATGTCTTCCAAAGCATCTGTAGAGATGAAATGTGAAGTCTGAAGAATCCACACCAAATGGCCAGGGAGCAGATCAGCGTAGAAACAAGAGCCCTTTTCAAAAGCCAAAACCAAACACCCAACCCTATATATAATAAATGTAGGTTAGATACATACACAATGGGATCTACCCCTGAGCATGTTGGGGCTGACGGCCAGGGCTCAAACCGACTTAGAGCCAGCACAACTGCAGCAGCCCCTCAGACCCCCCCAGTCTTACATGCAGTAATTTATGACTGTATTTAGGGCTTAATCATTTCCATTTGAAGCATTTTATGCCTAAGAAACACCCTATACTTTTAAGAAAGGTCATTTAGCTCTGTCTGGGAAATTCTTAGTCACCAGGAAGCAGGGGTAAAAGCCTATGTCTTTACATATGTGCACTGAGAAGGGGAGAAAATGGGCTTAGAGACCATCGGAAGAGACCGAAGCAGAGGTGACAGTGTAAGTATGAGGGGCAGAATGACCAGTAATGTCATTAATGTAAGATACTCTCCAGCTAAAAATCGATTATGGAGTCATTTCTCAGGAAGATCACTTAGGAACTCAATTCAGCTCATTTTTCATGTCCTACAGGTGGAAGCCACGCTAATAGACGGAAATGAGGGTTCTCCCCAAGTGAGGATGTGAATATTAAGGAGAATTAAAAATCCTTTCTTTGAAAGAACTGATTGAAACCCCTCTGACAGGCACCTCTGCAGGGCTGCTTTAAACTGGTCCTCACCCAGGCTCCTTCCATCACAGGGTGTGCTGCAACAAAAGCTGCTTCAGCTATGAATCCACACAAGCCTAAACAAACCATGTTCTATTCAGAACACCATCGTGGCATAAGGCTCAGCCCCTCTCTGTGTATTTACTGTTTGCTGGGCAATGAATTCCAGCTCACTTCTCTTGCTGTCTGAATGAAGGCTGACCCTGAAATGACCAAACCAGTAGCCTAAACAGGCATGGAAATAACTTAAGGCATTTTCACCCTCCATTTAGTTTAGATGTTTCTTACTGTTAGAACTGCTATTCCTACAGGATTAATTATAAATAGTTATCTACTGATATCTACAGTAATACATTTTGCTTCTGAGCATGCACCACTGAGTTTTATAATGGGTTGTGTATACACTGCAAATGTTAAACAATATTTTCATTGGTAAATGACAGGCAACTTGTATTTGCATTTCCTGTGAGATTTAATGATGCAGTGGGCTAGCTGGATGGAAACTGGGAATATTAATATTAAGACAGTGCCAAAGCCACCCCCAGGACAGCAGGCACATTGCTCATTAACTTCACAGAGTTTGAACCCATCTGCCCTGTGCTATACTTTGGGATTCTTGGGATCAAAAGTCTCTTTGTTTTTCCAATACCTTATATAGAAAGTGAATTGAATAAAATAAGCAAAGCTCCAAGTGTTCTTTTCTTTCTCCAATTGCTCCATCCATTTTTTTCCCTAGGAGCAAAAGGTTCTTCCAGCTTCCCAGGCTGCCTCAGAACCCTCGTGTACCACCAGCCATGGAGAGGTGATGCTCTTCCACATGTGAGCCAGCAGCAATACAACTGCTCCATCCTCGCTGTCCTTTTCAGCCCATCTCAACACCAGATCTGCACACACGCGGGGCTAATTTCCTCTTCTCCATGGACTCATGAGCTGCACTGCACTTCTGGTAGCAAAACCAAGTCAGTTGTTCACACCCATAGGGCAGCTGAAGCAGAATTAGTGGAAGCAAAGGAAACCAATGTAAGGAAGTGATCCTGCCCACGTGCATCACCCAGGAACACTCTGCTCTAATGATGCTTGTAACACTTGCTTCATGTGTGCTTAAAAGCTTTAGGGAAGCTGCTGTTACCTAGGACACATCTACTCAAGAGTTAGCTGAAACGTCAAGCTGGGGATGATAACATGAGCAGAACTTTTCCATGAAAGCCTCAGTTTATTATTTGTAGAATGTTGAAAACTAGAGAGAAATAAACTGAGAATATCATTTGCATTGGATTTGCTGAACAGTTTTATGTTCAGAAGCACATTAAGGTATTCTCCTCTCTTTAATGCCAAGTCCCTACCAGACTACTGATAAAAACCCTTATATTTACAAGCTACAACATATCTCTGAATAATCCCCTGCATTGCTCAGTCTGCTCAGTTTTCATGGCAAGCCAGAATGTTAGTTCCAAAGTTGAAGGTGAAGGAGTTAAGCGGCCACATGGAAGCTTCAGACTTGTTTCTGGTTTCTCCCCTCTCCTCCTGTGAGCCTTGTCCATGGCACAATCTGCTGAATTCATTTCACAGTGATATTTTAGTGTTCCTTCTCTCATAGAATTTTAATGTGTTTAATCTGACAAATTTAAACCTAAAATATGCACAGACCCTTTTTTTCTGAGCTGTTTCAAAGCCTCAGAGCCCCTGCCTTACATACCCTCCCTGAAATCGATGCCATTACACCTGATAAATATCCTCCATGTGTAAATTAAAGTGTCTCTCAAGCTGAATATTTCCAAGCCTTTGTAAGCAGACATACAATGGGAGGCAGCATCCTGGGAAATTAAGAGTTAAAATGAGCTTCCTAAATGGAGAACTTTTTATGTGTGTGACAGAGCACTGGCACTGACCAAAAATAGAAATGATTCTTGAAAAACAGTATCTTCACATTGGTGATACATAAGAAAAAGTTTTCATGTTGGTGCCAATGGGAACAAAACCATTCAGGAGAGCAGAAACGCTCACATCTGACCTAAGCTAGGACCTTCCCTGCAGCCCAGACCTGTTGCTGGATAACATGCAAGGAATATGGAGTACCTGGAGTCCTGCATTCAGCTCTGGGGCAGCAGCACAAGAGGGATGTGGAGCTGCTGGAGTGAGGCCAGAGGAGGCCATGGGGATGCTGCGAGGGCTGGAGCAGCTCTGCTCTGGAGCCAGGCTGAGAGAGCTGGGCTGGGGCAGCCTGGAGAAGAGAAGGCTCCTGAAGGGGAGACCTGAGAGCAGCTCCAGTGCCTGAAGGGGCTGCAGGAAAGCTGGAGAGGGGCTTGGGACAAGGGATGGAGGGACAGGCCAAGGGGAATGGCTTGAACCTGCCAGAGGGGAGACTGAGATGAGCTCTTAGGCAGAAGCTCTTCCCTGTGAGGGTGCTGAGGCGCTGGCCCAGGGTGCCCAGAGAAGCTGTGGCTGCCCCATCCCTGGCAGTGTTCAACAGACACCTTCACCAGAGGCTTACAAATGGAATTTAGAAATTACCTGTCACATTACTAACCCAGCCCCATGTACCACAGCTAACTCCACCCCACACAGCATCCCCCTGGCGCCAGCAGGTGGAGAGCACTCTCCAGTCTCTGGTCATCCACTGACTTATTTCATGATATGGTGCGTAAATGGGGTGAAATCAAAACCTTATTTGAGCTGTGAGGGTGAAACTCCATGGAAGCCCAAATTTCATGGTTAACTGTGTGTATCTTAAGTAGCACTTTGGTCCTATCTAGAAGCTAATGTATGTTTATGCTTAGAAAATTGACAAAGAAAAAAATAACACCTTCAAGAGCCCTTGTACAGCAATTCTGCTCTCGAGATGAAATTCACCCTTGTGCAATAAACCTGTGCAGGCTCAAACCCCACACAAAATGGAATTCAATGGAATTGGATGGTGTCTAAATCTCTGCAGTATCTCTACATGGGTTCATCAATTGCTCTTCTATCTCAATCTTGTGGACTTCATTAAAAGGAAAAATTATTTTCCTTTAGTCACAACAAAGATGTTTAACGTTTGGCTCCACTTTGGCTCAGAGGAACTTAGCTTACAATCCCCCCCCCCAACTTGTAACTTGTCAATCAGAAGCAATTTGCTTCCTCACAAATTACATTTCAGCACATAAACATATTCAAATGCTGTATTTCTTCACCTAGTCAAAATCCCTGCCTGGCACTGCTACTTCAGCCATCTCAGTGGGAAACAGATGCAGGAGTCTGAACTAACCTCTCCCCAAAAGCTGGTGTCCAAGGGCATCTAACTCCAGGTGGCCTGAGCTAACTGCTTATGGGGAAGGCTGACCTAAATGTACATCCAGGTTCTCAGAAGGTTTGTCACTCAGGTTCCTTGCCCAGTATATTAACATCCCTGCTTAAAACACATAAATATCAAAGCACAGCTTTAAACTATGCCAAAATGGAAATAAAACACCACTAGAAGCATGGTGCTGAAAAAAAGTATTGTTTCTTTTATATTAACAGAAGTGTTGTCTTGTGGATAAGGCCCTGGGCCTGAAGGAATTCAGATTCATTCGCTGTGCTGTCACAGACCTTAGCTCTGACCTCTGGCAAGTCATTAATTTGCCTTGTCCTCAATTTCCCCCTTTGAAACAGGGACAGATGCAGCTCCATCTGTACTAAGGGATGTGCAGCCATGTGGCCACAACTACTTCATGCAACATGTAATCGTAAGTCACAGCAGCCGGTACTACGGAGGAGGTGTAGTTCCTAATACGCTATACTCATGGAGGAGGTCTAATTCCTTCCTAGGACCCTTTCCCCTCTGGTGGAACAGTTCCCCTATGAAATGAAGGTCTTAATCTGTTTTCTCTCCAAACATTTACCCAGGTTGCCAATTTACCATTTCAGATCAAGAGTTTTTCCTCACCAAGTGCCAGCAAAATGGGATTTATTCCTATTTTGAATGTACAGGCACCCCATCACATGCAGGAGCAACACAACCCATCTTTTACCTTTGCATCCACTGAAATGCTCAATGTCCTAGCCGAAAGGAGGCCCTGGCACTCTGTTACAACCAACTCAGGCTTCCTGGTACAGGAGATTACAAGAAGGTGGGTATGAACCCAAAGCTGCAGATGCCAACCTCTTCTTTCTTACTAACCAGCTACCTCTGGAGGCAAAAGGCTTTGGAACACACCACATCTTGGCTCTTAAACAAGCTGCCATTTGCACAAAAGCCACCAATTCTGAATGACAATGCACAAATGGTGACCTTGTGAATGCATCTCCTTCCAATGGCCTTAAAAACCCTATACAAGAAAAGGCTATCTTTTCACTTAAGTGTGCTTGTTTAGACCCGAGGACCCATAACAAAGGCTGCAGAGGGAAAATATGCAAGGTAAATTGTTCTGTGTCTCAGCAAAAGACAGATGCAATCACAAAAGAGGAAAGAGAGAAGAGGTAATTCTGACTCTTTTATCTGGTTGAAAACTGACCTTCCTAAACTGGAAACTGCCTGTAGGAGTCCCAGGACAGGTTGTTCTGACATTCTTTTAACATCGTTTCATCAGCACAGCCAAAACTAATCACAAGAATATTACCCGATGACAGGTGCATTTATTCTGTCAATTAAATCAGATGGTTAAATCGAAATGTGCCCCAAATCTCTCTTGTTTGCATTATCCATATTGGCATTTCTTGGCTGTGGTTCATTGCTGGCTGGAAGTCATCCAGCCCCTGCAGAGTCACTTTGCAGTCCTGTGCCAGCAAGTTTCCAGGCTCTGCAGCAGTAGTTACACTGAGGCCAGAGTGGTCCTGCAGGACTGACCTGAAATGTTGTGTTGGTTCACTAAGATTTATTTAAGGAAAAGAGGGGAAATATAAAGAGAAGAAATCCCTCTCAGTGAAGGAGACTTAGATCAATGCTGTTGAAATGGAAGAGGATATATATCACTTCCTACCTAACCACTAGTGATGTGCATGCATTAAAAGAGAGGATGGAATAGAGACTTTTAACATTACAAAACAATGTACTGTGTAAGAATATAAATAAAATCTAACCCCATTTTAAGACACTTCTTTAAAACATATTCGGGGTTGAGAAAGTAAGGTACTGCTCCTTATCCATCATAAAGCTGGGAAAAGCAATAGACTTTAAGCTACAAAAGCAATAGGAATCAACAAGAACTGAAGCACCACCTATTTCCTAATTACCCAAGACCCAAGCAGAGGGTGAGTTTACATGAAATGCTTGCTGCAGTGACAGTTGCAGTGGATCAAGTGAAGGATGCAGCCAAGTGTTTCCTTTTGGTTTTGTGGTGCACGTGCCAGTGTGTTTCAGCTGAGATTTCTCCCCCCTGCAGCGGTGGTGGCTTTGCACTACCTAAAAATTAGACCTTTTTTTCCAGTATTAGATTTATATGTTAATAATTTGTTGATTTATATGTTAATAATTTGTTGAGTGCTTATTTCACCTCTTTATCAACAAAGTCACACTCCCTTTTGTCACTGAGGAGAAATGCACTGCAGCAGGGTGCTCAATCCCAAGGCAATGTTATTTTGGCAGAATATGCAGACAGTTTGCAGTTTGAGCTCCCCAGGAATCACCCATCCACTCCTGATCTCTTTCCCAGCCTCCAGCCCCATCCTTTGCCACCGTCTCCTTTCCAGCCTGGAAGAACCTCCTGCTGCCATCTCTTCCACAGCAGATGATAATGCAGAGGAGGATTTAGCTGCTCCTTTCCCACTGGCTGTAGAGAGGCAAGTGTGGCTAAATCCACAAAACCACTTTGGACCTTCAGGAATGTAATTTACCTTCAATTTGAAATTCAGTGGTTCAGCATTAGGCTGAGAGACTACACACCAGGAAGCCAAGAATTTATTCTTTAACAGTCCCATTTATCCAAAAGACCAGTCATGTAGTGCCCCACTTCCATGCACATGTGGCCCTCAAACCCAGGATTTGGCTGCCTGGGTTCAAAGCCATCTCTGATATGTTACAGCCATGTAACCTTGGATCCATCTTACCACTGCTGGAGGTGTCCTTTCCCCATCACCAGGAAAAGCCTACATGAACAAGAGCTGTGAGAAGCCTTGCCAGGGCCACCTCCCCTTTACTATATTCACAGGAGCTGCATTTGTGGTCAGGAGGTCTTCGTCTTGTCCTTAGTCCTATTCTCAGCTGTGCTACAGCTGTGCCTGGCCATGCACCTCTGTGATCCTGAGCTTGCCTTCCTGGCTTGACTTCAGACTGGTCACTTGGCTGTGGATTTGCCTGGTGATCTGTTTCTAACCCTGATTACCATCACTGGGAGGTGTCTTCTTCCAATCACCAACCAGGACCTGAGCTTGGCTTACTCTGGTGCTGTGGGACTATGCCCTTTATCACTAAAACCACCAGCCCTATCAGCCCTGCTGTCACCCTCAGCTCCTGGCCCCACCATTGCTGCTCCCTGGCACAGAATAACACAGTGTGCACTTCTCTCTTCAAAACAAAAGCCATTAAAGTGAAGTCACCTTTGTTTCCCCAGTACCAGAGCACCACCGGGTGTCAATCACAGCAGTGTGTGCCTCCAAGCATGAAGTGATGGTGGCATAGGGAAGCAAGAAGTCTTCCATTAGATCAACACATGCATAGCTCTGACATCCCAATACGTTGTACTGCAGTGGTCCTAAAATAAAGTCAAAATGCATAATTTACCATTTCTATCAAATTCCCATTATTCACCTTTTATGAGAAACATGATAACAAGGCTCTACTTATAGTGTGATATTAAATACTTGTTTAAATTAATATTAAATACACTAGTTCATGACCCATTTCATGATTTATGTGGTTCCCCATTCCAAAGCAAGTTATAAGTTAATAAATACCATAAATCTAGTTATTATTATTTAAAGACAGGGATTAATGAAAATTAGGTGCTGGTTATTTCATCCTAAGGCCAAAGCCAATACTTGTATCTGTCCTAAATCCAACAGGATGCAAGTACAAGTTTTTGCCCATAAGCATGAAGCTGTAAGACTCTGGCTTCAATGTGGGAAAACCACCTTGGTTTCAAAGAGAAAGCTGTGTACAAAAACAGGGCTCTATATAAACAGTGACACCACTTATTTTCTCAATGCTGTTCCCAGTGCCTTGTCTTCCTGCTCTAAATTGTTTTGATCCTACTTTTTAATGAATCTATCTTTAAGAAAGCTACTAATATTCAGCTAAGGAAATGGTCTTTATTTCCTTAACTGTGTGCTTTCATCTGCAACACAGGTGAGGAATTCTGCAGACAGTGCTGTATATTTAAAACAGCAGAATTAAAGAAGTAAGTGTTTTTTATGTGCACATGTACGTCCTAGAATCAACACAAGAGAGAGCTTTAGGCTCCTGAAAGATAAGAATTTTTACTATTCATTAGTTTTTAATACAACTACTGAAGTTATATTAAAAGCCATTCAAGGCCATTCAGGCCTGCAATGCAGTCGGTTGGAGTTGTGTACACAAATAACATGTTCTTACAGTGAACCAGCCACAGTGATTGTAAAGCTTAACCAATGGACTCATTAAAAAAAGCCAAAGGTATAAAAGTTGCCTTTTCTTGTAGTTCCCAAAAGGGTAGAAGAAATACTAATAGATCATTCAGATCTTAAACCCCACATATTTTTACCATTTTTAAGCAGTTCCACTGGTCAGACGCATCCTTACTTCATATATCTCTATGCATTTCAGAGCACTAACCCAATATAAAGGAATATTTGAGTCTCTCTCTCTGTTTATTTTAATGCCACACAAATGGAATATAAAACACAACTGGGAAAGTATGGAGGGGTTTAAGCCAAAACCTTAACAAAGACTTGGTGTAGAAGTGCTATTCTCATGCAAGGCCATGCAGAGGAAACAGTAAAAATACACAAGAATAACCAGAGAACAAGTAAAGCACAGGGCAAAGCATAATTACCCTTTGCTTTCATTACATAGAACCACAGCTTTCCTGAGACACTCATTAATATCTATGATCTTAAAAATAGTAGAATATGCATTATACATTTATTCCTCTGTCTCACAGAAATTATATAGCTGTTAAATTACACATTGCATTTAAAAAGATGAAAAAACCTTCACATATATGCTGGTTTTATTTTCCAGCATTCCGCATCCTCCTGATCTCCCAATAAAGCTAATGCCCATTTAGGGGAATATGTTGTGGGACGACAGTACAGCAATATTAAGTAAGGCAACCATATGCTTCCTCCTTTTGCCATACTGTCTGTGACTGCCCCTGACTCTTGGTGGATTAGATTCCTCATCAGTTTGCTTGGTGCTGATGGAATGCCTTTTGCAGGTGTTTTGTTGGTATAATGCACAACACAGATCTCGAAAAGCTGAGCTCCCTAGTGCATAAAGCACCATTAGCTCCTTGTTTTCCCTTCTGATGCAGCCCACAGAGGTCTGCTCTAGGCTTTTACTTTACAAAATTACCTTAAATATCATCATACAGTGAATGCCTGCACCCTGAACACCTAAATGGAGGGTTAGGAGATTCAGATCTACATGATTCTGATCATGTTTTGGGGCTTGCTTTTAGGCAATCGGTGCAAGCCAGGTGGTGATAGACCGGTATTACCATGGTTTTGTTCCACCAAGCTTCCCCACTTTAAATGCTGGCTGGGGAGTACCAACCTATGGCACACAAAGTAATGAATCTTTAAGCACAGTGAGTTAAAACCTCATTTAAAGGTACCCTTCCACTTTGATTCATTTTTGTCCAGCTTGAAAAGCAGCAAGGAGGTGAAAATATACCTAAAGTGTATCAGCTAAAAACTGGCACTAACTTAAGCCACTATCAGAAATAGCATCATACTGTGGAGATTTTGTGGGGTTTCATGGTTCTGAAGCCCCCCACCTCTACACAGATTGAAGTGTAGGTGCACAGCATCTCAAAGAAGAAATCAACAAGAGGGAGAAAACAAAACCAAGCCAAGTGGAGAAAGTCTAAGTTTACATTTTTATGTTAATGCATTGGTAAGAAAAGGGCCTCATTTGGGAAGTTATAAAGAAAAAAAGAGCATTAGCAGATCTCCAAGTTAGAGCATCGAAGCTTTCTCTGCAGATGGAGGATTTAAAAGAAGTAAAATGATAACCACATAGTCGAGAGACTAGAAAAGAGACCTTGATGTTTGATAGTTGTAATAACCTGCAGAGTGCTCTAATGGCTCAGGGATCAGGTGCAGAACTATAGCAATAACAAGAGCTGAATAATTATCTCAGCCATATCTGTATAACCACAGTCCCAGAGTATGAACTATATAAGGAGGCTTCTGCTGCCTCTCCAAGATTTCCTGAAATGTTAAATCACTGAATTGGGAGCACTTCCAGCATTAGTACTGCCCAGTTAGAAAGAAATAAAGCCCAGAATCCTCCAGTGGCAGTTCTAATGTCTTTGTTAATTATGAATTATGGGTAAACATGCAGACTCACAGAGGTCACGGCTGTCAGCAACAATACTTTTCAAGAAGGATTTTTATGAGGGTCTTTTTCATTTTGCCATAATGTCCTTTACATATACATAAACTGCACCAAGAACACAAAATATAGTGTTTGTTTTGAGGGGAGATGTAATTATTTTGCACTTCGTTTCTACCCTCTGTACAGTCACGTACCCGCTGCCAGTACAACCCAGTTCATAACTATAAGCTCCTCTGTGAATAACACCAGCTGTAGAGTTCCAAGGACCAGGCAGAAAGAGTCACTGGGGCTGGGGTTAGGTTAATGATCAGACACTCTGTTAACAAGAAAGTAGTGGTTTTCCCAGCAAACAGCCAGCCAGGAGCCCATCAGCTCCAGTCACCTTTCACACACAATAGAGAAACAAAAGCTGCATACAGTATGCTTGATTAACCTCACTTAAATGGCAACGCTGATCTCAAATCTGTCCCAGGAGTGCCTATAAACAGGATTAAAATTATATTATGTGTGGATCCGACTCAACAAAAGCAACTGGCACAAAATCATTTTAATTAGGTGGTAGCGGCTGTAACTCATTCAGCTTTGGCATTAATTCTTCTCTGTCCCATCAAAGAACTTTTGGGACTCACTGGAAGTGGCAGAAGAAATAAAGGCGATTTAGAGATAACACTGAGCAACGTGTTGCTGGAATGGTTGGACAGTGTTTGAGAAGGCAGCATGGAACTCTGAGGACAACATTCAAAAGAGCCATGTGAAATTCCGCATGGAGGGTGTGATCCTGCTGATTTCAAGGTAGGCAACAGACTTGTAACAAATTACAGTGGTGCTTTGACACAAGTAAAATCCAAAAGATTCGTGTCCAGTCTCTAGGAAGCCTACTGCTGCTCAGCTGAGGTGCTTGAAATCCCTCTGTAGACTGAGAAACCATGACACCTTCAACGACATCTGGTTTCAGCTCAATTCTGAGTCCTTGAAATTAGAAGAGTAGAAGCCATCTTTTCATCATTACAATCTTCATCAAAATGCCAAAGGAGAACTTTCTTCTGGTTCTGGATTAGTTTTCCCATTCTGTAGGGAAAATTAATTTAAGGCACAGGATAGTTCTCCTTGGTCAAAATAAGCTGAACCCTTGTGAGCACAGGCACAATAGACACGGTTAAAGCCGCTCGAGTTTGCATGTATCAATACTCACTGTTGTGCTCCAAGAAAGCCAAACCGTAACCACAACCTTCCAGAACACAGAGATGTTTATCCAAATAATGAGAAATATTGTAGAAAAACAGAAAGAAAAACTTCCTGAAAATGAATTTAGAACCTTTTGTCAGAGCACTGCTGGTGACCAACAGGGTTTAGTCCTCTGGATTGTGACAAGGTTGAATGGCTGAAAGTTCTCAGGTCTATATGAGATCAGAAAATACAGGTTAGGTATTTCAAGTGGGCAATTAATATTGACTCTCATCATGGAACAGAAAACAAATAGAGCCCATATCACTGGCAATAGGAAATTAAGGTCAATATTAAAGTATTCTGTGATTATTCTGCCTTTGTTATTAGAGGTTAATCTTTTTTTTTTCCCCATAAAAATTTATGGGCATCAACCCCTTTATGTTAGCAAAGAAGAGGAGGGGGTACCTACAAAGCCTCTGTGCTTTCTTGAAAGCAACAACTGCAGCAAGAATAAATCAGACAGGTGGAACTCCTTATGGCTTTCTTCAGCACAGGCTATAGAACCATGTAATCTGCAATATATTCTATAGGGAGCACACTGACAACATGGGAATGCCGTAAGCAGAAAAGCGTATTTTTCACACCAAAATATCAGTAGCAGGTAGGAAGACTGACCATTATGTTACATAATAAAGATAAGTCATGTGGACTTGCATAGTTAACAGATGGACTAATTAGAGTCTGAATTAGTTGTAGTATAACTGATAGCTGGTGAAATCAAGGTTACTGAGGGAAACGGACTTGACTTTGTTAAAAGCAGAGGGTATTGGCAGGGCTCAGGCAAAGTGCTTCTCAAAAGAAAGGGTTAACAGGCAATGAAAGAACAGAAGTGCACCCAATTAAAAGCATACCAAGGTATGCAGAGAGCATACAAGGGTAAGCAAATGAGACCACATTTGTGTGCAGTATATGAAGAGGTAAGTGTGAAATAATATACAGATAACCAGTATGAAGGGCAAGGTGTCAGGCAGGTGAGATAAACTCTCACCTTAATAAGATGTTAGTTTTGGCAAAAATGGCACAAATAAATGCATCTGGACACATATTGGGATAAAAATGTGAAGAGGACAGGAGATACCTGTTTGGGAATATTATACAATGACTTGAGTCAAGACCCACAAACACATGGATAAAAGTGAGTTTGAAGAGAGAGAAGCCCAACATCATCTCTTTTAAAATGGGATATTAGCTTGCGTGATGACCTTTGGAATTTCTCCTCCCCCCCAGACTGCCAGCATAAAAACAGCCCATGGGAAAGATAACATTGCTACATACGTAGGTATCATTGTTTAACCCCCAAAAGCATAAAGGGCTTAAAATGCAAAACATGAGTGAGCTGAGAATATCCTTCTATGCTAACATCCACTATTCCATGACTGTGGAGCCCTCACATAGCTAAAATCATCCCTGCCTGGGCTCACAGAGCACAGAGAATGTTAAGAATGAAAAGGAAATACTTGTTCTAATTGTTATACTTGCAAACCCTATTGCAGCTGGAGATCTGGGCCAGCACTTGTCAACAGAGTGTAGAATCCACATAGGAAACTCAAGAAAAGCCACTGTTGTGTGCAGCATCACCCAGGCTTCAGGAATTATCATGACATTGCAAGGTACTAATCAAAAGAGATCTAAACTAGGAAGGACCTTCTTTTAGTGGGCATCCACTTGAGAGCACTTGCAAGAAGTGGAAAGCAAGCTAAAAGAAGAGGAGGGTAAAATCAGCCAAGCGCTATCTATTTCTATAACAAAATTTGACAAGCCCAGATGAGAAGCACAAAGTGACTGAACCTTACAGAAAGCTGAAGAGAGTAATTCCAGATGACTGGGCAAAAAGAAAAGCTGAAGCACCTCCAAAAATACATATATATATATATGTACACACAGACAGACATGGGAGTATTGAGATGGTGAAAATGAAAATGCCATGTACAAAGGATTCCTGCACAAACACAACCGTGCCATAATAGTCCAGAGCAAGAGGGCAGAATCCTCACATATAATCCACAGTGCCCATGTGGGCATTGAGAAAGGCAAGAAAACAGCCTCAGGTATGTTATTTCAGTCAGACTGAGTGATGCCACAGAAGGTGAAGGGCTAAACTGAACTTCAGTGTAGAGTAAATGGCTGAACTGCAGTGAAGACTTGTCTTCAGCTCTGAAATGCACTGGTGTAAATACAACAGCACAAACAGCCCCACACCAGAATCACATCACATTCCTCTGGGTTTGGATCTCAGATTGGTGCATCTTTATTTCAGGGACGTTTTTTCTTTCAATGACAAAAGTTACCCTTGATTACAGACTCCTTTCCATAGAGTTGGGTCTAACACGCCGTGGACATTGATGGTGTCTTTTCATTGACCAAAATGGCTTTTCAAACAGCATTCTATGCATTTCTAATTGAGCTGCTGGATGATGCTGTAGCAGCAATGTCCCGACACTCCGTAAATCATATTTGTTTGGAATGGGATTCCTGATGGGTTAATAACTCATAAACAGGCCACAGTTGCTCTCATTTCTAGGTTGCACACAACTAAGCCTCCAGCAATGTATTATTTAGGGGCTCAGACATTCTGAAGCCCCAGACAAAAAAACACAAACCACATTTTCCTGGAATTTGGTAAATTTGTTGGCCCATAAAAACCAAGTGGAACCAAAGTACTTGTAAAAAGTTATAGAAGCACTTAGAGAAGTTATAAAATTACAAACTGGTTCTAACCAAAGCAGCAAACCGTTACCTTAAATGTACCCTTTCTTAGCCCATAGCCAGCAAAGACAAAGCTTTTTGTAAGGAACATCTTGGATACATCATTTTGCCCATGGCAAACTAAATGCAGGGAGGCTGTCCAGTCCCGTCAGTAGATCCTGTTTCTTGGCACAGACCTTGATCTCGGATCCGGCTCCAGAGCTGTTGAGCTGTCTCATGGAACCAACTATGCAAATAGTTAATTTTTTCAAGCTGACAACCAAACTTCAAAAACCCCTCACAACAATACTGGTGGCTTGGATCAACCCAAGAATAGGCTTTTACAGCAAAACAAAATTACCATTTCACACTCTTTGAAGGAAATTAGATTTGTTACAAAATGAAAGCACTTTGTTGCAAAATGTAGAAATGAAACATTTCAAGGGTGGGTGAAGGGAAAAAAAAAGAAGAATCCATTGAATCTGAGCTGAATTCACAAATAATTTTGGCTCCTCAACTTCACACAAAAAGCCTCTTGGCTGATTACTGCAATTCTTAATTAGGAATGAAGCCGCACTCACTGGATGAGGGCAAGCATATATATCACAGATGTTAACACCCCGAGGAGCACACACTGAGCGCTCTCTCTACTGACTTCCCCCCCTGCCCTGCTAAACTTAGCAATATATGAAAGTCTTTATCCTGGGAGGAAGCCAACCATAGCGCATGAGGCCGGCCTTTACCAGCAGAGACAATATCCAGCCTGGAAGGAGAGGTGCCATGCTGTGGTGCTCTAGGCCTCCTCCCAAACCTGCCCAGATGGGGCACTGGCTGCAGCACACTGCAGGTCTCCTTCCTTTCACAGGGCTGCACCTCCTTCCTGAGAGCACTGGAGTGTGGAGGAAACAGGGTTTCACCCAGCATATAGGTAGGATGTAACAGAAGACTGTTTTCCTCTAAGATTACTTACTTCTCTGGAGAAAAGTGAGTATGAGCGATGAGAAGAAAAGAAAACAGCTATGGGACTGACAAGCAGAAGAGTGAACAAGACAGTAATGACTTTAAAAACCAGATGCCAACACATCTTCTAGATCGAGCTTCTCTTTACGAAGTAGCT